>NC_090812.1:72070886-73441302 GCF_000390325.3 Nicotiana tomentosiformis | reverse complement strand
AGGTATCCTGACGGAAATAGTCATGCACAAGCTAAGTCTGGATCCCAACATACCACCGGTACAACAAAAAAAGTGCCCTATTGCCGAGGCCAGGAATAAATTCATCAAAGAAGAGGTAACTCGCTTGCTTAAAATCGGTTTGGTCAGAGAGGTAAGATATCCAGACTGGCTAGACAATGTAGTAGTAGGTCCTAAGAAGAACAATAAATTTCGTATGTTTGTAGATTATAAAGATATTAATAAGGCGTTCCCGAAAGATTTGTTTCCATTGCCAAATATTGATCAAATAATTGATGCCATGACCGGGCACGAACTGATGAGTTTCCTTGATGCTTATTCCGGGTACAACCAAATTAAGATGAACCCAGAAGATCAGGAAAAGACTGTATTTATAACAAATTTCGGTACATATTGTTACAATGTAATGCCTTTCGGGTTGAAAAATGCCGGAGCCACTTATCAACGGCTCGTAAATAAGATGTTTGAAAAGCAAATAGGAAAAACCATGGAAGTTTATACAGACGATATGCTCGTTAAGTCTTTGAATGCAGGTGACCACCTTAAGCATTTTCAAGAAACATTCAATATCCTGACGAAGCATAACATGAAACTTAACCTCGAAAAGTGCGCGTGCGGGGTCAGCTCCGGTAAGTTCCTGGATTTCTGGTCTCATAAAGGGGAATTGAGGTAAATCCCAATAAAATCAAGGACATAGACGATATCCGGATCAATTATCAAACGTGAAAGAAGTCCAACGACTCATAGGAAGGTTAACAGCTTTGAGCGGGTTCATTTCCCGGTCGTCAAAAAAGTGTCATCGCTTCTTTGCATTGCTCAAAAAGAAGAACAATTTCGAATGGACGCTAGAGTGCCAGCAGGCTTTGAGGGACCTGAAGAAGTACTTATCAAGCCCTCCATTGATCTTGAAACCAAAAGGAGGCGAAACATTGCTGGTCTACCTCGCGGTTTCAGAAGTTGCGGTAAGTGCGGTTTTAGTAAGAGAGGACAAAGGTACGCAATTTCCTATTTATTATGTTAGCAAAATTTTAATGGGAGCAGAAACTCGCTACCCGCATTTAAAAAAACTAGCCTTAGCTCTCATAGTCAACGCTCGGAAGCAGAGGCCCTATTTCCAATGCCACCCAATATTTGTGGTGACTACTTTTCCTTTGTGGAACATACTTCATAAACCCGAACTCTCGGGCAGATAGCCAAATGGGCCGTCGAAATGAATGAAGACATAGAATATAAACCGAGGACTGCAATTAAGTCACAAGTCTTGGCTAACTTTGTGGCTGATTTTAGTCCGGGACTGCTACCTTTGGCAACCAAGGAGGCAGTCATGGTGTCGAAATCGACATCAGGGGTTTGGACCTTATTTACGGATGGGGCCTCAAACGTAAAAAGGTTCAGGCTCGGAATAGTTTTAATCACGCCTTTGGAGGAAACCTTAAGGCAAGCTATCAGAACAATTCCTTTAACTATCAATGAAGCAGAGTATGAAGCTTTGATTACAGGGCTTGAATTGGCCCTGGGACTTGATTTCGAGGTTATCAAAATCAAATGCGACTCACAGCTAGTGGTAAATCAGGTTTACGGGATATTTGATACCAAAGAAGAACGTATGTAGCAATATGTGATAAAGGTCCAGGCTCTTTTGGCACGATTCCGTGAGTGGTCAACCACTCATATCCCGAGAGAGGATAATGTAGAAGCGAATGCATTAGCAAACTTAGGTTCATCGACGGAATTAAAGGGATCGGAGTCCGTAACGATGGTTCAACTGATGAGTTCAGTCCTTGATACGGATGGTTACTATGAAGTGAATTCGGCTAGTCTGGAAAAATGAAATAATCAACTACCTCGGGCACAGAAAGTTACCCGTTGATCCCAAAGCGTCACGAGCGTTACGCACCAAAGCTGCACGTTATAGCTTCAGGAAAGGCCAATTGTATAGAAAATCTTTCCAAGGCCCGTTGGCCCTGTGTTTAGGAGTATCAGAAGCTCACTATGTCATGAGAGAAATCCACGAAGGGATATGCAGCAATCACTCAGGCGCAGAGGCTTTGGTGCTGAAATTGGTACGGGCAGGATATTATTGGCCTCGCATGGAACAAGACGCCAAAGACTTCATACGAAAATATGATAAGTGCCAACGCTATGCATCACTAGTACATCAAACGGCAGAACCCTTACATTCGGTTCTGTCCCCGTAGTCGTTCATGAAATAGGGGATGGATATCGTCTGACCGTTGTCACCAGCTCCCGGAAAGGTAAGGTTTCTTTTAATTTTGACTGATTATTTTTCTAAATGGGTAGAAACAGGTTCTTATCAGATGATCGGAGAACGTGAAGTGGTCGATTTCCTATGGGAAAATATAATTTGCAGGTTCGAAATACCAAAAGAGATAGCATGCGACAATGGGCCACAGTTTATCACTGCAAAAGTTACAAAGTTCTTCGAAGACCTGAAAATAAAGAAAATCACATCCTCGCCTTATCATCCGAACGCAAATGGTCAAGCGGAGTCAACAAACAAAGTGATCATTTAGAACCTCAAGAAAAGGCTAAAAGCAGTAAAAGGCAAATGGCCCAAAGAGTTGCCCGGAGTTCTATGGGCCTACCGAACAACAGCCAAATCAAGCACAGGAGAAACTCCTTTTTCCCTCGTGTACATTGCTGAAGCCTTAATCCCAGTAGAAGTGGGCGAAACCACTTTGAGATATTCTCAAACAAATGAAGAATAGAAGGACGAAGCAATAATCAATTTGAAATTGCTCGAAGAACGCAGGGACTTAGCGCATGTAAGAATGGCATCTCAAAAGCAGAGGATGGAGTGATATTACAATCGAAGAACCAATTTCCGTTTTTTCAAAGTAGGAGACTTGGTTCTAAGGAAAGTAACACAAAATACCCGGGAGCTCAACACGGGAAAGCTAGGTCCAACGTGGGAATGTCCTTACCAGATTTCAGTTATCACTGGGAAATGTTCATACGAGTTGGAGAACCAGAATGAGGACTAGTTGCCCAACAATTGGAATGTGGCACACCTCAAAAGATATTATTGTTGATTAACAACACTTAAACAGAACGTATGTGCTGCACTTTTTTTCCCTAAGTTCAGTTTTTGTCTCAATTGGGTTTTTTGGTAAGGTTTTTAACGAGGCAGCGACGGAAAACATACTACGAAGACAGCAGCAATAAGACCTTTGATTGCAAGGCAAGCGAACAAACTTTCACCTGGGAACGATTAGGTGATCTTTGGTTCGATAGCAAATTCCCACCGGGAAGTTAAGTTTGCTACCGAACAGAGGTTACCCGACCGTTCACCGGCACAAACCGCCAGAGGACTGTTAGGTATTCTTTCGCTCGATAGCATGGATTCCTAAGGGGAAAAAGATATGTTGTCGAGTGAAGGATTACCTAGCAATTCATTGGTGAGACCTTTAAGATACAAGACTTCCAATGTTTTAATTCGCATTCTTCGCATTCAAACACAGGGGGAGAATGATATGATGATACGACAACATTGACTGCCACGTCAACCGGGAACGAAAATTCAAAAACAAAATGCATCATCGGGACCGGGGACTACGCAGCCAGCCCCGTAGAAACAAGTTGTACAAGATAGCCACAAGTAATGGTAATTTCTTTTCTACATAGCAAAATGCTTATGTAATTTCTGAAAATAGAAAGAATAAAATGAAATCTAAGCGATGAGCTGATTTTGTCATTTGAAAGTTAAACAAGTACTTCAAATGCTAGTACCGTAATGAAAATGAGACGTCCTCTTCAAGAGCACCGTAAACATAAGAGTGCCCTCTCTTATAAAAACCCTCACGTTAAAGGGTTGGTTCCGGAAGAATCAATGCCAGAATCTAAAATGCCATCGGGGAAAATACACCCGAAGTCGCATATGAAAAGGACGCAAAAAGAAAACTTGCGCAAATATTCATAGAAACCCTCACGTAAAAGGGATAATACTAGGAACCAAAATGCTTCGAAGAAAAGGCATCCGAGACTACACATAGTAAAGCGCGAATTGAACAACATGCGCAGAATACTTGAGCAAATGCAAAAGTTAAAAGCTTGCATGGATATTCAAACGAAAGTAAGACTCAAACGATATTTGAACAAAAAGTATGTCTTTATTCACAAGAATGGGCCAAAAAGTTACAAGTACAAAATGAGAAAAGAAAGGAAAAGCTAAACTGCAGTGCCTCCGGGACCAGGAGGAAGAGAAGTATCTGCATTGCCGGAAAGAGTAGGTGATCCCGCCGATGGCTCAACGATTTTCCCAGTTTGGTCATCGGCCTCATCGCCTTCCGATCCTTCTTCAGTTTCCGAAAAATCGGAACCGGAATCAAAAGAATCTGGAGCATCAGACTGCGCCGGGAGTCCTTTTTTTGCAGCCAACTCAAGCTCTCGGGCTTTAGCAATTTCGGCATCAACATCAATGATACCAGCTTTGGCCTCTTCCAAGGTTTTTCTCCTCATGCTATACATAGAATAAGTTTTTTCAACAATGAGGGAAGCCGCTCGGCACTTAAGTTCTTCTTTGAGTTGAGTAACCTCGGCGGAAAGATTTTCCCGAACGGATCTAGCAGATTGGAGGCTGACGTCGAGCTCGCGGACAGTTAAACTAAGAGCCTATTATACTCAATAGTTTTCCTATACTTCTCTTCTAGCTGGGCATGTTTCACCTCCATGGCAGCAAGCTCTTCACTTTTGGAGTTCAAGGCTGCCTCCAAGTTAATCACTCTTTCAGCAGAGGCAGCCTTACGATCGGCTGCAACAAGAATGGTGTTCTGGACTTCTGCCCATATGGCATTGGCCTCATCAAAATTAACCCTCAGTGGCCCAATTTCTTGGCTAAGGGCTACCACTTCTTGTTAGCTTTGCTGCAGAAGAGCCTCCAAGACAGTAGCCTCAGCAGCTCTGGTTTCCAGTTCTGAGAGGCAGAGAATAGTCTGGTCCCGTTCAGCCAAAACCTGATCCCGTTCAGAAGTAAGTTCTTCCTTCTTACGAATCAACCTTTGAAGGCCGTCAAAAGCAAGAAAGTTGGCCTACAAAACAAGAAGAAGTAAAACTTAGAATACATTCATACTAAAGTAGAAGAAGTGATGAAGGAAGAAAAGAACGTACCGTTGCGGCATTGTGCATGGCATTGTTCAACAAGCACTCTCCCGAGAATGCCTGAATCTTTTCCCAGTCCTTTTATGAAGCCAAAGGCTTGAGATAATTAGCTAGATCCACCGGCCAGGATAACAAGTTGTACCCGGTAGAGACCAAAAGAGTAATGTTCCTCCTCCTTTGTGGATCTTCAGAAGGGGCGGCATAATTTTTCCCCAAATTCCCATGAACTTAGGACTGTGGAAGAGTAACATATTTTTCACGGTCAGGTGCGGCCGATGGAGGTGATATAACAACTGCTGGTGGAAGAGTGGATGCAAATGGATATGATGTAGCAGTTGCTGGTGTTGGCAAAGGTGGAGATGGAGCTAATGGAGTTGAAGAATGAGAAGCAGCTACATCAAATGCAGTGCCGGTTGTTGAATGCTCGCCAACCAAAGGCGGTAAGGACCCGGTACTCAGCCCCGCAGCACCGGTTACAACAATTGGGGCCCGAAAATAGGAGTTGGCATATTCCACTAAATCTGATTTTCCTAAAGTGTTGAGACATCGCCTTCAGTTGGTGCAATTAGCTCAACAGGTCGAGCATCATGTTGAGATGATAAGGATCGCCGCCTTTTCTGTAAAGAAGCTCCCTCATCACCAGCTTCTTCATCATCATCGATCATCACAGTGTCTATGACCAACCCGGAAGGAGGACCAGTCATCATCGCCATCGGATATGACTCGGGGATAGCAATCTTTGCCCTTTTATTCTTTTCCCCAGCCGCGGAGGAACGTCTTCTCTTTATTTGTTTATACTTCGGCTGGGGACTCCGTAAAGAGATATTTGCACTCGAAACAGGCCTGGAGATACCTGTTCGAGTAAGTTATTCCTGAAGCAGCCTCGTTGCATCAGCAGGATCAGCCAGAACGTCCTCTTCAGGGACAACAACAGAGCCCGCAAGTAAACCTAATTATGTGAACAAAGTCAGAAGGGTTCAACCAAGTTCTTCATATGCAAAAATGGAAACAAGGTATTAGAGTTACCATAACTTTTGTCCTTCCACCCGTATTTAAGGGCCAGTTTTTTTCACGAACAAGTTTCGGGCGTTGTGATGTCCAAAATCTTCTGAACCCACTGGTTCAAACCTTCCACCATCAGTGGGAGCCATAGAATTACTGAAACATGCGAAGAGTGAAGAGATGATACGGCCATAGAAGAATATCTAATAAGAGGAATATTATACAAAGAACTTACGAGTGAGGTTCCAAGCAACCGGAAAGGGTGAAGCCGTTGTCGGAATGATGTCATTGGTGGCCACTGCAACGAACCGTTCTATCCACCCACGATCGTTGTCATCATCCATGCTAGACAACAAAGCATGGTGGTCACGATTACAAAGGTTTATCATTCCTCCGCGGAAGATTTTGGGGGAATAGAGATTCTTCGCATGAGCTAAGGTTAGCTCTTCTCCAGTTTCTTGGCACAAGCGTCGGAGGCAGGAGATCGTCCTCCACACTGAAGGACTTACCTGTGACAAACATACCTGGTAACGAAGGCAAAACTCCGCAATCACGAAATCAAGATCTCCGCTCAAAGAAAACTCACCCAAAGTAAAGGGATACGTGAAAAAGTATATAAAATCTTCCTTGGGACGGGTCACTTGCTCCGATAGATCAAGAGTCCTCAATTTTTTTCTTATTCTTTGAAGAACCACCATGTTTAGAAGAAGAAGCCATTGGAAAAGAAGAAGGTAAAGAGTTTATGTTTGAAGAAAATTAGAAAAAGAATGGAAAACAAGGATGCAAATCAGAAGCTCAAGCAATTGTGAAACGTAAAGGAAAAGAAAGTTGCGTATAAGTAAAATTTTGGCGGCTAAATTCATAGACATGATTACCTCGATAATCGGTAAAAGTTGTGCTGAATCATGGGATGACGCGTGTTCGGGGCATTAAATACGGAGAGACGTACGTCTAATCAACTGTCAGAGACCTCCAGAGGGAGTTACAGTAATTCTCGCCAAAAAGGTATTTCTACCAACTTTCCGATAACACAAAGTTATATTACCGGAAAGTAGGGGGACTATCTGTATATATGATATGACACGTGGATGACTAAAAGGAGGACACGTGGAATCCAAGATGGGATGGTTGAGGACAGAACGCAGCCATTGCGCTTATCACCGAAACGGATAACGCTCATAAAAGTATATTAAATGCTCTACGCCCGGTAGTATTTACTAAGGAATATTCTACAACATTAAGAGCGACGGTCCGTTACAGAGAATTTGACATTTATACTCAACGTTACATCTTCATCAATGACCCTCATAATTGGCATTAAAGGAGGGCATGATCCTATTTTTTTTATGGAAGCCGAGACCCCTCCGTGACATGGTCTTAGACTGGTTAATCGCGATGGACCAGTATTTCGAACTAAAAGAGATTTCGAACCCGGAGCGGGTACGTTTCATTACCACGAAGTTGAATTAGGACCTTTTTCTCTAGGCATAGTTATAAATAGTGAGCTCAGTTACTATTGTAAAGGACACGAACTTTCTCACAAAAACATATACTATATTCTATACAAAGCTTTATACAATTATACTTTCTTACTTTTAGATCTTATCATTGCTGTGTTCGGAAACCTTGTTCACGAAATCATCATCTTTGCCATTTCATCTACATTCTAAGGCTAAGTATTGTGTATTTCTTCAATTATTATATTATTTCAGGATCAAATTAGTTCACTTGTCTAGAAACCACATATAAATTCAACTGTATCATTTTACAGGTAAACAATGATGTTGCGATTTGAATGAAAAAAAGAGAAAAAGGTTCCGGCGATTTATAGTGTTTAACTATCTTAAAATATGAAATCCAACGTAGTAAGAGGCATAAATTCCTCTTAATTAGTATTGATATAGTTTCTTATATATATATATATATATATATATATATATATATATATATATATATATATATATATTATGAATTTTAGACATATATGCAGATTCTCCACAGAATATTAGCAGACTACATAAATTTTCAGATTCTGTTCCAACTTAGTACATATGAACTTAAAAAATATAAGCAAGCAATAACTTAATAGACAAAAAATATTAAAAAATTTACGCTTAGATAGAATATTATAAATATTGAAAATTTACAGTTAGGTAGTTGAAAGGACTATTTAGTGTGAATATTTCTTCGAAGATGTAATGTAATGACTAGCACTGTTTAGTACTGTAATTGAAAGGACTTTGGGTGCTACTCTGGTTGCTCTCATATTGCAAGTTAATGGTGATGCACTCATTGATACACTTGAAGTCCACACTTTATGAAGTTACAAAAGATTAAAAATCAAGACTGTGAT
The DNA here is from genome assembly GCF_000390325.3 of Nicotiana tomentosiformis. Lineage (NCBI taxonomy): Eukaryota > Viridiplantae > Streptophyta > Magnoliopsida > Solanales > Solanaceae > Nicotiana > Nicotiana tomentosiformis. Next base: position 73,432,811 of record NC_090812.1, on the reverse strand, counting down.
GAGGGAAAAATAAGAGGTAACTGATTTAGCAAGCATGAAGATATAAGATTTTATGATTCCATACTGATAGCATATTTAACCAAACTTTTTCAAAGTCAAAAGTATTTTTTTTCTTCAAAGTTAGTGTTTGGCTAAGCTTTTAGAAGAAGAAAAAATGTATTTGAGTAGAAGTAGTTTTTGAGAAGCAGAAAAAATAGTTTCTCTCCTAAAGCACTTTTAAAAAAAAGAACTTTTGAGAAAATACACTTAGAAACACTTTTTAAAAGCTTGACCAAATACTAATTGCTACTGAAAAATATTTTTCAAATTAATTAGCGAAACACAAGCTGCTTCTCACCGAAAGTATTTTTTTGAAAAGTATTTCTCAAAATAAGCCGAATTTAAAAGATTGGTCAAACAAACTATAAGTAGTTTATCGTGAATGTAATAAACCAACATCCATACGTGATTGTGGTCACTGATCAGTACATAATCGATATGAATCTATCACGATAAGTGAAATGAGATCAAATAGCTAACCTTGCAAATGCAGTAGCTCCTACACAAAGTGTTTTGCTGGATTAGTCCATATTTTGAAATGAGTCCAATTGAATTATTCTTTTAAAAAATTTATATCCTACTCGATAAATAACTTTAATGCGTCTTTTGTTTGTTTTTTTTTTGTTTTTTTTTTTTGGTTGTTGTTCATCTTCATAACAATTGGTTCAATAATTTTTGTTCTTCGCTAGTCGATAGTTTGTACTTTGTAGCATAACCTTTCGTCAAAATATAATTATAGTTAATTTCTTCTGTGTGACGAATATATGCAAATCAACACAACTCGCGATATGGTACAACAATGCACAAACGGTTTGAAGTAGATCTTTTGGATTACTAAAATAATTGATTAGAAATTTATAATATTGGACACGATGGTTTGGTGATTTGTGTAAGCAAAAGCATACATTTAGGAACACATGGACTTGTATATATTTTGCGGAAAACTTTACGTATTATTCCTTTCATGTATACATTTTTCGTTTATGTATAATTTTTACTCAAAGTTTTGTTTTAATAATATTAATATTATTTACAAAAAGTATATACTACATGCCTCCAACGCACGTGCCGAGAAACTAGTAATTATAAAGATATAATACATAAATTATGCATATATTATACCTCCACCGATTATTTTTACTTTAAACGGTTGGGTGGACAGCTATTTGGGTTAATTCTTCTTTTTAATTTAAGTGATTATAGGGCGGATATTTGAGTAAATTCATCTTCAATATTTTGTTAGGCCCAATAACTCCAACTGGATCAAACTCATTCACACTTCTAGCCCATAAGTCCTTACAAAGTCAGCTTGTTTCACAATAAAACCTAAAAGACTTGAATGCTTGACGAGTACATTATTACACCATTTAATTTTTTTTTTAAATCTTTTACTAAAGAGACACAGTGACATGTAAAGAAAGATTACATAATCAATGACTTGTAAAGTAGTTATGATTATTCTTCAAGCAACGAAACTGCTATTTTTCATATGGTAGAATTAAGCCATTTGTGCATACAAAATTGTTCTCTTTTTATTTTTTATTTTTTTTCAAAACCTGTTTCGTTTTACGCTGGAGCTGGACTACTTTTTTGAAAGTTCTTTTGAAGATGAGTTTCCAAGTGTAAATTGAATTAAGGAGCAAGAGCAATAAATTATGTGTACCTTGTTATGCAGCGGAAATTGTTCCAATTGCTACCAAGATAATTGCCCCGAATAAGGTGCTAATGGCAGTGGGACTCCTGCAGGTAATAAGAAACTTAAAAAATGAAGTCCATTTTTTTGAAATCTCACTATAGTAATACCAATAAAAATAGAAAATGAGAGACCCAAAATAATGAGAAAATGACTTGTAACTGTGAAGCTATAAGGTATCATACCCTGGGGATTACAAAATAACGAAAAAGTAAAAGTGATCGAGATGCGAGAGAAAAACTTTTGTTTAACATTTTCGGAAAGACCACCTATTTGTTTGTTTACCGGGTTCAGCATGTGAATCACTAGGAAACAAAGTTTATTTCACAAACTAAAGTCTTTCCTCTTTTGTACGTGTGTTATGTTGGGATAAGAATAGAAAAATTTCACACGCTTGAGAATTCTTCTGCATGAGAGATATATAGAGGAGGAATAGAGCAAAAACTATCGATGAAAACTGCATGTTCCCACATCTCTCAATAATGTGCGGTAGATTTTAGGAGTTATAAAACCTTCGTTAGTAACCTCCTTAAATTTAATCTCTTCTAAAACGGGTCGGGTCAATCCAAATGGGCGACCCGCGACCCAAACCTAATATCCAACATCTCCCATTTCGCACAGGTGGACTAGATCCAAACTAGTAACTACTATGAAAATAACACACATAATTCATACTTGCAAATAGGTCGTGCGACATGCGGGCATTAAGAGTCGTAATATTCTTAAACCCTTTAAGGTTGTTTAACAGCTCTATGCATAAATCCAATCACATGCGGAAGGGGTTTACTACTAACATGAGGGTCTTATTACTCGCAATACCTGAGACATCATTCGCTATTTTAGTAGCTACTTATCCGATCCCTCATCCTCGAAAGAGGCAAACTCGAGTTCTCGTATAACATTGTATCCATAATTACACCCAATACTCTCATGGTAAGTGTATTGGTCGACCTATGAATACAAATCAAATTACTAAACTTTAGTCGTCTTCCCTGTCTACTCGAATATTTCCATTCCAAATCAACTGCTTTCCTAGACATGCACTGCATTGCCGAATCACTCATAGCTACTAGTGACATGCTAAACTAGCAACATCGATTGGCACTTCAAGAAATAGTAAAAGGTCAAAGGGTATTCCAATAAAAGTTAATATAACTTTTGGAGACCTCACACAATTAATAAGCAGGGATCAATTCTTTCATTATCCCATTAGTCGTTAGCACACATGGTATGAAACACGTGTTACGGTGTTCTTACCATATATTAGTGCGTGTGTGTCTTATTCTTTTACTCATTCAATACCGTATAGATCTTGGCCTAGATACCTACATATGTCTAACTCGAATTTCTCACTTCAATAATCCTTAATCCATCTTCTTAGAGAAACTCGCGTCTGGCTTACCAAACAAGTCATAATCAAATAGTGGAATTTGTAAGTCAGACTAGTTGTCAAGACCGACCTTTACAAGTAAAATATGACCTCGCACTATTCAAGGTTTTGTATGGTCTCATCTCTTTCATGATTCTCAACGTAAGAGGCGATTACTCGTGTGAGAGAGTCAATCTTGCGACTTGTTCGACACACTTTGTCAACAAAATATCATTACATGCATATTAGATATAAACATAAATTCAAAGTCAAATATTGATGAGCACATTATAATAATTGTCACACCTACTTTTTCCCGAAGGAATAGGAGATATGGAGTTTTTTCAATTAAAGTAACATTATTCAAAATGGGATTATTTGTTTTATTCAGAGTCGCCACTTGGAATAATTTATGGTGTCTCAAGTCACCGATTTATTTTAGAATCGATCCCAAATCGAGAAAAATTGACTCTTATTTATGATTTGCGAACACAAAAGACCGGGTAAGGAATTTTGTTAACCCGAGAGAAGGTGTGAGGCACTCCAGAATTTCGTGATTTTAGCACGGTCGCTCAACTATTAATAATTGGCCTAGTTATCTGATTTAATACATGTTTTAAACCTATATGTGCATTTTTATTCCTTTTATCGCTTTTATTACATTACTGCATTTTAAACTTTTATGGAATTAATATGAGACGAGTTACGTTGTCGTACACTCGTTGTTTATACACATCGTAAATCGCGTCATGTGAAACGCACCCACAATCTACAACGTGTTTAATTTTATTTATTATTGTTTGAAGTTGTAGTCGAGTCACGTGAAACGCACACTCGAATTGGGGATTACGTGTCGTGACCATGCCACGGGAACCGTACCCATAGTCACGATAATTTATTAAATGCGCCTAAAGCAAGCTACGAATGTATAATTAATTTATTTTTTCCTACAGTTTGAGATTATTGTGAAGGTCATGGATTATGAAAATTATTGTAGAAAAATGCGAGATTTGGCTTTTATGAATTACTAACAAAATCAATTGTATTGCTAAACGATTAGAGATATCTACAACTAAACAAATTACTAACATTCTATCTTGAAATCATTCAACGTTTTGGGCCTATTAGTAGAAATTACGTTTGGCCCATTTCTTTTACAAGACAATAACAACCAAGGCTCAATTATGGTGATAAGCTTCAGCCAAAGCTAACAATCCTTCTAACTCTTAATTTCCAACTTTACAAATTAGTTTAAGCTCAAATAAAGGGCAATCCAGTGAGATGAAAAATACCCTCCTACTTTTGTTAATCAACGATATTTGCTCAATTAATAATAAATTATCTTGCTCACTCTAAACAATTAAGCTCAACATAATTACTAAGACAAGATGCATCCATCCAATAATCAAACAATCGACATATTCATAGAAAACATGCCAAACAAAACCTCACATACATATAAAATTAAAAGGAACTAATAGATGGGAGAAGAATTTGGACCTTTATTGCTGCATATTTTTTGCCATGTACAGTGAAATAAGATCTCTAAAATAGCAAACTGGAGTGAATGAGCTATTGACCAGAACCTCAAATCGGAAAACTCGAACACTCCCTCACTTTGGCGATGATTTCGGAATTGATTTTGCACTTATTTTGAAGCTGTATTCTGCGGTATTTTGGAGTGAGTTTACAGCAGGTTTTGTTAAGTTTTTTTTTTTTTTGAAAGGAGCTGATTTTCATCACTGTTTTCAGCTAGTTTTGGGTGAGGTTTTCGAAGCTAAAATGAGGTGTTTCGAAGGTGATTTTAATGGTGCTTTTTGAATGTGGTTCAGCTGGATTTCGTGGCTGTTTCTGAAGCTATTTTCGCAGTTGTTTGGGGTGAGATTTTAGGGCTGATTTAGAACTGAAATTTGGGTGGTGATTTGCAGCTGTGTTTGCTGTGTTTTCCAACTGATTTCAGCAACTTTTAGCTTGTGTTTGGGAGCAAGTTTAGGCCTGTTGTGAGGGTGCAAACTGGCAGCGTTTTGGTTGTTCTTGGGTACTGTAGTGGCTGTGTTTTAGCGTTGATTTTGAGATGTTTTCGTTGAGGAATAAAGACTGTTTTTGGAGCTGCATTTTGGTGGGGGTTTAATGGAGTTTTTTGGTACAAGAAGATAGAGTGTGGTTAGGAAGAAGAAGACAATATCAGCCCCATCCTCTTCTTGTGTGCTATGCGTGAGTTGTTTATGTAAGAGAGAATGGGGGAGGTGAGTGGGGAGCATGAGAGGGGAGAGTGGGGGACATGAATGGGGAAAGTGGGGGAAGTGGAAAGTGAGTGGGAAAAGTAGGAGTGTTAGTGGGAAATGGGAAGTGAGGTATTGGTGAAAAGGTGATAAAAGTTCAAATATAGTCAAAAATTAGGTGCTCACAATAATAAGTCTTTTTACAATACATAAATATGTTTATATCCTTCGCAAAACTAGAGTCATAACATATTTCTCAAACAAGTCTCTAGATATCGCCTTTGTAAAAGGATCATCTATCATATTTCGCATAGGAATGTACTGTAAATTTATCTTTCCACTTGCAACCAAGTTTCTCACAAAGTTATGCTTGATGTCAATGTGTTTGGTCTTGCTGTGATACTTAGGATCTTTTGTGCATGCAATAGTAGAGCAACAATAGCCAAAAATAAGCGAATTGAGGTAACTTTACAACTGTGAAAATATTTCCTCATAATCTATTCCAACTTCTTGAGTAGAGCCTTTTGCCTCTAATCATGTCTTGTATCTTTCTATTGACCCATCCACTTTGCGTTTAACTTTGAGAACCCACTTGTTCCCAATGGCTCTACGCCAAAGTGGAAGGTCAACTAGATCCCAGAAATTGTTGGTTTTCATGGACTCTAATTCTTCTTTCATTGCTTTCATCCACTCATCTTTTCCAGGGCTCGATAAAGCCTCAGTCACAGACTTTGGCTCATCCATTTCTGTGGGAGATACCAAGAAAATGTAATCTTCAATCCCATAAGTACGTTTGGGTATATTTTTCTTGGTACTCTTTCGTAGTTGAAATTCAGATTCGTTAGAAGGATTTTGGGATTGAGCAGTCTCACTCCCACTCGGATCAAGAACAAGATCTTTATCGATTTGATTATCAACTTGTGTCAGAAGACACTTGCTGACTATCTAAGTTCAACATTACATAAAGAGGCTCTCCATTCTTTACACCGCTCTTCTTTGAAAAATTATTTTCCAGAAATGTGACATCTCATGATTCAATCTCAGTAACACTTCCATCCTCTAACTCACAAATAAACACATACCCTTTGGAGTGTTCTGAATTTCTTATAAAGATACATTTCTTACCTTTTGGACCTAATTTACAAAATTTGTTAAAAGAATCTTTTACATATGCAGTACAACCTCAATGTCGTAAATCATTTAAGTTTGCTTTGTGACCAGTCCATAGCTCATAAGGAGTGAAAGAAATTGATTTAGAAGTTATTTTGATCAATATGTAGGTTGTAGTCAATAACTCATCCCCTAAAAGGAAATAGGTAATTTTTTCTGCGCCATCATGGACCTTATCATATCCAATAATATTCTATTCCTCCTTTCCGCTATACCATTTTGTTAAGGTGTGTAAGAAATAGTTATCTGGTAATGCCTATTTTATTACACAATCCTTTAAATTCTTTTGATAGATATTCACGCTATCTATCGGTTCTTAAGGTCTTAATCCTTTTGTCTAATTGATTCTCAATTTCATTCAAATATTTCTTAAAGTATTCAAGTGCTTCAGATTTATGGAAAATCACATAGACATAACCAAAACGCGTGAAATCGTCAATGAACGTAATGAAATATAAAGCACCAGATAGCCCTCACATTCATTGGACCACAAATATCAGAATAGATTAATCGCAATGGAAAATCAGATCTCTTAGCCTTTCTAAATGGTTTACGTGTAATCTTTTCGGTAAGACTATTTTCACAAGTTGGCATTTCAATTTTAGAGAAAGAACCCAAATGTCTTTCCTTAGCCAATCTATTCATTCGATCCTGCCCTATGTGACCTAATCTTGCATGCCATGTAATAACATCAACATCAATGTTGCTAGAATAACATGCCGTAACATAACGGTCAACATAATAGTTATATGTAGAAGGATCATAATCTAATACAATAAAACCATTATAATGATGTCCAAAACTATAAACAACATTGTCTAGAGTAATTCTAAGACCATGGCGACTAAAGTTCAAATTGAAAGCTAAATCTTGAAGAACAGACACAAACACTAAGTTTCGTCGAATCTCTGAAACATATAGGACGTCATGCAACATCAAAGATCGGCCACCAAGTATGTCCATTCTACAAGTACCTATCCCTTTGACTTCAAGCTTTGTATTATTTCCCACATATACATGCCTTGATCCAGGTGGAACTCGACAAAACTCTATAAATACTTTTGTATCACGGCACTTAGATATGCATTTTGAAATGCTACCTTTTTTGGCTCAGTGCACTCATGAGCAAAATGCCCCGGAACTTGGCAATTATAGTACGTCATCTTTGTAACGACCCAATCGGTCGTTTTGCCTTTTAGAAGTCTATTTTTCTAAATAAGACTCTCCGTATGTGCTTTTACTATTTTATAACTTGCGGGGATGGTTAGTTCAGGAATTTGAAGGGTTCGGGTTGAAAGCGGAATACTTGGTTTCTTAATTTGGCTTTAAAAGGGTAAGTTTGACTTCGGTCAACGTTTTGAGTAAACCACCCCGGAATCGGGATTTGACGGTTCCAATATATTTTTATGATGATTTTGGACTCGGGCGTATGTTCGAATCAGGTTTTGGACGACCCGGGAGCGTTTCAGCGCTTAATAGTGAAAGTTGGCTATTTGAAGGTTTAAAGTTCTTCAAATTTGGTTTGGAGTAATCAAGGTCCGTTTGGAATTCTAAGCATGGGAATAGTTCCGTATGGTGATTTAATACTTGCACGCAAAATTTGATGTCATTACGAGTTGTTTAAGTATGTTTCGGCACATTCGGAGTAAGCTTGAAGAACTTGAAGTTTCTAAGTTGAATCAATTTGGTTTGGGGTATGATTCTTAGTTTTGATGTTGTTTTATGCATTCCGAGAGTTTGAGCAAGTCCGTGTTATGATTTCAAACTTGTTGGTATATTCGGGCGGGGCCCCGGGGGCCTCGGGTGTTAATCAGATGAGGCTCGGACCAAATTTGGACTTAGGAGCAATGGCTGAAGCTTCCAACTTCTGATGTAACCGCACATGCACATGGACAGCCACAGGTGCGAGCTCGCAGATGTGAGCAAGAAGCCGCAGAAGCGGTCCAGCGGGGGCAGCTCAAAAGCCGCAGGAGCGAAGCAATTGGGCGCACCTACGAGCGCGCAGGTGCGAGGGAGGGACCGCTTGTACCTCCGCAGGTGCGAAAATCACAGAAGGCAGAACCTTCATTTAAGTCGGGGTTTGAGTATTTTTGACTCATTTTCTTCATTTTTGGGGCGATTTTGGAGCTTCTTAAGAGGGGTATTCACCTAGCAACTTGGAGGTAAGTTAATTTTACCTATTGTGAGTTAAATACATAGATTATGGGTAGATTTTAACATGTAAATTAGTAAATATTATGGGTTTAGATAAAAAACTTAGGTTTTGATAAGAATGATATTTTAACCACGAAAATGATTATGGAATGGGATGAAAATTGTATATTTGAGTTCTTAAGATTATGGGTGACGATTTGCTCCAAATATTTTCGGAATCCGGGGCCCGGGTGAATTTTAGGAATTCTACCAATTCGGGTTAGGTAATTAATCTAATAATTTAATTTCAAATTATTGAGCATGTATTGATTAAATTATATAATATTTGACTAGTTTCGGATTTTTTGGCACCAAATTGAGGCTTTAGCGTGAAATAGCGACCGGAAGTGAGCTTTGAGACGAGGTAAGTCTCTTGTCTAACTTTGTAAGAGGGAATTTACCCCATAGGTATCGTAAATAAATAATTATTTCTAATTGTGGGGGCTACGTACGTACGAGGTGACGAGAGTCTGTGCGTAGCTACTAGTTATGCTTATGTCCGGGTAGTTTTAGGACCCAATGCATGAACTATTTGGAATCCTTGCACCATACTTGTTAAATTAAAATGCCTAAATTATATTAGAACTTGTTAGAGAAATTATGGAAGGTAGTTAATGAAATTTGTATTACTTTCTATATAAATCCTTAATCATGTTAAGTCAAATGCTTATAAAGTATCCTTCTCTTCTTGTGGAGCGGGCCGAACGCCTCGGCAGTAGATAGATGCAACTATGGATCGTGCCGCACGTCCCTCAGCAGTGCACACGTTACTCTGGATCGGGCCGTACGACCTCGGCATAAATCGTGCTTAATAATAATACTTGGTGTCTTGATATTTTGTTGTGGCTTGTAAGATTACAACCTTTAAAAAGGAATGATTTATTTGAAAATTATACAATTGTGAAAGAATCATTTGCTCCTGCTTGTTGAGAAGATTTGAATTTATTTACACATCCAGTATTTAATTAAGATTTTATCTGAATAATTATTGACCCATAGTGAGTGTCGAAGTCGACCTCTCGTCACTACTTTTTCGAGATTAGACTTGATACTTACTGGGTACACGTTATTTACGTACTCATGCTACACTTGGTGCACTTTTGTGTAGGATCTGAGACAGGTGCATCAGGCGGTCCTACCGGTGCGCATCCCCGATATCCCGAGGCCTAGTGGTGAGCTACTTTTTCTGAGCCGTACCGCAACACCTAGTGTCTCTCTTCGTATTCGTATTCTATCTATTTTATGTTCAGACATTATTTAGAATTTTTTATAATCTACTAGATGCTCATACACTTGTGACACCAGGTCTTAGCACACACACTAGTAGAATTGTGGTATTGAATTATTACGTTGGTTTTATTTATTTAAACCTTTTATTTTCTTAAATCTTGCAAATAAGGAAGTTTAATTACTCAAAAATTTATTAAAAGAGGAAATATATGTTTAATTCACTAGTTGGTTTGCCTAGCGGTAATGTTGGGCGCCATCACGACCTATAGGCGAAATTGGGTCGTGACAATCTTGCTCTTATCTTTCTTCTTAAAGAACCGTTTTCGTTTCTTGGAATTTGGCTTGTTTCTTTTCTTTGAGGATCCTTCTCCGCTCTCCTTACCCTTTCCGTTGTTTTTCCAGTTTCTCTTGTGCTTGAATCTTGAACTCTTTGTACTACTTGACTCTGCCACAAAGACACTAAATACAACTTTAGCATCACAAAGCCGCTCATCTTCAAGCTCTACATGACGGGCAACATCAGCAAAAGTTTTGATATTGTCATTGTGGGTCAAGTTAACCTTCAAATATTCCCGATTATTGGGAAGAGACCAGATCACTGCTTGAACCTACTGCTCATCGGAGAGAACATGACCAACACTTTTCAGTTGAGCAGTCATGTTTGACATCACCCTTAAGTGTTGCTTGACACTATGATCATGACGCTTCTTGTACGTATCAAACTTGATTGTCAGTTGTCTAACGCGAGTCACAGTTGTACCGACATATGCCTCTTTTAAATGTGCCCACATGGCTTGAGCACTAGGATATTGCTCACATTTATGGATGACATCATCAGTAATTGAACTTACAATAATTTCACATGCAGTGAAATCTTTCTTTTTCCAAATATTATAAGTTTCCAGATTCCTCGTGTGTTGGGCAGTGTTGCCCTCCTTTGGGTGACTCATAACATGGTTAATACTTTCAAGAGCATACTTACTCTTCGAGTACATACCACATCTTACGACTCCAGATGTCGTAATTTTCACCATTCAGTTTGTCACTCTTGTTCAAGTCAGCAATAATACTTTTCAATGCCATGTCTGTCATTAGAGACAATATTACAAGTTTAACTCATCATCATATACTTCAGTCAATTTATGCATGTGATTATACACTCAAGCAAATTAATTATAATATTAATTCTACATTTAGTATAGAATCGAAATGTCACTATGTTTTCATTCATCATCTATATATAAATATTTTAACTAATATTAAAATCACTTCTTAGTGTGTATTTTATTTCAAGTCTCAATCCATTATAAAATAAAATAATAAATAATATATGTAACTAGTGAGATAAATAACATAATTTAAATTTTATTAAAATAAAATATATAATAACAATTTATATTTTTGCTAGGACATACATGAACCAATCGAACACTAACTCTTGCACATATACGCTAAAAGGTGCACGAGGCCAAATATCATGATAAATCTCAATTAAAACTTCATCTCAATGCTCTCAAAGAGAGTCCGCTAAAATATCTGACGCTTTCCAATCAATAATCTCTATGTAATTAGGTAATTTAGCTCTTTTTAACTAAAAAAGGTGTACATGTTCAGGAATGAAAGTATCGGGGCCCATTTTAAATTTCTTAAACTCCTTAAATTTCGTTTCTCCTTCCCTTTGTTCAGCCCTTCTATCCTTTAACTCATTTTGCATCGCCCTCGGGACTATCTTTGTTACACCCTATATTTTCGTATGTAAAAATGCGTCGTAAGCAAACTAATGTAGGACAAAAAAATGAGATAATATTTAAAAGTATATAAAGTAAGTTAATCATGTTACCTCTGAGGTTACAAATATTGAAGATCATGAACAACAAGTACAAAGAGGGTTGGACAGTTCAGAAGCTAAAGCAATTAAATAAAACAATGTTTCATCGAAAGTCGACAAGTTGGGAATGTTATAACATGTACCTTTGGGGTGAGACTAGGGTGATTAACATGATAAAGAGATTATGTTATGATTTATATTAGTCGTATTACATCCGTGTGTTATGTTTTTAAGTCAAGCGAGTTGTGGAACAAAAGTCGATGAAAGTCATCACAAGTTACATTCATAAGTTTTACTGAAACTTTGGGTCAAATATAACTGCAATTTTCTCCCAATATACTTAGAGTTATGGTGTGTTCCACACATCAAATTAAAGATCTATGAGTCTATTTTCCAACGCATTAAACCATTTGTCAATACGACATCGGAGTAGAGAGATATGTGCATTTTTGCGATACTGCGCAAGCTGCTAGGTGACAAGTAGGTGTGTCACCTACTTGCTTAAATGAAAGCCCAAAAATGGGCCATTTCGGGTCGTCCAAAGAGGCCTTTTAAGGGCCTATTTTCTTCATATATTAGACTTAAAATAGAGCATAATAACCAGACATAAGCTCTGCAAAGAATCCTCCCAAAAATTTCCCACAAACCCTAATTGATTTTCTCTCCCTTTCAAGTTCCAATTGGAGGTAAAACTTAGAGTTTGAAGAACCAAGATAGGAGCTGAGTTATCCAACAAATAAGGTGAGTTTACTGCTCTCTTTCATCCATTTTTTCTTCTGTAAATTCATGGTAAGTCGTTCTATACTTGTAAGAACTCACGGGATGGTGATCGGAAGCCGTGAGTTCGAGTTATTCACTTGTAGCGGACTGTTTTGTGGACTGTTTTGTGTTGCTGTTGGGCTGCGTGTTTTATTACTATTTTGTGGAGTTTTGGAGGAGGAAGGGGGTTTATAAACACCATATAAATGTAGGGTGGTTGGCTGGTCGTTCGTCATAACATTTTCGGGTCGTTTGACACTACTACGGTGGTCGTTTTGTGTATGAAGAGATTGGGGTGTGTTGGGCTGTTTTGTAGTATTTGATGGTGTATATAGGGCTGGAAAATGATGTATATATGTTGTTATTGTTCTGTCCTTGTATTGTTGGTGTTATCTTGAAGTTGGAGGAAGGGCATATTATAGGGGAGATGCTGCCCGTTTTAATACAAAATAGGTTTGTCGTTCGTTGTGCGATAGTTGTACCTTTCGTAACTTAACGATAGTATTATTATCATTCTTGTAGATTAAGGTGCGAAGAGGTGAGTTCAACTTGGTGATTGAAAAGATTGTGATAAGGTATGTTAAGGCTAAGCCTTCCTTCATTTTGGCATGATCTCGTAGCTACATGTGTTAGTAATGAGACAAAAAGAGAAGTTCATATTCATGAATTTATTCACACTATTCTAGTCTCATAAGTTACAATATTATTCCTTATCGAGACTCTATATTCAATTTTAGTATTGTCTTCTTCCAGTCAAGAGAGCAGCAAGCCTATATATACAGTATTACAGTATTTTCATTACCATCGAGCTATAATCGATGGGCAGGCCCCTATTGGGCAACCTCTGATCAGATGGAAAGTTATATACCGAGCCTACTGTGGCCGAGCGCCTATGAGCGAGCCCAGCATGGTCGAGATACATAGCCTAGTATGGCCGAGCGCCTATAAGCGAGCCTACTATGGCAGAGCAGTTATATATACCGAGCCTTATAAGGCCGTACAATTATTTTACTTACTATATTGAAGGAGTTGAGTCAGTATCAGCAGGTAAGTATATCTCCAGATCATCTTTGACTCCCAGTTAATTTCAGTTATCATATTATCAGTTCAGTTTCAGATTTCAGTTATTTTATTGCCTTACATACTCGGTACATTATTTCGTACTGACGTCCCTTTTTTGGGGGCGCTGCATTTCATGCGTGCAGGTTCAGACAGACAGACGGGTAGACCTCCTCAGTAGGTGTTTCCCGAGTTCCGCCTGATCGGTAAGCTCCACGTCTTTCGGAGTTGCCAGGACTAGAGTTTTCTGTACATCTTATGTATATCTGTATATATGTTATGGGTAGGTCGGGGCCCTGTTCCGATCACAGTACATCTATCAGTAGAGGCTTGTAGGCATATCCTGTTGGTTAGTGCAGTATGTTGGGTTTGTATAAATTGGTGGTTTGTCAGCTGTAGTAGCTATGACGGCCTTGTCGGCCTAGCTTTATATTGATATTTAGTTAGTGCTAGTTTCCATTCAGTTTTATATTTTTCTTCGCAAATTGTCTTGCAAGGTGGCCCCATGGCCAAAGTATGACATTATGTGTTCAGAGTCCCTTAGTCGCAATTTGGTACGCCAGGTTAGGTGAGGCACGGGGTGCTTGTCTCGCTCCTAGGTTCGGGGCGTGACAAACTTGGTATCAGAGCAGTTCTGTCCTAGGGAGTCTACAAGCCGTGTCTAGTAGGGTCTTGTTTATAGATGTGTTGTGCACCACATTATATAAGCAAGGAACTACAGGGCATTTAGGAGTTGGTTACACTTCTTTGAAATCTAAATCGTGCTATAGAACTGAGTTATAGGAAATTTGAATTAAACTTATGTGTTGGTGTTTGCATGCACAGATGACGGTGACTAGGAAGACTACGGCTAGCCAGAGGAGAGATACAGTAGTAGGTGAGGGGACCAACAGGGTACCCCCAGTAGATGGGGCCCAGTCTGAGGCTCAAGGGGAGACCCCTACTCAGCCATTACCGGCTCCTCCACCAACTACGGAGATTCCTAGGGAAACCGCACATCCAGTTCCCCCTCCACTTCCATCAGATCAGGACTTAAGGAGTGCGGTGCATTTGTTGACACAGTTGGTAGCTACCCAGCAACATGCTAGGGCATCAGCTAGTGCAGGAACTTCTGAGGGGTCTGGGAGTTCAAGGGTCCGAGAGTTTATTGCTTTGAGTCCCCCAGAGTTCACGGGGACAGATCAGAGGGAGGACCCGCAGGATTTCATAGATCAGCTTCACAGGATCTTTCGTGTTATGCATGCCACGGAGAAAGAGGCAGTTGAGCTAGCAGCTTTTCGACTCCGAGATATAGCCATCCTTTGGTATGAGGGATGGGAGAGGTCCAGGGGACGTGATACACCTCCAGCTATTTGGGAGAATTTTTCAGATGCTTTCCTTGACCAGTACTTACCGCGGGAGATCCGACAGGCTCGAGTCGATCAGTTTCTAGCCCTCAAGCAGGGTAATATGAGTGTTCGAGAGTATAGTCTCCGTTTTGACTCATTGGCCAGATATGCACCATCCATAGTTTCTACTATGCGGGACAGGATTCACAGGTTTATAGCAGGGTTAGCCCCAGAGTTAACCGAGGCATGTGCCACCGCTGCATTGCAGGATAGTATGGATATCTCCCGGATTCAGGCATTCGCCCAGAATATAGAAAGGGGTAGGCATCGGCAGCAGGGTACAGAGAGGGCTGAGCAAGGGCAACGTAAGAGGATGAGATTTCCCAGGTCTCAGGAGCAATCTCAGGGTAGTTATAGGACCCAGTACTTCGGACGGCCACCTAGGCCTCCGCCACCTCAGTTACAGGGTTACGGGTATGACCGCTATACTCAGTCAGGACCAGGTGAGAGCTCACGGGCGTCGGGTTTGCAGCGACAATGAGGTTCTGCGCAGACATGGTCATTTCCTCCGCGGTGTGACATCTGTGGTAGAGGACACTTGGGTCAATGCCGAGCAGGTTCTGATGCTTGTTATACATGTGGGCGTCCGGGGCATATGATGCGAGATTGCCCAAATAGAGATTCTGGGGGAATGGCACAACCAGCGAGTTCAGCAACAGGATCGTCTATGTCCGTGCATCCTTCAAGGCGTGAGTCTCAGTCTTCGGCTGGTAGAGGTCGAGGCAGAGGTAGAGGTTCCAGTTCAAGTGGTAATCAGAACCGTATCTATGCTTTAGCGGGTCGACAGGACCAGGAGTCTTCACCAGACGTTGTGACAGGTATATTAACCATTTTCTCTCACGATGCTTATGCTTTGATAGACCCAGGATCTACTTTATCGTATATTACCCCATTTGTCGCGAGGAAGTTTGGTATAGTGCCTGAAATACTAAGTGATCCTTTTGCGGTATCTACACCGGTCGGAGAATCGATTATTGCTAGACGGGTTTACCGAGGTTGTACGGTGACAATTTGTAGTCGTCAGACCTCAGCTGACCTAGTTGAGCTAGAGATGATGGACTTTGATGCTATCATGGGCATGGACTGGTTGGCAGCTTGCTATGCCACAGTTGATTGCCGAGCAAAGGTAGCCAAATTTCATTTTCCGGGTGAGCCAGTCCTTGAATGGGTAGGTAATACACCAACACCCAGAGGTAGGTTTATTTCCTATCTGAAGGCGAGGAAAATGATCGCAAAAGGGTGCATTTATCATATTGTGCGAGTTAGAGATGCAGATGCTGAGATACCTACACTTCAGTCTATTCCCATAGTCAAAGAGTATGCAGATGTGTTTCCAGATGAGCTTCCAGGTATTCCTCCAGAGCGAGAGATTGATTTTAGCATCGATTTGCTTCCAGGAACTCAACCAATATCCGTCCCTCCGTATAGAATGGCACCTGCCGAATTGAAGGAGTTGAAGGAGCAGTTAAAAGATTTGCTGGAGAAAGGTTACATTAGGCCCAGTACCTCACCTTGGGGTGCACCGGTACTATTTGTGCGGAAGAAAGACGGCTCGCTGAGGATGTGTATCGATTATAGGCAGTTGAACAAGGTAACTATTAAGAATAAGTATCCACTTCCAAGGATCGATGACTTGTTTGATCAGTTGCAGGGAGCTAGATGCTTTTCCAAGATTGATTTGAGGTCGGGGTACCACCAGGTCAGAGTTCGGGAAAAAGATATTCCGAAGACAGCCTTCAGGACCCGATATGGCCACTTCGAGTTCCTTGTCATGTCCTTCGGGTTGACTAATGCACCCGCTGTATTTATGGACTTGATGAATAGCCTATTCCGGCCATTTTTAGATCTGTTCGTGATAGTATTTATTGATGATATTCTGGTTTATTCCCGTTCAGAGGATGAGCATGCGGACCACCTGCGAGCGGTACTCCAAACCCTCCGTGATCGTAAGTTGTATGCTAAGTTTTCTAAATGTGAGTTCTGGTTGAAGTCTGTAGCATTCTTGGGGCATATTGTATCAGATGAAGGGATAAAGGTGGACACTCAGAAGATTGAGGCCGTGAAATCTTGGCCTAGACCTACCACTCCGACAGAGGTTCGTAGCTTTCTAGGCTTAGCAGGATACTATCGGAGGTTCGTAGAGGGTTTTTCTTCCCTTTCGGCACCATTGACAAAGTTGACACAGAAAGAAACTAAGTTTCAATGGACAGAGGCTTGTGAGCGGAGTTTCCAAGAGCTTAAGAACAAGTTGACCTCAGCTCCAGTTCTAACACTTCCAGAGGGTCTAGAGGGTTATGCCGTGTATTGTGATGCATCAGGTGTCGGGTTAGGATGTGTCCTGATGCAACATGGGAAGGTAATTGCATATGCTTCAAGGCAGTTGAGGAAGCACGAGAGGAATTATCCGACCCACGACCTCGAGTTAGCTGCGGTTGTCCATGCACTTAAGATATGGCGGCATTATTTATATGGTGTTCATGTTGATATATTTACTGATCATAAAAGCCTACAATATATTTTCAAGCAGAAAGAGTTGAATTTGCGACAGAGGCGATGGCTTGAGTTATTGAAAGATTATGATGTTAACATTCTCTACCATCCAGGGAAAGCTAATGTTGTAGCAGATGCCTTAAGTCGCCGATCTATGGGTAGCTTAGCACATGTAGAGCCCGAGAAAAGACAATTAGCTAGAGATATTCATCAATTGGCTTCGTTGGGGGTTCGGTTAGTAGATTCTGAGGATGGTGGAGTTGTAATCCAAAACACTGCAAAATCATCCCTCATAGCTGAAGTCAAGGAAAGGCAGTACGAGGACCCAGAGTTGGTCGAGTTGAGAGAGCGAGTTCCGCAGCAGAAGAAGCCATTGTTAGAGCTCAAGGGAGATGGGGTTCTCAGATACAAGGGTCGTTTGTGTGTTCCAGATGTAGCAGGGCTACGAGACAGGATTATGTCAGAGGCACATTATTCATGGTATTCCATCCACCCTGGATCGACGAAGATGTATCATGACATTAAGGATATGTACTGGTGGAATGATATGAAGAAGAACATTGCTGAGTTTGTCGCCCAATGTACTAGTTGCCAGCAAGTGAAGGTAGAACACCAGAAGCCCGGAGGGCTAATGCAGACTATAGAGATCCCGACATGGAAATGGGAGGCGATAAACATGGACTTTATCATGGGTTTACCTCGTTCTAATCGTAAGTTCGATTCCATATGGGTGATAGTCGATAGGCTCACGAAATCAGCTCACTTCCTACCGGTCAGATCTACATATACAGCAGAAGATTATGCAAAGTTATATATTAAGGAGATAGTGCGGCTACACGGAGTACCAGTTTCTATTATATCTGACCGTGGGGCTCAGTTTACAGCACATTTTTGGAGGTCATTTCAGAGAGGTCTAGGGACTCAGGTGAATCTCAGCACAGCTTTTCATCCACAGACTGATGGACAAGCCGAGCGCACAATTCAGACGCTCGAGGATATGTTACGAGTATGTGTGTTGGATTTTAAAAGAAGTTGGGATGAACATCTACCTCTTATCGAGTTTGCATATAATAACAGTTACCACTCCAGTATCCAGATGGCTCCGTACGAGGCTTTGTATGGGCGTAAGTGCAGATCTCCTATAGGGTGGTTTGATGTTGGAGAATCTGGGTTACATGGGCCAGACCTGGTTCAGCAGGCCATAGAGAAAGTAAAGGTTATCCGGGAGCGACTGTTGACAGCTCAGAGTCGTCAGAAGTCATATTTTGACGTGCGGCGACGAGACTTAGAGTTCAGGATTAATGACTGGGTATTCTTAAAGGTATCACCTATGAAGGGCGTGATGAGGTTTGGCAAGAAAGGAAAGCTTAGCCCACGGTATATTGGGCCTTATAGGATCATTCGGAGAGTGGGCCAACTAGCTTATGAGTTAGAGTTGCCCTCAGAATTGGAGTCTGTCCATCCGGTTTTTCACGTATCTATGCTACGGAAGTGCATTGGCGATCCTACCCGAGTGGTGCCCACGGATGATGTACAGATTACAGAGGACTTGTCATACGAGGAAATTCCAGTTGCCATCCTAGACCGACAAATCCGCAATCTACGAAATAAGGAGGTAGCTTCCGTAAAGGTTTTATGGAGGAGCAAGAATGTAGAAGAGATGACGTGGGAATCGGAGGAAGAAATGAAGTCTAAATACCCCCACCTATTTCAAAATGAAGATATGGTTCGAGATGGGACGCTACAACATAGCTCTATGTAGGCTAGCAGGTCATCAGGTAAGCTTTTATTTTTCACTTTCAATATTTATGATTTACGGTCGGTGAGGCAAATTGCTGCTATTTATAAAGATTGGCCATGTGTGGCATGCATAGTATGTTTCTGGCTACGTGCAGGTTGGTTTTAACCTAGTGTACCAAGGATACTCTGGAAAAAGTTTCCAAAGTCTCCAAGAGTAAACATTCGAGGACGAATGTTCCCAAGGGGGGAGTGATGTTACACCCTATATTTTCATATGTAAAAATGCGTCGTAAGCAAACTAATGTAGGACAAAAAAATGAGATAATATTTAAAAGTATATAAAGTAAGTTAATCATGTTACCTCTGAGGTTACAAATATTGAAGATCATGAACAACAAGTACAAAGAGGGTTGGACAGTTCAGAAGCTAAAGCAATTAAATAAAACAATGTTTCATCGAAAGTCGACAAGTTGGGAATGTTATAACATGTACCTTTGGGGTGAGACTAGGGTGATTAACATGATAAAGAGATTATGTTATGATTTATATTAGTCGTATTACATCCGTGTGTTATGTTTTTAAGTCAAGCGAGTTGTGGAACAAAAGTCGATGAAAGTCATCACAAGTTACATTCATAAGTTTTACTGAAACTTTGGGTCAAATGTAACTGCAATTTTCTCCCAATATACTTAGAGTTATGGTGTGTTCCACACATCAAATTAAAGATCTATGAGTCTATTTTCCAACGCATTAAACCATTTGTCAATACGACATCGGAGTAGAGAGATATGTGCATTTTTGCGATACTGCGCAAGCTGCTAGGTGACAAGTAGGTGTGTCACCTACTTGCTTAAATGAAAGCCCAAAAATGGGCCATTTCGGGTCGTCCAAAGAGGCCTTTTAAGGGCCTATTTTCTTCATATATTAGACTTAAAATAGAGCATAATAACCAGACATAAGCTCTGCAAAGAATCCTCCCAAAAATTTCCCACAAACCCTAATTGATTTTCTCTCCCTTTCAAGTTCCAATTGGAGGTAAAACTTAGAGTTTGAAGAACCAAGATAGGAGCTGGGTTATCCAACAAATAAGGTGAGTTTACTGCTCTCTTTCATCCATTTTTTCTTCTGTAAATTCATGGTAAGTCGTTCTATACTTGTAAGAACTCACGGGATGGTGATCGGAAGCCGTGAGTTCGAGTTATTCACTTGTAGCGGACTGTTTTGTGGACTGTTTTGTGTTGCTGTTAGGCTGCGTGTTTTATTACTATTTTGTGGAGTTTTGGAGGAGGAAGGGGGTTTATAAACACCATATAAATGTAGGGTGGTTGGCTGGTCGTTCGTCATAACATTTTCGGGTCGTTTGACACTACTACGGTGGTCGTTTTGTGTACGAAGAGATTGGGGTGTGTTGGGCTGTTTTGTAGTATTTGATGGTGTATATAGGGCTGGAAAATGATGTATATATGTTGTTATTGTTCTGTCCTTGTATTGTTGGTGTTATCTTGAAGTTGGAGGAAGGGCATATTATAGGGGAGATGCTGCCCGTTTTAATACAAAATAGGTTTGTCGTTCGTTGTGCCATAGTTGTACCTTTCGTAACTTAACGATAGTATTATTATCATTCTTGTAGATTAAGGTGCGAAGAGGTGAGTTCAACTTGGTGATTGAAAAGATTGTGATAAGGTATGTTAAGGCTAAGCCTTCCTTCATTTTGGCATGATCTCGTAGCTACATGTGTTAGTAATGAGACAAAAAGAGAAGTTCATATTCATGAATTTATTCACACTATTCTAGTCTCATAAGTTACAATATTATTCCTTATCGAGACTCTATATTCAATTTTAGTATTGTCTTCTTCCAGTCAAGAGAGCAGCAAGCCTATATATACAGTATTACAGTATTTTCATTACCATCGAGCTATAATCGATGGGCAGGCCCCTATTGGGCAACCTCTGATCAGATGGAAAGTTATATACCGAGCCTACTGTGGCCGAGCGCCTATGAGCGAGCCCAGCATGGTCGAGATACATAGCCTAGTATGGCCGAGCGCCTATAAGCGAGCCTACTATGGCAGAGCAGTTATATATACCGAGCCTTATAAGGCCGTACAATTATTTTACTTACTATATTGAAGGAGTTGAGTCAGTATCAGCAGGTAAGTATATCTCCAGATCATCTTTGACTCCCAGTTAATTTCAGTTATCATATTATCAGTTCAGTTTCAGATTTCAGTTATTTTATTGCCTTACATACTCGGTACATTATTTCGTACTGACGTCCCTTTTTGGGGCGCTGCATTTCATGCGTGCAGGTTCAGACAGACAGACGGGTAGACCTCCTCAGTAGGTGTTTCCCGAGTTCCGCCTGATCGGTAAGCTCCACGTCTTTCGGAGTTGCCAGGACTAGAGTTTTCTGTACATCTTATGTATATCTGTATATATGTTATGGGTAGGTCGGGGCCCTGTTCCGATCACAGTACATCTATCAGTAGAGGCTTGTAGGCATATCCTGTTGGTTAGTGCAGTATGTTGGGTTTGTATAAATTGGTGGTTTGTCAGCTGTAGTAGCTATGACGGCCTTGTCGGCCTAGCTTTATATTGATATTTAGTTAGCGCTAGTTTCCATTCAGTTTTATATTTTGCTTCGCAAATTGTCTTGCAAGGTGGCCCCATGGCCAAAGTATGACATTATGTGTTCAGAGTCCCTTAGTCGCAATTTGGTACGCCAGGTTAGGTGAGGTACGGGGTGCTTGTCTCGCTCCTAGGTTCGGGGCGTGACAATCTTGATGACTTCAGGCTCCGAGTCAGAATTATTGTGGAAACAAGTCATGCAACGATACATCCTTCTACGTTGTCCCCTTACTCGACTTCGAGAACTCCCACTTGAAGTAATTCGAACTTGTCCTTGTTCAGCCATATCTGAAATATGACCAAGGAAACAATAAGAATGACTACAATTATTCAATGTGACAACATATGTCATAATAACTCGTACAAGTATATCAATCTAAGGGATAAGGGTTAAACTAATTTTCTACTTTAAGTAGACAGTGAGTTCAATTAAGACCAATTCTCATAACACATAAATTCATAGTCTTAGCAAAGTACTTTGACAGATCAGTGTAAAGATATCGCATGAATCTTTTCTACTAGATTATTTTACTTAGAGTCAAGGAAGCACTGCATCAAATTCGGTTAAGAATCAAACAGCAACAAAAATTTATATATATAATGATGCAATATCATAACCATTCACGTTGGGGAAATATTAGAGAAACAATCTCTTGTGGATTATCCATTATCAAGTAGTTATTCTTTAAACCAAGTGCAGAAAGACAAATTTATATATATGGATTTACCGAACTTTAAAGTTATTTTCTGAAAATTTACATTTCAAGAATCAATAAATCCAAAACATAATAATTGCACTGTAAAGTCCCATTATCATGGACCCCAAACTTCATCACTTATTATATCCACGAAGAGAATAAACGATCCCTCCTAATTAAAAGAGGCTCTTGTCTTTTTCGAAAAAATAAATAAATAAATTGATGATTCAATTATTGTAAAGATATTATGTCCCACTCATGGACTAGCAATAAGACATTATAAGTTTATAGTCAAAGAAAATTTTCTTTCTACTCTTATATTATTAGTATAAAACGATAAGATGAATCTTTCAGAAACATTGTACCTTCCAAATACTTGTACATCAGATTCTTATCTTGTCATACAATTAATATCAAGCCATGATATATTACTACGAAAAAATTTATAGTTGTTACAAAAATAAAATTAATTCATGGCAGTAGCAAAATTCTTCACAAAATTTTATGAACACACATATATCTACTTGGTGGTAGACAGAAGAAAATAGCAAATTACTCTCCTTGAATTGAAGATGAATCCTTTCCGTGTTCAATTAAAGTCAAGTAAAAAAAAGTCATCTAATCAGGAAACACTATTAGGATAAGGAAAATTTTTCACATAAATTACAAACATCGAATTCATTCAAACTCTCTTTAATCAACGGTGTAATAAAATTAATACTGATTTAAATTCAATTGTGTATTAATCTCAATAGAACACACTTCAAAGGCTCTGATACCATTGTAAATTGAATTAAGGAGCACGAACAATAAATTGTGTGTATACGTTGTTATGTAGCGAAAATTGTTGCAATTGCTATCAAGATAATTGCCCCAAATCTACTTTGAATAACTAAAAAACACAGTTTATTTCACAAACTAAATCCTTCTCTCTTTTGTGCATGTCTTATGTTGGGAAAAGAAAAAAAATATTTCACACACTTAGAATTCTTCTGCAGGAGAGATATACAGAAGAGGAATAGAGGAAAAACTACCAATGAAAACCACCGTTGCACGTTCCCGCATTTCTCAATAATGTGTGGTAGTTTTTAGGAGTTATAAAACCTCAGTTAGTATCCTTAAATTTAATCTCTTCTAAAATGGATCGAGTCAGTCCACATAGGCGACCCGCGACCCAAACCTAATATCCAACACCAAGTTTGAAAATATTTCATGCAAAATTTTATTTTTTCTCGTAAATTGTAACTATTTTTCAAGTAAAATGCTTGTAAATTTTAAATACTTTTTTTAAAAACTTTAATTCTAAAAATTACTTTTAAAAAGAATTATATTTTTATGTTTGAACGCTTACTTATTGTCTATTTGGTCAAGCTTCTAAAATCAGATCATTTTGAAAAGTGTTTTTCAAAGAAATGCTTTTGCTGAAATAATTTGTGTTTAGCTAATTAATTTAAAAGTATTTCTGAACATCAATTAATATTTAACCAAGTTTTTAAAAAGTGCTTTAACTGTATTTTTATCAAAAGTATTTTTTTTTAGAAAAATGCTTAGGAAAAAATTACTTTTTTTTTTTCTTCTCAAAAACTATTTATGCTTCTACTCAAAAATATTTTTTCTTTTAAAATCTTTAATTATGAAAAAAATATTTTTGACAAAAAACTTTTTGACCAAATATGCTATTATTATCGAGAAACTTTCGAGGGACCAAATGCGAAAGACTGGCAATAACAATTTCTTTCTTTTGCTTCACGACAAATTACAAAGTTGAAAAAGCAAAAAGTTCAAAGCAAAGAAAAAACTGTGGGCTCATAATAAAATATCTTTAAAATTTCCACATACGCTATTGTCATTAAAATATCCCAGGAAAAAAAAGCCCCACTGTATAACAGGGCCGCCGCATCCTACGTTTCCATTTTTACGACCGTCATTTGATCACGATGACATATAGACACAAATCTACGGCCATAATTTGATTGTCACAAATCTAATCAACACCAACAAGTAATACTATCTATCTTCTAGTGGAAAAATATTAAAAAATATCTCATCCTTATCCATTCCCAATTCCTTCTGACTCCTCCTTTCTCTTTATATCTAACTCATCCTCTATTTATATCCTTAAATTTCTTCAACAATTATTCAGCATTTTGATGATATCTTCTTATCTTGGTTCTAAAAATATCAATGGTGTTACAAGCAGTGACTTTAAATTCATTATCTTCTTCTCTTGTTGGAGCTAATGAGCTTCAATATTCTTCAAAAAGATCATCTTCTTCAAGATTTGATGTAATTAATTCGTCGACAATACGTTGTTGTTCAAGGAGCCATGCTTATATACCAAAGCTGGAGCCTTTTAGCAGAACCAAGTTCGATAGGGTTGTAAAAGACCCTCCTTTGATTGAAAAATCCGAAAACGAACTTTCAGGTATTGTCCAGATCTTAATCTCCTGTACCTGTATTTTCTTAATTTTACGTTTCCTTTGCCTGTAAGTTATTGATTAGATTGCTCACTCGTTTAATGTTATAACAAATTCTTCAAAATTTCTCTTTCCTGAATGGTTGATGAAAAAAAAAAGAATTGCTTTATATAAAAATAGTGGTTCCAGGGAAATTTCTCGTTTCCTTTTTAAGAAGTTAATGTACGAGCCAGCTTGCGCACACCACCTTCAGTTGTCTATTACGAACTACGTTCGTATTCACACAACATAAAAATAAAAATTGGGGATCTAGTAACTGGACATCTTTTTTTGTTGTCTAAAGTAAGTATTATCTGCTTGTTAAAATTACTAATGGAGTACTCTGTAAATGGTAATGTGCAGATTATTGTTCTGTTCTAGAAGGGGATGATTCCTATAGCTGCTGGCAGGCCTATTTTGAACTCAAAGATCTTGAAGTAAGTTCTCAATCAGCACTGTTATAGGTTCTTGAAATAAAATTTTGTAGCCTTTTTATTTGATGGAGTCTTGCTACTGTATTGATTCTGTGTTGTCAGATAGTAGGCTTTTGTTTCTGTCGATTAAGTAACCTGTCTAGAAAGTTGGTTCTTAGTGGGTAATAAAAATGAGATTGGCTTTGTATTAATTGTGGAGTGTTTTTTGACAAATTAATTGTGGAGTGTTTGTCAGCAATTCCATTCTTGGGACGATTGTGGAGATTGTTTTAGCTGCTTATCTGTTTAGGCATTTGGTAGAATGGGACTTGACAAATTTATATGACGTTGTGTGCGTATATGGACTTGACCGTGCCTTTTGAGTTGCCTCATTGGGGAGGAGAGTTTTTAATACTTTTTATTTTGTATAATATTGGACTGAGATGGGCTTAAATTGAAGATTCATTTATTCAAGTCCAACTTGGTTTTGGGTTGAGCCGAAGTAGTAGTTGTGTGTATATGACTACCAGATAGTGTGAGAGAACAATTCCATATAAATTGGATTCTTAGCTGTACTAAATACTGATCATATAAATGAAAAGTAGCCCCATATCACAGATACTCTTATAATATCCGTTGAAGATATCAATCAAGCCAATTACTTGAGCTTTTTGTAAATCCAAACAGAACAATTGGCCAGATATTTAATGTATAGCACCTTCACACTTGTTTTTGCTTTTGTTTTTCTTTCCAGAAAGAAGCTCCTAAGGAGGAGGTAGAGAGGCTAATACTTCAAGCAGGTGGAGTAAAAACTCTCATTGGTTGTTTACATGGAGTTTCAGACATGCACAAAGCAAAACGAGCAAGCAAAGAATCAGCCAAGATTGCGAATCTTGAGGAAAAAGTGGCAAGACCTTGCCCTGTCCCTGATGGATTACCAAAGACAAGAGAAGAGCTTGAAGAAGAGGAGAAGGCTAGAATGCCAGATTCACCCTTTACTAGACTTCTCAGAGCCAAAGGAACACACCCTGTTTGGTACTCGTCTGCACTTGATTATTGACATGGAATCCATAAAAAGCATGCTTTTGGAGCTTTAGTGAACCAAGTAATAAGGTCAAGAAATGGAGTTGAAGGGTGTTTCTTGGCCAATGTGGTAAAATTTGTGGGATGTTATCACGTATTTTTGTTAGTGTAGCATAAAATAGTTACTTAAAATAGTTACTCTATTGTTTAGTTAAGAATTTCCATTTGTTTTGAATGTAAATATGGTTTGGTTTTTGGGAAGTTTTAATTGCAGTAAAGTTAAGTTTCTACGTGCTCTTTGAGGTCTTTTCTAGATGGTGTTAAACTAATGTCGCTTTCCCCCTTTTAACAGTTTGCTATTCCTACTAGTTAAAAGCAAAGGTATGTTAATGGCCTGGTCTGGCGATTAAGCACTTTAGTGGTTTCTAAGCACCTAACCTCGGTATCCCCCACCTCTCCCCCCCCCCCCCCCAAAAAAAAAAAACAAAAAAAAAAACAAAGAACAGCTGTTTCACAAAAATGAAACCATTTGGAGTAATCTTCAGTTATTAACATATTCGTTCCCAAGTTAAGGGGTTCAACTTATTGTAAATATGCATAAAACAAAAAAATTTACCCAGCAAGCAATGTAATTTCCGACGAGACACTCCTTGGTTAAACGTGACTCCGCCATCGCGTCCTATCCTATTTTTGATCTATAGATCCCAGCGATTATGGAGAGGTTGTAATCCATCCTAGAAATAATTTCAATTTTTATCAAATTAGCAATCTTGGCCTGTTAGGTCCATGGTTCTGTAGCGGATTAATATG
This sequence comes from Nicotiana tomentosiformis, assembly GCF_000390325.3. Classification (NCBI taxonomy): domain Eukaryota; kingdom Viridiplantae; phylum Streptophyta; class Magnoliopsida; order Solanales; family Solanaceae; genus Nicotiana; species Nicotiana tomentosiformis. The sequence goes on along the minus strand of NC_090812.1, from coordinate 73,405,601 downwards.
TAACCCCGTCGGATTAGTACCACTAGTGACTAGAATCTTTAAGTCTTGGTGATGCATAACATAAGCCTAATTTTTCTTAGTGCACTTAAAATTTTAAAATGGCCAGGGTGAATCAGTATTATGTTTACTTAGAAATTCCCTGATGTGAATAGAGCTACTTCCCTTGTCATTTGCATCAGACTCTGCCTGCTTCATAGAAGTATTGGGTAAAACATTTGTGTCCATCCCTTTGTCCTGGCGAGAGAATTTTGATGGTGGTAGTGGTTTTGGGTGGGTAAAGGGGCTGTGTTGAAGGGAAAAGACCAAATGGAAATAGGCAGTCCATGGTTAAATTTCAGCATCTGCCAATTATTCCTAAAGTCTAAGACATTGAAGACAGTAAAGGCAAGTCTCCTATCTAATTGTTGAATAGAAGTAGTTTTTTTCTCTCCGCGTACTCCTATGATCAAGGAGCACGTGTTTGATGTTTCACATCATCTATTTTTGCTTTTAATTGGAAGGTAAAATTTCATTTAGCCTTGAAAGCCACTTGGTCAGTAGTTTGTGTCACTAAACTGTGGGTTTAGGAACTAACAAGAGACCATAAATAAAGATTATTTTCTTGAGGGATTTATTGTCATCTAAATGGAATCTGCCAAGGAGAGTGGAAGAATTATCAAAGGAAGAATAAAAGCACCGGTTTTAGAGCTTTGGCGGAGGAGTAGAGCAATCCAGTGAAAAACTGAAATCCAGTAGAAAAGCCAATGCATTGTGAAAATTTCAAACTTTAATGAAAAAATGTGGCAATTATTTGCTAGCACAAAGAAATAAAACCTGTTTATGAATTAATGTCCATTTGTTAATAGACAGTAAAAGAAACTCGTGTAATTGGTGATTTTCCATGCTAGTAGGTAAATGATGGATCAAATATTACCCCTATTCATTCATTTCTTAAATTTTTCTCTGAGTTTATTTTGACCTTCCAAATTCCATGGTGCTCAAACAAGTTTCCGCAAAATATGGTTCCAAATTCAAACACCTTCAGTAATAACCTATCAACCACGAATATTCCTTCCTTTGCCTACATATAAAACCCTCCATTTTCATTTGCAAGATAGATTGCTATAAGCAGCCTTGGGCCTAACCCAAGTGGACTTAATCCAAGCATTATGGCCTCGGGTTTTTTTCTTCTCTTCTTCCTTGTATCATTCTGTTCTCTTTCTTCATCTTCTTTTGCAATAACTGATGTTGAGGCTGCTTCCATTGCTCGTCGCCAGCTTTTGGGTGACAAAGGCGAGTATGATATGACCATTAACATGGCATTCGCGAATTCCAGGTTGAAAAAAGCTTATGTTGCTCTTCAGGCATGGAAGAAAGCTATTTACTCCGACCCAACAAACTTCACGGCTAACTGGGAAGGTCCTAATGTTTGTGCCTATAATGGTGTCTTTTGTGACAATGCTCTCGACAATCCCAATATCTCTGTTGTTGCTGGCATTGATCTTAACCATGCAGACATAGCTGGACACCTCCCTGTCGAGCTTGGCCTTTTATCTGATGTTAGTCTTATCCACATTAACTCTAATCGGTTTTGTGGAATCATTCCTAAGAGCATTAAAAATCTTACGCTTTTAGATGAGATTGATTTCAGCAACAATCGTTTTGTGGGGCCATTCCCAGAAGTTGTGCTGGAATTGCCTAAGCTTAAATATCTTGATCTTAGGTACAACAATTTTGAAGGTTCAGTGCCTTCTGCACTATTTGAGAAGAATCTTGATGCCATATTTCTTAACAATAACCGATTCCATTCTACCATCCCTGAAAATTTGGGTAATTCTAATGCTTCAGTGGTGGTATTGGCGAATAACAAATTCTTTGGTTGCATTCCAAGCAGCATTGGCAAAATGAGTAGCACAATAGATGAGCTTGTTTTCACAAACAATGATCTCTCTGGTTGTTTACCTGAAGAAATTACCAAGCTGACGAGCCTAACGACGTTCGACATTAGCGGAAACAAGTTCGTTGGATCCTTACCAAAGGATTTGAAGTACATGCAGCAAGTTGAAGTCTTTGACATTGCATCCAACAAGTTCATGGGAAATGTTCCAGAAAACCTTTGTACCTTGCCCAACTTGGCCAATTTGACATTCTCCAACAACTATTTTGAGAGCTTGGACCAAAAATGTACGCCGTCGCGCTCCCATGATCTTGAAATTGAAGGCAAAGAAAATTGTTTGCAGGAACAACCAGATCAAAAGACAGAGAAGGAATGTTTACCAGTTTTGAGCAACCCTGTTGATTGTAGTAAAGGTCATTGTGGATTTTCTCCACAAGGGCAGAGTCCAAAGGATCCACCTAAAGAAAACACCCCTTCAACCCCCAAAAAGTCTCCACCAAAACCTACGAGTCCAAAACCAAAGCCACCTCATGTATCTACTCCAACCCTATCGCCACCACCGACTCCCAAATCACCTCCACCAAAAACCACCATTCCACCCCCGGTCACATCTCCACCACCGCCAGTTGCCTCACCTCCCCCACCACCAAATTATTTACCCCCATCCCCACCTCCAGTTGCCTCACCTCCCCCACCACCAAATACTTTACCACCACCATCACCGCCACCACCTCTAGTCCAATCTCCACCACCACCGGTGGCATCACCTCCACCTCCAGTCCACTCACCACCACCACCACTGGCTTCACCTCCATCCCCAGTGGCTTCACCACCACCTCCAGCTCGATCTCCACCACCACCAGTGGCCTCACCTCCACCTCCCGTCCACTCACCACCGCCTCCAGTGGCGTCACCTCCACCTCCCGTCCACTCACCACCACCACCAACAATGGCTTCACCTCCACCTCCCGTTCACTCACCACCGCCACCAGTGGCCTCACCTCCACCTCCACCTCCCGTTCACTCACCACCGCCTCCGGTAGCGTCACCTCCACCGCCACTTATCCACTCACCACCCCCACCTGTAGCCTTACCTCCACCTCCACCCACTTTTGAGGATGTTGCTCTTCCTCCATCATTGGGCTCGCTATACGCATCACCACCGCCACCAATTTTCCAAGGTTATTAAGGGGTTCCACCATTCTTATTTTCAGTGGCACGATAACTAGTTCGAAGAATGTGTACAAATCGATCTGTGTAACATATATAATCGTTGAAAAGTTGGTTTACATTGTCAATTTTAACGATTCATTGAGCTTTGTCATTGCACCCTAATGGACTGTACACAGAAAGATATAGGAAATTTTTTCTTGGATGTGTTGATTGAACATAACATTATGCAATTTCAACATACTTTTGTCTACTTTTATTTTTATTTTTATTTTTGTACGTTTCCTGCATTTTAATCGTATCAATTACCTTGAATGAGAATGAGCTAGAAGTTTGTCACTGCCGCAAGAAGTGCGCTGCATTTCATCTCTTGGTCACAAAACTTATTATAGGATCGTTTGATCCTTGCTGTATCGTGTTTATTAAAAAATAGTCACGATTTTTGCTCAATTTGGTAGAATATTGGAATAACCATCAGGTAGTTCTGAAATAACCGAAGCAGAGAGATATATGATGTAACTGTACCATCAGTTTATTTATCCTAGAAAATGTACTCGCTAGAGTTAATTTATACTAGTAGCTTTTTAATTCTAACGTTTTTAGGACGCGGTGACAATAATTGGAAACTTGCCCTTCCAAAGGATATGCAAATTTGTCCTTACTTAAATATTTTTTACTATGTCTCAACGTGTCATGTCGATATGCAAATTTTAATTAAAATAATTTAGTCAAAATACCTATTTTAATTCTAGAAGTTACTATTTTATTAAAAGGCACGCCAAAGACCAAAAATTTACTATGCACTAGTGGAAGTACAGTTCTTTTTTGTTTTTGTTGTACAATCAGAATTTTTGAAAAGATTTGAAAGAAATTTCACTAGACCAGCTATAACTTGTAAACTACTACAAAAATAGCTTATTTCTAGCCTTCTTTTTTTGTTTTTTTTTTAAAAAAAGCACGTGCCAGAAAAGCCCTAATTTTTTGTGCACAAAACCAACGTCGGGTCAGCGGTGCACGGTAATACAAAACGACATCGTCCTGACTCCTTTACCTGTTTGCCGTAAGATTCACGTTTTGCCTTTAACAAACAAGATCGCAAAGACTATCAATTGATTCAATTTGGTTACCAGTTCCCGGCGGTGAAAACCAATAAAGTTGCATCGACGATTTTCTCACATGGCGGAAAACACGACGAAGCCTTCGAATGAAGAGATAGTGGAAAAGCAGGAGGAAGCTCAGCAACCTCCACCGCAAGGAGGCGGCGGCGGTGGAGGATGGGGAGGCTGGGGATTTTCTGCGTTTTCTTATATTTCGGACATTCAGAAAGCTGCTACTACCGCTGCCGAAGAGATCTCCCGCAATGTACTCATCTTCCCTTACATTTCATAACTCTATTTTTTTTTTTTTTTTTGCATTTGTAACGTAGCTGCTTTTATCTGGTTGATCTTGCTGTTTGTTTTACCTCAATGAGATTTTATCATTGTTAGCCGAGTTGTGTGAGTGAACTGTGAGTAACTTCATTTATATTTCAAATTTTTGACAAAATGAGCTTTTGCTAGATTTATCATCTGATCTAGGAATTAGACAATTAGTGGGTTTAGGACTCTTCCTTTCAGTAATTGGTACCTATTACAATTTTCGCAATGCCTCAACTGAAAGGTGCCGAAGATTGCTGGATGATGTCGGTTATATTTGAGAACTTAGAGTATTTTGTACCAAGGCTGATATCAGATAGACTCCCAAGTGGGAGCATGTGTGATCATTAACATTTCCTTCTGCTATAATTATCAGTAACATAATAGTTAACATATCAGGAACATAATAGTTGGCATTAGGTCAATTTGAATTGAGCTAGTACTCCACTCCCCCCCCCCCCCCCCCTTCACCTTCAGTTTTTCTGTAGGACTACACTTTGTAGGGCACCAGATCAACAAAATGAGTTGAAGCCTTCAGATTAATAAACTTTTCAGAACTCAACTTTCGTTGATATAATTCCTGTTCTCACCCTTCTAATGTCTCGACTTTCTTTTGACAAGTGCAGGTTACTTGTTCTTTTGTGGTTATGGCAGGGAAACACACTTAAACATAAACCTTCATTGCCTCCATCAGCTATATTTATATACGTTTTCACTTATGCAGGCTGTTGAAGCGGCTAAAATAGCTGCAAAAAGCCTTGCAGATGTGCAGGATGCTTCAGAAGACTCCAAATCCTCGAAAGAGGATGAGCGAGAAGTAATGATCGAAGAGGAAAGTGAAGACGAGAATGACAAAAAACGCAAGGCTGCTCTAGAAAAATTAGAGAAAGCTAGTGAAGATTCAATTCTTGGCCAGGCAAGTGCTACCAAACTAGTTGTTGTGCTGCTTAGTTGACTCAGTAGGTGCTCCAACTGTTAACGGAAGTTCTTCTTGAGCATTGATAAACATTCCACCCCTATTTTTGCTAAATCTCTACAGAAGTATCTTAAGGTTAGAAGTAGATATACTAAAATTGTTTGGTATGGTCATGCTTTTAACCTTCCAAAACTATGTGCAGGGTTTGAAAGTTATTGACCATTCAGTCGAGAATTTCGCTTCAGGAGCTTGGCAAGCTTTAGGAAACGCCTTCAAAGGAGGTTCCGATTTAGTCCACAAGTATGTATATCTGCTTGTATACGATTGCAACATGATTCTTTTTCTAGTTGTGCTCTTGGAAACCTTCACCTCAGAGAGGTGTTTATCCAGCTATTTCGGAGCCAAGTTTTTAGATTTTGTTTAAGCAGTTGCTCATCTTGTGCTTGAGAAACAATGCTGTACTTTATGAAGCTGATTGTCAGGGGATAATTAGGGAGTTCTTTTTGGTTGGACATCTGTTGAATTATATATTACATTGTGCTTTAATTTTATGCTGCATAGTATAAACTTCTATGATTTTGACACATTAATTTGGTGAAATTTCCACCTTAATCCCACACAGTGGGGTCTAGGGAGGTTAGTGTGTACGCAGACCCTATCTTGTGGAGATAAAGAGGTTGTTTCCCTCCGGCAAATTAAGGTGGAAAAATGACTGGAATAAAACAAATTTTGTGCTTACATATTTCTGGACTAAGAAAAGCAGTTGCAAACTCCAACTGTTAGGAAACATGGAAAAATAAGCACCTCCTGGTTAAGCATGAGAACGCTGTGATCCTGCAAAGTTAACCAGTTTTGAGTCATTACCTGGTTATTCCTTCGTTTAGTAATGCCAAAATTGCCAAAGAAGTGATATTTTGTTTTATATTTTCAGGCTTGAGGAATCGGCTTTAAGTATTGCTGAATCAGTTCAGCATGGTGGCTTACCTGCCACAACTGGTTCTGCAGCACCATCCATACTAGAGGTTTGCCATTTGCACAAATTTGATTTTCTATCTTTTTGGGCAGGGGGAGTGTGCCTTAGTGTGCAGTTTATATTGGGCAATTTCTTGCAGACTGGAAAAGCTTTTACTGCCAAAGGGATGCATGCACTTGAGCTACTTGGAAAAGAAACTATGGATCTTCTGATCTCAGAAACTGGTATTGGAGTTGACCCAAACACCAAAGAAGGGGGAGGAAAAACAGACGAGGATCAGTTTTATGAGGAAGTTACTTTTGATAGATGCTTTTATATTTATGGAGGTCCGGAGCAGTTGGAGGTCACTTCCTACTCATACTGATCCAATACCTAGTTGAGTTCATCCCGTAAATCCCTTGTCTAATCATATGAATTACACGCAGGAGCTGGAGGCATTGTCCAACCATTATGCTTTGTTGTTCAACAGAAGAAAAGCTAAGCTTCCATCTGATCAAAGGTCTTCATATGATGGAAAACTTAAAGAGGTTCACCAGATTTTTGACTTGAGTTCTGAAGTATATGGAAGTAATACAGAGTCAGGAAAAGGGAAGAAAGTTGAGACTGGCATTGCAGACAGTACTGATGAGGTGAAGAATTTGCATGATTCTAGCGTGAACAAGGCTGCAGAATTGGCAGCAGGGTAAAGATTGAACTTTAATATGCTTTACCTGTTTTTGATTTTTTTTTCTGCTTTTCCTTCTACTTTAATATGCTTTACCAAGCATCCAGTTCTTGAAAAATATATGGGAGCAGGGCAGGGAGTATGTGACTGTAATGTGGACGGTTCGTGAATCCAGATAGAATTCTTGTGCCTTAGTAGTGTGATTATCTAAAGTGTCTAGTTGCTAAGAACTGGGATAGTGGTGTTAAGTTTTGGATTTCATTGAAGTGCAGATTTACAAATGTTTTGGTTGGACTAGCTTCCGATGACATGATTCAAAGGACTGCTCGGAGACTGGATACACTTCATTCAGAGGGTGTCCATGTATGTATAATATATTTAGTTTGTCTGCGAGTTTCTTTTGAATCAAAGAAACATGCAGCTTCTGTTTTGGGAGTAAAGGATCTACTTACTTCTCACAGATTATTCTTATATACACAGAGACTTTCAGAGTTGTGCTGTTTTGCTGCGAGTCAACTTGTAATGCTTGGGAAATCAATCGTCTCAACTGCAAATAAAGTTGTGGACCAAGATGCCGATGCGGAAATTGTGAAAACGGATTGGCCTGAGGATTCAATTGAAAGGGCTAAGATAATCCGAGCGAAGGCATGTTCAATGACTGGATGTGTTGAAGCTGTTTCTTCCAGCTTTATTACAGGTAGATTTGTGTCAAACATATTATTGCATGCTTTTGTGACTTTTATCTTGTTTCTTTTTTTCCCTTCGTTGTCTTTCATCTGCCGTCCATTTTTTCCTTGCTAATATTTATGGATGACCTACCTTTTGTTTGATCTCTGGTATTGCATATAAAAACTTTAAAAAAGTCATCAAACGAAGCACATGGGTAGGGTTATGCACAAATAAAAGAATTTTTGTGATTTATGATTGTGCGCTTTGTGTTTGTTATTATTTATTTCTTCCTGTGGCTTGGTCAAATATCTATTCATGCATTTTGCTGTGCTCATTGAATGTAATATTCTGAAGAACAAGTTGACATTTGATTTCCTTTTCTATCAATATTAAGAAGATAGCCTAATAGTTCCCTTTTGGATCAGAATGATCAAACTTGAAATTGCCATTTCTGAAAGTTCTATGAGCAAATCGTTCGTGTAAATAGTGTGATGCTCACTGTCTCTTTACGAGTGTATCGCTTGTTCTTTGTGGGTGTATATTGTTTCTCTGCCAAAAGTATGTGTGTGTATACTTTTATTTTTAGAATGGATCTGGAGTGCAATAATTTTAAAGCTAAAATATTGCAATACTGTAGGATACTAGTCTTTTATCTTGAAAAAAGAGTACTTTGGGGAATTGGTAAAATCAAGTAATCTTCTGGTTGAGTGACTTCTGCCCTCAAGCTGTATAAAGTTTCATTGTAGTTGAATTGGTTTTCCAGATCCTCGTAAATGCTTTGGCCCGTTACGGATAACTGCTTTACTAAGTGATTGTTATTTCAACTGTTTGATTTCTTTCTCTGCCCCTGGTTATGAACAATTTAATTTTACTGGTCTAGTAATGTTGAAATGAGGTCATTGAGCTTGGAGAAAGTGTGAAGGTTTGCCTCCCTTAAGACATTTTTGTCTGCCCTTGGCATGAAGAATAAAGGAACATTATCAAAATAATAATAATAGTAATAATAAATAAATAAATAAATAAAAGAACCCCTATAAAGGAACAGTTCGATCTAGCTTTTTCTAGGGAAGAACACATTTGCTCTTGGTATGTCCCCTTTCCTTTGGTGTTAAAAGTTCAGGGGAACTGTAATAGTGGTGTCTATCCCTCTTGATTAGCTTCATTATGCTTTTGCAGGAATATCGGAAGTTGCTGAAGCATATTTAGCAGCAGTGAAAGGTGTTTCTGCTGATTCACAAGAAGTTCCGCAGAAATCAATACAGGAAAAAGCTAATGCATATGCGGATAATCTTCGTGCAGATCATAGCACAGCCATGGGCAAAATTCAGGATGGCCTTCAGTATTTGTCTTACGTGGTCATCTCAACCTCAATGCCTGCTGCTTGAAGAATTTCTTGATGTATTTTTTCACACTTGGTGCTCCTTTTAGCTTCTTTCCTTTTCTCTTATCCCCACCCCCTCTCTCCTTCGTGTAAATAATTGCATTAGATTAGTTCTCTGTATACCTTTATCCCTTTAGACTTGTACAATCGTAGAGTGTTGGCTTCTATAATTGGAGGAGAAGTCTTCATATGGTGAACGTGTATGATATCTCCATAAACTCTTAGCTGCAGAGAAGTCCACTTTCCTTTCTGTTTTTATCTGAAGGAAAGAATTATATTTTCTGTTGATTGACAATTCAAGTCTTTGCCTTTGGCCCATGGATGTTCTTGTCTCGTTTAAGATAAGTCTAAGGCAAACAAGTACCTGTATTTGGGCTCCATTTTGTGCAGACAGTTCTGGGGTTGTGAATCGGTCGGATCGGAGGATTTAGCACATTTCGGATTGTAAATTCGGATTTCGGATTTTATTAAATGCAATCCGAATTAAATTGGATCGGATCGGAGGATTTTGCACATTTCGGATTGTAAATTCGGATTTCGGATTTTATTAAATGCAATTCGAATCCAATCCGAATTTAATTGGATCGGATCGGATTTTAAAGTTTGGATCGGGTAAATATTTTGGATTTTCGGATCGGATTGTACGCCTTATTAAGGCGACTAACAATCTACTCGGCTACTACACTTTTTAAGAGTATTGCTATTTACCATTCTATTAAATTGAAAGGCAACAAATGTCTTTCATAGCAATAGACAAAACAAAATTTTCATAGCAAAATAAAATAAACTGAAATTCCAAACAAATGTATAATAAGGAAGAGGCGTCGTTGTTTGCCGGTAGGAGAGACTGAGAATGAGAATGAGAGATACAAAGGTAAGAGTTAGAGAAGCGGATAGAGCAATCTGAAGAGAGGTTAGAGAAAGACTTCGATATAATGAGAGGCGAATGAAAAGAGAGGCGAAGCAACTCTCAGATTTTTTTCTCAGTCTCACTTGTAACAAAAGTGAAGTACTATAATGGGAGAGGCAGGGGTGGATTTAGAGGGGCGGAAGGGGTTCACCCGAATCCCCTTCGCCGGAAAATTACACTGTACATATAAGGTAAAATTTATTTTGTATCTATCTATATATATATATATATATATATATATATATATATATATTATATTTTGAATACTCTTGGCACATTTCAAAAGCATAATTTAGTAGTCAAGAAGTTTCAAAACCTTTGTAAGGTTATAAGTTCAATTCCCGCCGGCCGGGGAGAGATTGATGAATCATTTTTTCAAGAAACTGAACACAGGCCAAAACTGAGCACAATTGAAGCAGAAAGCATACTCTTAATTGATCTCTCTCCAGTTCTAACCTCTGACACCTCCAACACTTCTTTAGCAATTACAAATCTTGTAGCAGAGGAACTGGTTTTTTTTTTCAAGTGATAAACCATGGAGTTCCATCAACATGCCGTGAAATTATTGAGAAAGCATCAAGGGGGTTTTTCTTGCAGCCTACTGAGGAGAAGAGGAAAGTGAGCAGAGATGAAGATAATCCTATGGGTTTTATGATACAGTGCATTCTAAAAATGTTAGGGATTGGGAACAAGTGTTTGATTTTGTTGTGGAGAATACTTGGTAGCCAATGAGAGTCTGTCATGATAGTTTTGTTATTAGCCTTTGAAGTCTTTAACTTTGCCTGACAAAAATGGCAGTATACCAGTAGTCAGGGGAGCCTGCCCAATACCTTACTTAGGTTATGAAAAGCACAAAGTTTGTCATCGTAAAAAAAAGAGAAAGTTTGTTTTGATGATTGACAAAGGAACTCAAGCATGAACCGGGTCCATATACAGCATACACAGATATTGGCAGATTCGAGCATAAGGGATGCATGCGGAGGAGATAAGCTTAAGTTGTTATATCTGATATCTCCTGATCGAAAATGTTCCATAAATGAGGAGAATGACTCCTTACTCGAAGGAGAACTTTATCCAAGATAAGGGAGGAGTTAAAAGTTGAAGATAAGGGAGTATAGCATTGGAACTCTAGTTATTTCTTATTCTACTAACTCTATAAATTATAGGATGTTCTCATTTTACAGGCACGCACAAACGGTGAAGTTAAACTTGAGTTGAGAGCAAAATAGCAAGGCATTTTGCAAGCAATTCTTGTGTGATTCAAGTGTGCGAACCTCAAGCTACATGAACATGATAGAAGAACCAGTTCCAAGTGTCTGTCTTTTATTCTAGTTTCATTGTAGTAGGTGTTTTCAAATTGAACCTTTCAGCTTTATCTAGAGGCAATTGTATTAGGTACTCTGAGCATTCAAGTTAGAGTTAACTTGAAGTTGTCGCAACAGTTAGAGGTTGGTTGCCACAACGGGATTAGAGGTAATCCTTAGGTTTACAAAGAGTTTTGTAAATGCTGTTTTGGCTCAGTGATTTAGTGAAGTGTTGGGAAAAATCCTACTGAGTAGTAGGTCGTGAGTTTTTCACCTTTTGAGCCGGGTGTTTTCTACGTAAAAATACTTGTGTTTTTTACTTTCCGTATTTACTATTTCTGCAACAGTAGTATAAGGAACACATAGAAGAACCGGGTCCTTTTATAATCAGTGCACGCGAAAATTGGACACGACACAAATCATCCGTGTGACATTGAAGTATAAAACATCAAGAACATTCAAACATATCATTTTAGAATTGGTGACCTGTAATGACAAATATAGTCTATGACAAGTTTTGTATACTATATTAAGCTGTCGTTCTCAGCTGGAAAGAAATAAAGTGGTATGTCTTGGCTCTTGTAAATAGTTTTCTTAATTTACCATCCTTGAGTCATTAATGAGAATTACAAGTTAATTGATTTGCCTACACCTGTGAAAGGTACAATTACCTACTTTCATTATTTATTAATCTGAAGTTATTGTTATCATTTTCTCCATCATGTCCCACTTTAGAAATGTAGTATCCATAATAGTGAGAACAGAAGCAGTGCTAAAATTAGCATCAATGATTCAACAACAATGAAAACAAAACTAAACCAACCTTCCAATAAAAAAAATGTAGCAGGTAAGAAATTATATTTAGGACGCGACCCTTCAAGATATAGGCTTCAGTCATTGTTACAACTATAAAACCTCAGCAACCTCAATCTATTGTATGACAAAGTGCTTTCCAGTGTCCAAAATCTATTACACTTCTCTGATTGTGATCCTCAAAGAAAAACTCAGTACCAACCAAATAATTCAGCCATGGGAGAAGTTGACTCAGCTTTCATCCAAGATGTTGAACACAGGCCTAAATTGACCATAACTGAAGCAGAGGGCATTCCAGTGATTGATCTCTTAATACTCAACTCTTCAGATATCTCCACTGAGAAAAATTGCAAGGAATTATCAAGTCTAGTAGCTGAGGTGAAAGATGCATGCAAGAAATGGGGATTCTTCCAAGTGATCAATCATGGGGTGTCCTTAGAGTACAGGGAAAAGATTGAGTTGGGATCAAGAAAGTTCTTTGCTTTGTCTAAAGAGGAAAAGAGAAAAGTGAAGAGAGATGAGCTGAACTCAATGGGATATTATGATACTGAGCTCACCAAAAATGTTAGGGACTGGAAAGAAGTCTTTGATTTTACTGTGGAGAATCCAACTGTTGTACCACTTTCTCATGACCCTGATGACAAGGAGCTCAAGGAGTTGCACAATCAATGGCCTGAGTACCCTCCAGAATTAAGGTACTCAATATTCTTTTTTTAAACGCACAATTTAGTAAAGAGAAAATTTCCAAATTTACCTCTCTAATATACAAAATATCTTAATTTTATCCTTGCTATACTTTGAGGTCATCATATTCTTGCAGTTAGTAAATCGTGTGGTATTTGCCGTTGACTCTTACAGAGCTCCAACATGAAGTATTAAACCATAGTCAAACTTAGAGGGGTAAAATTGTACCTTTTCCCTAAGTATTTTGACCCGTAGAATCTACCCAATCCATGTTGGAGTTTTGTTAGTGTTAAGGGCAAAAACAAGACGATATGAAACGCCAAAAGGTAGGAAGAAGAATAAAATTAAGATATTTCGTATGGTAGAGGGACAAAATTGGAGCATTTTTCTTTAATAAAGCACGAAGCTGAGCAAGATTGATTAATAATTGTCTTTTTTTTCAGGGATGTTTGTGAAAAGTATGTTCAAGAAATGCAAAAGCTGTCTTACAAGTTACTGGAACTGATTTCTCTCAGCTTAGACTTGCCAGCAAAAAGGTTGAATGGGTTCTTTAAAGACCAAACTAGTTTCGTGAGGCTGAATCATTATCCTCCTTGCCCTATCCCTCATTTGGCTTTAGGAGTTGGTAGGCACAAAGATGCTGGTTCACTAACTATTCTGGCTCAAGATGATATAGGAGGGCTTGAAGTGAAGAGAAAAACTGATGGAGAATGGATTAGAGTTAAACCTACTCCTGATGCTTACATTATAAATGTTGGTGACACTATCCAGGTATTCTTATCAAAGAATTCAGTAGGTAAATTGTAGTATTAGTACGTATATATATAATTGGTGTATGATCACAATGCTTGTTCAGGTTTGGAGCAACGATGAATATGAGAGTGTGGAACACCGGGTGGTGGTGAACTCTGAGAGGGAAAGGTTTTCAATTCCATTCTTTCTCAATCCATCACACTATACATGGATAGAACCCTTGGAGAAGCTTGTCAATGCGGAAAACCCTGCAAAGTATAAGGCTTATAACTGGGGAATGTTTTTCACTCATCGGAAGAACAGCAATTTCACCAAGCGTGATGATGAAAACCTTCAAATTCACCATTTTAAGGCTTGAAAAAAAATCAATCTTGTGTATGTCTTATCAAGTAAACGTGTCATGTGATATAAATAACAAAATAATGCAAAGGTCTTTTTTATTTTCTAAGATTGGGGTAACTAATAGATTACCTGTTTTTCATCTGTCTATTTGTAATGAAAACACTGAATCTCCCTCCTATAAGAGTACCCCCAGCTATAACTGATATTAGAGCAACTCTGAGAGAGAGAATTAGAGTAAAATACAAATGTATTTATTTTCATCTCATCTTAGATTCTAAAGGTTGATGTGCATATATCATGGGCAGATGCACTTCTGCAGCCCAAGCCCCATTATCTTTGGCTTAATAATGTCGCGTGAAAGAGAAGAATTGAAGTAAAAACACATTGTGGGTATTTTCATCACACTTTCAAGCTTAATGTGTATATATCATGGCTTCACTTTGGCACAAAATGGACCAACTGGATCAGATATTTTATAAGCACAGCCAGATTTTCAGTGTTTTAATGCGTCACCTGAAGATTTCTTTCCTTCACATAGGGGATTGAGGCAGGGAGACCCGTTATCCCCTTTTTTATTCATCATCGCTGTGCAGAGTTTGAACAACATGCTCCATATAGCCCAGCAAAATAATTGGATCACGGGTTTCAGAAGCTTGGAGATCACCCATTTGCTCTATGCAATGAAGCTATTATTCTCTATGATGCTGAGTTGGATCAAATGAGGATGCTAAGTGTAGCACCCCGAAAAATTTCGAAATACTTAAGCGTTATTAAGAAAGTTGATGTGCGCTAATTATATTATTTTGTGTGCAGACGAGGACTATTAATATGATGGATATCAATTGGATATGATAATAAGTGTACGAGTAATATTATAAGTGATGTGAGGTCTCTAAGGATAGCCCTAAGTCCAAGTCAAGTTGGAAATTACATGATACACTAAAGTTCCAAATGAGTACGCACAAGATCAAACTTTGGACGAACACACACACACACACACACACATATATATATATATATATATATATATATATATATATATAAGGCGTTATGTGATGTAAAACCTATCAAATGAAAGATCGTCGAGTCTAGTTTCTAACGCTTCAAACCGTTTGTCATTTGGACATTCCTACAAGAAGTTATGACCAAATTACCAAAGGCTGGCAGAGGAGTCTGCAGATGCGAAGCATCCGGGGCCGCGTCCAAAAGAATGGCTGGCAGTGAAGTGGTGCCATAGCATCCAAGGCCGCGTCCGAAACCCAGAAATCTGGGCCTATAAATACAAATTCGGGGGAGGAGAGTATTTTGAGTGTTGGAGGTTAGGGTTCCTGAGGTGAAGGGACGATTTTAAGCTCAAATCAAGTCCAATCAACCAAGGTAAGTTGTTAAGGTTGTTTTGGGTTGATTCTTACTCAATATACATGAGTTCTAATATCATTCTTGCGTTCAAATGCTAGATTTCATCATCAAATCCTCAAGAACACTAAAATCACCAAAGTTGCAATTTTTCAAGATTGAGCTACTATAGTTAATGTCAATGCTTCAAACTCGTTTATTATGAGTAGTTAAAAGTATTTGAAGCATTTGTTACAAGTTTTAATGGTCGAAAGATTGGATTATAAAACTCTAGTTCATGGCATGAATAATACTTTTGAGAAAATAAGAGAGAAGATGAATGGTAATCTTGGCAATGAAATTTATGAATACAATGAACCTATGGAATTATTTGTTAGCAAAAGATGGAAGTGATCAACTAAGTAATCACCAGAATTGTATATTTTGCAAGTGTTGATTATGGAAGACGATGAATAGCAACTTAGCGGCAATGGACAATTGATGTAGTATCATTAATGACTTCGAATGGGTATTAAAACATAAGAATGAAGTTGAAAGGTCTATCATGTAAAACTATTTGGCGATTTGAGTTGTTAGAGGCTTGTAGCCAACTTATGAGCCATATATGGATGTTGATCAATATCTTAGGTCATATTTTGATATAATTAGGATATCTAATTGTAGATATCGACTTGTTAGTGATGTTGAGCATTTTAATCAATATTGGAATGATGGATGAAGATTGAAAGCTTGTGAATGTTAATAAAGCGAAAGCGAGGTAAGTTGATTAAAATTTATTCTTCTTAAGGGACTTTCTCTAAGAGCAATATTTCAAGTTAATACTTAAGTTGTTTGCAAATGTACTTTCGTGCTTGTGGGGACAAACAAGTACGAATGTCTTCATGTATTAAAATATTATGTTGCATATGTAGTGTCATGCTGTATTATAAAATTGTATTTTAAATCTTGTTGGCAAAATGACACTCAAGGTAAATGTTATAAGTTTTATGACAACGAGCACGATATATTCGAAGCCAATCTCGGTGAACACAAGTAACTCCCAAAATATTTGATACTTCAAAAATAGATTCGCAAAATAATACTTGTGGTATCTTTTAAAGATTGATGTTAAATTGCTAAACGCTTTAGCGTGTAAAAGGTTATTTATTTAAATTTTTTTCAAATGATTTAAATTTTCGGTAAATGCCATAATTTGATAAAAATAGATCATTTGAAGCTACAATACTATGAATCTATTTTTGAAGTATCAAATATTTTGGGAGTTACTTGTGTTTACTGAGATTAGATTCAGATATATCGTGCTCGTTGTCATGAAACTACACGTGCCGGTGTAGGCGTAGATGGCTACTTTGTGGTATAGACTACGACAGAGTGCTTTCCCTTGAGAGGGTACTATTTTGTGCTATTATTAACATGGTTGAGTCGATTCGTACAGCACTACGATGAGACGACCTGAGCAAGTAGGGTATATGATACTTACCGCTAGGTACATAACCTAGTTGACCTTCTTATGTCGGTGATAGTATAGTACTCCCAGTGAAAGGTAATGATGATTTTCTTATGTTTATGCCTAAGAAGCCGAAAGTGATTTCGATGACTTAAAGCAAATGAAATGATTTTGCATGATTTTTATCCAAAATCTTGGATTGATGTAAATGTTTTAAAGGTTTATATTGTGGGTTATATTTCACTTGGTTGTTATTTAAAATAACAAGGATCATGAATTAATGAAATTTCTTATTATTTTATATCAAATATTAGTGTATTATTTTTATTAAGTTTGTCCCAAGAACTTAAGTTAGAGATAGTCTATGACACTTATTGAGTACCGCTGTGGTGTATTCAGCCCTTAGGGCCTCCCTCTAAGGCCCTGCTTACTTTACATGTTTCAGGATGATGTATGATACGTGACATGCGGTCAGGCTAGGATGACTCTCTTTCCGAGGTATTATGAAGCACCACATTTATTTTGTGGTAGCTATCATGTTCTTTCTTATTTTATTTTGTTGGAATTACTCCAACCGTTGGTTCTATTCTTTGGTATAGAGGCTCCATAGATAGCTGTGAAAGGTTGTAGTAACGGGGTTGTACACGTCATACATGAAAGTATATTTATTTTACTTAGTCTCATTGTTATTATCATGAAATACATCATGTGTGATTTTGAATTGGAAAAATATTTTTATCATTTAACTTGAAAATGTATATGATTTTCAAGGAGCTTCTGCAGTTAAATCGGTTTTCCTGCATATGATTTGGGTGCATCACATGGTTTGATTCGCTCGGGTCGGGTAGTGTACCGGGTGCCAGTCACGTGGTTTTGGATCGTGACACTAAGAGCTATCTTAACAATCTTTGAAGGGATATCAGAGCTTCATATTAACGGGACGAAGAGTCTTATTTACCCAAATAATGACATTTCAATCTTCCTTTAGGAGAATTTCAATCTTTATGAGAACAAACATCAACCTTTGGGTTGGGATAACGTTTTGAAGAGACTTCAAATGATGAGTTGGGATGATAAAATCTATCATCCACGTGAATTATAGCCTGTTTGGCCAAGCTTCGCTTTTCTCAAAAGTGCAATTTGTGTTTGATCAATTAATTTGAAAAATATTTTTCTGATCGGGAGTTGACTTTGATGATATCGAGTTTGGATTATTGTAATTGGGATAGGTTCATTTTATCATTTCGGACAGCCCGTTCTGAAAGCTCTACGGTGAAGAAGACATTGTAAAGGAACTAACTTTGTCACACAAGAATTTTGGATCGGTTACTTCTTACTTGAGTGTTCATTGTAGTATAAGATGAAGACGAGGTGTTATGACCCAGAATAACTCAAAGAGTCATAACGGAACTGATCAGTGGAGGAGTGTCTTTTGTGCCATATCCAATGTTGAAAACTGGTAAAACCTTATCTTTCAAATTCGGCAGGTTATTGGGTTTCCAGATCAGTGACGGATTCTCATCGGAGGATGACGGCGGAGAGGAAGCAACAGGATAAGCTAAGGGAGAGATGGAAGTGATGGAGATTGAGAGTGAAGATAGAGGAGAAGAAATTGAGGGGTTTTACATATTTTTGTCAGAGAAACGACGGAAGGAATTGAGGAAAATTGTACTAGTTTTATTTAACTAAAGTCTTTTTTTTGGTTCAATTTATTTAAAAGGAATTTTTAGAAACCATTATTGTTTAGTGACTATTAACTTCCTATAACTATCATATACTTAATTACTTCCTGTAGCTACCTTTCGGTTATTATGGTAATATATCGATGTATTCGCGCTACTGTATTCATGAATACAGTAGCAAAAATTGGCTAAAAAATAGGGTAGTCCAGTTGTCAGCCGCTGTATTCATATGTATCCGTGCCATGTATTCATGAATACAGTAACGATAATCAACGTAATAGCTGCTAATTTAACGTGATACACTCCTAATATAACTCAACTAAATCAATTATAACACGTAACATTATCAATTCAATTAGTGAGAAGATTTATCTCACACTAAACACAAAAAAATAGAGCATTCTTCAGAGTGTCAGTCGCTTTTTTTTTTTCTAATATAGTTTGTGTTTTTTTTTTCCTGATATTGTTCGAGGTTCTGTTCGGAATTGATACAAGTATCTACAAAAATATTTTGAAATTCGATTTTCTAGATGGCGAGTTTAACAATGCTAATTCGTCATTCTGGTAAGTGGAACATTGGAAATTGTTATGTCGATTATTCGATTGATGAGATATTGATAAAGGAGTAAGCGTCCTACAATGATTTGGTTGCTTCAATTTCGAAGCAACTTGGCATAGATTTGAGCTCCAAGTCAATTAAAATTGAATACAAAGTAGAAAAAAATTGCACGCGTATAGAAATACACAACGACATGGGTTATCGGGTGTATGTAGAGTTAAAAAAGGAGAACAGAGAATTCGGGATGTATCCATTGTGTATAACTACATTGGATAAAGAAATTGTATATGGAGGAAGTTTATTTCAAAGAGACCTAATGCAACTTGACGCAACCAGTGGGGTGAGTAAATTTGATACAGTTGATACACTTGCACTTGCGTCTTTAAACTTAGGTGAACCGATTGAGATTTTCGAACCGGAAAGGGATTTGATTATTTCAAATGCTAATCAAAAAGAGGTGATAGCTGGACAAGTATTTAAGGATAGGGCCACATTGAAGGCGGTGATGGAGCAATATGCAATTGCTGCAAGGTTTCAATTCCGTATTGATAGGTCAAATGCTATCAGGTTTGAGTATTATTACTTACAACTTCTTCACCAATATGTTGTATTCAACCGTGTGTATATGTATTCGTAATAGTTTTATAGTGTATTCATGGTAGTATATTATTATATAACATATATTATGTTGTATTCATAATATATGCTTTCTTTCATGGTATGTTTCTATATCCGTGTTTTTAATTGAATGTGCTGAAATAGTTATAGGTTCGTGAATTATTTATATTAACGTGTTCATAATACATTGTTGTATACAAATGTATTCAATATTTTTTATGGTGTATTCATGTAACATACGTTGTATTTCATTGCATGTTTCTTTCAAAACTTTGTTGAAAAATGAAATTGTTGTGTGTCTTAGGTTAGAAGACACTTAGCCGAACCAACTATAGGTGTACTTCATTTCCTGTTTCTAAAATATTCATAATGTCACGTTTATACAACGATATTTAACATTAATCTGCCGTGATCTGTATATATTTTATCCATACATAACCAATTGTATTTATTACACAAATGTATTTGCAGCTATACCTTGTTATGTATTTTCGAGGATTGTGAATGGAAATTTAAGGCTTCTAGTATTAACAAATCACAAATGTTCAAAGTAAGGGAGTTCAATGATAAGCATACATGTCCGTTGAAGGATAAAAAGTATGAGCAACGTCAAGCAACCAGTAGATTGACTGGGGGAATGATTAGGTCCAAGTTTACTAATCATAAGAGGAAATACACGCCAAAGGATATAATTAATGATGTGAAATCGGACTTTGGTATAGATGTTAGTTACATGTTGGCATGGCGCGCTAGAGAAAAGATAGTGAATTTTCTAAGGGGTGAACCAGCTGATTCATACAATAAATTACCAGGGTACTTATATACACTGGATATGACTTACCCTGGTTCACATATTAGAATGGAAAAATTTCCTAAAAATGAGTTCATATATTTGTATATATCATTGTATGCTTTTATAAAGGGGTTCGATTACTGTAGACCCATCGTCGTTGTGGATGACAGCCACCTAAAATCAGCATACACAGGGACATTCGTCTCGACTAGCACGTTGGATGGTGCAGGTTTGAGTAAGTGTGTTTTTTGCCAATTAAGGAGTGGATGAAAGGGATTTTACTTTTGTATTACAATTGTATGATTTTTGTATGTTATTTGTATTTCATCAATTTTATTGTTTGATTTCTTAGCTACTGCGTCGAGTGCCTCAGCGAGCATTGTGCATGGAAATTTAGGTCTACAAGCCTGAAAAAATTGATCATGTTCAAGGTAAGGGAATTCAACAGTGTACATACATGCTCGTTGATGAATAATATTTATGCTCGTCGGCAAGCATCTGCCAAGGTTGTTGCTACCTGCTACATCGTTTTAGTCCCCCCCCACTCTCTTGCTAATTTTGAACCATAATCAGTTTTTGTTAAGGAATAATTCTTGTGTTTTTTCCCGTGTTTTAAAAGGCGAGATGCAATACCAATACGAGCCTCACATATGGGTAAGCACCACGAATGTTTAAAAGTTTATTATTACTAAATTTACAAAATGGTATAAAATGGAAAAAAAATATGAAAACTATATTATCATAAAAAATAAAATACAATAAAGCGTTGAAATATTTAACATAAATTGTAAACATTCTAGCATAACTATGGACAATAAAGTGTATAAGATATCATGATATGGGATTTACCTACAATGTCCTAACAGCTCAAATATCAAAAGTGAAAGAAGTATTCTCTTCGATGGAAAATGTCAAGTGTACGGTGTACCTCTTGAAAAGTTAATGAATCAAACGGAATTAGTTGTGTCATAAAGTCCGCCAAATGAAGTGGAAGAAATTGAAGGAAAAGATGACATGGTCATGATGTCAAGTCTGGTGATATTTTTGTTCATTTTCTGCACATTGCCCAGAAATATGTTTAATTATAGGATGGAGCTTTTCCATCTTCTGTAAACCATAGAATTAATAACTCTGATAATAGTTGGCACTTCAATATTGCCCTGAACTTTGATGCTAAATGGTTGTACTTTGACTGAAAAATCTCCTTTTTATCCTGCAAACTGCATCATTAACCTTTTCAAAGACTTCTATCTTTATTTGATATTTTGTTAAATTTTCAGTGGAACAGATAATTAGTCTATTTCTATAATCTCTAGCCCGATTAATTTAATTCCTTATTTTCTTCCTCTAGATGATTTGGTGAATGCTTAGACTTGCAAGAAAACACATCCAATATAAAAATGAAATGCCCAATATAGCACCTATAACATGGGGTTACTTCAGCATGAAAGTAAGTTACCAAAAGTCAAACTCCACAAATTATAATATCCCCTTTGTAATGGTTCGTACTATGTGCTCATTTTTCAAAAGAAAGGAAATAAAGATGGAGAAAAGCAAGTTTCTAACAAGTCTAGTTCTAGTACTTGTGTTGTCATATGTGAATGCAACAATATCAGGGCCTAAATGGCCTAAAACGAGCAAGCATTTCGTGCTAGTTCACGGGGCTTGCCATGGAGCCTGGTCTTGGTACAAGATTATGGCGTCGTTAAAAACTTCAGGACATAATGTAACAGCTCTGGACTTAGGTGCTTCAGGGGTCAACCCGAAGCAGGTCCTTGAAATCCCACATTTATCGGATTATTTTAGTCCGCTAATGGAGTTCATGGCTTCTCTTCCCGCAGATGAAAAAGTAATTCTTGTCGGTCATAGCCTTGGTGGATTTGCCATTTCTAAAGCCATGGAAAATTTTCCAGAAAAGATTTCAGTTGCTGTATTTGTCACTGCTCTAATGCCTGGTCCAACTCTCAATGCAACCACCATCTTTACTGAGGTACCATTCCTCCATATTGCCAACTTTATCCATGAGATGATCATCTATTATGTTAGCTTACACTTTCTCATGTTTGAAAATTTTATACTTCATTACAGTCATCCAAGGCAGCAATATCTGCACTTGATAATCGTGTTACATTCGATAATGGACCTATGAATCCTCCAACCACCTTCAGCTTTGGTCCGAAGTACTTGGCGAGTTATCTTTATCCCCTGAGCCCAATTCAGGTAATTAAGCATAACAAAAACAATAAACTGAAATAGCTCAATACTGGTATTCTGATAATGAGAATGGCCCTGAAGTGACTTGTTTCACAACATTAATGTGGAACCTTTTTTTCTTTAATTTTATATTGTGGAACTTATAACTGTGTTTCATTTTTCCCCCCTTTCTTGGTATTAGGACTGGGCACTGGCTACTACAGTAGTAAGGCCATTATATTTATACAGTTCGGATGACATATCAAAGGAGATAGTTCTTTCAAGCAAAAAGTATGGATCAGTTAAGCGAGTGTTCATTGTTTCTGCTGAAGATAAAGTTCTAACGAAAGAATTTCAACAGTTGATGATTGAAAAGAATCCACCAGATGAAGTGGAAGAGATTTCAGGCTCTGATCACATGGCTATGATGTCTAAGCCCCTTCAACTTTTTACTCTTCTTATGCGTATCGCCAACAAATGACAAGCTACCTTGATTACATCTTCATGAATAATGCATAATTGAAATAAAATCAGATTACCCTTGTTCTCACGCGTTAAAATGATGAATCAGTCTTTCGCTCTTTGTGTAAAGATTGTGGACACTGTTGTACATAAGCAAGTTCTTAATTCTTGGGCTTATCACTTGGCATCGGGGGTTCTGTGAAATGGTTCCTTCCTAATTACATCTCCATTACATGACATTGACAAAATAATAAAACTTCTAATAATTCCATCACAAGTTGCAATTGTTTTCATCAGATCATAGATTCCAAAAGTTAATGTACATATATGTCGTGTTTGGGAATACAACTGGAGCCCCAACTTAGTACTTACCTTTGACTTGCCGAGATGTCTAAGGAACAACATGGGATAAATAACCATGTACTCAAGATTATAACACGACCCTTTTTAATGTCAAAATCTTACTTAAATTGGCGGGTCATGGAAAGCTTTGCAGAAAAGATTTCAGTTTTGCTTTTGTTACTGAAATGATGCCTGGTCCAACTCTGAACATTTCATACCCTCACGAAAGTGGTTAAAGTGTCTTTTCTTGAGTCATTCTATTTGCTGAACACACTTGGTTCT
Source organism: Nicotiana tomentosiformis (assembly GCF_000390325.3). Taxonomy (NCBI): domain Eukaryota; kingdom Viridiplantae; phylum Streptophyta; class Magnoliopsida; order Solanales; family Solanaceae; genus Nicotiana; species Nicotiana tomentosiformis. The sequence continues at coordinate 73,381,997 of NC_090812.1, read as the reverse complement.
AATTTTATTCAAAGAAGGACATTGGAATGATTTGATGAGATTTAGTCAGCAGTTGACTTTGATATTTGTTAACTAACTGTTATTTTATGCAGCTAGAGCCTGAATAACTTACTTGTCTAATTTCTTCCTCTAGTTGACTTGATGAATTATCAAAAGTACAGAAAAGATATTCAATATAAAATGCTCAACAAACAGTACTTGACGTGGGGTTGCTTAAGCAGGGAAGTAAGTTAGAAGGTCAAACACCTCGAGTATCAAGATTGCCTTATAATGGGTCATATATTGTGCTCAGAGTTCAAAAGAAGAGAACAAAAGTTAAATGGAGAAAATCAAGTTTCTAATAAGTTTAGTACTGATACTTTTGTTTCCATGTGTAAATTCAACAACATCAAGGCATAAATGGCCTAAAACTAGCAAGCACTTTGTTCTAGTTCATGGCGCGTGTCATGGAGCCTGGTCTTGGTACAAGATTATGGCGTCGATAAAAACTTCAGGGCATAATGTAACAGCTCTGGACTTGGGTGCTTCAGGGGTCAATCCAAAACAGGTTCTTGAAATCCCACATTTATCGGATTACTTCAGTCCGCTAATGGAGTTCATGGCTTCTCTTCCTGCACATCAGAAAGTGATTCTCGTAGGACATAGCTACGGTGGGTTGGCCATATCTAAAGCCATGGAATGCTTTCCAGAAAAGATTTTAGTTGCTGTATTTGTCACTGCTCATATGCCTGGCCTAACTCTAAATGCAACCACTCTCTTGACCAAGGTATAATTTACCTTCTTTATCTTTGCTATGATCTCTTCTGTCAGCTAACACTTTTTCATGTTTGAAACTATTATCTAGTTACAGTCTTCTAGTGGAATGGTATCTCAACTTGATAATCGTGTAACATACGATAATGGACCCACCAATCCTCCAACGGCCTTCTTCTTCGGTCCAAAGTACTTGGCGAGAAATGCTTATCAGCGGAGCCCAATTCAGGTAAGTATAATAGTGAAATATCTCACCTTTGATATTTTGGTCATGATGTTTGCCCTAATATTGCATGTTTTCGCCAAGTATTATTAGGAGACATCATCTACTTGGAGAATTAGCTCATTTACATTACGATTTATTCATATGGACGCTAAGTTGTGTCTCTTTTTGCTCTTTTGGTGTTAGGATTGGGTGCTTGCTACAACACTAGCAAGGCCACTTTACATATACAGTGAGGAAGACATATCGAAAGAGATGGTTCTTTCAAACAAAAGGTATGGATCAGTTAGGCGAGTGTTCATTGTGGCTGCTGAAGATAAAACTCTACTGAAGGAATTCCAAGAGTGGATGGTTGAAAAGAATCCACCCGACGAAGTGGAAGAAATCCCAGGCTCCGATCACATGGTCATGATGTCTAAGCCCCTTCATCTTTTTAATCTTCTCCTGCGCATTGCACAGAAGTGACAAGCTTCTTGATCCAGCTTGTGATTTCATATTAAAAAATAAAGCATTCTGAAATAAGAAAGGGAGTCTTGGTGTAACTAATAAAGTTGCTACCATGTGACCAGGAGATCACGGTTCGAGCCGTGGAAACAACCTTTTGTAGAAATGCAGGGTAAGGCTGCGTACAATAGACCCTTGTGTTTCAACCCTTCACCGGAGCTTACTGCACCGGGATGCCCTTTAAAAGCATTCTGAAATAAATTATAAAATTGCTCATTTTCACTTGTGCAAAGATTGCTAAATCAGGTCTTCGGAAGATGGAGCCTTTTTTCATTTTGAGTTTTATGGTTGTTTGACCAAAAAGTATAACTTTCGGCTAAACTATTAAATTTATGTAATAACAGGTTAAATCTAGTTAATGATAATGACTCTAGATGCGAATCTTGAAAACATGTGTGAGATGGGACAGATCCAGTGAAGTGTTGACAATGATAAGCACAAAATGTTCATAAAGTACGAGCAATAATGGAGGTGTAACTAGCGATAAATAGCAATAAATTATATTTAAGTAAATAGGAGAAATGATTCGCTCGATAAAGGATGGATTTGACTAATGTTCCTTCTAACAATGATGAATAACAGAAAAATCCAAGATTTGTTCGAACTATTCTCGAATATGGTGGAAAAGTGTGGAATAATATGGGCAAGAATCTTGATAAAAAGGTAATCTTTGTATCTTTATGAGAGAGAGAGAAAGAGAGAGAGAATCTTTTTATAAAGTCTACTCTTATCATAATGAATATTACATGCCCCTCTTCCTTCTCTTTTATCCTTATTTATTTGAGACATATCTCTAGCAAACCCTAATAGTACAAGTGCAGAGAATATTCACTAAAATATTCTCTTTAATATCCTATTTCAAAAACTAGCCGTTACTGCTTTCTCAGCGGTGCTTGACCTCGGTCAATATTGACATCTCGACCACGAATCTCGCGGCTCCCTAGCCGACCTCGCCTGACTCTTTCCTTAATGCTATATTACCCTAAATATTCTAGGGCGAATTTTGTCCTATACAGTTAGTCCCTCCGCTTAGTGAGGCCGGCCTCAGGCGGGCTCGATAAGCGGATATTGTATAATGTGGTTGAATCATTTGGATAACCTGGACGAGCCATGATGATTGGGGCGAGTTGGCAGCGTGTCCCTTTGTGAGCCGTAATTTCTGGGGTTGTAAGTCCCACGAATCAGGATGATGTCATGACGAACAGACGTCATTATGATGTAATTTCCCGATACGTTGCTTCGTTTCACGTGCATTTTTCGATTCAGTCTGCCACTTCGGTTACAGTGCCAGGTGATGATGACTAATTCCTTGGTTTCGATGCTTGAGTTTTTATAAATAGGGGTGTGTGTGTAACGTTTCAATTTTTACGAAATCCTTGCATAGAAGAACTCTGTATCTTCTTCTTCTTCCCCTATTATTGTCTTCTTCTTATCAGAATCCTTAGCCTCCTTCTTCTTCCTCTGTTGTCGTGTACTTTATTATCGGTTTTAGCAATTCTCGTTGCTTCTAACACTTCATTGCTTTAATATCCTCCCTTAACAACATGGCCAATGTACCCTCTGTTTCCGGTATGGAAACTGACCCTGTCCCTTTGGCGGTGCTTATACACCCTCATGCTGATAAGGTCTCTGTCGCCATTGAAGAAGATAATTTTCCTACGATAGAAGAAATAATCCCTCGCAGTGAGAAAGTTAGGTCCGATTTTTCGAAGGCGCCTGAAGGTGAGCCTGAAGTCTCGGAATCAGTGATGGAAGAGGCCGATCTGGCCGAGCTTAGGGCAAAATTCAACATTCCTGCCCATATCGATCTGGTCCCAACAGGACGCAATGTGGTGCAAATTCACCGCCCCGAATATTGCTCGTTCTATGCGTATCCTTTCTAGGTCGGCAATACTCTCCCCCTTCTCCCATTGGTGGAGGAATTTTATTGCTATTACGGTGTTTGCCCGGCCCAACTTTCTCCTTACAATTACAAGGTTATCAAGATGCTCTGAACATTTGCCGAATTGGCCAGAGTCGAGGTCATACTCCGCTATCTGATGCATCTCTTCGCCCCTAGCTTTTATAGGGGGATGATGTTGCATCTTCACTGCCGAGGAGGTAAATTCCTGGTGGTGAAGATGGACGACAAAGCAAATCATCAGTTCTGTCTCAACTACTTTTTCGTCAGAACCGAACACGTAGTGGCCAACGCGAGCGACTTTCCTGAGACTTGTAATCTTGCTCGTAAGTATCCGTTTTTTGTGGAAGGTATTTTATTTGTATGTTTCTAGTCATAGGCTCTAACACTTTGTCTCTTCCTTGTACAGCCAAGGCTACGCCTCCTTCTTTGGTCGGGGACATTTCTGATTGGGTTGGCCGAATTCTGCCTCACTTTGTGGGGATTCGTGAGTGGCCGAGCTTTCTCAAGAGGTTCGGGCCTGCTTCTTCCCTGGCCGGTGAGTTTGTCGATTATATATTATTTTTTTTGTCTTCTGTTTTGACCGCATGGTCGCTTGCACGTTATAGCTTATTACTGGTGGTGACAACCTACGTTCATTCTTTTTCAGTTTTAGGAACTTCGAAGAGGCCGAGTACTCCTCCTCCTGTGTTTCGTAAGAGGAAAGCTGCTTCTTCGGAGTTTATTCCTGCTGTGACCACGGCTAGGCCAAGTCGTTCATCTTCTTCTGTTCGTTCTTCTACCGCGGCCAGGTCTACTCGTTCGTCGGCCATACCTACTACTACTTTCGTGCCAGCTTCTTCTGTGCCCACAGATATATCGTTAACGGAGCTTCCGGCTTCCCTTTTGCTTCATCTAGTAGAAATGGAAGAGGAATCATCGTCGAGTGATGGGAATTTGGTTCCCCGTAACGGTGGATGTCGGTGATGGGTAACCTGATGACGATGGTGATGGTGAAGGGGCAGATGGGGATGGCCTAGGCGATTAGGCCGATGGCACTGTTGGGCCAGGCGGCGATTAGTAGCTTTTCTTTTCCTTCTTTTGTTTTGCTGCAGACTTGTGCATTTTTTGGTAGGAGTCTTCTCGAGCCTTTGTAAAATATATTCTGAGTATGAAATACTAGCTTTGTTATTATTACTTGATTATTTTTTCTTTTGTTCGAGTTTGTATGCTTTTTGATTTTGCTGCTTGGTTGCCTTGGTTTTCTTAGTCATAATAACTTAGCTCGAGTGGGGTTGAGCGAGGTCGGAACAAACTTTGGTTTAATCATAGCCGGGGGCCAGTAGATGTTAGTTTGAACTAGGTCGTACATATCGTATGTTTATTTATGGCCGAGGGCCAAATAGGTGTTGATTCGAACAAGGTCGAATGTAACCTATACTTAGTTATAGCCGAGGGCTGACTAGGTGTTGATTCGAACGAGGTCGAATATAACCTATGCTTAGTTCTGGCCAAGGGCCGATTAGGTGTTGATTCGAACGAGGTCGAATATAACCTATACTTAGTTATAGCCAAGGGCCGACTAGGTGTTGATTCGAATGAGGTCGGATATAACCTATGCTTAGTTATGGCCAAGGGCCGATTAGGTGTTGATTCGAACGAGGTCGAATATAACCTACGCTTAGTTATGGCCAAGGGCCGATTAGGTGTTGATTCGAACAAGGTTGAATATAACCTATGCTTAGTTATAGCCAAGGGCTGATTATGTGTTGATTCGAACGAGGTCGAATATAACCTATGCTTAGAGAGAATAGAAATAAACTTCATGTATTTGTGCTTTGTTCATACACTTGGAGAAATTTACATATTTTTCGGGCGCTGGCTGGCATTTCTGTCCAGTCCCAGTCTATCTAGTCCCTTCATTGGTCGACCTGGAAAAGTACTGAGAGGTCGATCAATGAACTAGCCGTCTAGTGCCTTCGTCTGTGCGCACTTCAATCCTGAAGTGTCCGCTTCACCGCCTCGTTAAAAACCTCCTCGAGAAAACCCAATATGGACAAAACTCAAGCGAGGGAAAAAGAGAACAATTTTGGGGACACCATCTTTTAAAATTTGAAGTACTTGAGGTGTGTAATATTCTAGTTATTTTGTAGTTGCTTTCCTTCCATTGTTTCTAGTTGGAATCACCCTTTATTTTTTGTTGTCATGATTTTGTAGGGGCCGTCCCAGTTTGTTCCTAGTTTTTCTTCCCGCGGGTCTTTGCTTGCTTGTGTTTTGGCTTTAAGCACGTAGTCCCCGACTCTGAGTGGCCTTATTTTTGCCTTTTTGTTATAATAGTGTTCTGCTTGTTGCTTTTGGGCGACAATTTTTACGTAGGCCATATCTCTTCTTTCCTCGACTTCGTCGAGCTCCTGCATTCTGCTGTCATCGTTCTAGGGTCCACTTTTGCGTGAGTATCTTAGGTTGGGCTCCCTGACCTCGATCGGTATTACTGCATCAGTCCCATAGACTAACGAGTATGGCATTTCTCCTATGCTCATCTTTGGCATTGTTCGGTAGGCCCAAAGTACTTCTGTTAATATTTTCGGCCACAACCCTTTGTGTCTTCGAGTTTCTTCTTCATGATGTTCAGTATTGACTTGTTGGAGGATTCCGCTTTCCCGTTGCCCGCGAGGTGGTAGGGCATTGAGAGTATTCTTTTGAAGTGCCATTTTTTTTTATAAAAGTCAACGACCTTTTCCCCCCAAATTGTGTCCGTTGTCGCAGCTGATCTCTTTGGGGAGACCGAAATGGCATATGATGTTTTTCCATATGAAGGCGATCATTTCCTGTTCGCGTATTTGGGCTAATTCTCCTTCTTCTTCCCATTTAGAAAAATAGTCAGTTAAAACCAAAAACAATTGCACGTTACCTCGTCCTGTGGGGAGGGCGCCCACGATGTCCATTCCCCATTTGATGAACGGTCAAGGGGAAGTCACTGAGTGTAGGTGTTCGCCTTCTTGGTGAATCATCGGGGCATACTTCTGGCATTGCTCGTATTTTTTCACAAAATCCGTGGCCTCGTTTTTCATGGTGGGCCAGTATTATCCTGCCCGTATGAGGCATCTGACCAAAGCTGGATTGCCAGAGTAGGCTCCACAGTGGCCTTCGTGTACTTCTTCAAGGATGCGCTGCGTCTGACTTGGGCCTAAACATTTTGCCAGAGGGCTGCCGTACATTCTTTTGTACAGGTCGTTATGAACGATGTTGTATCTGGCTATTTACATTCGCAACTTTTTGTCCTCTTTTTTATCATCTAGGAGTGCGCCATCCTGCAAATATGCAATAATACGGTTGTGCCTGTCCCAAGTCAGGTTTATGGTTCTTACCTCAATTTGATCTATCGATGAGTTGAGGAGGTGGACCATATTTCTTTCTCCGGTTGTAATGTTTTTGGTGATTGCGGCTAATTTGGCAAGACCGTCCGCCTCGATATTCTGTGCTCGGGGGATCTGGTCGAGTTGACATTCGTCGAACTCGAGTAGCAGCTTGCAGATTTCTATTTGGTACTTTTGTAACGTTTGTTCCTTGATTTGGAAAATACCTGTGATTTGGTTGACCACAAGTTAAGAATCGCAACACAATCTTAGCCGTTTCACCCCGTATTTGAGTGCTAGTCTTAGTCCTATAATTACGGCCTCATACTCGGGCTCATTGTTAGTCATGTCCGGACATCTTATGGACAAGCAAATTACTTCACCTGTTGGAACTTCGAGTACAAATCACAGCCCAGATCCTAACGCGTTAGACGCGCCATCAGTGTATAGGACTCAGAGGTCTTGTGTTTGTGGAGAAGTGTGGACGGCTTCTTTTTCGACTTCGGGCATTATTTATGCACGAAAGTCGACGACGAAGTCTACGAGGACCTATGACTTTATTGCTGTTTGCGACCGAGTTGTGATATCGTGCTAGCACAATTCGATAGCCCATTTGGCCAGCCTGTCCGATAACTCGGGTTTATAAAAAATGCTTCTTAAGGGGAAAGTCGTGACGACCGAGATGGGGTGGCATTGGAAATATGGTCTAAGCTTTCGTAAAGCTACGACTAAGGCCAAAGCCAGTTTTTCGAGATGGGGGTATCTTGTCTCAGCGTCGACTAGTGTTTTGCTAATGTAATAGATTGGGGATTGCGTACCTTTATTTTCTCATACTAGTACCACGCTTACATCTACTTCGGACATAGCGAGATAGACGAGGAGGGGCTGTCCCGGTTCTGGTTTTGAAAGCAACGGTGGCGATGACAAGTACACCTTTAACTCCTTCAGGGCTTGGACGCACTCATGTGTCCATTGGAGTCCGTTATCCTTATTGAGTACGCGTGAAGAACTTATGGCACCTATCGGAGGTTCGTGAAATGAACCTTAAAAGGGCAGCGATACGGCCAGTCAACCTCTGAATCCGTTTTTTGGTGGTCAAGCGCTCTAGTATCCCTTCTATGGCCTTGATTTGGTCGGCGTTGACCTCGATACCTCGCTGCGACACTAGGAAACCCAAGAATGTTCCGGAGGCCACGCCGAATGCATATTTTTCGGGGTTTAGTTTCATGCCGTATTGTCTGAGTATGCCAAAGGCTTCTCTCAAGTGGTCGATGTGATCTTCTTTCCTTTTGGACTTGACCATGATGTCGTCTATGTAGACTTTCATCATTTTACCGAGTTGGTCTTTGAACATCTTCGTCATCAACCTTTGATAAGTTCCCCCTTCATTTTTCAGTCCGAAGGGCATGACCCTGTAGCAGTACGTCCCCTAGTAGGTGATTAAGGTGATTGTTTCCTGATCCTCTTCATCCATGAGGATCTTCTTATAGCCTGAGTAAGCATCCAAGAAGCTTAGTAGCTCGTGCCTGGCCGTTGCGTCGATGAGTTGGTCGATATGGGGTAATGAAAATGAATCCTTGGGGCAAGCTTTGTTCAGGTCAGTGAAATCTACGCACATCCGCCATTTGTCGTTCTTTTTGTTTTTTTACCATGACTATGTTGGAGACCCATTGGGGGTACTTCGACTCCCTGACGGAGCCGTTTTCAATAATTTTTCCACTTCTTCGTGTACTGCATCATTGATTGCAGAATTGAACTTATGCCTAACCTGCCGCACCGGGGGGTGGAATGGATCGATATTCAATTTATGTGTGGCGATCTCCTTTGGGATACCTGTCATATCTACATGGCTAAAAGCAAACAAGTCCGCGTTAACAGTTAAAAATTCACGAAACTTATCCGATTCCTGAAGTTTGCAGCCGATGTAAGCTTTCTTGTTGTGGTCGTGGCTGTCTAACTGAACGAGGTCGAGGTCCTCTATGGTCGATCCTGCGGCCTCGACCATATCGGGGTATCTGATGATGTCCTTGTTGTCGTCGCACATTGACTTCGACCCTGTTGATTGTTATGCCTCTTTTTCTTTATCCTTTATTTGTTGGGTGGCCGCACAGTCTAAGGTGATGCGGTAGCATATCTGGGACGTGCGTTGCACCCCTCATATACTGAATATTCCCCATGGAGTTGGGAATTTGATGACTTTGTACAAGCTGGGGGGGGATAACTCTCATGGTGTGTATCCATGTTTGCCCTATTATGGCGTTGTATGTTGTGTCCTGGTCCATGATATGGAATGTCGTTTCCAGAGTGACGCCATCTTCTAGGACATGGAGTGTGATCTCGTCGGATATTCACTCAACTACATTGTTAAAACCTGCTAGTGTGATGCTGTGCGACACTATCTTGTCCTCGAGTTTCATTTGTGCAAGTACTCGAGGATGGATAATGCATGCTCCGCTCCCATCGTCTACCATAATCCATCTTACATCGATATCTAAAATTCTTAAAGTGATAACAAGAGCATCATAGTGAGGTAAAGCCAAACCGTTAGTATATGACTTATCAAAGATGATACTTTCTTTGAGTTCATCATACCGTTCGTGGGTAATTGACCGTTTGAGCTTGTGGGTTGTGGTGAACTTCACACTGTTGATGGAAGCGTCATCCCTGCCACCGATGATCATGTGGATGGTGCAGGCCGACGAGGGTGATTTCGGCAGCCTTTGATGTTGTTCACGTTCTCTGGCAAAGTTGGTCCTTCCCCGATCGCTCATCAATTCTTTGAGGTATCCCTATCGTAGCATGTTTACGACCTCCTGTCTTAGGGCGATGCAATCTTCGGTTTTGTGTCCTTGCTCTTGATGGAACTTGTAGAGAGCATTTGATTTTCTGGTATTCGGGTCTGACCTCATCTTTTGTGGCTACTTCACCTTTGGTCCGAGCTTCTCCAAGGCATAGACTATCTCTATAGGTGACACACAAAAATTGTGAGCGGATAGTAAATGGGGCATACCTCTCTCATTCCGGTGAGTCCCTGTTCTTGATCGGGGTAGGCCCTCTTCATAGAGGGATGATGACGCAATGGTGGTTCTGACATATGGTAGATGACGTTCCCGGTTGGGTCGTGAGGCCACAGGATCTCTTCTGGTATCATTTCTTCAACTTTTCCTAGATTCTGCTTACACCAAGGTCAGTCAATGGGTCGGCCCACTGAGGTCGTCCTCGTCTGCTCGGACTTCGGCGCAATATGCGTTATGTATTTCTTCCTAAGTCGTTGGGGGGTACTACATAAGCTGACTTAATAACTTTCTTGTTGCCCTTGAACCATTTCTGCTCAGGCCGTTTTGATAAGCTACTACCGCCATTCCTTCTGATACATTTGGCGAGGTCATTCTTACTTGGTTAAAACGGGCGAGGAAGTCCGTCAGCCCCTCTCCCGAAGACTATTTAATAACAAAGATGTCGTTTACTCTTCCCTCGGCCTTCTCACCCCCAACATGGGCCGTTACAAACTTATCGGCCATTTCTTCAAAGGTTTCAATGGAACATGTAGGCAGTTGTGAATACCAGGTTAACGCGCCTCCCGTGAGGGTCTCGCTGAATTTCTTTAGCTTAATGGAGGATACTTGTTCCTTGGCGAGATCAATGCCTTTCACGCCGATGATGTAGTGAGTCACATGATCTTCGGGGTCGGTAGTACCATCGTATATTTTCAGATAGGGCGGCATTTTAAAGGTCTTTGGTATGGCATGTGGGGCGGCACTGTCACTGTACGACTGCTAGATGAACCGACCAACATCTCTCTTCGGCAAGAGCTTAGGAGCGCCCAGTATTTTATCGAACCTTTCTTGGTGTTCTCTCATTTGGTCCCTAAGTACCTTGTTCTCATTTTCCATTTCCTCTATCCTTTTCAGAATGGCCGTGAGAGCGTCGTCACTTCCATTGCTAACAACATTGTGAGTAATACCTGTCATTGCGGGAGGAGGAGGAAGTTGATCATGTTGCTCGTCCACTGGTGGTATAACACAAGTTCTTGCGTTTTCTGTGGCCGTAACCCGAACGGGCTTATGGAGAATGCTGGTTAGTGTGTCATTTAGTTAGGGCTCGGGGATCTTCTTTATTGCTGGCGGCACCTCCTCTACCACGGATGTGGAGGCCGTCTTACCAAGAGCTTTTGTGATGCTGTAGCGGGGAGGGGGTGACCCACCTCGCCTGGGGGAGGCATTGGGCGTTGTGTCCTCGTCCACTGCTTCAGAGCTCTCATGGATGATGTTCATGAGGTTGGTTGGGAGGTCACTCATTATTCTCGTTATTTCTTCTCTGTTACCTGCCATATTAGATCTATGTATGCAGAGAGAAAAAGGTTCTTGTTCTTGTTTTTTTCTTTTTTACGTTAGTAACCAGTGTCAGTTGTAGATCTAGAAGAAACTAAAAGAGTTAATTAGATAATCCCCACAAACGACGCCAAATTATTTGGACAAAAAGTATAACTTTCGGCTAAACTATTAAATTTATTTAATAACGGGTTAAATCTAGTTAATAATAATGACTCTAGATGTGAATCTTGAAAACGTGTGTGAGATGGAACAGATCCAGTAAACTGTTGACAATGATAAGCATAAAATGTTCATAAAGTACGAGCAATAATGGAGGTGTAACTAGCGATAAATAGCAATAAATTACATTTAAGTAAATATTAGAAATGATTCGCCCGATAAAGGATGGATTTGACTAATGTTCCTCCTGACAATGATGAATGGCAGAAAAATCCAAGATTTGTTCGAACTATTCTCGAATATGGTGGAAAAGTGTGGAATAATATGGGCCAAAATCTTGATAAAAAGGTAGTCTTTGTATCTTTATGAGAGAGAGAGAAAGAGAGAGAGAATCTTTTTATAAAGTCTGCTCTTATCACAATGAATATTACATGCCCCTCTTCCTTCTCTTTTATCCTTATTTATTTGAGACATATCTCTAGCAAACCCTAATAGTACAAGTGCAGAGAATATTCACTAAAATATTCTCTTTAATATCCTATTTCAAAAACTAGCCGTTACTGCTTTCTCAGCGGTGCTTGACCTCGGTCAATGTTGACATCTCGACCACGAATCTCGCTGCTTCCTAGATGACCTCGGCTGACTCTTTCCTTAATGCTATATTACCCTAAATATTCTAGGGCGAATTTTGTCCTATACATTTAGTCCCTCCGCTTAGTGAGGTTGGCCTCAGGCGGGCTCAATGAGCGGATATTGTATAATGTAGTTGAATCATTTGGATGACCTGGACGAGCCGTGATGATTGGGGCGAGGTAGCAGCGTTTCCCTTTGTGAGCCGTAATTTTTGGGGTTGTAAGTCCCACGAATCAGGATGACGTCATGACGAACAGACGTCATTATGACATGATTTCCTGATACATTGCTTCGTTTCACGTGCATTTTCTGATTCAGTCTGCCACTTCGGTTACAGTGCCAGGTGATGATGACTAATTCCTTGGTTTCGATGCTTGAGTTTTTATAAATAGGGGTGTGTGTGTAACGTTTCAATTTTTCCGAAACCCTTGCATAGAAGAACTCTGTATCTTCTTCTTCTTCCCCTATTATTGTCTTCTTCTTATCAGAATCCTTAGCCTCCTTCTTCTTCCTCTGTTGTCGTGTACTTTATTACCGGTTTTAGCGATTCTCGTTGCTTCTAACACTTCATTGCTTTAATATCCTCCCTTAACAACATGGCTAATGTACCCTCTGTTTCCGGTATGGAAACTGACCCTGTCCCTTTGGCGGTGCTTATACACCCTCATGCTGATAAGGTCTCTGTCGCCATTGAAGAAGATAATTTTCCTACGATAGAAGAAATAATCCCTCGTAGTGAGAAAGTTAGGTCCGATTTTTCGAAGGCGCCTGAAGGTGAGCCTGAAGTCTCGGAATCAGTGATGGAAGAGGCCGATCTGGCCGAGCTTAGTACAAAATTCAACATTCCTGCCCATATCGATCTGGTCCCAGCAGGACGCGATGTGGTGCAAATTCACCGCCCCGGATATTGCTCGTTCTATGCGTATACTTTCTAGGTCGGCAATAATCTCTCCCTTCTCCCATTGGTGGAGGAATTTTATCGCTATTACGGTGTTTGCCCGACCCAACTTTCTCCTTACAATTACAAGCTTATCAGGATGCTCTAAAATTTTTTCGAATTGGCCAGAGTCGAGGTCACACTCCGCCATCTGATGCATCTCTTTGCCCCTAACTTTTATAGGGGGACGATATTGCATCTTCACCGCCGAGGAGGTAAATGTCTGGTGGTGAAGATGGACGACAAAGCGAATCGTCAGTTCTGTCTCAACTACTTTTTCGTCAGAACCGAACACGTGGTGGCCAACACGAGCGACTTTCCTGAGATTTGTAATCTTGCTCGTAAGTATCCGTTTTTTGTGGAAGGTATTTTATTTGTCTGTTTCTAGTCGTAGGCTCTAACACTTTGTCTCTTCCCTGTACAGCCAAGGCTACGCCTCCTTCTTTGGTCAGGGACATTTCTGATTGGGTTGGCTGAATTCTGCCTCACTTTGTGGGGATTCGTGAGTGGCCGAGCTTTCTCAAGGGGTTCGGGCCTGCTTCTTCCCTGGCCGGTGAGTTTGTCGATTATATATTATTTTTTTTGTCTTCTGTTTTGACCGCATGGTCGCTTGCACGTTATAGCTTATTACTGGTGGTGATAACTTATATTCATTTTTTTTCAGTTTGAGGATCTTCGAGGAGGCTGAGTACTCCTTCTCCTGCGTTTCATAAGAGGAAAGCTGCTTCTTCGGAGTTTGTTCCTGCTATGACCACGGCTAGGCCAAGTCGTTCATCTTCTTCTGTTCGTTTTTCTGCCGCGGCCAGGTCTACTCGTTCGTCGGCCATACCTACTGCTACTTCCGTGCCAGCTTGTTCTGCGCCCACGGATATATCATTAACGGAGCTTCCGGCTTCCCCTTTGCTTCATCTAGTGGACATGGAAGAGGAATCATCACCAAGTGATGGGAATTTGGTTCCCCGTAACGGTGGATGTCGGTGATGGGTAACCTGATGGCGATGGTAATGGTGAAGGGGCAGATGGGGATGGCCTAGGCGATCAGGCCGATGGCGCTGTTGGGCCAAGCGCCGACTAGGTGTTTATTCGAATGAGGTCAGATATAACCTATGCTTAGTTATGGCCAAGGGCCGATTAGGTGTTGATTCGAACTAGGTCGAATATAACCTACGCTTAGTTATGGCCAAGGGCCGATTAGGTGTTGATTCGAACAAGGTTGAATATAACCTATGCTTAGTTATAGCCAAGGGCTGATTATGTGTTGATTCGAACGAGGTCGAATATAACCTATGCTTGGAGAGAATAGAAATAAACTTCATGTATTTGTGCTTTGTTCATACATTTGGAGAATTTTACATATTTTTCGGGCGCTGGCTGGCATTTCTGTCCAGTCCCAGTCTATCTAGTCCATTCATTGGTCGACCTAGAAAAGTATTGAGAGGTCGAGCAATGAACTAGCCGTCCAGTGCCTTCGTCTGTGCGCACTTCAATCCTGAAGTGTCCCCTTCACCGCCTCGTTAAAAACCTCCTCGAGAAAATCCAATATGGACAAAACTCAAACGAGGGAAAAAGAGTACAATTTTGGGGACACCATCTTTTAAAAGTTGAAGTACTTGAGGTGTGTAATATTCTAGTTGTTTGGTAGTCGTTTTCCTTCCATTGTTTCTAGTTGGAATCACCCTTTGTTTTCTGTTGCCGTAATTTTGTAGGGTCCGTCCCAGTTTGTTCCTAGTTTTCCTTCCCGCGGGTCTTTGCTTGCTTGTGTTTTGGCTTTAAGCACGTAGTCCCCAACTCTGAGTGGCCTTATTTTTGCCTTTTTGTTATAATAGCGTTCTGCTTGTTGCTTTTGGGCGACAATTTTTACGTAGGCCATATCTCTTCGTTCCTCGACTTCGTCGAGCTCCTGCATTCTGCTGTCATCATTCTAGGGTCCACTTTTGCGTGAGTATCTTAGGTTGGGCTTCCCGACCTCGACCGGTATTACTGCATCAGTCCCATAGACTAACGAGTATGGCGTTTCTCCTGTGCTCGTCTTTGGCGTTGTTCGGTAGGCCCAAAGTACTTCTATTAATATTTTCGGCCACAACCCTTTGTGTCTTCGAGTTTCTTTTTCATAATGTTCAGTATTGACTTGTTGGAGGATTCCGCTTGCCCGTTTCCCGCGGGGTAGTAGGGCATTGAGAATATTCTTTTGAAGTGCCATTTTTTATAAAAGTCAATGATCTTTTCCCCCCAAATTGTGTCCGTTGTCGCAGCTGATCTCTTTGGGGAGACCGAAATGGCGTATGATGTTTTTCCGTGTGAACGCAATCATTTCCTGTTCGCGTATTTGGGCGAATGCTCCTTCTTCTTCCCATTTAGAGAAATAGTCAGTTAAAACCAAAAGAAATCGCACGTTACCTTGTCCTGCCGGGAGGGCGCCCACGATGTCCATTCCCCATTTGATGAACGGTCAAGGGGAAGTCACTGAGTGTAGGTGTTCGCCTTCTTGGTGAATCATTAGGGCATACTTCTGGCATTGCTCATATTGTTTCACAAAATCCGTGGCCTCTTTTTTCATAGTGGGCCAGTAATATCCTGCCCGTATGAGGCATCTAACCATAGCTCGATTGCCGGAGTGGGCTCCAAAGTGGCCTTCGTGTACTTCTTCAAGGATGCGCTGCGTCTGACTTGGGCCTAAACATTTCGCCAGAGGGCTGCCGTATGTTCTCTTGTACAAGTCGTTATGAACGATGTTGTATCTGTCTACTTGCATTCACAACTTCTTGGCCTCTTTTTTATCATCTGGGAGTGCGCCATCCTGGAAATATGCAATAATACGGCTGTGTGAGTCCCAAGTCAGGTTTATGGTTCTTATCTCAATTTGATCTATCAATGAGTTGAGGAGGTGGACCATATTTCTTTCTCCGGTTGTAATGTTTTTGTGATTGTGGATAATTTGACGAGACCATCTGCCTCGGTATTCTGTGCTCGGGGGATCTAGTCGAGTTGACATTCGTCGAACTCGAGTAGCAGCTTGCAGATTTCGGTTTGGTACTTTTGTAACCTTTGTTCCTTGATTTGGAAAATCCCTATGATTTGGTTGACCACAAGCTAAGAATCGCAACCCAGTCTTAGCCGTTTCGCCCCGTATTTGAGTGCTAGTCTTAGTCCTGTAATTACGGCCTCATACTCGGGCTCATTGTTAGTTATGTCCGGGCATCTTATGGACTAGCGAATTACTTCACCTGTTGGAACTTCGAGTACGAGTCCCGGCCCAGACCCTAACTCGTTAGACGTGCCATCAGTGTACAGGACTCAAAGGTCTTGTGCTTGGGGAGAAGCGTGGACGACTTCTTTTTCGACTTTGAGCATTATTTTTGCACAGAAGTCGACGATGAAGTCTACGAGGACCTATGACTTTATCGCTGTTTGTGGCCGATATGTGATATCGTGCTAGCACAATTCGATAGCCCATTTGGCCAGCTTGCCCGATAACTCGGGTTTATAAAAAATGCTTCTTAAGGGGAAAGTCGTGACGACCGAGATGGGATGGCATTGGAAATATGGTCTAAGCTTTCGTGAAGCTACGACTAAGGCCAAAGCCAGTTTTTCAAGATGGGGGTATCTTGTCTCAACGTCGACTAGTGTTTTGTTAATATAATAGATGGGGGATTGCGTACCTTTATTTTCTCATACTAGTACCGTGCTTACATCTACTTTGGACATAGCGAGATAGACGAAGAAGGGTTGTACCGGTTCTGGTTTTGATAGCAATGGTGGCGATGACAGGTACACCTTTAACTCCTTCAGGGCTTGGACGCACTCATGGGTCCATTGGAGGCCGTTATCCTTTTTGAGTACGCGTGAAGAACTTATGGCACCTATCGGAGGATCGTGAAATGAACCTTAAAAGGGCGGCGATACGACTAGTCAACCTCTGAACCCATTTTTTGGTGGTCAAGCGCTCTGGTATCCCTTCGATAGCCTTGATTTGGTCGGGGTTGACCTCGATACCTTGCTGCGACACTAGGAAACTCAAGAATGTTCCGGAGGCCACGCCGAATGCACATTTTTTGGGGTTTAGTTTTATGCCGTATTGTGTGAGTATGCCGAAGGCTTCTCTCAAGTGGTCGATGTGATCTTTTTTCCTTTTGGACTTGACCAGCATGTCGTCTATGTAGACTTCCATCATTTTACCAAGTTGGTCTTTGAACATCTTCTTCACCAACCTTTGATAAGTTTCCCTTTCATTTTTCAGTCCGAAGGGCATGACCCTGTAGTAGTACGTCCCGTGGTTGGTGATAAAGGTGATTTTTTACTGATCCTCTTCCTCCATGGGGATATGATTATAGCCTGAGTAAGCATCCAAGAAGCTTAGTAGCTCGTGCCTGGCCGTTGCGTCGATGAGTTGGTCGATATGGGGTAATGGAAATGAATCCTTGGGGCAAGCTTTGTTCAGGTCAGTGAAATCTACGCACATCCGCCATTTGTCGTTCTTTTTTTTTATTTTTACCATGACTATGTTGGAGACCCATTGGGGGTACTTCGACTCCCTGACGGAGCAGTTTTCTAATAATTTTTCCACTTCTTCGTGTACTGCATCATTGATTGTGGAGTTGAACTTATGCCTAACCTGCCGCACCGGGGGGCGGAATGGATCGATATTCAAATTATGTGTGGCGATCTCCTTTGGGATACCTGTCATATCTACATGGCTAAAAGCAAACAAGTCCGCGTTAACAGTTAAAAATTCACGAAACTTACACGATTCCTGAAGTTTGCAGCCGATGTAAGCTTTCTTGTTATGGTCGTGGCTATCTAACTGAACGGGGTCGAGGTCTTCTATGGTCGATCCTGCGGCCTCGACCATATCAGGGTATCTGATGACGTCCTTGTTGTCGTCGCACATTGACCTCGACCATGTTGATTGTTATGACTCTTTTTCTTTATCCTTTGTTTGTTGGGTGGCCGTACAGTCTAAGGCGATGCGGTAGCATATCTAGGACGTGCGTTGCACCCCTCGTATACTGAATATTCCCCATGGAGTTGGGAATTTGATAATTTGTTACAAGCTGGGGGGGATGACTCTTATGTTGTGTATCCATATTAGCCCTATTATGGCGTTGTATGCTGTGTCCTGGTCCATGATATGGAATGTGGTTTCCAGAGTGACGCCATCTTCTAGGACGGGGAGTGTGATCTCGCCAGATGTTTGCTCAACTGCATTGTTAAAACCTGTTCGTGTGATGCTGCGCGACACTATCTTGTCCTCGAGTTTCATTTGTGCAAGTACTCGAGGATGTATAATGCATGCTCCGCTCCCATCGTCTACCATAATCCATTTTACATCGGTATCTAAAATTCTTAAAGTGATAACAAGAGCATCATAGTGAGGCAAAGCCAAACCGTTGGTATATGACTTATCGAATATGATACTTTCTTCGAGTTCATCATACCGTTCGTGGGTAATTGACCGTTTGAGCTTGTGGGTTGTGGTGAAATTCACACTGTTGATGGAAGCATCATCCCCGCCACCGATGATCATGTGGATGGTGCAGGCCGACGAGGGTGGTTTCGGCTGCCTTTGATGTTGTTCACGTCCTCTGGCAAAGTTGGTCCTTCCTCGATCGCTCATCAATTCTTTGAGGTATCCCTATCGTAGCATGTTTACGACCTCCTGTCTTAGGGCGATGCAATCTTCGGTTTTGTGTCCTTGCTCTTGATGGAACACGCAGAGGGCATTTGATTTTCTGGTATTCGGGTTTGACCTCATCTTTTGTGGCTACTTCACCTTTGGTCCGAGCTTTTCCAAGGCGTAGACTATCTCTGTAGGTGACACACAAAAATTGTGAGCGGATAGTAAATGGGGCATACCTTTCTCATTCCGGTGAGTCCCTTTTCTTGATCGGGGTGGGCCCTCTTCATGGAGGGATGATGACGCAACGGTGGTTCTGACATATGGTAGATGACGTTCCCGGTTGGGTCATGAGGCCGCATGATCTCTTCTGGTATCATTTCTTCGACCTTTCCTGGATTCTGCTTACACTGAGGTTAGTCAATGGGTCGGTCCACTGAGGTCGTCCTCGTCTGCTCGGACTTCGACGCAATATGCGTTATGTATTTCGTCCCAAGTCGTTGGGGGTACTACATAAGCTGACTTAATAACTTTCTTGTTGCCCTTGAACCATTTCTGCTCAGGCCGTTTTGAAAAGCTACTACCGCCATTCCTTCCGATACATTTAGCAAGGTCATTCTTACTCGGTTAAAACGGGCGAGGAAGTCCCTCATTTTCCATTTCCTCTATCCTTTTCAGAATGGCCGTGAGAGCGTCGTCACCTGCATTGCTAACAACATTGTGAGTAATACCTGTCATTGCGGGAGGAGAAGGAAGTTGATCATGTTGCTCGTCCACTGGTGGTATAACACAAGTTTTTGCGTTTTCTGTGGCCGTAACCCGAACGGGCTCATGGAGAACGCTGGTCAGTGTGTCAGTTAGTCAAGGCTCGAGGAGCTTCTTTATTGCTGGCGGCGCCTCCTCTACCACGGATGTGGAGGCTGTTTTACCAAGAGCTTTTGTGATGCTGCAGCGGGGAGAGGGTGACCCACCTCGCCTGGGGGAGGCATTGGGCGTTGTGTCCTCGTCCACTACTTCAAAGCTCTCATGAATGATGTTCATGAGGTTGGTTGGGAGGTCACTCATTATTCTCGTTATTTCTTCTCTGTTACCTGCCATATTAGATCTATGTATGCAGAGAGAAAAAGGTTTTTGTTCTTGTTTTTTTCTTTTTTACGTTAGTAACCAGTGTCAGTTGTAGATCTAGAAGAAACTAAAAGAGTTAACTAGATAATCACCATAGACGACGCCAAATTATTTGACCAAAAAGTATAACTTTCGGCTAAACTATTAAATTTATTTAATAACAGATTAATTTAGTTAATGATAATGACTCTAGATGCGAATCTTGAAAACGTGTGTGAGATGGAACAGATCCAGTGAACTGTTGACAATGATAAGCATAAAATGTTCATAAAGTACGAGCAATAATGGAGGTGTAACTAGCGATAAATAGCAATAAATTACATTTAAATAAATAGGAGAAATGATTCGCCCAATAAAGGATGGATTTGACTAATGTTCCTCTTGACAATGATGAATGACAGAAAAATCCAAGATTTGTTCGAACTATTCTCGGATCTGGTGGAAATGTGTGGAATAATATGGGCAAGAATCTTGATAAAAAGGTAGTCTTTGGATCTTTACTAGAGAGATGGAGAATCTTTTTGTAAAGTTTGTTCTTATCACAATAAATATTACATGCCCTCTTCCTTCTCTTTTTTCCTTATTTACTTGAGACGTATCTCTACCAAACCCTAATAGTACAAGTGCAGAGAATATTTACTTTAATATCCTATTTTAAAAACTAGCTGTTGCTGCTCTGTCAGCGGTGCTCGACCTCGGTCAATGTTGACATCTCGACCACGAATCTCGTGGCTCCCTAGCCGACCTCGGCTGACTCTTTCCTTAATGCTATATTGCCCTAAATATTCCGGGGCGGATTTTGTCCTATACAATGGTGTGCTGTCAAAGTTCCGGAGTCATTGACACTTACACAACTTTGGTTTTGAAAAATTCTGCTTCCTGAAAATAACTCCATTGATGAGCATAGCAAAATAAGAACTTCCAACTGTAATTCAACCACTTAAAATATTAATAGTTCCAAGTAAGACAACTTTATAAAATTCTAGTCTGTTAAAAACCTATAAAAGTAGGATTAACATCAAACAACTATACAAAGAGATTAGTAATGCTCAAAAACAATGCAATAGCAAGCTGGAAGCATTTATGAGACAATAATCCAAAGCGTAAAGTATCCTTGGAACAACCCAAACAAATAGCCAAATTCTTGTTTTCATTCTATTCGCTGAACATACTTTGTTTTCAATTTTATGAACAACTTTGCAGTATTTCATGAGCATTTAGCACTTTGTGCTTGTTTTTGTTATTCCCCTTTAGTAACTTTTTCTTCTACTCATTTATTCTGCATAGCATATGGGATATCTGAAAGATTAAATCAATAGACAGCAGAAATCTATCTGTCTACAAGATCTCTAGCCTGAATAATTCAATTATTTATTCTTTATAAAGGTCAACTCCTCTAACTATAATAAGATCCTTTATAATCTTCATCCCATGTGTACAACTGCTCATAGTTCAAAACAAGGGAAAAAAGAAGGTATGGAGAAAAGCAAGTATCTGATAAGTTTTCTGCTGATACTTCTCTTGCCATATGTAAATGCATCAACATCAGGGCCTAACTGGCCTAAAGCTAACAAGCATTTCGTGCTAGTTCACGGGGTATGCCACGGAGCCTGGTCTTGGTACAAGCTTGTGGCATTGATGAGATCTTCGGGGTATAATGTAACAGCTCTTGACTTGGGTGCTTCAGGGATCAACCCGAAACAGGTTCTTGAAATCCCACGATTATCTGATTACTTTAGTCCGCTAATGAAGTTCATGGCTTCTCTTCCCGCACATGAGAAAGTGGTCCTTGTAGGTCATAGCTTTGGTGGATTCGCCGTCTCTAAAGCCATGGAAATCTTTCCAGAAAAGATTTCAGTTTCTGTATTCGTCACAGCTGGAATGCCTGGCCCAACTCTCAATGCAACCACAGTCTTCATAGAGGTATCATTTTGCCAACCTTAGCCTTAAGATCATTTCTTTCAATAGTATAACACTTTTCGTGTTTCATATTTCATTACAGGCTTCTAGTGAAATAATATCTCAACTTGATAATCGTCTTACGTATGAAAATGGACCCAACAATCCTCCAACAACCTTCATCTTTGGTCCAAAGTACTTGGCGAGTAATCTTTATCAGCTGAGCCCGATTCAGGTAAGCCAAGCATAATCAAGAGATATAAACGTGGAATAGCCGAGTTATGATTCACTGATCGTGAGAATGGCTTAAATGTGAATTGTTTTCACAAATGCTATCAGTCATTATTGCAGTTAATCAATTGAATATGCCTCAATCCTAAATGAGTGGAGTCAGCTACTCAGCTATATGAATCTTCACATCAATTGATCAATCAACTATGCCTGATCGTGCATTTCGCTTTACTTGGATCATTTCATTTTAATACTAAAGTTTGAGGTTACCTTTATCTCATTCTTGTCCCTAAAAAGATATACGATCTCTAACTAGATTAATATGAGTCCAGATGAATATACATTATAAGGAACTCATCAAATTATGTTTCTTTTAATCTCTTTGGTTAGGATTGGGCGTTGGCTACTACATTAGTAAGGCCAAAATACTTAAACAGCCTACAAGATATATCAAAGGAGGTTGTTCTTTCAAGCAAAAGGTATGGATCAGTTAGGCGAGTGTTCGTCGTAGCTGCTGAAGATAAAGCTCTAACAAAGGAATTTCAGCAGAGTATGATTGAAAGGAATCCACCAGATGAAGTGAAAGAGATCTCAGGCTCTGATCACATGGTCATGATGTCGAAGCCCCTTAAACTTTTTACTACTCTTCTGCAGATTGCCAACAAGTAATACAAGCTATCTTGATTAGGTTAACCGCAATTGTGAGTTCAATATACAAGCAAGTTGCCCATCTTCTTATCAATTTTGAGGTTATCACTTAGCATCTGGGGTTGAAAATTAGTGCCTCCTCATTGCACGCGTTATTTACACCCGGTAGCCACTTTTGTGGCCATGTATTTACAAATTGGTAAGTTTTCAAAATTAGAGCAGTAGTCTGAATTTTAATTTTGATGTTTAAACTTCAGGCCAGGTAATTACTTTCAACTTCATACTACTGGTCTAATTTTGAAAAAGTGACCTTGTATTTAATCTCTTAAATAACCTCTACTACTATAAGAAGGCTCAACATCAAAACAACCCCAAAAAGATTAGAAATGCTCAAAACACTACAAGAAAGTGATGATACAACGACATTTATTTAGTGACATTTGAAATAAATGTCGGAAAAATGCAATAGAAAGCAGGAAGCGTTCACTTTAAGAGACAGGAACTTCGGCCCAAAATATAACTAAATACGCAAAGCAAATTCTTGAAGGCTAATATAAGGATCCATTTTTTCCCTTTTTATCCTTGGGATAACTAATTAAAGTATATATACAGTCCGACCTCTTTATAACAGCATCCCTATATAATAGTAATTCACTATAAAAGTCGAGTTATTCTCGGAATCGAATATTATATTATGTTATAATATATGTCCTCTATAACAGCAAAAAAAATTCGGAACAAACGAGATTGTTATAGAAAGGTTTGACTGTATATCAATGTGTGAAAAAACTTCGTTAAACCACCTATCTTTCAATAGTGAAATACCACGAGAGAGAAGAATGGGAGCAAAAGACATCAATCATTTTCATTACATCTGACATTCTTAAGGTTAATGTGTATATATCATGCCTAGACAAACAATATTATTTGTGCTCAATATCAATCATTTCATCAAGCCTTGACCACATAACGAGGTATTCAACTAAACTAATAATAGGAACAGAGTCCCAAAGATAACTAAACCAATAAGAGATGTCTATTTCGTCACTTAGAAAGTCCTAATAAGTAGATACTATCCTCATAACTACAGATAGCAATAAGCGTATCATTTTCAAGCCCCAAGATTTCAGTTGCTCTCCACCTCTTTTTCTTCAAATCATATGATAAAATCCAGTTTGGCTTGACCCCTTAGTTAATTACTGTGATCAAGATTTTATGTCTCCTTTTATCTGGGTCGAAACCCAATGAATAGTAATAATTGTAAGTACGTAAATCTTCAGCAACATTTAGACTAGGAAGAGATGTCGCTTCTTTTGTACTGGGATTGAAAATAACAGCACTACGAGAATTCCATAAGCACAACAAACCTTTAGCATATTCATATTTAATCCACCTAAAGCCACGTAATTTCTCAACACGAAGGAGAAGGATGGAGGCTTTGGCTTGTCTCAACTTCAGGGCGTCTATGGTGTAAAGGTTTCTTTCTTCCTTTGTGCATAGGAATAATTTGGTCTTGTGATCATGAAAGAAAAATATTCTTGTGTTAGATCCCTATTTGGCTTGGTGGATTAAAGACAAGAGAATGAAGCAAGAGGCTCTTTCCTTCGGGGCTTTGGCTTCTTCTTCTTGTGTTAGATCCCTATTTGCAAAATATTCTTCCAAGACCAAATTATTCCTATGCACAAAGGACAGGCAGGATTGATACCACTTGCTTCTGCCACATCTCAGGTCCGGGGAGGAGCACAGACTCCCGTCGCCGGTACCCCAGAGCAGCGGGTTCAGGTAGACCAGGATCCAGAGATCATACCGATACAGCCGGTAACTCCAGTTCAGCCCGAGGTTATGGCAGCAGCTTCTGAGGCAGAGCAGCTCAGGCTCGAGAGGTACAAGAAGTACCACTCTCCTACTTTCAGTTGTTTGGCGTCAGAGGATGCCCAGGGTTTTCTTGAGGTGTGCCACCGTATCATCCGTACTATGGGTATTGCAAAGACTAGTGGGGTTTCTTTCACTGCGTTCCAGCTTAGAGGAGCGGCCTATCAAGGGTGGCGCGCATACGAGTTGGATAGTCCGGCTGAGGCAGCCTCACTCACTTGGACTTGGTTCTTATATATGTTCTTGAGGGAGTATGTTCCCAGAGTCTCAGAGATGCTTGGCGCGTAGAGTTTTAGGAGTTGCGCCAGGGTTCTACGACTGTGTCAGAGTATACGATCCGATTCAGTGATTTGGTTAGGCATGCACCAGCCTTGGTTGCTACCGTTCGAGAGCGGGTTCGTCGGTTTATTGAAGGGCTCAACCCCAGTATCAGATTGAGTATGGCCTGAGAGTTGGAGATGGATATTGCATATCAGCAGGTAGTGGGGATTGCTAGGAGATTAGAGGGCATGCTGACTCGGGATAGAGAGGACAGAGGCCAAGAGGTCTCGAGAGTCGGGCACTTACATTGGTACTCGAGCCCCAGCTACAGCTCGTTAGGGCAGAGGTTATATGGGTCACCCTATTCATTCAGCATTTCCAGCCGCCAGCGGTGCTCCGGCCACTCCTAGGCCCCATGATCCTTATTATGCACCGCCAGTGTCTAGTGTACCTCCTGTACGGGGTGCTTTCAGTGGGCAGTCTAGTCGATCAGGCCCGAGCCAGTCGCAGCAGCCACGTCCTCCGAGAGCTTGTTTTGAGTGTGGCGACGACCGTCATTTGGTGAGGGATTGCCCCAGATTTAGGAGGGGTGTACCCCCACAGATTTCTCAGGCACCGCGTGCTCTACCGGGTCCTCAGGCTATGATTACAGCACTAACTACCACCCCAACTGCACAACTAGCTAGAGGTGGAGGTCGAATAGGTAGAGGTCGCCCTAGAGGGGGAGGCCAGGCCAGATATTATGCCCTTCCTGCTAGGGCAGAGGTAGTTACAACAGATTCTGTTATCACATGTATTGTTATGGTCTTTCATAGAGATGCATCAGTCTTATTTGATCCAGGCTCCACTTATTCCTATGTGTTATCTTATTTTGCCCTGTATTTGGGTGTATCACACGATTCTTTGAGTTTACCTATTTATGTATCTACACCCGTGGGTGATTCTATTGTTGTTGACTATGTCTATCGGTCATGTTTGATTGTTATTAGTGGTTTTGAGACCAGAGCCAATTTATTATTACTCAGTATGGTGGATTTCGATATTACTTTGGGCATGGACTAGTTGTCGCCCTATCACGCTATCCTTGATTGTCATTCCAAGACGGTGACATTGGCTATGCCAGGTCTACCTCGGCTAGAGTGGAGAGGTACCTTAGATCGTGTTCCTAGCAGGGTTATGTCATTTCTTAAAGCTCAGCGAATGGTTGAGAAGGGGTGTGATGCGTATATGGCCTATGTGAGAGATGTTAGTGTTGATACTCCTACCGTCGAGTCCGTTCCAGTAGTGAGGCAGTTTGCAGACGTATTTCCAGCAGATCTTTCGGGCATGGCGCCTAACAGGGATATTGACTTTGGCATTGATTTGTTACCGGGCACTTAGCATTTCTATTCCACCTTATCGGATGGCCCCAGCAAAGTTGAAAGAGTTAAAGGAACAGTTGCAAGAGTTGCTCGATAAGGGCTTCATTCAGCCCAGTGTATCACCTTGGGGTGCTTCTGTCTTGTTTGTGAAGAAGAAGTATAGTTCTATGCGAATGTGTATTGATTATCGCCAGTTGAACAATATTACAGTGAAGAACACGTATCCATTGCCATGTATTGATGACCTATTTGATCAGCTTCAAGGTGCTAGAATGTTCTCTAAGATTGACTTGCGTTCAGGCTATCATCAGTTGAAGATTCGGGAGCCAGATATCCCGAAGACTGCTTTCAGGACTCGGTATGGTCATTACAAGTTCCTTGTGATATCTTTTGGACTGACCAATGCCCCAAAATC
This sequence comes from Nicotiana tomentosiformis, assembly GCF_000390325.3. NCBI lineage: Eukaryota > Viridiplantae > Streptophyta > Magnoliopsida > Solanales > Solanaceae > Nicotiana > Nicotiana tomentosiformis. Next base: position 73,355,793 of record NC_090812.1, on the reverse strand, counting down.
ATTCATGCACATGATGAACAGTATATTTCAGCCCTATCTCGACTCTTTCATCATTGTGTTTATTGATGACATTCTGGTGTACTCCCGGAGTCGGGAGGATCATGAGCAACACCTAAGGACTGTGCTTCAGACCTTGAGAGAGAGTAAGTTATATGCAAAATTTCGAAGTATGAGTTCTGGCTAGACTCAATGGCATTTTTGGGTCATGTAGTATCGAGTGAGGGGATCAAGGTAGACCCAAAGAAGATTGAAGTAGTGCAGAGTTGGCCCATACCATCCTCAGCTACGGAGATCCGTAGTTTTCTTGTCTTGGCGGGGTATTACCATCGATTTGTAGAGGGTTTCTCATCTATTGCATCACCTATGACCAGATTGACTCAGAAGGGTGCTCGGTTTAGATAGACTGAGGATTGTGAGGAGAGCTTTACATCCCAGTCCAGGCAGAAAAGTTATGCGGATCGGAAGGTTCGCTACATTGCATTCATGGTTAGGGAGCGGGTTTTGCTCCGGGTTTCGCCCATAAAGGGTGTTATGAGGTTTGGAAAGAAGGTCAAGTTGAGCCCTAGGTATATAGGGCCTTTTGAGATTCTTGAGAGGGTTGGAGAGGTGGCTTACAGACTTGCACTACCACCTAGTCTCTCTGCAGTTCATCCAGTATTCCATGTTTTCATACTTCGGAAGTATCACGACGATCCGTCTCATATGTTAGACTTCAGCTCAGTCCAGTTGGACAAGGATCTATCCTATGTTGAGGAGCCAGTGGCCATTTTGGATGGGCAGGTTTGAAAGTTGAGGTCAAAGAATATCATTTCTATGAAGGTTCAGTGGAGGGATCATCCGATTGAGGAGGCGACTTGGGAGACCGAGCATGATATGTGCAACAGTTACCCTCATCTTTTCACCACTTCAGGTATGTCTCTATACTCATTCGAGGACGAATGTTGTTATAAGAGGGGGAGAATGTAATGACCCGGCCAGTTGTTTTGAGAGTATTAGCCCCGAACCCCTAATTATTGCTCCCTCTATTTCAGTTTTGGGTTTTATGATTTGCCAGGAGGATTTATTTTTGGTTTCGGAGCGTAATGGAACACATAGTCCCTAAAATGGAAGTTTAAGTCATAGGAATCGACCGTAATTGGAATTATGTAAAGATGACTCTAGAATAGAGTTTTGACGGTTCCTATAGCTCCGTAGGGTGATTTTGGTCTTAGGAGCATGTTCTGATGTTGAATTGGAGGTTCGTAGGTCATTTTAGCGTCAATTGGCGAAAGTTGGAAAATGGGATAATTTTTGGAAAGTTTAACCGTAGTGGACTTTTTGTTATCGGGGTTGGATTCCGATTCCGGAAGTTGGAGTAGGTCCGTAATGTCAATTAAGACTTGTGCGCCAAAATTTGAGGTCAATCGGACTTGATTTGATAGGTTTCTGCGTCAGATATAGATGTTTGAAGTTCTAAAGTTTATTAGGCTTGAATCGATGCACAATTCGTGTTTTTAGCATTGTTTGATGTGATTTAAGGGTTCGACTAAGTCTGTATGACGTTTTCAGACTTGTTTGTATGTTTGGTTAAGGTCCCGGGGGCCTCGGGTGAGTTTCGGATAGTTAACGGATCATTTTTGGACTTAGAGGAATAGCTGATGTTGGGATGGTTCTAGTGTCATCGCACCTGCAGAAGGGTTGGCCGCAGGTGCGGTCTCGCATAAGCGAGCTTTGAGTCGCAGATGCGGGGACGAGGAGGATGGCCAATGGTCGCTGATGCGACAGGAAGATCACAGAAGCGAAGCCGCTTCTGCGGAAGAGTGATCGTAGAAGCGGAGTGAGTGAGGGTGCTCGGGAGGCAGAAGCGCATCTGCAGATGCAGAGATTTGCACGCAGGTGCGAAACCTGGGGGTTTACCTGAACTCCACAGATGTGGGGACTTCACCACAAAAGCGGATTTTGGACTGCAAAAGCGGAAATGCTGGACAGAACACTTAAAAGCAGGGTTCATGACTTTTATCATTATTGGACATTTTGAGCTCGGATTTGGTAATTTTTGAGAGCATTTTTGAGAGATTTCTTGAGGTAACTCTCTTGTACTTATTTTTGATCTATAACCTTGTTTCCCCATTGATTTTCACACCTAGTTAGGGTGTATTTAAGGTGTAATTTGGGAGTTTGAGTCTAGGGTTTGAAGAGTTTGATTTGAGGATTTGAGTGGCGACTTGGTATCAGATTTTGATAATTTTGGTATGGGTGAACTCGCTATCAAATGGGTGTTCGTATTTTGTGACTTTACCTGATTCCGAGAAGTGGGCCCAGGTCGACATTTTGGGGCGATTTTTTCGATTCATTGCTAAAGTCGTAGATTTATGATTTAAATTAGTTTCTTGTAGCTTTATTCATGATATGTAATTGATTTTGGATAGATTTGGGCCATTCGGAGTCGGAAAATCGAGGGAAAGGAATTCTTACCGATTGATTGAGCGAAATTTGAGGTAAGTGACATGTCTAACTTTGTGTGGGGGAAAATTTCCTTAGGATTTGGTACTGTTGTAACCATATGTGATACGTGAGCGCCGTGTACGCGAGGTGACAAGTGCGTACACGGGCTAATTATGGAAATTTTCGGTTCTTACTGAGTTGTCTTCTTTTAAATTCCTTAACTGAGGTTCCTTAGCATATGTAGTGATCATTCTTAGCCTAGTATCGCATGTCTACATGCCTTAACTCTTACTTGCAATTTGTGCATAATGCTTAGTTGAATTATCTGTTTCCCTTGATTTGATTTAAATCTTTAACTGCAAGATTTCTTGCTGTAAATTCATTGTTCCTTTGGTTTTCTATTGCATATTTACTTTGGGACTATGAGGCGTTTACTCGAGAGATCCTCCTGTACTGCATATTTTCTTTGGGACTATGAGGCGTTTACTCAAGCGACCCCCCTGTACTGCATATTTACTTTGGGACTACGAGGCGGTACCTCGAGAGATCCCCCTATACTTCATATTTACTTTGGGACTACGAGGCGGTACCTCGTGAGATCCCCCCTATCGTGCATATTTACATTTGGGACTACGAGGTGGTACCTCGGGAGTGCCCCTGTTGTTTACCTCTAGTTGTTGTGCTGTTATTTTCTGAAACTTCTCATTGTTTTAAATTCGCAGTCATTTCAAAATATTATTATATCTTCTGCCTTATTTTTCTTTTAAACCAGTAGGGCCTTGACCTGACCTCGTCACTACTCTACCGAGGTTAGGCTTGGCACTTACTGGGTAACGTTGTGGTGTACTCATACTACACTCTGTACATCTTTTTGTGCAGATCCAGGTTCTTCCTACCAGGCCAGATACTAGTGAGCTGGACTGTACGTGGAGACTTCAAGGTATATCTGCCAGCATCCACAGACTTCGGAGTCCCCCTCTATCTTTACTATGTTGTTTTTCCTATTTTCCTTAGACGCTGATGTATAGAGACACTTAGTATTAGCTCTTAGTAGCTTGTGACTTATTTCTACTGGGTTTTTGGGAGTTGTAATTATTGATTTGCAGTTTTATATTTATTTCATGTGTTGAGAATTTGACTTCAGCTTTATATTATGATATTCCGCAAATTGTTAGGCTTACCTAGTCTTAGAGACTATGTATCATCATGACATCCTACGGAGGGTGAATTGGGGTCGTGACACTATATTTGTAAGTCTAACTCATGAAGTCAAGAATGGAAGCAAAAGAGTTATAGATGCATGTGTGGAATATATATTTGCAAAGATCACATTCGCATACATGGAACCTACATTTGCAAGAATAACTCAGGAAGTCAAGAATGGAAGCAAAAGAGTCATAGATGCATGTGTGGAATCTATATTTGCAAAGGTCACATTCGTATACATGGAACCTACAATTGCAAGACTAACTCATTAAGTCAAGAATGGAAGCAAAAGAGTCATAGATGTATGTGTGAAATCTATATTTGCAAAGGTTACATTCGCATACATGGAACCTATATTTGCAAAGGTTACATTCCCATACATGGAACCTATATTTGCAAGACTAACTCATGAAGTCAAGAGTGAAGCACAAGTGCCATAGTTACATATATGGAATCTATGTACACAACGGTCACTTCGCATACATGGATTTCACATTCGCAAAAGTGGAACATGATAAAAGCTACTAATCTGTTCCTATAAATAGCAAGCTCTCTTTGTATAAGGATATACAATCTTTGTAAGACAAGAACTAGTCTTGGTGTTCTTTTCTTATAGTAAAAATATTTTTTAGTCTTTTAAATATTTTTAGTCTTCTAAATATCTTTTTAAGCTTTTCTGACTCTATAATGGAGTAATCTCTTTTCGTTGGAATAGTTGATGAAAATTGATATATTTTATGATACTATCTTAGTTTTTATATATTCTTGGCTTGAAACTTTTTATTTACATTTCATACTGTGCTGAAATGATGGTTTTTAATTACTCTATTATCACGTCTATATATTTTATCTCTAAGTTATTCATATATTAATTTTGTAATTCTCGCGGAGCAAAATTAATATATAATATCTGATGAATAAAATAGTAGAGTGAAAGTAATTTTTCAACAATCTATTATTTCAAGTCACTAATCTTGCTTGCCTCAGTTTTAATTCTCACGGAGGAATTGTTGTAGGCAAGATTATTGATCCTTAGTAAAAAAATTCTCACGAAATTTTTACTTTCTTTTAGCACAATTCAAGCAAGAAAAATATTTCGGTTTAAACGTCACTAGTCTTAAGTTGATTAATTAATATAATTCTCACGGAGTGTTATTAATTGGTTATTTCTTAGTGAGAAAAATATAATTGTATTAGAAATAAGTAATTATTTTTTAAAGAAATAAATGTACAAATTGATATTTTATTATAGTAATATTATCAAGTGAATTCAATGAATCCCAACTCTTTTTTTAAAATTATAAATCTTTCAAAAGTTGTTTGTTTTGTTCAAGTAATTAGCAAGTTTTAAACCTCACTCACTTTTTTCATCAATTTGATTCTCTCAAATAGTAGTTAAAATATTACAAGTTTGTAGCGTAGATTATTGTAACGACCTGACCGGTCGTTTTGAGAATTTAAGTCTCGTTCAGCAGCATAAGGCCCTGAGCAGCTTCGTATTATGTGTATTGAATTGCGTGCATGGTTGAATTCAATTACCAGATGATTTGGAGTGATTTGGGACACTTAGTCCCTAAAACGGAAGTTTAAGCCTTAGGATTTTGACCGTAGTCTAAACTGTATGAAGACGACTACGGAATAGAGTTTTGTCGGTTCCGTTAGCTCCGTTGGGTTATTTTGAAGTTAGGGGCGTGTCCGGATTGTGTTTTGGAGGTCTGTAGCTCATTTAGGCTTGAAATGGCGAAAGTCGAATTTTTGGAGATTTTGACCGGTAGTGGACTTTTCGATATAGGGGTCGGAATCTGATTTCGGAAGTTGGAGTAGGTCCGTAATGTTGAATATGACTTGTGTGCAAAATTTGGGAACAATCGGACGTTGTTTGATAGGTTTCGGCATCAGTTATAGAAATGTTAAAGTTTCAAGTTCATTAAGTTTGAATCGGGGGGTGATTCATGTTTTTAGCATTGTTTGATGTGATTTGAGGGCTCGACTAAGTTCGTATGGTATTTTAGGACTTTTTGGTATGTTTGGTTGAGGTCCCGGGGGCCTTGGGTGAGTTTCAAATGCTTAACGGATCAAAATTTGGACTTGTGTAGTTGCTGAAGCTTTCAAGCTTAAGGGAGCTCGCAGATGCGGCCCTGGTCTGGGTAACCAGTGGTCGCAGGTGTGAAAAAAGGGGCGCATAAGCAGAGTCGCTCCTGCGGCGAAGGGATCCTAGAAGCGGAAGGCGAGCTGAGTGAGGATTCCACAGAAGCGAACATGAATCCTTAGGTGCGCACTCACAGGTGCGGCCTTATGCTCGCAGAAGCGGACCATAGGACATAAGTCATTTCTGCACCTGCGATGGAGTGCGGCGTCGCAGGTGTGACTGGAAGCCCGCAGAAGCGGAAATGGCTGGGCAGAAAAGGGCTAAGTGCGAGGGTTGATTTCATTCTCCAATTTTGGACCTAGAGACCTCGGATTGAGGTAAATTTCGAGGGATTTTCAGAGGAAGCTTGTGGGTAACGATTCTTAACTCTTTTATGGTTATATCTCATTAATCTATAGTTGAATTCATCATTTAATTAAGGAATTTGGTTGAGAAATTTGGAAAAAAGTTGGAAAGTTCTTCAAATAATTTTTTGAGTTTTGATATCGGATTTAGATAATTTTGGTACGAGTGAACTCGTGGTTGATTGGGTGTTCGTATTTTGTGACTTTTACCCGATTCCGAGATGTGGGCCCGTGTCGACTTTTGGGCCGAATTTTTGATTCTTTGCTAAAGTCATAGATTTATTATTTAAATTAGTTTCTCATAATTTTATTCATGATATGTAATTTTGTTTGGCTAGATTTGGGCCATTCAGAGTCGGATAATGGAGGAAAGGGCATTCTTACTGATTGATTGAGCTTGGTTCGAGGTAACTATCTTGCCTAACTTCATGTGGGGGATCTACCCCTTAGGATTTGAGTCTCTATGCTAATTGTAGATCGTGTACGCGAGGTGACGAGTACGTGCTCAGACGTATTTGTGGAAAATTGGCCTTTTAGGGTTCTTAGATTTTTGTATTTACTGAATATGCAGTTGTTTTGTTATGATTATATTTCTTAATTACTGGTTTTACCTCTACCTGCTTTAATTAGAGTTAATTGCTTCATGATCCACTCTTGTTGTTTATTTGATTCATTTGTGCCTTAACTGAAATTGTTAACTCTTCTATTGTCATGTTATCTTTCCCCTAACTGCTTATCTTTATTTGAAGTTATAATTATCGCTTCTGTAATTGTTCATCCTTAATTGAGACTATGATTATCTTTCTGCTGCTTATCCTTAATTGAATTTGTTGTGTTTCTTTCGTAATTGCCCGACCTTAAAAGAAGTTTAGATATCCTATATCTTAGTTGACTTGTCCTTATTTGGAATCATTCGGCTTGTGTTAGCTCCCTTGTTATTGAATTGTACATTGCGGGCCGTTGTTACATATTACTTCCTTTCTTATTGAGCTGTTATTATTATGACTAGCATTCTCTATTGTGGCCACTCCTTGTGAATTTATTTCCTTCGTTCCCTTGAGTTCTTGAATTTCTGAGTTGATTTTATTGTCGTACCCTTGTATTAGTATTATTGTTGCTGTTGTACTTGTTGTTCGTGCATATTTACTTTGGGACTACGAGGCGGTACCTCGGGAGACCCCCCTGTACTACTTATTTACTTTGGGACTACGAGGCGTTTACTCGGGAGATCCCTGATAAGTAGGGATTTTAGCTCAAAAATACTTAAAGGTATACCCGAGAACTAATGAAATGTGCTTTCTTACAGCAATATTGGGAAACAAGCCAAAGAAGTGAAAATTAACTCAAAAAGGAGTAAAATTGGACAAGAACCAAAACAAGGCAAAAAGGGCTATAGTGCAGACCACACAATACTGTGTGCGGCCGCAAACTCTGAAGATGCACTGATAGAATCTCTTCACAGAGTGTGGACCGCACAATTATTATGCAGCCGCAGAAGACTAGATTCAGAGACCTTAAGTTTTGGGAGCTTGAAGATGTGCGGACCACATCATTATTGTGCGGCCGCCGGATGCCAAAATGCGGCCGCACTCATAAATGTGCGGTCCGCAGAGTGAATTCCTAATCTAGTCCAAGTGCAAGGGTGCGACCGCACTCAGAATTGTGCGGTCCGCATAATTAGAGGAAGTGCGGTTGCATCTCACTTTTGTGCGACCACAGAAAGCCATACCCACCAGTCAGTCTCAAAGTGCGGACCGCACGACCTTCGCAGGTGCAATTTTATCAGATATTGTTAGCTGGGTATAAATAGATCTTTTTGTCATTTTTAGGTTAAGTTTTGTGCACCTGAACACTTAGAGCCGTTTTTATTTACTGCATTGGGCAACTTTGTACTAGTTTAGCATTTAAACATTAGATTTTCATTCCTTAATCAATTATTATGCATTTTATCTTAGTTTCTTCTCTAATTTCCTCATTGTCCATGACTAGCTAAACCCTTAGCTAAGGCTGTGACCCAACCCTAGTATGGGTACTTAATGAGTGATTGATTTAGGGCTTATTTGTGATTGGGTATATGAATTTTAGCCTAGTTCTTGCTTGAATTTGAGAATTGATGGTTGCAAATATTGATTCATGCCTAATTGACTTAGTCTATACTTGAGAAAGTGAGACTAAGTCTAGAAAAACTTGGCTAACAAGAAATTAGGGTGAACTCAAGAAATTGATAGCCCCAATTAAAGGGTCGAATCTAGAGATAGTAAGACCCGACTTGAGTATTTATCACTTGTTTCGTGAGATACCCATTTGGACTTGAGAAAGCCGAATTGGGCAAAATCACTCAAACTACCGAGAGGTATAGAGTGAGTAATTACGTGTGATTGCTATATTGTATCCCGATCAACCAAAGATGCTCTAAATCTTTAAATCCGTTAGGTAACCAACTAGGCGGAAGTTGCAACCCTAGATAATTTATAACTTGAAAAACAACCAAAACCAAAAACATTGTCTCTTAGCTTTGCAATTACAAGCATTAGCGTAAAAGTAGAAGTAGAAACAACAATTGAAAATTTGGAATTGTAATCTTAGGCACGTCATACATTCACACTAGGTATATACCTAATCCCACATCAAACTCCCTGTGGAATCGACCCTGACTCGCATTGGGTTTTTATTATTGCATCGACCGCCTCGCAACCTAAATTAGTGGTGTGAGTTTGGGCAACATCAATTTTTGGCGCTGTTGCCGGGGAGCTAAAAACGGATTTAGCTATATATTTGGTTTTGTGTGTGACTTGTCTTCTTTTTCTTCCGGATTACTAACCTTTTTGTGAATCGATATTCGGTACAAAAAAATAGCTCTCAACAATGATCCTCTCGGAAACATGCCTTTGGGGGATGTAGACATGGAAGATGACCCAGTTGAAGAGGTTCCTCTTGAACCTCAAGCAAATAGACGATGCCGACTGCCTCAAGACAACATTCTCGTTCCTCTCCCAAATCCACCAAGAGCGGCTCCACACTGGGTGTTGCCGAATGAAGGGTACGCAAGTGCCATAGTCCGCATTAGGGCGGGCAACTTTCAAATGACAAATGTTATGCTTACATTGCTTGAGCAACGAGGATTCTTCACCGGGGCTCCGAATCAAAATGTGTACAAGCACTTGAAAGGATTTGTGGACACCTGCTGGGGTAGTAAACAGACCAACGGTTCCGAGGATGCTTTAAGGTTGAGACTATTTCCCTTTTTTCTACGGGGGAAAGCCTTGGACTGGTTAGAAACATTGCCAAACCATTCTATCCATACATGGGATGAATTGGTGGAAAACTTCATTGCCAAGTTCTTTTCTCCCGGGCATATGGTTATTCTTAGAGAGGATATTCTAGCATTCAAACAAGAATATAATGAGACTTTGCACGAGATATGGGAGAGGTACTGCACTATGGTGAAAGAGTACCCAAATAATGACATGACTGAGGCTATGATTCAACAAACCTTCTACAGGGGGATCAATACTACCAATCAATGTGTGGTCAACCAACTTGCTGGTGGAAATTTCATGACAACACCATATGCTGAAGCTTGGAAAATCTTAGATGAAATGGCGGACACTTCATCGGCATGGCAAAGTAGAGCAAATGTTCCTCAAGGTGATCCAAATATGATTCACCTACATAAAAAATTGCACGATCATGGGCAAGCAATTGCCGAGTTGACCACTACAATGAATCAATTGGCCAAAGCTCAACTTCAACAGGTTCAAGGTCCTAAGTAAGTAAATGCAACGGAAGGTGTCAATATGATGGTGAACAAGCGAAGGCAAAAGGGTCAACAAGTAAAAAACTGTGTAGAACAATTTATGCAAGATGATAGTGGGTTTGACCAAGATGAATCATATAATGAGCAAGAGGAAGAAGTGCAATATGTGAATAATTACCAAAGGCAAAGGAATAACTCTCAAGGCCCGAATCAACAATGGCGATATCAAGGAAATTGGAACAATCAAAACCACCAAGGCAATTGGAGTGGTGGTACCAATAATCAAGGTAATTGGAAAAATTACAATAATCAAGGCAATTGTAACAATCAAGGCAACCAAGACAATTGGCGTGGCAACAATCAAGGATATTGGAGAAGCAACAACTAAGGGGGTTGGAACGATAACCAAGGAAATCATGGGCCGGTCTCTCAAAGGCCCCCGATGTATCAACAACCAAACAACCCACCTCCTTATCCGTCTCAAGGTTCTAGTTCTTCCAACAATGAGATGGGATGGATTGAAAATATGTTCAAACAAATGATGGAGAAAAATCCTGACTCCGATGCTCAATTAGCCTCTCACAATACTTCAATCCGCAATATGAAAGTTCAATTGGGGCAAATCTCGCAAGCTTTAAACACTCATCCTAAGGGGGCACTACCTAGTGATACGGTGGTGAACCCGAAGGGTGGAAACAACACGGGACATGCCATGGCTGTAACAACAAGGAGTGGAAGAGGTGGAGATGCAATCACCTCAAATAAAAGAAGAATTGTGGATGATGATGTAGTGGTTCAAGAAGATGAGATTCCAAGCAATGTGGTTCAAGCTAATGAAGAAGTGAAAATTGATATTGATGAGAGTGCGGAGGAGACCCAAGAAGAAGTGAACCCGTCTAGGGAACACATGATTGACATACCAGAACCGGTAGTGCCAAAGGCCAAGGCACCAATGCCAAGGCATCCTCCTCCATACCCTCAAAGGCTTGCCAAGAAAAATAGTGAGAACCAATTCAAGAAGTTTATTGACATGATGAAGAGCTTATCTATTAATGTGCCATTGGTTGAGGCACTGGAACAAATGCCCGGTTATGCAAAGTTCATAAAAGATTTGGTGACAAAGAAAAGATCAATGAATTGTGAGACTATCAAGATGACACATCAAGTGAGTGCTATTGTGCACTCAATGTCTCCAAAATTGGAAGATCCCGACGCTTTCACAATCCCTTGCACTATTGGAAGCGCCGACTTTGCCAAATCTCTATGTGATCTAGGGGCGAGTATCAACTTGATGCCCTACTCAATGTTCAAAGCTTTAGGAATTGGGCAACCAAGACCCATATCTATGTGGTTACAAATGGCGGATCGTACTCTAAAGAGACCATTGGGTATTATTGATGATGTGTTGGTTCGTGTTGATAAGTTCATCCTCCCGGCGGACTTTGTGATCCTTAACTGCGAAGTGGACTATGAGGTGCCTATTATCTTGGGTAGAACTTTCCTTGCTACAGGAAAGGCTCTTATTGATGTGGAAGCCGGTGAACTCACCTTTCGGGTGGGCGATATAAAGGTGATTTTCCATGTGTGCAAATCTACGAGGCAACCGAATAGCAATGAAGTCTGTTCGTTTGTGGACTTAGTGAACGAGGTGATTGTTGATGATGCTAGTCCTATGATGAATGTTGATGATACTTTGGAGGCCGTATTGCTTAATCATGATGATAATGAAAAGGGTGACTATGTGGAATGTGTACATGCATTACAAGGAATGAGGTTGTATACTTATGGACCACGAAAATTGTCCTTAGATCTTGAGAACCGGAAGACTCCTCCAACAAAGCCCTCAATCGAGGAGCCTCCCACTTTGGAGTTAAAGCCATTGGCTTCACATCTCAAGTATGAGTTTCTTGGCCCATGTTCTACTTTAACTGTTATTCTTTCCTCTTTCTTGACTAACGTGCAGGTAGATTCTACATTGGCAGTGCTTCAAAAGAAGAAGAAAGCTATAGGATGGACACTGGCGAATGTTCGGGGTATAAGCCCCGCCTTTTGCATGCACAAGATTATTTTGGAGGAGGATGCCAAACCCTACATTGAACATCAAAGAAGGTTAAATGAAGCAATGCAAGAGGTGGTAAATAAGAGGATCATAAAGTGGTTGGATGTCGGGGTAGTTTACCCCATTTCCGATAGCTCGTGGACCTCTCCGGTGCAATGTGTCCCAAAGAAAGGGGGCATGACTGTGGTCACCAATGACAAGAACGACTTGATTCTTACAAGAATGGTGACCGGGTGGAGAGTGTGCATGGACTATCGGAAGCTCAACAAAGTCACTCGGAAAGATCATTTTCCGCTTCTATTTCTTGATCAAATGCTTGACAGGTTGGCCGGATGAGATTTTTATTGTTTCCTTGATGGATATTCCGGCTACAATCAAATTCTCATTACACTTGAGGACCAAGAAAAAACTACTTTCACTTATCCCTATGGTACTTTCGCATTCTCGCGGATGTCATTTGGGTTATGTAATGTACCAGCGACTTTTCAACAGTGTATGATGGCCATCTTCACCGACATGGTGGAGGATTTTCTTGAGGTCTTTATGGATGATTTCTCTGTGGTTGGGAATTCCTTCAATGATTGCTTGAACAACTTGGATAAGGTCTTGGCATGATGTGAGGAGACAAACTTGGTTTTAAATTGGGAGAAATGTCACTTCATGGTAGAAGAAGGCATAGTCCTCGGCCACAAAATTTCAAATCATGGTATTGAGGTTGACAAGGCCAAAATTGAGGTGATCTCCAAACTCCCTCTCCCTACATCCATGAAGGGAGTGAGGAGTTTCTTGGGTCACGTGGGGTTCTATCGTCGATTTATCAAGGACTTTTCTAAGGTGGTGAACCCCTTGTGTAAACTTTTGGAGAAGTATGCCAAGTTCCATTTCAATGAGGATTGTATGAAGGCATTCGAATTGCTCAAGTTCAAGTTGACTACTACTCCTATTATCACCGCACCGGACTGGAGATTGCCTTTTGAGATCATGTGTTAAGCAAATGATATGGCAGTCAAAGAAGTTTTGGGGCAGTGTATCAACAAAATCTTCCATCCGGTCTATTATGCTAGTAAGATCATGAATGATGCCCAAGTCAACTACACAGTGACCTAAAAAGAGCTCCTTGCTATTGTTTTTACTATGGAAAAGTTCTGCCCGTACTGGATGGGTGGGTACAAAGGTGATTGTTCACACCGACCATGCGGTGCTTCGATATTTGATAAGCAAGAAAGATTCTAAAGCAAGACTAATGCGGTGGGTGCTTCTTTTGCAAGAGTTTGATCTAGAGATTCAAGACCGCAAGGGTAGTGAAAACCAAGTGGCGTACCACTTGTCTCGTTTGGTGGAGGAAGGGAGGCCACATGATGGCCTTGAGATAAATGATTCATTTCCCGACGAGGAACTCCTAGCCATTTCTCTGACCAGGATGCCATGGTTCGCCGACTTTGTCAATTATCTTGTGAGTGGCATTGTACCGAATGAGTTCTCTTCAAACCAAAGTAAGAAGCTCAAACGGGATTGCCTTGACTATTATTGGGGTGAGCCTTATCTCTTCCGAATTTGTACCGATGGTGTGATTCGACGATGTGCACCGGAGGAGGAAAAAATGGAAATTCTTGAAGCTTGCCACTCTTCGCCATATGATGGTCACCATGGCGGAGCTAGAACGACAACAAAAGTGTTAAGTTGTGGATTCTATTGGCCTACTCTTTACAAGGACTCTAGCGATCTCGTCAAGCGTTGTGATGAATGTCAAAGGGCCGTTGGAATTTCTAAGAAAAATGATATGCCCCTCACCACCATCTTGGAGATTGACATTTTTGATGTGTAGGGCATTGATTTCATGGGTCCTTTTGTGAGCTCTCATGGGAACACTTATATATTGGTAGCTGTGGATTATGTGTCAAAGTGGGTTGAAGCCGTGGCTTTGCCCAACAATGAAGCTCGGAGTATGGTGGCATTTTTGAAAAAGAACTTCTTCACAAGGTTTGGTACTCTAAGGGCCATTATTAGTGATGGGGGATTGCACTTTTGCAACAAAGCCTTTGATACCTTACTTACAAAGTATGGTGTTACTCACAAAGTGTCGACCCCCTATCATCCTCAAGAAAGCAGGCAAGTTGAAGTTTCCAACCGGGAGATCAAGAGTATTTTGTCAAAGACCATGAATGCCAACCGGACGGATTGGTCAAAGAAACCTGATGATGCTCTTTGGGCTTATAGGACGGCTTACAAAACACCGATTGGTGTGTCTCTGTATCGGTTAGTGTTCGGGAAAGCTTGTCACCTACCGGTGGAACTTGAGCACAAGGCTGTGTGGGCATTGAAGAAGCTTAATCTTGAATGGGATGTCGCTGCCAACTTAAGGGTGGTACAATTGAATGAGCTTGATGAATTATAGTTCCATGCATATTCAAATTCGTCCTTGTACAAGGACAAGATGAAGTACCTCCATTACATATACATCCGGAACAAGGAGTTCAAAGAAGGCGATCTTGTGCAATTGTTCAATTCTCGGTTGTGGATGTTTCTGGGAAAGTGATCCAAGTGGAGTGGTCCATTTGAGGTTGTGCATGTGACACCCTTTGGTGCATTAGACTTGAAGAACAAGAATGATGAAGTGTTTAGAGTCAATGGTCACCGGGTGAAACATTATCTTGGCAAAGTTGATGATGGCCACGTTGTGGCGTTAATTCATTTCAAGTGATTGATGGTAACCTGCATCATGCCACGACGTTAAATCAGGCGCTTCTTGGGAGGCAACCCATGTGTCGTTTTCTTTTTCTTTTTCATTAGATAGGCTTTGTTTTGTGCTAACTAGTTTTGAAGTGTATGCAGGAATGGATGTGCATTACATGGACTGTGTCAAAAGTTTTGGCCAAGTGTTGAAAGAGTGTGGACCGCACAATTCTAAAGGCAGCAGTAGAAATCACTCTGCGGTCGCACAAAAATTGTGCGGTCCGCACAAATTCTGCGGCCGCACTCACTTTTATGCGGACCGCAGAATTGCTTCAAGGTACAGGTAAAGAGTGCGGCCCGCACTCAAAATTGTGCGGCCGCACTCGCCTTAAGTTAGGGGCGACTTGGTCAACCTACAAATAGAACCTCGAAGCACTATTCACAGCTTTACCAGTATGAAGTCTTGAACTCTAAGAAAACACAGTGCACGATCAATTAATTCACAATCTTCCTTCATTTTATCAGTGTAGATTCTTACCTGCATCCTTCATAACTGGTATGTTCATTATATCTTTATATTTTGCAATTTCTTTTAGTTTTTGTTCTTTTGTGATGCGAGTTGTTAGACCTAAAATGTCAATTGTTAGTCATAGGTGCTTAAAATCATGTGGGTAGTTTCATATATGTTCATTAGGGACTGCGGTAGACCATTAATCATGTTAATTTGTGCATGCCATGTCTAAATTGTGAAAAATTGCATGAACCCTAACTTTACTGCCGTAAATGCTCAAATTGTGCGGCCGCACAAAAATTTGTGCGGTTCGTAGACCAATTGATTAGGGCAAATATTGTTCTTGAAAAGTGCGGACCACACTCAAAATTGTGCGGCCCGTAGAAAAAATTGTGTGTCCGCACAAATATGTGTGCGACCGCACTTTTGAACTTCAGAGAATCAGTATCTCAGGATTGGACTTGTGCGGCCGCACTCAAAATTGTGTGGTCCGCAGAAAAATTGGACCGCACTTCACAATTATGCGGTCCGCACTTTAGGGTGTGCTACCGCACTTCAAAATTGTGCGGTCCGCACTAGACAGCTTGCGGCCACACTCAGAATTGTGCGGTCCGCACTATCTCCTTTGATGACTGTTGTGCTACAATTATTCTGTAAATGTTTGAAGTGTTTTGAACTCAACTGACCTATGTACCTTGTATTGCAGACAATGGTTAGATCACGTGGTGGAGGTGAAATATCAAAAGGGAGAGGTGAACCCTCCCGAGATAGAGGAAAAGGAACTGGCCCTCTGTGAGTGCAATCGAAGCCTATTGCTAAAAATCTGACCACCGGGAGAGGAAGGGCCACAGAGTCCTCATAATCCAGTTCCTATGCCCCATCCAGGGAAGCCTCCGAGGGTCATTCAATGGAGGTCCAACCTGAGGCCCAGTCCCAACCATTACAACCCACTGGGCATTTTCAATTGCGCGACGAACCTATATCTAGTTCTTCTGGGGGTTCTGATGCGGGAAGCTAGGGTTCCGAGCCCTCATCTGCACCTACTCCTCCGGCACCAGTACCTATTAATGTCGATGATGATAATATCCTGGATGATGGTAGAGGGGGTGACACTCAAGTGGGCGGCCTTGAGAGGTCGAAGAAAAAGAAAATGTGGGAGGATCGATTCGTGAGCTTGACAGCCTTCAACAGGTTCCGGGAATTGTGGCCCCAGAGGTCGCTCACACTTGAGCGATAGTTCTTATTTAAGGATTTGGATATTCATAATCCAAATGTCCTTAGGAAGTTCCACGAGCGCAAGGGGTGGAAGTGGTTCACCCACAATGTCATCGATGCAAATGAGCACTTGGTCAGGGAGTTCTACGCCAATGTGGCTCTTATAAAAAAGGGGACGAAAGTGACAAAGGTGAAAAATTTGAAAGTCCGCTTCGACGCTTTCTCTTTGAACACTTATGTGGGATTCGAAGACGTGGAGGCAGTCCAGTACCTAGAGAAGTTTGCTCTGGGTGATGCAGCTCGCCCGTGGCTAGCTGAGATTTTGGCCACCCGAGGACCATCACCACCATGGATTACAGCAGGAGTTCCTATCCTCTGGGCCACCCTAAATTTTGAAGCTAAAGGGTGGAAAACCTTTGTGTGTAGCCGGATTGATCCGAGTTTGAATGAGAACAACCTCCCACTTTCCCGGGCAGTTTTGGTGTCTTCTATTATGGTGGGGTACCCGATCAATGTGGGTGCCATCATGTAAACCAACATCACATTGGTGGTCCAAAAAAGTGAAAAGTCCTACCCTTACCCATACACCCTCACATAGTATTTCAATGATGCCAGGTGGAGCCGAGGCCATATGACACAAAAGTAAAGGCCAAGAAGCCTTTCTCATGGTACCACCTACAGGGTGCTGACAACCCAAAGTTCAAGGGTAAGATCACTACCACCATTGGTCAGTCTGATGAGCAATCAGTGGTGGGTTCTGAGGCTACTACTGAGCCATCTACAGCTCCCATGCCTTCCACAGCAGCCGGGCCTTCCATCGGGACAGCTGCCATGCCACCATCTTCATCTTCTAGGCCATCGGCTGCAGTACCAGTGCCAGCCTCATCCACTTATCCTCTCACTATGCTGCGAGTCTCCCAGACTTTGGCGAGCCTCAACAACTGGATGCAGAAAGCCACTTCTAAGCTGTCTGACATATCTAGTACTGTTGCAGCACATTCCTCCACCCCAGAAGAACCACAGGTCCCTCCGTCAGTGGAGGAAATATTAAAGAATATTCTGGACAACCAGAAGACTGTTATGGATACTTTGGTGGCTCACATGGGTGCTATTGAAGAGTTGAACAAGCAGGTGAAGAAGATGAGGAAATCCCAGGCTTTAAAGAAAGCAGTGGAGAGTTTGAGCAGGGAGGTGAAGAAGATAGCAGCAACAAGTGATTTTCCCTTTGACCTACTGATGAAGACAGATCCATCAGTACCAGCTGACCCAGAAACACCATCAGTAGAGGCACCAACTGGCCAGTCTGATGAGCCAGATCTCACTGCCCCCACTGCTGAGGAGATGCTTCAAATGCTCACCAACCCTGTTGTCCCTTAGCCCGGTGATGATGAGATACATTTGGAGGAGACTGAGGGTAGTGATGCTGCCAGTCACCCTGAGACCACATAGGGAGTTTTCTTTACTTTCTATCCTCTTTTATTTTGATGTTTTTAAGCATTGTGGACAATGCTTGTTCTTATTCTGGGGGGTGGTCTATGATTGTGATGACATTTGGGCCTGTAATAACAATAATACTCTTTTTCTTTTATCTTTATTTTTATTTTCTCCCTCATTATGTATATATTCATCCCGCTTGTATATATTCTATTCCTCTCGGTTTGTATATTCATTTGCCGTACTTTTTGTATTTTATTTCATAACTTCTTCATTTTTTTTTCTTAATAGTATAGCTTCTTAGTTACTTTATTAGCTTCTTTTTGATTTGTTAGCTTCTTTTTATGTTTTAGTGAACAATAAGCCTTTGGTTTTCTTAATGCTACGGTTCTTTCCAAAGGTGGGTCTTGTGTGAACCGGGTGGCTCTTCCCAACGATGGATGGCGTGACAACCTTCTTAAGGGATCGAGTCAGTTTTTGATGATTAGGTAGAAACAAGTAGTATTCATGAATAAATAAGGGCCAATCATGCTTCACTTGGTACCAACACACTTAACTACGCGCTTATTCTTATAAATAAGTTTTTGTAAAGAAATAGCCCTAGTTAGTGACCTTGTGACTCTTGTGTTGACTTAGGCAATCATCGGTTGATTTAGTTGAACCATTAGCGATTTTCAATCTTGAATGCGGTTGTTGTGGGCCCTCGACTCTATTCTCTTTGACAATCCAGTTGTGTGAGAGGTGAGGTATTTTGTTACAAGTCCAAGTACCCGTGCGAGTGGTCTAGAACTTGCCCCGAATGTGTTTCTAGGCGAAATTCTAAGTTAGCCTAGCTTGAGAAGTGATTGTAGGCTTTCCTTGACCCGTTTTGAAACCTTCCATGGCTTACCAATGATATCATCCTTAGTATACCCTTTTTAGCCTAAAGCCTTTTTATTCGATAACTACATTACAAGCCTTTACCCGTTTTATAGTGACTCTCTCTTGGCACCCAAACTTTCTTTAGCACTCATGTGATTCAAATGGCAAAAATATAAGTTTGGGGGAGAGATGAGGAGTTTAAATATGGTCTCAAGGCATAAAAAAGAGAAAAGAAATGAAGAAGAGGAAAGGCAAAGAAAAAGAAATGAAGAACTAAAAAAAAACACAAAAAGAAAGTGAATAATGTGAAAGGGTTGAAAAGATGCAAAAGAAAGAAAAAGTTCAAAGCATGGATAACAAAGAAGGAAAGGATGAATAACATGACAAATAAAGAGTGATGTAAGCCCCTCTAATCCCCCTAAGGTAAAAGAAAATGACTCAAAGATTCGGCAAAGTAAGAGCCAAAAAGAGAATATGAAGTTCTAAAGGGAAGATGAACCAATTCCATTCCGATATTTCCCTCAGTAGTCCAAAAGCCTTCATTACATGCCAAAAAAGCCCTACGTGATTTCAAGCTGAGCGAGCTTATATTAGTGGTGATCTACATGAGGGGCAAGCATATGGTTTTTAGAGCCGGGCTTGTAACATTTATTTGAGAGTGATTAGCGAATCTTTCTCGAGTCATTGAATTGAATTCTTCATTCGTGAGTGAGATGAGCTTCCAGAGAGTATAGGAGGAGGAGTTTGGGATCCACAGTGACCTGTATGAAAGTGCGAACTTCCTTGATGAACAAAGTCAACCCTTGATGCTCAAGCGTCACATTAGAGCCACTTGTACTTTAACATTCCATTCATAGGCTTGTTAATGATTCATGAGCGTATGGGTAATTGTTGGTCCCAATTGATTTATGTTTGATTCAACTTAAGCCAGCTGAAATAGCCCTTTTCTAATGGAGGTGGGAAATTGCCTTTTTGCTTGAGGACAAGCAAAAGCTTAAGTTTGGGGGAGTTGATAAGTAGGGATTTTGACCGCTTAGTTGCTCTCTTTTACTTACGTTTTAGCTCAAAAATTCTTAAAGGTATTTCTGAGAACTAATGAAATGTGCTTTCTTGCAGGAATATTGGGAAACGAGCCAAAGAAGTGAAAATCAACTCAAAAAGGAGTAAAATTGGAAAAGAACCAAAACAAGGCAAAAAGGGCTATAGTGCGGACCGCACAATACTTTGTGCGGCCGCAGAAGACTAGATTCAGAGTCATTTAGTTTTGGGAGCTTGAAGATGTGCAGACTGCATCATTATTGTGCAGCTGTAGGATGCCAAAATGTGGTTGCACTCACAAATGTGCGGTCCGCAGAGTGAAGCCCTGATCCAGTCCAAGCGCAAGGGTGCGACCGCACTCAGAATTGTGCGGTCCGCACAATTAGAGGAAGTGCAGCCGCATCTCACTTTTGTGTGACCGCAGAAAGCCATACCCACCAGTCAGTCTCAAAGTGCGGACCGCACACAGAATTGTGCGACCGCACAACCTTCATAGGGGCAATTTCGTCAGATATTTTCAGCTGAGTATAAATAGATCTTTTTGTCATTTTTAGGTTAAGTTTTGTGCACCTGGACACTTAGAGCCTTTTTTATTTACTGTATTGGGCAACTTTGTACTAGTTTAGCATTTAAACATTAGATTTGATTTCCTTAATCAATTATGATGCATTTTATCTTAGTTTCTTCTCTAATTTCTTCATTGTCCATGAGTAGCTAAACCCTTAGCTAAGGTTGTGACCCAACCCTAGTATGGGTACTTAATGAGTGATTGATTTAGGGCTTATTTGTGATTGGGTATATGAATTTTAGCCTAGTTCTTACTTGAATTTGAGAATTAATGGTTGCAAGCATTGATTCATGCCTAATTGACTTAGTCTATATTTGAGAAAGTGAGACTAAGTCTAGGAAAATTTGGCTAACAAGAAATTGGGATGAACTCAAGAAATTGATAGCCCCAAATTAAAGGGTCAAATCTAGATATAGTAAGACCCGACTTGAGCATTTATCACTTGTTTCGTGAGATACCCATTTGGACTTGAGAAAGTCGAATTGGGCAAAATCACTCTAACTACCGAGAGGTATAGAGTGAGTAATTACGTGTGATTGCTATATTGTATCCCAATCAACCAAAGATGCCCTAAAGCTATAAATCCGTTAGGTAACCAACTATGCGGAAGTTGCAACCCTATATCTTTTATAACTTGAAAAACAACCAAAACCAAAAACATTGTCTCTTAGCTTTACAATTACAAGCATTAGCGTAAAAGTAGAAGTAGAAACACAAATTGAAAATGTAGAATTGTAAGCTTAGGCACGTCATACATTCACACTAGGTATATACCTAATCCCACATCAAGCTCCCCGTGGAATCGACCCCGACTGGCATTGGGTTTTTATTATTGCATCGACCGCCTCGCAACCTAAATTAGTGGTGTGAGTTTGGGCGACATCAATCCCCCTGTCTTGCATATTTACTTTGGGACTATGAGGCGGTACCTCGAGAGATCCCCTTGTCTTGCATATTTACTTTGGGACTACGAGGCGGTACCTCGGGATATCCACATGTCTTGCATATTTACTTTTGAGACTACGAGGCGATACTTTGGGAGATCCCCTGTTCTTGCATATTTACTTTTGGGACTACGAGACGGTATCTCGGGAGTGCTCTTTGTTGACATCTCTTTGTTATGGGGTTGCACGATGTTTCTGCCGTACTATTGTTACTATTGATATTTGCGCATGCGGCGTGATATATATATATATGTAGGTTGCGCATGTGGCGCGACAAGGTAGGAACATTATTATGCACGTGTGGTGAGACAAGGCATGTATTTACTTTACTATTGCACACGTGGCGAGACAAGGTGGGCTATGTCAGGGATTGATTTGTGATGATTTGTCATGGGCTTTTCCTTATGCTCACTAGCTGTATGAACTATGTTAGGACATTTTCACAAGCATACACGTAGTTAAGCACTCTTATCGGATAAGTGGTTTTCTTAATATTGTTGAGTATAAATGCATACCTTTGCTTACTTTTCTTCTATGTGAGAATGGCTCTATTTGGCACGCGAGTCGTCAGTGCGGTTATGAGGTATAATGAGGGCACAGGATGCCAAGTGTTAGGGTTCAAGTATTGAGACCCGTGAGCTGTGATTTGTCCGAGGTTCGGTACCTCATGGAGTTTGTTGAATAAAACCTGACGTGAAAGCGGTCATTTTTGCTGAGTTATTATTTGTTCTTGTTGTATATGTGATTTCAGATTTAGGTTGTGTTTACGTTTACCCTTCTGTGTCATTATTATGGTATTCTGCTGATACTTGTTGTTGTCCTTTAATATTGCAATTACTGTATTGTTAGTCATATCGCGTAGTCTTTATGTAGATATTATACTCTATTATTTCTATACTTATACTTTGTTCAGGTCATTTAGTCCAGTATGTGTCTTGACTGTTCCTCGTCACTACTCCACTGAGGTTAGTCTTGATACTTGCTGGGTACCACTGTGGTGTACTCATACTACACTTCTGCACATTTTTTTTGCAGATCCAGGTATTTCAAAGTCCGTTGATCAATAGCTAGTTGTGCGGATTATTGCTGTGGAGACTCAAGGTAAACCTGCTACTGCATTCGTAGTTTCAGAGTCACCTTGTATTCATACTGTTACTTTATTCCAAACAGTTGTATTTAGAAAACTTATAGCAAACTCTGTAAACCAAAATCCCACCACAGGCGTCGTGATGACACTTAGTCTCCAAGACTAGGTAAGCCGATTTTAATAACAATTCAGGCCATTTTTTTTAATTCAATACAAGTGTCAAAACCAATAGAGAAAAATATTCAAACAACCTCCCAAGACTGGTAATACTGAGTCACAAATTTTAACTGAATACATGCAATGATCTCAAGGATCGAATATACAATACTATTCGAATAAGAGTTGACAGTACAATAAAATGGAGAGACTCCAAGGGACTGCGAAGACCAAGCAACCCTACCTTGAATCCTTGCGATCACACTCTAATCTCTGCCCGAATTCGATATCTCCAATACCTGGCTCTGCACAAAAATATGCAGAAGTATAGTATTAATACACCACAGTCGGTACCCAATAAGTATCAAGATTAACCTTAGTAGAGTAGTGACGAGGTACAATCAAGACACTCACTAGTCATTTAACCTGTGCAATATAGTAATAAACAGGGATAATAGAAAACAAGTAGCAGTGACGACAACAAAGATCAATCAGGGGTATGAACGACAAGGCAACGAGAACACCATAAATATTGCTCAAATGAATAAGGAACACAAGTACAACCAATTAATCAAGTCCTTCAAATATAAATCTTTCACATATAAGTTTTTCAAATAAAAATCTTTCGAATATAATTCCTTCAAATAAATATCCTTCGAGTATAATTCTTTCAAATAAAAGTCACTATGTGACAGCTCATTTCATAATCATAAAATACGGGTCTCAGCCCACTTTTATATTTTCACGGCACCTCGAGCCCATATCTCTATTTCAACCGCATGGAAAACTCAGGTACCAAAATAACAATGTATATAATATTCACAGAATTAATTTATTTTCAATAAAGTAAGTTTACAATTTTTAAACCAAGTAAGAAATCAACAAAGAAATGAGTTTATTTTTTAACTCGTTTGGGTGAAGAAAATGACATTTCAATTAAAATGAAGCATCTGATAGCTACTGATTTAGATGTAAAATTTATGAAATTAAAACATAATAATAATTTCTTTTATTCGAAACAACTCAAACCTCGAAAACCAGT
Organism: Nicotiana tomentosiformis; assembly: GCF_000390325.3. Lineage (NCBI taxonomy): Eukaryota > Viridiplantae > Streptophyta > Magnoliopsida > Solanales > Solanaceae > Nicotiana > Nicotiana tomentosiformis. The sequence continues at coordinate 73,332,325 of NC_090812.1, read as the reverse complement.
AAAAACCAGAAACACAAATCCTCAAAGTCTAGTACGAAAAAGCCAAAGACAACACAATACAACAAGAAATACAAAACACTTAATATTAAGTCAAATAATACATCATAGAGAGCACAAGAATTTACATAATACGGAAAAATAAAATAACCAAAGGCAAGTGCAGCCATAGAGAAATATCAACAAAAAGGGCACTCCCGAGGTACCGCCTCGTAGTCCTAAGAAAAATATCAACAACAACAAGGCCCCCAGGCCCTCACAAGTCATCACAAATCAATCTCCGACATAGCCCACCTTGTCTCACCACGTGCGCAATAATAAAGTAAATGCCCGCCTTGTCTCGCCGCACGCGCATAATAATATTTCCACCTTGTCTCGCTACATGCGCAAACCTATATATATATATAGCCTGCCTTGACATGCCGCATGTGCATATATCAATAGTAACAATAGCACGGTAGAAACCTCATGCAAACACTCGAACAAACCTCCCAACAATATCACGTGCCAATATCACAACATCTCATAAATTGTACCTCAAGTGCTCAAATATTACAACTTGCCACAGAAATCAACAATACATTATTTTCCATAATAAGGAGCCCATGCTTCGACCATAATGTTCACCAAATCTTAACAAAAATATCCGGGAGTGAACCATTCAACAAAATAATATTTCACAATTTAACACTTTTCCTGAATATGATTTACGGCCTTTATAACTCAATACCAATTTCAACAACATGAACCGGAAAGTAATTCATCAAGGAACAACGCCTTCTTTAATCTAATTTTTTGGCAAATAGATTAATGCCTCCTTTTAAACTTACATAATAAATTATTTGCAAATGAATAATCCATAATAAAATGATCTCCAGGAAATATCAACTCAACAAAAATACGGGATTCACATAAAAATCAAAGTGGTAATCACACCCAATTATCATATAAGAACAAATTCAACAAACAAGGATTTAGGCATGACAAATAAAGGATTTACTATGTTCCAACAATTTTCCAATTTAATACATAAGGGCGTCTACGAATTTCAACCAATGTAATTTGCACATATAAACCAAGTACGTACTCGTCACCTCGCGTACATGGTTTCAATTACACAATTTTCACATAAGACTCAATTCCTAAGGGGTAATTCTCCCACTCAAGGTTAGGCAAGATACTTACCTTTTTGAAGTTAGGACGATATTGTAAAATAGCATTCTTGCTTGAATTGACCTCCAGACAGCTCAAATCTATCCAAATTAATTGTATAACTTCATTAAAATTCATCGGAAATAATTTCGGATAATAAAATATCGACTTAAAATTTTATTCTAAAAAGTCAATGCGGGGCCCGCCTCTCGGAACCAAACAGAATTTTTACGAAATACGAACACATATTCCGATACGAGTTCAACCTTACCAATTTTATCAAATTTTGATAACGAATCGGCCTCCAAATCCTCAATTTAAGGTATAGAAAATTTCTACCATTTTCAACCCAATTCACTAATTTCATGATAAAAACAACAATAGATTCATGTATTCTAACCAAAATAGAGTTAGGAATTCTTACCCCAATGTTTTTCTTGAAAAACTCGCCTCACCCGAGCTTCTTTCGTCCAAAAATAGAAGAATGAAATGAAGTCACATTTTTTTACTTTATTCTGCTGCCCAGGGGTTTGTTCTTCGCGTTTTCTACCCTCGCCTCACGTTCGCGATGAACAAATCCTTCCATAGCCATTTCCAAACTCTTCTCAGACAGCCTCTAGTCTAATGATCATAACATTTAATGCAAAATTCCAAATGATAAATGGTTTAACTTTCTGAAAACTAGATATCAAAGACTACAACTTTCATGTTTTGTTCAACTCCCAATTCTTTATAGATTTCGAGATATAAGCTTCCAAAATTAGTTCTGTGCTGCAGAAATTCTTCTTCGCGATTTCTAAACTCTTCCCATACAGCTTGTAGTGTATCTACCATATCATTTCGTACACAACTCCAAATTCCAAAAGGTTTATATTTCTAAAAACTAGACACAAAGAGGTACAACTTTTATTTTTGGATTATCTCCAAATTCTTTATAGATTGCAGGATATAAGCTTCCGAAGTCGAGTGATGGACATAAGGATTTCCTTCTTCGCGAACGCAAAGAACAAAATCCCAAAAGCCAAATCCTTCTTCGCGAACGCGAAGAACAATACCAGACATCAGAAAACCAACATCCAAAGTAGCTCGGAATGATCCGAAACACACCCGAGGCCCCCGGGACTCCAACCAAATATACCAACAAGTCCTAAAACACAAACTTAGTCAAGGCCTCAAATCACATCAAACAACACCGAAACTACGAATCGCACCTCGAATCAAACTTATGAGTTTATGAAATTTCAACTTCTACATTCGATGCCGAAACCTATCAAATCAAGTCCGATTGACCTCAAATTTTGCACACAAGTCATAAATGACATACCGGACCTATTCCAATTTCCAAAATCGGATTCCAACCCTGATATCAAAAAGTTAACTCTCCGGTCAAACTTCCAAACCTTCAATTTCTTATTTTCGCCATTTCAAGCCAAATTCAACTACGGACTTCAAAATAAATATTTAGACACATTCCTAAGTCCGAAATCACCATACGAAGCTATTGGAATCATCAAAATTCCATTCCGAGTCGTTTGATCAAAAGTCAAACTTCGGTTAGTTCTTTTTGTTTAAGCTTCAAAAATAAGAATTGTTCTTTCAATTTAATCCCGAATCATCCGAAAACCAAACTCGACCATACACGCAAGTCATAATACACATCACAAAGCTGCTCGTGACCTTAAGTCGCTGAACGAGACACTAATTCTTAAAATGACAAGTCTGGTCATTACGTTCTCCCCATCTTAAACATATGTTTGTCCTCGAACGCGCAAAGAATTATTCTGAGGTAATTAAATTACTGAGTGTATTCTTACACACATACTCGCGGGTGATTCTACGTCACCGCAAATTTAACATGGATCCGACAACGCCATCTCAATTGAAGATTATTTCTTTCATCCATACTTATAAACTTTAAAACCAAGTTTCTTACACTCCAAACATTTTAAAAAGGCCTGATTTTCACATCAACACACGGTATTAGTCTCAACCGGATGTAGCAACTTGTGCCTACGCACACATCATACGTATGCCCATAACCACATCTCTGGTCATAAAAATTGTTCATAATCAATTTCAGCATCGTCAATTAACCTCATATTAACCAAAACCTCATTTCGAATTTTCACAACACTGACAGCAAAACATGAGGCATTAAGACCTCATAATTATTTACCCGACTTAACGAGTCACGTTTAACGCCACCTGGGCACTCACCTCGTGGGCTAAAACTCAATAACTACAGTACGAAATGGCTAAATATGCACAGAAAAACACACACAAGAATTATCAAATAAGCCTAACAGGCATGACTGCCTATTAGTACTATAGTACAAATTTAATTTCACAAGAGAGAATTTAAACACATACATTTTCATCACAAGGATCTAGTCCTTATATAACTTCCACCGCGGCTTGTAGCCCGATTTAAACATATCAAATCACATTAAACCGCGAGGATCCTATCCTCAAATTCTGAATCATAAGTACTTTGCACATTGTGCCAACTGAAATTTTCTATTTTTTCTCTTCTTTTAATAAATTTCGTGAAACAATTTCACAACACATAATGAACCCCCATCCATGTAGGGCATATAATCCATTAAATTGTAATCAATTATCCCAAAATTACACCAAAACCCACTGTAGTGAGTAACAGAAAGTCACTTTTGGACTCATAGCCATCAATAGTGTGCAAAACAAAATTATAGACACGGGCTAACACCATCAAATCTCCCAATAGGAATAAACACGTGAGTGGTGTACAAATCACAAACTCGCCCTATTTGGAGCATGATAGGAGGTCTCACCTCGATTATCATAATTGAATCAAAATAAGAATAGTGCTCCTTTTATTATAAATTAAATCATACCTGTAACGACACTATTTGGTGTATTGGCCTCAGTCAAGTCATATCAATTATATCAATGGGCCGGGCCTCCCCCTCTTGGGCGCCCTCTACCTGCCGGTTCTCCACCCCTAACTGGCTGTGCACGTGGAGTATTAACTGGAATAAAGTCTGTAGCCTGAGTGTTCTGATGAAATCCATCCCTCCCAAGTCTAGGACAATTTCTCATGATGTTCCTAGTATCACCATACTCATAGCAACCCCTCTGCGGGCGCGGCTGCTCATACTGAGTCTGTGCCGGATAACTAGAATAACCACTGTAAGAACCTCGTGCCGGTGGTGCACTAAAAATATTAACTGGAGCACTACGAGTACTCTGAATTTTAGACTGGGCTGACCGACTACCCGAGCTTCCGACATGATGAGTCATAGCTGCAGAGTAGAATCCACTGAATCCTCCAGAGTTCCGAGACCTTTCTACATCCTTAGACTCCTCTTCTTCACTTCGAACACATTCTAACATTTTGGCAATCTCTACTACTTGCTGAAATGGAATGTCAGTATGCAACTCTTGATCCATACATATTTTAAAATCATAATCAAGCCCTTAAATGAATCTGGACTCGCTCTCTAACTGTAGGAACCAATATAAGTGCATGACGGGCTAACTCACTGAACTTGATAGCATATTCTGGCACTGTCATGGTGCCCTGACACAACTGTTCAAACTCTATGGGCCACGCATCCCGGAGTGTCTGGGATACAAACTCTTTCAAAACCATCTCCGAAAATTGAGCCTAAGTTGGTGGTATTGCATTGGTCGGTCTACCCTCTTCATAAACTTGCCACCATTAATACGCTGCTCATGATAACTGAAATGTAGTAAAGACAACTCCGCTCACTTCCAGAATGCCCATGGTGCGGAGAATATTGTGATATTTTTTTTCTTATTTGTTTTTGAAATCCCTAGGCATCCTCGGTAGTTGTACTGGTACTATACACGGAACCTGACCAATATGAACCTGCTGCTCTGGAATACGGGCGGTAGGAGTCTAAACTCCTCCCCTAAATCTGTGAAATATTTGGCGAAACGGAGATCAATCCTGCCTGAGTCAATGTACCAAACATGTTTAGGGACTGTGCTAAAGTCTCTTTGAAGTCTGGGGGTAACAACAGGTGTCTCTGGTATTTATTCCCCAACCGGAGCTACTGGCAGTTCTTCAATTGTTGCTCTAACAGGTACTCTAGCTATGACATGTGCCCTTCCTCGGCCTCTACTTCGGCCCCGCCTCTTGCGGCCCTAGCAGAATGCACGGGTGTCTGCTCAACTAACCCGATAGCGCGTCTCCTCACCATCCATGAGAGAATAGATATACAAAGGCTCAAACTCCAAAATCAACAACTAATAGTTCTGTAGCCTCTCGAAGATAAGTATAGATGTGTCCGTACCGATCCGCAAGACTCTACTAGACTCGTTCATGACACGTAGAAACTATGAACCTAGAGCTCTGATACCAACTTGTCACGACCCAAAATCCCACCACAGGCGTCATGATGGCACTTAGTCTCTAAGACTAGGTAAGCCGATTTTAATAACAATTCAAGACATTTATTTTTAATTCAATACAAGTGTCAAAACCAACAACGGAAATATTCAAACAACCTCCCAAAACTGGTAATACTGAGTCACGAACTCTAACTAAATACATGCAATGATCTCAAGGATCGAATAAACAATACTGTTCGAATAAGTGTTAACGATACAATAAAATGGAAAGACTCCAAGGGACTACGACGACCAACCAGCCCTACCTTTAATCCTTGCAATCACACTTTAATCTCTGACCGAATTTGATATCTCCAATACCTGGCTCTGCATAAAAATGTGCAGAAGTGTAGTATGTGTACAGCTCAGTCGATACCCAGTAAGTATCAAGACTATCCTTGGTGGAGTAGTGGCGAGGTACAGTCAAGACACTCACTAGTCATTTAACATGTGCAATATAGTAATATACAGGGATAATAGAAAACAAGTAGCAGTGACGACAACAAAGATCAATCAAGGGTATGAACGACAAGACAACAAGAACACCATAAATATTGCTCAGACGAATAAGGAACACAACAACAACCAATTAATCATGTCCTTCAAATATAAATCTTTCACATATAAGTTTTTCAAATAAAAATCTTTCGAATATAATTCCTTCAAATAAATATCCTTCAAGTATAATTCTTTCAAATAAAAGTCACTTTGTGACACCTCATTTCATAATTATAAAATACGGGTCTCAGCCCACTTTCATATTTTAAACCAAGTAAGAAATCAACAAAGAAATGAGTTTATTTTTTAACTCGTTTGCAATTAAAATGAAGCATCTGATAGCTACTGTCAAGACCCAAAATCCAACTAGTCGTGATGGCACCTAATCTAACCCGTTAGGTAAGCCAATTACCAACTATCCAATTCCAATAATAATTATTAAAGTAATTTAAGTGAATAAAGGTCTTAATCTTATACAATCCCCAAGAACTGGTAGTACAAATCATGATCTTCTAAGAATAGAGTTCACAAAGCGAAAATGAAATAAATACATAGTCTGTTTGAATAGTACATAAACAGAGCTTTTATAAATCTAAGGCTACCATGAACAAGAGGCAGCTACAACAGGAACACAGGTACATCTTCAAATCCCGCAACCATCGAGCACATCAACAACAATAGCCAACATCTGCACGCAATGTGCAGAAGTGTAGTATCAGTACAATCGACCCTATGTACTGAGTAAGTAACAACCTAGCCTTAGGTTGAAAGTAGTGACGAACTTCCACCAAGATCGGGTCCAAAACCAATAGTCCACAATAGTCCATAACAACATAAAGCAAATAATACCAGAAGTAACTCACAGATAAAATGCTTAGCAAAATCATGATTTCAAAAATAATAGTTCTTCCTTTCAAGTACATCAGTGAAAACCCAAATCGTTTACCGAAGTTGCTGAAAATATGAATAAGTTTGAAAACAATAATTTTTCCTAAAAATCCTTTCAATAATAATTGAGATGTTTCATTTTCTTTCTAGATAACCTGTGTAAATGTGATAAAATCATGAATGATGTGATGCAGTACATCATGAGAAAAATACATCTCTATGCATATATGTCATGTGTGCATGCCAATGCGATGCAACTCAATGATAAAATCATAAACAGCCCCTCGGGCAGACCTCACAATCACTCGTATACAGCCCCTCGGGCTTACCTCACAATCACTCGTAAACAGCCCCTCGGGCATACCTCACAATCACTCATGCCTTCCAGTCACTCAGCACTCAACACTCGACACTCGCACTCAGTAGGTACCTACGCTCACTGGGGGTGTGTATAGACTCCGGATGGGCTCCTGCAGCCCAAGCGCTATAATCTGCACGGACAACTAGACACAAATGACTAAAACTTTTATTTTTGGATCATCTTCAAATTCCTTATAGATTGCAAGATATAAGCTTTCGAAGTCGGGTGACGGACATCAGGATTTCCTTCTTCGCGAACGCGAAGAACAAAATCCAGAAGCCAAATCCTTCTTCGCGAACGCAAGAGACACCTCGCGAACGCGGAGAACAACACCATACATCAGAAAACCAACATCCAAAGTAGCCCAAAATGATCCTAAACACACCCGAAACACACCGGAGGCTCCCGGGACTCCAACCAAATATACCAACAAGTCCCAAAACACGATACAAACTTAGTCGAGGCCTCAAATCACATCAAACAATACCAAAACTATGAATCGCACCTTGAATCAAACTTATGAGTTTATTAAACTTCAACTTCTACATTCGATGCCGAAACCTATCAAATCAAGTCCGATTGACCTCAAAATTTTCTCCCAAGTCATAAATGACATAACAGACCTATTCCAATTTCCAAAATCGGATTCTGACCCCGATATCAAAAAGTCAACTCCCCGGTCAAACTTTCAAACCTTCAATTTCTTATTTTTGCCATTTCAAGCCAAATTTAACTACGGACTTCAAAATAAATACCCAGACACACTTCCAAGTCCGAAATCACCATACAAAGCTATTGCAATCATCGAATTTCCATTCCGAATTCGTTTGCTCAAAAGTCAAACTCCGGTTAACTCTTTTTGTTTCAGCTTCAAAAATAAGAATTGTTCTTCTGCTCGTGACCTTAAGTCGTTGGACGAGACGCTAATTCTTAAAATGACAAGTCGGGTCATTATATAAAGAATTATTTCCAGTAATTATTTTATTTTCTCTTATTGAGGACAAGAAGAAAATTTGATTCAAGTGTTGAAAGCACATAAATGAGCCTTGGGGTGGACTATAGAAGATATCAAAGGGATTAATCCAGCTGTTTGTATGCACAAAATCTTCATGGAGGATAGCTTCAGGCCAATAGTCCAGCCCTAAAGGAGATTGAATCCAGCAACGCAGTAAGTAGTAAAAAAGGAGATCGTAAAGCTTTTGGCGGTAGATAATATCATTAGAAGATGTGTGCCTGAAAAAGATATGAACAAAATTTTATATCACTGTCATGATGGAGCAATTGGAGGTCATTATGCATCAAATCGAACAACCTTTAAATTTTTAGAAGCTAGATTTTTCTGGTCGACTCTCTTTAAAGATGCCCGAGCATATGTTGCAAATTGTGACAGGTGTCAGAGAATAGGTAACATCACTAAGAGAGATGAGATACCATTGCAATCAATACAAGTATATGAAATATTTGATGTTTAGGGAATAGATTTCAAGGGTCCTTTTCCTTCTTCTCATTCTTTTGAATATATCCTTGTGGTTGTAGATTATGTGTCAAGATGGGTTGAAGCCATCCCCACAAGGAAAAATGATGCTCGAATTGTGTGCAATTTTCTCAAAAAAAATATTTTTACCAGATTTGGCACACCACGAGTAATCATTAGTGACCAAGGGACTCATTTTATGAATAGATAATTTTTTGCTTTGCTGATAAAATATGGTGTGTCTCATAAACCAGGAACACCATATCATGCTCAAACTCAAGGGCAAGTTCAAGTTTCTAACCACGAGTTAAAAAGAATTCTTGAAAAAACGGTTGGAATCTCAAGAAAAAACTGGGCTTTAAAATTAAATGATGCATTATGGGCATACCGAATGGCGTTCAAAATGCCAATTGGAACATCCCCATATAGATTAGTCTTTGGGAAAGCTTGTCATTTTTCAGTTGAATTAGAACACAAAGCCTTTTGGGCACTAAAAGCATTAAACTTTGAATTCACCTCTGCTGGTAAAAATAGATTTTTTCAGGTTAATGAGTTGGAGGAAATGAGGTTGGAAGCCAATGAAAATGCAAAACTTTTTAAAGAAAAAACAAAAAAATGGCATGACAATTTGATTCGACAATTTTTTTTTAAAATTGGAGATCAAGTACTTCTTTACAATAGTCGACTCAGGCTATTCCCAGGAAAATTAAAATCAAGGTGGACAGGTCCTTACAATGTAACAAATGTTACTCCATATGGAGCAATTGAAATCCAACAGAACAATGGAGGTGACAAGTTTAAGGTAAATGGTCAAAGACTCAAATTGTACTTTGGAGGACATTTTAAGCAACATTCATCGGTCACTTTGATAGACTGATGAATTTCACAAGTAATAAGTCGAGCTGACGACGTTAAACTCAGAACTATAGTGACATACCTGTAGCCATTGAGGGTGAAGCAATGGAGCCTTATAAGTCCAACATAGATTTGGTAATTAAATGCTTAACCAATTAATCTGGTCAATATCTAAGTTATTGTACAACCAGAGCATCTCATGAAGGCCTTTACAAAAACAGAGTCACATACACATGAGCAACTCCATGGTGATCGGTATGCCTAAGTAACTGGTTGGTTAACCATTTAATGATTTAAATCGAATGTTGGCTCACGTAATTTTTGGTTTATATTTAAACCAGGACCAAATAACTGATAAGGTCTTAAGTTAGCCAGTCTATTACACATAGAATATGTGTGGTCACAGTTTCTTTCAAGCTTTCTTCTGTGATTGTAAATTTGAAAGCCAAAAAGATTTTTTATATATAAAGTAGTATTAATTTTTTCTTTTTCTTAAATTAATACTTATATATGTATATCTCTCATCACGCGTTTTATCCAGGAGGATGAAACGGTTCACGTGTGTAGGGGATAAATTCTGATGCATTTCTAATATATGTTATATGTTGCGACCCAAAATCCAGTATAGGTCGTGATGGAGCCTATAGCTGCCGTCAAGCATGCCAACAGTGATTTACCAATTTAATTACTCATTTTAGTATTTTCTTGAAATCGTGATTTTCCTTAACTTAACAGTATATTATAGAATTTACAAAATGAATAAAAATATTAACGTAAGCCACAATAACGAATAACCCGAAGAGAAACCCCAAAACCCGGTGTTACAAGTGCCTGAGCATTTTTCTAAGAGATACAGCAACAATACAATGTTTGTCCAGAATGTAAATAAGACATTATAAATCAAATAGTATGATGGAGACTCTGTGGGCTGCGATCCGTAGCCTGGAATACAACTCACATAAAGTCTCCTCAACAGATGCGCCTACGCGCCAAGATGATCAGCAAATGAACATGTCAGTTCCTACACATTTAGTGCAGAAGTGTAGCATGAGTACGTAAATCAACGTGTACCCAGTAAGTATCGAGCCTAACCCTGGAGAAATAGTGACGAGGGGTCGACATCGACACTTACTAAAGGTCCAATAAAATAATATAATAAAACAAGAGCAGATATGAGGCATACATCAATGATGGGATAAATCTGTAAGTTACAAAATCTTCCAATTTACTTCTTTTAAAGCATGAATTTCTAAATATTGTATTCTACCATATCAACTCACAAAAAATATCAAGTGTCATAATCAAATAAATAAGGAATACCATATAAAATGCCGGGCATCAGTGGAAAGACTTGCTCGTGAATATTCGGGCTACTAACGATATAACGCACGATTCTGCCGAGGTCATTCGGTCCGATCCAGAATAATGTGTACACTGTCGAGGGTCGAGCAGCACAAACCATAGATGCATCTATATACTGCCGAGGTGTTCGGCCTGCTCCACAAGAAATGGAAGGAAGTTCCCGAAATTATGAGATGCGCATTTACATTATAGCGCAAGAGCATAAAATGAATATAATCTTTACCACTTTTCAAATAACTCGCCCACCACTCAAGTGTTAAAACTTGGCCTAGTATACATATTTTTATTTCTAAATCAATTACATTTATAACTTCAATTAAGTAAGTCAGCACAATGAGTTCAAGTAGTTCAAATATTACATGATAAGATCCTAAGTCTACCCGGACATAAACATTCAATAGCTACGTACGGACTCTCGTCACCTCGTGCATACAGAGCACCCATAACTAGTTGCACATAACAATAAATAACACCTAGGGGTAGTTTCCCCCTCACAGGGTTAGACAAGAGACTTACCTCACTCCAAAGTTCCATAGCTGGCTCCAACGCCACTCTAACACATCAAACCAATGCCCGTCGATCCAAAACTATTCAAACAACATACAAACCAATCAAAATATACTCCAATGCTTGAAATTTAACAATTTATAAAAATTCCCAACTCCACTCGAAAAGTTGGCAGTGGGTCCCATGTCTCGAAATTCGATCAAAACTCACAAAATTCACCAACTCATTCGATTACGAGTCCACCCATACAAATTTCACTCAAATCCGACTCCGAATCGACATTTAAAACCCAAAAATTCATTTTTATGAAATTTCTATAGTTTTTCCCAAAATTCCATCTCAAAATACTAATTAAATGATGAAAGCAATGATATATTCATGTATATTAACCAAATTCGAGTTAGACCACGGAAAATCGTCACAAACCGAGCTCCCAAAGTCCAAAAATAAAAAATGAGATGAAACTCTCATTCATATAGTACAAAATCTGATCCCCCATTGTGCTGACCGCACTTTTGTTTGTGCGGCCGCACATCCCAGGTCCCGCGGCCGCAGGTCCAAATTATGCGGTCGCACTTCAACTGTGGCTGCAGTACCATGCTTCAGTAAATTAACCATAAGATTCTGTACAAATGTCCAAATGATAATTAGTTCACCTTTCTGAACACTAGACGCAAAGGTTTACAACTTTCGTTTTTGAATCATCTCCAAATTCTTTGTAGATTAAACGATATAAGCTTCCGAAGTTGGACCATCGAATCTGCAGAATCTCAATTTTGCGGCCGCGAGAGGAATTCTGCGGTCCGCACAATTCGTCTGCGGTCCGCACTTTTCCTCTGCCTCAGCACTCCAAAATGTGCCCCCACACTTCCAAAGATCCAGAACACCATCAGAGTGCCGAAATGGCTAGACTCTCTCAAAACTCACCCTGAAACACACCCGAGCCACTCGGGACCCGGTACGAATGTACCAACAAGTCCTAAAACGTCATACGAACTTAGTTGAAACCTCAATTCACATCAAACAATGCAAAAAATACGAATCATACCCCAATTCTAGCCTAATGAAACTAAGAAATTCCAACTTCTACATTCGATGCCGAAACCTATCTAATCAAGTCCGGTTGACCTCAAATTTTTCACACAAGTCATAATTGGCATAACAGACTCAAACTTTCAAACTTAAATTTCTATTTTAGCCATTTCAAGCCTAAATTAGCTACGGACTTCCAAATACTTTTTCAGACACGCTCCTAAGTCCAAAATCACCATACGGAGCTATTGGAATTATCAAAATTCTATTCCAAGGTTGTTTACTCAAAAGTCAAAGTTTGGTCAACTCTTCCAACTTAAAGTTTTTAAATTTAGAATTTTCTTTCCAAACCAAGTCTGAACTTCCCGAAATTAAATTCCGACCACACGTACAAGTCATATCACCTGAAGTGAAGCTACACAAGGCCTCAAACCGCCGAACGACGTGCTAAAGCTCAAAATGACCGGTCGGGTCGTTACATTCTCTCCCACTTAAACATACGTTCGTCCTTGAACGTGCTAAGGACTACTCCAGAGTTGTCCAAAATTACTGTTTAACACCCTGTGCACCTGCCCGTGCCCATCACTACCCAGTTTGGCTCCTCAGTTGTAGCCGGACTAAAGGTCCTCCCTTTTATTCAATAAATAAGCCTTAGAACCATTTCCAACCTCCGAATTTCTTTACAAGACTTGATTCAAACACACAAAAATCATGCCAGTCACCACTTACTGTACCAAAACATGATCATGAATCTATGCTGAAATCACACCATGCACCACATAATTCATTTGCCCAAGTAAACCTCCTCCAAGCACAACAGCTGTAATTTCACGTATCTGTTGCCCACAATACACCCCGTGGCACATATAAGCCTTGTTCCAATTCTCACAATATTGCCACGACGAAAGAGACGTGTAGAAACTAATAACCACCTGCCGAATCAACGAATCATGGAGTCTCTCCTCCTGACAAGGACCATTTTCCCAATCTGAACTGAACAACGATATTTTTCTCTTTAATGTACCTTATATAAATCCGATTGCACAAATTTTAGGTCCAATAGTCTCGTCTCACCCAGTGTAAGCTACACCGGTAATAAGCAACCTCAAACACTGACCAAGAGCTCGTATGACGCCAACAATGCTACAACAGGCTACTAACTCGAATACGATACATAAGGAAAAACGAACTCTGGAATAGAACTATCCAGCCCGTGTAACGAACAAAACGGTCGAGCAGACGCTATGAACTTTCCTCAGTGAATGAGAAACAAAATACACAGAACCGTACTCAATATCTCACTGTTGTGGCGTGCAACCCGATCCACACATAATACCGTTGCGGCGTGCAACCCGATCCAAACAACATACCCGTGGCGGCATGCCACTCGACCCACATATAACAGTTAAGGAGAAAACACACATCAATCCATAACACTTATACTTACGAAATAATGAATATCGACCACAAGCACGCCAGTGCAAAAATACAACCCTGGGGAGACGGATAGCGCCATACGCTACAAAACCCAAGCACAGCTAAGGTATGATATATGATCTGCATCTCGAGAGCTATCCTGCTTATATAGCACCACAAGCTACATGGGACCTCAACATATGTGAGAATAATCAAGCCATCTCACAACCTACATGGCACATAAGAACAACCGTCAAATCCGAAACAAACTCACACAGTCCACAACCCAAGGAATAGAACTCCTCTCAGGCATAAACTATCACCATAGCGATATTATTGAAACCTCCATACTTGGCTTTAACCCTTCACAATCAAATGACCAATACTCCATACTTATAAAAATTATATTTTCTCATGGGGCACGCTCCCACGACCTTCCGCTCAGGTAGAAAAGTCCGCACATCCATACCACCAACCGTTCAAATTCTGTAAAGCAAATTAAGAATCTGCAAATCAATACACAAAACCTCTACATAGAACGCCATTCTCAGTTGACACTAAAGAAAATGCCATTTTACTCTAAACATTTGAAATTCACCCCTGCTCATCCGAGCTCGTGACATTCTTGCCAACACCGAACCACAACTTTGATCCTCAACTTTCGAATCCCCATGCCACTTAGTGCACCTATCATGCCGCTACATGAGAATACTAGAATTCATCATAACTCCTTAACTACTAGTAGAATGAACATTTCACTGGCTAGAAAACCTTTCACTTAGCTCATTTTAGAAGAACCAATGGTCACAACTGAATTCCCAAACCACAGAAAATACAACCTCAAGTCGTGATCTACACCGCCATGACTCTCTAAAAATCCATTTACATCACAAAGCCATATGAATCAAATACCTCCTAATTCAATAAAGTTTTGGTGGCTGCCGAGCTCGCACATATAACCACAAACTACATGTTATAACTTCGCACACCGAATTAACTGATCATTTCCACAATCACGTTGATTCAACTATTACTAACCAACCCAACTTCTTTACATTTACTCTGGACCTGTCTTAAAAATAATAATAGCTCCATCTATGACATAACGAACTCAATCCGTACTTATCCCGAGCGATCTGAATCGCGAGACCACATCATCTTAATATCCATGATTCGTCTCATACCTCCTCATGCGCACAATGGCATCTCCAACTGGTATACCCATTCTACATGACCTCCTACAAATCCGAAGCTATTTCTTCCTTTTCTCCAATACCGCACCGCATACCCGATAATAACTTAGAACACAACAAGTCCCATTCACAATCCACTACAGAAACTCGACCCTTAACTACACAACGGACCCAAAATTCTTAGGTACTCGACTTAAATTCTTGAACTCACTGAACTATTGTTAAGATTCACCCATTCTGGCCCAGTCTCCAACATAACCAAACTACATTGCTCTGCTAGCACATGAATACCCTCTCAAAGAAGCAACCGACTGAATTCATTTCCTTGAACATTACATCCACAAGAAGCATAAACATTGAGTCTTCCCAAATCATGCACCTCAATCGATAAGGCGAAGTATAGCACCCATTCATCGAGTTCCTTGTTCGAATTACCCCTGACGTTTCCTTTTCCCTAATCATAACGAATCCTTTAGCGCATCGATAACCATAAACCGCACAAGCAGATAACCACGCGCTCCAATCGTAACTGGTGGGGCTCCCCCACTTAGCTTTAAGATATAATCACAAAATATTGAGCCCACAATGATTCATTCTTCTCAATTAGCATGATCTCGCACCGTTAACCCGCCAAAATTCTCGAAGTGTTTTGTTAAATCACTTTATGAACACTCTGAATCATCAGCCACAATCTCATATCCGACCTTTTTCCATGATGTTGTATACGTCTATTTCTTACCCATTAGCATCAACTGAGAGTTCAACAATATCATCCAAACTCAAGTCATAACGCATATGAAACGATAGTCAAATCTTCACATCCCTCTTCATACCAAGAAAACTCTTTTCTGCCATATTTACTCTTTCTCCGTATGGTAACCATCATTCCAAGAAAATACATATACCAAATCACCTTCCATCACGATTCCCAAATCGTTCTACACTTTCTGAAGGTACGTGGCTATTATACCACAGAATCCATATGCTACTCTACCTCTCCTACTTTGGTCAAACCATCTCCTTTAAGAAACTTCCCGACTTCCGCTTATCTTACTTGACCTGCTAGTAATTCCATCACCGCAAAATACCTCCCACATTTCCTTCCTCATTCTTCATTACCCAATTGTTGCATCGAATCAAAATTCATCTCTGTAGCACCTAAGCTAACTAATTGCTACCAACTCTAAACCTCTTCAAATATCATCTCTCTCGAGCCATCAACATTAGAAATACCAAATCGATTCTAAACCGCTGCACACCACTATCTCTGACAACCGCCCCTCAGGCACCATTTCACAACACCCTGCCCCGAAGGCAAAAATCAAAGAAGACTATAACACCGGTGAACCGTAATGCATTCAAACAAGGACTACAATACCGCATCCCAACGAAAATTCCACCACGCTTGAAAATTCCAAGTCTCGTTACTCCATCAACCCAAATCTGAACATTCACAGTCCAATTGCTTTTCCTTTGCTGGAATTAAATATTGAACCTCTAAATCACGCAGTAAGAAATCCTCCTTTCAAGCCATTTTACCGCCCTGACGCATAAACAAGCACCCACCAGTACATCAATATCGTGCGATAGCAATGCACGGACCCCATAGCAATATGTGCGTAACCTCAAAACCATAGGCAGTACAGATACTAAGCCAAATCGACAGAACATCCTTTCGCAAGGCACCGATAATAGCCTGCCTGAATACGCAGGGAAAAAGCATCCTACACCACATCTATAGTACCACTAAAACTCCTCGGTGCTCAATTGACACGGGCGTTCAACATCGTATAAGAACGAGAAGGAAGGAAATAGAGGCACAAGACTCAATGGAATCAAACCGCACGATAAAGGAATCAATAAGGAAAGTGCTCCTAACAGCCATGTAGCCTCTCAAAGATAAGTGCAGACGTCTCCATACCGATCCTCAAGACTCTACTAAACTTGCTCATGACTTGTGAGACCTAAGTGAACCTAACGCTCTGATACCAAGCTGTCACGACCCAAAATCCACTATAGGTCGTGATGGCGCCTAACGCTGCCGTCAGGCAAGCCAACGGTGATTTACCAATTTAATTACTCATTTTAGTATTTTTTGAAATCGTGATTTTCCTTAACTTAACAGTATATCATAGAATTTACAAAATGAATAAAAATATTAACGTGAACCACAATAACGAATAACCATAAGAGAAACCCCAAAACTCAGTATCACAAGTGCATGAGCATTTTTCTAAGAGATACAACAACAATACAATGTTTGTCCAGAATGTAAATAAGACAGGATAAATTAAATAGTACGATGGAGACTCGGTGGGCTGCGATGCATAGCCTGGAATACAACTCACATAAAGTCTCCTCAACAGGTGCGCCAACGCGCCAAGATGATCACCAAATGAACCTGTCAGTTCCTGCCCTTTTAATGCAGAAGTGCATCATGAGTACGTAAATCAACGTGTACCCAATAAGTATTGAGCCTAACACCGGAGAATTAGTGATGAGGGGTCGACATTGATACGTACTAAAGGTCCAATAAAATAATGTAATAAAACAAGATATGAGGCATACGACAATGATAGGATAAATCTGTAAGTTACAAAATCTTCCAATTTACTTCTTTTAAAGCATGAATTTCTAAATATTGTATTCTACCATATCAACTCACAAAAAATATCAAGCGTCATAATCAAATAAATAAGGAATACCATATAAAATGCCGGGCATCAGTGGAAAGACTTGCTCGTGAATATTCGGGCTACTAACGATATAACGCACGATTCTGCCGAGGTCATTCGGTCCGATCCAGAATAATGTGTACACTGTCGAGGGTCGAGCAGCACAAACCATAGATGCATCTATATACTGCTGAGGTGTTCGGCCTGCTCCACAAGAAATGGAAGGAAGTTCCCGAAATTATGAGATGCGCATTTACATTATAGCGCAAGAGCATAAAATGAATATAATCTTTACCACTTTTCAAATAACTCGCCCACCACTCAAGTGTTAAAACTTGGCCTAGTATACATATTTTTATTTCTAAATCAATTACATTTATAACTTCAATTAAGTAAGCCAGCACAATGAGTCCAAGTAGTTCAAATATTACATGATAAGATCCTAAGTCTACCCGGACATAAACATTCTATAGCTACGTACGGACTCTCGTCACCTCGTGCATACAGAGCACCCATAACTAGTTGCACATAACAATAAATAACACCTAGGGGTAGTTTCCCCCTCACAGGGTTAGACAAGAGACTTACCTCGCTCCGAAGTTCCATAGCCGGCTTCAACACCACTCTAACGCATCAAACCAATGCCCGTCGATCCAAAACTATTCAAACAACGTACAAACCAATCAAAATATACTCCAATGCTTGAAATTTAACAATTTATAAAAATTTCCAACTCCACTCGAAAAGTTGGCAGTGGGGCCCACGTGTCAGAATCCGACGAAACTCACAAAATCTGACAACCCATTCGATTACGAGTCCAACCATACTAGTTTCACTCATATCCCACTCTGAATCGACATTCATAACCCAAAAAATCATTTTCATGAAATTTCTACAATTTCTTTCAAATTTCCATCTCAAACTACTAATTAAATGATGAAAACAATAATATATTCACGTATATTAACCAAATCCGAGATAGAATCACTTACCCCGATGAATTGCTTGAAAATCCCATGAAAAATCGCCACAAACTGAGCTCCCAAAGTCCAAAAATGAAAAATGAGATGAAACTCTCGTTCATATAGTACAAAATCTGATCCCCCATTGTGCCGACCGAACATTCTTGTGCGGCCGCAGGTCCAAATTGTGCGGTCTCACTTCAACTGTGGCTGCAGTACCAGGCTTCAGTAAATTGACCATAACATTTTGTACAAATGTCCAAATGATGATTGGTTTACCTTTCGGAAAACTAGACTCAAAGGGATACAACTTTTGTTTTTGAATCATCTCCAAATTCTTTGTCGATTAAAACATTTAAGCTTCCGAAGTCGGACCATCAAATCTGTAGAATCTCAATTCTGCGGTCGCGAGAGGAATTCTGTGGTCCACACAATTCCTCTGCGGTCCGAACTTTTTCTTTGTGGTCCGCACTTTTCCTCTGCCTCAGCACTCCAAAATGTGACCCCCGCACTTCCAAAGTTCCAAAGCAACATTAGAGTGCCGAAATGGCCAGACTCGCTCAAAACTCACCTCGAAACACACCCGACCCACTCGGGACCCCGTTCGAATGTACCAACAAGTCCTAAAATGTCATACGGACTTATTTAAAACCTCAATTCACATCAAACAACGCGAAAAATACGAATCATACACCAATTCAAGCCTAATGAAACTAAAAAATTCCAACTTCTACATTCGATGCCGAAACCTATCAAATCAAGTCTGATTGACCTAAAATTTTGCACACAGGTCATAATTGACATAACAGACCTATTCAAATTTCCATAATCGAATTCCAGCCCCGATATCCAAAAAGTCAACTCTCCGGTCAAACTTTCAAACTTAAATTTCTATTTTAGCCATTTTAAGCACAATTTAGCTACGGACTTCCAAATAATTTTTCAGACATGCTCCGAAGTCCAAAATCACCATACGGAGCTATTGGAATCATCAAAATTTTATTTCGGGGTTGTTCACTCAAAAGTCAAAGTTTGGTCAACTCTTCCAACTTAAAGTTTCCAAATTTAGAATTTTCTTTCCAAACCAACTCTGAACTTCCCGAAATTAAATTCTGACCACACGTACAAGTCATAGCACCTGAAGTGAAGCTACACAAGGCCTCAAATCGTCGAACGACGCACTAAATCTCAAAACGACCGGTCGGGTCGTTACATTATATATGTATCTAATTAATGGATACATATGTTTATATAAAGTTCTATTTTCTTATATCTTTATATATAATTATTTTTCTCTCCTCTATCCTTTTTGTAGGTTTTTAATTAACAAAATAAATTCTTTACTATATGTGCAATGATTAATTCTTTTCATATTCACCATATAAATACAATATCAATGATTTTGATTTTGTGAAGGCAGGAGCAAGCGTCTTTATCTCAGAAAATTATTGGAATTGAAAATAATTATGATCGCAAAATAGGTAGAATCAATAAACTTGGCTAGAACTTACTCTAAATAATTATGATCACAAAACAGGTAGAATCATTGGAATTGAGAATAATTATGATCGCCCGAAGGTGAAGGTGAAGGTGATGGGGTGAGCCTATGGGTGATACTGAATATATATATATATTCCTTTTAGAACCCTTCTTTGAGCCTTAATCCTATTTTTTTTAACACCTTGATTATAAAAAAAGAAAAGAAAGAAAGAGTAACTATATATATACATATATATAGTCATGAGACTTTCCAGTTAAAAATGAGCAGAGATTGGTGTATATATTTTTTTAAAAAGGACGGAAGAAGAAAAAAAAAAGTTATAAAAAAAATTATGTGAATATAAGGTGTTTGAAATTACAAAACAAAAAAAAATCAAAAAAGTGTTACCAAAGGGAGGAAATATCGAGCACTAAGAAATGTTTGCTCCAAGATAGGAAAAACATAGTCACTCTAAAAATATCCTTTTCCTACTAGCCTGAAGCCTGACATTACAATCCAAGAAAAGTCCTAGAAAGATTCTAAAAATCAGTGTTGAATCTATATTAGTGGAGAAAAATATGAGGAGCAAGCCTATGGACAAGAGTATGATACTAACTGAATAAGTGATCATAAATCTATCAATTCTGAAAGATTCAAGGGAAGAAGATTGCAAGTTTTTGTTGATCAAAGAAGAATTCAAAAATAAGGTAAAAGATTTGGTGAATTTAAAAAGGTTAATTGTATTTACCATATTGGAGGATATTTATTTTGTATAAATTTTCTATCCTACAATAGTCATGGATTTTGGAAGATATATTTTTAAAGTATTCCTTTTCCTCGAGGACGAACAAAAGTTCAAGTATGGGGGTATTTGATGGATATAAATTATTCATGTAATTTCATATGTAAAAAATAAGTTTTTAAAATAAAATATGAATAATGATATCCTATCCTCGCATATTTTCTAACAAATCTTGTAGGAAGAAGAAATTATGAAAAAGAAGGAAAGAGGCTAAAAGACAAGAGAATGAAGCAAAACCACAGCTGCACACATCATCTTCATATTCGCAAATGTGGAATACACATATGGGCTTATGGAAAGAGATAATTAGAGATGAAAAAGAGTTATAGATGCATATGTGGAATCTATATACGCAAAGGTCACATTAGCATACATGAAACTTACATTTGCAAGTCTAACTCATGAAATCAAGAATGGAAGCAAAAGAGCCATAGATGCATGTGTGGAATCTATATTTGCAAAGGTCACATTCGCATACATGGAACCTACATTTGCAAGATTAACTCAGGAAGTCAAGAATGGAAGCAAAAGAGTCATAGATTCATATGTGAAAACTAAATTTGCAAAGGTCACATTCATATAGATGGAACCTACATTTGCAAGACTAACTCATGAAGTCAATAATGGAAGCAAAAGAGTCATAGATGCATGTGTGGAATCTATATTTGCAAAGCTTACATTCGCATACATGGAACTTACATTTGCAAGACTAACTTATGAAGTCAAGAGTGAAGCACAAGTGCCATAGTTGCATATATGGAATCTATGTACACAAAGGTCACTTTGCATACATGGATTTCACATTCGCAAAAGTGGAACATGACTGTCACGACCCAAAATCCCACCTCAGGTGTCGTGATGGCACTTAGTCTCTAAGACTAGGTAAGCCGATTTCAATTTTATTTCAAGCCATTATTTTTATAGATAATCGAAACCCACAGCGAAAATAGTTATAACAACCTCCCAAGACTAGTAATACTGAGTCACGAACTCTAACTGAATACATGCAATGATCTTAATGATCGAATATACAATACTGTTTGAATAAGAGTTGACAATATAATAAAATGGAAAGACTCCAAGGGACTGCGACGACTAAAAAGCTCTACCTTGAATCCTTGCGATCACACTCTAGCTCTGTCCGAATCCGATATCTCCAATACATGGCTCTGCACAAAAATATGCAGAAGTGTAGCATGAGTACACCATAGTCGGTACCCAATAAGTATCAAGACTAACCTCAGTGGAGTAGTGACGATGTACAGTCAAGACACTCACTAGTCTAATAACATGTGCAATATAGCATACAAAAATAATAGGAAATAAATAGTAATAATAGCAACAATAACCAACCAGTGATATAAACAATAGGGCAACAAGAATACTATAAATATTTCCCAACAAATAATGAATACAAGTACAACCAATTAATCAAGTCCTTCAAATATAAAACTTTCACCTATAAGTTTTTCAAATAATAATCTTTAGAATATAATCCTTTCCAATAAATAAATTTTGAATATACTTCCTTCAAATAAATATCTTTCAAATATAATTCTTTCAAATGAATATCTTTCGAATATAATTCTTTCAAATAAATATCTTGAATATATTTCCTTTAAATAAAAGTCACCTTGTGACACCTCATTTCATAATCATAAAATACGGGTCTCAACCCACTTTCATATTTTCACGGCACCTCCTACCAATATTTTTATCACAACCGCACGGATAACTCACGTGCTAATAATAAAATCATCATATTTTTCCCAGCACCTTGTGCCCATATTTAATTCATAACCGCACGGACAACTCACATGCCAATATTAAATTATCATATTTCTCCGACACCTCGTGCCCATATTTCATATCACATCTGCATGGACAGTTCACGTGCCAATAATATAAACTGCCCGGCAATAGCCATAGGCTCATAATTTTAACACGAATCATACCATTATCAAATTTGCTGAATTATCAAAACAAGTTGCACAAGATATAAAAGAAATCAAAACATCAAATAAAAATCACTAACACAATATCCTCACATCATCACTTAAAAATTACCAACACAATAACCCACATCATCACATATCATCCCTGACAATAGTGTCACGACCAAAAATTCAACCAGTCGTGATGACACCTAACCCAACCTGCTAGGTAAGCCAGTTAACCACTAACCAATTCCAATAACAATTAATAAAGCAATTAAGTAAAGAAATTATCCAAATCTAATACATTCTCCAAGAACTGGTAGTACAAATCATGAGCTTCTAAGAATAGAGTTTACAAAGCTGAAATGAAGTAAATACATCTTCTGTTTGAAAAGTACATAAACAAAGTTTTATAGATCTAAGGCTACCGCGAACAAGAGGCAGCTACCACCGGGACGCAGGTACATCTTCAAATCCAGCTCCCATCGAACACAACAACATCAGCAGTCAATATCTACACGCAAGGTGCAGAAGTGTAGTATGAGTACAACCGACCCCATGTACTGAATAAGTAACAAACCTAACCTTTGGTTGAAAGTAGTGACGAGCTAACAAAAAGGTCCGGTCCAATGCCAATATTCCACAACAGTTCATAATAGCATAGTATAATAACAAAGGAGTACCTCAAAAATAAAAGGCTCAGTTCATTCACAGTTCCAGAAAAAAATAGGCATTTCTTTTCAAGTATCTCAGTGAAACCCCAGATCTTTTACCGAAAAAGCCAAAATATGAGTAAGTTTGAAAACTGTGATTTTTCCCCAAAACTTCTTTCAACAAATAGTAAGATGTTTCATTTTCAGATAACATGAGGAAAGTACTTCTCTATGCCTACATGTCAAGATACAGATAAAATCATAAATGTTCCCAAAACTGGGTAGCAGAAGGAAATGCACCTCTATGCATGTATCTCAAGTACGCATGTCAAATGCAATACATCTCGATGATGAGCTCATGTACTCACACTCTCAAAGTACTCAATCTCACTGTCTCGCATTCTCTCTAACTATGCTCAGCACACTCAGTCACTCAGCATTGTACAATACCCGTTACGGCGTGCATCCCGATCAATATATGACCATAAGGCCCGTTGCGGCGTGCAACTCGATCCACATATATATAGTCGGCTGCGCTCACTGCAGGTGTGCAGACTCCGAAGGGGCTCCTTCAGCCCAAGTGCTATATCGCTGCGGCGTACAACCCGATTCCATAAAATGTAATCAATATAACATGTTACGGCATGCAACCCGATCCCAAAATATGTAATCAATATAACCTGCTGCGGCATGTAGCCCGATCCCAAAATATCACTCTCACTTGGGTCCTCGTCCTCACTCAGTCATCAATCTCTCTAGTCTCACTCACGGGCTCACAATATCATGAAACTATAACTAGCCCGACAACAATGATATTGTGTATCAATAAATAATAACTGAGACTGAGATATGGTATGGATGCATGGATATGACTAAGTATGAAATATCAATGAAATCTGTGAGATGATAGTAAGAAACGACCACTATGGGTCCAAACATTATCGGCATAATGCCTAAACATGATATCTATCATGATTGATAGCTTAATTACTTTATCATATGGTGGAAACACGGATATAAACAAAGTAGGACCACTATACAGTGCCATGGGAACAATAGAGTCTCAATTCACATGGTGCATGCCCATACGCCCGCCATCTAGCATGTGCGTCACCTCAACACTAATCACATAACATGTATTTCAGGGTTTCATACCCTCAGCTCCAAGATTAGAAGAGTTACTTACCTCGAACAAGCCAATTCCAACACCGAAAAAGCCAAGTGATGCTCTAAAATGCCATCCCGAGAAAGCCAAGCGATACTCCGAATGGCTTGAAACTAACCAAAAACAATTCAAATACATCAAACAATGCTAAAGGAACCAATCCCGATCGAAAAAGATCAAATCTTGAATCAAAAGCCCAAAATTGGACAAAAGCCCAACTAGGACCCGCACCTCGGAACCCGACAAAATTTACAAAATTCAACAACCCTTTCAATTACGAGTCCAACCATACTAGTTTCACTCAAATCTAACTCCAATTCGATGTTCAAAACTCAAAAAATCATATTATGAAACTTTAGGCCAAAAACCCTCAATTTCCTCTTTAAATTAACAATCCAATTACCAAAACGAAGGTAGATTCATGAAATATAACCAAAACCGAGTAGAGAACACTTACCGCAATTCATATGGTGACATTTGCTTGAAAGTCGCCTCAATTCGAGCTTGGAAATGGTAAAATGAACCCGAAATTGCGAACCCTTATATTTAACATTCTGCCCAGCACTTTCGCACCTGCGACACATTAGCCGCTTCTGCGGCGTCACTTTTGCGACAAAAAATCACGCTTCTGCGAAGAAGCAATGGAGGCCTGCCTTTGCACCTGCGGTAAATACCCGCATCTGCGCACTCGCAGGTGCGCGCCCAAATATCGCTTTTACGCTGCTAACCACTTTTGCGCTCAACTCAAATTTCGCTTCTACGCCAAAACATAGCAAACCAATCCTGAATGACTTCAAATTTTTAGCACAAGTCCCAAATAACATAATGAAGCTATTCCAATTCCCGGAATCACAATCCAAATCCGATATCAAAAAGTGCACTCTCTGTCAAACTTTCTAAAATTTCAACTTATCGACATTTTGAGCCAAATTCACCCGCGGACCTCCAAATCAAAATCCGGACGTGCTCCTAAGTCCAAAATCACCCAACAGAGCTAACGGAACCATCAAAATTCCAATACGAGGTCAAATGCTAAGAGTCAAAATTGGTCACCTCTCACAATTTAAAGCTCCAACCATGAAATCCATTCTTCCAAATTCGATTCCGAATGACCTGAAACCAAAACTGATGATTCACATAAGTCATAATGCATCATTCGGAGCTACTCATGCCCGTAAGCTACCGAGTGAAGTGCAAATGCTCAAAACGACCTGTCGTGTCGTTACATCCTCCCCCATTTAAACATACGTTCGTCCTCGAACGTACCAAGAGTTGTTCCAAAAGCCATCAAATTGCCGTGTAACCTTACCATGCATATACCCGGGGGTGATCCCACATCACCCTATCCCATACAGGTCCGATAACACAACATGACTGAAATTTCTCAATTCAACCTAGCCCACAAGCCTTCGAATCCAATTTCCAACATCCAAAATTTCTTATAAGATCAGAATTTTGCATCTACATATTGTATAAGTCTGAACAAGCTGTACCAAAAGTCGTAACCATAACTCAAATACTCAAACTCAAATACCACATAGCTCAAATGCTCGAAGCAATGATTTCTAATCACAGTAGCTGCTCAAATCAACCCAATGCCGGTAATAAACCTCATATCAAACAAGACTCCATTCTAAAACCTTCGTACACTACCGATGATGAAAGAAACACATAGAAACTCGTAACCATTCATCAGATCCACCAGTCATAGAGCTCCCTCTCCTTCAACAAGGACTATAGCAAATTTCTAAGCCGACTTTCGATATTATCCTTCCAACCATGCTGTAATCAATTCCGACAGTATCCATTCTAGGTCCAATGACCTCATCTCATCCAACATGACCACTATAGTGACATGACACGTCAATACAATCTAAAGCCATAAATCGTGCAATCCGTGCACCAATAAGAAACATTCCAAATATACTCAAATCATGGAAAGAAATGACTCAGACAAGAGAACCATCCCGCAAGTTCAACAAGTACCACCACAACCGAAATGCTATGAACCCATCATACCTAGTAGAACCAAGACACACGAATCTAACACAAAGGATCAGATCTTAACATAACTACGCTGCAATGTGTGACCCCACCCAAACACTGGTCCATATGAAATACTTCAGCCACCATGCTTAAAATCAATGACCATGCAAAATTCGACATCAAGTACCCAAAGTGCATTACCGTAACCCCGGAGAGCAAATAACACAATACCACAATCTGGAAAGAACATAGCCAACGCGCAAACAATCACGCAATACTTAAATACTCATCTCACTCAAATTCCGCTATAAAGCCCAAATAGAACCACACCGGGTGTGCATATAACCCATGAATCGCAACCCCTCGTAGTATAGAAGAGTAACTCACAGATCATTTCAGAACACGAATAAGCTCAACGATAACCGAATGGTACATCCCTCAACAATAGTGGTATGGAGCCAACTAATCCGGCTCAGTGTAGAATACACATCCTAATTTGGCCTACCAATGGACCCCCAAATCAACTCCGGCCACCCACAAATAGATAAATAACCCTCCAAAATCCCACAATGACTGAATCATAACACATACTATCATCTAACTAGCTTTGGCCAGGACTTCACAGTCCACAACCATGAAACAATACGCTCCTGAGAACTCCCAGTTTCCAAATCCATAGAACACACGAATCACCATATCTGATCCCAACTCCACCGCTAGAATGTCTAACACATCTCTCATACACGATCCTCCCATGAGAAATACTTCTAAAATTCTTTCGTGCCACATAGCAAAATTTGAATATCAGCAGTCGATCAACAGAGAGTGCCACAATACCAATGAAGTATCCATAAATCAAAACACATTGCCCCTTCTGAAATATATACTCTCATCAGGCCATACCGATTAGTAATATCATTTACCTAGTCATCTGAAACCGTCCATGCTGCCTACAAATTTATACCCTTCTCTTCCAAACTGACTCGTGACCTTGCACATGCAAATCTCAATCCCATACAACACACCGCATCATAATCAACTCTGAGTTACAAGTAGAATACATACCCGATCGGTCAAAAACCTTCCATTTGATCTCATCCCGGAGAAAATCCCAATACGCAACATATTCCTAACGCCGGTAGGAAATATATTCCTTGAACCGTGGTAAAACCCATTGAGAACTCTTCGAAGCCCATTTGCACACAACCAAGTTATCAGAACTGAATCTCTCTAACTCACCTAGCCAGGCAGGTCGCCAAAACCCAAGAGCATTGCCACGAAACACCTGTGGAAACTAGCCACATCATAAGTACCCCCAAAGAACTGATTATATCCATTACTGTGTTGATTCAACCTACTACCACGCTGTCCTATTTCTCCAAGTCCATTCCAAGTTGCCTTCAAACTGATACTTCTCCTTGCTGGAACACCACGATCCTTAACAAAAATTCACCACACAAGAGACCCTAGTATAAAACCACAACGCCCTAAGGCCCATAAGCCGCTGACTTCCCTCTTAAGCACCCCAAAGTGCCAAAACCGCGGCACCCAATCTAAAGAGACTTTATGTGAACCTAAAACTGTTTCCTTCACCTCCTTGACGTAGAAATGCATAATCCACAATGGTATAAAAATGCCATAAGTCTCGACACCATCCAATGTAAATCTCAGTTTTCTAGCCATATACAAATCCTAAAAATTCCAAACCGCTACATATAAATCTTGAATCCATTACAACTATTCTCGAGAGTCATCCACTCTACCTAAATCTCAATTGAACTGACCAAACGGACCGAACGACCTGTACCCCATTAGTACACCAACACCCAAGGGAGTAGCCCACACTCCTAAGCAATCGAGCAAAATTCCTACTCCATGTACACTACATCCTTCGCGAATAACCACTCAATTATTTTATGATTCCCATATACCCATAGAGTGTAATACAACCTGTATCCAGAAATACCTTTACCCGAGTCATCCTCGATCTCGACCTCTGCAAGTCATAACTGATTCACCAGTATACCCCCGAACCGAAACCAATACGACACATAACCGTACAAACAACTCGTCGATAGTAGACTCCCCCACTTGGCTCAAAGCCATAGAACAAAACAGTCGATAACATCATGATACCCATACTCTATTACTGCCAGAATCCCGCACTGAAATTCAACTAAATCCTTCGTAAGCCCATGTAACACAAACCATATAATACCTCAAATCATCTGCAAATCTCGTATTCATCCTCGTGATAGTCAAGTCAACTATTACAACCGATCCAAACTCAAATCGCACAAATATACCCAACTGGTAGAAAAGAATGCCTCCACACAACATTATAAAAATCATACATCCATAGATTACCTTGCAGGTTATAACCCACATGCCCAACCTCAAACTGACATCTCTTTATCCCCTTTCACAGCCACAACTACTAAGCAATCACTTAATCTTCTTGATTCCAAACTCATCAACAAGACATGAGGATTTACTTCACCCCACGACTAAACAACATGAGAGATCCCTCAATACAGCCGTAACTCGAGACCATACGCCAAATCAAGACAGAAACAGGCACCCCATAGTCCTTGCTATATCTCAAGGAAACACTTCTCGTTGAACTCAAATCGTCTTAACACAAACACCTCCCGCAGTCATATCATTCTCATCACAAAGCCATTCTACCGCACATCGAGCCATAAATTCCACTCGCAAGGACATTAAATCTTTACCGGACATATGAGTACCAAAAGTACGTGCTCACAAAATTGAAATCTCCGTGCTCAAGCTACCATCAAAACCCGGCCTCAAGTCCTACAGACTGGCCCATCATCAACACGCCAAAATCATATCTCGCACTTCAACCATGGAACCACAAGTCGCCGGCACATAGCCGATACCAAGTGCTCACATGCGCATACGAATGCATGGAAGGAATTCAAAGAGTTATGCTTCAAGCTGAATCAATGTCGCATGATAAGGAAAAAAAGATGGGAAGTATATCCTAAATGTCCTGTAACCTCTCGAAGATAGGTATGGATGTCATCATACCGATCCGCAAGACTCTACTAGATACTTGCTTATGACTTATAGAACCTATGAACCTAGAGCTCTTATACCACCTTGTCACGATCCAAACTCCAACTAGTCGTGATGGCACCTAACCCAACCCGCTAGGTAAGCCAGTTAACCACTAACCAATTCCAATAACAATTAATAAAGCAATTAAGTAAAGAAATTAATTGAATCTGATACATTCCCCAAGAACTGGTAGTACAAATCATGAGCTTCTAAGAAAAGAGTTTATAAAGTTGAAATGAAGTAAATACATCGTCTGTTTGAAAAGTACATAAATAGAGTTTTATAGATCTAAGGCTACCACAAACAAGAGGCAGATACCACCGTGACGCAGATACATCTTCAAATCCAGCTCCCATCGAACACAGCAACATCAACAATCAATATCTGCACGCAAGGTGCAAAAGTGTACTATGAGTACAACCGATCCCATGTACTCAATAAGTAACAAACCTAGCCTTAGGTTAAAAGTAGTGACGAGCTAACAAAAAGGTCGGGTCCAACATCAATATTCCACAACAATTCATAACAGCATAGTACAATAACAAAGGAGTACCTCAAAAATAAAAGGCTCAGTTCGTTCACAATTCCATAAAAAAATAGGCATTTCTTTACAATTATCTCAGTGAAAACCTAGATCTTTTACCGAAAAAGCCAAAATACGAGTAAGTTTGAAAACTATGGTTTTTCCCCAAAACTCCTTTCAACAAATAGTAAGATGTTTCATTTTCAGATAGGATGAGGAAAGTACTTCTCTATGCCTACATGTCAAGATACAGGTAAAATCATAAATGTTCCCAAAACTAGGTAGCAGAAGGAAATGCACCTCTATGCATGTATCTCAAGTATGCTTGTCAAATGCAATGCATCTCGATGATGAGCTCATGTACTCATACTCTCAGAGTACTCAATCTCACTGTCTCGCATTCTCTCTCACTATGCTCAGCACACTCAATCACTCAGCGATGTACAATACTTGTTGCGGCGTGCAGCCCGATCCATATATGACCATAAGGCCCATTGCGGCGTGCAACCCGATCCACATATATATAGTCGACTGCGCTCACTGGGGGTGTGCAGACTCCGGAGGGGCTCCTTAAGCCCAAGCGCTATATCGCTGCGGCGTGGAGCCCGAGCCCATAAAATGTAATCAATAAAACTTGCTTCGGCGTACAGCCCGATCCCAAAATATCACTTTCACTCGGTCCCTCGACCTCACTCAGTCATCAATTTCTCCAGTCTCACTCACGAGCTCACAATATCATGAAACTATAACTAGCCCGATAACAATGATATGATGTATCAATAAATAATAACTGAGAGTTAGATATGGTATGAATGCATGGATATGACTGAGTAAGAAATATCAATGAAATCAGAGAGATGACAGCAAGCAACTACCACTATGGGTCCAAACAGTAACGGCATAATGCCTAAACATGATATCTAGCATGATTGACAGTTTAATTACTTTATCACATAGTGGAAACACAGATATCAACAAAGTAGGACCACCATACAGTGCCATGGAAAAAATAGAGTCTCAGTTCACATGGTGCATGCCCACACGCCCGTCACCTCGCATTTGCATCACCTCAACACTAATCACATAACACGTATTTCGAGGTTTCATACCCTCAACTCCAAGATTAGAAGAGTTATTTACCTTGAACAAGCCAATTCCAACACCGAGCAAGCCAAGTGATGATCCAAAATTCCATCCCGCGCATTCCGACCTCCGAACGGCTCGAAACTAACCAAAAATAACTCAAATACATCAAACAATGCTAAAAGATCCAATCCCGATAAAAAAAGATCAAATCTTGAATCAAAAGACCAAAATCGGCCAAAAGCCCAACCCGGCCCCACTTCTCGGAACCCGAGAATATTTACAAAATCCAACAACCCAATCAATTACGAGTCCAGCCATACTAGTTTCACTCAAATCTGACTCCAATTCGATGTTCAAAACTCAAAAATTCATATTATGAAACTCTAGGCCAAAAACCCCCAATTTCCTCTTTAAATTCACAATCCAATTACCAAAACGAAGGTAGATTCATGAAATATAACCAAAACCGAGTATAGAATACTTATCCCAATTCATATGGTGACATTTGCTTGAAAAATCACCTCAATCCGAGCTTGGAAATGTTAAAATGAAGCCAAAATCGCGAACCCTTGTATTTAACATTCTGCCCAGCACTTTCGCACATGCGACACATTAGCCGCTTCTGCGGCGTCGCTTTTGCGACCAAAATCACGCTTCTATCGAGAAGCACTGGAGGCCTGCCTTAGCACCTGCGGTAAATACCCGGCATCTGTGCACTCGCAGGTGCGCACCAAAATATCGGTTCTGCGCTGCCAACCGCTTCTGCGCTCAACTTACCGCATCTGTGCCTTCGCAGATGCGAAGCAATTTCCGCTTCTGCAAAACCCTACTCCCAGAAATATTTCCGCTCATGCGACCCCTTCGTCTCTTCTGCGGCCATCGCACCTGTGCAAACCAGCCGCAGGTGCGGTCACACCAGAACCAGCAATAACAACATAAAGTGAAAATGATCTGAACCTCGTCCAAAACTCATCTGAGCCACTCGGGACCCCATCCGAATATACCAACAAGTCCAATAACATAACACGGACCTACTCGAGGCATCAAATCACGCATAACAATATCAAAACGATGAATCACACCTCAAATCGAATATCTATGAACTTTAAACTTTCAAATTTAATAACTCGTGCCGAAACATAGCAAATCAATCCGGAATGACTTCAAATTTTATGTACAAGTCACAAATAACATAACGAAGCTATTTCGATTCTCGAAATCACAATCCGAATACGATATCAAAAGTCCACTCCCGGTCAAACTTTCCAAAATTTTAACTTTCGCCATTTCGAGCCAAATTCAACCACAGACCTCCAAATCAAAATCCGGACACGCTCCTTAGTTTAAAATCACCCAACGGAGCTAACGAAACCATCAAAATTCCAATCC
Source organism: Nicotiana tomentosiformis (assembly GCF_000390325.3). Classification (NCBI taxonomy): domain Eukaryota; kingdom Viridiplantae; phylum Streptophyta; class Magnoliopsida; order Solanales; family Solanaceae; genus Nicotiana; species Nicotiana tomentosiformis. Next base: position 73,299,453 of record NC_090812.1, on the reverse strand, counting down.
GAGGTCAAATGCTAAAAGTCAAACTTTATCAACTCTCCCAATTTAAATCTTCATCCATGAAATCCATTCTTCTAAATTCGATTACGAATGACCTGAAACCAAAACCGACGATTCACATAAGTCATAATACATCATACGGATCTACGCATGCCCGTAAGCTACCGAGTGAAGTGCAAATGCTCAAAACGACCGGTCGGGTCGTTACAAATAGCCACCCTTATCTCTCTCCAATAGCCACCCTTATCACTCCATAAAAATAGGCACCCTTATCCCTCCGCCCTGACAATGTCAATAGCCACCATTATCGCTCCTATAGCCAACCTTATCGCTCCTATTAATAGCCAACCTTATCGCTCCTATTAAAAGCCACCCTTATCACTCCGCCCAAACAATATCCCAACACACATAACTACAGTGAAATGCCACCCTTATACCCACATAATGTCAATAGTGGAATGACACCGTTATGTCCTCATAATAATAACTCAAATCACATAATAATTTACACAGAATATTATCACGACAACACAATACGGTAATTCATATCACAATTTGCCCGTAGGCTACAACCAATTCTAAAGACACAACAGATTCAATTAAATTCATAGCAAGTAGCCCAAGGCTCCACACAATGTACACAAAACCTCAAAAACAACAACAACAACAACGACGACGATAGAGATGGAAAAATAACTCAGTATAGGGCAATGCCTTCGTTAATCCAAATTCTTGATAATTATATTAACGGATCAATTTAAACTTATTTAATTAATTATTTATAGATGGAAAATTCATAATATAATTATTTCCAGAAAATATCAAATCAACAAACTCACGGAATTCACATAAAAATTCAAGTGACAATCACATCAAATTATCATATATAAAAAATTTGACAAACAAGGATTGAGGCATGGCAAATAGAGGATTTAATAAATACCAACAATTATCCAATTTACTAAAAAAAATGCCTAAGACTTTAACCCAATAACTTTTACACATATAAGCCCGAGTACGTACTTGTCACCTCGCGTACACGTGTCACGACCCAACAACCACTAGTCGTGATGGCACCTAACTCGACCCGCTAGGTAAGCTAACTAACAGTCAATACAATCCAAATGAAATTATAGGAAAATAGTGAAGAATTATCTAGACATTTACAAATTAACCCAAGGACTGGTAGTACAAATCATGAGCTTCTAAGACTTGGAATTTACAAAGCCGATACAAATACTTACACGATCTGTTTAAAAGTTACATAAACAGATTAACAAAATCTAAAGCTACCAAGGACAAGGGGCAGCTATATCCGGAATGCACGAACATCTTTACAAGAACATGGCATTAACGACAAGTCATATAAGAACCATAAATACAAAACTAACAGCTCAATGTAACGGCATGAACGTATACACAAAGGAAAGATATCACAATATAATGCATGTCCCTCGTCCTCACCTGCACGAAAACACCCATCGTGCCATGAACTAATGATAATTTAAAACATGATAATATAAATAAAATGGCACGGCATCACCCTTTATGCTTTACACTCACATAACATGGCACGACATCACCCTTCAAGATTTTACACACAAATGATATGGCACGACATCACCCTTTATGATTTTACTCTCAATAATATGGCACGGCATCACCCTTCGTGCTTTTACTCTCAATTATATATCACGGCATCACCCTTCGTGCTTTTACTCTCAATAATATGGCAGGGTATCACCCTTTGTGCTTTACACTCTTTCTCACATGATAATGTATAAACAAAGGCACGACATCACCCTTCGTACTTTACACTCTTCCTTACCAAGCATATGTATATCAATGACAAACAAGGCAGTGTAATGACCCGACCGGTCATTTTGAGCCCTAGTGCATCGTTCAGCAGTTTGAGTCCATGAGTAGTGTCACTTCAGGTATTATGACGTGTACGTATGGTCGGAATTGAATTTCGGGAAGTCCGGAGTTGATTTAGAAAGAAAATTCTCATTGCGGAAGCTTTAAGTTAGAAGAATTTACTAAGGTGTGATTTCAAGTAAACGACCTCGGAATCGGGATTTGAAGGTTCCAACAGGTTTGTATGATACTTTTTGACTTGGGCGTATATCCGGATTGGGTTTTGGATTATCGAGGAGCGTTTCGTCGCCTATTGTGAAAAGTTGGCATTTTGGGAGGATTTCATAAATTTGGGTTGAAGTGCATTTTAATGTTATCGATGTCCATTTGGGATTTCGAGCCTATGAATAGCTCTGTATGGTGATTTTGGAGTTAGGAGCGCGTCCGAAAGTGGATTTGGAGGTCCGTAGGTCGTTTCGGGGTCATTTGGCGAAAAATGGAAATTTGAAGTTTTTGGAAAGTTTGACTGAGGGTGGACTTTTTGATATCGGGTTCGGATTCTGTTTCTGGAAATTGGAGTAGGTCTGTAATGTCATTTAATACTTTCATGCAAAATTTGACATCATTCCGAGTTGATTTGATAGGAATCGGATGCGCGATAGTATTTTTAGAAGTTATTGAGTTCATGAGTTAATCCATGCGTTTTGGCATCCAATTAGTGAGTTTTTATGTTATTCAGTGTTTTGATCGCTCGAGCGAGTTCATATGATGTTGTTAGACTTGTGTGTGTGTTTGGAGTGGAGCCCCAAGGGCTCGGGTGAGTTTCGGACGTTCGGGAGGATTAGTTTTTCTCGTGTTTCTTGGCAGTTGTTGCAGGTCTTGCAAATGTGAGAATATGTTCTCATTTGCAAACCTCGAATTTTCGAGAAAGGATTTGCAATTGCGAAGAAGCCTGACCTGGGCAGTGTTCGCATTTGCGACACTTTGGTCGCATTTGCGATCTCAGCAGTATCCGCATTTGCGACTACCTTGGCAGTAGAAGCCCAGGTTCGCATATGCGATAGATTTGTCGAATTTGCGACCTTCGCATTTGCGAACCAAGTGTCGCAAATGCGACAGTTGAGACATGTGCACAACTTTATTAAATGCGGGACTTAGCCCATTTAGCTCATTTTCTTTCATCTCTTGGGAGATATTTGGAGCCTTTGGAAGAGTGTTTTCACCTAGCACTTTGAGGTAAGTAATTTCTACATAACATGAGTTAAATACATAAATTAGGGGTAGATTAACATGTAAAAATTGGTGAAATCAAGGGTTTAGATGAAAAACCTAGGGTTTTGATAAAAATGGGATTAACCCACGAAAATGATTATGGAATTAGATAAAAATCATATATTTGAGTTAATGAGGTTATGGGTAACAATTTTCTTCAAACATTTCCAGAATCCGCGCACGAGGGCCCGCGGTGAATTTTAGGAATTCCTCAATTTGGGTTGGAAAATCACTTTAATAGTTAGGAAATGAACTCTTAAACATGTATTGACTATTTTAAATGTCATTTGACTAGTTTCGGGTCGTTTGGCACCGAGTTAAGGGTTTAAAGCACAATTGTGGACCGGAAAGTAAGCTTTGAGGCGAGATAAGTCTCTTGTCTAACTCTGTGAGGGGGAAACTACCCCTAGGTAATATATTTAATATGTGTAACTTGATATGGGGGCTACGTACGTACGAGGTGACGAGAGTCCGTAAGTAGCTAGATTCATGTTATTGTCCGAGTATACTTAGGTTCACACCATGCTATACTTGCACTATAGCGATTATCATTGCTCGTTTAATTCTTTTATTTCACATTATGACTTGAGACTAGACATGCGTAGAGTGATAGACTCATTATTGTAAAGAATTCACGAGTTTCATGATTAGTCACTAAACAATTGTACTCCTCTTATGAAATTGTGTCCGCGATATATATATATATATATATATATATATATATATATATATATATATATATATATATATATATGTATATGTATATATATATATATATATATATATGTATATGTATGTATGTTTCATTGAAAGGTTTTTCGTTAAAGAAATTATAACTCACACGTTTATTAGTGAGTGGGGTCAAGGACCTGTTAAAGCTTCTTATTCTAATGGGAGTGGGGTCGTTCGCCTCGGCAGGATTTATGTACCACACTCTTATGGGAGTGGGTTGTTCGCCTCTGCAGGTTAATAGATGCATCTATGGTTTGTGTCGTTCGACCCTTGGCAGTGCACAGATTATGATGGGATCGGGCCGTACGCCTCGGCATTTCTATAAAATATCCTCATGAAATCGTGCGTTACATTTGGCAAGAAGCCAGTGTATCTGTGAGTTCTTCCTGATTTGAAGTATAATGACCCATTTTGGTGAGGTCCACTATATATTTATATCTATGCTCCGGTTGAGGAGGAAATTTGCTAATTGAGAGCTTGAGCCTATTGTAAAGAGGAGATTTGTACTACGTATTTATACTTGTTTATTTTATTTACTTACTCTGCCTCATATTTGCTCACCTTTTTATTGTACCTGATATTATTGGACCACTAGTGAGTGTCAATGTCGACCCCTCGTCACTACTCCTCTGGGGTTAGGCTAGATACTTACTGGGTACACGTTGATTTACGTACTCATACTACACTTGCTGCACATTTTTGTGCAGGTACTTTTATGTCTAGTGGTCCTTTGGGCGTGGAGGCGCGGATGATGCGGGGACTTACCATGAGCTGCAATTCATGTTATGATCCGCAGCCAGCAGAGTCTCCTTCAGAGTTATTTATATTCTCCTGTCCAATTTGTATTCCAGACAGATGTTGTATATTATTTTACTTTCTAGTGAATACTCATGCACTTGTGACACCATATTTTGGGGATGATTATGTGTTGTTCCGTATTGTTGTTGTGAAGATATTATCATTTACTCTGTAAAGTTTTATCTCTTACTATTTAATTGAAGGAAATTTACGATTTCAAAAATACTAAAATGAGTAATTAAGTCAAACTTTTATTGTTGGCTTGCCTGACAGTGGTGTTAGGTATCATCACGACCTTTAATGGATTTTGGGTCGTGACAGATAGGAAGGATAAATAACATCAAGGAGAGTGTTTAAATGAATATTTCAAATGAATCCCAATCACAACTTTCCAAGCCAACAATAGTTCAACAAACCCACAAGAACCTTATTATTCAAGTATTCCAACAAATCTCACAAATGATCTACAGCACAAGTATAAAATCTAGTATCTCAAGAATATCTGCCGTAGCAATGTATTAATGATTATGCATATTGATGACCGAATTAAACACACCAATGTATTCTCAGAATTCCATCAAATTTGATCAAGTTATAATAAGCTAAGTCTTAGTTTCTAACATTTAATACTATGTTCTTAGTATCTAGGAGTCAAGTAAGGCATGAGGCAAGAAGGTCACGTGATTCTACAAGACACAATTTATAACATAATTTACCCCCGAACATGGTTAGCCCTGGCACATGCATAAATGCTCGTCACCTCATATATGTATCACCCCCGCATGTAGCAAACAATGTCAAATAGTAGGAAAATTCATTCAATAAAGTTAGGCAAGACACTTACCTCAATTCGGCTAACTCAATACTCAATTTAGCTTTTTCCTTTACAAATTCACCTCCACTCGGCTTAAGCTAGCCAAAGACGACTTAAATATATCACACAATGCAAGGGAAATAATTTCAATTAATAAAGCTGTGAATTTTATACAATTTCTAAAAAGACAACAAAAGTCAACCCCCGGGCCCGCCCGGTCAAAACCCGGGTCCAAGGGTAGGTCTTGACTACCCATAGCCTCACGATTCCAAATACGTATTTTGTTTCCAAATTCGAGTCCTATTCGACTCTCAAATCCCAAATTTTTATTTTTCAAAGTTTTGACAAAATCCCCAAATATTTCCCTAGATTCTCATGAATTTGATGTTAAATCTTAAGTAAAATCATGAAATGTAGTTGAGAATTGATTAGAGGCACTTACCCAATGATTTGGTATGAGAATCCCTTCACAAAATTGCCTCTCATCGAAGCTAGGGTTCAAAATATAACAAAATAAAGCTAAGTCTCAAAATTCTCGGCTATATGCAGGCTGCAGATGTTGCATTTGCGACATAGGGTTCGCAAATGCGAATAACTAATCGCAAAAGCGAAGTTTTGAAATTCTCTGCTACCTTCGCAAATGCGAACACTGGTCCTTCGAAAAAGCGACCAGTTGGTGAAAAATCGAACTAACCCCGCCCAGGCCTTTATCACAAATGTGATACCGAGTCCGCAAATGCGAACTCAACAGGCTTCGCAAAAGCGTAAAATTCTTCAAAAATGCGAGTCCTTTCCCCATCAGCATAGATTCACAAATGCGAGGCTGTTTCGCAATTGCGATAGTCGCATTTACGACAAAAACATTGCAAATGCAATGACACCAGTACCGGCACTCAAAATCATGAAAAATCAATCCGGATCCACTCCAAAACTCACCCGAGCCCCCGAGGCTACAAACCAACTATGCACCTAGGTCTAGAAACACAACAAGAACTCACTCGCACAATCAAATCATCGAAATAACCTCTATAAGCACGAATCGAATGCCAAAACGCATGAAGATCAATGTAAACTTCAAGAACTTCTAGAATCGCAACCGAGCGTCCGAACCATATCAAATCAACTACAAATGGCGCCAAATTTTGCACACAAGTCACGTTTGACATTATGGACCTATTCCAACTTCCGGAATCAGAATCTGACCCCGATATCAAAAAGTCCACTCCCGGTCAAACTTCCAAATAATCCAACTTTCGCCATTTCAAGACAAATTTAACTACGGACCTCCAAATTACAATCTGGGCGCACTCCTACGTCCAAAATCACCCAACGGAGCTTAATGAACTGACGAAACTCCATTCCGAGATCCAATGCTAAAAGGTCAAACTTGGTCAACTCTTCCAACTTAGAGCTTAAATCTTGAAGTTCATTCTTCCAAATCGATTCCGGATAACTTAGAAACCAACACCGACGATTTATGCAAATCATAATACATCATGCGGAGATACTCGAGCCCTCAAACTACCGAGAAAAAGTCCAAATGCTCAAAACGACCAGTCGGGTCGTTACAACACGGCTTTTCACATTTCACAAATGGCACATAACACTCGATGCCTAAGGGGTAATTCCCTCACTCAAGGTTAGGCAAGATATTTACTTTTTTGAAGTTAGGCCGATATTCCAAAATAGCTTTCTTGCTTGAATTGACCTCCGGACAGCTCAAATCTATCCAAATTAATTGTATAACTTTATTAAAATTCATCAGAAATAATTTCGGGCAATAAAACGTCGACTTACAATTTCATATTAAAATGTCAACTAAAGTCAATGCGGGGCCCGTCTCTCAAAATCCGATATAATTTTCATGAAATCCAGACACCCATTCCGATACGAGTTCAACCATACCAATTTTATCAAATTTCGATAACAATTCGACCTCCAAATCTTAAATTTTCGTTCTTGAAAAGTTTTACAAAAATCTTGCTTTCTTCCATTTAAATCCGAAATGAATGATGAATATAACCATGAATTTATAAAATATAATCACTTTTAGATGTAGGACAGTTACCCAAGTTGAAGTCGTGAAGAAATCCTCAAAATCGCCCAAGAACCGAGCTCCAAAAATCCCAAAACGAAATAAAGGAATGACTTTTTGATGCTTTATGTTTCTGCCCGGAATCGCTTCTGCGAACAACATAGTCGCATCTGCTACGTCGCTTTTACGAAACAAAATTTCGCTTCTGCACTTCCCTCGCTTCTGCCAGTACTTTTACCGCACCTGCGATGTCGCAGGTGCGAAAATATTTCTTCTGCTGCTATCTGTCCTACAGCTGCCAGCATCCGCTTCTGCGTCCTCATTTCGCGCTTCTGTGATTCCGCAGGTGCGGGAATTGTTTCGCACCTGTGACCACATCCAAACCCTGCCCAGCTTCATTCCCATTGCTTCTGCGAGGTCGCTTCTGTGATGAAGTTGCCGCAGAAGCGAAGGTATCAGTTGCTGCCCAGAAACAACAAAATTTCAGCAGCTTCAAAAATTCCAAAATCGATCCGTTAGCAATCCGGAATCCACCCGAGGCCCTCGGGACCTTAACCAAATATACCAACACGTCGTAAAATATAATACGAACTTAGTCAAGGCTTCAAACCACGTCAAACAACGCCGAAATTACTAAACGCGCATCGAATCGAATTATGAGTTTTTAAATCTTCAAACTTTTATATTTTTCGCCGAAATATATCAAATCAATCTGGAATGACTTCAAATTTTTCACGCGAGTCATAAATGACGTAATGGAGCTGTTCCAATTCTGGAATCAAAATCCGACCTCGTTATCAAAAATTCAACCTTTGGTCGAATTTTTCAAAAAATCTTTTATTTCCAACTTTCGCCTAAATGCGTTGAATTGCCCTACGGACTTCCAAATCCAAATCCGGACACACTCCTAAGTCTGAAATCACCATACGAATCTATTGACGTCATCAAAATTCCATTCCATAGTCGTTTGCTCAAAAGTCAACTCTTCGGTCAACTCTTTCCATTTAAGCTTCAAAATGAGAATTGTTCTTTCAAATTAAATTGCGAATCTTCTGAAAATTAAACTCGACCACAAAGGCGGGTCATAATACATATTACGAAGCTGCTCGAGACCTTAAGTTGTTGAACGAAGCGTTAATTTTTAAAATGACAAGTCAAGTCGTAACAATGACAAAAGCTACTAATCTTTTCCTATAAATAGCAAGCTCTCTTTGTATAAGGATATCCAATCTTTGTAAGATAAGAACTAGTCTTGGTCTTCTTTTCTTATAGTAAAAATATTTTTTAGTCTTTTAAATATTTTTAGTCTTCTAAATATCTTTTTTAGCTTTTCTTACTCCATAATAGAGTAATCTCTTTTCGTTGGGATAGTTGATGAGGCTTGATATATTTTATAATACTATCTCAGTTTTTATATATTCTTGGGTTGAAACTTTTTATTTACATTTCATATTGTGCTGAAATGATGGTTTTTAATTACTCTATTATCACGTCTAAATATTTTATCTCTAAGTTATTCATATATTAATTTTGTAATTCTCGCTCTTTGAGAGTAATATCCCAAATCCCCTATTAACTGCTTTCCCCAAATCTATTTCTATTATTGTGACTTGCCGGGATGATTGGTTTTGAGTTTCGTAGTATTTTGGGATACTTAGTCCCTAAATGAGAGCTTAAGCCTTTGGATTTGAACTGTAGTTGAAACTGTGTAAAGACGACTTCAGAATAGAATTATGTCGGTTCCGTTAGCTCCGTTAGGTGATTTTGGGTTTGGGAGCGTGTCCGGATTGTGTTTTGGAGGTTCGTAGCTCATTTAGGCTTGAAATGACGAAAGTTGAATTTTTGGAGTTTTGGGCCGGTAGTGGAAATTTTGATATCGGGGTCGGAATCTGATTCCAGAAGTTGGAATAGGTCTGTAATATCGAATATGACTTGCGTACAAAATTAGTGGTCAATCGGACGTGGTTTGATAGGTTTTGGCATCGGTTGTAGAATTTTGAAGTTTCAAGTTCTTTAAGTTTGAATTGGAAGGTGATTCGTGATTTTAGCATTTTTTGATGTGATTTGAGAGCTCAACTAAGTTCGTATGGTGTTTTTGGACTTGTTGGTATATTTGGTTGAGTTCCCGGGAGCCTCGGGTGAGTTTCGGATGCTTAACGAATCACTTTTGGACTTTGGAAGATAGCAGATTTCTGGTGTTCTGTTGCAGTCATTTTCTTCATCGCATTCGTGAGGGAGTCCTCGCATTCACGTAAGGTATCTGGGAAGGGAATATGAATTACTCTTCGCGTTCGCGAAGGTGTGGAATCTCGAAGCTACGTGTTCGCGACATGGTCTTTGCGTTCGCAAAGAAGAACTGGAGGCAGGCGAGGTTTCGTGCTTCGCATTCGCGATGGAGATCCCGCGTTCGCGAAGGGTCAAGCTGAATGGTCTTCGCATTCACGACATGTGCATCACGTTCGCGATGGAGGATTTTGGGCCGAAGTAAATTGTACTTCGCGAACGCGAAGGTGTGGCCGCGTTCGCGAAGAAGGATGCGTCTGGGCAGTATTAAAGTTCCAAAAACGGAGGTTATGCCATTTTTATCAAAAACGTAAGTTGGGAACTCGGATTTTGAATGAGGGATTGAGGTATTTTCAGAGATATCGATTGGGTAACGATTCTTAACTCCTTTATGGTTATATTCCACTAATCTATGCTTGAATTCATCGTTAAATTTCGGATTTGGGGTGAAAAATTGAGAAAAGTTCTTAGGCCGAATTTTGGGCTTTTGATTGAGATTTTGGTATCGGATTTGAGCAATTTTTGTACGAGTAAACTCGTGAGTGAATGGGTGTTCGTATTTTTCGACTTTTACCCGATTCCGAGACATGAGACCCATGGGCGATTTTTGAGTTAACTTCGGAATTTTTGTTAAAATGTTAATTTCATTAATTAGATGAGTCTATTATGGTTGTATTATGATATGTTATTGCTTTTGGCTATATTTGGGCCATTCAGAGCCGGATATTCGTGGGAAAGGCATTGTGACCGATTGATTGAGCTTGGTTCGAGGTAAGTGGCTTGCCTAGCCTTGTGTTGGGGACTTTCCCCTTAGGATGTCTTGATATTATTTAGTGTGTGGGCGCCGTGTACGTGAGGTGAGGAGTACGTACACAGGCTGTTATTGCAAAAATCATGTTTATCCTTTTTAAATCATAAATTGCTTCTCTTATTAAATTGCACTAATATGCTTAATTGTTTAGTTTAGACTAGAAAAGCATGCTTATGTGTTTTAACTGCCTATTTGACATTCTGTGCGCCATGCTTAGTTAAATTCCTATTTTCCTTGTCTGTGTTCAGTATAAACTGTATAACTCGATGCCATACATGCCATTTCATCTTGCGTTGCATATTTAAATTGGGACTACGGACGTATTACGGGAGATCCCCCTGTCTTGCATATTTACTTTGGGACTACAGACGTATTTCGGGAGATCCCCCAGCACTGCATATTTACTTTGGGACTACGAACGTATTCCGGGAGATCCCCCAACACTGAATATTTACTTTGGGACTACGGACGTATTCCGAGAGATCCCCCAGCACTGCATATTTACTTTGGGACTACGGACGTATTCCGGGAGATCCCCCTGTACTGCATATTCATTCGGAACTACGGGACGGTATCCCAGGAGATTCCCCATTGTGTTTACTTTGTTCTGAGCCGAGGTCTCCCTTAATTGTTAAATTTCGAGAATCTCTTTAACTGTGTCACCATAAATTTTACTTATATCTTTTACTTTTTAATTTATTATTTTTACTCCGGTAGGGCCTTGACCTGACCTCATCACTACTTGACCGAAGTTAGTCTTGGCACTTATTGGGTACCATTGTGGTGTACTCATGCCTTTCCCTGCACATGTTTTCATGTGCAGATCCAGGTGCGAGCTATCAGCCTCGGGGTTAGTACATGCTGGTGATTTTAGGAGACTTCAAGGTACTACTGCTTGCGTCCGCAGATCTTCGGAGTTCCCTTCTACTCCCTCGCCGAGAGACTTTCTTTATTATATTCAGACTTTTGTATAGAGCTACATAGATTATAGCAGCTTGTGACTTAGTGATATTTCGGGTCTTGAAAAATTATTTTGTATATGCCGAGTGGTACTACTCTTGGCTATTTATAATATGCTGTTTATCTTTAAAATGTTGTATTTTCTTTATATTTTTCGCAATATTAGGCTTACCTAGTCGTAAAGACTAGGTTCCATCATGACACCTTACGGAGGGTTAATTTGAATCGTGACACTCGCGGAGCAAAATTAATATATAATAACTGATGAATAAAATAGTAGAGTGAAAGTAATTTTCCGTAAACTATTATTTCAAGTCACTAATCTTGCTTGTCTCAGTTTTAATTCTCACGGAGGAATTATTGTAGGCAAGATTATTGATCCTTAGTAAAAATATTCTCACGAAGTTTTTACTTTATTTTTGCACAATTCAAGAAAGAAAATATTTTGGTTTAAACGTCACTAGTTTTAAGTTGATTAATTAACATAATTCTCAATTGTATTAGAAATAAGCAATTATTCTTTAAAGAAATAAATGTAGAAATTGAAATTTTATTATAGTAATATTATCAAGTGAATTCAATGACCCCCAACTCTTTTTTTAAAATTATCTTTCAAAAGTTGTTTGTTTTGTTTAAGTAATTAGCAAATTTTAAACCTCACTCACTTTTTTCATCAATTTGATTCTTCAAATAGTAGTTAAAATATTGTAAGTGTGTAGCATAGATTATCCAGTCTCTGTGAGATAATATCTTAAACTATACTAAAATTTGACAGAGTACGAGCAGAAAATTCCAATACACATTGGCCTCGTCTTCAAACACCCTCAATTTGAACAATTGTGCAACATGAAAGAAAATTGCTAAGTTAAAACTCTATAGTAAAATGATTAAAATTCATTGATGAATTCCATTTAAAATATATACAACATGAAAGGATAAAAAGTAGAGAACATCAAAGGAAGAAAAATTGGGGAAAGAACAGAGAATGAGAGATAGAGAGACAGAGAGAGAGAGAGAGACAGAGACACAAAGACAGAGAGACGGAGACACAGAGAGCGCATGAGAGAGAGAACATGGATGGAAAAAAAGTAATTCCTTATTCAATTCCTAATATAAAGGGATACTCATTTAAAACTAATTTGTATATAATTGATAAATTGTATATGGTCATGTAATTAAGTTAAAACTTAATTGGGGAGGATAATAAAGTTTCATATATAGTATAGGAAGGTAAAAATCCCAAAAAAATATTCTCCTCATTTTCCTTCTCTATAGGGGAAAGTGTTTGTTGCCCGTAACACTAGGGTTAGCGGAAGTTTTTGATTAACACTACTTGGGGGATAGCATCCACACTACAATTTTAATCGACTCAATTGAGAAAATTATCATAATTCATAAATGAAAAAGAAATGTGTCACGACCCAAACTCTTTCCGTATAATGTCGTGATGACACCTAGTCTCGATGACTAGGTAAGCCTAACAAATTGCGGAAATAACAATAAGAAAGTAAAACTTGGCAACTAACAGCAGTGGATAACTGAATAACTATTAACAATGCCGCTCGGCATGTACAATAACCAATACTCTATAATACACAATCTTTCCAAAACCCGGAACATCGTAAGTCACAAGCTACAGAAGGAAACTAGTATCTCTATACACCAGAGTCTAACAAAAGAAGTACGAAAGGTAAATGACATAGGAGAGAATAGAGGGGGACTCCGAGGTCTGCGGACGCGGCAAATGTACCTTGAAGTCTCCGTACAACAACAAGCACTTTCAGCTAGTAGCGGGGCTGATAAGAAGCACCTGGATCTGCACAAAAAAACATGTGCAGAAGAGTAGCATGAGTACACCACAACGTTACCCAGTAAGTGCCAAGCCTAACCTTGGTAGAGTAGTGACGAGGTCAGGTCAGGCCCACTGGTATATAATAAATAAAGCAGGAAAATAGAACAGTATAACAAGAGACTGGAATTTAACAAAAAGAAAACACAGTGATATAATAATGCAACACACAGGAATAAATAGTAGGGGATCTCCCGAGATACCGTCTCGTAGTCCCAAAATAAATGTTCAGGGAGAACTCCCGAGGTACCGCCTAGTAGTTTCAAAAGTAAATATACAGGGAGAACTCCCGAGGTACCGCCTCGTAGTCTCAAAAGTAAATATACAGGGAGAATTCCCGAGGTACCGCCTCGTAGTCTCAAAAGTAAATGTGCAAGGAGAACTCCCGAGGTACCGCCTCGTAGTCTCAAAATTAAATGTGCAGGGAGAACTCCCGAGGAACCACCTCGTAGTCTCAAAAGTAAACACACAGCTCAACAGATAAATACCATAGTTAACAGCAAGAACTCTACAGTTAAGACTGATAAAGAACAAGGAAAAGCAGGAAATCAACTAGGCATGTTTCATAGAGTTCAAATAAGTTGTTAAAGTACGTAGACATGCGATATTAGACTAAACAGGATAACTACACATATTGGAATAGCTCAATTAAGAATGAAAATATACTAATACTCATTTAAACGGTATAACTCAAATTAAAGGAAAACAGGTTGCTACTTAGTAAAAATAAATTGGGTTTTACAACAAATAGCTCGTGTACGTACTCGTCACCTCACATACAGGCGCTCACATATCACAACAGTACCAAATCCTAAGGGGATCTCCCCCACACAAGGTTAGGCAAGCCACTTACCTTGAACCAAGCTCAATCAATCGGTAACAATACCTTTTCCACGAATATCCTACTCTGAATGGCCCAAATCTAGCCAAAACCAATTACATATCATAAATACAACCATAATATACTAATCTAATTAATGAAATCAAGACTTTAACAAAATTTCCGAAATCTGTCCTAAAAGGTCGACCCGGGCCCCATCTCGGAATCGGGCAAAAATCACAAAATCCAAAAGCCCATTCACTCACGAGTCCGACCATACCAAATTTATCAAAATACTACCTCGAATGACCACTCAAAACCCAAAATCAAACTTTTCAAATCCCTAGCCTCAAACTCCCAAATTTTACCTTAAATACACACTAACTAAATGGAAAAATAAATGGGGAAGCAAGATTATTGATCAAAAATAAGCACAAGGGACTTACCTCAAGAAATCCCTCCAAAATGCTCTCAAGAAATCGCCAAACCCGAGCTCAAAAATATCAAAAATGAGCAAAAATTGCGAACCCTTGCATTTAAGTGTTCGGTCCAGAAATTTCGCACCTACGGACCTCTAGTTCGCACTTGTGATGCCGCACCTGCGGCAAAACTATCGCAGGGGTGGATTCCGCTCATGGCCAGGGTTTTTGCCTTTGCGGACCAGGGATCGCACCTGCGATATTGCTTCTACGGAGACCCTTTCGCTCATGCGATCCCAACCCTCCCAGGCCTCTCCGCTTCTGCGTTTAAGGTTACGCAGAAGTGACTCCGCTCCTGCAGCCTTCATGTCGCACCTGCGACCCAGGCCAAACTACTCCAGCCCGCATCAACGATCATCCTCTCACACGTGCGAGTCCGCACCTGCTGTCAACCCACCGCAGGTGAAAAAACACCAGAAACCAGCAACTTCAGCAATTTGCATAAGTCCAAAAATGATCTGTTAACCACCCGAAATCAACCTGAGGCCCCCCGGGACCTCAACCAAATATATCTACCAGTCCAAAAACACCATACGAACTTAGTGGAGCCCTCAAAACACGTCAAACAACAAAAAAAATGAATCACCCTCCAATCCAAACTTAATGAACTTGAAACTTTAAATTTCTACAACTGATGTTGAAACCTATCAAACCACGTCCGATTGACCTCAAATTTTGCACACAAGTCATATTCAACATTTAGGACCTACTCCAACTTCCGGAATTAGAATCCAACCCCGATATCAAAAATTCCACTACCGGTCAAAATCTCTAAAAATTCGACTTTCGCCATTTCAAGCCTAAATGAGCTACATACCTCATATTCACAATCCGGACACGCTCCTAAGTCCAAAATCACCCAACGGAGCTAACGGAACTGACAGAAATCCATTCCGGAGTCATATTCATACTGTTCCGACTACGGTCAAAATCCTAAGGCTTAAGCTTCCGTTTAGGGACTACGTGTCCCAAAACACTCCGAAACCAAAAACAATACCTCCCGACAAGTTATATAAGCAGAAAAAGATACGGAGGAAGCAATTAATAGGGAATCAGGGCTATTACTCTCAAAACGACCGGTCAGGTCGTTACAAAATGGTTATAGAGAGATTTGCACAAAAGTACAGCCCCACATACTACATTGCACCTACATTGCCATGGTTTTAAGTTTATATTTGCATAGCCCATTATTGTCTGCAATATGGGTCAATTTTGGCAATGTACTTGGGTCAGCTATATTTTCATGTAATTTATTTAGGAAATTTTACCTCCCATAGCAAAGGTATACACCCTATTTATTATAAACTAAAATTATTTTAAAATATTATTTTCTATAGCTACTTTTTATATTTTAAAGCAAAATAGGTATTTATGGTATATCCTACCATTGAGGCATGAAATATGTGATTTATGTTTTCCTCTCTCTTTCTTTCAATTAACACAAGATTCTCTCTCAGATTGTTTCTTCTTTCTCTCTTTCTTTCAATTAACACCCCATTCTCTCTCAAAATCCCAACAAAATTTTTCTTCTTTCTCCTTCCCTTCCTTCTCTCTCTGTTCGAGCAGAATACCTGCTTAGTTTATACACCAAATATTGCAAAGGATTTGTACTGCTTAGTTTCTACGTCGGATATTTGCAATGGATTTGTACTGCAATATTAGAAAGAAAGAGATTGCTGCTTTCTCTATGCTGGATATTGAAATGGATTCTTCTACACGGATACTGCAATATTTTTTACACCAGAGAAGATTTGAGGGCCGGGGTTTTTGTTCGTCTCCATTTTTAGGTTTAATACAATGTATACAATACTTTGCTTGGCCGGAAAATGCCATATCCGACGAACTTTCTTCCCTTCTTTGCTATTTAGTCACATACAATGATACAAACACATTGTATTCTGTACAAATTCACTCAAATACATTGTATTTTTATATAAATACATTATTTTTTGCCTGTATTTATTGATTTTGAAGGTTTGTATTTTTTTTTAATGAATACACATGTATTCATGCATGAATACATGATATAAATATTGAAATACACTGAATACAAACATTAAAATAGAACATAATATAAATAGTGAATACATTTAATTTTAAAATACAGTGAAATATAGTAAAATATACTGAATACAAATAGAAATACAGTGAATACAACTATTAAAATATACTGAATACAGCAGTAATAACATATATTAGAAATAACTAAAATGTTGTAAATACAAATTTATTTGAATACACTGAATATAAAATAGCGAATACAGTAAATACAAATATTGAATCTAATGAATGCAACAGTAAAAAAAATATTGAAACACACTAAATTCTAAAGTTAAATACAACAACTATATACAACTGAAAAATCATTCTAATTGATTGAGTTGATAATGAGACATGTAAGAACTGATTTTGTTGAATTATATTAGGAGTGTATCACGCTAATTGATATTATTTCCATTATCAGACAGCTGGGCATACCTATTTTTAAGGTGATTGACGTTACTATATTCATGAATACATGGCGCGAATACATTTGAATACATGCGCGTACACTGGACTGCCCTGATTTTAGGCGCTTTTTGTTGTTATATTCATAAATACAACAACGCGAATACATGTGAATACATACGCGTACAGCTAGACTGCCCTAATTTTAGGCGCCTTTTGCTGCTGTATTCATGAATACATCAGCGCAAATACATGCGCGTATAGCTGGACTGCCCTGATTTTAGGCACTTTTTGCTGCTGTATTCATGCTTTTTGCTGTTGTATTCATGAATACAGCAGTGTGAATACATGTGAATACATGCGCATACAGCTAGACTGCCCTGATTTTAGGCACTTTTTGCTGTTGTATTCATGAATACAGTCGCGCGAATACAGCGAATACACTACCGTAACAACTGAATAGTAGCTATAGGAAATAATTATGTATATGGTAGCTATAGGAAGTTAATAGCCACACAATAATAGTGGTTTCTGAAAATTCCTCATTTTTTAAGGTGAGAGATTTGCACAAAAGTACAACTCTCCATACTATATTGCACCTATATAGCCATAATTTTCAAGTTTACACCTGCATATCCCATTATTGTTTGCAATATGGGTCAATTTTGGTAATGTACTCGGGTCAGCTGTATTTTTATGTAATTATTTTAAGGTTTTATATCCTCTATCGGTATTGTAACGACCCAAGTGGTCGTTTTGCCTTATAGAACACCGTTGTCCTAAATAAGACTCTCCGTATGTACTTTTACTATTTTATGAATTGGAGGGATGGTTAGTTCGGGATTTGGAAGGGTTCGGGTTAAAATCGAAACACTTGGTTCCTTAGTTAGCTTTAAAAAGGCTAAGTTTGACTTCGGTCAACATTTTGAGAAAATGACTCCGGAATCGGGATTTGACGGTTCCAATAGGTTTGTATGATGATTTTGGACTTGGACGTATGTTCGAATCGGGTTTTGGACAACCCGGGAGCGTTTCAGCGCTTAATAGTGAAAGTTATCTATTTGAAGGTTTTAAGGTTCTTTGAATTTGGTTTGGAGTAGGTTTTGGAGTAATCAAGGTTCGTTTGGAATTCCGAGTCTGGGAATAGTTCCGTATGGTTATTTAATACTTGCACGCAAAATTTGGTGTCATTTCGAGTAGTTTAAGTACGTTGCGGCGCGTTCGGAGTAAGTTTGAAGAATTTAAAATTTGTAAGTTGAATCAATTTGGTTTGGGGTATGATTCTTAGCTTTGATGTTATTTTACGCATTACGAGATTTCGAACGAGTCCGTATTATGATTTCAAACTTGTTGGTATGTTCAGACGGAGCCCCGAGGGCCTCGGGTATTAATCGGGCGAGGCTCAGACCAAGTTCGAACTTGGGAGCAACAACTGAAGCTCCCAGCTTCTGGTGTAACCGCACTTGTGGATGGACAGCCGCAGGTGCGAGCTCGCAGAAGTGAGCCACGAGCCATAGAAGTGGCCAAGAGGGGGGCTGCCAGTGACCGCAGATGCGGGGAAATGAACCGCACATGCGAAGGCGCAAGTGCGAGGAAGGCTGCACAGGAGCTGACGGAGGTCGCAGGTGCGACGCACGCACCGCAGAAGCGAGCTGCTGGTGGCAGAAGCGAAGGAGCCGGCTAGGGGAAGGAACCATCTACGAGGCCCTTTCCTCAAATACGAAGCCACAGATGCAGAAATCATAGAAGGCAGAACCTTCATTTAAGTCGGGGCTCAGCCATTTTTTAGCCCATTTTCTCCTTTTTTTTGGGCGATTTTGGATCTTCTTGAGAGGGGTATTCACCTAGAACCTTTGAGGTAAGTAAATTCTACTTATTGTGAGTTAAACACATAGATTATGGGTAAATTTAACATGTAATTTGTGGAAATCAAAGGTTTAGATGAAAACCCTAACTTTTGATAAAAATGAGATTATAACCACGAAAATGGTTATGCAATGGGATGAAAAATGTATATTTGAGTTCTTGAGGTTATGGGTGACGATTTCCTCTGAAAATTTATGGAATCTGGGCACGTGGGCCCAAGGGGAATTTTAGGGATTTTACCAAATTGGGTTGGGTAATTACACTAATAGATAAATTATGAAATTTTGAGTATGTTTTGATTAAATTATATAACATTTGACTAGTTTCGAATTTTTCGGCACCAAATTGAGGCTTTAACGCGAAATTTGTGATCGGGAAGTGAACTTTGAGACGCGCTAAGTCTCTTGTCTAACCTTGTAAGAGGGAATTTACCCCATAGGTGTTGTAAATAAATATTTGTTTCTAATTGTGGGGGCTACGTACGTACGAGGTGACGTGTCATGACCCAAAATCCATTAAAGGCCGTGATGGCGCTGGACACCGCTGTCAAGCAAGCCAAAAATAAATATTTAATTGGGTTCTCATTTTAATTTTTTGAAATCATACTTTCCTTCAATTAAATAGTAAAAGGTGGAATTTACAGAATAAATAATAATATTTTTAATAATTTCAATACAGGAAAACCCAAATCACCCCAAAATCCGGTGTTACAAGTGCATGAGCCTCAACTAGGAATGTAAATAAAATACAATATTTGTCCGGAATACAAATTCGGACAGGAGAAATATAAATACTATGAAGGAGACTTTGCTGGATACGGACTCGTAACATGGAATACATCTCACCTAAGTCCCCGCAATAACCGCGCCTTTGCTCCCACAAGGCCACTAGACATATGTGCACCTGCACAAAAATGTGTACCAAGTATAGTATGAGTACGTAAATCAACGCGTACCCAGTAAGTGTCCCACCTAAGCTCGAAGAAGTAGTGAAGAGGGGTCGACTCCGACACTTACTAAGGGCCAACAATATGATATTATGAACTTCTAATTAAGTATGATATATATAACAATAAAACTCAGAACAAGAAATAACTGAACAATTCATCACCATATTTAAGAACCCAAATCACTTTCTTCATTTAAAACAAATAATCTTTAAAATAATGAATTTATACCCATTATAAAAGGGACTTCCAGTTCTATTATCACGTACAAAATTCCACCGAGGACGTTCGGCCCGATCCAACATAAATGTAAACTGTGCACTACCGAGGGTCGAACGGCACGAACCATAGATGCATCTATTAACCTGCCGAGGCGAACGAACCGCTCCCATGAGAGTAGTAGAAAGCATTACCCCACTCGCGGAATATACTTGCAACGCGGTCAAATATAAATTATCAATAAATTATAACCCTTTCTTGATTCTTTTCAAAATAAAGATAATTCAACTTAATGCTTTTGAATCCTTAAAATCCTCGACTTAGTTCCATTTGATACAATTAACAAATATAATCAAATAACGCTGTCCACAAAGCATGGTGTAAACCTAAAACTACTCTGACATAAACAGGAATAGTAGCTACGTATGGACTCTCGTCACTTCGTGCGTACGTAGCCCCCCACAAATAACAACACATATTAATTAAGTTCACCTATGGGGTAAATTCCATCTTACATGGTTAGAAAGGAGACTTACGTGGCTCCAAAGTTCCATCACCGGCTCCCAAGCCCTTCCAATAACTCAAACCGATACCAATCGCTCCAAAACTAGTCAATAAACGTGCAAATCCATAAATATACACTCTAATACTTATTATAATCCAATTTATAACAATTCCTAACTACGCTTGAAAAGTCGATAAAATCACCCTCGTGCCACGTGCCCGGATTCTGAAAACTTTTGAAGACAAACACTACCCATATCACTACGAACTCGAATATATAATTTATTCTCAATTTCATGCCCAAATTCGTGATCAAAATCCAAGAATACCAATTTCTAGGTTTTTCTTCAAAATCCCAAATTTCTACTAATTTCCATGTTTAAATCCTTATATAAACCATGTATTTAACTCACAATATGTGGGAATCACTTACCTTGACATATATGATGAAAAATACCCTTCCAAGAGCTCCAAAAATCGCCCATCCAAAAGCTAAATGGAAGAAAAATGCCAAATCCCGTCTTTTAAAAACTTTACTGCCCATGCGATTTTCGCATCTGCGGTCCCGCTTCTGCGGACCTCCCATCGCTTCTGCGATCCAGGGCTTCCAGCCCATTTCCGCATATGATGTCTCCCATGCGCAGATGCGCATCCGCATCCCCAGGCTCTTCTCTTAATCTCGCACCTGCGACGCACCTGCGCATCTGCGACCTCGAAGGTGCAGACAACCTTTTGCACCTGCGGTCGCTGCCCAACTTTGCCCAAACTGCACTTGCAACCTTTTCCTCGCTTCTGCGGTCACGCACCTGCGGTCAAACTTGTGCAGGTCTGATTACACCAAAACTGGTGCACTTCAGCCATTCCTTAAGTCCAAAACTTTCTCCGTTAACCATCCGGGACCTATCCGAGGCCCCCGGAACCTTAACCAAATATACAAACATGTCCCAAAACATATTATGAACTTAGTCGAGGCCTCAAATCATGCCAAACAATATCGAAACTATGAATCACCCTCCAATTCAAACTTAATGAACTTTGAGATTCCAAACTTCTCCAATCAATGCCGAAACCTATCTAATCACATCCGATTGACCTCAAATTTCGCACACAAGTCATAATTGACATTACGGACCTACTCCAACTTCCCGAATCGGAATCCAACCCCGATATCAAAAGGTCGACACCCAGTCAAACTTCTTAAAATTATCCAAATTTCCAACTTTCGCCCAAATGACTCCAAAATGACCTATGGACCTCCACATCCACTTTCGGGCGCGCTCCTAAGGACAGAATCATCATATAGAGCTATTCCCAAACTCGGAATCCCAAACGGACGTCGATATCATTGAAATGCACTTCAACTCAAATTTATGAAATTCTTCCAAAATGCCAACCTTCCACAATAGGCGCCGAAATGCTCCCAAGTCATTCAAAGCCCAATCCGGACATATGCCTAAGTCCAAAATCATCATACGAACCTGTTGGAACCTTAAAATCCCGATCCCGAGGTCGTCTACTCAAAAATCACACTTTAGTCAATTTCTCCAACTTAAGGCTTCCGAAATTAGAATTTTCTTTCCAAATCAACTCTGAACTTCTCGAAATTCAATTCCGACCACGTGCAAAAGTCATAATACCTGAAGTGAAACTACTCAAGGCCTCAAACCATCGAATGACGTGTTGGAGCTCAAAACAACCGGTCGGGTCGTTACATTCTCTCCCACTTAAACATATGTTCCTCCTCGAACGTGCTAAGAACTGCTCTGGAGTTGTCCGAAATCATTGTTCAATACCTCGTGCACCTACCTGTGCTACCACAACCCAGTTGAGCACATTAGCTCGAGCAAATCTGAAGATCCTCCCTTTAATTTAGGAAAATAAGCCTTAGAGCCAAATTCCAACATCCGAAATTCTCTACTAAGCCTGCTTCCAACATACGAACATCGTTCCAATCACTACACGATGTGCCAATACATGATTGTATACTCTCACTGAATTCACGCCATGCACCGCATAATTCACATGACCATAATAACATCCTCCGATAACAATTGCCGAATCCCACGAATCTGATGCTCACAACACACCTCATGACACATATAAGTCTTGTTCCAATTCTCGAAATGCCATGACAGAGAAGATGTGTAGAACTCATAGACACCTGCCGAATTACAATTTATGGAGTCTCTCCTCCCGACAAGAACCATTACCTCATTATGAACCAAACAACGATATTTGCTTTTTAACATGCCTCATATAATCCGATCGCACTGATTCCCGGTCCAATAATCTCGTCTCACCCAGTATAAGCAGTTGTGGCAATAAGCCACCACAAACACTACCAAAGGTCTCATATGATGCCACCATGTGCCAACAAGCCACAAGCTCACATGTGATATATAAGGAAAAGAACTCTGGAAAGATATACCCAACCCACATAACTACTTAAAACAACCAAAAAGATGTTATGAACCTTCCTCAGGAAATGAGAAGCAAAACACACAATAATAGCTATGGGAAACTGTACTCAATATCATATTGTTGCGGCGTGCAACCCGATCTACACATGATACCATTGCGGCGTGCACCCTAATCCAACCATGATACCTATGGCGGCGTGCCACCCGATTCAAAGAACATATACCTGTGGCGGCGTGCCACCCGACCCGCACATGGTAATAAATAGGGAAGTACCCATCAAGCCAAAACGCTTATACCTACGAAATACCCAAATTTCAACCATAAGCACGCCAAGTGCATAATACAAATCCTGGGGAGACGGGTAGCGCCATAAGCTATAAAACTCAAGCACGACTAAGGTGCGATAAATGACCTGCATCTTGAGAGTCATCCTGCTCATAAAACACCACAACTATACGGGATCTCAATACAAGTATGAATAATCAAACTGCCTCACAACCCACATGGCACAATAGAGACTACACGGAAGACCAACAATAGAAATAACATCCAAGGCCCGAAGACCCCTCTGAAAAAAATGCTATGATGAAAAGAACACATCTGGCCTGATATATGGAGCCCACATTCACATTTAGATCCACCCACGGACCTCAAGCCGATTCTGATCGTACCGCACTGGGCTAATAACCTTTCAAGGGTCCACATTTCCATGACACACAAGAATAGCAGTCAAATTCGGAACAAACTTTCACAGTCCATAGTCAAATGAACCGAACGCCCTTCAGGCATAAATTCTCTGTCACGACCCAAAATCCCACCACATGCATCGTGATGGCGCCTAGTCTCTAAGACTAGGTAAGCTGATTTCTATTACATTTTGAATCCATTTTTTTTTTGAATTAAATAAGTAACCAAAACTAACATCGGAATAAATATGAATATACAACCTCCCAAGACTGGTAGTACTAAGTCACGAACTCTAACTGAATACATGGAATGATCACGAGGACCAAATATACAATATTGTTTGATTAAAAATTAACAGTACAATAAAATGAAAAGACTTCAAGGGACTGCGATGACCAAGCAACTCTACCTTGAATCCTTACGGTCCCGCTTTAACTCTACTCAAGTCCGATATCGACAATACCTGACTTTGCACATAAATGTGCAGAAGTGTAGTATGAGCACACCACGGTCGGTACCCAGTAAGTATCAAGACTAACCTCAGTGGAGTAGAGATGAGGTGCAGTCAAGACACTCACTAGTCTAATAGCCTGTGCAATATAATATACAAGATAGTACGAAACATATAACAATAAGGACATCAAAAAACAACCAGTGATATGCACAGCAAGACAACAGAACACCATTTAATATCGCTCAACAAATAATAAATACAAGTACACCCAATTAAATCAAATTCTTCAAATAAATGTCCTTCACATATAATTCTACCAAATAACTCCCTTTCAAATATAATTTTCCTCAAATAAATATCTTTCAAATATAATTCTTTCATATAATACTTTCTAAATAAAAATCCTTCCAAATAAATATTTTGAATATAATTCTTCAATTAAAAAGTCACCATGTGACACCTCATTTCATAATCATAAAAATACGGGTCTCAGCCCATTTTTATATCTCCACGGCACTTCGTGCCCATAATTAAATCATCATATTTTTCCGTCACCTCGTGCCCTCATTTCATATCATAACTGCACGGGCAATTCACATGCAAATATCTTTAATGTATATAAGATCCACATGATTAATTTATTTCCACTAAAGTGAGTTTCTAATTTTTAAATCAAGTAAGAAATCATCAAAGAAATGAGTTTATTTTTGAACTCGTTTGGGTGAAGAAAATGACATTTCAATTAAAATGAAGCATCCGATGACTACTAATTTGGATGTAAAATTTATTAAATTAAAACATAATAGCAATTTCTTTTATTCGAAATAACTCAATTCTCAAAAACCAGTAAAAACCATAAACACAAATCTGCAGAGTCTGGTACAAAAAGCCAAAGCCAACACAATACAACAAGGAATACCAAAACACATAATAAAATCAAATAATACATCACGGAAGAACACAAGAATTTACATATCACGAAAAAACAAAATAACCAAAGGCAAGTGCATCCATAGAAAAATATCAACAAAAGGGCACTCCCGAGGTACCGCCTTGTAGTCTCAAAAGTAAATATACAAGACAGGGGGATCTCCCTAGGTACCACCTCGTAGTCCCAAAAGTAAATATGCAAGACAGGGGGATCTCCCGAGGTACCGCCTCGTAGTCCCAAAAGTAAATATGCAAGACAGGGGGATCTCCTGGAATACCGTTCCGTAGTCCCAAAGTAAATATGCAGGTCATGAGGGATCTCCCGGAATACCGTTCTGTAGTCCCAAAGTAAGTATGCAAGGAAGGGGGATCTCCCGGAATACCGTTTCGTAGTCCCAAAGTAAATATGCAGGGCAGGGGGATCTCCCAGAATACCGTTTCGTTGTCCCAAAGTAAATATGATTTCAACAACTGCACATCAAGTGCTCACATATCACAAATGGCTCATCAAGTGCTCAAATATTACAACATATCACAAATTGCACATCGAGTGCTCAATTATTTCAACTTGCCACAGAAATAAATAATACATCATTTTCCACAATAAGGAGCTCATGGCTCGATCATAATGTGCACAAAATCTTAACAAAAATATCCGGGAGTGAACAACTCAACAAAATAATATTTCACATAAATTCAAGGTGGCAATCACACCAAATTATCATATAAAAACAATTTCAACAAACAAGGGTCTAGGCATGACAAATAGAGGATTTAATAAGTGTCAATAATTTCCAATTTAATACCTAAGGGCTTCTAAGGATTTTAATCAACGAAATTTGCACATATAAACCAAGTACGTACTCGTCACCTCGCGCACATGGTTTTCAATTATACAGTTTGCACATAATACTCAATGCCTATGGGGTATTTCCCCCACTCGAGGTTAAGCAAGACACTTACCTTTTTGAAGTTATGCCGATATTTCAAAATCGCCTTCTTGCTTGAATTGACCTCCGGACCACTCAAATGTATCCAAATTAATTGTATAACTTCATAAAAATTTATCGAAAACAATTCCGGATAATAATACGCCGACTTAAATATTTATTCCAAAAAGTCAACAAAAATCAACGCGGGACTCGCCCCTCAGAACCCGACATAATTTTCATGAAATTCGAACACACATTCTGATACGAGTTCAACTATACCAATTTTATTGAATTCCAAAAACAACTCGACCTCCAAATCTTAAATTTTTGTTTTTGGAAGATTTTACAAAAATCTTGGTTTCTTCCATTAAAATCTAAATTAAATGATGAATATAATCATAGATTCATGAAATATAAACACTTTAGGATATAAAACACTTACCCCAATCCATATGGTGAAAATTACCTCAAAAATCGCTTTAATCCGAGCTCCATAGCTCCAAATATGTTAAAAATGGCTGAAACCTCAAAATATAGCTACTGCCCAGGTATTTACTCTTCATGATTGCGAAGCACAAAATTTTTCAGCCCCAAAATTGCTATTCGCGATCGCGGAAAACCAATCGCGATCGCGAAGAACAAACTCCCCAACTCTTCCAGATAGCTTTTAGTATAATGGTCATAACTCTTTGTACAAAACTCTAAATGATGAATGGTTTAACTTTCCGAAATCTAGACTCCAAGGGCTATAACTTTTATTTGTTTCTCATCTCCCAATTCCTTACAGATTGCGAGATATAAGCTTCCAAAGTCAGCCCTATGCAACCGAGATGTCCAAACTCTTCCCGGACAGCCTGTAGTATATCAACGATACCTTTTTGTGTACACACCTCCAAATGACAAATTGTTTTCCTTTGTGAAAACTAGACACAAAGGGCTAAAACTTTCATTTTTGGATCATCTCCAAATTTCTTATAGATTGCGAGATATGAGCTTCCAAATTTGGGTCAGTACGGCAGGAGTTTCCTCTACGCGATCGCGAAAAGCGTTCCACGATCGCGATTCACAGTGTCGAAACAGCAAAATTGCTCTTCGCGATCGCGACCGTTTGTCCGCGATCGCGATGCATACCTCTGTAGCTAAAAACCAGCAACTAAAAATGGCCTAGAAATGGTCTGAAACTCACCCGATCCACTCGGTACCCCGTCCGAGCATACCAACAAGTCTCAAAACATATTGCGGACTTAGTCGAAACCTCAAATCACATCAAACAATGCTAAAACCACGAATCGTACCCCAATTCAAGCTTAATGAAACTAAGAAATTTCAACTTCTACATTCGATGCCGAAACCTATCAAATCAAGTCCGATTGACCTCAAATTTTGCACACAAGTCATAAATGACATAACGGACGTATGAAACTTTTAAGAACTGGATTCTGACCCCGAAATCAAAAAGTTAACTCCCCGATCAAACTTCCAACTTAAACTTCCTATTTTCGTTATTTGAAGCCTAATTCCACTACGGACTTCCAAATAATTTTTCGGACACGCTCCTAAGTCCAAAACCACCATACGGAGCTATTGAAATCATCTGAATTCGAATCCGAGGTCATTTACACATAAGTCAAATATCCGGTCAACTCTTTTCATTTAAGCTTCAAAAATGAGAATTGTTCTTTTAATTAAATTTTGAATCTTCCGAAAATCGAACTCGACCAAAATCGCGGGCCATAATATATATTACGAAGCTGCTCGAGATCTTAAGTCACTGAATGGTGCGTTAATTCTTAAAACGACAAGTCGGGTCGTTAGATTCTCAAATTATCGATAGTACCACAATCTCCATACTTGGTTTTAAATCTTTAATCAATCAGGTGACTACATGCCACACTTATACAATCTTCCCGTGGGATGCACTCCCACGACCTTCCGCACCAGGTAACAAGTCTGCACCTCCATACTGCCGGCCACATTAATGTTATAAAGCAAATCAAGAATACGCAAATCAGTACACAAAGCCTCTTACATAGGACACCGATCTCAGGTGACGCTAAAAACAACACCAGCTTACTCTAAACATCTGAATTCTTTCCTGCTCATCCGAGCTCTTGACATTCTTTCCAGCACCGAACCGCGACCTCGATCCTCAGCTTCCATTTTCCCATGTCGCTCACTGCACCTAACATGCCAATACGTGAGAGTACCAGAATTCCATAATAACCCCTGACCCACTAATAGGATAAACACTTCATCATATAGAAACCTTTTACTTAACTCATTTCATGTGAACCATAGCCACACGTGACTGAATTTCCATAACCGCAGAAAATACAAACCTCGAGTGGTGGTCTAAACCACCATAATTCTTCTGGGCTCCATCTACACATAACATGCCATAATACTCGAATGCCTCCAAATAAGATCAATTACGGCGACCGTCAAACCTCGCACGTACTGCAACAAATCACATGTATACTTAACATGCTGAAGGAACTAATCATTTCCACCATCATGCCAATTCAACCATTGCTAACCGAATCCGACTTCTTCTAATTTACTCTAGACTTGCCTTAAGAATAATAATAATAGCTCCATTTAAAACATAAAATACCCAAATCCGCACTCATCCGGAGTGACCTTATTTCACGAGACCATGCTATCTCAAAACCCACGAACCATCACATACTTTCATTGTGCGTATATTTGTATCTTTAACGGGCACACTCATTCTGATAATTTCCCTATGATTCCGAAGTTATTTTCTCCCATTCTTCCACCGCTACACCGCATACCGAAGATAACATAGAATACTCCAAGCCCCTTTTATAATCCGCTGCAACAGCTCGATACTTAACCATACTACGGACTCGAAATCCTTAGGCACCACACTTTAACTTTTGAATCCACTAGGACCGTTTTTGAGAGTCACCCCACTCTAGCTTGGTGCCGAATATAAGCAACTCCAAGGCTTTGTTGGCACATGAACACTCTCTCAAAAAAGCACCCGGCTGGATCACTTTCTTTGTACTTCACATCTACACGAAGCATAAAACTCTGAGTCTTCCCAAAGCCTGAACATGAATCGATAAGGCCAATTACAGCACACATTCCTCAAATCCTTTGCTCAAATTATCACTGGTGTTCTCTTTCTTTAGTCATAATAACCCACCAATATGCCGATAACCAGAAACTTCACAAGTAGACAAACATGCAATCCAATCGTAGGCGGTGGGGATCTCCCACTTAAGCTTGAAGCTACCATTACATGACCCTGGAACCTAACCAAGATTCCTTATCCCCCATTGACATGATTTTGCACAATCAACCCGCCAAATTCCTCGAAATCCTTATGTTAAACATTTAATGAACATTCTGAATCACTAGCCATATTCACATATTCAACCTCTTACTGGATAGCCAGTAAAATGCTTCGTAGAGGCTTCGTCAACATCACACGACCGCTAACCTTCTCACAGGAGATAACCCACCCTTGGAAATTACATGCCGACATTTTCCAACAGTGCTGCACCGAGTACAATTACTACAAAATCAATAAACCACCCTGAGCCCGTGCTCATTCACCAGCTGTACAAGTCCGTTAAATTCTCATGGACATCAATTAAAGGTGCGACAATACATCCCAATCCAAAGTCCTGTAGTATCCTTCTTCATATCAAGGAAATCCTTTATGTTGTATCCAACCTTCCTCTGTATAACAGCCAATATTCCAAATTAAGCCCGTAGACTGAGTCACTGTCCACCATGGATCCCAAATCGCTCTAAAATTTCTCAAGGCGTGTAGCTATCCTACCAAAGAATCCATCAGCTACTCTACAACTCTCCCATTTTGGTCAAACCCTCTCCTTTAAGCAACTACCCGACTTCTGTTTCTCACACTTGGCCTGAAGGAGACTCTGTTGGCTGCGGACTCGTAACGTGGAATGCACCTCACCTAAGTCCCCGCAATAACTACGCCTCTGCGCCCACAAGGCCACTAGACATATGTGCACCTGCACAAAAATATGTAGCAAGTGTAGTATGAGCACTTAAATTAACGCGTACCCAATAAGTATGCCGCCTAACCTCGAAGAAGTAGTGACGAGGGGTCGACTCTGACACTTACTACGGGCCAACAATATGATAAAATGGACTTCTAATTAAGCATGATATATGTAACAATAAAACTCAGAACAAGAAATAACTGAACAATTCATCACCATATTTAAGAACCCAAATCACTTTCTTCATTTAAAACAAATAATCTTTCAAATAATGAATTTATACCAATTATAAAAGGGGCTTCCAGTTCTATTATCACGCACAAAATTCCACCGAGGACGTTCGGCCCGATCCAACATAAATGTAAACTATGCACTACCGAGGGTTGAACGGCACGAACCATAGATGCATCTATTAACCTGCCGAGGCAAACGACCCGCTCCCATGAGAGTAGTAGAAAGAATTACCCCGCTCGCGGAATATACTTGTGACGCGGTCAAATATAAATTATCAATAAATCATAACCCTTTCTTGATTCTTTTCAAAATAAAGACAATTCAACTTGAAGCGTTTGAATCCTTAAAATCCTCGACTTAGTTCCATTCGATATAATTAACAAATATAATCAAATAACGGTGTCCATAAAGCATGGTGTAAACCTAAAACTACTCGGACATAAATAGGAATAGTAGCTACGTACGGACTCTCGCCACTTCGTGCGTACGTAACCCACACAAATAACAACATATATTAATTAAGTTCACCTATGGGGTAAATTCCATCTTACATAGTTAGAAAGGAGACTTACCTCGCTCCGAAGTACCATCACCGGCTCCCAAGCCCTTCCAATAACTCAAACCGATGCCAATCGCTCCAAAACTAGTCAATAAACGTGCAAATCCATAAATATACACTTTAATACTTATTATAGTCCAATTTATAACAATTCCTAACTCCGCTTGAAAAGTTGATAAAATCACCCTCAGGCCACGTGCCCGGATTCCGAAAATTTTCGAAGATAAACACTACCCATAGCACTACGAACTCAAATATATAATTTATTCTCAATTTCATGCCCAAATTCGTGATCAAAATCCAAGAATATCAATTTCTAGGTTTTTCTTCAAAATCCCAAATTTCTACTAATTTCCATGTTTAAATCCTTATATAAACCATGTCTTTAACTCACAATATATGGGAATCACTTACCTTGACATAGATGACGAAAAATACCCTTCCAAGAGCTCCAAAAATCGCCCATCCAAAAGCTAAATGGAAGAAAAATGCCAAATCCCGTCTTTTAAAAACTCCACTGCCCATGCGATTTTCGTACCTGCGGTGCCTTCGCCGCATCTACGGTCCCGCTTCTGCGGACCTCCCATCGCTTCTGTGATCCAAGGCTTCCAGCCCATTTCTGCATATGCGGTCTCCCATGTGCAGATGCCCATCCGCATCTGCGGATATGCTTCCGCACCTGCGCCCCCAGGCTCTTCTCTTAATCTCGCACCTGCGACGCACCTCCGCATCTGCGACTTCGCAGGTGCGAACAACCTTTGGCACCTGCGGTCACTGCCCAGCTTCGCCCAAACCGCACGTGCGAATTTTGTCTCACTTCTGCGGTCACGCACCTGCGGTCAAACTTGTGCACGTGTGATTACACCAGAACTGGTGCACTTCAGTCATTCCTTAAGTCCAAAACTTGCTCCGTTAACTATCCGGGACCCACCCGAAGCCCCCGGAACCTTAACCAAATATACCAACATGCCCCAAAACACATTACGAACTTAGTCGAGGCCTCAAATCACGCCAAACAATATCAAAACTACGAATCACCCTCCAATTCAAACTTAATGAACTTTGAAATTCTAAACTTTTCCAATCGATGCCGAAACCTATCAAATCACGTCCGATTGACCTCAAATTTCGCATACAAGTCATAATTGACATTACGGACCTACTCCAACTTCCGGAATCGAAATCCGACCCCGATATCAAAAGGTCCAAGCCTGGTCAAACTTCTTAAAATTATTCAAATTTTCAACTTTCGCCCAAATGACCCCAAAATGACCCACGGACCACCAAATCTACTTCCAGATGCGCTATTAAGACCGGAATCATCATACGGAGCTATTCCCAGACTCAAAATCCCAAACGGACGTCGATATCATTAAAATGCACTTCAACTCAAATTTATGAATTCGTCCAAAATGCCAACCTTCCACAATAGGCGCGGAAACGCTCCCGGGTCATCCAATATCCGATCCGGACATACGCTTAAGTCCAAAACCAACATACGAACCTGTTGGAATCTTTAAATCCCGATTCCGAGGTCATCTACTCAAAAATAGCACTTTAGTCAATTTCTCCAACTTAAGGCTTCCGAAATTAGAATTTTCTTTCCAAATCAACTCCGAACTTCCCAAAATTCAATTCTGACCATGCGCATAAGTCATAATACCTGAAGTGAAACTACTTAAGGCCTCAAACTGCCGAACGACGCGCTGGAGCTCAAAACGATCGGTCGGATCGTTACATGATGAGAGTTAGTGTGTGGCTACTATTATGCAATTGTTCGGTAGTTTTAGGACCTAATTCATGAACTATTTGAATTTTGAACTATACTTGTTAAATTAAAATGCCTAAATTATATTAGAACTTGTTAGAGAAATTTTGGAAGGTAGTTAATGAAATTTGTATTACCTTGGATATAAATCATTAATAATATTTAAGTCAAATACTTATAAAATATCCTTTTCTTCTTGTTGAGCGGGCCGAACGCCTCGGCGATATATAGATGCATCTATGGATTGTGTCGCACGTCCCTCGGCAGTGTACACATCACTATGGATCGGGTCGTATGACCTCGTCATAAATCGTGCTTAATAATAATAATTACACGATGCTTTGACATTTTATTGCAACTTGTGAAGATAAATGATTTATTGAAAATTATTAAATTATGAAAGAATTGTTTATTCCTGCTTGTTAAGTAAATTATTGTTATTCACATAAACCAAGTTTATTTAAAAATTCTTATCTTAATATTATTGACCCATAGTGAGTGTCGAAGTCGACCTCTCGTCACTACTTCTTCGAGATTAGACTTGATACTTACTTGGTACACATTGTTTACGTACTCATGCTATGCTTGCTGCACTTTTTGCGCAGGATCTGAGACAGGTACATCATGCGGTCCTACCGGTGTGCATCCACGTTATCCCGAGGCCTAGTGGTGAGCTTTCTTTCCTGAGCTGTTCCGCAGCACCTAGTGTCTCTCTTTGTATTTGTATTCTGTCTATTATGTTCAGACAGTACTTGAAATTTTGTATAATCTACTAGATGCTCATACATTTGTGACACCAGGTCTTGGCACATACACTAGTAGAATTGTAGTCTTGAAATTATTATTTTGGTTTTTATTTATTTAGATTTTCTATGTTTCTTAAATCTTGCAAGTAAGGAAAGCTTAATTACTCAGAAATTTATTAAAAGAGGAAATATATGTTTTAATTCACTAGTTGGCTTGCCTAGCGGTGATATTGGGCGTCATCACGACCTATAGGTAAAATTGGGTCGTGACAGGTGTAAATTATTTTAACAGGGTAATATATTTTCTATTTGAAACAACTGTTAGGATATACTATTAACCATGAGGTTTAGTTATAGTATTGTGTTTTATTCTTTATGGAATAATTATTTATTTGAATTATTCAATTCAATAAAGTATTGTTTTAAATAGATCATTTGTTAAATGTGTGTCATTTAGTTATATATTAGACAATTTATTGTATGCAGTCTTAGCTCATGCACAGAAGATTAAATTGTTGGTTCTCATAAATAATAAACTATGTTCACAATCGAAGATAGTGTTGGGCAAAATATAAGATTAAAGTATAATTTATCTTAATTATGGGAGTGGTTTTACTCCAACTTCTTGTGCTAGTATACTTAGTGTATATTGAACGAACCAAGTAGAGAAAGAATATATTTGTACTGAATATATATATAAAATATTTTCTCTGATTCATTAAATGAGCTTATACTCCAAATCTTGATATAGTTATTATGATCAATGTGATTTGTTTATTATTTTGATTTATCAAAAGGTACAACTCTATTCAGAGTTAGTGTATGCCTAATAGATTGGACAATAACGAATAGCATTTGTGAAATAATAATTAGTTGATAGAATCCATGACACGAATTTTGAGTTTGATGATACCCCTTTATGTAAGCTTATAAGTTTTCATGTGAAAACCCGTCCGGTGGATTTTGTATCCGTCACATGAAATAATTTAAGCGGAATTATAAAGGATTTAATTAGTTGATTAAATTAAATTATCAGTGATTTAATTTAATTAACTGGTATTTGTGATCTTAACATGGGGAGTTAAAATAAGTGTTAGTGAATTTTTAAAATTCATATTGAGGAGTTTAATTGCAGTCTTTTAGTGAAATAAACTGTAATTAATTATAGTAGGAATTAATTTATCCAAATTTTCGAATTAATGCAATAATTGGTAGCCTCTTATTGTTACTGTGGCCCCTGCTATACCTTGTAAAACCTAGACAGACTTGGGTAAAAAGTGACTTGGGAGAAAAGTCATCCTTTTGAGTTAGAGTAGGATTCTCCTTGCACAAGTAGAATTCTAGACGTTTTTGAGCCCCCTTTTGGCTGAATTTCGGGTCTACATAAGGAAGACATTTTTCACCCAATAACTCACTATTTAGAGTTGTATTATTTTTGCCCACTCAAAATAATTTCGTCCAAAATCTTACAAGTAGCATAGCAGAAGACTGCAGCCCTGGATTATTGCTCTATGGAGGACTTGTGCAACGTTTTCAAGAGTCTAATCTACGAATTATATTATTATCTAGTTTACATGTTTGTGATACATGATTTGTATGCTTGCTTCCGTTGCGCATGTTCTAACAACAACTACTTGGACAAATAAGTTTTTTTGTATTAAAAAAAACTCCACATATAAAAATTATTTGCTTAAATATTCTGCACCCAGACCAACCAGCAATACCTGAAGGCAACTTTTCTTGGAATTAAATAATTGGAGGGAAATGTCAACAAACATGATGCTTCTTGGAGTTAATGATTGCAACTCTACATAATTGCAGACTATTCTAGGATTGGATTTTGCATAATTTGATAAATATCGAATAATTTGGTAAATATCGAATAACCGTACTGAAATAGAATTTTGATATTTGATATTCGGCATAGTATTTGGTTTAAATTTTAAAAAAAATTAGTATTAGGTATTGTATTTGATATTTTAAAATAAAACACTGAAATACCGATATCGTAGTGAAATAATTATATTACATAATACACATATTATAATTTATAATATAAATATAAAAAATCTAAAATTTTACTTTCCTTTATTCTCTAATTAGTTTATCAAACCGAATAAACAGAAGTTACTGAACCGAATAAACTAAAACCGAACCATACCGAACCATACCGAATTTAATTAGGTACAATATTGGTATAGCATTTTAAGAAATCGAATACCGAAAATACCGAACCGAATGTCAAAATACCGTACCGTACCGACCGACGAACACCCCTAGACTATTCTATTCCTTTGTTCTATTTTCAGTATAATATAATAATACAAATCGTTAGTATCAGCACAAATTTTGGAAAAAATAATAAACGGGGAAATGAAACTTTTTGAGTTTATGAATGTGAAATATTATAGTAAATTGATTTTCCTAAACAACAACTTCAAACAACTGATTTCCGTCATATCTGTGTTTCACATAAAATGAAACTTAAACTCTTTTGTTCTAGCACTTTAGTAGGTACATTTTTAGACTGATTTTCTCCATCTTTGTGGGAAAGACTTTTCTCAAACTGTTTCGTTGTTGTATTTCACTTGAATTGTTTGAAAGCACAATTCAACATTACTCCAATGGAGACATCTGTACCAAGAAGAACATTTGGTGTAGGTACATCTGTTTTATATATTGCCATACCACATTTTTAAAAAGCAAAATCACAATTTTATTTTCAAGTTTCCAGGTGACATCTAATCCTTTATAATTAGGAAAAGAAAAACATCATGTGTACATTTTCGAAAAATAATAATAATTTTGTTTACCCTCAAAATCGGATAACAATTAGATTTGTACGTGATTTTAAGGATACGTGATCTAGTTTGATACAAAATGATAAATCAGATTGAAATTAAAATAAACAATGGGAAAGTAAATGCAAACCACATAGGTTGAATAGTCTTAGCCTTAGAAGGTTAGCCGCCCTCGAGCCAAAAGTGCTTTTATCGATATCAGAACATAATGAAAAGAGAATCATAAGAACTAAAAATAACAATATATTGCTTTGGAATGCGAGTTACCGTGTGTTTCACAAGGTAATCAGACCCCCTTTATATAGTAGGGGAGTCCTATTTTAGGTACAATTCTATAAAAGGTAAAAATCTCTTGGTTTGCTAATTTGCTGGTTCCTTATTGATACGTGCCGAGATTCTCGCCGTGATATCTGACCGGTTACAGATATTTCGGCCTTCCGTTATTTTGGTCTTCTATTGGTTATACCAGCTATGTTTCTTCGAGCTTATTCGGGGTCAGGTTCGATTCCGAGATCATGGAATCAATGTTCTCGAGGACGGACATTCTGACCTCATGTTCTGGTTCGATGAGACTCGGGGTCGATCTTCTACCCTCGCGTTCTGAGCCCGATCTGTCATGCAATAGTCGAGACCGATTTCAATTGTATACAGATAGTCCCCTCGTTTTTCGGAGAGTAAATGACAAGAAACAATATGAGCTTCTGATTCTCACCTCGGTACTCCGCGTCAGAAACAACAAAATGAACGAAACATCTCGTCAATCACGTCTTAGTGGCAATAAATGCTCGTCAGTTGCTGCTCGGCCACTCCTGGCTTTGAACCGTCGTTTGAAAATTATAAATACCCCCTTCTTCATTCATTCAGACTTTACAACCAAATCTTCTTTACTTTTGTTCCTTAGAAATCTTTACATTTTTAGCATTTGTATCTTGATTTCTTGAGATCTTTGTAAGAACTTCCGCTTGTCTTCATTCCAAACAATCAAGTGTATCTCTTTAACTTCCTATTTTTCAACTTTTTCCCTTCATTTAAAAAGATAATGGAGAAAACTTCAAAAATAGTTCCCCAAAAAGAAACTACTTCTGCATCGCGGTCGGCCAGTGAGGAACCAACGACGGAACCTCCTCTTAGCACATTCATTCCTGGCGGGTGCTCGGTGACCACCGATTTTAAGGTTGAGAAACCTTCACAGGTACCTGGCCGGTGCGAGAACGTCTCGAGGTACATCTGATCGATCACAGAAGAAACTCTCCCCGCGGTTAAAAAGGATTGCAACTGGGTCGGAAAAAACGTGATGGTTCCCGAGCCCGATGAAGATATCACTACCTACGTCGAGGGATACATAAGTATTTACACTTATCCCTTTACACGGGGCTCATTGGACCCGGTAATCATCCAGTTCTGCAAAAGGTACGTGGTATGCCTCGGTCAGATCCATCCCTCGTTCTAGAGGATCGTCATTCTTCTTTGGTTCTTCGTGAGCAAGATTGACGGACCTCACATTTTGCACACAAATCATAAATGATATAACGGACCTATTCAAATTTCCAAAATCTGATTCCGACTTTGATATCAAAAAGTCAACTCCCCGGTCAAACTTCCAAACTTAAATTTCTAATTTCGCCATTTCAAGCCTAATTTAGCTACGGGCTTCCAAATAATTTTTCGGACACGTTCCTAAGTCCAAAATCACCATACGGAGATATTGGAATCATCAAAACTCTATTCTGAAGTCGTTTACACATATGTCGACATCCGGCCAATTATTTCTACTTAAGCTTTTCATCTTAGAACCAAGTGTTCCTATTTCATTCTGAAGCCTCTCCGACACGTCATATATTTATAATTGAACACGGGATAAGCAGTAAATGGGGGAACGGGGCTGTAATACTCAAAACAACTGGCTGGATCGTTACATTCTCCCCCTCTTAAACAAACGTTCGTCCTCAAACGAGTTTAGAATTATACCTGGAGCCTCAAATAGATGTGGATATTTGCTCTACATCTCCCGCTCAATCTACCAAGTAGCTTATTTGACTGGCTGGCCTCTCCACTGTACTTTCACTGAAGCTATGTTTTTTGATCTCAACTTTCGAACCTGCCGGTCCAAAATGGCCACCGGCTCCACATCATAAGTCAAATTACCATCTAACTGCATTGTACTCAAATCCATAACATGAGACAGATCTCTGACATGCTTCCAGAGCATAGATACATGAAACACTGGATGAACACCTGATAGATTAGGTGGCAATGCAAGTTCATAAGCCACTTCTCCAATATTCTTAAGTATTTCAAAAGGCCCAATATACCTAGGACTCAACTTGCCCTTCTTCCCAAATCTCATAACACCCTTCATAGGCGAAACTCGGAGTAGTGCCTTCTCTCCTACCATGTAAGCAACATCGCAAACATTTTGGTCGGCATAACTCTTCTGTCTGGACTGCGCTATGCGAAGTCGATCCTGAATCAATTTAACCTTTTCCAAAGCATCCTAAACTAAATCAGTACCCAATAGCCTAGCCTCACCCGGCTCAAACCAACCCACCGGAGACCGACATTGTCTCCCATATAAAGCCTCATACGGAGCCATCAGAATGCTAGATTGGTAGCTGTTATTGTAAGCAAACTCTTCCAGTGACATAAACGGATCCCAAGAACCCTCAAAATCTATAACACAAGCACGTAGCATATCTTCCAACTGAATAGTGCGCTCGGACTGTCCGTCCGTCTGAGGGTGAAATGTTGTACTCAACTGAACTTGTGTGCCTAATTCTCGCTGCACTACTCTCCAAAACTGTGATGTAAACTGTAGTGTCCCGATTTAAAATGACGGACACTGGCACACCGTGTAGGCGAACAATCTCGCAAATATAAATCTCAGCCAATCACTCCGAAGAATAAGTAGTACTTACTGGACTAAAATGCGCGGACTTGGTCAACCGATCTATAATTACCCAAACAACATCAAACCTTCTCAAAGTCCGTGGGAGTCCAACTACAAAGTCCATGGTAATACGCTCCCATTTCCATTCCGGAAATTCCAGTCTCTGAAGCAAACCACCGGGTCTCTGATGTTCGTACTTCACCTGTTAACAATTTAAACATCGAGCTACAAACCCAACTATATCTTTCTTCATTTTTCTCCACTAATAGTGTTGCCTCAAGTCCTGGTACATCTTAGCGATACCCGGATGAATGGAATACCGCGTATTGTGGGCTTCTTCAAGAATCAATTCACGTAGCCCATCTATATTTGGCACATAAACCCGACCCTGTATCCTCAACATCCTATCATCCGCAATGATAACATCTTTGGCATCATCGTGTTGAATTGTGTCCTTCAGGACAAGCAAATGGGGATCATCATACTAGCACCCTCTGATGCGGTCATATAAAGAAGACCAAGAAACCACACAAGCTAGAAACCGACTGGGCTCCGAAAAATCTAATCTCACGAACTGATTGTCCAATGTCTGAACATCAACTGCAAGAGGCCTTTCACCAACAGGAATGAATGGAAGGCTACCCATACTCACCGCCTTTCTACTCAAGGCATCGGCCACCACATTGGCTTTCTCGGGATGATACTGAATAGTAATATCATAATCCTTTAGCAGCTCCAACCATCTTCGCAACCTCAAATTTAGATCCTTCTATTTGAATAAGTGCTAAAGTATTCGATGATTTGTAGATATCTCACAAGACACACCATAAAGATAGTGCCTCCAAAATTTTAATGCATAAACAATGGCTACCAATTCTAAATCATGAACATGGTAGTTCTTTTCATGTGACTTTAACTGGCGCGATGCATAAGCAATCATTCTACCCTCCTGCATTAAGACACACCCAATACCGATTCGAGAAGCATCACAATACACTGTATAAGAACCAAAAGCTGAGGGTAAAACTAGAACTTGAGTTTTGGTCAAGGCATTCTTAAGCTCCTGAAAACTCTCTTCACACTCAACCAACCACCTGAATAGAGCACCCTTCTGGGTCAATTTAGTCAAGGGCGATGCAATAGACGAGAAGCCCTCCATAAAATGACGATAATAACCAGCCAAGCCAAGAAAACTCCGAATCTCAGTAGCTGAAGATGGCCTGGGCCAACTCTGAACTGCCTCTATCTTCTTTGGATAATTCCTTCACTGGACACTATGTGTCCCAAGAATGCCACCAAACTAATCCAGAACTCACACTTGGAGAATTTGGCATAAAGTTTCTCCTCCCTCAGCCTCTGTAGTACAATACTCAAATGATGTGCATGTTTCTCCTGGCTACGTGAGTATACCAGAATATCATCAATAAACACTACGATAAATAAATCAAGATACGGCTGGAATACATTATTCATCAAGTGAATAAATGTTGTTGGGGCGTTGGTCAGCCCAAAGGATATCACGAGAAACTCATAGTGACCATAACGGGTTCTGAATGCCGTCGTTAGAATATCCGAATCCCAAATTTTCAAGTGGTGATACCCGAATCTCAAATCAATTTTGGAGAATGCCCTCGCTCCCTGAAGCTGGTCAAATAAGTCATCAATACGTGGCAAAGAATACTTATTCTTGATTGTAACTTTGTTCAACTGCCTGTAGTCGGTGCACATCCGCATAGTACCATCTTTCTTTTTCACAAACAGAACCGGTGCACCCCAAGGCGACACACTAGGCCTAACACACCCCTTACCAAGAAGTTCCTGAAGTTGCTCTTTAAATTCTTTCAATTCAGCTGGTGCCATACGATACGGAGGAATAGAAATGGGTTGAGTACCCGACACCAAGTCAATACCGAAATCAATATCCATGTCGGGTGACATACCCGGTAGGTCTGCAGGAAATACATCCATAAAATCCCGAATTACCGGTATAGAATCAATAGTAGAAGTGTCTGAATCAACATCTCACACAAAGGCCAAATATGACAAACACCCCTTCCCATCCGTTAGGCCTTCAAATAAGAAATTACCATACTGGGAACATAATTTAGAGAATCTTTCCACTCTACCTTCGGCAATCCCGGTATCGCCAACATCACTGTTTTACGTGACAATCCAGAATAGTATGACATGGAGACAACCAATCCATACCCAAGATTATATCAAAATCAACCATACTAAGCAATAAGAGATAAACTCTAGTCCTTAGTCCCCCAATAGTTACCACACACGACTGATACACACGGTCCATAATAATAGTATTACCCACCGGTGTAGATACACGAACAGGTGAAACTAAGAATTCATGGGGCATATCTAGATAACGTACAAAATATGATAAAACATACGAATACGTGGAACCAGGGTCAAATAATATAGAAGATTCCTTATGGCACACTGAGACAATACTTGTGATCACTGCATCTGAAGTAATCGCATCTGGCCTGGCAGGAAAAGCATAGAATCGGGCCTGACCGCCATCTGATCGGCCTCCCCCTCTTGGGCGACCTCTAGCTGACTGAGCCCCACCCCGAGCTGGCTGGGCGGGTGATGAAGCAACTGGTGCTGAAGTCATATCCTGACCCCTCTGCTGAGTTGAACCTCCCACAAGGCGGGGGCAATATCTATTTATGTGACCCGAATCTCCACACTCAAAGCAACCATTCTCTAAAAATGTCGGCAAGTTCTGAGGCCGACCTCGAGAACTAGAATAACTACCAGAAGGACCTGGTATAGATGAACCTTGAATTGATGGTGCACAAGATGAACTCTGAGCTGGAAGTGCACTAAGGGAATAATGACTCTGTCGAGCACTGTATGAACCATGGCTAGCTTATGTGCCACGATGAGCTGGACGACCCCTGCTGTGATAGGGCTGTCCTCCAGAAGGAACACCGCTGAAATTACCCGGACCACGAGACATTTTTGCCTCCCTCTCCTCATGCTCCTGAGTACGGACCATCTCTAGCCGTTGAGCACTGTCAACCACCTCGTCGAATTTAGCACCTATTATATTCCCCAGAGTCATAACAAAACGGAACTGATGATTGAGGCTGATCTTTTCCCTCTCAGTGGGAACTAACCAAACCGCATGACGAGCCAATTCTGAAAATCGCATCTCATACTGAGTCACGGACAAGTCCTCCTGATGTAAATATTCAAACTGCCTGCGCAGTTCCTCTCTGCGGGTCTGTGGCAATAACTTCTCCAAAAATAATACGGAGAACTCATGCCATTAAAGTGGTGCTGCACCAACTGGTCTGCTTCTCTCATAAGTCTCCCACCATATGAAGGCTGCTCCGGTCAACTGAAAAGTAGTAAATGAGACCCCACTGGTCTCTAGAATACCCGCTGTATGAAGCATCCGCTGGCATGTGTCCAAGAAATCTTGAGCATCCTCTGACTCAGTTCCACTAAAAGTTGGAGGACAGAGTCTCCCAAACCTCTCTAATCTCTTATGCTCCTCGTCATTCATAATAGGACCCACCTGGGCCTGAGCAACTACAACCGGCTGGACTGATAGTGCCCCCAGTATCTGAAGTCCCTGCACTACCTGCTCTGGAGTATGGGAGATAGGGGTATGAGTACCTCCCCCGGCCTGAGAAGTGGCTGGTACGGCCTGAGCCGAAACCACCTGATTAAGGCCAGTGCAAACAGTCAATATCTGTGCTAGAGCCTCCTGAAGGCCTGGAATCACAATAGGCATAGCTGGTGCCTAAGATGGCCTGAGTTGGAGCAACTGATGGTTCTACTGGTGCTGCTCTAACTGCTGTACGAGCTACACCTCGACCTCTACCACGGCCCCGGCCTCTCACGGCCTTAACTGGTGGCACTGGTGGCTAACAATCTGATCTGGTAGTACGTGACCTCACCATCTATGATAGAATAGAATAACAGAAATTTTAGTTTCCGGAATCAACAAATTCGCACGACAAAACAGAAGAAAGTGAAATTTTCCTAAGGGTTCGACGGCCTCTCAAAGATAAATACAGACATCTCTGTACCGATCCGCAAGACTCTACTAA
Source organism: Nicotiana tomentosiformis (assembly GCF_000390325.3). Lineage (NCBI taxonomy): Eukaryota > Viridiplantae > Streptophyta > Magnoliopsida > Solanales > Solanaceae > Nicotiana > Nicotiana tomentosiformis. Next base: position 73,256,258 of record NC_090812.1, on the reverse strand, counting down.
TCCTGCTCATGACTCGTGAGACCTATGTAACCTAGGCTCTGATACAAACTTGTCACGACCCAAACTCCGCATGTCGTGATGGCGTCTATCTCAATACTAGTCAAGCCGACAACCTCAATAAATCACAATAACCTCTTAAGTTTGAAAACATAATATTTAAATTCAACATAAAAATCTCACAAATACTGATATAAAACACTTTTCAAAACCCGATGTCACTGAGTACATGAGCATCTAAATAATAACAATGTCTGACGGATAAGAACATTGTCTGAAAATATAAAACAGTACAATAATTGAAAGGGAAGAGAGTCAAGGTCTGCGGATGCCAAGCAGCTACCCTTGATAGTCTCCAACAGATAAATCCTCAAATCTGGCAACTGCCGTATCCGGGAGTACCTGGACCTGCACACGAGGTGCAGAGTGTAGTATGAGTACAACCAACTCAATAAGTAACAAGACTAACCTCAGGGCTGAAAGTAGTGACGATCTCAACATGTACAGTCTAGTACAGAAATAACAGTACAGAAATATAGGCATGCTTTCCAGTTCAACAGTTAAACTCAGTACAGGAAAAATAGATAAAATCTGCATGATATGAGGAATATGACACCTTTATATCTACATGCCAAAGTATATGTTGTATGTGATGTACCACAATGGAAACATCGTGTACTCACACCCTCAGAATACTCAATCGCTCAGTACTGTATATGGCCAATCCAGCCCATGGAATATATATATATATATATATATACATCAACTGACAGTCAGTCACTCAGTACTGTATAAGGACAATCCAGCCCAAAAGAAGATCCATCCCCAAATATAAATGATTCGGACAAGATCCATGTCCAGGGAAGATCCATCCCTCAATATAAATGCTTCGGGCAAGATCCATGTCCACGGAAGATCCATCCCTCGATATATATCAACCGTGCTCACTGTAAGGGGAGCAGACTCCGGAGGGGCTCCTTCAGCTCAAGCGCTATAATAGCCAGATCCATGCATAAATAAATAAACATGTTGCAGCGTGCAGCCGAATCCCATAATTATCACTCAAAATCTCAAGTCTCTCGGGCTCTCAATGACATGAAAATCAACCCGACATGATGATATGATGTATCAATAAATAACGACAGAGACTGAGATATGATATAAAGTGATAGATGTGACTAAGTACAAAATTGTAAATTTAAACATATAATTCAACAACACTACGACCCATGTGGGTCCCAAAAATATATCGACGCATAGCCCAAATATGATCTTTAATATGAGTCTCAACTCAATTTCTCTAGCACATGGAGGATATGTGGATAATTACATTTATTTAATTACGCAACTCCAGGGAATCAATTAAGTCACAATTCCTATAGGGCACGCCCACCCCCATCACCTAGCATGTGCGTCACCTCCGAACAATTCATATAACACGAAATTCAGAGATTCATACCCTCAGAACCAAGTTTAGAAGTGTTACTTACCTCAAACCGTGTAATTCTTTACTCTGTTATTCCTTTGCCTCGCGAATTGGTTTCCGAAAGCCTCGAATCTAGTCACAATTAGTTCGATTCAGTCAATACAAATCATAGGAATTTATTCCATATGAAAATACTAATTTTCCAACAAAATCCAAAATTTAACTCAAAATATACTCGTGGGGCCCACGTCTCGGAACCCACAAAAGTTACAAAATATGAACGCCCATTAAACCACGAGTCCAACCATACCAAATTTACTAAATTCCGACATCAACTCGACCTTCAAATCTTAATTTCTTATTTTGAAATCCCTAGGCCCAAATCCTCTAATTTCACCTTAAAAACACGTAATCTACTCGAAATATTGAATGATAATCCAATATTATTGACTAATAATGATCACAAGTGACTTACCTCAAGTTTTCCCATGAATTCTCTCTAAAACATCGCCCAAAACCGTGTTGAAAATATCCAAAATGACAAAAATGTCGGAACCCTCTATTTTTGTACACTGCCCAGAGGTTCCGCTTCTGTGGAACTTTTAACCGCATCTGCGGTTCCGCTTTTGCGGTGAAGCAACCGCTTCTACGACTGCCTTCGCTTCTGCGAACAAGAAGTCCGCTTATGTGGACTCACTTCTGCGACAAGGCTGCCCCTTCCCCTTTTTTTGCTTCTGCGATGCTAGGCTCGCTTCTGCGAGCTCGCACCTGCGAGTCAATTTCTGCAGGTGCGATTGCATCAGTAGGCAGCAACAAGTTTCAATTGTTCTAAGTCCAAATTTGATCCGTTAACCATCCGAAACTCACCCGAGACCCCCGGGACCTCAACCAAATATACCAATAAGTCCTAAAACATCATACGAACGTAGTCGAACCTCTAAATCACATCAAACAACGCTAAAATCATGAATCATACCCCAATTGAAGCTTAATGAAACTAAGAGATTTCAACTTTTACCTTCGATGTCGAAACTTATCAAATCAAGTCCGATTGACCTCAAATTTTGCACACAAGTCATAAATGATATAACGGACCTATTCAAATAACCAGAATCAGATTCCAACTTCGATATCAAAAGGTCAACTCCTCGGTCAAACTTCTAAACCTAAATTTCTAATTTCGCCATTTCAATCCCAATTTAGCTACGGCCTTCAAAATAATTTTTCGTACACGCTCCTAAGTCTGAAATCACCATACGGAGCTACTGGAATCATCAAAACTCTATTCCAAAGTCGTTTAGACATAAGTCGACATCCGGCTAACTATTTCTACTTAAGATTTACATCTTGGAACTAAGTGTTTCAATTTCATTCTGAAGCCTCTCCGACGTGTCACATATTTATAATTGAACATAGGATAAGCAGTAAATGGGGGAACGGGGTTGTAATACACAAAATAACTAGCCGGGTCGTTACACGGTGGGAGGCTCATTTTCACGGTGAGATTCCTTTCTTGAGTGGACAACACTTAGGTTTCCTTTGTGCTGCTGCGCCCTTACTCAATTCTTTTTTCTTTGCAGGTCTTTCCAAGGATGTCGCAATGAGGCCTCCATCCAGTGACGAGGATTGCCCAGTCGAGTCCCCTGCTCCGAGACAGGGTGGGGAGAAGAAGAGAAAAAGGGCTCCTAGTTTTCCTAACTCGTAGAAGAAAAAATCGAGGAGGCTGGTGCGCAAATCCAAAGAAAGGGCCAGTGCCCGAGAGCTTCCATCGGACTCACTCCATCGGCTGAGGGATGAGTCCGAAGAAGAAGAAGAAGAAGAAGCTTCTGAACTGGTGGCCCGCATGCGAGGCGACCCTGAGCTGCCTCAAATCAGGGGGACCGATGAAGAGGGAGTGGTCGAGGCCTCCGAACCAGGGAGGGGCGAGGCCGTATTGCCCAAAGTTAGGGAGGCCGACAAAGAAATCGCGGCCGGTGCTTCTCGGGCAGAGGATAATGCCCCGAAAGACGTACTTGGACTGATAGATCTCTCTGAGTCGCCTTCGTTTACTAATTCCATGATCAACGAGGCCCAGACGCTGAGAGGGCACCCCAACGAGGGGCCCCAAGGGGTGGCAGACCCCTTTCACAACTTTTTTTATGGTTTAGATTCTACCGCCTCGGAGGATGTCATCAGGTCGGGTAACTTACCGGTGCCAAGGAAGAGTTCGTCTTCAGGAACCAGCAGGCCTTCTTCTAGTCCGAAACTAGTCAACCGGTTCCCAGCTCCGAGTATGAATCCTGACCGAAAGTGATCATTATCATGTCTATTCCGGAGGATACCCGGGTCCTCTCTTCCCCCGTAGGGGTTGCCAGTTATCTTCGTTGCCGTATAATTGAAGAGGATCAAGCCAAAATGAACGAGGTGGACGCGCCCTGCCTGTTACGAAGTACAACAGGCGCTAAACCGGGTAACTTCGGATGCCTCTTGATGACTTCTATTATGTACTTAGATTAAGTCGTAAATAATCGTAACTTTTTTCTTTATGATTGTAGGCCTCGGTGCTTCACCACGAGACTTTTCTTCGATATCCAGAAGAGTTAAACCAATATGAGGCCGAGACTCGAGGGCTTACTAAGAAGAGGGATGCTTACAAACTTCTCAGCGAGAAACTGCACGCTGAGCTAGAGGCAGCTCGGAAGGAGCATGTTAACCTGGTCGAGCAGGTAAGAAGAGAATTTGAGGTTAGTGACAATGAGTCAGACACGGTGGCTAACGATCCAAACCCGCAGGTCAAACAGAAGCTTGATCATATCGGGCAGCTCCGGGGAGAGGTGGATGCAGTAAAGGTGGAGGCTGAAGAATGGAAACGCAACATAGACCGCTTGGCCTCGGAAAAGGAGACTGCCCAGGCACAATTGGCTTTGCCTAAGGTCCAGATTCGAGTTGTAAAGTAAAAGGCCTTGGTGCAGGCCAGAAAGATCTAGGAGCTCCAGTCTTAGCTGAGTTCGGCCGTCTCCGATCAAGAAAATCTAGCAAAGGATCTTAAGACGGCTAAGTCGGAGGCCAAGGTAGTTAAAGTCGATGCCGACGAGATGGTGGACGTTTATAAGGCCGATGTTGAGGCAGCTCAGGTTTGATCAAAGGATATCATCGAGCACGCGAAGTGGAAATATCGAAGAGAGACCCTCGAGATAATTCATGCTCGGGGTTTTGACTTATCGGCTGAAATTGAGAGTGCCAAAGAGCTCGAAGCCGAGGCCAAAAAATTGGCCTATCCTGAAGATGATGAGGAGTCTGAAAATTCAGGCGAGTCCGAGGGTGGTGGATACCCTGAAGGTGATGGTGCGGCCCCCGACGAAGACTAGGCCATTTAGGCCCTTTTTAGATGTTTTGGGTTTTTGCTTTTTGTATTTAGTACTTTTTGTTGAGGCCGTTGGACCTTTGTAAAAATTTGCATCAGGGCTGTTTGGCCCTTGTAAAAAGAATTTTTGATATGTATATAAGGCTTTTTTCCCTTCAACAGCTTTTGAATTTTTCCTTTGCTTTATTACTTATATTTGCAAAGATCGAAATGCCTTAGCATGAAATAGTTAGGTTACGTTCGGAGGTTCGAACAAACCTTTCCTTCAACATTATTTCATTTTAAGGCATCGTGGTGGTTCGGTATTACCGAAAACCTTTTCCCAAAGTATTTTAGATTATAGTTTGTTGAGGGTAGCCTTTAGAACCGGTTATAAAATTTTGAAGGCCTTGTTTTTGGTTACGGGTTTCGAACGTGTTCGAGCCGTTTTAGTATGGCCGAAGACTTTTAGATCGGGTGTTGCCTAATGGGTTTGTCACCTTGAGTGATCTGGACATGCCTTAGATAACGATCCTCGAACGGAGTTAGCCGTAGTTTTTGGAGTTCGGGCAATGCTAAAAAAGCTTCGTTCCCTCGGGTTTCGATATCCAGGAATGGCCGTAGCTTTTTAATTTGGGCAACGCCAAATAATCTTCGTGCCCCGGGGCTCCGATAATCCGAGTCGTCCGAGTTTGTTTTCGGACAGCGGCCTCCGATTGGGAGTGATCGTTTGAACTCGAATAAAGGTGGCCCTTGGGCTCGATACCTTTAGGGGATCGAATGTAATAAATTTGTTAAAATAAAAAAGAGAAATTCTTAAAGGACAAGATATTTATCCACAAGGTAGAAACTTTTATTCTTGTGCATGATAGTTACACATATGTACAAGTTTTGTGCCAGGGCTTGAGTAGTCTATGTGGGCACGGTTCATGTGACCATTTTACCCTTACAGTAAATCCTATCGATCGATCTGAGACCATTGAATAATAAAGTTTCCTTCCTTACTAAAGTTATTATCTGAGGGTAATGCCCCTAGTGTTCGGGGCTGATCGAAGAGAGGCCTCGAATGTTGTTGTGATCTTTGTCACCAGTGAGTAGTCGGCCTTCAATTATAAGTTAGCATGATTTACTTGTTGCCTTGTTAAAACCCTTGCCGGAAAACCCATTTGGGACAAAACCGGTTCAAAGGAAAAAGAGTGCAACGCATTCTTTCAGACCTAAAAATTGTATCGTTCTTCGATAATTGCCTGCAAGTGTTAGTTCAGAATAGATATATAAAAGGAAACGAATGGGGTCATACCTTAGCACTAGTATCGCTTCAAGTGAGCTATGTTCTAGTTTTTCGGTAGTTGCTCACCGTTCATCATTTCGAGTTTGTACGATCCTTTACCGGTGATCTCAATAATCTGATAAGGGCCTTCCCAGTTCGGACCCAACTTCCCTTCATTTGGGTTTCGGGTGTTTAGTGTAACCTTCCTTAGTACCAAGTCCCCGACATTGAAGTGGCGAAGGTTGGCCCGTCGATTGTAATATCTTTCGATCCGCTACTTTTGAGCGGCCAACCGGACAAGGGCTGCTTCGCGCCTTTTATCTAGTTGATTTAGGCTCGTGTTCATAGCCTCATCATTTGATTCCTTGGTTACATATCTGAACCTAAGACTTGGTTCTTCGACTTCAACCAATATTAGAGCTTCGGCGCGATAGACCAGTGAGAACGGGGTGGCCCCGGTACTGGACTTCGAGGTCGTTCGGTATGCCCATAAGACTTCGAGCACGATTTCCTTCCATCTTCCTTTGGCACCAGTTAACCTCTTTCTGAGGTTTTGGAGTATGGTTTTGTTTGTTGATTCTGCTTGCCCGTTCCCACTAGGGTGGTAGGGTGTTGATAGGATCCTTTTGATCTTATGATCCTCGAGAAATTTTCTTACTTTGCTGCCTATGAATTGTTTTCCGTTGTCGCATACGATCTAGGCTGGCATTCTGAATCGGCATATGATATAATCCCAAATGAAGTCGATGACTTATTTATCCCTGACCTTTTCGTATGCCTGGGCTTCCACCCACTTAGAAAAATAGTCAGTCATAAATAATATAAATTGAGCCTTATCAGGAGCCCATGGAAGGGGGCCAACAATATCGATTCCCCACTTCATGAATGGCCATGGTGACAAAACCAAATGCAGCAGCTCCCTGGGCTGATGAATCATCAGAGCGTGTCTTTGACATTCATCACATTTTCGTACGAACTCCTTCGCGTCTTTTTCCATATCGACCCAGTAATAACCGGATCTTATTATTTTTCGAACCAACGATTCGGTGCCTGAATGATTTTCTCAAATACCTTTGTGGATTTCCCTCAAAACGTACTAAGTATCTCCTGGCCCTAGGCATATTGCGAGTGGGCCTTCGAATGCTCTTCTGAACATGGTTCCGTCTTCGGACAGGCTAAACCGGGTTGCCTTTGTACGCAGAGCCCTCGATTCTTTTGGATCCGAGGGCAATTTCCCGGTCCTACAATATTTTACATATTTGTTTTGGCATGGCCTTCTTCCACCACCGATCTCATAAGTTGTACGACTGCCCCCGAATTAAACTCGTCATCTTCGACCGATGACCCTAAGTTAGCGAGGGCATCGACCTCACTGTTTTTGATCCCGAGGTACGTGTTGCAAAGTCCATTCTTTGAACCGATGTAATATTACCTGCAACTTGTCCAAGTATCTTTGCATTCGTTCTTCTCTGACCTCAAATGTTCCATTAACTTGGTTTACCACAAGGAGGGAGTCGCACTTGGCTTTGATCACTTCTGCCCCCAAGCTTTTGGCTAGTTCAAGGCCTGCAATTATAGCCTCATATTCGGCCTCGTTATTAGTCAATTTCATAGTCTTAATAGATTGTCTAACTACGTTGCTTGTTGGTGGCTTCAATACGATGTTAAGTCCGGACCCTTTTGCGTTTAAGGAGCCGTCCGTAAATAGGGTCCAGATTCCCGAAGAGGTCCCTGAGTTGATTAATAACTCTCTTTTGACCTCGGGTATTAGGGCCGGCGTAAAGTCAACCACAAAGTCTGCCAAGATTTAAGACTTAATGGTGGTCCGGGGTCGGTATTCAATATCGTACCCACTTATTTCCATGGCCCATTTGGCCAACCAGCCCGAGAGCTCAGGCTTATGCATAACATTCCTCAATGGGTAAGTAGTTACGACAAATATGGGGTGACATTGGAAGTACGGGTTTAGCTTCCTAGAGGCGTTTAGCAAAGCGAGTGCCACTTTTTCTAGGTGAGGGTACCTAGTTTCAGCCTCACCTAGGGTCCTGCTAACATAGTAAATTGGAAATTGCGCACCTTGCTCTTCCCGGACCAGGACTCCACTTACCGTTATCTCCGAAACTGCCAAGTACAAGTATAGTTGTTCGTCTGCATTCGGTGTGTGAAGCAGCAGTAGGCTCGATAAGTACCGTTTGAGTTCCTCCAAAGCTCGTTGACATTTTGGGGTCCATGAGAAGTTATTCTTCTTCTTCAATAGTGCGAAGAATCGGTGGCTCTTATCGAAAGACCTCAAAATGAATCGTCTCAGGGCAGATATGCGTCCGGTTAGTCTTTGCACGACCTTCACGTTGTCCATGACCGTGATATCTCCGATGGCTTTGATTTTTTTGGGGTTGATCTCGATTCCCCGGTTGGATACTATGAATCGAGGAATTTACCGACCCAACTCCAAACGCATATTTTTTCGGGTTAAGCTTTATATTGTATTGCTTTAATATGTTGAAGGTTTCCTACAAATGTTTTAAATGGTTCTCTGCTCGCAGGGAGTTAACCAACATGTCGTCAATGTAAACTTCTATTGATTTTCCTATTTGTTCCTCGAATATCCAATTTATTAGGCATTGATAAGTGGCACCGGTGTTTTTTAATCCGAATGGCATCACGTTATAGCAGTATGTACCGTACTTTGTGATGAAGGAGGTTTTTTCCTGATCACCCGGGTCTATCCGTATTTGGTTATACCCGGAATAGGCATCGAGAAAACTGAGGATCTCGTGGCCGGCCGTGGCATCGATCATGCGATCGATATTGGGCAGAGGAAAAGAGTCCTTGGGACACGCCTTGTTCAAATCCTTATAGTCTACATACATTGATAATTTGTTCCCTTTTTAGGGACTACCACTACGTTTGCTAACCTATCCGGGTATTTAACTTCCCGAATAGACCCTATTTTAAGGAGTTTAGATACCCCGCCCTTGATGAAAGCATGTTTGACCTCAAACTAGGGCCTCCTCTTCTGTTTGACCGGATAGAATTTTGGGTCTAGGCTTAGCTTGTGAGTGGTTATCTCCGGTGGGATCCCTGTCATATTAAGATGGGACCAAGCGAAACAATCTTCATTAGTTATAAGAAATTGAATAAGTTTTATTCCTGAGCTCGGAGCTAAACCTTCTGCCAAGGTATACCTTTCGATCGGGCAAGTGTTCTATCAATATGACTTATTCCAGCTCCTCGGCCGTCGATTTAGTGGTATGGGAATCATCGAGGGCTATAAAAGACCTGGGAACCCCGTAATCATCATCCTGTAATGGAAATTTCAGTGCCTGGTGCAGTGTCGAGGGAACTGCCCTTATGTTGTGGATCCATGGACTTTCAAATAAAGCGCTGTACCTTATGTCTCCTTCGATCACATAAAATTTAGTTTCCTAGATGGTCCCGGTGGTGTTTACTGGTAACATTATCTCACCCTTAGTGGTTTCACATGCCATGTTGAACCCGTTTAGAACTCGGACTGCAGGCACGATTTTGTCTTGTAGACTAAGTTGCTCCACGACCATTGATCGGATGATATTGGCAGAGCTACCTAGGTCAATTAACACACGTTTAACTCGGGATTTATTTATGAGTACATATATTACCATTGTTGTTACATTTTGCATTTTCGTACGTTAAAGTTTCATCGTAAGTTAATTGACATAGACTCGGAAATGAGATTATTTTTGAGGTTATAAGCATTTATGTCATTTATAACAGGCGATAAGTAAGTGCCGTAAAGGTTAAAGGGTAAACAGATCAAAGAAAATGAGTTTCGTTGAAGGTTGTAAATTTGGGATAAAATACGGTCCGAGCTATAATACCCGATAATTATGGACTAGTGTCATACAAGTTACCACATGACCATGATAGTAAGGTGTATAAAGTGTGTTAAAGTGATTAGTATTTTAAGTAATTTGAGATAATTCTTAATTATGTGGGTAATTACTGATTTTAGTGGTAGACTAATTAAGTAATTAACATATTTGGATAAGCTTAATCCCCCCCCCCCCCAAACATGGCAGCAAGTTATTCCCAACAAATGACTCTTAAATCATGTAGCAATGTGGCACATTTAAGAGAGTTTTGTGGCTAGGTCATCACCTAAGTGGGGCCTACACCCACTAAGATTAAAAACCTCTCTAAATCACTTAAATGAGATGTTTATATCTCTACAATGTAAGGGATCTTCTTCAGCAACTTCATACAGATTTGAATGGCAACGTGATTTGATTCAACAATTCATATGAAACTGATTAATACTATAACATCGTGAAATTTTGATTCTAAGGGAGTATGATACAATCTTTCTCAAGAATATCATACGGATTTTTCCTTATTTCGATCTCGCCGTTACGTGTTTCGTCGTGATTGACGTGTGTTAGAGGGATTGTCAAGAGAATCGGCTCAGGTATGTTAAGGCTATCCCTTCCTCCCTTTTGGCATGATTCATACGATACAAACAAAACGAGTAAACGCATAACGTTCATAAATGCCTCTATTCATAGAAACTCTAGGGGTGCCTATGTTCTTGAATTCCCGTGTGTCTTATTATTATATCTTCTGTCCATAGGTCTCAGAAAATGCATAATTGATAAAGTTTATCCGAAGACATATTGATCTTATGATGTTCCGAGAAATCTTATTGACTTACTTCGTATGCATTTCATTCATTTATATATGTACATTGACCCATGACCAGATGGCGATATATACGCGTATATTATACGTATATGGGATATGGGATATGGGAAAAGGTTACGGCGTTATATATGCACCACCACCTGATCAGCTGGTATATGTTGATAAGTTTTCCCACAGTGGCCGAGATGATATGATGGGATGCCCTCAGAGGCTTGATGATGTTATGTACACCCATACCTATGCATGATATGACATTTATATGCATATGCATGACATTATAAATGTTTCAGGATTCACAAAGTTATTTAGACTCACAGGTGGAATTCTTTACTCCATGTTTTATCTATGTCTTTTATGTACTGATTTTCATGCCTTACATACTCGGTACATTATTAGTACTGACGTTCCTTATGCATGGGGATGCTGCGTTTCATGCCCGCAGGTGCAGGTAGACAGGCTGACAGTCCCCCTTTTTAGGATCTTTGATCAGCGAGAGTTGGTGTGCTCCACTTGATCCAGGACTGTTACTAGTTTTGGTATGTAGATATGGGTACGATGGGGCCCAGTCCCGTCCTTTATACAGTTGTACACTCTATTAGAGGTCTGTAGATAGTCATGTATAGTTGGATAGTATGTGGACTTGTCGGCTTCCAGTTTTGGATATATAGTTGTCTATAGCAGCCTTGTCGGCTCGCCCTACCGTATTCCGCATATATATGTATATATGTCTTTTGGGCATGTTTTCCTTACGTATGTTATTCACATAATTCAACAGTTTATTAACAGATGTTATTCATGACCTACCATTAATTCATATTTATATCTTAGACGCATGCTTAGAGGTGTTTGACAGGTAGGACTCGGGCACTCGTCATGGCCCATCGGTTTAGGTCGTGACAAGTGCATCATTATGGGGCTGCACGATTCCTTTCGTGTCCTCGTCGTTGAAAGACAAGGTTCCTTCCGGTATGTAATATCGAGTCCGTTTCTCCCTTGTAATGGATACTTTGGTACATTTCAACATCGGCCCCTGAGGAACATCGACCCCATCGATAATCATGTTAATGACGTGTTAAGGTTCTTCTTGCTCGTCCTATTTGTTGGAATCCCTATTCCTGAAATGATGTTTTGCTCGGTCGCTCGAGAATTCTCGAAGATGCCCGTTGTTGAGTAATCGGGCTACTTCCTCTCTCAATTGTCGGCAATCCTCCGTTATGTGGCTGTGAGTGCCGTGATATTTACACATCTGGTTAGGATCCCTCTAGGGCGGATCGGATTGTAACGGTCGAGGCCATTTGGTGAACTTGATGCGTCCGATAGCTGATACAATGGCGGCAACATCGATATTAAAGTTGTATTCCGATAACCTCGGTACTTATTTAAGGCCGATAGGCCTATCGAAGCTGGTTTTGCTCATGAGTCCCCGGTTTCTATGACCTCAGTCGCTTCTCCTTTCGTTTTTCATAGAGTTTCATTCGTACCTGCTGCTTCTTCGGTCTCTATTATACGGCTGGTACCGATACCTATTTGGTCTCGGTTCACAATCGATGTCTCTCTTGACTCTGTCGATGTTTCTGACGGGATAAACATACCCCGAAGGGGCCCCGAGTTGATCATCTTCCACTCTGATCTTCGATTGATACCGGCTATGCACGTCGGCCCAAGTAATGGCCGGATATTCTACCAGGTTTTGTTTCAACTGCTGTGAAGCCATCGAGCTTCGGATATTGAGTCCCTGAGTGAAAGCTTAAACAGCCCAATCATCATCAACCGACGGTAGGTCCATCCTTTCCATCTGAAATCGGGATACGAACTCTCTGAGTGTCTCGTTATCTTTCTGTTTTACTTTGAAAAGGTCCGACTTCCTGGTCTCGACCTTGATGGCACCAGTGTGTGCTTTCATGAAAGAATCAGCAAGCATAGCAAATGAGTCAATAGAATTAGGAGGTAAGTTGTAATACCATATCATAGCTCCCTTTGACAGGGTCTCTCCAAATATTTTCAGCAAAACAGACTCGATCTCATCGTCCTCCAAGTCGTTCCCTTTGATGGCACATGTATAAGAGGTTACATGCTCATTTGGGTCGGTCATTCCGTTATACTTAGGTATCTCGGGCATACGGAATTTCTTAGGGATCGGCTTCGGAGCCGCGCTCGGAGGAAAAGGTTTTTGCACGAACTTCTTGGAATCCAGGCCTTTAAATATCGGTGTTGCTCCTGGGATCTGGTCTACCCTGTAATTGTAGGTTTCCACCTTTTTGTTATTAGCTTCGATTTTCTTCTCCCTTGATTCTATCCGTTTTGTCAATTCTTCGAGCACCTTTATAATCTCGGGGTTAGCCCCCGATTCATGTTCATTCGACATTTCTGTGACTGGTTCATCCCTGCGGGTGCCTTCCCTGGGTAGATCGGGTTCAACTCTGCTCGATGCACGGATTTGGTTCTGTAATTGAGCTATCGCCGCCTGTTGAGCCTGCAACATTTCGAGGATCACCTGTAAACTGATCCCGTCCCCTCCAATGTTTTGTGTATATTGAGTTGCCGATCGGGCTCCACCACAGACGTTATTCTCGGGGTCAGTTGGGAAGTTTGCGTTGATAGCCACATGTGAATTAGCGTCAATTGGGTCTGCGACCAAAATTTCCATGGGATCAGCGGGCGATATCTTGTTACCGGGTGCTACATTGTTATTTTCACTGTGGTAACCGGACTCGTTGTCAACATGTAGGGGTGCTGATTGAGAGTTCAACATTTTATGCTTTAACCTGAAATCAGAGACACTTCAAAGAGTAAGCGTAAAGTAGTGTGTGTTATGGAGATTTGTATGAAATAACCCCTATTATCCTTAGCCCCACGGTGGGCGCCAAATTGTTTACCCTCAAAATCGGATAACAATTAGATTTATATATGGTTTTAAGGATACGTGATCTACCTTGATACAAAATGATAAATCATATTGAAATTTAAATAAACAATGGGAAAGTACATGCAAACCACACAGGTTGCACATCGAGTCTCAAGTGCCAGTGTTACGTGCAAGGATTGTCTATTGCCTATATTAGGTACGTTTGACCATGGTTTTGTACAGCTTTGGGCGGGCAATTTCAGAGATTTTTGGAGGAGCTCCTAAAAATACATGATGCATATATTACACATAAGGAACCTACATATAACAGGTTTGGTACAAGTTTATACAGGTATGATCATGCTTTTTTGCGACAAAGTCGCAACAACGTCCATTCTGCTTTGAACTGGATAGGTATTGTAGGATGCATTTCGTGCAAATTTGGAAACATGTTGTCCTGTTCAAGCTTAGATACCAGTTATAGACATCACATGACGACCCCAGTTGACCAAGACATCATGTGTAACTACTTAGATTCAAACGAAGCGAATGCAGTCTTGGCAAAGAGATGTTGCAAGTTGAAATCAGTTAGATTGATTCAACATTTATGGTTATTAGATCTTTTTGTACTATCAAAGGATTGTATCACACAAGACTTTGATAATAGGTTTCATGTACGGTCATATTTTACACACTTACATTTTGTAAGACCTCCGAATACTTGTTATTTTATTTTGGATTAACTTAATAAAAAGACCACTAGGCAACCAACCTAGTGGTATATTAGCCCAAAAAAAACCACACAGGTTGAACAGTCTTAGCCTTAGAAGGTTAGCCGCCCTCGAGCCAAAAGTATTTTTATCGATATCAGAACAGAATGACAAGAGAATCATAAGAACAAAAAATAATAATATATTGCTTTGGAATACGAGTTACCGTGTGTTTCACAAGTAATCAGACCCCCTTTATATAGTAGGGGAGTCCTACTTTAGGTACAATTCTATAAAAGGAAAAAATCTCCTGGTTTGCTGATTTGTCGGTTCCTTATTGATACGTGTCGAGATTCTCGCCGTGATATCCGACCGGTTACGGATATTTTGGCATTCCATTATTTCGGTCTTCTGTTGGTTATACCGGCTATGTTTCCTCGAGCTTATTCGGGGTCAGGTTCGATTCCGGGATCATGGACTCAATATTCTCGAGAACGGACATTCTGACCTCGTGTTCTGGTTCGATGAGACTCGGTGTCGATCTTCAACCCCTCGCGTTCCGAACCCGATCTGTCGTGTAATAGCTGAGCCCGATTTCGACCGTATACAAATTTATAAGATAGAATAGTAACCAATTAAATATTGAAAATTATTTGGTGTGGGGCTTATCGAAGAATATCACCAGCATCTGAGGGGATTATATACCGAAAATATATATTGATATAGAAAAAGTCATAAAACATGCAGATCACATGATCAAGTATTTGTAAATACAAGCTATTTAAGAAATAAAATAAGTGCTAATCATGTCTAATTATTTATAATATTGCAACTACCAAACTACTAGGGTCTAGGAGTACTATTTAATTAATATTGAAAAATCTGAAGAATAATGTGAACTGTTGGTTTCTAATATCATATGTCCTGTTCAAGGTTTGAAACTTTTCTTTTTTTTTTTCTTTTTTTTTTTTCCCTTCTCCTTCAGTAGTCAATAATCACACGTTTTCAGAAGATCTCTTCCCTTTGAAGAAGGGAAAGACGAATCTAGCTGATGCTTGATATTTGCATTTTTTATTTTTGCAATATCTTTGAATATGATTGAAGAAATATATTACCATTTTCCTCCGAAGACTTGATCAACTTTTTTGAAATTTTCATTTTCCTTTAAGGCAGAAAATAAATGTTATATTTTCTCCCTTTTTCAATTCGATTGAGGGAAACAAAAGAAAATGCAAATAAATATCAGCAGAAGGTTATATAAATGTTTGTATTAAAATGGTCATAAAAGTCAGATAGTTTTACCAAAAGTCTATTTAGGAATATTTTTTCTATTTCGAAAAAGTAGTTCTACTATCTCTAATTTTTTGGAAATTACGTTCCATATAAGACATGACAAATTATTCTTAAAATATCCAAGAAAATAGTTAATTGTTATAAATATATTATATTATGGATGTTCATTTAGTACTCCGTTGTAAATAAGTTTTCTAAAGAAGTTTATCTATATGAGACTCCGCCGTAAATATGTTTATCTATTTAATACTCTATTAAAAATAAGTCTCTTGAAGAAACTTATCCTTTCAGTACCCCATTATGGATAAACATCACCCCCGGTAGAAGATTATCTATATCTGGTACAATGAGTTTATCCTTTCGGTACCCCGTTATGGATAAATATTATACCCGGTAGAAGATTATCTATATCTGGTACAATGAGCTTATCCTTTCGGTACCCCATTATGGATAAACATCACACCCCGTAGAAGATTATCTATATCTGGTACAATGAGCTTATCCTTTCGGTACGTCGTTATGGATAAACATTACCCCCGGTAGAAGATTATCTATATCTGGTACAATGAACTTATCTTTTCGGTACCCCGTTATGGATAAACATTACTCCTTGTAGAAGATTATCTATATCTGGTACAGTAGCAGCTTGCAGAAGCAGCTTACACAACAGTTTGCTTTCTTCTATAAATAGAAGAGATTTCAGTTCATTATGTACATAAGTTTGAAGTTTGAATAATATATCAGTTTCTCTTTATACTTGTCTTTACTTTACATTCTTTATTTCATAACACGTTATCAACACGAGACTCTGCCATCTCGAGCAAATACTTTGAAAGTATCAGAGGTACGAACTTTCTTTTTCTAAATAATGTCAAATCTTTCTAAACTTGAATTTGTAGCCCTGGATATATCGGGCAAAAGCTACATGTCTTGTGTGCTTGATGCTGAAATACATCTTGATGCGATGGGCCTGGCAGACACCATGAAGGACAAAAATCAAGCATCAAACCAAGACTATGCCAAAGAAATGATATTCTTACGCCATCATCTTGATGAAGGCTTGAAAATGGAATGTCTCACTATTAAAGATCTAGTCATATTGTGGAATAATTTGAAAGATATATATGACCACCGGAAGATGGTCGTTCTTCCACAGGCACGTCATGATTGGACTTATCTAAGGTTACAAGATTTTAAATCTATCAGTGAGTATAATTCTGCTATGTTCAGAATTATTTCCAAATTAAAATTATGTGGTGATAATATTATTGATCATGATATGTTGGAGAAAACTTTCACCACTTTTCATGCCTCGAATATGCTTCTGCATCAGCAATATCGAGAGATGGGATTCAAAAAGTATTCTGAACTAATCTCATATCTTCTTGTAGTCGAGCAACATAATGGGCTATTAATGAAAAACCATGAAAGCCGACCTACTAGTTCTTATCCATTCCCTGAAGTGAATGAGACGAACTTCCACCAAGCTAAGCGTGGAAGATGACGTGGCCCCAGTCGTGGTCATGGCGGTGGTCGGGAAAGAAATTCTAATCATGGTAATAATAATGTACCAAAGAACCCTCCTCACCACCAACAGTGGAAAAGAAAGGAACAAAAGCATAAAGCAGTGCAAGCAGCAAAGGCGGAAAATACATGTTATAGATGTGGAGGAAAAGGGCACTAGTCACGTACATGCCGTACGCCAAAGCACCTGGTTGAACTTTATCAAGCCTCCCTCAAGAAGACAGAGAAAAATGTTGAAGCAAATTTTATTTCTGAAGATAATTTAGACTTCATGCATTTGGATGTACCTGATTACTTTGCACTCCCGGAAGGAGAAACAAGTCATGTGATCGGTGATTAATCTGTAGAAATATAAATATTTTATTTTTTGTTGATTGTAGTAGATAGTATGTTTATGTAATTGTTGTACATAAATAAAAGTTGTGCTTTGATAATGATGTTTACTATCATATTTATTTTGTTTATGTCATTTTGAAGAATATGGATAATCCTCAAATTATGTTTGGATCAAAGACCAATCATGAAGATATTTGTATAATTGATAGTGGAACAACTCATGCCATATTCAAAGATAAGAAATACTTTTCTTATTTGCATAAGGAAAAAGCAAATGTTTCAACAATTTCTGGTAATATAAGTTTGATTGAAGGTTCCAAAAAAGCCACTATATTTCTGTCTAAGGGAATAAAACTTATTATAGACAATGCATTATTCTCCTCTAAGTTCCAAAGAAACTTGTTGAGTTTTATAGATATCCGCCGAAATGGGTATCATGTTGAGACGATAGATGAAATGAATATGGAATATCTTTGTATTACAAAGAATGTTTTTGGCCAGAAGTGCATTATAGAAAAGTTACCAACTTTATCTTCTGGCTTGTACTATTCAAGAAGATATTATAGAAAAGAATGTTTTTGAAGCACACTCTATCGTAAACCAGAAGTTTATTGATTCAAATATTTTTGTACTTTGGCATGGCCGTTTGGGCCATCCTGGATCAATAATGATGAGATGAATTACTGAAAATTCGAGAAAGAACATGAAGATTCTTACAAATAATGAATTTTCTTGTGATGCTTGTTATCAAGGCAAAATGATCACTAGACCATCACCAATGAAGGTTGGCATTGAATCCCCTGCCTTTTTAGAACGTATACATGGGGATATATGTGGACCTATTCACCCACCAAGTGGGTTGTTTAGATATTTTATGGCCCTAATAAATGCATCTTCAAGATGGTCTCATGTGTGCCTACTATCATCTCGCAATCTGGTATTTGCAAAGATATTAGACTAAATAATTCGATTAAGGACACAATTTCCAGATTATCCTATAAAGGCTATTCACCTTGATAATGCTGGAGAATTCTCATCTCAAGCTTTTGATGATTATTGTCTATCAGTTGGGATAAAAGCTGAACATCATGTAGCTTATTTTCATACTAAAAATGGCCTTGTAGAGTCATTTATTAAACGCCTACAATTGATAGCAAGACCACTACTTATGAAAACAAAATTGTCCACTACTGTTTGGGGCCATGCTATCTTGCATGCAGCATCACTTATCCGTCTCAGACCGACACATTATAATAAATATTCTCTGTCACAATTAGTTTTTGGTCATGAACCAAATATTTCCCATCTACGAATTTTTGAATGTGTTGTATATGTGCCAATAGCACCACCACAACGCAGTAAGATGGGGCTACAGAGAAGGTTAGGAATATATGCTGGGTTTGAATCACCCTCTATTATTCGCTATCTAGAACCATTGACGGGAGATTTATTTACTACTCGATTTGTACATTGTCGGTTTGATGAAATAAATTTCCCATAATTAGGGGGAGAGAAAAAAAATTAAAAGAGAAATTGTGTGAAAATTTTTATCATTATCTTATTTTGACCCACGTACCCCTATATGTAATCAGGAGGTCAAGAAGACCATCCATTTATAAAATATAGCAAATCAAATGCTAGACGCATTTACTTATTTGAAAAGGATAACTAAGTCACATATCCCTGCAGAGAATGTATCTATCCGAATTGATGTCCCAACAGGACCATCTACTAGCATGAGAGCTAGTGAACCTAAAGCAAGCCTGAAGCATGGTAGACATTTGGATTCTAAGGATCGAAATCCTCGAAAATGAAAATCGACAAATGATCAAAACGATACTATGAAGGGATCTCCTGAAGAGACCCAAGATCTGATTAGTTTTAAGATTCCTGAAGAAATCAATGAACCCGAGACTCAAGTGAGTGAGAAGCTTTTAATAAGTTCTACTGGTAAAGGGATTAATTTAAATCGATCTGAAATAATGGTGGATAATATTTTTGCATATAATGTTGCACTTAACATTATGTAAGATAGTGAGGATCTTGAACCCTGATCTGTCGAAGAATGTCGACAAAGATCTGATTGGCCAAAATGGCAAGACGCAATTCAATTAAAATTGAACGCACTTGCTAAAAGAGAGGTCTTTGGACTAGTAATCCAAACACTTGCTGGTATAAAACCAGTTGGTCATAAATGGGTTTTTGTGCAAAAAAGGAATGATAAAAATGAAATTGAAAGATACAAAGCTCGCCTTGTCGCACAAGGATTCTCACAACGACCTGGAGTTAATTTTGATGAAACATATTCACCTGTTATGGATGCCATAACATTTCGATATCTTATCAGTTTAGCACTACATGAAAAACTTGAAATACATCTAATGGATGTAGTTACAGCTTATCTGTACGATTCACTTGATAATGAAATTTATATGAAAATCCATGAAGGATTTAAAATGCCTGAAGCAAATTCAAAATCTCGAGAAATGCATTCAATCAGATTACAAATATCTTTGTACGGTTTAAAGCAATCTGGGCGTATGTAGTATAATCGCCTTAGTGAATATTTGCTGAAAGAGGGTTACATAAATGATGTTATTTGTCCATATATTTTTATAAAGAAAATGACATCAGAATTTGTTATACTTACTGTTTATGTTGATGACATAAATCTTGTTAGAACTCTAGAATAGCTCCAAAAGGCAATTGAATATCTTAAGAAAGAATTTGAGATGAAAGATCTTGGAAAGACAACTTTTTCTTGGTCTACAAATTGAACATTTAGCAGACGGGATCTTTATCCATTAATCTGCCTATACAGAAAGGATCTTAAAACGCTTTTACATGGACAAAACGTATCCATTGAGTACACCAATGATTATTCGATCACTTGAAGTGAATAAGGATTTATTCCGACCTTCAAAAGAGGATGAGGAACTACTTGGTCCCGAAATACCTTATATTAGTACAATTGGTGCACTTATGTATCTTGCTAATGCTACAAGGCCTGACATAGCTTTTTTTTTAATTTACTAGCAAGATATAGCTCTTCTCCTACACAGAGATATTGGAACGGGATTAAGCATATATTGCGATATTTAAAGGGAACACTTAGTATGTGTTTATTTTATTCTAACAAAGGTAGTGCAGATCATGTTAGTTATGCAGATGCAGGTTATTTATCGGATCCACATAAAGTTCGATCTCAAACCAGGTACGTGTTTACATGTGGAGGTATTGTCATATCATGGCGCTCCACAAAGCAATCTATTATTGCTACTTCTTCAAATCATGCTGAGATAATAGCTATTCATGAAGCAAGTAGGGAATGCGTATGGTTGAGATCAGTGATTCATTTTATTTAAGAAAAATATGGTTTGGAATGTGATAAAAGATCCACAATTTTATACGAAGATAATACTGCATGCATAGCCCAATTAAATGAGAGATTTATAAAAGGAGATAGAACGAAGCACATTTCACCAAAATTATTCTACACACACGATCTTCAGAAAAATGGTGACATTGATGTGCAACAAATCTGTTCAAGTGACAATTCGGCAGATTTATTCACTAAATCTTTGCCAACTTTAACTTTTGAGAAAATGGTATACAAGATTGGAATGCGGAGACTCAAATATTTGAAACAGAATTTTTATCAGGGGGAGTAAAATACGCGTTATACTCTTTTTTCCTTACTAAGATTTTTCCCACCGGGTTTTTCTTATAAGGTTTTTAATGAGACAACTAGTTATGTGTATTACTAAATATGTGTACTCTTTTTCCTTCACTAGAATTTTCTTTTTTACGGGATTTTTCCTAGTAAGGTTTTAATGAGGCACATTATCTTTTAATGAACATCCAAGTAGGAGTGTTATAAATATATTATATTATGGATGTTCATTTAGTACTCCGTTGTAAATAAGTTTCCTGAAGAAACTTATCTATATGAGACTCCGCCGTAGATATGTTTATCTATTTAATACTCTATTGGAAATAAGTCTCCTGAAGAAGCTTATCCTTTCAGTACCCCGTTATGGATAAACATCATCCCCCGTAGAAGATTATCTATATCTGGTACAATGAGCTTATCCTTTCGGTACCCCGTTATGAATAAACATTATACCCGGTAGAAGATTATCTATATCTGGTACAATGAGCTTATCCTTTCGGTGCCCCGTTATGGATAAATATCACACCTTGTAGAAGATTATCTATATCTCGTACAATGAGCTTATCCTTTCGGTACCCCGTTATGGATAAACATTACCCCGATAGAAGATTATCTATATCTGGTACAATGAGCTTATCCTTTTGGTATCCCGTTATGGATAAACATTACCCCCGGTAGAAGATTATTTATATCTGGTACAATGAGCTTATCCTTTCGGTACACCGTTATGGATAAACATTACCCCGGTAGAAGATAATCTATATCTGGTACAATGAGCTTATCCTTTCGGTACCCCGTTATAGATAAACATTACCCCCGATAGAAGATTATCTATATCTGGTACAGTAGCAGCTTACACAGCAGCTTGCAGAAGCAGCTTGCTTTCTTCTATAATTAGAGAAGATTTCAGTTCATTATCTAAATAAGTTTGAAGTTTGAATAATATATCAGTTTCTCTATATATTTGTCTTTATTTTATAATTTTAATTTCATAACATTAATCTAATTCTTCAAATAATGCAACCATCCCATTGCTTTTACTATGCCACAATTTTGAAAATTTGTAAGAGAGTAAAGTTTATTAAATTCGTTTCTTTTTTCTCATTTTTTTTCTAGTCGATACATTAAGCTGATTTGATTTCAGAATTTGGACAATCATCCTGGCTATAGACCCGTATCCACTAAGTCGATTTTGTATTCTATTCATAGAAAGAAAACTATCTTATATAGTTAAGTAAAGATAAAATTGACTACATATGTATCTACTCACCCTAATCATCAATTGGTTGAATCATTAATTGAAATAAAATAAATAAAGCATATGGAAATTAAAGACGAGAGAATTAAAGTTTCAAGGTAAAAGTGAAAAAAATTGGGAAGTACTTTAGGTGGCAAATGAGAAAGCTCCCTTCGTATTTTCTCATCTGAACACATCAATCAAAAATAACTAGCTTTGACATGTAAACATTTTATCCAGTTTTTTAAAAAAAACGTTAAATAACATTCTATTTTTTCTTGGAATTCTAATTTTAGGAAGTATTCGCTATTAGAACACATGTTGTATTGAATTAATCACAAATAAAGATTCTAAGTTAATCGCCTTACAAAAATACTCTTTTCAACTTCAACTTTAATTTTTTTTAACTTCAGCAATATTGTCCAAAACTCCAAATTAACTTCTACCAAATATAAAGATCTGCATAATTGATACTTTAATACGGACGAGAAACTAAAATTTCGTGCTTTACTATTAGCGGAACATAATTTACTTTAAATTGTCCGTAAAAGTTTCGTCATTATCTATTTTCTTTTTTATTTATTTATTTCTACTAATTCGTTTGAATCTTGTTGACAATTTTCTTGATTAATCCCATTAAAGTTCACCAAGCTTTCTTTTTAGCTTAAATTTTGTATAAGAAATTCCATTAATTAACCAAAAAATAATGAAGGAAAACTGAGCTGAATGATTAATAAGAAAGGTGGTGTGGATGATCAAACTTCAAAGCTGCCAACATATTAATAATCTCACGACAAATTACATCAACTAAATATAATTAACCCCAAAAAAGAAACTAAAATCTAACACCTCTCTACTAAGAAAGCTCTTCTGAAGCTGACTTTACATTATACAAAGGCTCCTCTCAGTGAGAGAAAAAAAGAAGAAGCTAAACTGCAGTTGTCATATGTTCCTTGCCTGTATTCTTTCTGGTTTTTTCGGGAATTCAGAAAAAACAACGTTTATGAAAATGGAATAAGTCGGACCAGTTTCAAATAATACTGAATATTCGAAGTGAAAAAATAAACAATTTATGGAAGAAGGCCGATGTAAGGCGTTGTAGCAACGTAATTTCTGTTGGCAGAGGAAGAAGAATTGTTTTGTGAGATAACAGTACCAACTGCCTCTACAAACACAACAACGAACTCAAACGCCAATTTCACCATTCCTATGCACATTTCCAACCTTTGAATCACCATAATTGTATAGTATATCAAATGTGTTTTCGACTCTCTTTCTCCTTCTAATTTCCGCTTCTTTCTCTTTTGTCCAGTATTCTAAGAACCTGTTCTATTTATAGTATTCAAGAAACAGCCTGCATGATTAATTGAAAAACGAAGAAACTTTAGCTAAATGCGGCTTTTGGAAACTCCCAAGCGACAGGGAATAAAATTTGCGCTCTTGGTCCTTCAAATATTGACAAATTTTAAGTTTGATCCTAGTTATGATATCTGATTGCCATTTATGATTTAACCTTCAATCAATTGAAATGCGCAATTTTTATTCTACTGCTTGTGAATCTTCACATATATGATATAAATTATTAACTGTTAAATCTTTTAACTATTCTTATTTTGTATTAATTTCTCGTTGTTACTGCACATTCAAGGGTAATATATAGTTATAAGAATTACTCTTAATTTGACATATTTCATATCTGAACTCTGAAGGGATGAAAAACATATACTTAAGTTAATTCAGGGTTTAAATGTATTTAATAAATTTCAGAAGGACTAAAATCAGAACTACTAATAATTAAAAGGTCAAAAGTACAATTGTTTCAAAATAATAATAGCAATAGTGACATGGAACAACCATTAGTTTTGTTTCTCCCTCCTCTTTCAAACAATACATATCAAGGACAAGTTTGGAAGATAAATGTGAATGGTTTCAACTTGTGGGTTAATGAGACCCTTTACTATTATTATTATTGATAACCTTATCCATCTATCATGTTGGCAATGAAGTAACGATATTTTATACCAACGTAGCATTACTAGGAGGAAAAACAAAAGGGCTTTTTGATTAGAAAAATTAGCCGTACGAAACATCAACGTTGGTCTACGTTGAATAACGAAACTGTTTGTTATGTGATTTAGGATAATCGAGTATTCATTGGATTAATAGAATATTTGACAAGCATTAGCGACTAAACTTTACCTAATCTGAGCTTTTAAACTACACCTTGGCATTGTTTAAGTTACTTTTTTTGGTGAAGAGGCACTCCGTTCTGGAAATACTATGTCTCTTCAGAGGTTGCAAGTGCTTTGAGGCAATTATTTAGACATTTAATTTGATCATTAGAATCTTCTTAGATTAATACTGCTCATTAACTAAGATGAAAGGGAAAAGGGAGATTAATATAATGCTTCATTCCTTGCACCTAGAAAGAAGAACAACTTAAAAAAACACTAAAAAGAAAAAGAAAAAGAAAAAGAAAAGGGAGGGGCTTTATTTAGAGAAACTACCAATTATGTCATCGCATAAGTAAATTAGTACAAAAATTAGCCAATTCGTAAAATATTACCAATATAGCTAAATGCTACCAATATTAGCCAATTAACTATTTGTAGTAAAAAAAAATATCAAAATATTTTTTTTTGATTCGGTGTTGTTGGAATAGATTTGGTACATCTTAACTAGTTTAATCCTCAGTTTTAGGATGAGTGGTGGAGTTTTGAGGTAGTTTGAATTGAAAATTCGAAGTAGAAGATGAACATGAAAAAAGATGACATGTGTATCACACTATCACTATGTATCATTTGTGTATCACATATGTATCATATGTGTATCAAATATGTATTACATATATATCCATGTATATTTATGTGTGAGATACATGTGTCGCAGAAGAATTTTTAAATTTGATTTCAACTGCGAATTTTGACTCAAATCTAGTCCAAATTACCTCCAATCTTCTTCAAATTTTGTATATTGATTCATCTATATGTTTTCAATGAATTTCAGCCATACTCACTAAAAAGGGTCCCTTTTTGCTTAGATTTTGGAATCTTATATATGTTTTTTCTTTGTGTTTCATTACCTTGCTTGCTACCTCATCCATGGAATTTCTTTTCCGTCTTGCATCTAATGTTGTTGATCCCGCTTAAAAATATGGAAGGAAATCTTTGCGTGTGATTCTTGGAGAGAAGGAATCTTTATTTATCTGAGTTTTTTTATTTTTGTATGTACTTGACTAATGTTGGTAAATCTGTAATATGACTAGAGGTCGGTAAGTTTGGATTTATTTTGGACATTTTCGTAAGATTCTCTTTTATTTAACCCGCATATGGGAGACGGGTCGCGTATTAATGGGTTAAGTATGGACAAATCGGTCCGAGTCCTAAATGACATGCCAACTAAATAGCATTTAGTTTGATAAGCTATTTTAGATCACTTAATCGGCACCTTTGCAATTTTCGATAATAATTATTACTTCATTTGAGGGACTACCTTTAGTAAGATGATTTTATTATGACAAAACAATACGTGAATTTACTACTAATTACATTCACGTAAGTGATCATTTAAGCAATTAACTTCTCATGATAATAGGGGAATTGCTCCATCAGACTATCTTTCCTGTCTACAATCTTGAGCAAAGTAAAGTGTATACGGGTAGAACCGAGCTCTATGCTTGATCAAGGCATTTGGAACAATACGTCAAAGCTCGGCACCTACGTAAGAGATCGAAGTTACAGATGTAACTGAGCTCGATATCGATGATTGAAGTTCGAACAAGCCCATCAGATTTGCCCTCGAGTTTATCGGGGGCACGACGGACTCCGCTTCTAATGACCTCAAAGAAAAACTTTGTCAACTCACACAACAAGTATTCGTGATTCTCGCCATTGACCAATCATTATGGCGGAAATTACGGGATTAAGTAAAAAAGAGCGAGCCAACGGTCTACATAATTTCCTATAAAATAATGTCTTAAAGGTTTCATATTCCTGTATATATAAAGGGAATGGAGTAATTCATTGGACACGTTGTAACATACTTAAGAGAACAAGATACTATTTTTTCGGCTTTGTTCATATTATTCTGGCTTCAGGAATATCACATCTAAATTCTAAGAAAATTAACCTTGCGAGGCTTAAGTTGTTCCATCTGCACGGTTTGCATTTATTTTTCTACTTATTCTTCCATATTAAATATTATTTCTGACTTTGTATCAAATTAGATCACATATCCTTAAAACCGCGTATAAATTCAATTATTATCCGATTTTGGGAGAAAACAGGTTGGCGCCCACCGTGGGGCTAAAGATAATAGTGGTAATTTGATACAAATCTTCATAACACACACTACTTTACACTTTCTCTTTGAAGTATCTTTGATCTCAGGCCAAAAATGACAAACTCTCAATTGGCACCTCTACATATCGACAGCGAGGTTGGTCATCAAGGTGAGAATAACAACATGGCGCCCGCTAATGCGGGGCCACCCGCTGATGTCGTTAGGATTCAGACTGCAGATCCGATCGATGTAAATTCACATGTGGCCATCGGCGCGAACTTGCGTACCGACCCTAAAAATAGTGTCCGTGGTGGAGCCCGATCTGCAGCTTGAAACACACAGAACATTGAAGAAGACAGGATTAGCCTACGCATGATCTTCGAAATGTTGCAAGCTCAACAGGTGGCGATAGCTCAGTTACAGAGCCAAACCCAGGAACCGAGCAGGATTGAACCCGATCAACCCCAAGAAGTCACCCACAGAATGGAACCGACCGTGGTAAGGTCGAATGAACAAGAGTCGGGGACTAACCCCGAAATTATAAAAATGCTCGAGAAGCTGACAAAGCAGATAGAGTCAGGGGAAAAGAAGATCGAAGCAAACGGTAAAAAGGTTGAAACTTATAATTTCAGGGTAGATCAAATCCCAGGAGCACCCCCGAAATTGAAGGGACTGGATTCCAAAAAGTTTGTGCAAAAACCTTTTCCTCCAAGTGCGGCCCCAAAACCGATCCCCAAGAAATTTCGTATGCCCGAAATACCTAAGTACAATGGAACGACCGATCCAAACGTGCATATAACCTCTTATACATGTGCCATCAAAGGAAATGACTTAGAAGACAACGAAATCGAATCTGTTTTGCTGAAATAATTTAGGGAGACCCTGTCAAAGGGAGCCATGATATAGTATCACAACTTACCTCCTAATTCTATTGACTCATTTGCTATGCTTGCAGACTCTTTCGTAAAAGCACATGCCGGTGCCATCAAGATCGAAACCAGGAAATCAGACCTTTTCAAAGTCAAACAGAAGAAAAATGAGATGCTCAGGGAGTTCGTGTCCCTTTTTCAAATGGAACGAATTGATCTGACGCCGATCACTGATGATTAAAGCAAGGAAAATGAGATGTTCAGGCTTTCACTCAGGGACTCAATATTCGAAGCTCAGTGGCTTCGCAGCAGTTAAAGCAAAGCCTGATAGAATACCCCGTTATTACCTGGAACGATGTACAAAATCGGTATCAGTCAAAAATCAGAGTCGAAGATGATCAACTCGGGGCACCTTCAAAGTCTATATATCCCTCCAGGATTCTCGATAGAGCCACAAGGGATATCGATCATGAACCAATCAAACGGGAATCGATATCGGCCCTATAATAGAGACCGAAGGAATAGTGAATCGGGGCGGAACCCCGTAAGAAATGACAGGAGAAATGACCAAGGTCGAAGCAACCGGGGTCTCATGACTAAAAATATCTTCGACAGGACCATCGGGCATAAAGAAGCACCAAGGCTATCAGAGTACAACTTTAATGTCGATGATGCCGCTATCGTATCTGCTATCGGGAACATCAGTAATACCAAATAGCCTCGACCTTTACAATCCAATCCAGCTCAAAAGGACCCTAACCAGATATGTAAATATCATGGCACTCACGGTCATAGAACGGAAGATTGTCGACAACTGAGAGAAGAAGTAGCTCGTTTATTCAAGCACTTTCGAGAATTCTTAAGCGACCGAGCCAAGAACCACTTTAGAAATAGGGATTCTACCAAACAAACAGGACAAGAAGAGATCGAACCTCAAGATGTCATAAATATGATCATCGGTAGAGCCGACATCCCATAAGGGCCAATGTTGAAATGCACCAGAATCTCCGTCACCAAGGAGAAATGAACTCTAGACTACATACCTAAAGGAGCCTTATCCTTCAGTGGCGAGGGCGCGAAAGGGATCATATAACCTCACAATGATGCACTGGTAATATCTGTACTCGTAAATGAAACTAGAGTCAAACGTGTGTTAATTGATCCAGGCAGCTCGACCAACATTATTCGATCGAAGGTCATAGAACAGATCGATCTACAAGAGAAAATCGTGCCAGTAGTCCGGGTCCTAAACGGGTTCAACATGGCATGTGAAACCACCAAAGGGCAGATAACATTACCGGTCAATACAGCCGGAATCGTATGGGAGGCCATGTTTTATGTAATCGAAGGGGACATGAGGTACAACACCCTTCTCAGAAGGCCATGGATCCACCACATGAGGGCAGTACCCTCGACTCTTCACCAAGTGTTAAAATTCCCAGTCCCAGGGGGATCAAGACAATCTATGGGGAACAATCGGCCGCAAAAGAGATGTTTGCCATCGAAGAAGTGGTTCCGATATCAACGCTCTCAATACCAAAGGAACCGAATTCTGGTGCTGACCCAGAGGCCAAATAGCAATTACCAATTCTGGTAACAGTCCAATCAGATAAGCAAAAGATTTATGAAGACGATGATTACGGGGTTCCCCGATCTTTTATAATCCCTGATGACTCCAACGCAACCAAATCTACGGTCGAAGAGCTGGAACAGTTTGTATTAATCGAGCATTTGCCCGATCGAAAGGTCACATGCCCAGGAAAATATTTATTCAATTTCTTATAGTTAACATAGATTGTTTTGTTTGGTCCCATCTTGATATGACAAGGATCCCACCAAAAATAACCACTCACAGACTAAGCATGGACCCAAAAATTAATCCGATCAAGCAGAAGAGGAGGTCCCACTCCGAGGTCAAACATGATTTCATCAAGGACGAGGTATCTAAACTCCTAAAAATAGGGTCCATTTGAGAGTTTAAATACCCGGATTGGTTAGCAAACGCAGTGGTAGTCCCTAAAAAGGGAATAAACTAAGAATGTGTGTAGATTACAAAGATTTGAATAAAGCATGCCCCAAAGACTCTTTTCTCTTGTCCAACATCGATCGTACGATCGATGTCACGGCCGGCCACAAGATCCTCAGTTTTCTAAATGCCTATTCCGGGTACAACCAAATACAGATAGACCTGGGTGATCAGGAAAAAACCTCTTTCATTACTAAAAATAGCACATACTGTTATAATGTAATGCCATTTGGATTAAAAAATGTCGGTGCCACATACCAACGCCTAGTAAATCGGATGTTCGAAGAACAAATAGGAAAATCGATGGAAGTTTATATTGACGATATGTTGGTTAAATTCCTGTGAGCAGAGGACCATTTAAAGCATTTGTAGGGAACCTTCGGTATATTGAAGAAGTACAACATGAATCTGAATCCGGAAAAATGCGCGTTCGGAGTTGGATCAGGTAAATTTATCGGATTCATGGTATCCAATCGAGGAATCGAGATCAACCCGACAAAATCAAATCTATCGAAGATATCATGGTAGTGGACAACGAGAAGGCCGTGCAAAGGCTAACCGGGCGCATTGCCGCCATGGGGTGATTCATCTCGAGGTCCTCCGATAAGAGTCATCGATTTTTCTCATTGCTGAAAGAGAAAAACAACTACACATGGACCCCGGAATGCCAACGGGCCTTGGAAAAACTTATGCGGTATTTATAGAGTCCGCCACTACTTCACACACCGAGGGCAGACGAACAACTATATTTGTATTTGGTAGTATCTGAGGTAGCGGTAAGTGGAGTCCTAGTTCGGGAAGAGCAAGGTACGCAATTTCCGATTTATTATGTTAGCCGGACCTTGGGTGAGGCCGAAACTAGATACCCCCACCTAGAAAAATTGGCGCTCACTTTACTAAGAGCCTCTAGGAAATTAAAACCATACTTCCAATGTCACCCCATATGTGTCGTAACAACATACCCGTTAAGAAACGTTATTCATAACCCCGAACTCTCAAGCCTATTGGCAAAATGGGTCGTAGAAGTAAGTGGTTACGGTATTGAGTACCGGCCGCGGACCGCCATTAAGTCACAAATTTTGGCAGATTTCGTGGCCGACTTTACGCCGACCTTAATTACCGAGGTCGAAAGAGAGTTATCGATTGACTCGGGGACTTCTTTGGGAATCTGGACCCTCTTCACAGACGGCGCCTCAAACGCGAAAGGATCCGAGCTTGGCATTGTACTAAAGCCACCGATTGGTAATATAATTAGGTAATCTATTAAGACCATGAAATTGACTAATAACGAGGCCGAATATGAGGCCATGATTGCAGGCCTCGAGTTAGCCAAAAGCTTGGGGGCAAAAGTGATCGAAGCCAAGTGCGACTCACTCTTTGTGGTAAACCAGGTTAATAGGACATTCGAAGTCAGGGAAGAATGAATGCAGAGATACTTGGACAAGTTGCAGGTCACATTGCATCAATTCAAAGAATGGGCTTTGCAACATATACCTCGGGATCAAAGCAGTGAAGCTGATGGCCTCACAAACTTGGGATCGTCAGTCGAAGACAACGCCATCAACTCGGGAGAAATTGTGCAGCTTATGAGATCGGTGATGGAACAAGGCCACGCTGAGATCAATTCAATGAGCCTAACTTGGGACTGGAGAAATAAGTACGTGGAATAAATAAGGACCGGAAAACTACCCTCGGACCCAAAAGAATCGAGGGCCCTACTGTCACGACCCAAATTCCATTAGAGGTCGTGATGGCGCCTAACACCCCTTTCAGGCCAGCCAACAATAATTGATTAACTTAATTACTCATTTCAGTATTTTTTGAAATCATAATTTCCTTCAATTAAATAGTAAGAGATAGACTTTACAAAGTAAATGATAGTGTTTTCACAACTACAATACTGAACAGCCCATAATCACCCTCAATACCCGGTGTCACAAGTACATGAGCATCAACTAGGAAATATAATTAGAAACACAACATCTGTCTGAAAGTACAATTAGACAGGAGAGGGTAGATAACTCTGATGGAGACTCTGTGTGCTGCGAATTCGCAACATGGGATGCAACTCACCTAAATCCCTGAAATAGTCGCGCCTCTGCACCCACAAGTCTGCTAGACATATATGCACCAACACAAAAATGTGCAGCAAGTGTAGTATGAGTACGTAAATCAACGCGTACCCAGTAAGTATCTAGTCTAACCTCGAATAAGTAATGACGAGGGGTCGACTCCGACACTTACTATGGGCTAACAATAAATACCGATATTATACTTAAGCATGGATTATATAAAACATCTGTAAACTCAATAACAAGAAGTGAGTGAACAATTCTTTTATTAATAGGAAATGTTTCCAAATTTATTCCCATCATTTAACATTTTGTATCTCAGGCCAATGAGGCAATATCAATTATTATTAATTCTAAAGATTTATCATGCGCAAATCATGTCGAGGTCGTACGGTCCGATCCAACATAAATATTTAAAACGTGCACTGTCGAGGGTCGAACGACGCGAACCATAGATGCATTTATCTGCTACCGAGGTATTCGGCCCGCTCCACAAAAGAGAAAATATATTTAAAACAACCAATTCAAGATTTATTAAGGGGCAATTATTCAAGGGAATACCAAATTCTCATTAACGATCAAGAAAATGAAGTTTAACCTTTTACAATTCCTTTATCAAGTTTCAATATGATTTAAGCACTTAAATTTACAAGTAGCACACAAACATCGCAAGTATAACATGATTTGGGTCCTAGACTACCCAAACATAAGCATAATAGTAGCTATGCACGGACTCTCATCACCTCGTGCGTACGTAGCCCCCACAAATAGAAGCACATATTAAATCAATTTACCTATGGGTTAATTTACATATTAAATGAGGGAAATGAGCTAAGTCCCGAAATAAAAGACCTTGCTCCAGTCGCAGACGTCGCATTTGCGACATATGGTTCGCAAATATGATGGTCGCAATTGCGACAAAAGCATCGCAAATGCGAAGGAGAGCCACCCCTGCTAAGGTCGTATTTGTGACCAAAATCTTCGCAAATGCAAAGAGGACAGATTCACAAAAGTGATAAAATGTTCGCAAATGCGAACCCCTCAGAAATTTCCCACCCTCGCAAATGCATACTCCTTCCTCGCAAATGCGAGTTCGCAAATGCGATCAAAACCTCGCATTTGCGAGACCTGTAGCCTAGACCCAAAAACCAGCAGAACCAGCAACAGCTTTTCATCCAAAATTGATCTGAAACCACCTTGGAACACACCTGACGCCCCCGGGACCCTGTCCAATCACATCAACCTGTCCCAAAATATGACTGTTACACCCCATGTTTTCGTACGTAAAAATATGCCATAAGTAAATTGATGAAAGCTCAGAAATAAGATATTACATCCCGCATTTTCGTACGTAAAAGCTTCGTCGTAAGTTAATCGACATAGACTCGGGGATGAGATTATTTTTGAGGTTATAAGCATTTATGCTACTTATAACACGCGATAAGTAAAGTGCCATGAAGGTTAAAGGGTGAACGAATCAAAGATAATGAGTTTCATTGAAGATTGTCGATTTGGAAAAAAAATATGGTCCGAGCTATAATACCCGGTATTTATGGATTAGTACCATACAAGGTACTACGTGACCATGATAGTAAGATGTATAAGGTATATTAAAAGTGAGTAGTATTTTAAGTAATTTAAGATAATTTCTAATTATGTGAATAATTGGGTAATTATTGGTTAGTGGAAAATTAATAAATTATCAATAATTTGGATAACTTTAAGAGGGCAAAACGTGGTAGCCCCTCCCTTAATATTTAGATGACTCTTAAAGTCATACTATTATGTGGCAAAGTCTAAAACGTGAGTCACACGTCCACTTTTAAGAAAAGAGTTACAAGTCCATTCTTAATACATTCATTCTTAAGAAAGAGATACATATCTTTCTAACCTCTTAGAGAGTCTCAGCCAAGAACGTTACTATACAAATCACTTTCTAAGAACATAGCAATGTTAATTCATTTTCCAAATAGCAACATTGTTGCTAAGCTCTTAAGGAAAAGTTTCGGACAAAATTTTCTTTGCATAGCAACGTGATTGCTTTGAGCTTTTCATATGATTTGCTCTGTGTTTTGTCACAATTAACGCGTGTTAGAGGATTGTCAAGAGAATCGACTCAGGTATGTTAAGGCTATCCCTTCTTTCTTTTGGCATGGTCCAAATGATACAAATGAAACAAGCAAAATACACAACTTCTATAAATGACTCTATTCATAGAAATATTAGGGGTGTCTATATTCTTGATTCCCCATGTAAATTATTATTATATCTTCTGTTCATGGGTCTCAGAAAAATACATATTTGATAAAGTTTATCCGACAGGCATATTATTTTTATGACATTCCGAGAAATCTTATTAATGTATTTCTTATGCATTTATACATATACATTGACCCGTGACCAGATGACGTTATATGCGCGTATATATATATGTACTTATATGTATAGGAGATATGGGAAAAGGTTACGGCGTTATATAAGCACCACCACCTGATCAGCTGGTATACGTTGATGATTTGCCCATAATGGCCGAAATTATATGATGGGATGCCCTCAGAGGCTTGATGATGTTATGAACGCATATACCAATGCATGGTATAATATTTATACGCATATGCATGACATTATAAAAATGAAATGATTCACAGAGCTATGCAGACGTACATGTCAAGTCTTTTACTCCATGTTTCTCTCATGTCTATTATTTACTGATTTTCATTCCTTACATTATCTGTACTGACGTCCCTTTTGCCTGGGGATGCTACTTTTCATGCCCGCAGGTCTCGATAGACAGGTCGAGAGTCCTCCAAGTAGGCGATCAGCTCAGCGGAAGATGTTGGTGCACTCCATTGTTCCGGAGTTGTTTATGTGGTCAGTATGATTAGGACATGTACTGATTAGTATGGCGGAGCCCTGTCCTGACCTTTATGACATTTATGTACTCTTAGAGGCTTGTAGACATATGTCGTGTACATGAAAGATTGTACGGCCTTGTCGGCCTATGTTTTGAGTTTATAAATGATGATGTTGGCCTATTAGGCCCGTATGTCACGTGTATATGATGATGTAATAAGAAAGATACGTTACGTCGGTACTCGGTTGAGTAAGGTACCGGGTGCCCGTCGCGGCCCATCGGCTTGGGTCGTGACAATGAAACGAACTTTCTCGAGGCCTCAAATCATGTCAAACAACGTCGAAATCATGAGTCACACCCCAATTCGATCTTAATGAACTTTAGAACTTCAAACCTCTACATTCGATGCCGAAACCTATCAAATCACGTCCGAATGACCTCATATTTTGCACACAAGTCACATTTGACATTACGGACCTACTCCAACTTCCGAAATCAAAATCCGACCCCGATATCAAAAAGTCCACTCCCGGTCAAACTTCTAAAATCATCCAAATTTCCAACTTTTGCCAATTAACGCCGAAATGACCTACGGGCCTCTAAATCAACGTTCGGACAAGCACCTAAAACCAAAATTACCATACGGAGCCATTCCCACGCTTGGAATCCCAAACGACATCGATAATATTGAAATACACTCCAACTCGAATTCATGAAATTTTTTCAAAATGCCAACCTTCCACAATAGGCGCCGAAATGCTCTCGGGTCGTCCAAAACCCGATCCGGACATACGCCCAAGTCCAAAATCATCATACAAACCTGTTGGAACCTTCAAATCCTGATTCCGAGATCGTTTACTCAAAAGTCAAACATTAGTGAATTCCTCTAACTTAAAGCTTCCGAATTTAGAAGTTTTTTTCCATATCGACTCCGAACTTCCCGAAACTCAATTCCGACCACACGTATAAGTCATAATACTTGAAGTGAATCTACTCATGGCCTCAAACCATCGAACGATGTTCTAGAGCTCAAAACGACCGGTCGGGTCGTTACATTCTCTCCCACTTAAACATACGTTCATCCTCGAACGTGCTATGAACTGTTTTGGGGTTGTCCAAAATTACTGTTTAATACCTCATGTACCTAAACGTGCTACCATAACCCAGTTAGGCACATTAGCTTGAGCCAGTCTAAAATTTCTCCCTTTTATTTAGTCAAATAAGCCTTAGAGCCAAATTCCAACATTCGAAATTCTCCACGATACCAGATTCTAACACACGAACACCGTATCAATCACCAGACTCCGTACCAAAACATGATAGTATACCTTTGCTAAATTCACACCCTACACCGCATAATTCACATGACCATAATTACATCCCTTGACCACAATAGCTGAAATTTCACAAATCTGGTGCCCACAACACGCCTCGTGACAACTATAAGTACTGTTCCAACTCTCGCAATACTGCCACGACGAAAAAGATGGGTAAAACTCATAACCATCTGCCGAATAAATGATTCGTGGAGTCTCTCTTCCTGACAAGAACCATTACCTCACTCTGAACTGAATAACGATATCTTCTCTTTAAAGTTGTCACGACCTAAATTCCATTAGACGTCATGATGGTGCCTAAAACTACTGTCAGGACAGCCAACAATAATTGATTAACTTAATTACTCATTTCAGTATTTTTGAAATTATAATTTCCTTCAATTAAATAGTAAGAGATAGACTTTACAAAGTAAATGATAGTGTTTTCACAACTACAATACAGCCCATAATCACCCCCAAAACTCGGTGTCACAAGTACATGAGCATCAACTAGGAAATATATTAGAAACACAACATCTGTCTGAAAGTACAATTAGACAAGAGAGGGTAGATAACTCTGATGGAGACTTTGTGTGCTGCGAATTCGCAACATGGGATGCAACTCACCTAAATCACTGAAATAGCCTCGCCTCTGCACCCACAAGTCTGCTAGACATATATGCACCAACACAAAAATGTGCAGCAAGTGTAGTATGAGTACGTAAATCAACGCGTACCCAGTAAGTATCTAGTCTAACCTCGAAGAAGTAATGACGAGGGGTCGACTCCGACACTTACTATGGGCTAACAATAAATATCGATATTATACTTAAGCATGGATTGTATGAAACATCTGTAAACTCAATAACAAGAAGTGAGTGAACAATTCTTTTATTAATAGGAAATGTTTCCAAATTTATTCCCCTTATTTAACATTTTGTATCTCAGGCCAATGAGGCAATATCAATTATTATTAATTTCAAAGATTTATCATGCGCAAATCATGTCGAGGTCTTACGGCCCGATCCAACATAAATAGTTAAACTGTACACTGTCGAGGGTCGAACGACGCGAACCATAGATGTATTTATCTGCTACCGAGGCGTTTGGCCCACTCCACAAAAGAGAAAATACATTTACAACAACTAATTCAAGATTTATTAAGGGAAAATTTTTCAACGGAATACCAAATTCTCATTAACGGTCAAGAAAATCAAGTTTAACCTTTTACAATTCCTTTATCAAATTTCAATATGGTTTAAGCAATTAAATTAACAAGTAGGGCACAAACATTGCAAGTATAACATGATTTGGGTCCTAGACTACCCGAACATAAGCATAATAGTAGCTACGCACAGACTCTCGTCACCTTATGCGTACGTAGCCTCCACAAATAGAAGCACATATTAAATCAATTTACCTATGGGATTAATTCCACCTTACAAGATTAGAAAAGAGACTTACCTCGCTCAGAAATTCCATAACCGGTTCCAAAGCCTTTCTAACAACTCACACCGATGCCCATCACTCCAAAACTAGTCAATAAATGTGCAAATCCATAAATATATACTCTAATACTCATTATAATCCAATTTACAACAATTCCAAACTCTGCTCGAAAAGTCGATAAAAATCACCCTCGGGCCTATGTGCTCGGATTCCAAAAATTTATGAAGATAAACATTACTCATAGCCTCACGAACTCAAATAAATAGATTATTCTCAATTTCACGCCCAAATTCGTGGTTAAAATCCAAAAATACCAATTTTTAGGTTTTCAACCAAAACCCCAAATTTCTACAAATTTTCATGAATTTCCATGTTAAAATCTATGTATAATCCAATTATTTAACTCAAAATACATGGGTATCACTTACCTCTTTGATGTTGATGGAACCCCTCTCACGATGCTCTCAAAATTTGCCTAAGTCCAAGTGGGAAATGAGGGAAATGAGCTAAGTCCCGAAATAAAAGCCCTTTCTCCAGTCGCAGACGTCGCATTTGCGACATCTGGTTCGCAAATGCGATGGTCGTAATTGCGACAAAAACATCGCAAATGCGAAGGAGAGCCATCCCTGCCAAGGTCGCATTTGCGACCAAACTCTTCGCAAATGCGAAGAGGACAGATTCGCAAAAGCGATAAAATGTTCGTAAATTCAAACCCCTCAGAAATTTCCCACCCTCGTAAATGCGATCAAAACCTCGCATTTGCGAGACCTGCAGCCCCGACCCAAAAACCAGCAGAACCAGCAATAACTTTTCATTCAAAATTTATTTGAAACTACCCCGAAACACACCTGACGCCCCTGGGACCCTGTCCAGTCACATCAACCTGTACCAAAATATGACACGAACTTGCTCGAGGCCTCAAATCACGTCAAACAACTTCAAAATCATGAGTCACATCCCAATTCGATCTTAATGAATTAGAACTTCAAACTTCTACATTCGATGCCGAAACCTATCAAATCACATTTGATTGACCTCAAATTGTGCACACAAGTCACATTTGACATTACGAACCTACTCCAACTTCCGGAATCGGAATCCGACCCCGATATCAAAAAGTCCACTCCTGTTCAAACTTCTCAAAATCATCCAAATTTCCAACTTTCACTAATTGACGCCGAAATGACCTACGGACCTCCAAATCAACGTCCGGGCATGCACCAAAGACAAAAATCACCATACGGAGCCATTCCCAGGCTTAAAATCCCAAACGACATTAATAACATTGAAATACACTTCAACCCAAATTCATAAAATTCTTTCAAAATGCCAACCTTACACAATAGGCGCCGAAACGCTCCCGGGTCGTCCAAAACCCTATCCGGACATACGTCCAAGTGTAAAATCATCATACGAACCTGTTGGAATCTTCAAATCCCGATTTTGAGATCGTTTACTCAAAAGTCAAACATTAGTCAATTCCTCTAACTTAAAGCTTCCTAATTTAGAATTTTCTTTCCAAATCGACTCTGAACTTCCCGAAACTCAATTCCGACCACATGTACAAGTCATAATACTTGAAGTGAAGCTACTCATGGTCTCAAACCACAAAACGACACGCTAAATCTCAAAACGAGTGGTCGGGTCGTTACACCTACGTACCAAGGCAGCCCGATTTAGTTTATCCGAGGATGGAACCTTAGTCGGAAGAATGTTCGATGGCCTGATGGCGATATGTTTGGGACCAGGGGACACAGAATACATGTTTCGGGAAATCTACAAAGGTACCCGTGGAAATCACTCGGGCGCCGAATCATTGGTTCAAAAATTAATCAGAGCCGGTTACTGCTGATCGACATGAAAAAAGTCGCAAAGGAGTTTGTCCGAAAATGTGATAGATGTCAATGGCATGCTCCAATGATTCATCGAGCAGGAAAGCCGTTATATTCGGTCTTGTCACCATGGCCATTCATGAAATGGGGGATGGACATCGGTGGCCTAGTTCCATGGGTGCCCGGTAAGGCCCAATTTATTTTATTTATAACTGACTATTTTTTTAAATGCGTGAAAGCACATGCATATGAAAAGGTCAGAGAAAAAGAAGTCGTCGATTTTATCTGGAATCACATTATATGTTGATTCGGAATACCGGCCGAGATCGTGTGCGACAACGGAAAATAGTTTATTGGCAACAAAGTAAGCAAGTTTCTTAAAGACCATAAGATAAAAAGGAACTTATCCACTCCTTCCCATCCCAATGGGAACGGACAAGCAGAATCCACCAACAAAACCATAATCCAGAACCTCAGAATGAGGTTGATCGACGCCAAAGGAAAATGGAAAGAAATGCTACCTGAGGTCCTATGGGCGTATCGTACAACCTCGAAGTCCAGTACCGGATCCACACCATTTTCTTTGGTTTACGGCACCGAAGCTTTAATATCGGTCGAGGTCGGAGAACCAAGCATCAGATTCCTACATGCAACAAGGGAATCAAATGACGAGGCTATGAGTACGAGCCTGGAACTATTACATGAAAGGCGTAAAGCCGCCCTTGTCTGTTTGGCCTCCCAAAAACAGCGGATCGAGAGATATTATAATCAAAGGGCCAACCTTCGGTATTTCAATATTGGGGATTTAGTATTAAGAAATGTTATACTAAACACCCGAAACCCGAACAAAGGGAAATTGGGGCCAAACTGGGAAGGACCGTACCAAATTATCGGGATCACTGGAAAAGGATCCTAGAAGCTCGGAACAATGAACGGCGAAAAATTACCGAACAACTGGAATGTATATCACTTAAAACTATATTATTGCTAAGGTACGACCCCAATTCTTTCTTCTGTTTATCTTATTTTACATTTCAAACCGACACTTGCAGGCAACTCATAAAGGATGATACGAGATCCTAGGTTTGAAAGCACGCGTTGCACTCTTTTTTCGTTGTACCGCTTTTATCCTAAATGGGTTTTTCGGCAAGGTTTTTAATAAGGTAACAAGTAATCATGCTAACTTAGAAATCGAGGGTGGGCTATAAGATCGGTGACAATGATCATGACAGCATTTGAGGCCTCTCATCGGTCAACCTTGAACACTGAGGGGCAATGTCCTCGGATATCGGATTTAACAAGGCATTTCGACTCCGTGATTGAAGGGCCTCGACCAACGGGATTTATTGTAAGGGCCAAATGGTCAAATGAACCATGCCCGCTCAAATCATTCAATCCCAAGTACAAAACGTATATACATGTACAGCTATTATGCATACGAATAAAAAGGAGACTGTATAAACATCTCATATTCAAAAATGGCACTTGCATTTTTCAAGGAATTTCCTGCAGATATTAAGCCCAAGGTCCACCTTAATCCGAGTTCGAACATTCACTTCACTCGGGGAATGTAGGCATTTC
Organism: Nicotiana tomentosiformis; assembly: GCF_000390325.3. Taxonomy (NCBI): domain Eukaryota; kingdom Viridiplantae; phylum Streptophyta; class Magnoliopsida; order Solanales; family Solanaceae; genus Nicotiana; species Nicotiana tomentosiformis. Next base: position 73,215,668 of record NC_090812.1, on the reverse strand, counting down.
CTAACTGAAAAGGCTAAGGCCAGTCCGAGTTAATAAAACTCGAGGGCATGAAGCTTATTTGGCATTGCCCGAATTTAAAGGCTAAGGCCAGTCCGAGTTAATAAAACTCGAGGGCATAAAGCTTATTTGGCATTTTCCGAATTTAAAGGCTAAGGCCAATCCGAGTTAATGAAACTCGAGGGCATGAAGCTTATTTGGCATTGCATAAATTTAAAGGCTAAGGCTAGTCCGAGTTAATAAAACTCGAGGGCATGAAGCTTATTTGGCATTGCCCAAATTTAAAGGCTAAGACTAGTCCGAGTTAATAAAACTCGAGGGCATGAAGCTTATTTGGCATTGCCCGAATTTAACGGCCAACGCCAGTCCGAGTAAATAAAACTCGAGGGCATGAAGCTTATTTGGCATTGCCCGAATTTAACGGCCAAGGCCAGTCCGAGTTAATAAAACTCGAGGTCATGAAGCTTATTTAGCATTGCCGAAATTTAAAGGCTAAGGCCAGTCAGAGTTATTAAAACTCGAGGGAATGAAGCTTATTTGGCATTAATCCAAAAAGGCGATAAAGGCAAGGTTTGTTCGAATCTTCGAACACAACCTAATATTTTCATGCTAAGGCATCTCCACTTTTGAAAATAAATAATAAAGCAAAGAAGAAATTTGAAAGCTATGAAAGAGGCCTTATATAAATATCAAAGTTTTTTTTACAAAGGCCGAATAGCCCTGTTACATGTCATATACATAGGCCAAATTGCCTCAACAAAAGAAACAGTACAAAATTTGAACGGACTCGCCCGATTCTTTAGACGCATCGGAATCCTCCTCGGGAAAAGCTAGCCTTCGAGCATTGACTTCGCATGTCTTGGCGTTCTCAATTTCGTTCAATATGTCGAAATTCTGGGCATGGACTCCCTCGAGGGTCTTCCTTCGGGATTCCTACCATGCATGCTTCACCATACTTTTTTCCTACTCCTATATAGCCTCGGCATCAACTTTGAGCTGGGCCACCCTTTTATCAGCTTTGTTTAGGGCCGTAATAACTTCTAACTTGGAAGCCTCAAACTCCTTGGCCAGATTCTCTTGGCCAGAAATAGCTAAACTGAGTTGAGATTAGAGTTCCTCGATCGTTTTGGCCTACACTAAGTTCTTCTCCTTTGCAGCCCGAAGCTGAACCTCAACAGAAGCCAATTTTGCCTAGGCAATTTCTTTTTTCGAGGCCATATGGTCCATATTTTTCTTCCATTTTTCGGCCTCGTCCTTCATCACGTCCACCTCTGCTTGAAGCTGCTCGACCTGGTCAAGCCTCTTTTGAGCCTATAGTTTCGGGTCGTTAGCCAAAGTATCTGAATCATCATCGCTAAGATTGAATATTCGTATTACCTGCATGAGTAAACCGGTATGCTCCTTCTGAGCCGCTTCTAACTTGGCCTGAAGCTTCTCAGTAAGAAGCTTGTAAGTATCCTTCTTCTCGGCAAGCTCACGAGTCTCGGGCTCCTGACACTTGAACTCCTCCTGGTATCGGAGAAAGGCCTCATGATGAAGCACTGAGGCCTGCAAACACAAAGGAAGATGTTAGGATTATTCACTATTAAATCTAAGTATATAACAAAGGGATATGCGAAATTACCTGATTCAGCGCATGTTGAGCTTCGTTGAAAAGCCAGGGCGCCTATACCTCGTTCATTTTGATTTGATCCTCTTCGATCACCAAGCACCGAAGGTAACTAGCAATTACCACCGGGGTGGAAAGAACCTTGGTGTCCTCTGGGATGGACATATAAATTGCTCGCCTCCCAGTAGGATCAACACTCGGAGCAGGGAACTGATTCACTAATTTCGGGCTCGAAGAGGACCCGCCAGCTCCGGGGGACGGTATCTTCCTTGGTATCGGTAGGTCGCCCAAACCGGTAACATCCTCTGAAGCAGTGGAATCTAGGCCGTCGAAAAAATTATGGAAAGAATCTGCTACTCCTTGGGCCCCTTCGCCGAAGTTACCTTTTAACGCCTAGGCCTCGTTTATCATAAAAGTTGTAAACGAAGGCGACCCAGAAAGGTCAATCATCCAAGCGCTTCTTTGGGTTATCTTCCGACCAGGATGTACCGGTCACATTTTCCTTCTCGACCTCACTGGCTCGGGCCAAATCAGTCTCGACTCTCTCGGAGACTTCAACCGTTGTTTCTTCTACGGCCTTCATGGCTCGAGGCATTTCGAAGGCGCTTCTCACGCAGGCCACTAACTCAGAATTTTCTTCTTTCTCGGACTCATCCCTCAACCTATTGAGTGAGTCCGATGAAAGTTCTCGGGCACTGGGTTTCTTAGGTTTCTGCGCAGGTCGCTTCCTCGGTCTTTTCCTTTCAGGGGCCGAGGGACTCGAAGCTTTTCTTTTCCTCTTCTCTTTGCCCTGTTTCGAAGCAGGGGGATGGGCGTGTATATCATCGTCAGCTGATAGAGGCCCCATCTCGACGTCCTTTCCTAAACCTACATAATGAATATATAAGGAATCAGAGACTGATGATGAAAATGAGATCAGATGTATTATTAGGGGAAAACCCTTACCATGATTACTGGCCTCCCATCGGCCCTTCGAGAGCTCACGCCATAAGCGTTCGGAATAAGGTCTCTGCATCGCAATGCCCTCGACCCACTCTTTAAGTTCGGGAATAGGGTTCGGCATCTGGGCAACAACTGCATCACATAACATCGATGAGAATCCAAACGGAATGAAAAGCAATAAAATGAATACCAAAGGCAAAGCTAAACTTACGTTTCATGTTCCATTTCTCAAGGAACGGCATGTCCTCAGTCGGGATTAAGTCTGAGGTTCTCACTCGAACAAATCTACCTAACCAGCCCTGGTCTCGATCCACGTTGATACTCGAGAACAAGGTCTTGGTGGCTCGGCGTGCAAGCTTAATTAACCCTCTTCGGTAAAGTCGAGGGCTGTACATGCGCATGAGATGGTCAATGGTGAATGGACATCTCTCGACCTTGCTCATAAAGAATCGAAGCAAAATAATGATCCTCTAAAATGAAGGATATATCTGCCCGAGCGTCATATCATACCTTTTGCAAAAGGCTATGATAACCAGGTCTAGAGGACCCAACGTGAAAAGGGTAAGTGTAAACACTAAAGAAACCCTCCGCGTAGGTGGTAATTGATTCTTCAGCGGTAGGAACCACTACGTGTTTGCCTACCCAGTTGCAATCCTCTTTAACCTTATCGAGGATGTTGTCTGTGATCGTACATATGTACTTCGAGACCGGTTCGCATCGACCCGTATTCTCAACCTTAAAATCAGCCACAGTAGGGCACCCGGTAGGGATGTATGATCTCAGAGGGGTTCCTCAGTAGCAGCGTGAGGAGCATTTTCAGAAGGTTTTGAAGAAGAAGGTGTTTCTTTTTGAGGAACAGACTTTGACATTTTTACCATTTTTATAAAAAATGAAAGAAAGAGATTGTTCATAAGGGGAAGCTTTGAGGTTGGCAATGAGAAAACCAGAAGATGAAGAAGATAAAGTTCTTAGAACGCAAGAATGATGTGAGCGTAAAAGTTCTAACGAACTGATTAAAGGGTATTTATAAGTTTCTCAAGCGACGATTCATCTCCAGAGGTAGCCGACCGTCAACTGACATATCTTTAATGCCTCGAAGACCGGATTGACTAGACGTTTCCACTATTCTTATCACCTACGTCATGTACCCGTCGTCATGATTTATCAAAATAAAGACCGAGGGTTCATATCGTTTTTAATCGCTTACTCTCCAAAAAATGAGGGGACTATCTGTATACGGGTAGAACCGAGCTCTATGCTTGATCAAGGCATCTGGAACAATAGGTCAAGGTTCGGCACCTACGCAAGAGATCGAAGTTACAGATGTAACTGAGCTCGATATCGAGGATTGAAGTTCGAACAAGACCATCAGATTTTCCCTCGAGTTTATCGGGGGCACGACCGACCCCGCTTCTAATGACCTCGAAGAAAAGCTTTGTCAACTCACACAACAAGTATCCGTGATTCTTGCCATTGACCAATCATTATGGCAAAAATTACGGGATTAAGTCAAAAAGGGAGCCAACGGTCTACATAATTTCCTATAAAATAATGTCTTAAAGGTTTCATCTCCCTGTATATATAATGGGAATGGAATAATTCATTGGAAGATTGTAACATACTTAAGAGAACAAGATACTATTTTTTTCCAGTTTTGTTCATATTATTCTGGCTTCAAGAATATCACATCTAAATTCGAAGGAAATTAACCTTACGAGGCTTAAGTTGTTCAATCTGCACGGTTTGCATTTATTTTTCTACTTATTCTTCCATATTAAATATGATTTCTGACTTTGTATCAAATTAGATCACATATCCTTAAAACCGCATATAAATTCAGTTGTTATCCGATTTTGGAGGAAAACATAAAGTCACTCCAAACATAATGTAAGAGACTGAATTTTCATTTCTCTTGATGGGTAAATTGAAAAACTGATAAAACTTCCTTTTATGTTTGATATGATTTGATTTTTTATATAATTAACAGAGTAAAATAATTCAAGTAAAACTCAATTCAAACCAAACCACAAATAACTCTATAGAGAGGGATAGAGAGAATTAATGGTTATTAATTTATCTTATTTTGAGAGTAAGCCAGTACTTTGTTAGCCGTAAGGGTGGCAAGTGGGACGGTCCAGGCCCGGGACCGGCCCGGGACCGCGGGCTAACGGGCCAGGACCGTTTGGCTCGGTTTTAGCAGGCCTGGTCCGGTCTTGTGGGTCGGTCCTATGCTTTGGGCCCGCCAGGCCCGGGACCGTTTAGCCCGCCAGGGCCCAGGACCGGCTCGGTCCCTTAGCGGGCCAAACGGTCCCAACGGCTATTTCTTTTTTTTTTTAAAAAGCCGTTGGCTATTTATAAAATAGCCATTTAACCTCCCCCCCCCCCCCTCCCCTCCAACTTTGTTTTAATCCCAAACTTTTTATAATTACACTTTTTCCCTGTTTTCAACTATAAATACCCCATCATTATTTCATTTTTCTTACAAAATCATCAATCTATCACAATCTCTCTCTAATTTACTTCTATAATTGCTACTATTGCTTACTTTATTGTTATAATTTGTGAAATAATTGTGAAGTTGGTGAATTGAAGTCTTCAACGATAATCAATTTCCAACAAGTTGTTCGTCAATTCGGTAAACTCGTTCCAACTCTTAAGTTTTAATATTATAATTTTGTTTGTTTTATTTACTTTGCTTGATTAATTAAGATGGCTTATTCCTTAAAAAATATGTTTAGTAAAAATAAGAAAAAATCCAAGAGTGGTGAATCTAGTGGCCAATCTGTTCCTCCTCCACTTCCCCCGGCTCCCCGACCCAAACCTGTTACCCGTCCTACACCTCCTATTCTTGATAGCGATAATAGTTTATTATAATTTATCGAGAGTCAATTTTGCCATAATATTGCACCCTGTGAACAATTAAACCATGAATATATGAATGTTCTTTATGGTAATCCAACTATTGATGAAAATGATGATGAAGAAATAGATTTTGATGAAACGCAACCGGATGACGATACACCCACTAGTCCTGCTCCTGAAGTTAACCCAACTAATAATAATCCAGATGATCCCCCGTCTGACCCTCCTGTTAGTGCCCCTACTTTTTCTAGACAACCTTCTAAACGGGCAGAAACATCTCTTGTTTGGCAATTTTTTACTCAACTAAGAGAAAAAAATAGGGCTAAGTGTAAAACTTGTGGCAAAGAGTTAGTTTTTCAATATGTTGGAAGTCGGGGGGGACGGGAAGTTTGGAGGGGGACGGGAAGTTTGACTAGACACATATTGCTACACCCTCAAGATAAAGCTAGATATTTTCGTATGAAAGCTTTGGCTGAGGGAACAAGTGCACCTAGTCAGGCTGACCTTAGTACCGGGTCAAATCAATTTCAACCGGAAATTAACACTGTTACCAGTGGTATTTTATATTATGATCCAAAAAAAGATCGGGAAGAATTGGCAAAAATGGTTACTGTTATGTGCTTACCCTATAGTTTTTCTGCTAACCCCCACTTTGTGCATTATATTAGAAAAGTTTATAATCCTACTTATAAAGGTTTTCCTCGCACAACCGTAAAGAGTGATATTTATAAATATAAACATGAATATGAACAATATTTGCGCTATTTATTTACTCATATAAATTTTTATCTTGCTATTACAACTGATATTGGTAGAAGTGGTAGTGACTGTGATTACCTTACTGTTACCAGTCATTGGATTGATGAGCATTGGATAATGCAAAAATGCATTATTGCTTATAGAATAATTAATTTACATCACACAGGGCAGTTTATTTCTAGCACGATTGCGGATATTTGTAGATATTTTTGCATTAGTGATAAAATAATGTCAGTTTTAATGGATAATGCTACTAGTAACACAAATGTTGTAGTCTTGCTTACCACTACACTAAGTCCTGTATTTAGTAATATTTTTCATGTTAGATGTATTTGTCATATTTACCATTTAATTGTGGGTGAAGGTATGCGAATTTTAAATGTTAAAATTGAAAAGGTTAAAATGGCTCTTAATTGGCTTTTTTATTCAAACCGTAGAAGTAGACTTAGAGAATATTTTAAAAGATGCGATGAATTTAGCCTAAGAGAAAGAAAGGTTCCTAAACCTTGTTCAACTAGATGGAATTACATGTATGAAAGTTTAGTTGTTGCATATGAATATAGAAACCCCATAAACTCAACGTTTAATGCTCATGTAAGTGATGATGATGAGCACCTTACAAATGCGGATTGGGCTAATGTTAAAATGCTTGTAGATTTTTTAGAAAAATTCTATATTGCTACAAATAAATTTTCTGGGCAATATTATCCTACTATTTCTAACTGTTTAATTTATATTGCAAAACTTGCAAATTTGTTTGATCATTTTTCAGAGGGTGGGGAAATTTATCAACTTGCTATTGATTCCATGAGAAAAAAGTTTAAAAAATATTTTTTCCCTATTCCCCCTATTTATGGTATTGCTGCATTGTTAAATCCTACTATGAAATTAGGAGGTCCTCAATTTTGGTATGAAACTGTTTATAATGGTTTAGCACTTGAAGATGAGGAGTTGTCTAAACTTCCGGACGCAATAGCCTCGATTAAAATAAATGTTCAAACTATTTATAATGCTTATCAAGTTGCATTAGATCATGCTAGACCAAATGTTCCAACTCCTTCTTCTTCTAGTTCTCAATCATTTAAAAGAACTCCGGGAGTAAGAGCACTTAGTGCTTGGGCAGGGTTCAGGGGTTCTCAAGGTTTTATTACTAGTGATTTTTCACAACTAAATGAGCTTGAAGTTTATTTGTCACAGGGAATTGAGGAAGTGAATCCCGACGGCTCCTTTAATATTTTGGAATGGTGGAAGGACAAAGAAAAACACTTTTCGATTCTTTCAAGGATGGCCCGAGATATTTTAACTATTCAAGCTTTAACAGTGGTATCAGAGAGCGCTTTCAGTCAAGCAAGACTTCAACTCGGTGATTATAGAGCGTCTATGAGGGAGAGCTTGAAAAAATCAGTACTTTTCAGAGATTGGATCCGTTCGGAAAGAAGAAATTTTGGACTTGCTGAATCACAACCAGAGGTAGACGAAGCTTACGAAGAAATGCTAGCTGAACTTGCAGAGGATGATGCTTCGCCTAGAAGCGGTGATGACCAAGCTTCGTTTCCGCCACCACCAACGAAAATTCCTCCTGACCTTGAAGGATTTATGAAATTTGTAAGAGATACCATATAAATTAATATGTGACTTGTATTTTGGCACATCTTGATTAGTTTCTTTTTCTTCTTAATGGTGGTATTAGCACCTTGTTGTGCTCATTCCATAGGGGGAGGAAGACTAAGAAAGATATTGCCATAATTTTTAATGCTATAATAAAAATATAACGCATTGATTTGAATATCTCTTTACAATATTTTTGTCTTTTTATATATCTTAAACTATACATATAGTATAATATAGTATAGTATAGTATAGTGTGTGTATATATATATATATATATATATATATATATATATATATATATATATATATATATATATATATATATATATATATATATATATATATATAATATACTATGTATATAACTTAAGATATATAAGCTATATTCGATATACATATACATATATAGTCTATACTATATATACATCTTAAGATATAATATATATACATAGTATACAAGATATACTAGATATATATATAGTATAGTATAGTAGATATACATGTATATATAGTATATCTTAAGATGTATACTATCGAATATAGCTTATATACTATGTATATATAATATAGTATAGTATATAATATACTATATATAAAACTTAAGATATATAAGCTATATTCGATATACATATATATATATATATATATATATAAGCTTATATTTATACTATACTATAGTCTATACTATATATACATCTTAAGATATACTATATATACATAGTATACTAGATATATTAGATATATATATATATAGTATAGTATAGTAGATATACATGTATATATAGTATATCTTAAGATAGTATAGTACAGTATAGTGTGTGTGTGTGTGTGTATATATATATATATATATATATATATCTTAAGATGTATATATTGTATATAAATCGAATATAGCTTATATATCTTAAAGATGTATATATGGTATAGTATAGTATAGTATATAATATACTATATATACAACTTAAGATATATAAGCTATATTCGATATACATACATATATATATATATATATATATATATATATATATATATATATATATATATATATATATATATATATATATATATATATATATATATATATATATATATATATATATATCTTAAGATGTATATATAGTATATAAATCGAATATAGCTTATATATCTCATAAGATGTATATATAGTATAGTATAGTATAGTATAGTATAGTATATAATATACTATATATACAACTTAAGATATATAAGCTATATTCGATATACATATATATATATATATATATATATATATAAGAGCTTATATTTATACTATACTATAGTCTATACTATATATACATCTCATAAGATATATAAGCTATATTCGATATACATATATATTATAAGCTTATATATATACTATACTATACTATATGTACATCTTAAGATATACTCTATATACATAGTATACTAGATATACTAGATATATATATATATATAGTATAGTATAATAGATATACATGTATATATAGTATATCTTAAGATAATATAGTATAGTATAGTATATATATATATATATATCTTAAGATGTATATATAGTATATTTTAAGATGTTTACTATCGAATATGGTTTATATACTAGGTATATATAATATAGTATATATATATATATATATATATATATATATATATATATATATATATATATATATATAAGATGTATATATAGTATATAAATCGAATATAGCTTATATATCTTTATTACCACTTTTATTCTCTAACTTCTATAAAAAATAAAAAATAAAATAATAGAAAATATCTGTTGGGCCCATTTAGGCCCACTTAGGCTCGGGACCGGCCCACTTAACCCGGGACCGTTAGTTTGTGGTCCCGGTCCCGAGCCGACAATAAGCCCGCGAAGCCCGGGACCGTTTAGGATCGGACCGCATAGAACCGAACCCGCGAAGCCCACTTAGGACCGGCCCGACCCACTTGCCACCCTTAGTTAGCCGATGGCCTTATCGTTAGGCAAAATACTTCGTTACTCCTATAACACAATATGACAAATTTTTAATGTACAATGTGGTCGGAAAATGATACCATCTTCTGCAAAATAAAATTAAAAACATCAATTATGCTGACATGCCACCAGGTCCCTTCTTTTGTCTTCTTTCCTTTCTTTTTCGAGTTTCATGACAGTTGCCATTTAGTAGTAACTTGTAAGTGAGAAAAGGGGTGTTGGTGACGCTGAAATAGGAGTTTATTAGGGACTTGATTGGGACATTTCTGAAATTTTAAAGGCTTGATCGTAACCAAAAATTGGATAAGAACTCACTTTGAAAACTTTGGATGATTTAAGAATCTTTGGTATCTAATTTGATTGTACTAAGGTAACAGCAGACAATTTAATAGTATAATTTTTTAATAAGAAGTTGGCTAGAAATCTGAAGGGGGCTGGGAAAACTACAAGTTTGAAGTGCTCCATAATTTCAGCTCTTTTTAGCAACAATCAACGTGTTTCATTTCGGCCTTATTCACTTTTGAAAGTCTCAACAAGAATTATTCATTTCAACTTCCTAAGTGTTGTTTTTGGCACCATCACCAACAAGGACAACCTCCATTCTCGCGATAAACTGAAAAATTTCAGAGATTACTCTATGATTTCTTGTGCTTTCTTTATGTAAAAAAACATCTAGTTAAAAGTGACGAAATATGTACTTATAGTCTATTTTGTGTAGGAATGAGTTGATGCATAGTGAGATGTGAAAGAAGCACAAAATGGTGTATGAAATACTCAAAAACTTTTGTCAATGGCAACCTTAGCTGAGGTCTTCCATGATCTTTAAAATTAATAAAAAGTATGAGTATATATCCTAAAAGTATAAAAAAATTCCAGCCAAAAGATTAAAAAATTAAAAAATTAAAACCAACAAAATGATGGAAAAAAAACACTTAAGCGGACGCGGGGTGGCACGGGACAGGTGGACGCAATGTGGATGCAAAGCGGATGAACGCAGGTGCAAATGATATGTAGGGAGGAGCGAGTTAATACAAACCCGTCCCGCACCCGCATCGCCATGACGCTTGCCACTCCAATCAAAAGCCTAAGTGATCAAACGCTGAAAAATCTAGCTCAAGCCCAAGCCCAAGCCCAAAGATCCATGGCGTGTGGGTGTGGCCTTAATAGATGTGAAAATAATACGGGCTAGCCAATTTTTGAATTGATAATTAAAAAATACCCATTGTTTGTAAAGTCATTACGAAATAGTCACTATTTTACTGCAACATGAAAAGTTCTAGCATAATATACTGGAGATTGGTGCACCTGTGTATGAACTTCCAGTATATTATGTTGGAACTCTAGCACACGGAAAGTTTCAGCATAATATACTAGAGATTGAAGCACTTGTGTATGAACTTCCAGCACACGAAAAGTTCCAGCATAATATACTGGAGATTGGAGCACCCGTGTATGAACTTCCAGCATATTATGCTAGAAGTTTACATGTAAAAAATTCGAATTCTACTATATTATGCTGGAAGTTCACATGTAAAAAATTCGAACTCTAGCATATTATGCTGAAAGTTCACATGTAAAAAATTCGAACTCTAGTATATTATGCTGAAATATTTTTCGGATTTTGAATAGTATTTTCGTTAAGATTTATCTTTACATAAAAGTGGCTAAATTTTGATTATTTTTAAAATTATGATTATTTTTCAATTATCACTTGTAAATCTTGCTATTTTTTAATTTCAACGTGATAGAATTATGAAGAAAGTCGCTTTTTACTGCATAATCATTACCTTTAGCAGCCAACAATTGGCACTTAGCTACTTCGTCCAACCACAAGCACAACCAGAAACCATCTCACTGCCAATATCGCCGACCACCACCACGGTCAGTTATTACCACCACTAATTAACTTTTAGCGTGTACTTCATCAAGCAAATAGTTTTTACAACGAATATAAATAATTTTGTAAAAATATTATTTATTCAACTAAATTAGAGACATTAAGATGTTGCAAAAACAAACATGTGTGTTTGTATATAAACTAGAGAACTAATTATACTAATTATGCTGAAATCTTGACAAGAAGCTGGTAGGAATAATGATCAGACCTCAAAGTTGCCAATATGAATAAGCTCACGACAAATTACATTAAATAAAAATAATTAACCAAAAATTACAAAACAGAAAAGGAAAAAAAAGCTAATTAAAACTCTAACACCTCTCTCCCAAGAAAGCTCTTCTGAAGCTGATTTTACATTGTACAAAACCTCATGATGAGAAAAAGGCAAAATTGCAGTTGTCATATGTTCGTTGCCTGTATTCTTTCCTTCTTTACGTGGGTTTTTCGGGAATTCAGAAAGACAACGTTTAAGAAATTGGATTAAGTCGGACCAGTAAGTTTCGGATACTGAATATTCGAAGTGAAGAAATAAACAATTTAAGGAAGAAGGCCGATGTAAGGCGTTGTAGCAACGTAGTCTCGGTTGGCCGAGGAATCATGTGTTGACAAGGAAGATGAATTGTTTTGTGAGATAACAGTACCAACTGCCTCTACAAACACCACAACGAACTCAAACGCCAATTTCACCATTCCTATGCACATCTCCAACCTTTGAATCACCATATTTATTGTCAAAAATGTATATTCGTCTCTGTTTGTTTTTCTCCTCTTTCTATTTTCCGCGTCTTTGGTTTCTCTTTGGTCCAATTTAGTACCTGTTCTATTTATAGGTTCCAAGAAACAGATAGCCATGATTTAGAAAACAAGAAATCTTTAGCTAAATTTGGCTTTTGGAACTCCCAAGAGACGAGGAAATATGAAATAATACTTATAGCAATAATGACATGGAACAACCATTGTTTTTTTTATTTCTTTTTCTCTCTCAAATAATATAGGAGTGTCGAGGACAAGTTTGGAAGATAAATGAGAAATTGAGACCCCTTACTACTATTATTACTATTGGCAACCTTATCCATCTATCATGTTGGCAATAAAATAATAATAATACATATTAAACCAACGTAGCATTACTAGGACGAAGACCAAAAGGGCTTTTGATTAGAAAAATTAGCCTTACACACATCAACGTTGGTCTACGTTAAATAATGAAATTGACTGTAGGAGTAGTATGTGTTTTAGCACAATGAAATACTATAAGGTGGATTCATGATTTGAATTTGAATAGTTGAGATTTTAATTTTTTTTTTTACCAATGAACCCGTTGCACTTCTGCAATTATGGGGTTTAGGCTTGAAACTTGTTGAAATTTCAATGATTTTTTACCCGTATATGTATATGTTTAAAAAAACCGAATTCAGTTGAAGAACTAAAGAGCATCTGCCGGATTAGTAGAAGATTCTCATTGATTGAGTTAGCTAGTTGACAAGCATAGTGATTAATTTTCACCTAATCTGAGCTTTTAAAACTAAATGGTGGCAATTGTTTAAGTTACTTTTTGGTGAAGAGGCATTTCTTCCTGGATATGTACTATGTCTCTTCAGAGGTTGCAAGTGCTTTGAAGCAACTTTTTAGACATTTAATTTGATCTTTAGAATCTTCTTAGATTAATACTGCTCATTAACTAAGATGAAAGGGAAAAGGGAGATTAATATAATGCTTCATCCCTTGCACCTAGCTAGGATGTTCAACAGAAATAATAAAAAAAAAACATTCTAACTTAAAAAACCTCCCAAAGGTTGTCATGGGATTGAGTATCTCCATCCTTAATCAGAGGTCCCGGATTCGAGCTTTAAAATGGAGTTAGTTGCCTTTGGCATGGAGGCGCTTTAACCCATAGTGACATTTTCTGGCAAGAATCCGAAATAATCAGGTTCCCGGTACGAGATACTGGGTGAAAAACCATAGAAACTATTTAGAAAAATAACCTACTAATTGTAAGATTGCATATACATGTTCGTAACATGCAGCGGAAGACAATAACAATCCTAGGAAGATCTTTTGTGCTTAAAATTTATGTACATGTCAAAGATCACATCTAAGGCGTACCTCGTGAAGAGAGTCTCGTTTCAAAAATTCTTCGATAGTGCGAAGACTCTATGTGTATCCACACCGAGACCGATCCTTGCTATCAACTCTTTGATCAATGAAACGGGCGAACAAATTGAACAAAATATTGTGCTGAAAGTTTTCTCACAAATCTCAAGTCAATGGTAGAAGAACAAGAAACACTTTTCTTGTAATGATATTTTCTCTCTTGGCGTGTGATGCAGTCTCACTTTCACAAAGTGATTTTTCTTTTCAAGAATTTTTTTTCCGGCAATTTTCTTGGTTGAGGCAATGATTTACTTAGGGTAAAAATTTATTCCAAAATAAACTTCATGGAATATTTTATATGGAAATTCGAAATTCCATCTAATTGGCATTGTGACTGCCGATTTCAAATCCAATTCCAATTGGAATACAAGTATCAATTAATGTATTATATTTTTAAAAAAAAATACCAATCCCATTCTCAATGGGTTTGAATCAACCTCACGTCCTTCTTTGGACTTATTGGCAATCCAATCCTAAATTGGTTTTACCAAATAAGTCTTCATCATTAATATATTATATACATCCCATATCTATAAATAAATAGTAATTATATATATCATATATACATTTTAACCAAGAGATAATTTAATTTTCTATTTCAAATAGAAAACTTTAATTTGTTCACAATATTAATTATATCCTCTGTGCTAGCAAAGAATATAATAATATTTTATTTGGACTAATAACTAAATCTATTTACCAAATAAGTCTTCATCATTAATATATTATACACATCCCATATATATAAATAAATAGTAATTATATATATCACATATACATTTTAACCAAGAGATAATTTAATTTTCTATTTCAAATAGAAAACTTTAATTTGTTCATAATATTAATTATATCCACTGTGCTAGCAAAGAATATAATAATATTTTATTTGGACTAATAACTAAATCTATTTGACTAATTAAATTCTTTAATTTAATTATCAAATAATAAAGTAATTAACTCTTGAGCAAAGATCAGAACACTCGTTAGTGTGCGACCCCATAGGTTCAATACTAAGACGGTAGTAAACTGATCACATTAATATACTAATCAAGGGTGGCGTCTAGCAACACTCCTTAACGACCGGATAGAATAAAGTATACAATTTACTCTCAAGAACCAGTAGAAGAATAATGTAGCAATTTCTTCTGTCCTTATAGCTCCGGGTCACCCTAGGATATGGTTCAACTGTCAAATCCTAATAGGCGAACAACTATGTGTGCATGTCAAATATAATCGACCATTGAATGACCTAAGAAACTCTTTTCTTCTTTCATCCAATCGCCCTGGCCAAGGTCTTAGTCTGGTCGTTTATAATTCATGACACCATGGAGCTTAAACTCATTACCAAGAGTTGACAGATTCCATCTTGATCAATCACTAATTCTACAAGCATTTATTCATACCCAATATCCTTTCAACTATCGCCCTAGGGCCATAGGTGTCACGATCCGAAATTCTCACCTTCGGGGCCGTGATGACGCCTAATATTTCACTTGCTAGGCAAGCCAACGTTAGAATAATATAATCCATTTTAAAATAATTTTTAAATTTATTAATAACAAAGAAACAAATGCGAAAGTAAAGTCTGAAATGTAGTGAATAATTCATAAAAATAACGGAGTATAAATACCATCCCAAAATTTAGTGTCACAAGTGAACGAGCTTCTAGAATAATACAAATAAAGGTATGGATAAAATAAAATTGTCTGGAAACAAACACACAGCTAAAGTAAAGTAGACGGGGACTTCAGAACTACGGACGTCGTGCAGTTATACCTCAAGTCTCCTCTAGTAGCTGAAATCCGAGCAAGTCTATGGTACGTCGCTGGGACCAACTCCGAAATCTGCACAAGAAGTGCATAGTGTAGTATCAGTACAATCGACCCCATGTACTGGTAAGTGCCGAGCCTAACCTCGATAAAATAGTAACGAGGCTAAGGCAGGTCACTTACATTAACCTGTACGCAATAATAGTAATAACCACAATAATAGAATTAAATCAGGTAACTCATTTCTAATAGTTGAAGCCAACTCAGCAGTCATAACTAATTATTACTTCAATCAATTTTCGTTGCAACGTGCAACCCGATCCCCCAATATGGACTTTTAATAAGTCTGTTGCGGTGTGTAACCCGATCCCTCAATATGGACTTTTAATAAAGTCTATTGCGGCGTGCAACCCGATCCCCCAATATATTCATTTCAATCAATTTTGTTGCGGCGTGCAATCCGCTCCTCCAATATATTCATTTACCAATTCTTATAGAAGAAATTTCCCCAATAAATGCAACAATTAATATAAAATTATAAGACAACAAGCATACAATAATTATGATTTAATTATGAAACAAACAATGACAAATAGAAATTTATTATGGAAATTAAGGAGAAAATAGACAGTTTAATATTTAATATGCTAAATGTCAGGTAGCAATTAATGTACATAAATCAAATAAGTATATAGCAATTATTGCAGGAATTCAAAAACCAATATTTGACAAAGAATAGGAGAGAAATAATTTTTATAACAATTAATTCGTGTATTAAAATAATTTAGGATTTTCAAATAATTATGCAAACAATTAATTTGACGACGTATAGACACTCGTCACCTCGCCTATACGTCGTTCACATGTATTTCACATAACAAATAATTTAAGGGTTCTATTCCCTCAAGTCAAGGTTAACCACGACACTTACCTCGCTTTGCAATTTCAATCAATTACTCGAACACAACTTTTCCTTTTAAATTTGACTCCAAAAGCTTCAAATTTATTAACAAACAATTTTATATACTCAATACAAATCGTAGGAATTAATTCCATATGAATTTACTAATTTTTCGGATAAAATCCGAAATTCGCTTTTAAAAATTGACAGTGGGGCCCACATCTCATATCTTAAAAAAAAAATTACGAAATCCGAACACCCATTACGAGACGAGCCTAACCATATAAAAATTATAAAATTCCGATGTTAAATGGACCTTCAAATCTTAAATTTTTATTTTTAGAAGATTTTATAAAAATCTTATTTTTCTCCCAAAATTTTACGGATTCATGATATAAATGAGTATGGAATCATGAAATATAATCAATATAGGATAAGAAACACTTACCCCAATGTTTTTCCGTGAAAATCGCCTAAGAATCGCCTTACCCAAGCTCAAAAATAGAAAATGGTTGAAAATGGGACGAAATCCCATTTCTAGAACTTAAGTTCTGTTTCCCCAGATTTTACCTTATGCGATCGTGTACAATGCTTCGCGATCGCGAAGTACCTTTTTGGCTGCCCAGATTTTTGCTCTACGCGAATGCGGCAGTGCTCTCGCGAATGCGAAGCACAATTTCTTAGCCTTCCGCGATCGCGGACATCATTGTGCGATCGCGCAGTACAATTTTTGTGCTTCAGCTTCTGCCTCATTCCTTTTAGGCGAACGCAGCTTGGCCCTCGCGTTCGCGGTGCTTTGCCTGCTGTCATTGTGCGATCGCGGACCTCACTATGCGATCGCATAGTACAAATTTCATTTGTGACCATTAAGCCTTTGCGATCGCGAACACAGTCACGCGATCACATAGAAGGAAACTAGTAGCAGCAGGTTCAGCAGTTTCATGTTCCAAAATGCGCTGATACTGATCCGAATTACACCTGAGTCCTCGGGGTTCCAAACCATATATGCACATAAGTCCTAAAATATCATACGAACTTGCTCGCGCGATCAGATCGCCAAAATAACACCTAGAACTACGAATCGGACACCAAATCAAAGGAAATTTTCAAGAAAACTTTAAAACTTATATTTTCACAACCGGACGTCTGAATCACGTCAAATTAATTCTATTTCTCACAAAAATCGACAGACAAATCATAAATATTATAGTGGACCTATACTGGGCTCCGAAACCAAAATACGGACCCGATGTCAATAAATCCAACATCAGTAAATTCTTAAAACTCCTTAAGCTTTCAAACTTTTAATATTTCATCAAAATTCCATATCTCGAAGCTAGGGGCCTCGGAATTTGATTCCAGGCATACGCCCAAGTCACAAATCACGATACGGACCTACCAGAACTATCAAAATATTGATCCGAGTTCGTTTGCTCAAAATATTAACGAAAGTCAACTCATTTGAGTTTTAAAGCTCTATTTCACATTTTAATCCTTTTTCACATAAAAACTTTCCGGAAAATTATACAGACTGTGCACGCAAGTCGAGAAATGATAAAATAGTACTTTTTGAGGTTTTAGAACACATAATTAATTATTAAATTTAAAGATGACATTTTGGGTCATCACATTCTCCACCTCTAAAACAAACGTTCGTCCTCGAACGAAGTTAGAAAAAGTACTCGAGCTGGTGAATAAGTGAATAAGTGGTGAATAAGTTAGAAAAAGTACCCGGGATGGTATTTACTCCGCATGTCCGACTTGGACTCCCAGGTAGATACCTCTACCGGCTGACCTCTCCTGTGTACCCAAACTGAAAGATAACCCTTATACCTCAAATGTCGGAGCTGTCGGGCTAGAATAGCTACCGGCTCCTCCTCATAAGTCAAATCTTTGTCCAGTTGGACTGGGCTGAAATCTAACACATGGGACGGATCACCATAATATTTCTGGAGCATCGACACATGAAACACCGGATGAACCACTGATAAACTAGTTTGTAATGCAAGCATGTAGGCTACTTCACCCACCCTTTCAAGAATTTCAAAGGGTCCAATATACCTAGGGATCAACTTGCCCTTCTTTCCGAACCTCATTACACCTTTCATAGGTAAAACCCGGAGTAATATTCTTTCTCCAACCATGAATGCAATATCACAAACTTTACGGTCGGCATAACTCTTTTGCCTAGACTGAGCTGTGCGAAGTCGATCCTGAATAACCTTGACCTTATACAAGGCATCCTGTACCAAATCGGTACCCAACAACCGAGCCTCTCCCGGTTCAAACCATCCAACTGGCGAACGACATCGCATTCCATATAATGCCTCATATGGAGCCATCTGAATACTCGACTGGTAGCTATTATTATAAGCAAACTCCACAAGTGGTAGGAATTGATCCCAAGAATCTCCAAAGTCTATAACACATGCGCGAAGCATATCTTGTAATATCTGAATAGTGCGTTCTGACTGTCTGTCTGTGGATGAAATATTATACTCAACTCAACCCGCGTGCCTAATTCACGTTGTACAGCCCTCCAAAAGTGTGAGTTAAATTGCATACCTCGATCTGAAATAATAGACACGAATGCAAATTTCAGCTAACCGCTCCGCAGAATAGGTAACTGCCACTGGAATGAAATGTGCTGACTTGGTCAACCTGTCCACAATGACCCAAACTGCGTCAAATTTTCTCTGAGTCTGTAGGAGCCCAACAATAAAATTCATAGTGATACGCTCCCACTTCCACTCAGGAATTTCTAACTTCTAAAGCAAACCATCATGTCTCTGATGCTCGTACTTGACTTGCTGACAATTTAGACACCGAGCTACATATAAAACTATATCTTTCTTCATTCTCCTCCACCAGTAGTGTTGTCGTAAATCTTGATACATTTTGGCGGTACTTGGATGAATAGAATACCTGGAACTGTGTGCCTTTTCAAGAATTAATTCACGAAGCGCGTCAATATTAGGCACACAAATATGATCCTGCATTCGTAGAACTCCATCTTCCCCACAACAACCTGTTTGGCATCATCGTGCCGCACCGTGTCCTTAAGGACAAGTAAATGAGGATCATCATATTGCCTCTCTATGATGCGCCCATATAAAGAAGACCGAGCGACTGTGCAAGCTAGAACCCAACTGGGTTCTAAAACATCTAATCTCACGAACTGATTAGCCAAAGTCTGAACATCTGCAGCTAATGGCCTCTCACCAACCGAAATATACGCAAGACTGCCCATATTCGCAGCCTTTCTACTCAAAGCATCGGCCACTACATAAGCCTTTCCGGGGTGATACAAAATGGTGATATCATAGTCTTTCAACAACTCCAACCATCTTCTCTTCCTCAAATTAAGATCTTTTTGTTTGAACAGATACTGAAGGCTACGATGATCAGTAAATACCTCACACGAGACACCGTAGAGGTAATGCCTCCAAATCTTCAACGCATGAACAATGGCTGCCAGTTCTAAGTCATGAACAGGATAAATCTTCTCGTGAACTTTCAACTTCTGTGAAGCATATGCAATCACCCTGCCATCTTACATTAATACTGCACCAAGCCCAATGTGAGATGCGTCACAAAATACCGTATACGATCTTGAACCTGTGGGTAATACAAACACTGGCGTCGTAGTCAAAGAAGTCTTGAGCTTCTGAAAGCTCAACTCACACTCGTCTGACCATCTGAATAGGATACCTTTCTGGGTCAGTCTGGTCAATGGGCTTTCTATAGATGAAAACCCTTCCACGAGCCGACGATAATAACCTGCCAAACCCATGAAACTCTAAATCTTTGTGACTGAAGTAGGTCTAGGCCAATTCTGAACAACCTCAATCTTCTTAGGATCCACTTTGATACCTTATGCCGATACAATATGCCCCGAAAAGGCAACCGAGTTTAACCAAAACTCACATTTTGAAAATTTGGCATATAACTGATTATTCTTCAAAGTATGAAGCACACTCTGAAGATGTTGCTCATGCTCCTCTCGACTGCTGGAGTAAATCAAGATATCATCAATGAATACAACCACAAAAGAATCCAAATAGGGCTTGAATACCCGATTCATCAAATCCATAAATGCTGCTAGGGCATTTGTCAACCCAAATGACATCACTAGGAATTCATAATGCCCATACCAAGTCCGAAAAGATGTCTTAGGGACATCAGATGCTCTAATCTTCAATTGATAGTAACCGGACCTCAAATCGATCTTCGAAAATACCTTGGCACCCTGAAGCTGATCAAATAAGTCATCAATTCTTGGTAGCGGATATTTGTTTTTAATAGTAGCTTTGTTCAACTGTCGATAATCTATACACATCTGCATAGAGCCATCTTTCTTCTTTACAAATAGTACTGGTGCACCCCAGGGCGAGACACCGGGTCTAATGAATCCCTGATCAAGCAGGTCTTGTAACTGCTCCTTCAATTCTTTCAACTCCGGCGGGGCCATACGGTATGGTGGGATAGAAATGGGCTGAGTGCCCGGAGCCAAATCAATAAAGAAGTCAATATCCCTGTCGAGTGGCATCCCCGACAAATCTGCAGGAAATACTTCTGGAAATTCACGAACAACTGGTACTGAGTCCATAGAAGGAACATCCACACTGGGATCGCGAATATAAGCCAAATAGGCTAGACACCCTTTCTCTACCATACGTCGGGCTTTCATATAAGAAATAACCCTGATGGAAGAATGACCACGATTTCCTTTCCACTCTAACTGAGGTAACCCCGACATGGCTAGGGTCACTATCTTGGCATGACAATCTAATATAGCATGATAAGGTGACATCCATTCCATACCAAAGATGACATCAAAATCTACCATATCAAGAAGTAGAAGATCCACACTAGTCTCAAGACTACTAATAGTAACCACACACGAATGATACACATGATCTACTACAACAGAGTCTCCCACCGGTGTAGATACACACAGAGAAGCACTCATAAAATAAAGAGGCACAACCAAATATGAAGTAAAGTAAGAGGACACATAGGAATAAGTAGATCCTGGATCAAATAGAACTGAAGCATCTCTATGGAAAACTGGAATAATACCTATGATCACAGCATCAGATGACTCAGCCTCAGGCCTAGCTGGAAAAGCATAAAATCGGTGCTGGGCCCCACCACTCTGAACTGCGTCTCTGGGATGGCCTCTAACTGGCTGGCCTCCACCTCTAACGGTCTGACCTCCATCTCTAATGGCCTTACCTCCACCTCTAGCTGCCTGACCCCTACTTCTAGCTGGCTGTGATGGCATGAGAATCCTATCGAGATCTATTACTCGACAACCTAGGGCAATACCTCCTGATATGACCAATGTTCCCACACTCATAACACCCATCCTGATGTCGTGGCTGCTGAAGCTGACCCGAATAGGCCAGATAATCGTTGTAATAACTCTGGAGTGGTGGTGCACTGATAGGAGCTGAATATGCACTAAATGTTGGTTGCCCATAGTAAGGCATAATAGGACCGTGACTCCCTAAAGCACCGGGAGATGCATGAAATGCTGAATGAAACGGTCTGGGAGGATGACCCCTACCAAAATTACCCTTGCCTCCAGACGAGGCACCACTGAAACCACCAAACTAACGAGGCCTCTTATTAGACCTCTACCCTCTCTCCTGTGCAAGAACCATCTCGATCCTCCTCGCGACATTAGCAGCCGCCTGAAAAGAAATATCACTTCCGATCTCCTTAGCCATCTGAAGCCTGATAGGGTGAATGAGTCCCTCAATAAACCTCCTCACACACTCTCTCTCTCTCTCTCTCCCTCAGTAGGTAGTAAAAGGAGAGCATGACGAGCCAAATCCACAAAATGGGACTCATACTGAGTAACAGTCATACTGCCCTACTGTAGATGCTCAAATTGCTTGCGGAAATCCTCTCTCGGTGTGATAGGAAGGAATATCTCCAGAAATAGCTGAGAGAACTACTCCCAAGTAAGTGCAGGCGATCCAACTGGTCTGGTCAATGTATAATCTCTCCACCACCTCTCGTCGGAACCCGTTATCTGAAATACAGCAAAATCAACCTCATTGGTCTCAATTATACCGATGTTCTGCAGCACCTCATGGCAGCGGTCAAGATAATCTTGTGGGTACTCAGGAAGTGTACCACTGAAGTGAACTGTAAAGAGCTTAGTAAAATTATCCAGTCTCAATAAAGCCTCAAATAATATGGCGGGCCTATCACCGGTCTGTGCCGCAAACAACTGGCTGAATTACCCCAACTGACGGGGCTGCTGGAGCCTGATTCTAGGGAGCCATCTGCTCCGGAGCGGGAGTAGTGAGAGTTTGTGCTCCTCTCCCAGCTTGTGAGATGGCCGGTGCCACTAGAAATGTACCATTCTGGGCCACGCCCTTCATAAGACTCACCAAATGGACCAAAGCGTCCTGAAGTACTGGGGTGGCAATGAGCCCCTCCGGAACTTGAGCTGGTCCGGCAGGAACAACCTGGGCTGGAACCTCCTCGTCAAGCTCTATCTG
Organism: Nicotiana tomentosiformis; assembly: GCF_000390325.3. Lineage (NCBI taxonomy): Eukaryota > Viridiplantae > Streptophyta > Magnoliopsida > Solanales > Solanaceae > Nicotiana > Nicotiana tomentosiformis. The sequence continues at coordinate 73,192,671 of NC_090812.1, read as the reverse complement.
AGGGTCCACTGTTGGGGATGCTTCTTAGGCTCAGGGCTGAGCCCTGCCTCTGTCTCTGCCTCGGCCTCTAGCATGACCTCGGCCTCGACCTCTACCCCTGGCCATAGTTGCCACCAGGGGCTTTGGTCCTTGTCCATCGGTAGATGTATTATGTGTTCTCACCATCTATGAGAGAATAATAGTAGAATGGTTCAATGATCGATGATAGAATAAAAATCGCACGATAGAATAAGAAAGAAGTGATATTGTTCCTAAACTTCATAGCCTCTAAGAGATAAGTACAGACGTCTCTGTACCGATAATTCAGACTCTACTAAGCTTGCGCATGACTCGTGAGACCTATGTAACCTAGTGCTCTGATACCAACTGTCACGACCCAAAATTCCCACCTTCGGGACCGTGATGGCGCCTAATATTTCACTTGCTAGGCAAACCAACATTAGAATAATATAATCCATTTTAAAACAATTTTTAAATTTATTAATAACAAAGAAACAAATGCGGAAGTAAAGTCTGAAATGTAGTGAATAATTCATAAAACTAATGGAGTCTAAATACCATCCTAGAAGTTGGTGTCACAAGTGCACAAGATTCTAGAATCATACAAATAAAGATCAGAATAAAATAAAGCTGCCTGGAAACAAACACACAGCTAAAGTAAAATAGACGGGGACTTCAGAACTACGGACGTCGTGCAGTTATACCTCAAGTCTCCTCTGGTAGCTGAAATCTGAGCAACCCTATGGTACACCGCTGGGACCAACTCCGAAATCTGCACAAGAAGTGCAGAGTGTAATATCAGTACAACCGACCCCATGTACTGGTAAGTATCATGCCTAACCTCAACGAAGTAGTGACAAGGCTAAGGCATGTCACTTACATTAACATGTACGCAATAATAGTAATAACCACAATAATAGAATTAAATCAGGTAACTCATTTCAAATAGTTGAAGTCAACTCAACAGTCATAACCAATTATTATTTCAATCAATTTCCGTTGCAGCGTGCAACCCGCTCACACAACATATTCATTTTCAATCCTCCCATATATTTATTTTAATCAAGTATATATAGACTTTTAAATAAGTTTATTGCGGCGTGCAATCCGATCCCCCAATATGGACTTTTAAACAAGTCTGTTGCGGCGTGCAGCCCGATCCCCCAATATGGACTTTTAATAAGTCTGTTGCGGCGTACAACCCGATCCCCCAATATGGACTTTTAATAAAGTCTATTGCGGCGTGCAACCCGTTCCCTCAATATATTCATTTCAATCAATTCTGTTGCGGCGTGCAACCCGCTCCTCCAATATATTTATTTGCCAATTCTTATAGAAGAAATTGCCCCAATAAATGTAAAAATTAATATAAAATTATAAGACAACAAGCATACAATAATTATGATTTAATTATGAAACAAACAATGACAAATAGCAATTTATTATGGAAATTAGGGAGAAAATAGGCAGTTTAATATTTAATATGCTAAATGTCAAGTAGCAATTAATGCACATAAGCATATAGTAATTATTGTTGGAATTCAAAAACTAATATTTGACAAAGAATGGGAGAGAAATAATTTTTATAACAATTAATTCGTGTATTAAAATAATTTAGGATTTTCAAATAATTATGCAAACAATTAATTTGACAACGTATAGACACTCGTCACCTCGCCTATACGTCGTTCACATGCATTTCATATAACAAATAAATTATGGGTTCTATTCCCTCAAGTCAAAGTTAACCACGACACTTACCTCGCTTTGCAATTTCAATCAATTACTCGACCACATCTTTTCCTTTCAAATTTGACTCCAAAAGCTTCAAATCTATTAACAAACAATTCTATATACTCAATACAAATCGTAGAAATTAATTCTATATGAATTTACTAATTTTTCGGATAAAATGTGAAATTCACTTTTAAAAATTGACAGTGGGGCTCACGTCTCAAATCTCGAAAAAACTTATGAAATCCAAACACCCATTCCGAAACGAGTCTAACCATATAATAATTATCAAATTCCGATGTCAAATGGACCTTCAAATCTTAAGATTTCATTTTTGGAAGATTTTATAAAAATCTGATTTTTCTCCCAAAATTTTACGGATTCATGAAATAAATGAGTATGGAATGATGAAATATAATCAATATAGGATAAAGAACACTTACCTTAATGTTATCTGATCTGTGCTAAACCTACACCACAATTGAGTAGCGAGACGGTCGATGCAATAATAAACCCAACAAAGGTCGGTATCGAATTCACAGGGAGTTAGAATATGGGATTAGGTGTATATCTAAGTTAATTGCAAGTTTTGGCTTTAATTTCACCTCCACAAACTTGATTGGTTTTTCTACTTCTAACTTTACTCTAAAGATTGCAATAACTGAAACTAAGGACAATATTTTTGCTGTTGTTTTTTAAATGTTTAAAGAGACTAGGGTAGTGACTTCTACCTAGGTGGATATCTAACGGGTAGCAAAATATAGGGAAAGCTTGATTAGTTGGGATTGTAATATAGCTATCCCACCAGGGTACTCACTCTATACCTCTTGGTAGTTTGAGTGATTTTTCTCAATTTGGCTTTCTCAAGTCCAAATGGGTATTCATGCAAATCAAGTGATAGTAGCTCAAGTTGGGTATTACTATCTCTAGGTTTAACCCTTTAATTGGGGCTATCAATTTCTTGAGTTCACCCCAATTCCTTGTTAGCCTAGTTTTTCTAGACTTAGTCCCTCTTTCTCAAGTAGACACTAAGTCATAAAGGCATGAATCAATGTTTGCAACCATTAATTCTTGAGTTCTGGCAAGAACTAGGCTAAATATCACTAACTCATTCACATTCAAGCATTAAAATCAAATATCCATTAAATACCCACACTAGGGTTGGGTCACAACCCTAGCTATGGGTTTAGCTACTCATGGAAATAATAGAAATTAAAGATGAAATGAAGATAAAATCCATAATATTAATTTATGAAATGAAAATCTAATGTAAAGAAGTGAATCTAGTACAAAAACTCTGAAAGCAGAAATGTCAGTTGTCTCGGGTGCTCATACAAAACATAACATGCCCTAAAAATGACAAAAAATTCTATTAATACTAAGCTAAAAATATCTGACAAAAATACCCTTGCGGAGGTTGTGCGGTCGCGTAATTTTGAGTGCGGCCTCACTCTTTCTTTTGGATCGGGGTTTAGCTGAGCTATCACAGACCGCATAATTCTAAGTGCAGTCGCGCTCTAGATTATACGACCGCATAAAAGTGATGCGGTCCGTACTTGATTGAGTTTGGCTTGAAATCAACTCTCTGATTCTTCATCTTGCGGACCGCATAATTTCGATCGCGGCCGCACAAGGGATTCTGCGGCCACACAATTCTGGTGCGGTCCGTACTTCTCTCTTTTGCTCAAGTTGTCAGCTCTCTGAATCTCAGTCATCGTGGTCCGCATAATTTCAATTGCGGCCGCACAGGCATTTTCGCGGCCGCACATTTCTGGTGTGGTCCGCACTCATCATTTAGCCTAAAAATCACTCTCTGGATCTCCCTCTCGCGGACTGCATAATTCTGATCGCGGCCGCATCATGGCTTTCACGGCCGCATAATATTTGTGCGGTCCGCGCTTCAGACCTCTTTGCCCAGCCTTGGTTTTTTGTTCAACTTTTGACTCATTGTGTGAGTTGATTTTGATTCCTTTGGCTCATTTTGAACAAATCCTGCAAGCAAGCATATTTCATTAATTTTCGGGAATACCTTCAAGTATTTTTGGCCTAAAACACAAGTAAATGAGAGCAAATAATATGTTAAAATCCCTAATTATCAACTCCCCCAAACTTAAGCTTTTGCTTGTCCTCAAGCAAATAAGGTAATTCCAACCTCCACTAGAAAAAAGGGTATTTCAGTTGTCCTAAGATGAATCAATCATGCATTAATTGGGACTAACAATTACCCTCAACACAAATAAATTATCAACAATATCATGTTTTGACCTTTTGAGTACCATAGTTCTAATGTGACACTAGAGCATCAAGAGTTGACTTAATTCACCAAGGAAGCTCGCTCTATCACGTAGGTCATTGTGGAACCCAAACTCCTCCTCTTCTACTCTCCATGAGCAAATCTCACTTTAAAAGAATGTCACAAGTCCGGCTCTAAGTACCGTAAGCTTGCCCCTTATGTAAAACACCACTAATTCAAGCTCACTCAACTTGAAATGATATAGGGATTTTGAGGGAATATAATGAAGGCTTCTGGATCAAGGTAGGACTTATCAGCATATGATGGTTTCATCTTTCCTTATGCACTCCATTTTCTCTTTTTGGCTCATACTTTCTTGACTCTTTGAGTCATTTTCTTCTTCCTTAGGGGAACTAGAGAGACGTAATGTCACTCTTTCTTGATCGTAACAATAATTTTTCTCCTTTTCTAATCACTCCATGCCTTTCATCATTGCTTTTTTTGAATCCCTTAAACTTTCTACTTTATTCACTTTCTTTTTGACATAATTCTTTTTTGCCTTTCTTCCTTTTCTTTGCCTTCCCTTTTCTTCATTTTTTTGGGTACCTTTTATCACTTTCACATTCCTCGTTTCTCCCCCAAACTTATGCTTTTGCCAATTGGAATGCTAAGAAAAGATCGGGTGCCAAGAGAGGGTCATTATAAAATGGATAAAAGCTTGTAACATGGCTATTGAATGAAAAAGGGCTTCGGCTCAAAGGGGTTGACTAGGGATATCACATTGATAGGCTACGAAAGCTTTTAAGTTTCAAATTGGATCAAGGAGAGCCTACAATCATTTCTCAAGTCGAGCTACACTTAGAATTTTGCCTAGACAAACATTCAGGGCAAGTTCTAGACTTATTGAAGCGGAACTTGGACTTGCAATTCAATACCTCACCTCTCAAGCTGCTGGATTGTTAAAGAGAATAGAGTCGAGGGCCCACAACAACCCTAGCTAAGATTGAAAATCACAAATGGCTCAAAGAAATCACTCAATGATTGTTTTAGTCAACACAAGAGTCTAAAGGTCACAACTAAAGCTATTCTTTGCCAATCAACTTGTTTCTAACCATAAGGTCGAAGGTAAATGTGTTAGTACCAAGTGAAGCCTGCTTGAGACACTTTTATTCATTACTATTATATATACAAAAACATAAAGGAAACGGACTCAATCCCTTAAGAAAGCTGTCACGCCATCCATCTTTGGGAAGAGCCACCCGGTTCACACAGCATCCACCTTTGGAAAGAACCGTGGCATTAAGAAAACCAAAGGCTTATTGTTCACACAAAATGTAAAAAGAAGCTAACAACTTAAAAAGAAGTTATGCTACTAAGGAAAAACAACGAAAGAAGTTATGAAGTAAATTACGGAAAGTAGACTGAATATGTACAAAATGAAGTAAAGCGAATATATACATCGAATGGTAAGAATATATACATGCCAAAAGTGAAAATAAAGATAAATAAAGATAAAGAATAATAGTATAATTTTTATTACATACCAAATGTCATCAAATCAATATGGACCACCCCCCCCAAATGAAAAATAGCATTGCCCTCAATGCTTATAACAAATAAGAACAAAGAAAATGGGTAGAAAGTAGAGAAAACTCCCTATGTGGTCTCTGTCTGTATCGGGTCATCATCACCCTCCGTATCCTCTAACTGGATCTCCACATCCTCTGACTATGGGACTACGGGGTTGATGAGCATCTGAATCAACTCCTCAGCAGTGTGTGAAGTGGAAGCCGACTCCTTAGACTGGCTGGCTGCTGCCTCTGATGCCTCGGGCACTGCTGCATATGCTGCTGTGGTTGTCTCTTCTATGAGCAGGTCCAGTGGAATATCACCAGCAGAAGCAATCTTCTGAATCTCTTTGCTCAACTTCTCCATCGACTCCTTAGATGTATGAGTCTTCCGCATCTTATTCACCTGCTTCCCCAAATCCTTGATAATCCTCCCATGTGTATCAAGAGTCTCCCGGATCTTCTTCTGGTCATCCAGAATCTTGTTCTGGTTGTCCAAAATCTTCTTCAAAGAGTCCTCCAATGATGGAGGTACCTGAAGCTCTGATGGGGCTGAAGACTGTGGTGCTACTGCACTGGAAATGGCAGTCAGCTTTGTGGTAGCTGCCTGCATCGAGTTGTTGAGACCGGATAGTCTCTGTGAAACCCGCAGTGCAGTCTGAGGGTAGGTAGAAGATATGGGCACTGACAGTGGCACTGAGAGGGATGGTCCGTAGGAAGGAGGAGGCATGGCAGCTGCTCCGGCAGAAGTACCGGCTGCTGTGGAGGGCTCGGCAGCTGACCCGGTGGCCACTACCCCTAGCTCTTCAGACTATCCAGTGGAGGTAGTGGCTTTACCCTTAAATTTAGGGTTGTCCGCTCTCTGGAGGTGATACCATGAGAAAGGCTTTTTAGCCTTCACCTCCACATCAAAATGTCTCGAATCTACCCCTTGGTCTTGGAAATACTCTGTGAGGAAGTTGGGGTAGGGATACAATCTTTCTTCTTTCTGGACTGCATTGGAGATGTTGTAGGATATCAAGTTTCCTATATTAATAGGATAGCCTGCTATGATGGAAGCTACCAATACTGCCTGGTGGAGTGAAAGGATATTCTCATGCTGGCACGGGTCAAGAGGCCGCACACGAATGTTTGCCACCCTTTTGCTTCAAAGTTAAGGGTTGCTCTGACAATTTGAACTCTTGCTGTGAGCCATGCAGGTGTTGTCCCCTGAATAGAAAGTATCCCATCTAGCCATGGGCGAACTGCATCACCCAAGGCTAGCTTCTCCAGGTATTGCATTGCCTCGACCTCCTCAAACCCTACATAACTGTTCAGTGCGTGGCCATCAAACCGGATTTTCAAGTTTCGGACCTTCGTCACCTTTGTACCCTTTTTGATGTGGGCAAAATTGGCATAAAATTCCTTAATGAGGTATTCATTGGCATCTTTCAACGGGATGGTGAACAATTTTCACCTTTTTCTCTCTATAAATTATTGTAGGACATTCGGATTGTGCTGACTTAGGTCTTTGGTTATGAATTGTCGCTCAAGAGTGAGCGACCTTTAGGGCCACCATTCCTGAATTTTTGCATACGCCTTCTCACATACAAATCTATCAGCCCACACCTCCTGCTTCCTTGATCTAGCCAGGCCTCCCACAATTGTGTCACCCCCTCTCCCGTCATCCGGGACCTCATCATCATGATCTAAATTGATTGGGATAGTTGTTGTGGCAGGTGGGGAAGATGGTTCAGATGCCTGACTACCTCCCTCTGAGCCATCAGAAGATCCAGAGGAAAAGGTAGGCTCATTGACTAAATGGAGTCTATCGGGGAATTATTGTGATTGTGCCCCCTGTTGTGGTTATACATAATCCCCCTCAGAAGCTTCCCGAGATGGGAGGTATTCACTGGTGTCTGAGGAGTCCGTAGGTGGTCTACGGAGAGTAGTCTTTTTGCGCAAGACTTTCTGGGCTGATAATGGCATGTTAGGTTTTCCTCTACCCCGGCCTCGGGAGGATTCTGCCCCCCCTTTGGAAGTATCACCTCGACCACGAGAACGCACCATTGTATGCAACACACAAGTAGTAAAAGTCAGTTAGAATTGGGGTTCAACATGTGTTATTGAATTACAGTTGAAAAGAAAGACACTGCTTCTCAGAACAGGGCAGCGCGGACCACACAAAAGTGAGTGCGGTCGTGTACTGCCCATCGCGGACCGCACAAAAATGAGTGCAGCCGCGTACTTCCCATTGCAAACCACACAAAATTGAGTGCAGTCGCGGAGATCCCAGGTTCAGACTACTGGTTCTCTGAAGTTACCTCAGCACGGACCACATACTTTTGAGTGCGGCCGCAAAACCCCATCGTGGACCGCACAAAATTGAGTGCATCCGTATAGTCGATTTGTTGGGTCTCTGAAGTTTAATTGTGCGGATCGCACAAAATTAAGTGCGGCTGCAAAAACCAATTGCGGATCGCACAAAATTGAGTGCGGCCGCACAAACTTAGCAATGACAAGTGCCTTCAACCTAGGGTATCGTGGACCGCACAATTTTGTATGCAGCCGTATACCATAGCGCGGACTGTACAAAAATATGTGCGACAACGAAATTCAAATCAGAGCGGCACTGAAGTACGATTAATACTAGGGTTTTCATTAATTAGGCATGATTTGTGGCAATTAAACAATAAAGGCTACTAACCCCAGCCCCTATTATGCATTCAAACACTACCCACATGCTTCTAAGCAAGAATTAAGCATCAATTTGACATTGTTGTCATGAATCTAACCCTAGATAAAAAGAAAATAAATAGATGAAAATCATTCATTGAAATCAACATACTAGTAATGAAATGTAGTAGGAAATCTACACTTGATGAATATGGGATGAGATTGAAAACAAGAAAGAGTGCACTGCTTTAGTCTAGCTTGAGAGGTCAGAGTATGTAAAGTGTGAATAGTCTCAAAAAGTCCTATTTATACTGGACCACGTTGGCCCACCGACTTACCTGAGTGCGGCCGCATAATTTTGGTGCGGTCCGCACTCTTTACCTTTTCTATCTCAGCAGTTGATTCAGTGGCGCGGTTTGCATAAAAATGGTTGCGGCCGCACAATATGTGCGGTCCGCAAAATTTTGATCACGGCCGCGAATCCTTAAGGGATTTTGTCAGGCCAAACTTCAGAGAGTTGGCATTTTCCATCTTTCAGCTGTGCGACCGCACACAGAATTGTGCAGCCGCGAAGGTCTTATGCGGCCGCATAATTCTGGCGCGGTCCGCACAATTTCACCACTTTGCCAATTTTTGTCTTGTTAATTTTCTGCACTACACACCCAATTCCTGCATACACTTCACAACTAGTTAGTCCAAAATAATGCCTAATCTATCAAGAAAATCAAAAATAAAGAAAAACACATGGGTTGCCTCCCAAGAAGCGCCTGATTTAACGTCGTGGCACGACGCATGTTACCATCATTTATTTAAAATGGAGCAATTCCACAGCGTGGTCATCATCAACCTTACCAAGGTAGTGCTTTACCCGGTGCCCATTGACTCTAAAGATCTAACTATTCTTATTTATCAAATCAAGAGCACCAAAAGGAGTCACATGTAGCACTTCAAAAGGACCAATCCATTTTGATTTAAGCTTTCCCGAAAACATCCGTAACCGAGAGTTGAATAAAAGAACAAGATCACCTTCTTTGAATTCTTTGTTCCGGATATACTTATCATGTAGGTACTTCATCTTGTCCTTACACAAGGACGAACTGGAGTAAGCATGGAACTGGAACTCATAAAGTTCATTCAATTGCTCCACCCGAAGATTGGAAGCTACATCTCACTCAAAGTTCAATTTCTTCAACGCCCACATGGCCTTATGCTCTAATTCCACCGAAAGGTGACATGATTTCCCAAACACCAACCGATACGGAGACATACTAATTGGAGTTTTTTAAGTTGTTCTATAGGCTCAAAGAGCATCATCAAGTTTCCTTGACCAATCAGTCCAATTTGCATTGACAGTCTTGGATAGAATACTCTTGATCTCCCTGTTGGAGACTTCAACCTGTCCACTTGCCTGGGGGTGATAGGGAGTCGACACTTTGTGAGTGACACCATACTTGGAGAGTAAAGTGTCAAAGGATTTGTTGCAAAAATGTGAAACCCAATCACTAATGATGGTCCTCGGAGTACCAAACCTTGTGAATATGTTCTTCTTCAAGAAAGCTAACACACTCCGAGCTTCATTGTTAGGCAAAGCCATGGCTTCAACCCATTTGGACACGTAATTCACAACTACCAATATATAGGTGTTCCACATGATCTCACAAACGGACCCATAAAATCAATGCTCCAAACATCAAAAATATCAATCTCGAGGATGGTGGTGAGAGGCATCTCATTTTTCTTGGAGATCCCACCGGCCCTTTGACATTCATCACAACGCTTAACGAGATTGCTAGTGTCTTTGTACAAGGTAGGCCAATAGAATCCATGTAAAGGAGTTGTTCGTCAGTAAATGAATCATTGATCTCAAGGCCATCATGTGGCCTCCCCTCCTCCTCCAATCAGGACAAGTGGTCTGCCACTTGATTTTCACTACCCTTTCGGTCTTGAATCTCTAGATCAAACTCTTGAAATAGAAGCACCCACCGTATCAATCTTGCCTTAGAGTCTTTCTTGCTCATAAAATAATGAAGTGACGCATGGTCGGTGTGAACAATCACCTTTGTACCTATTAGGTACGGACGGAACTTCTCCATAGCAAAGACAATGGCTAGGAGTTCTTTCTCGGTCACTGTATAGTTGACTTGGGCCTCGTTCATGGTCTTGCTAGCATAGTAGGCTGGATGAAAGATCTTATTAATTCGTTGCCCCAATACCGCACCAACTGCCACATCGATTGCATTACACATAAGCTCAAATGGTAAGCTCCAATTTGGCGCGGTGATAATAGGAGTGGTAGACAACTTATACTTGAGTAGTTCAAATTCCTTCATACAATCTTAATTAAAAAAGAACTTGGCATCTTTCTCCAAGAGTTTGCACAAGGGGTTTACCACCTTAGAAAAGTCCTTGATGAATCGGCGGTAAAACCCCGCATGACCTAGAAAGCTTCTCACTCCCTTTACGGAAGTAGGGGAGAGTTTGGATATCACTTTAATTTTTGCTATATCAACCTCAATACCATTCTTAAAAATCATGTGACCGAGGACAATGCCCTCCTTGACCATAAAGTGACACTTCTCCAAATTCAGCACCAAGTTAGTTTCTTCACAACGTGCCAATACCTTATCCAAGTTATCCAATCACTCTTCAAAAGAATCCCCCACGACATAGAAATCATCCATGAAAACCTCGAGAGAATCCTCCACCATATCGGTGAAGATGGACATCATACACCGCTGAAAGGTTGTCGGTGCATTACATAACCCGAATGGCATCCGCGAGAATGCGAAAGTACCATATGGACAAGTGAAGGTAGTTTTCTCTTAGTCTTCAGGTGCAATAAGAATCTGGTTATATCCGTAATATCCATCCAAGAAGCAATAATAAGCACGTCCGACTAACCTATCCAATATTTGATCAAGAAATGGGAGTAGAAAATGGTCTTTCCGAGTAACTTTGTTGAGCTTTCTATAATCCATGCACACTCTCCACCCGGTGACAGATCTTGTGGGGATCAATTCATTTTTGTCATTTGTTATCACAGTCATGCCCCCTTTCTTTGGGACACATTGCACCGGTGAGGTCCACGAACTATCGAAAATGGGGTAAACCACCCCGGCATCCAACCACTTGATCTCTTTCTTTACTACCTCTTGAATGGACTCATTCAATCATCTTTGATGTTCCACAGAGGGTTTGGAATCCTCCTCCAAAATGATTTTGTGCATGCAAAAGGCGGGGCTTATACCCCCAATATCCGCCAATGTCTAACCTATTGCTTTCTTCCTCCTTTGAAGCACCACAAGGGTGGCATCTACCTACACGTTAGTTAAGCACAAGGAAAGAATAACAGGTAAAGTGGAACAAGGGCCTAGAAACTCATACCTGAGGTGTGAAGGCAAAGGCTTTAACTCCAAGGTGGGAGCCTCCTCGATTGAGGGCTTTGTTGGTGGAGTCTTCCGATTTTCGAGATCCAAGGAAAGTTTTTAGGGCTTATAATTATATGATCCCATTCTTTGCAAAGCATTGACACATTCTACAAAGCCTTCCTTCTCATCCTCATCATGATTCAACAACACAATTTCCAAGGTGTCTTATATATTTATCACAGCACTTGTGTCATCAACAATTACTTCGGTCACAAGATCCACGAACGAACACACTTTATTGCTATTTGGCTGCCTCATTGATTTACAAACATGGAACACCATATTTTCATCGCCCACCCGGAAGGTGAGCTCTCCAGCTTCTACATCAACTAAGGCCTTCCCTGTAGCAAGGAAAGGCCTCCCCATAATGTTCGGCACCTCGTAGTTAACCTCACAGTCAAGTATTACAAAATCTGTGGGAAGGATGAACTTGTCGACCCTAACTAACACATCATCAATTATCCCCAATGGCCATTTCATTGTCCGATCTGCCATTTGCAACCTCATGGATGTGGGTCTTGGTTGCCCAATCCCTAACGTTTTGAACACAGAATAGGGCATCAAGTTAATGCTTGCCCCCAAATCACATAAAGCTTTCAAAAAATTGGCACTCCCAATAGTGCACGGGATTGTGAAAGCATCGGGGTCTTCCAACTTTAGATCCATGGGGTGCACCTAAGCACTCACTTGATGTGTCATTTTGATCATTTCACAGTTCATTGATCTCTTCTTTGTTACCAAATCCTTCATGAACTTGTCATATCCCGGCATTTGTTCTAAGGCTTCAACTAACGACACATTTATGGACAAACTTTTCATCATATCAATGAATTTCTTGAATTTATTCTCATTTTTTTGCTTTGCAAGTATTTGAGGGTATGGAGGAGTAGGCCTTAGCATTGGTACCTTAGCCTTCTGCACTACCGGTTCCGGCATGTCAGTCACGTGCTCCCTAGACGGGTTTACTTCTTCTTACATCTCCTCCACATTTTCATAAATATCAATCCTCGCTTCTTCATTAGCTTGAACATTATTGATTGGCTCATCATCATCTTGCACCAATACATCATCACCTATATGTCTTCTTTGGTTTGAGGTACAAGCAACTCTACCTCTCCCACTTCTTGTTGTCATGGCCATTGCATGCCCCGTATTACCACATTTCGGGTTCACCACCGTATCAATAGGTAGTTCCCCCTTTGGGAGAGTATTTAAAGCTTAAGAAATTTGGCCAAGTTGAACCTCCAAGTTGCGGATAGAAGTGTTGTGGGAGGATAATTAGGCATCGGAGTCAGCATTTTTCTCCATCATTTGCTTAAACATGTTTTCAATCCGCCCCATTTAACTATTAGAAGAACTAGGACCTTTCGACGGATACGGAGGCGGGTTGTTTGGTTGTAGATACATCGGGGGCCTCTGAAAGCCCGACCCCCAGTTTCCTTGATTGCTATTATTCCAAACCCCTTGATTATTGTTGTTCCCCTAATTGCTTTGATTGTTTCCACCCCAATTACCTTGATTATTTCCTCCCCAGTTGCCTTGATTACCCCAATTGATTTGATTATTGTTGTTGCCACCACTCCAATTTCCTTGGTGGCCTTGGTTGTTCCAGTTTCCTTGGTTTCCTTGTGATCTCCATTGTTGTTGATTTGGAGCATTGCTTCTTTGACCTTGATAATTGTTGACATATTGAACCTCTTCATCTTTCTCATCATATGAATCATCTTGATTATACCCACTATTACTTTGCTCAAATTGTCCCGGATGGTTTTGTGATTGTTGACCTCGTTGTTGTCTCTTGTTTACCATCATGTTCACCCCTTCCATAGCATTCACCTATTTTGACCCTTGAACCTGTTGAAGCTGAGCCTTCGCCAATTGATTCATGGTGGTTCTCAACTCCGCAATAGCTTGCCCATGATCATGTATCTCCTTGTGTAGATGAATAACATTTGGGTCACCATGAGGAAAATTGGCTCTACTGTGCCACGCCGAAGAGGTGTCTGCCATCTCATCCAAGATTTCACAAGCTTCAGAATAAGGCGTATTCATGAAGTTACCCTCAGCGAGTTGATTTACCACACACTGATTTGTTGTATTGATCCCCCTGTAGAAGGTCTATTGGATCATGGCCTCAGTCATATAATTGTTCGGGCATTCTTTGACCATGGAGCGATATCTTTCCCAAATCTCTTGCAATGGCTCATTGGGCTCTTGTTTGAAAGCTAAAATTTCATCTCTTAGTCTAGACATGTGCCCCGGAGAGAATAATTTGGCAATGAACTTCTCGGCTAACTCATCCCAAGTGTGGATGGAATGATTGGGCAATCTCTCTATCTAGTCCAAAGCCTTTCCCCGTAAAGAAAAGGTAAACAGCCTTAACTGTAGTGCATCCTCTGTGACATTTGTTTGCTTGCTCCCCCAACAAGTATCGACGAAACCCTTGATATGCTTGTAGGCATTTTGGTGTGGAGCTCCGGTGAAGAAACCTCGTTGCTCAAGCAGTGTAAGCATCACATTAGTAATTTGGAAGTTGCCCGCCCTAGTCCGGGGCGGGACTATTGCACTTGCATAGCCCTCATTCGGCAACACCCGGTGCGCTGCTCTTGGTGGAGGTGGTCGGCCTCGCCTGTTTACTTGAGGCTCGGGATGAACCTCATCCGCTTGATCGTCATCTACCTACTCCCCCAATGCTAAATTTTCGAGGGGCTCGTTGTTAAGGGCCATTTTGTACCTGAAAGCAATTCACAAACAAAATTAGTGACTCGGAAGGAAAGAAAGACAAAACATACAAATACCTAGATATATAGATAAGTCTGTTTAACTCCCCGGCAACGGTGCCAAAAATTGATTTGTGCCAAACCTATGCCACAATTGAGTTGCGAGGCGGTCGATGTAATAATAAACCCAACAAAGGTCGGGATCGAATCCACAGGGAGTTAGAATATGGGATTAGGTGTATATCTAAGTTAATTTCAAGTTTTGTCTTTAACTGCACTTCCACAAACTTGATTGGTTTTTCTACTTCTAACTTTACTCTAAAGATTGCAATAATTGAAACTAAGGACAATATTTTTGTTGTTGGTTTTCAAATGTTTAAAGAGACTAGGGTAATGACTTCTACCAATGTGGATATCTAACGGGTAGCAAAATCTAGGGAAAGCTTGATTAGTTGGGATTGTAATATAGCTATCCCACCCAGGTACTCACTTTATACCCCTTGCTAGTTTGAGTGATTTTTTCCAATTTGGCTTTCTCAAGTCCAAATGGGTATTCATGCAAATCAAGTGATAGTAGCACAAGTTGGGTATTATTATCTCTAGGTTTAACCCTTTAATTGGGGCTATCAATTTCTTGAGTTCATCCCAATTCCTTGTTAGCCTAGTTTTCCTAGACTTAGTCCCTCTTTCTCAAGTAGACACTAAGTCATAAAGTCATGAATTAATGTTTGCAACCATTAATTCTTGAGTTCTGGCAAGAACTAGGCTAAATATCACTAACACATTCATATTCAAGCCCTAAAATCAAATACCCATTAAATACCCACACTAGGGTTGGGTTACAACCCTAGCTATGGGGTTTAGCTACTCATGGAAATAATAGAAATTAAAGATGAAATGAAGATAAAATCCATAATATTAATTTATGAAATGAAAATCTAATGTTAAGAAGTGAATCTAGTACAAAAACTCTGAAAGCAGAAATGTCAGTTGTCTCTGGTGCTCATACAAAACATAACATGCCCTAGAAATGACAAAAAGTTCTATTTATACTAAGCTGAAAATATCTGACAAAAATACCCTTGCGGAGGTTGTGCGGCCGCGTAATTCTGAGTGCGGCCTCACTCTTTCTTTCGCGGCCGCATAATTCTGATGTGGTCCGTGTTCTTCTCTTTTGGATCTGGGTTGAGCTGAGCTTTCGCGGATCGCATAATTCTAAGTGCGGCCATGCTCCAGATTATGCGGCTGCATAAAAGTGATGCGGTCCGCACTTGCTTGAGTTTGTCTTGAAATCAACTCTCTGATTCTTCATCTTGCGTACCGCAAAATTTCGATCGCGGACGCACAAGGGATTCCGTGGCCGCACAATTCTGGTGAGGTCCGCACTTCTCTCTTTTGCTCAAGTTGTCAGCTCTCTGAATCTCAGTCATCACGGTCCGCGTAATTTCAATTACGGCCGCACAGGGACTTTTGCGGCTGCATATTTCTGGTGCGGTCCGCGCTCATCATTTAGCCCAAAAATCACTATCTGGATCTCCCTCTCGCGGACCGCATAATTCTGATCGTGGTCGCATCATGGCTTTTGCGGCCGCACAATATTTGTGCGGTCCGCGCTTCGGACCTCTTTGCCCAGCCTTGGTTTTTTGTTCTACTTTTGACTCCTTTGTGAGTTGATTTTTATTCCTTTAGCTCATTTTGAACAATTCCTGCAAGCAAGCATATTTCATTAATTTTTGGGAATACCTTCAAGCATTTTTGGCCTAAAACACAAGTAAATGAGAGCAAATAATAGGTTAAAATCTCTACATATCATTATCCCGTGAAAATCGCCCAAGAATCGCCTTACCCGAGCTCAAAAATGGAAAATGGTTGAAAATGGGACGAAATCCCATTTCCAGAACTTAAGTTCTATTTGCCCAGATTTTACCTTATGCGATTGCGTACAATTTTTTGCTCTATTCCAGAACTTAAGTTCTATTCCAGAACTTTTTGGCTGCCCAGCTTTTTGCTCTACGCGAACACGGCAGTGCTCTCGCAAAGGCGAAGCACAATTTCTTAGCCTTCCGCGATCGCGGACATCATTGTGCGATCGCGTAGTATAATTTTTGTGCTTCAGCTTCTGCCTCATTCCTTCTACGCGAACGCGGCTTGGCCCTCGCGTTCACGGTGTTTTGCCTGCTGTCACTGTGCGATCATGGACCTCACTATGCGATCGCATAGTACAAATTTTATTCGTGACCATTAAGCCTTCGCGATCGCGGACACAGTCACGCGATCACATAGAAGGAAACCAGTAGTAGCAAGTTCAGCAGTTTCATGGTTCCAAAATGCGCTGATCCTGATCCGAATTACACTCGAGCCCTCGGGGTTCCAAACCATACATGCACATAAGTCTTAAAACATCATACGAACTTACTCGGGCGATCAGATCTCCAAAGTAACACCTAGAACTACGAATCGGACACCAAATCAAAAGAAATTTTCAAGAAAACTTAAAAACTTATATTTTCACAACCGGACTTCTGAATCACGTCAAATCAATTCTGTTTTTCACCAAATTTGATAGACAAGTCATAAATATTATAGTGGGCCTGTACCGTGCTCCGTAACCAAAATACAGACCCGGTGTCAATAAATCCAACATCAGTAAATTCTTAAAACTCCTTAAGCTTTCAAACTTTTAATTTTTCATCAAAATTCCATATCTCGGGCTAGGGACCTCGAAATTCGATTCCGGGTATACGCCCAAGTCCCAAATCATGATACGGACCTACCAGAACTATCAAAATACTTATCCGAGTCAGTTTACTTAAAATATTGACCAAAGTCAACTTAGATGAGTTTTAAAGCTCTATTTCATATTTTAATCCATTTTTCACATAAAAACTTTTCAGAAAATTATACGGATTGTGCACGCAAGTCGAGAAATAATAAATAGTGCTTTTCGAGGTCTTAAAACACAGAATTAATTATTAAATTTAAAGATTATATTTTAGGTCATCACAATAGGTGTCTAGTATCAAAGCATAATAAATAACTTATCAATTATTATGACAATCTCAGGTCAAAGGAAACTCTTACATCACATTGTTCAAGAGAATATCCTATTGACAGTTTATGATAATTTTAACCATTAGGAATTATCCAATGAATCAGTTCAATAATCATATCTTTATGTGCATCATCTATCTATGTGATTTAGTTAATGAGATCAACTAATCTTTATCTCATAAAGACGATCACATAAATATTGATCTAACGAGATTACTAATGTCCAAATTAATAATCCTACGATCAAGAACAAATTTAGATTAAATTATAAGAAACTTTACATTCAATTTAGATCAAGTCTTAAAATTTAATCAAGGACCATATTAAAATAATTAAGCAATTAATAATAACTATGATAAAAAAAAATATCAAATGCCATATATTTTTATTTCAAATAACGTTCACAAAAATAGGTTCAAATCATCAAATATGAGATTGGATCTAGGGCATATCTACTATATCCCTAACAATCTCCCACTTGCACTAGAGCCAATCGCTCCTGTACTTTATTCTCAATTTCACTTGTGATTTGCAAACTCCTTTGCAACAAGAGCTTTAGTGAATCCGTCTACAGCATTTTTCATTCCATCAACCTTTTGAATCTTAATGTCTCTACGTTTAATGATTTCTCTTATCAAGTGATACCTTCGTAGAACGTGTTTAGATTTTTTTCTTTTTGGTGTGATCTTGGTTCTTTTGCTTGAGCAATGGCTCCAGAATTGTCACACAATAATGGAGATGCACCTTCTTTTGAAGGAATCACACCAAGTTCAGTTAAGAACTTTTTCATCCATACAACTTCCTTAGCAGCTTTACTAGCTTCTATATATTCTGTTCAGTCATTAAATTAAATACTGTAGTTTGTTTGGAATTTTTCCAACTTACTGCACCACCATTTTAGGTGAATACATAACCAGAAATAGATTTGCTATCATCTTTATCTGAAGAGAAACTTGCATCAGTATAACCTTCAAGTTTCAACTCAGAATCTCCATAGATGAGGAAGTGGTCTTTAGTCCTTCTTAAGTACTTAAGAATGGTCTTCACCACCTTCCAATGTTCCTCACCAAGATTTTTCTGATATCGGCTAGTCACTCCAAGTGCATAAGCCACATCAGGATGTGTACATGTCATGGTATTCATGATAGCTCCCACTGTACTAGCATATGGGATCCTACTCATGTGTTCTCTCTCTTCAGGTGTTTTAGGACAATCCTCCCTACTGAGAGTAGTTCCAATGCATATTGGTAGATAGCCTCTTTTGGAATTATCCATGTTATACTTTTTCAAAATGGTATAACATCAAGAACTTATATCCCTCCCTCCAAAACTAAACCGCAACCTCGTACATGCAACTTTTCAACCTCATATGGCGCATCGCCCCTAACATGCTAACTCACGACACTACGAAAATCTCATAGTCAACTCTGAACCATAAGCAAATTGAACACCTCATCAACCGAGAATCTTTCATTTAACTCAATCCAGGAGAACACCACCATACGCAATATAGCTTTTATACCTGTGGTAAACACCAACTACGGCCGTGGTCATAACCATGATAAATTCTTCGGAACTCAGTAACACCTAATCGAGTAATCAGAACTAATAGCCTCTAACTCAACCGAGTCACGCAGACTGCCAACCCGAAAGTAACTCAATCTGATATGACCGCCCTGAGGGAACTTCCTGGGAACCTGAAGCCATTTATTGCATCACTCCAACATTGACATGTAGACCTCTCTTGACAAGGAAATACCGCATATCCAATTACCATTCGCTACCTTTTTCAAGCCCACCCGTAGACAAATTCAAAAGTCCTTAAAGGCTACATAAGACCTGGAACTCGCCAGAACCTTCTCGATAACCGCATATCTTATTCTGATCTTCAATACATGGCTAATACTCGTCAAGCAACCCGTGATTCACAGAATATGCCCATTCAAAGAAATAACCAAGCAGTCTCTCGGTCCGGAAACTGATATGGCCCATGATCCTACAATCCGATCGTCATTAGCATACTCCACCACTTAGATCGAAGCCATAGAACACCTCATCAGCAACCCAAAGTACCATACCTTCACAGCATACCACGATCCCTCACGACTATTTAGCTGAATACTTTCAAAAATTCATGCAATACTAATCATAGAACACCCCGAAGACTCTGCCCAATGCTTACCCATCATGGCAATAGTCAAACAATTTCCCCAAATGTTCTGAAATGATAACATATGCACTCTACCAAATGGAAACCTCATATAAGACACACGATCCAAACTCATCACGCAGGAGATGTCCCACCAATTATACTCAAATGGACACCTTGCCATGAACCCACCTTAATCACAATAGCCTGGCCACCAGTCAATCTTCCCAAATCTGTGCTTACCAACCAGACATATGAACCCGCCTCATGCCACAAATAAACGACTAGAAGATTTAACACTGCATCTGCTTCTGAGGCTAACACATCGCAATGATAATCAAGCATCCATATCACGTCGTAATATATCTGCAGCATCATCGATCATCGGTGCATAGAAAATACTGAGTGCACAACATCACATATGAGCGATTGGGAAGAGTCAAAGTCGTCGATTTCAAGCTGAAACAAGGTCGCACGATAAGAAAAGAAGAAAGGGAAATTTTTCCTAAATGCCTTGTAGCCTCCTAAAGATAGGTATGGACGTCATCATACCGATCCGCAGGACTTTACTAAACACTTGCTCATGACTCGTAGAACCTACGAACCTAGTGCTCTGATACCACCTGTCACGACCCGGAATTCACTAGTCGTGATGGCACCTAACCCAACCCGCTAGGTAAGCCAATTAACGATTTCCCATTTTCAATTAATTTAATAACACAATTTAACAAAGGAGTTATCTAAGTCTTATACATCCCCAAGGACTGATAGTACAAATCATGAGCTTCTAAGAATAGAATTTACAAACTAATATGAAGTAAATACATCTTCTATTTGAAAAAAATACATAAACAGAGTTTTTATAAATCTAGGGCTACCATGAATAAGAGGCAGCTACAACAGGAACGCAGGTACATCTTCAATCCCGGCAACCATAGAACACAGCAACAACAACAACCAATATTTGCACATAATGTGCAGAAGTGTAGTATCAGTACAACCGACCCCATGTATTGAGTAAGTATCTTGTCTAACCTCGTCGAAGTAGTGACGAGGCTTTGGTTAAAAGATGCGCATTGATAAAACCTATAATGTAACTAACAATAAAACTATACTACAGCACAATAGAGTAGAGCACACGAAATGCTTATACAAAGCAATAACGGAGTACTAAGGGAAAACACAATTCAGCAGGTATCAAAATCTCACCCAATCCTTTCCTGAGAGCGAAAGCCAATAAATCACAACAATCACATCAAAACTTTCATAATGTGAAAAATATACCCAAGACATCAAATTCAATGGCACGGCAACACCCTTCGTGCATTTATCTCATCCTCACCAATTATGCGTAAAGCAGTACCAGCCAAATGACAGAAATGTCGATAACAGAAATGACAGAGTGGGAAATACGCAAATAACTATGGGGGACGGGAGTGTACATGAGAACATCAGTAACAGACTGAGCATAAAGCATATAGGTTATGATAATGATTAGGAAAAAAGAATGTAATTTCGACTAACTAGCAAGGTAAAGGAATGAAGACAAATATGACAAATAAGGAAGCGGACACATGATCTTTATAAGTTAGCAAGTAGGGACAAGAATGACTAGTATGGAAGAAGACCTACACTTAAGTGCAACAAAACAGATGGCATGGATGAAATCCTAACAGCAGGAAATAGGCATGATATTAGCAAGTTTAAGCAAATAGAAGGCATGATAGCATGACAATAAGGTGATAGAGAATAAAGACAGAACAGTAACGACATATCACATAAGAACCATAAACACGACAATAACAAATCCAGGTAAAGAACTTTAGGCCAAAACCTCCAATTTCCTCTATAAAATTCATAATCCAATTACCAAAAACGAGGGTAGATTTGTGATATAAGACCAAAAATAAGTAGAGAACACTTACCCTAGCCTACAAGATGAAAATTGCTCCAATAATCGCCTCAATCCGGGCTTGGAAATGTTAAAATAAAGTCAAAATCGCGATTTTTAAAAGAACACTGCCCAGGTCTTTTATGCATCGCGAACGCGAAAGAACTATCGCATTCGCGAAGAAGAAAACAAAAGCTGCCCAGAATACCCTTCGCGAACGCGAGAAACGGGACGCGGACGCGATGAACAAGGGACAGGACTTACACGAACGCATAAGAGACACGCGAACGCGAAGAGGAAAATGATCACCAGTGCCCGGGGCCTGGTTTGCACTTCACGAACATGACATATGGAATGCGAATGCGAAGAATGAGGTGGCAGAACTTCGCGAACGCGAGAGAGTAGCTGCGAACGTGAAGAGGAAATATTCCACCCTCCAAAATAACACTACACGAATGCGAGTGCAAGGACGCGAACGCGATGATGGAAAACCAGATGACAGATTCAGCAGTTCAAAATAGGTGGAAAATGTCCCGTAGCCCACCAGGAACACACCCGAGGCCCCTGGAACCCCGTCCAAACATACCAATAAGTCCCATAACATAACACAGACCTACTAGAGGCCTCAAAATACACGAAACAACATTAGAACGACGAATCACACCTCAATTTGAATTCAATGAACTTGAAACTTCAAACTTTCATAACTGATGCCGAAACCTATCAAATCACGTCCGATTGACCTCAAATTTTGCACACAAGTTACATTTGACATTACGAACCTTCTCCAACTTCCGAAATCAGATTCGGACCCCGATATCAAAAAGTCCACTTCAGGTCAAACCTTCAAATTTCTAACTTTTGCCAAACGACTCCAAAATGACCTACTGACCTCCAAATCCATTTTCGGATGCGTTCCCAATACCAGAATCACTATACAGAGCTATTCTCAAACTCGAAATCTCAAACGGACATCGATAACATTGAAATGCACTTCAGCCCAAATATGATGAATTTTTTCCAAAATGCTAACTTCCACAATAGGTGCCAAAATGCTCCCGGGTTATCCAAAACCCAATCCGAACATACGCCCAAGTCCGAAATCATCATACGAACCTGATGGAACCTTCAAATCCTGATTCCAAGATCGTTTACCTAAAAATCTAACCTTAGTCAATTCTTCCAACTTAGAGCTTGAATCTTGAAGTTCATCCTTCTAAATCGATTCCGGACAACTTGAAAACTAACACCATCGATTTATGCAAGTCATAACACATCATGCGGAGATGCTCGAGCTCTCAAAACTCCGAGCGAAGTGCAGATTCTTAAAATGACATGTCGGGTCGTTACAAAACATCTGTATGAATTAGTCCCAATAATTCAGAAGCTCTTTCTCCACTTCCAATAAATGGAGATTTGGTCATTTTTCCTTTGAGACAAAAATCACAAGTTTGATATGATTCAAAATCATACCTGTCAAGGTACCCTTCCTTGTACAACTTGTTAATTATTTTTACTCTAATATGACCAAGCCTACAATGCTAAAGGTATGCATGATTTACTTGATCATCTCTTTTCCTTTTAAGACAAGAAACATGCATAATCGAATTTGCATTCACATTAGGTAAGACATAAACATCATGTTAGAGATAGCCATTCACATATAAATCATTACCATAATGAATAGAGCAAATACCATTGCCTATGTTAATGTGAAACCCATGTTGTCCAACATAGAAGCTGAAATTATGTTCGAATGCATTATTAAAGAAATAGATCCTACAGCTATGGTTGCAACTTTTTCACCATGTCCAACTTGTAGATTAACTTCTTCTTTCTTTAGTCTCCTACCTATCTTGAACTCTTGCAATATATTGAAGATGTTATAACCACTGCCAGCATCTAATACCCATAGTGAAGAATTAGTAGTAGCTAAAGAAACCTTGAAAATATTTTTCATTAATGTTTTACCTTGTTTCTTATCCTTTAGAGTTGAAAGATACTCCTTGCAATTTCTCTTCCAATGTCCTTTCTTCTTACAGTGAAAACATTCAACATCATATACTGACTGCAAGATCAAATCTTCAGAAAGCTCTTTACCAAGCTTGTACCCCAACTTCTCAAGTTCTTCGATAAGATCAATCACATGATTGACATGGGGTCCAACTGGAGAGTTTCCAATATCCAACTGTGTATCAACCATCTTCTTAAGATGTTCAATGATTGCAGTTGGATCCATATTCTGATATTTTCTCTAGAGTTCAGAACTCATAGAAGCGAGAATGATGTGTTTAATAGCAAGGCATTCTTCCAAGTATTTCTGATAAACCTTGGTGCCTTCAACATCATTCTCTGGTGGGACTAGCTTTGCAGGATTATCGATTACATCAATGAGCTTTTCATGCATGAGAACAAATTCTCAAATTTCTATACCAGCCATCAAAGTTTGGTCCTACCAACTTGTTGGTCTCAAGTATTTCACGCAATGATATAACATACATATTGAGAAATCTAAAATGCAATAATATAAGAGCATATTTGTATATATCATAAAGACATGGACTTTTATCTAAATGATATTTTCACTAATTATTTTAAACTATTTACCCTCATTATAGTCTAAGAAATCTTTATTTCTGTTAGTGGAGTAAAGGAATCCTTTAACAGTCTATATGAGCCCCTTGGAAGTCAAGTCTCTCACATATATTTTAAAAGTAGGTACTCTTACCAATTGTATCTCCATACAATTTTCTTAAATAGCTCTATGTCAAATAGTCCCCCTAGTAGTCAGGTCAATCCTATTGGCATAGTTGAGTTCAACCATCATGATAGCAAAGAACTTATTAAATTTTATACTCCCCGGATTGTCCAGGCGTCTAGCGTAAAAATTAAATAATTCTTTCAATCCATGCATCTAATGTGTCACGAGCCGGAATTCCCAACATCGGGACCGTGATGGCGCCTAACATTTTACTTGCTAGGCAAGCCAACGTTAGAGAATCCTTTAAACCAAACCCTTATTTTCATTCAGTAAATAACAATAATTAGTTAAGATGAAACGTAATAAGTGTGGAATAATATAAAAATTATATTAATTACTACCACCCGGATCTAGAGTCACAATTCACGAGCATTCTAGAATTCACTACAAGTAATAGTCTGAAAGAAATACAACTGTTTTAATGAAAGAAAGAGTAAAACAGGAGGATAGACGAGGACTTCAAGGTCTGTGAATGCCGACAGATCTACCTTGAGTCTCCGGATAGTGGGCCCAACAGCTAAAATCTCAATCAACCTGAGCCGGTACCAAAATCTGCACAGAAAGTGCAGAGTGCAGTATCAGTACAACCGACCCCATGTACTGGTAAGTGTCGAGCCTAACCTCGACGAAGTAGTGACGAGGCTAAGGCAAGGCACCTACAAATCAACCTATATAATTTAACAGTGTATATATAAATAACAGTAATGAAGAGCTAGACAAGAATTATCAGGAGGGGAAAACATGTTGAGGGAAATACGAGATAAAGAATTACAAAAGAATAATAACTGGAACAACCAATATACTATGAATCAACAGAAACAACGAATACAGTAAATGAAAAATGCACGGCATCACCCTTCGTGCTTGTACTCTCAATCTCACCATAAAATCAATAGAAACGGCAAGGCATCACCCTTTATGCATTAACTCTCATATCATGGCACGGCATCACCCTTCGTGCTTTTACACTCACAATTTGGCACGGCATCACCCTTCGTGCATTAACACTCACAATATGGTACGGCATCACCCTTCATGCATTAACACTCTCCCTTACCATAATGCAATGCATAAATAATAACAGGGAGATAAAATAATAAGTACAAGCCTTACTTTAACATTTGATTCCACAATATCAATCTCAACTTCGAAATAAATACTCAATTATCACCAGAAAATTCGTAAATATGATAAGATCGATCAATTTAACAACACTAGTACAAACACGTAGTAATTAGACATAGGAAAGAGACAATATAAGAAAAATGGAAGAAACATGAAAAACAGGTAAATTGGCAGCGTATAAGTACTTGTCACCTCACATATACGCCGCTCACATGAATTTCACATAGCAAATAATCTAAGGTTCCTAATTCCCTCAAGTCAGGGTTAGATACAATACTTACCTTGTTCCGAAGGCCACTTAATTCTCAATCACGTCTTTTCCTCTAGAATTTACCTCCAAACCACACGTATCTATTAAAAATGACTCAATAATATCAAATATTGCTAAAGGAATTAATTATATTGCATAAATTAAATTTCCCAAATTTTTCTTCAAAAAAGTCGAAAAATCGACCCCGGGCCCACTTGGTCAAAACTCGAGGTTCGGACCAAAATTCATTTATCCATTCACCCCCGAGCCCAAATATATAATTGGTTTTGGAATCCGACCTCAAATTGAGGTCTAAATCCCCAAATTTTTGAAATCCCTAGTTTCTAACCTAACCCCTAATTCTACCATAAAAACTCTAGATTTTAGGTTGATAATTCGTAAAATGTAATGGGTAATTGAAAGAAAATAGTTTAGAATCACTTATCAACACTTTGGGGAAGAAAATACTCTTGAAAATCGCCTCTAGTCCGTTTGGTTCTTGAAAATGTGGAAAAATGGCTTAATCTCGTTCTGAATTCTGTTTTAAATGCTGGGCGACAGTGTGCATCACGTTCGCGAGGCCACTGTCGCGTTTGCGAATAGCATCGGCTGCCAAGCCTTCGCGTTCGCGATGAAGGATCACTGACTCTCCCCCAGGTATGCCTAACACTACGCGTTCGCGAGGAGCTGGTCGTGTTCGCGAAGGGTAACGCCCCCATCGCTTCGCGTTCGCGACCAAGCCTTCGCGTTCGCGAAGAAGAAAATTCCAGCGTTCGCGAAGGACATTCCAGAACACCTGCTGCAGCAAAATACCAGATTTTCTAAGTCCAAAACATCTTGTAGCCTATCCGAAACTCACCCGAGCCCTCGGGGTTCCAAACCAAACATGCACACAAGTCCAAAAATATCATACAGACTTGCTAGCGTGATCAAATCGCCAAAATAACACCTAGAACTATGAATTTAGCACCAAATCGAATGAAATTTTCAAGAACACTTTAAAATTCTTATCTTCTCAACTGGACGTCTGAATCACGTCAAATCAACTCCATTTCTCACCAAATTTCACATACAGGTCTTAAATATCATAATGAACCTGTATCGGACTCCGAAACTAGAATACGGATCTGGTACTAACAATGCCAAACACCAATCAATTCTTAAAAATAAATAAATTTTCAAGCTTTTAATTTTTCTCGAAAATTCATAACTCGAGCTAGGGACCTCCGAATTCAATTCCGGGCATACACCCAGGTCCCATAATTTGATACGGACCCATCGACACCGTCAAAATACAGATCTGGGCCCGTTTACCAAAAAATATTGACCGAAGTCCACAAAATCAACTTTTAAGGCAAAAATTCTTATTTTCATCAATTTTCAACATAAAAGTTTTTCGGAAACAAGCCCGGACTACGCACGCAAATCGAGGAGGGTAAAATGAGATTTTTAGGGCTTAAGAGTGCAGAATCGAGTCCTAAAATATAAGATGACCTTTTGGGTCATCACATAATGCAATAAATAATTTTAACATATTCTCGAACTATAAGTCTCCTGGTTGTCAGGCCCTCCTTATAAACAAGAAATAAATAAAATTATTTATTTTGATGGATAGCTTTATAATAAAATATCTTATATTTTATTATTTAAGAACTCAAATTTTAGTAAGAGGGAATTGTTATTAAAACAATTTTTAATAACATGATGATCAAATCATTTATAGCACATGAATTTAGTTCAAGTTGTCTACATGATTAGTCCTAAATTAATTTACTTCACATGTAATAAATAATTCAAAATTATCTAACGGACAAGCATGAGACATGAAAACTAAATTCAACATTCTTCTAACATGTTTATCTTGTATATCACATATATCACATAAAAATAATTCATGCCAAAGTATTATTATTAATTAACATCTCATGAACTAATAACAATTAAAATAACAGTAGAATCCAATAACCTATTATAGATTACTGTCGTATCTAAACTATCTCAGTAGTTTAACTTATATGTATACATATTTTATTCACAATAAAATAATATCAATCTAATATGCATTCAAACAATTTGACTATTGCACAATACACAAGTATTATGGTTTGAACTCTTCAAATATAATCTTAAAATAATTCATAAATAAATTTTAGACACGAGAAACCATGACTCTCATACCACTGTAGGATTACATATAGATGTTCGTAACATGCAGCGGAAGACAATAACAATCCTAGGAAGATCTTTTGTGTTTAAAATTTATGTACATATCAAAGATCGGATCTAAGACGTACCTGATGAAGAGAGTCTCGTTTAAAAAATTCTTCGATAATGCGAAGACTTTATACGTATCCACACCGAGACCGATCCTTGCTATCAACTCTTTGATCAATGAGACGGGCGAACAAATTGAACAAAATATTGTGTTGAAAGTTTTCTCAAAAATCTCAACTCAATGGTAGAAGAACAAGAAATACTTTTCTTGTAATGATATTTTCTCTCTTGGCTTGTGTTGCACTCTCACTTTCACAAAGTGATTTTTCTTCTCAAGAATATTTTTTTTCGGCAATTTTTCCCATCACCCTTTATATAACATCACCTATAAACCACTTTTCTATTTGGTTGATTTAATGATTTACTTAGGGTAAAAGTTTATTCCAAAATAAACTTCATGGAATATTTTATATGGAAATTCGAAATTCCATCTAATTGGCATCGTGACTGCCGATTTCAAATCCAATTCCAATTGGAATACAAGTATCAATTAATGTATTATATTAAAAAAAAAAAATACCAATCCCATTCTTAATGGGTTTGAATCAACCTCACGTCCTTCTTTGGACTTATTGGCAATCCAATCCTAAATTGATTTTACCAAATAAGTCTTCATCATTAATATATTATATACATCCCATATAAATAAATAAATAAATAAATATTAATTATATATATCACATATATATTTTAACCAAGAGATAATTTAATTTTTTATTTCAAATAGAAAACTTCAATTTGTTCACAATATTAATTATATCCTCTGTACTAGCAAAGAATATAATAATATTTTATTTGGACTAATAACTAAATCTATTTGACTAATTAAATTCTTTAATTTAATTATCAAATAATAAAATAACTAATTCTTTAGCAAAGATCGGAACACTCGTTAGTGTGCGACCCCATAGGTTCAATACTAAGCGGGTAGTAAACTGATCACATCAATATACTAATCAAGGGTGGTGTCTAACAACACTTCTTAACGACCGGATAGAATGAAGTATACAATTTACTCTCAAGAACCAGTAGAAGAATAATATAGCAATTCCTTCTGTCCTTATAGCTCCGGGTCACCCTAGGATATGGTTCAACTGTCAACTCCTAATAGGCGACCAACTATGCATGCATGTCAAATATAATCGACCATTGAATGACCTAAGAAACTCTTTTCTTCTTTAATTCAATCGCCCTGGCCAAGGTCTTAGTTTGGTCATTTATAATTCATGACACCATGGAGCTTAAATTCATTACCAAGAGTTGGTAGATTCCATCTTGATCAATCACTAATTCTAGAAGCATTTAATCATACCTAATATCCTTTCAACTATCGCCCTAGGGCCATAGGTGTCTAGTATCAAAGCATAATAAATAACTTGCCAATTACTATAACGATCTCAGGTCAAAGAAAACCCTTACATCACATTCTTCAAGAGAATATCCTATTGACAGTTTATGGTAATTCTAACCATTAGGAATTATCCAATGAGTCGGTTCAATGATCATATCTCTATATGCATCATCTATCTATGTGATTTAGTTAATGAGATCAACTAATCTTTATCTCATAAAGACGATCACATAAATATTGATCTAACGAGATTACTAATGTCTAAATTAATAATTCTACGATCAAGAACAAATTTAGATTAAATTATAAGAAAGTTTACTCTCATTATCATAATCTCCATCATGATATCAAGTCTTAAAATTTAATCAAGGACCTTATTAAATTAATCAAGTAATTAATAATAACTATGATAAAAAATATATCAAATGTCATATATTTTTATATCAAATAACGTTCACAAAAATATGTTCAAATTATCAAATATGATATTGGATCTAGGGCATATCTACTATATCCCTAACACTAATTGTGCCCGAGGCATCTTCTTTTCTTCTGAAAATGAATCAAAGACTGAAGGATTCCTTGTCTCATCTTGGGTTACTCATATTATTAGGGGAGTTGCTTCTTCAGACTTCCATTCTCTATTTTTCTTTTTTTCTTTTAGCAAAGGAAAGGTCATTTCCCAGGATATATATATATATATATATATATATATATATATATATATATATATATATATAGTAGTTACAATAATTGAATTTCCATTTCATAATTTGTTCATGGAAAAAAAGAAAAAAAAAGAAGAAAAAACGACAAAGTAAACTTGATTTTATGTTTGTTCGATTTGGTTTATATGTTTAACAAATTAACTTATTTGTTTGATGTTGATTTGGGGAAAACAAGATGAGACTTGAGACGTCGTAATGGCCACTTAACTTATTTCGAGTATTCTTTGAGAGAAAGCCAGCACTTAGTATAACACTTGTATGATGCACAAATTGTTTAGCAAAATGTTTTTGTCCTAGCATTAATTAATCATCATCGCACTATACAATCTGTAAAAAGAAAATAAAACCCCATCTAATACATACACTGACAAGCCCCGGTTCCTTTTTCTCTTTTGGTTTCTTCTTTTTGGAGTTTCATGACATTGCTAACTAACTATAAACTAAAACTAAAAGAATATTATTATATGGAAAAGTGGACATATTTTGCTAGTAGTAAGTGAGAAAAGTGGCATTATAGGAGTTTTCTAGGACTTGATTGTGACAAAGCCGGATTGAGACATTTCTGAAATTTTAAAATGCATATGCTTGATCCAGGATGAGAACTCACTTGAATTTTTTTAGATAATTTAAGAATATGTGGTATCTTTTGTCCTAAAGTAGCAGCAGAAATTTAATATACTAGAAAAGGGAATCTCTAAGTTTGAAGTGCTCTCTAATTTCGTCCCTTTTTAACAATAAAATTATGTTGCTCGATATCTCCCAATATTTTTCTTAAAAATATCAAGCAAATTGAGAACTTTTATCTTAAATCTTAAATCTTAAATCTCGCAAATCTAACGTTACATTTGACCTCTTCTATTATTTATAGTAAATAAAAATGAAAACGCAAACAAAAAATGAAAAATGAAATCTTTCATGACAAAAACCCTTTAAAGTAAAAGGATTTGGAAAAAAAAATTGCCTTAGGTAGGAGAAGAAGAAAGACAGTGACGCACTTTGATGGGTGCCATAGGTATCCTCTGTGGGCTTAGATGTTTAAGTTCAATTCTTATTTTAATAGCCTTAAAATTAAAAGTGTTAAGTTTATCTTTGTAGTTTTCTCTTTTGGGAAAGTTAATTACCATTTGATGCGACTTTAGATATAACTAAGTGCTATGTTTTGAGGTTGTTATTTTTTTTTTCTATAAAAACATTAAACGAAAAAACATCGAAACTGAATGCCCACATTGATTCTTTCAATAATAAATCCAAATAGTACTCATGAAAACAAAACAAAACAACTCAAAGTGATATTTTAGTCAGTTGGTCGATGTCTTTTTTTATTAGATTTTGAATATGTTCACTCTTCTAGTTCTTCAAAAAATTGACAGAACAGAAAAAAATTATTTCAGTTGCAAAATTAAACATTGATCTTGACTAGGTTCTACCGAAATGATTGCAACAATACACTCCAGCACCACCGCTACTTAAAAATAAAAAAGGAACAAGGTTAGGACTTTAGCAAAGTCATACATAACAAATTAATTTCATTAGAAGAATCACCTCTTTCTTCCGGATAACTAAAAATCTAATGTTTATTAGTTTCATTTTCAGTCATTTAAAGTATTTATTTTCTTTGTAGCACCATTCCGTTTAGCAGTAGAACCAAAATTAAACATTGATCTTGGCACCCCCAATTACTCTTGGTAGAGTAAAAAACCAAAAGAAAGTGAAATAAAGGAAAAAAGAAGGGCAAGAAAAGAATAAATTTGAAAAAAAGGAGGCTCACAGCTCTATAACAAAATTTAAATAGTAGCCGTTGGAAATCATTAGTAAAACAATGATTTTTCAAAATCTCCCCCTCCTATTCCTTCAATTCTCCGGAATAAACCCTTCCCCTATTTCAAAACCCAAAGCGCCATTTCAAACCTTAGATCAAATCTTAGCCGTCCATCTCTGCCCCCTGCAGATTCATATTTGAAAATCTTGAATAAAGAAATCAACAGACTTCACTCTCCGACAGCTCAAGAGAGAGAGAGACAGAGAGAGAGAGTTACAATTTGAATTTCTATGATAAAGAGCTGGTAAATTGTAACAAATTGTCTTGTGTTTGAGAGAGAGAGAGAGAGAGAGAGAGAGAGAGAGAGAGAGAGAGAGAGAGAGAGAGAGAGAGAGAGAGAGAGAGAGAGAGACAGAGGTTCTCTACTCGAGAATGAGTTGCCACTTTAAGATTTGATTTTTTTTTTCAAGATTCTTGAAATTCCAAATTAAGCTGAAATAACCCAAGAAAGTGACTTACAATTTCAGCTTCTCGAGGACTCGGTATTCTCTTCTTCAACGCTTCTTTCAGGTACTAAATCAGCATTCTTTACACAATTTAAGGTTTTTTGAATTAAAATTCCTATCTTTTACGTTTTTTTTTGGGAAAGTTTTGTATGTCAGTATAAAGTGTATTGGAATAAAACGGGTTCAAATGTAGTAAACGGATATTTAAGATTCATATAGACCACCCCCAACTTAGTTTCGGATCGAGGTGTGGTGGTCATTGCTGTTTTTGAATTAAAACACATTTACCTTAAACCTTTGTTGCTACAGAATTAAGGTTTCTTGAATTAAAATCCTACTTTTTGTGTGTGTTTGGAGATTATTATATTTGATTATAAAGTGTATTGGAATGAAATGGGTTCAAATGGAGCTGAATGAATTTTCAAGATTCATATAGACGACCCCAACTAGTATATAAGATTGAGGTGTAGTAGTCACTGTTGTATTTGAATTCAAACACAGTTATCTTAAAACTTTTTTGTTGGTACAGAATGTTGAGGGACTTCAAATTCTTGCGCCGGAACAGTGGCAAGAGTGCCCACACCGAGGAAATTGAGAATGTATCAGTGGATCCGAGGGATTCAATGGGTCCTCAAACCACCAGTACAGACCCAACAAGGCCACCTTTAAACACAATTCAAGAAGCCACCCGGAATTTGAAAGGCGGAGTAGATCAACAAATGGGTGTTAGGGTTACTAAAATTGATAAGACCCCAACTAAACCTAAGGCTAGTAGGTATTCTGATATCACTAAAACCCCAGAAAAGCCTGTAAGTTTACCAAAAGGTCGATATGGGTGGACATCGAGAGCTGATTCCAGCTCGAGTACTGTGGAAGTAGGGGATGAAGGAAAAATGGATGCAACTACTTGTGGTGGTCAATCGAGGGCTGGAGCAGTCAATGCTACTCCTCGGTCCATGAGGACGATAGGAAGGGCAAATTCTGGCTATTCAGAGAGTCATTCTAATCAAACCACACCATCTAAAAGTGTAACTAAGCCTCCAACTCCTTCATTTTCTTTAGCTGGTGGTTCTAGGCCTTCAGCGAGTGGAGGTGCCCGGATGGCCAATTATGCAGCATTGTATAGGGGAATACCGAGCAGTGGTAATTTGTCGACTGTTGTTGATACAGTTGAAGTTCCTCATTTTGACCTCAAGGAAAATCCATCATTCTGGATGGAGCACAATGTACAGGTACGCTGACTTCTATAGCATGCCTTTAAGATTTGGATTTTCTCAGGATATATTTTGTTAACCTGTCATTTTGGTGATCAAGTACTAAACTGCATTGAATTACTATAGGTTTTGATACGAATGCGTCCTCTCAATAACATGGAGAGAAGTACTAATGGGTACAATAGGTGCTTGAAGCAGGAAAGTGCACAATGCATCACCTGGATTGGGCAACCTGAAACTCGGTTTACATTTGATCACGTGGCATGTGAAACAATCAACCAGGTCTGCTATAATTAATATCCAACTTAGAACAATTAATGGGTGCTATAAGATGCTGAAAATGATGCAATTTTTTTTTGCAGGAAACACTTTTCAAAATGGTTGGTTTGCCAATGGTGGAGAACTGTTTATCTGGATATAATAGCTCCATCTTTGCATATGGACAGGTGAGGCATATGATATTTGATGAAAAACTATCGGTGTCATTGCTTTTGAACTTGTGCGCGACTAATGTTAAAAGTTGTTACTCCACGTGCTTAAACAAAGTTAACCTTATTGTTTAGAAGGCACTGGAAAAGGGGTTCATTGAGTTTCATTGCTGCACGTAACTCGTAGGGAATTTTTCAACCTGGCCTCTGCAAGTTGATGTAGAATTTCTCAAGCATTTTAGTGGTTCGAGGAACCAGGATGTGATTGTATTTAGCAAGTTAGTCGATCAATTGAATGTTGAGTATCCACCACCACCACCCCTTCACCCAAAAAAAAAAGGAAAGAAATCTCCAAAGTGCTTAGACTGTTATCATTACTTTCAATACAACTCCGTTTAAAGTATCTGCAAATGTTTAGATGCTAAGGCAAGTAGGCAACTGAACACTTTGTATTTATGATTATTATTGTCCATATATCTTTCTAGTTCTCAAAGCAGTGATATCTGCTCTTGATTCATTTTCCACTCACAGTTTTTACTTCTAAAGTTTAAGTCAAAATTAGTAGCGCATTCAGACATAACCTCTTCTTGCAGACTGGTAGTGGGAAGACACATACAATGCTTGGTGAGATTGAAGAACTGGAAATCAGGCCGAGCCCCAACCGAGGAATGACACCGCGTATATTTGAATTCTTGTTTGCAAGGATCAGAGCAGTAAGTGGGATATTTTTGCCTTTTATTCTTAATACAACTTCTAATTTAGAAATTGTAGGTCATTGCTTCTGTAAACTTCACTTTTGATTTCTATTTTTCAGGAAGAGGAAAGTCGAAGGGATGAGAGACTACAATACAGCTGCAAATGTTCTTTTTTAGAGATTTATAATGAACAAATCACCGATCTCCTTGATCCTTCATCCACAAATTTAATGGTAATTTGTCTATCCCGTATCTGAACTTGACCTGAAAATAAGATGCAGCGTACTGCTGTTGGTTCACATTCATACTTTTTCTCTTGTAGTTGCGAGAGGATAGCACAAAAGGTGTGTATGTTGAAAATCTGTCCGAATTTGAAGTCCAAACTGTGGGTGACATTCTTAGGCTCTTGACTCAGGTGACAATATCTGTTTTGAGTTTCTTCAATAATATCTTACTCTTTTTGTAGCACACACATGATGCAAGTTTTTGCAAGTAGCATAAAAAATGTTCTCATGAATTTGATTTAACTTCTTTCAGGGTTCTTTAAACAGGAAAGTAGCGTCAACAAACATGAACAGAGAAAGCAGTCGCTCCCACAGTGTCTTTACCTGTATAATTGAGAGTAGGTGGGAAAAGAACTCTACTGATAACTTCCGTTTTGCAAGGCTCAATCTTGTTGACCTTGCCGGTTCAGAAAGGTAATTCATAGATGGATAAGAGCAAAAATGTTATGTATTGCTAAGGAAAGAAAGAACTACAAATATTTCAGACATATCATTTACGTGACCATTACCTATTACAGACAAAAGACGTCTGGTGCTGAGGGTGAACGTTTGAAGGAAGCTGCAAGCATCAATAGATCTTTATCAGTTCTAGGGTATTTTTACTGATGATTTTTCCCTGATAACTCTTGCCTTGTCTCCTGGTCGTTTTCATTCACTTGACAGATCATTTCCTTCTGCAGTCATGTAATAATGGTTCTGGTGGACGTGGCCAATGGGAGGCCAAGACATGTTCCTTATAGGGATTCGAGGTTGACATTTCTGCTTCAGGTGAACTTTAAAACACATTTTCTGTTCAGTGTTTAAACCAGAGCATATCGGCATCCTTCTTATAGTATTGAAATGCAGGATTCACTGGGTGGAAACTCAAAAACGATGATTATAGCCAATGTCAGCCCTTCTATCTGGTTGGTGTTATTTTAGCCTTTTTTTAAATCTTATGCTGAGTAGTTCAGGTGAAAAGTTATTGGACTATGTTGATTTGCTCTCCTCAGTTGTGCAGCTGAAACACTGAATACATTGAAGTTTGCTCAGCGAGCAAAACTTATTCAGAACAATGTAAGCATATAACATAGCTGATGACAAAGTTGTGAACCTACATTCAGCATCAATAATTTGACTTTGTTCCTTTTGTCCTTTTCAAACTGAAGGCTGTCGTCAATGAAGATTCTTCAGCAGATGTCACTGCTCTTAAACATCAAATAAGACTTCTAGAGGTGGAAAATCTCTTTTTAAACATTTATTCTGCAATGGCAGAAGTTAGCATGAGCTTAAAACCTGATGGAAAAGATTGGTGGAATTTTTGACACAGGAGGAGCTTTCTTCTTTGAAACGTCAGAATGTATCTAGAACTTTGTCATTTGGTCAAACAACTATTTCAGGAGACTGTAGAATGGAAGATGACAGCAGTTATGCTGAGAAGGAACTTGAGACAGATCAGCATCGTAGCTTGATTACAAAGGAGGCCAAAGGCATTGTAAGGTTGTCCTCCAAACAGGTACACCATATCTTTTTAGACTGCTTTTTTACGTTGCTTGTCATCTTATATCATTTCTTTTTCCTTCTTGAATGAAGTTTGCAAGTCAAAAGTATGACTCAACACCTCCATATGCTGCTATCTCACCTTCTGATGTACCAAAATACTGAACAATAATAATAGCATGAAAACTATAATTCAGTTACATTTTACATTTACCAAAGTCTAAAGTTGCAGAATGTGTTACAACTCAGAAGTCTTCAATGAGAATAGCATGATAATTGATAGACAACGATGCGGCGATAAGATACAGAATAGGATGACTGAACAGAAGAGTGTTTAGATGTGTTATCTGATAGAATGACACAAGGTGAATAAGTATTATAGAACGGTTGTGGGACCAACGATATTATCCTGGAGTGAAGATGAATGTCATATAAAGGAATATGTGGTCATAAATAATTAGATAAGAGTAGAAATGATCATATATGACAGATGGTGCAAGTAGCACACAAGGTGAATAAGTTTTATAGAACGGTTGTGGGACCAACGATATTATCCTGGAGTGAAGATGAATGTCATATAAATGAATATGTGGTCATAAATAATTAGATAAGAGTAGAAATGATCATATATGACAGATGGTGCAAGTAGCACACATGGAGGATAAAATGGAAGTAGCTTGAGATAATTTTGTTGTGTCCTACATAGACCTCTTAGATACATCGGTTCATAGGTGTGACAATGTGATGATTGAAGGTTATAAAAGAGGATGAGTTGTACCTAAAATCACATCGAGGAAAGTTGTTTTAAAAGATTTAAGATATCTCAGAATCAATGAAACTTAGTTAAGAATAAAACGCAATGGGAGTAAAGGAGGAGATACCAACTAGTTGGGATTAAACTAATTATAACCGTGTGGTGTGCAGGATAATTGTGGTCAGAGAACTCCTAAGAAGGCAAGTTATTCAATGTCAGTATGCCTAAAATCACATCGAGGAAAGTTGTTTTAAAAGATTTAAGATATCTCAGAATCAATGAAACTTAGTTAAGAATAAAACGCAATGGGAGTAAAGGAGGAGATAACAACTAGTTGGGATTAAACTAATTAACCGTGTGGTGTGCAGGATAATTGTGGTCAGAGAACTCCCAAATCTATGTAAGAAGGCAAGTTATTCAATGTCAGTATGAAATGGAAAATGACTAGAGGATTCATATAACCGACACCAACTGATTTGGACTGGTTGATTGAGATTAATTGACAGTTATGAGTGCAGGAAGAGAGGAACTATACCTATTCAAACATTGTTTTCTTCTTCTTTCTGATTTTAACTCAAGACTTCCATTAGATAGTTACTTTTCATAGTATCTGAAAACCAGCAGACTCTGCTTCTTTGCTTGTCCCAGCTTGATTCACTCTGATTATTGCATCTCTATCTGGTGTTCTTACATTCTTGCATCATCATGGCTAAATAATCAGACCTCACTTTCCAAGTGTTTATCTACTGTGCTGTGCAATGATTCCTCTTGCTTTTAATTCTCTGTTTTTCAGTTGAAATCACTAGAGACCACTCTAGCCGGTGCTTTAAGGAGAGAGCAGATGGCCGAAACTTCTATCAAACAACTTGAAGCTGAAATCGAGCAGCTTAACCGTCTGGTGACCCACTTCTCACCTTTTTGCCTTCTCTCCCATTTCTTTGTTTTGGTTTGACATTTGCAATAGTACCGCAGTAAGATAACTAACTTTGTTCCTGAATACTACTGTTATTATACTTATCTCTTAGGTTCGTCAAAGGGAGGAAGATAATAGGTGCAATAAGATGATGGTAAAGTTCAGAGAAGAGAAAATTCAAAGGATGGAGTCACTTGCCAATGGACTAATACCAGCAGATAGTTATTTATTGGAGGAAAACAGTGCACTTACTGAAGAAATTCAGTTGCTTCAAGCTAAGGTTGATAGAAATCCAGAAGTTACTCGATTCGCATGTGAAAACATTAGGCTTTTGGAACAACTGCGGAGGTAGAATGTTTGAATTTTCAAACGGAAATTCAATATAACCGAATGTTGAAGCTCATTTCCTTTTTATTCGTCAATAATGTTCAACTTTGTTGGGAATGTAGATTTCAAGATTTTTATGAAGAAGGAGAGAGAGAAATTCTGTTAGCTGAAATTTCTAACTTGCGGGATCAGGTAAACATGGTGCTTTTGTCTATTGTAGTTCTTTGACTTGTTTGAGGCTATAATGGTAAGACAATGTATGTGTTTTCACAGCTACATATCAATATTGATGGGAGCTTGAAGCAGCACAGCCATTTGGACATGAATATTCCATCTCAGGTAATGTACAACAACAGCTTGTACAGTGTGCTCTTTCCTGTTTCAACTG
Organism: Nicotiana tomentosiformis; assembly: GCF_000390325.3. Taxonomy (NCBI): domain Eukaryota; kingdom Viridiplantae; phylum Streptophyta; class Magnoliopsida; order Solanales; family Solanaceae; genus Nicotiana; species Nicotiana tomentosiformis. The sequence goes on along the minus strand of NC_090812.1, from coordinate 73,154,006 downwards.
CTTTAAGGGTCAAAATCAAGCCTGCTTATGTTCAAGCATATTTTTTATGGTGCAGGATTCTACACATGTTTGCGATGAGCAAACTGGACTTCATTCAGAGGTTGGTCTCTAGTCACCCCCTAACTTGAAGTAATTGAACAATCTTGATCTCTGATATGTATTCTCATGTTTCAGTTAAAAAAGACTTTGTACGAGTTGGAGGAATGCCGGACTAACTTAAACTGTTTTTTGGAGAAAAATGAAAAACTCAGCAGGTTAGTGAACCTTTTTAACACCTTACTTTAGTAACACTATCTGTGTTGTCTTGTTCAGCTGAGCTTCTATAGACTTTCCTGTTGTTTAACATATTGAAATTCAAACTGCTGCAGCTATTAGTGCCCTCTAACTTGCTCTCAATACTCCTCAGGGAAATAGATGAATTACGAGGTTCATTAATTAGTATCAGTTCTGCTGACAACGATCACAATGGTGGGAATGAAGTCAGAAAGGTAATTCTCTTTCTGAGTTCCAAACAAGCATATTTCTGTCATTATATAACTACAAATAAGAGAAGAAGAAGAAGAAGAAGAAGAAGAAGAAGAAGAAGAAGAAGAAGAAGAAGAATTAGAGACATTTTGTCACGACCCAAAATTTTCCACCGACGGGACCGTGATGGCGCCTAACATTTCACTTACTAGGCAAGCCAACGTTAGAGAATCATTTACCAATTCTTTATTTCCGTTCAGTAATTAACATTTAATTAACTACAATGAAATATAACAAGTGCGGAATATCATAAATCTGTATTAACTACTACCACCCGGATCTGGAGTCACAATTCACGAGCATTCTAGAACTTACTACAAGTAATAGTCTGAAAGAAAAAAACAGTATGACATAAAAAGATAGACGGGGACTTCAAGGTCTGTGAACGCCGACATATCTACCTTGAGTCTCCGGACAGCGGACCAATAGCAAATCTCGATCAACCTGAGCCGGTATCAAAATCTGCACAGAAAGTGCAGAGTGCAGCATCAGTACAACCGACCCCATGTACTGGTAAGTGTCAAGCCTAACCTCGACGAAGTAGTGACGAGGCTAAGGCAAGACACCTACAATCAACCTGTACAATTTAACAGTGCATACACAAATAACAGGAATGAAGAACTAAACAGGAAATGTCGGGAGGGGAGACATACTGAGGGGAATACAAGATAAAGAACTACAACAGAATGATCACTGGAGCAGTCAATATACCATGAATCAAATAGGAATAGTGAATACAGTAAAGAAGAATACACGGCATCACCTTTCGTGCTTTTACTCTCAATCTCACCATAAAATTAATAGAAACGGCACGGCATCACCCTTCGTGCATTAATACTCACAATACGGCACGGCATCACCCTTCGTGCATTAACACTCACAATACTTTCCCTTACCATAATGCAATGCATAAATAACAACAGGGAGGTAGAATAACAAGTACAAACCTTACTTCAACATTTGGTTCCATAATATCAATCTTAACTTTGAAATAAAAACTCAATTATCACCAGAAAATTCCGTAAACATGATAAGAACGATAATTTGAACAACACTAGTATAACACGTAGCAATTTGGCATAGGAATGAGACAATATCAAAAAAACAGAGAAACATGGAAAAAAAAAACAGGTAAATTGGCGGCGCATAGGTACTCGTCACCTCACATATACGCCGCTCACATGAATTTCACTTAGCAAATAATCTAAGGTTCCTAATTCCCTCATGTCAGGGTTAGACACAACACTTACCTAGCTTCGAAGGCCACTTAATTCTCAATCACAGCTTTTCCTTTGGAATTCACCTCCAAACCACTCGTATCTATTCAAAAATGACTCAATAATATCAAATATTGCTAAAGGAATCAATTATATTGCATAAATTAATCGACCCCGAGCCCGCTTGGTCAAAACCCGAGGTTTGGACCAAAATTCTTTTACCCATTCACCCCCGAGCCCGAATATGTAATTAGTTTTGGAATCCGACCTCAAATTGAGGTCTAAATCTCCAAATTCCCGAAATCCCTATTTTCTACCCTAACCCCTAATTCTACCATGAAAACTCTAGATTTTAGGTTGAAAATTCAAGAAATGTAATGGGTAATTGAAAGAAACGAGTAAAGGAACACTTACCTATGATTTTGGGAAGAAAATGTCTTTGAAAAATCGCCCTAGGCCTCCTATCCTTTTGAAAACGAGAAGAAAAATGGCTGGAGTCCGAATTAAATGCTCACTGCCCCGCGACCTTCGCACCTGCGGTGCTTTGGTCACACCTGTGCATCCGCATGTGCGGACGGAGTGTGCGCTTCAGCGGAAAAGGGCTGCGGACAGGGTTCCGCTTCTGCGGTCCCGCTCCTGCGAAGAAAAGTCCGCATCTGCGGAAAAACGAAGTCCAGGATCTGCGGGCTCACCAGATTTGGTGCACCAGCAGCCTTGTTGAGGTTTGAACCTTGTTGAGGTTTGAACTCAACTCGCGCATCGCCCGAATGGCATCCGAGCCCTCGGGGCTCCAAACCAAACATGCACGCAGGTCTAAAAACATCATACGGACCTGCTCGCGCAATCAAATCGCCAAAATAACACCTAGAACTCTAAATTTAGCACCAAATCAAATGAAATTCTCAAGAACACTTTAAAATTTCTATTTTCTCAACTGAACGTGTGAATCACGTCAAATCGACTTCTTTCTCATCCCCCCCATTCACCCCCGAGCCCGAATATGTAATTAGTTTTGGAATCCGACCTCAAATTGAGGTCTAAATCCCCAAATTCCCGAAATCCCTATTTTCTACCCTAACCCCTAATTCTACTATAAAAACTCTAGAGTTTAGGTTGAAAATTCAAGAAATGTAATGGGTAATTGAAAGAAACGAGTAAAGGAACACTTACCTATGATTTAGGGAAGAAAATGTCTTTGAAAAATTGCCCTAGGCCTCCTATCTTTTTGAAAACGAGAAGAAAAATGGCTGGAATCCGAATTAAATGCTCACTGCCCAGCGACCTTCGCACCTGCGCATCCGCATGTGCGGACGGAGTGTGCGCTTCTGCGGAAAAGGGCTGGGCCAACTGGGGCCGCACCTGCGGACAAGGTTCCGCTTCTGCGGAGAAAAGTCCGCATCTGCGGAAAAACGAAGTCCAGGCCTGGGTCGCATCTGTGGAGCTTTCGCTCGCACCTGCGACCAAAGGCTCGCAGGTGCGGGCACACCAGATTTGGTGCACCAGCAGCCTTGTTGAGGTTTGAACTCAACTCGCGCATCGCCCGAATGGCATCCGAGCCCTCGGGGCTCCAAACCAAACATGCACGCAAGTCTAAAAGCATCATACGGACCTGCTCGCGCGATCAAATCGCCAAAATAACACCTAGAACTCTAAATTTAGCACCAAATCAAATGAAATTCTCAAGAACACTTTAAAATTTCTATTTTCTCAACTGGACGTCCGAATCACGTCAAATCAACTCCGTTTCTCACCAAATTTCACAGACATGTCTTAATTATCATAATGAACCTGTACCGGGCTCCGGAACCAAAATGCGGACTCGGTACTAACCATGCCAAACATCAATCAATTCCTAAAAATAATTAATTTTCAAACTTTTAATTTTCATCAAAAATTCATAACTTGAGTTAGGGACCTCCGAATTCGATTCCGGCCATGCGCCCAGGTCCCATAATTCGATACGAACCTACTGGGACCGTCAAAGCACGTATCCGGACCCGTTTACCAAAAATATTGACCGGAGTCAACTAAAATCAACTTTTAAGACAAAAATTCTTATTTTCATCAGTTTTCAACATAAAAGCTTTCCGGAAACCTGCCCGACTGCGCACTCAAATCGAGGAGGGTAAAAATGAGATTTTTAAGGCTTAAGAGCGCAGATTCGAGTTCTAAAACATAAGATGACCTTTTGGGTCATCACACTTTTATCATGATTCAGAAAGTTGTTGGACATTTGAATTACACTAAACTGATGTTTTTTCTGACTTAGTAATGAATCTGAGATGAGAATATACCACAATTTGGCCAGAACAAGGTAATCCCACGAAACAACAGAATAATCTTGAGTTGAAGTTGCGCTCAAGCCTCTAAAGCTTTTGGGGTAACGTAATGTTCATAAGTTGACTGATCAAATACACGATATTAGAGCACAGTCAGTCCAAGTTCCTACTGTTTTCTGATGATTTTTGACCATGTATTTTGCTTATAGGATCCCACTGAACATTCTATTGTATGATTTACTTTTTTTTTCATAACTCAAGTTTGCTTATGTTCTTTATGTGGATGACTATAACCATAACTTTTCAGGAGTCAATACCAGAAGCTCTGGCTCTTGATGGCAAATCAACAACTGCTGATCAGAAAGAGAAGGAAGATACGAGGAAAGAGGATATGATGAAGAAAATTGAGGAGATTATGGATTTGCAACTTGAGTTGGACATTCTGAAAGTTATAGCTCAAGAAGAAAGGTTGCATCGCAATGAATTGGAGCAAAGTGCTCAATCCATGATGCAAGACCTAGAGTCATCAAAAGAACAGCTTCTGTTAGTGACCAAGAAATGTGAAGATGTTCAGGCAGAACTCAGGGAAGCAAAATCCATTATTGAGGCTCTTGAATCTCAACATGTCTTAGCAATCACTGAGGTAGAAGATCTAAGAAACAGTAACAGCCATTATGCTGAATTACTGCAGAAACAGGAGCTTGAAATCTCTTCCTTGAAGGAGCAAATGATTCGTCAAGAATTGAGAGATCTCTCATCTTCGAAGCTCTTGGAAAGTGATGATTCTCCTTTACAAGCAAAGCTTAAAAAGATGCATGATTCCCTTGAGAAGGCCAAAATGTTGAATCGGCGGTACCAAAATGACTGTGAATTTCAAGTCTCAAATGAGGAAGCGATGGATGAAATAAGTAGGCAGGCTGAGGCAGAAACTGCTGAAGTGATTGTATGCTTGCAGGAAGAACTCCTTCTTCTGCAGCAGGAAGTCAGAAATAGTAGCTTGAAAGAGATGGAGAGCACAAAGAGGTTAACTGAGCTGGAAACAGAGGTTAAAAGTTTGGAGGCAAAATTGTCTTTGATGACAGAAGAAAATCGAAAACTTGGTGAAATTGTACATGACAAAGAAAAAGAGTTAATAGATACGTCTGAAGAATGGGCACAGGTAAACAGCGAGATTGAAGCTATTGTAAGTGGGGGGCATGAGGCTCTCAAAGATGCCTGTGAGCAACTGGATTTTATTTCCAGTACATTTCCAGATAAGAGAAGTAGGATATCTGAACAATTTGGCAGAATGACAAAATGCATTTTTGAAAAGGAGTTATGTATTGAAGAGCTCAATCAGAGTCTGGAGAATGCTCTCAACAAAAGAAATGATATGGAATCCATGTTGAGATCTCTTAGAGGGGCAGCTTTAGTTATGACGGAGGCGCACCAGCTAGATTGCAGTGAAAAGGATGCTGAGATACTTTCTTTGACATCCCAGTTAGGCTCAAAGGCACGTGTCATCTCAGAACTTGAGAACAAGATTAAGCATGGGGAGGATCAACTCATAAAGGCGTCGGTCAGTGCAACTGTTGCTTTTGTGGTGGTTAACTGGTTGTCTGAACAGAATTCCAACTATATTGATGCTTTAAGCCAGAAGGACATGCAGCTTAAGGAATCTCTAGAAATAAGCAGACAGAAGGATGCTATTCTCTGTGATCAGGCCTCAGTAGTCGCTGCTGCAGAGAATCAAAATGAGTCTCTTGAGGAGCAAAGACAAAAGCTTGAAGAAAGTGGTATGTTGAAAACGATTGAGAAACTTACAGAGCTGCAAGCAGGTGTTTCAACAGTACGTTCGCACCTGAGTGAGTGCTTGGAAAGAAGTGGAAGTCCTGGAAAAGATATTAGCAATGACACTGATGCTTCTTTTTCTTCTGATTACAAGTTTGAAACACGGGTAAGTTATGTGCCATTATGTTTGATGGTAGCTCATTCTTATACTCTATCTGCTTCTTGAGTGGCATGGTAGGTTCCTCGTGATGTATGTGTTATTTTTGTAATCCAACTTTAATGTATTGTTGCAGACAGGTACTGAGAAAAGACAACACGACCAGCACCTAGAGTCATGCATTCTTGAAGATAGGACAGCTGAAAATCCAGACCATTCCTTCGGCAAAAGTAATAACATGCTTAAATCAGCCAGCAATTGGAAAACTTTTCAAATGAATTGTAAGGATAAGAAGGCCAGAGATGATACAATTATTCTACTAAGGAAAGAAATGGAATCTGCTCTCCAATGCTTAAAAGGAGTGCAAGCTGAGATGGCCAGATTATGTACTGAGAAAGAAGCACTGTGGTCATATGAGCAAAAGAGTAGAGAGAGTATTGGAGATTTTGTGACTGCTGTAACTTCTCTACAGACCTATATGGATAAGTTTGAACATGAATTTGAATATAAAGTGGAGTTAGTAGATGTTAAATTACAGAAAATAGAAGGTGCTGTGCAAGAGTCCTGCAGCTCCTGGTATGAGCAAAAAAAGGTAGGCCCATATCATAAAAACATCATATATTACTGCTAATGACTTGCAATGTTGAAATCCATCTTTTTGACTGTTATATTAAATTTTATCACTAGAATCCTTGATACGATCATTATGACAAAATAAATAATGTGTAATACAATATAAGCATAGAATTCAATGTAAAGGACAAACTCCTGCCATTAAATTAAGTGTGATAAAATTAACTACACAGTCTGATCTGCTCTCCCGAAATCTTTGTCTGTAGATACTTGAAGCTGAACTTTGTGATGCTAAGGCAGTGGCGGCCCAGAAAACTACTGAAGCTTTCTGCATTCTAGCTAAATTTGAAGAGGTCCAAGACATCATGAAAGAAGCAGACATCATGATAAATGAACTAATGATAGCAAATGAATCCTTAAAGCTTGACATTAAAGAGCTTAAGAAGAAGGAGATCAGCTTAACTGACCAGAGAGACATCCTTGTTAATGAAAATCAAAGCTTGCAGTCGGCTAATGATCTAAAGGACATGCATTCCCAAAGACTGGAGCATGAGTTTGAGTCAGATCTAGCAATGATGCAGAGGCTGGTATTGGAATTGGAGGATATAGTTTCGCAAGCCGAGACCACTTCCACGGATGAGCTCAAGTCTGCAACTTCTGATCTCCTTATCATAAAGTCTCAACTTCATGAATCAACTAAGTGCATGAGGTCATGGCTTGAGGAGATCTGGTCAGATATTATCGTCAAGGACTGCGCTCTGTCTGTCTTGCATCTTTGTCACATGGGCATTCTCTTAGAAGCTGCTGCTGGATTGAATGCAGAAAATGGGCTACTCCATCATGGGCTAAGTGAATCTAGCTCATTAATATCGAAGTTGAAGGAGCAGAACATCAAAGCACTGAAAGAGCTTGAAATGTGCAGAACACTGAAGGGGAAATTATTGGCTGACATTAAAAGCAATTTTGATCGCATAGTAAGAAAAGAGTCTGATGCAGGGGAATTCACCTCCAAACTTGGATCCTTCGAGAAAAAAATATTAGATCTGCAGTTCCAGGAAGAGTCAATGTTAGCAAAGTCCGAGCAAATGGGATCCGAGCTTGTTGAGTTAATGAAAGAGATAGATTTCAGCAACAAATCTGTCTTGGCATCTGTTATAGATCAAGAAAGGGTGCTGAAGGACAAAGAGGAAGCCTTGAAATCTCTGGAAGATAGTTTGACAATGGAATTTCTTGCAAAAGACTTTGAGTCATTAATTTTGTCATCCGAGTTAGAAGAGAGCACCATATTAATATCTGAGTTGGAGAGAAAAACTAAGTATTTTTGTGAAGTTGCCGAAAGTTTGAAGAGAGAAATCATTTTTGGCAACCTAGATGTTGCATTAACTGCATCCATCCTACTTGACAAGGAGGCTGATGTTTCTATCCTACAGCAAGAAGTTGCAGAAGCAGGAATGAAGCAGCAGAATATGTTGGCTGAGCTTACTGAAATGGATTCAATGATTGCCAAAGTTCACTCTAGAAATAACGCTCTTGAACAAGATACTTGCTCACTGATGGAAGTTTCTTGTTTGAATGAGACATTGAAACGTGAACTTGGTGAATTGGTGGAAGCAAAGACTGTTCTGACAGCCCAGGTCCAGGAACTTAGCTCTGAAAATGAGAAGTTGCTTGAAGAATTACAAACTAAGGACTCAGCCCTTGAAAGTTCTTCAAGCCGCATCTTCTTCCTTGACCAACAAAGCCAGATGTTGCAGAATGAAAGCTGCTTGCTGGAAGCTGCATCATGTAGACTCCAGAATGATATGGAAATGAAAGATGCAGAAATTAGGAAGATGAATTGTCTTGAAAAGGAGATTGAAGCACTGCAGCATGAAATAACAGAGTTAAAAGGAGAACGCTGCCTACTCTTCCAGGAGTTGAAGGTCAAGAAAGCAGATATAGAATCTCGTGATCTGAAACCACAGATTGAAAGAATCAATGCTTTGGATGCAGAGAATGCTTCCTTGAGAAACCAACTCATATCTCGTGAGAAGGGTACATATGACACTTCCGATATGGTGCTCAAAGTAAACAGCATTGGGAGTAAAGCATTTTATGCTTTTCAAAATAAAAGTGCTGAATTAGATATCATGTTACAGGATATACATGAAGAAGTTGAGAGAGGATCCAAATTTTTGCAAGAGTTTGAATCATTGAAGAATTTCGCTGAAGAGATTTTATTACAAAGCGCTTCCCTGCAAAATGAGTTGGTTCGGAAGGATGGCATCATCAAAGGAATGCTATTTGACCTTAGTTTGTTACAAGAATCGGCATCTAACCACAAGGATCAAAAGGATGAAATTGATGATTTAGTGGCTTCTATTAGTACTTTGGAAACTGAGCTTGATGAAGCTGTTTGTCAAGGTCAAGCGCTTGAAGTTCAGTTGCAGGAAAAAATAAGTAAGATAGCTCTTTTGGAGTCGGATATCTCGCAAAAGTGCAAAGACATAGAATTGCTTTCAAGCGAAAACTCGGAGCTGGCTGCCAGTGCCAAGGACACCATGGAAGCAAAATGTTCCATGGAGGAGGAATTGTTAGAGAAAAGGGAAGTTTGTGAGAACTTAGAAATAGAACTCACCAAATTTGGTGATATTGTTAGTGAAATGAACAATTCAATCGAATGCTTGAAGAGAAATCTGAATGACGTTACTAGTGAGAGGGATGACCTCCATGGAGAAATTGTCAGATTGAAAAGGGAGCTAGATATGGCACAAACGCTTGCAGAGGAAAGTGAAGCAATTGCCGTAGAAGCAAAAGAGGTGGAGTCATGTTTTAAAATACTTTCTTTAGTTATTGACCTCCAATGTCTTCCGTTTCCTTCCCCCCCTTCCTCCCTCCTTTTCTTACAACAATATTCTGTTAATTTCAGATGGCAGAGATGGCAAAACTCCAAGCTGAAGAGAAAGAAGATGAGGTTACATTGTTAGAGAGGTCTGTTGAGGAACTAGAGTGCACGGTGAATGTACTAGAAAATGAGGTACTCATTCTTGCAAATTTAACGTATTCATTTATTTATTTATCATTTAATAACATTATTTTTCCCACTTTATAGGTTGAATTTGTCAGAGGAGAGGCTGAGCGGCAGCGTTTACAGAGGGAGGAGCTTGAACTGGAACTTCATGCTATCAAGCAACAAATGAACAATGTAAAAGGCAGTGATGTTGATATGAAAAGGTTTCTAACAACTTAACCATGTGACATGAATTCTCAAAAATCGGACCCTTTTAGGTTTCTAAATGTTTTGATTTCTATTTATACAGGCATCTAGAGGAGAAACAAAAAAATCTTCAAGAAGCCAGTCAGCGCATACAACTTCTTGAGGGAGAAATCATCTCAAGAGATGCTGAAGTGAGTTTCATCCTCTATTATCTTTACGAAGTTTTGTTCTGTAAGCTCAGTCAGCCAGTCGTTATTAAATTTCAGTAACTAGTTAGATTAACTTTATTTCATTTTATTTAACAGATAGCCCACTTCAAGGCTCATATATCAGAACTAAATTTGCATGCTGAGGCACAGGCTTGCGAGTATAAGGAAAAGGTAATTCCTCATTCGTTCTGATGATTGTGATAGCTGGTGCTGGTTGCTAACCTGTGATTTTAACCTAATGGGAAAAACAGTTCAAGGCATTGGAAGCAATGGTAGAAAAAGTCAAGATGGATCCCCATGCCACCCAAGCTCCAACTTTATCATCAAGCAAATTGGAGAAAAATGCTTCAAAGCCTAGGGGTTCCGGTTCCCCTTTTAAATGCATCGGAATAGGCCTGGTTCACCAGTTAATGTCTGAGAGGGATGAGGATCATAGTGCAGAAAGACATCGTATCCAAGAACTTGAGGCTCTAGCTGCAAGTAGACAAAAAGAGGTATGTTACATCCTATAACCAGTGGCGGAGCCACCTTATAGGAAGGGGTGGAATAATACACTGTGTAGCTAGTTAAAAATATAAATTATATGTATATATACTATGTATTGACTCCCCTTAATTTCCTGGTATGTTTACTTTTATATATTTTGACACCCCTTAACGAAAATTCTGGCTCCGCCACTGCCTATAACGACGTGACTTATTTTTTGGTAAAAAATATCCTTCACTTAATTATGTTCATAAACTCATTGCAGATATTCATGCTGAACTCAAAATTAGCTGCTGCCGAAAGCATGACCCATGACGTAATACGTGATCTATTGGGTTTGAAATTGGACATGAATAACTACGCGGTAATTTTAGCTTAATCTATATCTTTTGCTTGAGAATGATAAAAGCTAAAGGCCATTTCCTTTTTTCAGTTCTCTAGCATGACCTGACTATTTCACCTATATTTTTGCCTATGTGTTACCCACCAGACTCTGCTGGATAATCAGCAAGTGCAAATGTTGACGGAGAAGGCTCGACTCCGTAATGCTGATGCTCAGTTCAAGGTAACCTTAGTAATGATGATGATATCACCAACTAGTAGTCTGGACTTATTTAATATTATTAACTGATTCCTTGGTTTGCAGGAGCAAGAGGTTCTTAAGCTGAAGCAACAGCTGAATGAGTTCATAGAGGAGAGGAAAGGGTATTAATTGTCAATTAGATTTTAAGACTCCCCTTGTTGTTTTTTGGAAAAGTGCATTTCTCATTTTTTTTTTTTTTTTTGTTGATTAGATGGATTGAGGAAATTGAGAGAAAACAAGCAGAGATGGTGGCTGCACAGATTGCACTAGAAAAATTGCGCCAACGAGATCACTTGCTTACAACTGAAAATGAAATGATAAAGGTTGAAATGTTGTGAATTTTTTCAATTACACCTCGGCAGGTTGTTAACATATTAAAACCCACTTATTTTCTGGACATTTTTTCAGATGGAGAATGTAAATCATAAGAAGAGGGTCAGGGAACTTGAAGCAGATATAAAGAAGTTGTCCGGTCAGCAAAACCTTCAACAACGCATCCATCATCATGCTAAAATAAAGGTACGTACCTTTTACCATGCTTAGACTTCCCAGACTCTGAAGATCAACGTCATGAAAATGCTAATTGCATTTTTTTGCTACAGCACTAATCCTCATTGCTTGTTTTCTCGTCACAGGAAGAGAACAATTTACTGAAAAATCAGAATGATGACCTTATTGTTAAGTTGCGGAAAACTGAAACAATTCTTTCAAGAATCAGGGAAGAGCTGGCTCACTTCCGTCAAACTAATGGAAGAAGCCCCTACATTAATTTTGATAAGGAGCAAATACTGGAGAACAAGTTGAAGGTTAGTACTTTTCAGAATATAATGTGCCTAGGAGGAATTCAAATGCGACTGTGGACATGAATGTGCTAGGACAAAGAGAAGATTAATTTTGCGTCTCAAGGACTTAAACACTTTGAAATTTGTCCAACAGGAAAAGGAAGAGGAAAGGCTGGAATTAGCGCAGAAGTTACTTGGCCTATGCGCTACTGTGCTGAAGGTCAGGAGAGCTTCATGTTTCATTTACTAAAGTATCAAGGGAGATTTGGTTGTATCTCCAATTCTTTAAGTTTTTACTGAAGTGTTACTTGGAACATATATTGTAGGCTGCTGGAATAACAAGACCAACATCCGAGATGGGGATCTCAGCAGCTGAAGAAGCACTTGAGCAGCTCAAGAACAAATTGAATTCATTGGAAAGAGAACTACAAGATGCCAAATTTAAGGTAACATCCATAATATTTCAATCATCTTGCTTCATTGAAAACCTCAAAACACAGTTTGTATCAAACTAACGGTGCCAAGTCACTAACAAGTTTTCTCCCCTTTACCAGAATAAAATGACTAATGAACGAATCCGATTGTCTGAGCTCATGCCACAATCTTCCCCTCTAAGAATAGATGAAAATGGACAGACTTCAAACAGAGGATCTTCCCCTCTAACAGTCTTCGATCGGTGAAGCTTCTTTTACCAACTTAAAGAGGCAGAGTTATCTGTACATTGTGTTAGTTTTTTGCTACCAGTTTGTTCATATGTTCTTTTGTATATGTATACACTTCCCCACAAAAGTTGAAGATCATGGAAATCTGTAAGTAATGAATCCATGATTTTGTATTATTTTCCTTTGGAAGTATTTTTGTGATATATGTAATCCATTTATTTTGTTAAGTGTAAACTTCTACAATGGCATTTTGGTCTATGTTGCACAATCACAATGCTGTCACAATTATGTTTTACTGGTGAAAAAGACAATTTGGAGGTAACAATTATTTCTACTCCATGTTAAACTCTACTCCAATTTTTTCTTTTCTTGTCTAAAATCCGTGCTTCAAAATTTTTTCTCTAAATAAAAAAAATTTTACCCGACAACTCAATCCAATATTCTAGGAGTATTATTTTTATAATTTCAAATTTTCTAAGCTCTTTAAACATTTTAACTAATCATACACAAGAAGGGAAAAGAAAATAGAAGGACCGACTTAGAAAAAAAAACCTATATATATTCCCCGATGAAAATTAACCAGCAGACTTAAGATTTGCAGAGCAATATGGAAGTGGCAGGAGGGGGTATATAACCACCAATATTTGGTGAATGATTTAAAACAGTGTTGTAACAATTATGTTTTGTTGGCGACAAAAGGCAATTTTGTTTGTTGTGGAGGTAAAAATTATTTTTTGTCCTAGGTAAAGTTCACAATTTTTTTCTTTCCTTGTTTTATCTATTTCTCATAAGTAAAATGAATCCTTCAAGTTTAACTTTTTTGCTCCTCGTTGTCACGTCACCTCGCTCACGATCTTGCACAACTTGCTGACGTTCTTGCTATGCCAAGTCAGTCTTACTACACTCAAGATCGCTAAGAGAATGGTAGAAAGAACACAAGAGAATTGTTAAAGGAAACTTTGTATTAGAGAGAACTTGAATTGTTTGTTTGATTAATTACAAATGAATGACCCCCTTTATATACTAGTCTTCTAAGGGCTAGAGTGTAAATACTAATTGTTACACAAGTTCTTAATATTTACAAGATAAGGGCTTTCTCTAGAATTATCTACAAGCCTAGAAGAATCCAAGGACTTTCCTAGCAAATCCATAAGCATCTAGGGTCTTCCTAAGGAAATGTCCATACTTCTCTAAAATCTTCTCACAAATACTAGCTTTCCTCCTATGTAAGCTTCCACATACTATTAATATATGCCAAATGGTGCATATGTGGCATGGTGACGTGGTGGGTCATCACACTCTCCCCCACCTAATGTTGCGACGACCGCGGCGCAATGTTGTTGCATAAACTTTCGGATCTTATCTTTGAATTGCCATAAGTCTTCATATCGTTCTCACGTGGCCTCCTCCGGAGATTGCCCCTTCCAATGGACGAGGAACATTGTGGTGGCTTTCTGCCCTTGTTTTCGCCTGGCCTGGTAATCAATAATAGCCTCAATCTCCCGGTCATGTGAGGCGGTGATAGTAATAGGCGCTCGACTATATTGGCTACTACTCAGATCATCCCTGTCTTCATGATATGGCTTAAGCATACTGGCATGGAAGACATGATAGATCTTAAGATACGATGGCATGTCAAGCTTGTATAAGATCTTGCCTACCTTGGAGACGATCTTAAATGGCCTGAACTTGCGAATCAGATTCTGATGTATGCCCCGTAATGCCTTGAACTGTCTTGGATTAAACTTCACCATTACCATGTCCCCAACTCTATAGTATGTGGGACGTCGCTTATGGTCTGCAAACTTCTTCATCTTCTTAGCTGCTTTGTCCAAGTAGGACTTAGCAGTGTCAAGCTGCTCATCCCATCCTTTGGCCATATGATAAGCCCTTAAACTCTTTCCCTCAAATGCAACTGGTAATGAATGTGGAGTTTGTGGCTGTTAGCCTGTGACTAGCTCAAATGGTGTCCGCCCCGGGGACTCACTCCGCTGCAAGTTATAAGAGAATTGGGCGATGTCCATGAGCCTTGCCCAATCTTTCTGATGCGCGTTTATATAATGCCTCAAGTTGCATTCTAGTAAGGCATTGACCCGTTCCGTCTGTCCATCCGTCTGTGAGTAGAAACTAGTGAAAAAGTGTAGTTCCGTGCCAAGTATGTCGAATAACTCTCTCCAAAAGTTTTCAGTAAAACGGGGGGGCTCGATCACTGATAATATGCCTTGGTAAACCCCAATACTTTACCACGTTCTTAAAGAATAGTTTGGCGGCTTCCTTGGCAGTGCAACCTGGTGAGGCAGGCATGAAGGTGGCATATTTGGAAAATCTATCCACCACCACCATAATAGTACCATAATTGTCGAACTTCGGTAGGCAAGTGATAAAGTCCATAGTCACGCTCTCCCATGGACGTTCTGCAACTGGTAGTGGCTCCAAAAGTCCTCCGAGTTTTTGTTGCTCAACCTTGTCCTGTTAACAGATAAGACAAGTTTGCACAAAATACTCTATGTTATCTCGCATGCGTGGCCAATAGTAGACTGACTCAACCAAGTCATCTCGCATGCGTGGCCAATAGTAGACTGACTTAACCAAGGCCCTAGTGCGACGTTGGCCTGAATGACCAACCCACATTGTGTCATGACTCTCCCTTATGATCCGCCGTCTAATGTCTCCAAACTTAGGCACGTAGACCCGCCGACCTGTGGTAAGCAGTAGGCCGTCTTCGACCCAAAAACGTCTCGTATTGCCCTGGTTGGCTAACTCGATAAGTTGTTTGGCTACTGGATCATGCTGCATGCCTTCTTTTATAGCCTCATGAATGTCCCATCTTGTTGAAGTGATAGCAGCAAGCTCGGCTTTCCGGCTCAAGGCATCGGCTACAATGTTACCTTTGCCCCGCTTATACTCCAGCACATAATCAAATTCGGCCAAAAAATCCTGCCATCTAGCCTGTTTTGGTGGGAGCTTCTTCTGTGTCTGAAAGTAGCTAGTAGCTACATTGTCGGTCTTGACCACAAACCTCGACCCGAGCAAATAATGTCGCCATGTACGAAGGCAATGCACAATGGCAGTGGCAATTATTTCCTTCTCTTGCACCGTGTAACGTCGCTCCGTCTCATTTAACTTACGGCTCTCAAATGCTATGGAATGCTTATCCTACATCAGGACACCCCCAATGGAAAAGTCTGAGGCATCTGTGTGCACCTCAAATGTCTTGGCAAAGTTAGGTAGCTTCAAGACTAGTTCCTCTGTAACAGCTACCTTAAGGTTTTCAAACGCCTTTTGACTATGCTCCGTCCAAACCCATGACTTGTTCTTCTTTAGCAACTCAGTCAATGGTGCGGCTTTTGGTGAGTAGCCACTGATGAACCGACGATAGTAGTTAACAAGGCCAAGGAAGGATCTCAACTCAGTTACCTTTATGGGTGCCTCCCACTCATTGATAACACGTACCTTAGCCTCGTCCATGCGTAGCTCGCCATTGCTAATGACATGGCCTAAGAAGTGCATCTTTGATTGTGCAAACTTGCATTTCTCCCTCTTGATGTATAGTTCGTTCTCCCGCAAGACTTGGAAAACCTTCCTTAAGTGCTCCTCCAAGGTGTTGATGTAGATGACTATGTCATCTAGGTAGATTACCACGAACTGATCAAGGTAGTGATGAAAAATCTTGTTCATAAGGATACAAAATGTGGTTGGTGCATTGGTTAAGCCGAAGGGCATCACCAACCACTCAAAGGCTACATATCTCGTCACACATGTTGTGTGATGACCCAAAATGTCATCTTTAAATTTAATAAGTAATTTTATATTCTAAGACCTCGAAAAATACCATTTATCATTCCTTGACTTGCGTGCGCAGTCCGTACAATTTTTCGGAAAGTTTTTATGAGAAAAAATGGATTAAAATGTGAAATAGAGCTCTAAAACTCAACTGAGTTGACTTTGGTCAACATTTTGAGGAAACGGACTCGGATCAATCTTTTGACAATTCCGATAGGTCTGTATCATGATTTGAGATTTAGGCGTATGCCCAGAATCGAATTCCGAGGTCCCTAGCCCGAGATATGAAATTTTGATGAAAAATTAAAAGCTTGAAAGCTTAATGATTTTTAAGAAATTACTCATGTTAGATTTATTGACCCCGGGTCCGTATTTTGGTTTCGGTGCCTGGTGTAGGTCCACTATAATATTTATGATTTGTCTGCCAAATTTGGTGAGAATTAGAGTTGATTTGACGTGATTCGGACGTCCGGTTGTAAAAATATAAGTTTTAAAGCTTTCTTAAAAATTTCCTTTGATTTGGTGTCCGATTCGTAGTTCTTGGTGTTATTTTGGCTATTTGATCACGCGAGCAAGTTCGTATGATGTTTTAGGACTTGGGTGCATGTTTGATTTGGAGACCCGAGGGCTCGGGTTGGTTTCGGGTGATTAACGGACTATTTTTGGACTTAGGAAAAACTGCACAAATCTGCTTCTAGTATCCTTCTTCGCGTTCGCGAGAGGGGGCTCGCGTTCACGAAGAAGAAACTGGAGGCAGGTGAAAATTACTCTTTGCATTCCCGAAGAGGGGGCCGCGTTCGTGAAGGGAAGAGGGCAGTGTTCATCGCGAACGCGTGGAAGCGTTCGCGTTCGCGTAGAAGGCGAGGCCTGACCGGGCACCAAGCGATAAAGCTTCGCGTTCGCATAGGGTGTATCGCGCTTGCGAAGGCCAAATTTGGAAAGGCTTCGCGTTCGCGACATTGCCTTCGCGTTCGCGAAGAGCAAAGTTTTGGCAACACAAAAATGTGCTTCGCGAACGCGAGGCACTGACCGCGTTCGCGAAGGGTAAAAATCCGAGAAACAGAACTTAAGTTCTAGAAAATGGGATTCTTCCCATTTTCAACCCTTTTCCAGTTTTGAGCTCGGGTAAGGCAATTTTTGGGAGATTTTCACAGAAAAATATTGGGGTAAGTGTTTCTTATCCTATATTGATTATATTTTATGATTCCATACTCGTTTATATCATGAATCCGTGAATTTATGGAAGAAAAATCAGATTTTTATAAAATCTTCCAAAAATAAAATTTTAAGATTAGAAGGTCTATTTTACATCGGAATTTGATAAATTTTATATTGTTGGACTCGTATCGGAACGGGTGTTCGAATTTCGTAAGTTTTTTCGAGATTTGAGACGTGGGTCCCACTGTCGAATACTTTAATTAATTTCGGATTTTTATCTGGAAAATTAGTAAATTCATATGGAATTAATTCCTATGATTCGTATTGAATATATCGAATTGTTTGTGAATATATTTGAAGCTTTTGGAGACAAATTTAAAAGGAAAAGTTGTGGTTGAGTAATTGATCGGAATTTACAAAGCGAGGTAAGTGTCGTGGTTAACCTTGACTTGAGGGAATAGAACCCTTAAACTATTTGTTATATGAAATGCATATGAATGACGTATAGGCGATGTGACGAGTGTTTATACGTCGTCAAATTAATTATTTGCATAATTACTTGAAAAATCATATATCATTTTAAATCATGAATTAATTATTATAATAATTGTTCCTCTCCTATTCTTTGTCAAATATTAATTCTTGAATTTCTGCATTAATTGTTACATGCTATTTGAATTATGTGTCTTAATTGTTATTTGACATTTAGCATATAAAATATTAAAAACGGCCAATTTTCTCCCTAATGTCCATAATAATTTGCTATTTGTCATTGTTGTTTCATAATTAAATCATAATTATTGTATGCTTGTTGTCTTATAATTTTATATTAATTGTTGCATTTATTGGGGGAATTTTTTCTATAAGAATTGGTAAATGGATATATTGGAGGATCGGGTTGCACGTCGCAACAGAATTGATTGAAATAGATATATTGGAGGATCGGATTGCACGCCGCAACAGACTTATTTAAAAGTCGATATATATATATATATATATATATATATATATATATATATATTGGGGGATCGGGTTGCACGCCGCAACAGACTTGATTAAAATAAATATATTGGAGGAGCGGGTTGCACGACGCAACAGAATTGAATGTGAATATATTGTGAGAGTGGTTTGCACGCTGCAACGAAAATTGATGAAAATGATAATTGATTATGACTGCTGGGATCGGGTTGCGCGCCGCAACAGACTTGATTAAAATGAATATATTGGAGGAGCGGGTTGCACGCCGCAACAGAATTGAATGTGAATATATTGTGAGAGCGGTTTGCACGCTGCAACGGAAATTAATGGAAATGATAATTAGTTATGACTGCTGAGTTGACTTCAATTATTAGAAATGAGTTACCTGATTTATTTCTATTATTTGTTATTGTTACTAATATTACGTATAGGTTAATGTAAGTAACCCGCCTTAGCCTCGTCACTACTTCGTCGAGGTTAGGCTCAGCACTTACCAGTACATGGGGTCGGTTGTACTGATACTACATTCTGCACTTCTTGTGCAAATTTTGAAGTTGGTCCCAGCGGCGTACTATAGACTTGCTCGGATTTCAGCTACTCGGAGGAGATTTGAGGTATAACTGCACAGCGACCGCAGTTCTGAAGTCCCCATCTATTTTACTTTAGTTGTGTGTTTGTTTTCAGACAACTTTATTTTATTCAGACCTTTATTGGTATTTATTCTAGAAGCTCGTGCACTTGTGACACCAATTCTGGGATGGTATTTAGATACCGTTATTTTTATGGATTATTCACTATATTTCAGAATTTACTTCCGCAATTGTTCTTTGTTATTAATAAATTTTAAAAACAAAATTAAAAATGGATAATATTATTCTAACGTTGGTTTGCCTAGCAAGTGAAATGTTAGGCGTCATCACGGTCCGAAGGTGAGAATTTCGGATTGTGACAGTTGGTATCAGAACACTAGGTTACATGGGTCTCACGAGTCACGAGTAAGCTTAGTAGAGTCTGAAGGATCGGTACGGAGACGTATGTACTTATCTCTCGGAGGCTATGAAGTTTAGGAATAATATCACTTCTTTCTTATTCTGTCGTGCGATTTTACTCTATCATCGAAAGTTGAAACATTCTACTCTTATTCTCTCGGAGATGGTGAGAACACGTAATACCTCTACCGATGGACAGGGACCAGAACCCCCAGTGGCAACTATGGCCAGGGGTAGAGGTCGAGGCCGAGGTCGTGCTAGAGGCAGAGGCAGAGGCCGAGGTAGAGCTTAGTCCAGAGCTCGAGCAACTGCACCTGTTGTAGAACCTCAAGTGGACCTTCAGGAGGAGGTTCCAGTTCATAATGTACCAGTTGGACTAGTTCAGGTCCCGGAAGGATTCGTAGCCACTCAAGTACTTCAGGCGCTCTAGTCCGTTTGGTAAGTCTTATGGAAGGCGTGGACCAGAATGGTACATTTCAAGTGGCACCAGCCATCTCACAGGCTGGGGGAGGAGCACAAACTTCCACTACTCCGGCTCCAGAGCAGGTGGCTCCCCAGAATCAGGCTCCAGCAACCACGCCAGTTGGGGTAGTTCAGTCAGTTATTGCGGCACAGACCGGTGATAGGCCCGCCATGTCTTTTGAAGCCTTATTGAGACTGGATAAGTTTACTAAGCTCTTTCCAGTTCACTTAAGTGGTACACCTTCTGAGGACCCACAAGATTATCTTGAACGCTGCCACAAGGTGTTGCGGAACATGGGTATAGTTGAGACCAATGGGATTGATTTTGTTGTATTTCAGATGACGGGTTCCGCCAAGATATGGTGGAGAGATTATACATTGACCAGACCAATTAGATCACTTGCACTTACCTGGGAGCAGTTCTCTCAGCCATTTCTAGAGAAGTTCCTTCCTATCACACTGAGGGAGGAATTCTGCAAGCAATTTGAGCGTCTACAACAGGGCAGTATGATTGTTACTCAGTATGAGTCCCGTTTTGTAGATTTGGCCTGTCATGCTCTCCTTTTACTACCTACGGAGGGAGAGAGGGTGAGGAGGTTAATTGAGGTACTCAGTCACCCTATCAGACTTCAGATATGGCCAAGGAGACCGGAAGTGAAATTTCTTTTCAGGCAGCTGCTAATGTCGCAAGGAGGATCGAGATGGTTCTTGCACGGGAGAGAGGGCAGAGGTCTGATAAGAGGCTCTGTCAGTTCGGTGGTTTCTGTGATGCCTCGTCTGGAGGCAGGGGTAATTTTGGTAGGGGTCATCCTCCCAGACCGTTTCATTTGGCACTACATGCATCTCCCGGTGCTTCAGGGAGTCACGGTCCTATTATGTCTCACTCTGGGAAGCCAGCATTCAGTGCACATTCAGCTCCTATCAGTGCATCACCACTCCAAAGTTACTACAACGGTTATCCGGCCCATTTGGGTCAGCTTCAGCTTCAGCACCCACGGCATCAGGATGGGTGTTATGAGTGTGGGAACATTGGTCACATCAGGAGGTATTGCCCAAGATTGGCGAGTAATAGATCTCGGCAGGATTCTCGTGCCATCATACCGGCACCGGTTGCTTCACCGCCTGCTCAGCCAGTTAGAGGTAGGGGTCAGGCAGCTAGAGGTGAAGGCCAGGCCATTAGAGGTGGAGTTCAGGCCATTAGAAGTGGAGGCCAACCAGTTAGAGGCCGTCCCAGGGATGCAGTTCAGAGTGGTGGGGCCCAGCCCCGATTTTATGCTTTTCCAGCTAGGCCTGAGGCCGAGTCATATGATGTTGTGATCAGGTATTATTCCAGTTTTCCATAGATATTCTTCAGTTCTATTTGATCCAGGATCTACTTATTCCTATGTGTCCTCCTATTTTGCTTCATATTTGGTTGTGCCTTATGATTCTCTTAGTACTTCTGTGTGTGTATCTACACCGGTGGGAGACTCTGTTGTAGTAGATCATGTCAATCATTCATGTGTGATTACTATTGGTAATCTTGAGACTAGTGTGGATCTTCTACTTTTTGATATGGTAGATTTTGATGTCATCTTGGGTATGGATTGGTTGTCACCTTATCATGCTATATTGTATTGTCATGCCAAGACAGTGACTCTAGCCATGCCGGGGTTACCTCAGTTAGAGTGGAAAGGAACTCCTGGTCATTCTGCCAGCAGGGTTATTTCTTATATGAAAGCTCGGTGTATGGTAGAGAAAGGGTGTCTAGCCTATTTTGTTTATATTCGCGATCCGAGTGCGGATGTTCCTTCTATGGACTCAGTACCAGTTGTACGTGAATTTCCAGAAGTAATCCCTGCAGATCTGTCGGGGATGCCACTCGACAGAGATATTGACTTCTGTATTGATTTGGCTCTGTGCACTCAGCCTATTTCTATTCCACCGTACCATATGGCCCCACCGGAGTTGAAAGAATTGAAAGAGCAGTTATAAGACTTGCTTGATAAGAGATTTATTAGACCCAGTATCTTGCCCTGGGGTGCACCAGTATTATTTGTAAAGAAGAAAGATGGCACTATATGGATGTGTATAGATTATCGGCAGTTGAACAAGACCACTATCAAAAACAAATATCCGCTGCCAAGAATTGATAACTTATTTGATCAGCTTCAGGGTGCCAAGGTATTTTCAAAGATCGATTTTAGGTCTGGTTACCATCAGTTGAAGATTAGGGCATCTGATGTCCCTAAAACAACTTTTCGGACTCGGTATGGGCATTATGAATTCCTAGTGATGTCATTTGGATTGACAAATGCCCCAACAACATTTATGGATTTGATGAATCGGGTGTTTGAGCCTTATTTGGATTCTTTTGTGGTTGTATTCATTGATGATATCTTGATTTACTCCAGCAGTCGAGAGGAGAATGAGCAGCATCTTCGAAGTGTGCTTCGCACTTTGAAGAATAATCAGTTATATGCCAAGTTTTTCAAAATATGAGTTTTGGTTAGACTCGGTTGCCTTTTTGGGGCATGTTGTATCAGCAAAAGGCATAAAGGTGGATCCTAAAAAGATTGAGGCTATTCAGAATTGGCCTAGACCTGCATCAGTTATAGAGATCCGGAGTTTCCTGGGTTTAGTAGGTTATTATCGTCGGTTCATGGAAGGGTTTTCACTTATAGCAAACCCATTGACCAGACTGACCCAGAAATGTATCCCATTCAGATGGTCAGACGAGTGTGAGTTGAGTTTTCAGAAACTCAAGATTGCTTTGACTACGTCGCCAGTGTTGGTATTACCCATAGGTTCAGGATCGTATGCAGTATATTGTGATGCATCTCACATTGGGCTTGGTGCAGTATTAATGCAAGATGGCAGGGTGATTGCATATGCGTTGCGGCAGTTTAAAGTTCACAAGAAGAATTATCATGTTCATGACTTAGAACTAGCAGCCATTGTTCATGCACTGAAGATTTGGAGGTATTGCCTCTACGGTGTCTCGTGTAAGGTATTTACTGATCATCGTAGCCTTCAGTACCTGTTAAAAAAAAAGATCTTAATTCGAGGCAGAGAAGATAGTTGGAGTTGTTGAAAGACTATGGTATCACCATTTTGTATCACCCCGGAAAGGCCAATGTGGTGGCCGATGCTTTAAGTAGAAAGGCTGTGAGTATGGGCAGTCTTGCGTATATTCCGGTTGGTGAGAGGCCATTAGCTGTAGATATTCAGACTTTAGCTAATCTGTTCGTGAGGTTAGATGTTTCAGAGCCCAGCCGGGTTCTAGCTTGCACAATCGCTCGGTCTTCTTTATATGAGCGCATCAGAGAGAGGCGGTATGATGATCCTCATTTACTTGTCCTTAAGGACACGATGCGGCATGGTGATTCCAAACAGGTTGTTGTGGGGGAAGATGGAGTTCTGCGAATGCAGGGTCGTATTTGTGTGCCTATTGTGGATGGGCTTTGTGAATTAATTCTTGAAGAGGCACACAGTTCCAGGTATTCTATTCATCCAGGTACCGCCAAAAATGTATCAAGATTTGCGGCAACATTATTGGTGGAGGAGAATGAAAAAGGATATAGTTGCATATGTAGCTCGGTGTCTGAATTGTCAGCAAGTTAAGTACGAGCATCAGAGACCTGGTGGTTTGCTTCAGAAGTTAGAAATTCTTGAATGGAAATGGGAGTGTATCACTATGGATTTTGTTGTTGTACTCCCACGGACTCAGAGAAAATTTGACGCAGTTTGGGTCATTGTGGACAGGTTAACCAAATCAGCACATTTCATTCTAGTGGCAGTTACCTATTCTTCAGAAAGGTTAGCTGAAATTTACATTCGTGAGATTGTCCGCCTTCACGGTGTGCCCGTGTCTATTATTTCAGATTGAGGTACGCAGTTTACCTCACATTTATGGAGGGCTGTACAACGTGAGTTAGGCACGCGGGTGGAGTTGAGCACAACATTTCATCCACAGACAGACGGACAGTCAGAGCGCACTATTCAGATATTGGAAGATATGCTTCGCGCTTGTGTTATAGACTTTGGAGGTTCTTGGGATCATTTCATGTCACTTGCGTAGTTTGCTTATAATAATAGCTACCATTCGAGCATTCAAATGGCTCCATATGAGGCATTATACGGAAGATGATGTCGTTCGCCAGTTGGCTGGTTTGAACCGGGAGAGGCTCGGTTATTGGATACCGATTTGGCACAAGATGCCTTGGATAAGGTCAAGATTATTCAGGATCGACTTCGCACAGCTCAGTCTAGGCAAAAGAGTTATGCCGACCGTAAAGTTCGTGATATTGCATTCATAGTTGGAGAAAGAATATTGCTCCAAGTTTCACCTATGAAAGGTGTAATGAGGTTCGGAAAGAAGGACAAGTTGAGCCCTAGGTATATCAGACCCTTTGAAATTCTTGAAAGGGTGGGTGAAATAGCCTACAAGCTTGCATTACCACCTAGTTTATCAGCGGTTCATCCAGTGTTCCATGTGTTTATGCTCCGAAAATATCATGCCGATCCGTCCCATGTGTTAGATTTCAGCTTAGTCCAATTGGACAAAGATTTGACTTACAAGGAGGAGTCGGTGGCTATTCTAACCCGGCAGGTCCGACAGTTGAGGTCTAAGAGTTATCCTTCAGTTCGGGTGTAATGGAGAGGTCAGCCGGTAGAGGCATCTACCTGGGAGTCCGAGTCGGACATGCGGAGTAAATATCCACACTTATTCACCAGCTCAGGTACTTTTTTCTAACTCCGTTCGAGGACGAACATTTATTTTAGAGGTGGAGAATGTGATGACCCAAAATATCATCTTTAAATTTAATAAGTAATTCTGTGTTCTAAGACCTCGAAAAGCACCATTTATCATTCCTCGACTTGCGTGCGCAGTCCGTACAATTTTTCGGAAAGTTTTTATGAGAAAAAGAGATTAAAATGTGAAATAGAGCTTTAAAACTCAACTGAGTTGACTTTGGTCAATATTTTGAGCAAACGGACTCGAATAAGTCTTTTGACAATTCCGATAGGTCCGTATCGTGATTTGAGATTTGGGCGTATGCCCGGAATCGAATTTCGAGGTCCCTAGCCCGAGATATGAAATTTTGATGCAAAATTAAAAGCTTGAAAGCTTAATGATTTTTAAGAAATTACTGATGTTAGATTTATTGACCCTGGGTCCGTATTTTGGTTTCGGAGCCCGGTATAGGTCCACTATAATATTTATGACTTGTCTGCCAAATTTGGTGAGAATCAGAGTTGATTTGACGTGATTCGGACGTGAGGTTGTAAAAATATAAGTTTTAAAGTTTTCTTGAAAATTTCTTTGGATTTTGTGTCCGACTCTTAGTTTTTGGTGTTATTTTGGCAATTTGATCGCGCGAGCAAGTTCGTATGATGTTTTAGGACTTGGGTGCATATTTGTTTTGGAGCTCCGAGGGCTCGGGTTGGTTTCGGGTGATTAATGGACCATTTTTGGACTTGGGAAAAACTGCAGAAATCTGTTTCTGGTATCCTTCTTCGCGTTCGCGAGAGGGAGGGAGCATTCGCGAAGAAGAAACTGGAGGCAGGTGAAAATTACTCTTCGCGTTCACGAAGAGGGGGCCGCGTTCGCGAAGGGAAGATGGCAGTGTTCATCGCGAACGCGTGGAAGCGTTCGCGTTCGTGTAGAAGGCGAGGCTTGGCAGAGCACCAAGCGATAAAGCTTCGCGTTCGCGTAGGGTGTATCGCGTTGCGTTCGTGTAGAAGGCGAGGCCAGGCCGGGCACCAAGCGATAAAGCTTCGCGTTCGCGTAGGGTGTATCGCGTTCGCGAAGGCCAAATTTGGCAAGGCTTCACGTTCGCGACATTGCGTTCGCGTTCGCGAATAGCAAAGTTTTGGCAGGACAAAAATGTGCTTCGCGAACGCGAGGTACTGACCGCGTTTGCGAAGGGTAAAAATCCGAGAAACAGAACTTAAGTTGTGAAAAATGAGATTCGTCCCATTTTCAACCCTTTTCCATTTTTGAGCTCGGGTAAGGCGATTTTTGGGAGATTTTCACTGGAAAAATATTGGGGTAAGTGTTCCTTATCCTATATTGATTATATTTCATGATTCCATACTCGTTTATATCATGAATCCGTGAATTTATGGAAGAAAAATCAGATTTTTATAAAATCTTCCAAAAACGAAAATTTAAGATTTGAAGATCCATTTGACATCAGAAATTTGATAACTTTTGTATGGTTGGACTCGTATCGGAACGAGTGTTCGTATTTCGTAAGTTTTTTTGAGATTTGAGACATGGGTCCCACTGTCGAATAGTTTAATGAATTTCGAATTTTTATTCCGAAAATTAGTAAATTCATATGAAATTAATTCCTATGATTCATATTGAATATATCAAATTGTTTGTGAATAGATTTGAATCTTTTGGAGACAAATTTAAAAGGAAAAGTTGTGGTTGAGTAATTGATCATAATTTTCAAAGCGAGGTAAGTGTCGTGGTTAACCTTGACTTGAGGGAATAGAACCTTAAACTATTTGTTATATAAAATACATGTGAACAACGTATAGGTGAGGTGACGAGTGTCTATACATCAGCAAATTAATTATTTGCATAATTACTTAAAAAATCATAAATCATTTTAAATTATGAATTAATTATTATAATAATTGTTCCTCTCCTGTTCTTTGTCAAATATTAATTCTTGAATTCTTGTATTAATTGTTACATGCTATTTGAATTATGTGTCTTAATTGTTATTTGACATTTAGCATATTAAATATTAAAAACTGCCTATTTTCTCCCCGATGTCCATAATAATTTGCTATTTGTCATTGTTTATTTTATAATTAAATCATAATTATTGTATGCTTGTTGTCTTATAATTTTATATTAATTATTGTATTTATTGGGGAAATTTCTTCTATAAGAATTGGTAAATGGATATATTGGAGGATCGAGTTGCACGCCGCAACAGAATGGATTGAAATAGATATATTGGAGGATCGGGTTGCACGCCGCAACAGACTTATATATAGGGGGGGTTATACGCCGCAACAGAATTATATATAGGGAGGTTGCACGCCGCAACAGACTTGATTAAAATGAATATATTGGAGGAGCGGGTTGCACGCCGCAACAGAATTAAATGTGAATATATTGTGAGAGCGGGTTGCACGCTGCAACGAAAATTGATGGAAATGATAATTGGTTATGACTGCTGAGTTGGCTTCAATTATTATAAATAAGTTATCTGATTTATTTCTATTATTTGTTGTTGTTACTAATATTGCGTACAGGTTAATGTAAGTGACCCGCCTTAGCCTCGTCACTACTTTGTCGAGGTTAGGCTCAGCACTTACCAGTACATAGAGTCGGTTGTACTGATACTACACTCTGCACTTCTTGTGCAGATTTCGGAGTTGGTCCCAGCGGCGTACTATAGACTTGCTCGGATTTCAGCTACTCGAGGAGACTTGAGGTATAACTGCACAGCGTCCGCAGTTCTGAAGTTTCCGTCTATTTTACTTTAGTTGTGTATTTATTTTCAGACAGCTTTATTTTATTTAGACCTTTATTTGTATTTATTCTAGAAGTTCGTGTACTTGTGACACCAATTCTGGGATGGTATTTAGACACCGTTATTTTTATGGATTATTCACTATATTTCAGAATTTACTTCCGTAATTGTTCTTTGTTATTAATAAATTTAATTTTTTTTTAAAAAAAATATAATATTATTCTAACGTTGGCTTGCCTAACAAGTGAAATATTAGGCGCCATCACAGTCCGCAGGTGAGAATTTCGGGTCGTGACATGTTGTCTTCGGCTCGTCCCTTCTACAATGCGAACCTGGTAGTAGCCCTTGCGAAGATCCACCTTGGTAAAGTACTTGGCTTGCCGAAGTCTATCGAACAAGTCAGCAATGAGCGACATCAGGTACTTATTCTTCACTGTGACCTTATTAAGTGCTCGGTAGTCTATGCACAAGCGCAGTGATCCATCCTTCTTCTTCTAGAACAATACTGGTGCGACGAAATGTGCCTTTGATGATCGAATATGACCAGCATCTAGCAGCTCTTTCAATTGTTTTCTGAGCACATCTAGCTCGGGCGGTGCAATACGATATGGGGCAAATGCGGGTAGCTTAGCCCCTGACTCCAACTTAATTTTGTGATCCACCTCTCGCCTGGACGACAAGTGCTTATGCAACTCCTCGGGCATGACATTTTTGTTTTCCTCAAGCAACTTCTCTATGCAAGGCGACAGTGTCTCTTGAAAACTCTTGTCTTCCTTCAGACTTGCGATGGTTGCCACGAACGTCGACTCTAACTTCTTGATCCCCTTGACAACCTGCATAGCTGAGAGTTGTGCTTGGCTTTGTCCGTGTGGCATAGTCACTGTAGGTACCATGCAAGCTCCTTCTCGCTCTATAACCAAGAGATGTTGGAGGTAGGGGTCGATCAGAGTATGACAATGTCTAAAGAACTCTTGCCCTAATATGATGTCAAAGATATCCATAGCGGTTACGGTAAAGTTTGTCATACCTTTCCAAGTTCCCAATTTGACACCAACTCCATTAGCTACCCTACGAGCATTCTGTACCTCGACATTCATAGTCTTAACGCGAGAGTTGGTTGGAGCAAGCTTCAATTCTAGTCTCTTTGCGGCAGCTTCAGTCACGAAATTATGAGTTGCTCTAGTATCCACCATTGCACGAGCATGCTTGTTGTTGATGGTGAGATCCACGTATTGATTGCCATTCTAGGTTGGTTGGATAGATTGCTTTGTGACAGCACCGCATAATCCGATCATACCCAACTGTGTGGTTCCCGAACTCTCTCCTTGCGGCTACTCCTTCCGTTCATGGACCATGGTGCTGAGGCTCTTTAGGTCGGGACAATTCGTGAAGCTGTGTGGCCCTCCGCATATGTAACATCCCTTTTTTTGGCTTGCGCCTTCTTCTCGGTGTAGCCCTGACAACCACTCGACTTTTTGGAATCTTGAGTCTTGTAGTATTGTTGTTGTATCTCCTTGCCTTTGCCACTGTCTCCCCCACCTTTGACATTGTTAAACTTTGATTCTTTGCCTTTGCCTTTGTCGTACTTGTCATGCCTGAAATCCATCAATGATTCGGCCTCCACTATGGCTTGGTCCATATCTGCGACTTGTCGGCGTTGCAACTCCTGCTTAGCCCAATTTTGTAACCCGTCCATGAAATGGAACAACAAGTCCTCATTGGTCAGGTTGGGGATTTGAAGGATAAGGGTAGTGAACTCCTTGATATAGACACGTATGTTCCATGTTTTCTTCAACTCCCTAAGCTTGCGCCTCGCCTCGTACACGACATTGTTTGGAAAGAACTGTCGCTTGGAATAGTCTTTGAACTGATCCCACGTGCTAATAGTACATAGACCTTTATCCACGCCGGCCATCTTCCTTCTCCACCATAGCATGGTAGTCTCTGAGAGGTACAGCACTGCAGTGTTGATCATGGCCTCGTCGTCCCTCACTTTGTCGTGCTTGAAGTAGTTCTCCAAGTGCCAAAGGAAGTTTTTCACTTCTTGTGTATCACGAACACCTTTGAACACCGGGGGTTTGGGAGCCTCGATCTTGGCCTCCCCCATAACCACAACATTGCTGGCTGCCTCGGTCACGCCAGCACTAACATGTTCCTCGAGTGACTCTATCTTTTCCTTCATAGCATCGATAGTACTCAAAGCCTCCATGAGTCTGCACTCTAAGGCAGTGATAGTTTGCCTTAGTTCCATCTCGGTCTGTGTACATCCCTCCAAGTCATTTCGGATACTCTCAATCTTTTCAAGGGTATGCCCTTCAAGAACGCTAAGGGTGCCTTCCACCTTCCCCAAACGTTGTCCAAAGATCTCCACGACGTCCATCCCCGCGTTCATCTTCATTACCCACTCTTTACCGAGCGAGATGTCCTCGGGCAGGACATCCACTTCATCCTCGCTCGCCTCAGTGGCAGATGGTTCTTGGGATGTAAGCCCTTCATTTGACACAACTTCGAATGGCACCTCCTGGCTCTTGTTGGTGGCATTTCTCTTTTTGTTACGACCACTCTTGCCAGTAGCATCTTATGACGTTGGCTTGGGTGTTGACAACGTTAATTTCTCCGTCGTTCACCATTCCCTTAGTTGCAACCTTTGCTCTGATACCACGTTGTCACGCCCTTAGTCGTTAACTAAGTACACGTGCGGCACACCTCGCTCACGATCTTGCACAACTTGCTGACGTTCTTGCTATGCCAGGTCAGCCTTACTACACTCAAGATCGCTAAGAGAATGGTAGAAAGAATACAAGAGAATTGTTAAATGAAGCTTTGTAGTAGAGAAAATTTGAATTGTTTGCTTGATTAATTACAAATGAAGACCCCCTTTATATACTAGTCTCCTACGGGCTAGAGTGTAAATATTAATTGTTACACAAGTCCTTAATATTTACAAGATAATGGCTTTCTCTAGAATTCTCTACAAGCCTAGAAGATTCGAAGAACTTTCATAGCAAATCCATAAGCATCTAGAGTCTTTCAAAGGAAATATCCATACTTCTGTAGAATCTTCTCACAAATAAAAACTTTTCTCCTACGTAAGCTTCCACATGGTATTAATATATGCCAAATGGTGCCTATGTGGCATGGTGACGTGGCGGGTCATCACATCGTACTATAAATCACCTCCGACTATCTTACAGCCTTTTCCTGTAATAAAATTTTGAGTTAACAAATACTATTGAGCCAGAAAGATTCAAAACAACCGTCTCTAAACCTACCACATATCTAATATTCTTCTGCTGAAGATTCAACAATATTTAATTGAACGGACAATACTCAAATAAATATTAGTATTGCAACAAAAAAAAAATTATTCCCTTTTTCTGTCCTATAAAATAACTTGACATTTTTTTTAAATAAAAATATTTTTTCCAACAATTAAATCCAATATTCAGTTTTTTCTTATCGGTATGTTATTCATTTAACTAATAAGTTTTTCGTTTAAGATATATATTACACAATACCGAATAATGCAGACGGAGTCTCTCTAACAAATATTTAGTAAACAAGACAATTAACTTACATTTTGATAATAAAAAATATAAATCTGAGACTTTTTGGTCAACACCGCTAACTTGAATTTGGTAATCACCAAACCAAGGCTTCGTTAGCTAACTAATCCAAATTAAATTTAGATTTTTTCCCCCACCAAATTATATTTCTGGCCAATAATTTTAGATTTTTCCGCTATAATATCAACACACTTGCAGTAAATGGCAAGGAGTTAAAAAAACTTTATTATACAACAACAATAACTACATATTCCAAACAAATTGGAATTGGTTATATGAATCTCCCTTCACCATTTCACTTCATTTAAGTTTATTTCGAGCCAATTGTATACCAAAATAAAAATATTTCCCACTAATTAATTAGTAGTATATGGATTTTTTTGAAGAGATTTTAAATCTAACTCTCCCCCAATTAATTCCTTCACTCATTATACTTTCACGCTAATGAATTAAATAGTCTATTTTACCCATCAATTATTTCACATTTTCATAATATATTCAATCAAAACACAGTACTAATATATGCCCAAGAATCACATGTCTAAAATTGGAGTAGGTGGAGTCGGGTCAATTGATCTTTATATATTCGTTCGTCCACAGAGACAGTTCTATACTCTTTACTCATCTGTTTCCTGATTTTGCGAAATTCATACTGAAAGTGTGAATCTCCAATGTCTTCTTCATTGGCTGCACTCAGTTCTAGCCACTTCAATGGAGCTTCTTCCGTTTGGAAAATTCAGGTTAAGTACAACAATCTAAATGCTCAATTTTGAATCCGCATTCATTTAATTCGCAACTGAAATCTCAATCGAGTCCATAATTAGTTAGGGTTAGCTTTATGAAATGCACCTTTCTATTTTCCTGCTTTCTGATTAGTGAAGCGATTTGCAGGGGGAACTGAAGGTTAGTAAGGTTGGGAAGTTCAGAATAAGAGCTACATCGATGGCGACATCATCACCAGCGCAAGGCTTGCAGTTTGGGGAGGGTAAAGCTAACAAGCTGGACAAATTGCGTATTGGTGTGCTTGGAGCTAGTGGTTACACTGGTACTGAGGTCTGCACATTTTGATCTTGCTCTTTGTCGATGGGCCCCGCTTCAGTTTATTGTTCAATTTCTGATTGTTTGATTTTCATTCTGTGAATTTTGAAAAGAAATAAGCCTGCAAACGAGTCTTAAAGTTATACTCTTTGAACGCAATCCGACATTATGCTTGAAGGATGATGTCTGATAAATGTTTATTTTACTCGTGCACTAAGAATTACTCCCTATGTTTCAATTTATGTTAACCTATTTGACTGGGTACAGAGTTTAAGGGAAAAAAAGACTTTTGACACGTGTGGTCTTGAAAATGCTATACCATTTGGGTGGTTGTGAAAACTTCTCACTGACTGAAGGTAATAGTGGAAACCTAAAATTGAAGAGTTCGACTAAAAAGGACGTTCACATAAATTGAACCAGAGAGAGTAGTTTTTTGTAGCGATTCATTGTTTCTTTTCATTACATTTGAAAACATAAGTTTTTTTAGCAATTCAAAAAACTGAAATGCAAAACTGACACTTGGTAGAGATCGCTTCTTGCCCTTATTTTATTTTATCTATCTCATATGCTTTTTAAAAATTGCTATCATCTTGGCAGCAAGATCTACATGTTGCCCTAATACTTTTTAAAACTAAGCTCAATAAACATGCTTAGATGTAAAACCGAAAAAAGATCATTTTCAAGACAAACTCTGATTGTTTGAGATAGTGTTATCAAAGGCGAAAAGCGCAAAAAAGCTCTAAGGTCTGTTGGGGCTTTAAGCGCAAAGCGCAAATAAAGCGTGGGTTTTAGTGAAGGAAGGCGCAAATGGAGAAAAACTACAAATATTTATGTGTAGTCCAAGACTAATATCCATAAGCATGAATACCAAATATATGGACAAAAGAATTGAGAAAAATTTACGATAAAGTGAAATATCAGTTGGTTAATGCCGTTTCTTCATCCTTACACTCATTGGCAAGGAAACGTATGTCTTAGAGCCTTGATGACAACATTGAGGCGCCCGCTAAATGAGGCGAAGCGCTCAACATGTTTTGAACCTCGCTTCAGTGCTTAAGCGCACCTTTGATAACACTCACAGTGCTAATGTAGTTGTTCTGAACTTGGATTGTGCAAGGTTTGTGGTTTAAGGTACGACGGGAAAGTAACCTTTTCCACTACACTGATGATCGTCGCGTGCTGTTAAAACAACCAAGATAGTTTAATAGCTTGTTTGGCCAAGCTTCAAAAATCAGCTTATTTTGAGTAGTGCTTTTTGTCAAAAGTACATTTCTCAAAAGTGCTTTTAGGGAGAAGCTACTTTTTCTGCTTCTCCAAAATTACTTTTACTTCTACTCAAAAGCACTTTTTGTTCTTGGCCAAACACTTCAACTTTGAAAAAAAAGGCACTTTTTTTTTTGAAAAAAAATGTGCTTTTGGATTTGGAGAAGCTTGGCCAAACAGGCTATAGGTTCCTAATATTTAAGAGGACAAGTAGCTTTTATTGCTATAATGTTTCAAAGAGATTGAAGATGGTGAAATCTATCAGGGAACGATATGGAAAATGAATCTACGGTTTCTTCTAAAACTTTGTGTGTGGGTAGTCAAATCGTTTTTGGAGATCTTACATAGTGGAAGAAGATACTTATATTTCTAAATCATGATATGCTCGAGAGGAGAGTTTTTACTTTTGAGCATTAGAAGTTAAGTGGTATGTGTGGATAACGATTAGAAAAAGTTATGCATTATGTATGGGAAAACTCTTCGAAGATGAATCAGAGAATAATCTCCCCCCCCCCCCCCCCCACACACACACACACACACACACTGTAATTTAACTGAAGAACCCAGTGTGGCTAAAATGTTAATGGCGCTTTTCTGTACCCATTTATCCAGATAAGTTAATGTTCTCCTTCTGCAGTGCGTGCTATCATGTCATTTTGGGTACTTTTGCTTGGTTACATCATGCTCTTGTTTTCATATATCATTAGATGTATCATGACCATCCCTCCAATCTATTATTTTCGCTTGACAAGTATAAAACTTGTTGCAGATTATTAGACTCCTGGCAAATCATCCACATTTTCAGATTACTTTGATGACCGCTGACAGGAAAGCTGGCCAATCAATAGAATCAGTTTTTCCTCACCTGGTCACACAAGTATGGATCTTCATATTCACCTGCTTGTATTCTTTCTTATGCTTTTTGGAATTACTTTTGAATTTCATATAGGACTCAAAAGTAGGAAAATATTGGACAAGTAATTGTGGATCTATTTTGCTATCTTTGTTTTTTGCTTGACTTTCTGACTATATGAAAGAATCATGAAGGAGATTGAGTCTCTTCTATATCTCTCTCTTCTATTAGAATTTTGTAAGATCATTTTTCATTCATGCTCTTTGCTTTCTGAGGGGAAGGATTGTGCATTTTCAATTTAGACCATGAAGTATTAATTTTACTTCCTCTATATCTTTTCCTTATCAACCATTCCCATTCAGGATCTTCCGAGTCTGGTTGCTGTTAAGGATGCAGATTTCTCTGCTGTGGATGCTGTTTTTTGTTGTTTGCCACATGGTACAACTCAGGTTTGTAGCAATTCCATATCTCAGATTTCCCAAAATCAATCAGCCTCTTATCGAAGGAAGAGTGGTTTCATTTGCCTATCATAATTTCTAATGGAGATCTTGAGACTTGTATATAAGTTTTTATTTTTTTAATTAGTTACATTTTGCAGGAAATTATCAAAAGTCTTCCCACAAATCTAAAGATTGTTGATCTTTCTGCGGTATGCATTCAGTTTATACTTCTGTTATACTTCTCTGCATCTCAAAATTTTTCTATACTTACTGTCATCATCATGGTCATGTAGGACTTCAGATTGTGTGATATTGCTGAGTATGAGGAATGGTACGGCCAGCCTCACAAAGCAATGGCTTTGCAGGTAGAGTAGTCGATTTCTTCTCTCCCTCGTTCCAGAAAAATGAAAAAAGAGGAACTTCATGTTTGGTACAAATATTGAGTATCTCCTTGTGGCCAATATAAGCTCAGCAGTTTGAATGAGTATTCTTCGACTGATGCAGCAAGAAGCAGTCTACGGCTTGACTGAGATTTCGAGGAGAGAAATTCAAAGTGCACGTCTGGTTGCAAATCCTGGTTGTTATCCAACATCTGTTCAACTTCCTCTTATTCCCTTGATAAAGGTTTGCATCTAAGTTGAAAACCGAAGCCTATCTTTTATTGCCTGCATTGTGAGTTTTGTCAAAAGTTTTTGACAATGGAAGTATCTGGTTATATAGGCCTCCTTTGTTGGAAAATCTGAAATTTAAATGAATAATTCCTTCTAAAATTATAAGAAGAAAATAAGCTTCTCGGAAATAACCTTTTATTGACCTTCATCTCATACTTTTACTTAAGTCCTTTTTAACCTTTAAAATCTCCAATCTTTGGAACCAAAAGCAAGTTTGGAACATCCCAGGTAAGAAATTTCAATGTTTGTGTAAATGTTTTAGTCGTCCAGAAGCCCATTTTTATCGTAATTTAGTAAACAACAGATACCAATTGAACCAGTACCTGACTAAAGTTTAAGTTGCTAATATAGGTGAACTAGAAGGCCTGTCTTGTAGAAAGTGCGTTTGACTAGTCGGTTTTGTTGTTCTTCCAGTTTCTGATATCTGAGATTGATGCAATTTCCATTAAATGTGCATTCACGAGTGTCTGCTACAATTTTCTGAAAATCTTACGATCCCTCTTTCTTGAGAAAAATGGCTTTTACTTGTGTCAGCTTCTTTTACAAAATGTAACTAAAATAGGCCTTTTATAATTTGAACACATGCTTTTTTTGCCTTGCTGTTAGCTTAAGGTGCTTGATGCACAGATGCTATAATGCTCATGCTAATGTATTTAGTTTTTCCTTTCCTTGGTTGATTCTGTCTTTATTATTGCAGTCCAACCTCATTGAAGTGAGAAACATAATTATCGATTCAAAATCTGGTGTTAGTGGAGCAGGTTTGTACTTTTTCGTAACCTTTCCTAGTCATGACAGCCACTTGTACTACTTTAGCAGTAGTAACCAGCTTCTCGAACTTTATCTTGAAGGTCGTGCTGCAAAGGAGGCAAATTTGTTCACTGAAATAGCCGAAGGAATACATTCTTATGGTATAACCAGACATCGGCATGGTCAGTAATCCATTTCCGCTATGCAAATAATGAATTGTTATAGTTATTATTTCTTAATTTCTTAAATGGAGAAATTTACTAAGTTAATTGCTACATTAAGATTACTAATTATTGGCATAGCATCTCACCCTAACATGATACTCTGTCAGCCCAAGCTGAAGGTTGAACCAATTCAGGAAAGGATAAAAGATATTTTAACAACAACAACAACCCAGTATAATCCCATCAGTGGGGTCTGGGGAGGGTAGTTTGTACGCACCTTACCCCTACCCTGGGGTAGAGAGGCTGTTTCCGATAGACCCTCTGCTCCCTTCCTCCAAGAACTCCCCACCTTGCTCTTGGGGTGACTCGAACTCACAACCTCTTGGTTGGAAGTGGAGGGTGCTCACCACTGGAGCAACCCACTCTTGTCCTTAAAAGTGGGGCAAGAGGGTACTTAAAATATAAAAGATATTTTAAGTATTTATACAATAAAAAAAACAAAATTCATCTGGCTTTTGAAATAGCAATAACATGATTCTTTCTTAGAATGGTGGGAATAGTATTTTGCTGTAATATGAAAGACTATTATTAACCAATACACTAGGATCAGATCACGTCAAGCACAACAATTATTATTTGATGAATACTACGATTTATTTTGTAATTGACTTTAGTTTAGAAGTATTCTTATATCAGAGAAACACTGAGGCTTTTAACTTAATGGTCTTAGTTGAGTGACTTCGATTCTGCATGAAGTTCAGTTGTTTATGTCTTCTCTTTTTATCATGTGATATACCTCAAGTTTTCAGAAGTTTGCAAAACGGGTAGTTCATTGTTGACAAAATTTCCATTCTCCTGAGTTTTGCTTAGGAAAATTCTTATCAAGTGTAATTTCTACAATTAAGAGTTCTGATTTCATTCACAGTGCCAGAGATCGAACAAGGATTATCAGAAGCTGCAAATTCAAAGGTTACTGTTAGCTTCACTCCACATCTTATGCCAATGGTAATAGCTGAACATTCTTCAAGTTTGTCTAGTTTGCGCTGCTCAGTAGGTCCTCCTCTTAGTCTGTGTTTTTATCTGCGTTATTTTCTGTGCTACAGAGCCGTGGTATGCAATCTACTATATATGTGGAAATGGCTCCAGGGGTGACAACTCAGGATTTGAAAGATCGCCTTGTTAACTACTATGAGGTATGAACTTTCCGCTGCATGACCTGGGTAGCGATTAATTCATGGATTTCATTACCATTTTTGTTTCTGCAGTTCAGCCCGATAGAACTCCATTTCTCCAGTTAGTAAAATCCTCAATCTATTTCTGTTTTCAATGTATTCTGTGGTTGCATATGATGTCACATCCCAAGTGTTTTTTTCCCTTTTCAAATTAGGAAGAGTTTTCAGTTTGTTAAAAGAGGGAGTACGTGGCTTCATGCTACTCACTGACCTTAGATACCTTTTGTAGTTGTAACTTGTGACGAGGTCTTCTTGTAATTATGAGAAACCACGTAATCTATCTTTTGTGCAAAGACTACAACAACAAGGGGAGGGTAGTGTGTACGCATACCTTACCCCTACCTTGGGGGTAGAGAGGTTGTTTCTGATAGACCCCGGCTCAAGAAGATGAAAAGAAACAATAGAACAGTAACAACAACAAAGACCAGAAAGATAGTACCAGCAACCTTAGAACCAGAAAAATAGCTGGAAAGACTACACTTATATTAAATTTTTATTATACAATCTGAAGGCATAATTTTAGAAGTTTTTGCTAAATCGGAATAAAAAATGATTGTTGTCTAAGAAGGTCGATAAAAGAAAGGTAAACTTGGGGTTTTAATTGCTAAAGCTACAACTACCAAGCACGGTGATATCTTAGCTGTGGGTGATTAAACCTGCATTTGTTTTGGATTTTATGGTCAATGACCTTTTCAAGAGAAGTATGACTAGTCTGGTTCTTTATTAGGTCTGCCTCATACAAATGTAATCAAAGCTTAGTCTGGATCAAACCAGTTCTTTCAACTAGCCATGCATGAATTATCTGACAGCTGATCTCTCCTTATAAGTACTGTTGTTAAAAGAAGTTGTACTCGGATCTCAAGTCTCATCTTTCCAGTTTGACCACAATAGCACTGCTGGAATTAATAGCAATACATATAACACTTCATATAGCTGATGCCAACGAGTGTTGGGATTGGGACGTAGTTGTTGTTGTATATAACATTTCACCCCACACCAAAAGATATTGAGATATTTATATATCTGTGTGCAAGTGGAGGGCACTTCTGTTATCTTTAGAGTCCAAGATAAGTAGTTATGATATTCATCTGCATATGCATAAGAAAAGGTTATGTTTTCCCTTTAGGATTGATATATGTGTTGTATTTCATCTTCTCCAGCATGAAAAATTTGTGGTGTTGCTGAAGAACAAAGAAGTTCCCTATACTCGACATGTTACGGGATCAAATTACTGCCTCATGAATGTATTTCCAGACCGGATTCCTGGGAGAGCAATAATAGTATCTGTTGTAAGTTTTGCAGCATGTTTTTATAGATTGCATGTGATATTTTGGTTAGATTTGGTGTTGCTTACTAAATTCAAACTCCCAATTACCTTTTGTAGATTGATAATCTTGTTAAGGGAGCTTCTGGTCAAGCCTTGCAGAATCTTAACGTAATGATGGGAATTCCAGAGAATTTAGGACTCAGTTCCTTGCCTTTGTTTCCTTAGGATATACTTGTGGTTTGATCCTCCTGATGTTTTAAGGTAAAAGCTCTTCATCTAGCAATTGTTTTCTGGAAAATGGTAATGAGGCAGTTGTTGTCAACTGCCATGTTTATCATGCCACCTCCTTTGACTTTTCTTGTTCTCTTCTCTTCTCTCCCCCCCCCTCTCTCTCTCTCTCTCTCTCTCTCTCTCTCTCTCTTGCGTCGTACCTGAATAAAGAAAAAAAGATAAGAGAATCTATAATGTAGCATGAAATGTTTCTGAATTGTCCTTTGAGGCGACAGGAGTATGTACTGGCACAAGTTAATTCCTGCCAGTTGTTCTACACCAGTTATTTTCTCTAATTAACAAAATCATTATTTTCCTCGTTCTCTATTTGTCTCAAGTCCTTGTAATGAATTAGGTTTTACGTAGCATATTGATGGGTCAAATGCTGTATCTGATGCTCAAATTTAAGTATCAACTCTCGGATATTTACTTGTTGTCCATACTCTGCTTGACCAAGAACTGAGTGTTTCCTAGCTAATCTAGTCATTGAGAGCAAATAATGTTATGAAGAGACCTATAAACTCTTTGGTTTAATTAACAATTCTTTTTTTTTTCAACAAATGAGCACTACTTGGAATGTGTATATCGTCATTCTGGAAAGGCAGTTCTGAACTTCTATTGAGATTTGTGTTTTCGTTTGTTTGACATTACATGACAGTAATGCTCCTCCATTCTTTCTTGCAGGTATTTGTGAAGCCTTATTATTTTCCACAAGGAGAGACTGCTTCAAGATATTTTGTGGAAGAGTTTTGTTTGCTGAGTTTGTAATTGCTGTAGAAGTATTCCCGTGTATCCTGGCTTAGTTTTCAAATGTACCCTATGTTTGATTGCTAATTTTATGCCTCAGAAGGAAATTATGTGCCATAGATAAAGTTGAACAGGGGGTGGATGTGCGGTCCCGGGGCTGGCAACAAACTTGAATAAAACCAAATAATTGATAGTATATGAAATCTTTGGGCAAAGTTGGCTTTATGTTTTGGTGAAGGACTGAATTTGTCCCTTTTCAGCCAGATTTGGTACTTTTCCACCAGTGAGCCAAAGCTCTGTAGTCTGTACACTCGAAATCTTGTCTAAACACTGGGCCATCTAGCTGTAGGGTCTTAATACAACACTGAGTGCTGGGAAAAAATTATTCACACCTAGTGTTTATACAAAACTATATAGTTAATCATGGTTAAGTGAAATATTAAGGTAAAAATGCACTACAATTAATTATGGTGAAGTGATTGAAGTGTATAAAATAAATACATGTCATGTATTTATTCCAAACACAGTGTTTATGCAAAACTATATAGTTAATTTTCTCAAGCTTTGAAAATTTATCCCACTTCAAAAGTCTCTGTCTAAATTATTCAGCGTCTTAACATTTTTGTAATTTAATTTTACATTATAATATTTTTCTTCGACTTTCAAGTGGTGGAAATTTTCCATCGTCATTTAATGGAACTGATTTTTTTTCCCAGCCTTTTCATTCCTTAGCATTTTATGCATAGTATATTCGTTTTGTAAGAATTTACCTGTTTGGTTTGGACATTATTACAGGTTTAATAAGATTTTTGGAGTTCTATACTCAGAATCATTTTGGTTAGTGTACCAAATGTTATTTTTATCAAATAACTAACTTTTTTCTTCTAATGAAACCAATCAAATTTAAATAAACTATAAACCATATACAAATAATCGTAAATCAAAATCCAAACCATGCCGTTTTTTCCTTGAACGAAGAAAGTAATGTAATGTCATGAAATGTTAAAGAAAATTGGAAACTCAGCTCCTTTCCCTTTCATAATTTTTTACACGGATGATCTCTTTATAAAAATTATTTTCTTAATTAATAATACTTTTTCTTTATTCCAAAAATAACAGATTTTATTACAAATGTAGCATTATAAAAGAATATATATAACTACAATTCCTTAAATGCCTCACCCAATATTTAAGGAAATCGTTTTCATTTTAAAAACTTAAATGTCGCACTCGCACCCAATGTTTAAGTAAACTATTTCCATTTTAAAAAACAAATTGGCAGCACCCAAATTTAAGGAAATAGTTCCATTCTCAGTAACATCTTGTAAAGGTTTTTAGATTTTCTATCTCTTCCCATAAAACCAAAGTACCAAAAATCTCAAAGAAGTTTTCCTCTATTTTGCTCATTTACACCATCTTCTTCTAAAAGGATATTTATTCTTCAACCACATACTAAAGAGAACTAAAATGATAAAATATAACATTAATATACTTAAAATAACACTGTGATTTATACACTATATAATACTATCATTATATTGTGTATATTAACATACTAGAATTTTCTTGTAATTATACATAATTAATACCATCATTATATTGTGTATATATACATAATTATACACACACACACACACACACACACACACACACACACACACACACACACACATATATATATATATATATATATATATATATATATATATACACACACACACACACACTTATCCACATTATTAATATTAATACTTAATCAATATATACCATGGCTGAAGAATTTATGATAAAATATAACATTAATATATACATGATTTTTACTTGATATATTATTTGGTGTAAATTATAGGAAATTTTACCTCTTATTGCAAAGGTATACGCCCTATTTATTATAAATCAAAATTATTTTAAAATATTATTTTCTATAGCTATCTTTTATATTTTATAGCAAAATAAGTATTTATGGTATATACTACAATTGATGAATGAAATACGCTATTTATGTTTTTCCTCTCTTTTAGACAGTTGGACATACCTATTTTTAAGGTGATTGCCGTATTAATGAATACATGGCGTGAATATATGTGAATACATGCGCGTACAGCTGGAGTGCTGGACTGCCCTGATTTTAGACGCTTTTTACTGTTGTATTCATGAATACATCAATGCAAATACATGTGAATACATGCGCGTACAACTGGATTGCCCTGATTTTAAGCACTTTTTGCTGCTGTATTCATGAATACAACAACGCGAATACATGTGAATACATGCGCGTACAGCTAGACTGCCCTGATTTTTAGGCGCTTTTTGCTGCTGTATTCATGAATACAACAAAGCGAATACACTACCGTAACAACTGAATAGTAGCCATAGGAAGTAATTATGTATATGATAGCTATAAAAAGTTAATAGCCACTAAACAATAGTGGTTTGTGAAAATTCCTTAAATTATATATGGTTTACATCGTATACAAATTATCTGTTGAATTGTAGTTTATTATAAATTATACACGATTTATTCAACATATATTATCACAATTTATATTCCACCCTTCTATATGTATATTATTATATATACATGTTATATTTCAGATTTGGTAATTTCACTTTTTTGTGAATGAGAACAAAAAACACTATGTAATGTGAGCAAATAACAATAATTAAGTACAAGTCTCTTTTAAATAGTATAACTTGATTAGCCTTTTTCAAGGAAATAAATGCCTTGAGTACGTGATTTTGGGTCTAGGTATTTAAAGCTTTTTGCTAGGAAATATAATTATTTAATTGCCATATATATAAAATACCTGCTAGGTTAAAAATTTCTTAAATTTTGCCTATTTTGGTTTTTTGCCCCCTTTTTTTTTCAACTTCAACTCAATTATCTTGCGATGCCTACTTTAATTTTGTAAAGGAAGAACTAGAAAAAATTCATGACTTTTTGTATTTTACAGTTCGGCAAAGGGCCAAATATACCCCTTTACTTTCGAAAATGGTCTAAGAATATCCCTCGTTATATCATTGGGTTATCTATACCCTGCAGTCATACTTTGAGTTCAAATATACCCCTCATTTCAACGAAAGGACACGTGTCATCGTCATGTTGGTCAATTCTAAATATTTCATAATTAATTAAAAAGACCCATTACCCCTACCTGAAAAATAATTTTTTTTCCAATTTTTACAAAAAAATTGCTTTAAAAAAACTGAAAAATATTTTCTAAAACAATATTTTTGTAAAAATTGAAAAGCAATTTTCTAAAGCAATTAAAAACTGGAAAAAACTGAAATATTTTTAACTAAAAACTGAAAAAAAAAGAAAATATTTATTTTTTCAGTTTTTACAAAAATATTGCTTTAGAAAATTACTTTTTAGTTTTTTTTCAGTTTTTACAAAAATATTATTTTAGAAAATATTTTTCAGCTTTTTTTAAAGCAGTTTTTTTTTGGTAAAAACTGGAAAAAAAAATATTTTCGATTTTTTACAGTTTTTAGTAAAAAAAAATTCAATTTTTTTCCAGGTTTTACAAAAAAAATTGCTTTAGAAAATTCATTTTCAGCTTTTTTTTTTTTTTTTTCAGTTTTTACAAAAATATCGTTTTAGAAAATATTTTTCAGTTTTTTCTAAAGCAGTTTTTTTGTAAAAACTGAATTTTTTTTTCATTTTTTTCAGTTTTAATTTCAGTATTTTTCAGTTTTTATATATAAAAAAATTGCTTTAAAAAATTATTTTTCGGGTATGGGTAGTGAGTCTTTTTAATTAATTAGGAGATATTTAAAATTGGCCAACATGACGATGATACGTGTCCCTCCGTTTAAATGAGTGGTATATTTGAACCCAAAGTATGATTGCAGGAGTATAGATAAGTCAATAGTATAACGAGTAATATTCTTCGAAATTAGAGGGGTATATTTGGCCCTTTGCCATTTTCAGTTTCAATTGTATACTTCCCATAAATAGACGGCCCATTTAAGGCTCTACGGATCATCCAAATTCGCTTCAGTGAGTTTACCCGGATCCGACTCCACTCTTCCAAGTTCCAAGACTCACCCCTTAAACCCCTCAATTTCATGCCTAAAAAGACCTTATCTTTCATGGCGTTTCTGAAAGTAGTTTAAAAATGGCAGTTTCTTATACACAGTTTTCGAGTGTATCTGCAAAACTTCAGTTCCCTACTATGATGTCTCTCAAACTTAATTCTCCAGCCGCCAATGGCTTTCAGGTGACCCTCATCA
Organism: Nicotiana tomentosiformis; assembly: GCF_000390325.3. Lineage (NCBI taxonomy): Eukaryota > Viridiplantae > Streptophyta > Magnoliopsida > Solanales > Solanaceae > Nicotiana > Nicotiana tomentosiformis. The sequence goes on along the minus strand of NC_090812.1, from coordinate 73,110,219 downwards.
CATAAAGAGATTTTTATTTCTCAACAGTTCGTTTTCTGCTATGTACATAAGTTTAGAATTTCACCCACTAATAAAGTTCTGGTCTTTTTGCAATTTAGCATTTTTGATTGCTTAGCTCGTACTTTTGTAATATTTAATCATGGATATGACTCTAGGTTTAAAGTATTGGATGCTAGACAATGAGTGGAACATTGATGTACGGTGAATTTTTTTAATGTCTGCTGGATTTACTCTTTGCTAGTATTGCTGTAATAGTAGGTGTGGAAAATCTAATTTTTACTTTACTATATAGCACCACATTGACAAAATATCACGACTTTGGCAAATGATCATACAATGGAAAGCTGAAGTTTCAAATATGTAGAAAGCAGCATTGATGATAGGTTAATCTGTTTTCTGCTGAAAGGGGTTTTCTTCTTATTATTTTTTTGTATTTCTCTGCAAGCGATAAAAAGGGAAATGTATTTTAATTGCTCTTTGATGGTTAGGTTGATAAGCTGAACTCTCGTATATTTGCCATGGAAAGTTTGCCTGCAATATTCTCATATCCATGTTGGTTTACTAGCGGAAAACTTATTTGATTCATCTTTTTTCTGATGTTTGATCTTATTTTAGTCATCTGTCCCTATGCTATATATATTGAAACCAAGCTACTGTTTGCATTCTATATTTTACATCTAAATGGGAAGATACATTTATTAGTTCCTTTTTGGTTTGACAAACCAATTCCAGAATGTTTGTAGTCCCTATTCTCTTGTCCTTGTTTTGGTTCTTTCTCTTGTTTTTATTGCTCTTTGTTTATTGCTTTTGTCTTTGTTCTTTTTATCCAATATTTTTTCTGGATTGCTTCTTTTCTCCTGTTATTCACTTCACTCAATCTGGATGACAGTCGCCTTCTATCTTGGCAGATTTTACGACCGTTGACTAAGTCTAATATGTGCATTTTGAGCATCAGATCATATGGGACACGTCCAATTGCAAGACCTAGAATAGCCTGCAATATGAACATAGCAGCTGGACAATCTGATGAACCTCACAAATTTAACTTGGAGAACATAATAGACCGGGCAAGGAAATTGTGGGACAGCACTCCTACACCTGTCAAGAGTTTCCCTTGGAATAGAGCACTGGACAATTTCGTTCAACTTATTCTTGACATTGTTTTGATAGTCACCAAATACTTGTATGTACCAGTACTTGTAGTTACCTCAATCAGTGAGTTGTCTTACTGTGCACATGAAAGGAAGCTTTATATCACGCTGTTTCCTTTTCTTGTTGGTGTTGCTATTGCTGGCATCTTAAAGTCCGCAGCTCTGGAATCATCTCCATCTCTCAAGGTGATCTTTTTTGTATCTATATAGTTCATGAAATTCTAGCAGAAGATTGTTGATGGTTAAATTCCATGTTGCCGATTCAGTTTGTTTCGTGTAAATAATATATCCGACATTACCAATTAAATGCTCCTATTAGATATTTTCTCAAGGAAAAAAAAGTGTATCTATTAGATTGCCTCTCAAGGAAGGGGAGCATTGGCACAACTGGTAAAGTTGTTGCCATATGACCAGGAGGTCACGGGTTCGAGCCATGGAAACAGCCTCTTGCAGAAATGCAAGATAAGACTGCGTATAATATACCTTTGTTGTCCGGCCCTTCCCCAGACCCCACACATAGCGGCAACTTAGTGCACCGGACTTGAAAAATATTAGATTGCCTCTGGAGTGTCTCTGCCTCCTAGTCGGTAAAACTTGGAAAGTAGATAGATGAAAAGTTCGCAATTATCCTATCCTTGTCCCCCCCAACCCCCCCCCAAAAAAAAAATAAAAAAAATTGTCCCTGTTTGGCCTTTTGCAATTGTGCACCAAAGTTTGTGCTGTATGTCTAATATTGATCTGCTTCTTTGTCCAAGAAGAAAATTACATGAATGAATTCTGGTTGTATACTGACATGTTTCTGCTCTGTTTACAATGCTAGAATGCAGAAGTTCCTTGGCATTTGATTGCCATTGGCTTTTTCTTCACTCTGCTAAAATTGCCGGGACCATATTATCCATATTGGGGTCGAATTTTTATTCCACACTTTGCAAATGGGGCATTGTTCAGAACTCTGTGGTTTGCTTTCCTCTGGTACAGAAGGCCTAGGAAGTCACTAGAAAAGACCCTGCCTGATTCAGTAGTTATTGATCCTGAACAGAAGGAGCTATAACTTCTTCGGCGTCGAAGTATTTGGACTGGTAATAACATTTATTCTCCTAGAAGTAGTTTCATCTGCAAGTAGTTTATCTGCATATTAGAACTCGCTGCTACTTGCGCCCTACGGAAAAATAATGCAGGCGCCTTTCCTTTGGTTATAAAGAAAGAAAAATAATACAGGCGCCAATGCTTGGCCAAAGGTGTTCTATGAATGAGAAAGGTGTTGTATTTGTTTGACATATTTTTGCATACTTTAAGTGCTATGTGCTCTTTTCTTATTATAAGGGGCAAAGGGAATCGATAATGCAATCCGTTTGTAGCAAGTCTGCTTGATAGATCTTGCACATTTGTAAATTCTGTTCTGACTAGTGTCAGCCACCTTGCATGGAATCTCTGAATAAAAAGGTACTTAATTAATAACTATGATAAACTCTAATGATAATAGTTCTGAGAGGCAAAACCCCGTATTCCTTATGCAGTTGCATTAAGCTGATTTTCTGCCCTTATTTTTTTGTTCTTTCCAATTAAATGAATGTCCTTTTACTAAGGTCTAGGCTGTACTTTAATGCTTACTCAGAGAAGACGTTTCTCTTGAAAGCTCTTGAATACTTTCAGCAACAATTTGAACTTCCAACTTCAAAGACTTTGAAAGACTTAACTAAATGATATGATGAAAAAGTCATCCAATAATGCGTAAGGTTTCTGAAGTATGCTTAAGCATACTTGTAAATTGTAATCCCTTTGTAATAGTCAGTCAGTATGGTTAGGCTTCTTTACTATTTGACCATTTGAGTATATGACCTTTAACTTTTGGATGTGGAATTTCAATTATGAATTTCTAAAATAGTGGTAATGGCAGCGCCAGTTTCCTTTGATATTTAAGTTGTTAAATGTAGTCATGATAGCAGAAGTATTGCAATTGGAAGTTCCTTTCGTAGTTCAGAAAATTAGATATTTACATGTACTGTTATCGACTGATGAAGTTATTTTTGTAGGGGCAAATCACTATTTTTGGCAAATTGTTGATCAAGTTTGAAGATCTTTGATTTTCACTTTTAGAGGGGCTTTGGTTTTTAGTTCTACAGAAGAAAGCTTCTTTGCAATCAGAAAATAGGTATAGCAGTCGAAAGTTTTCACTGTAAACATTTTCAGTCAGTATAATGCCCAACGTTGTGAGGAAGTGTCTCCCTTCTACTCTTTTTTATTGTATTTTGTTCTCGTTATAATTGGATTCTTATCAGGTTACTTACTATTAAGTATTAACCAGGTCAATTGGGAAGAGCAATCTTATACTAAGTTTCTTACAAACAGTTGAATCCTTTTTGTCAATCTCAGGCTTAAATTTAAGGTTGAAAGATAAAAACAGGATAAACAGATAATAAATAATAAGCATCAAATCATCTCTAGAAAAATATTTGAATTAAATAAGGATACTTTTATTTGGTATGAATCAAAGGAATCGTTAACTGTTACAGAAGCTAAAAGGGGCATTCCCCTGTACATATGAAGCAATATGAACCTGATCTTTTGAATTAAACAGATTACGAAAAAATCCAATGCTATTGAATTGAATACAGAAAACTGGCTTAGACGAAGAGTAAATGCCTAATAACAGAAGACATGTCTCCAACTCGTGCATGAATCCTGGAATGACGCCTTGTTACTGCTGCTGCTGTTTCTTCTCCAACCTTCAATTCTGGGAATACGAATCCTTTCTTGCTGAACAGCGTATCCATCAGGTTCTCCAAAGCCTCAGGTGTCAATCGAAATCCATCCCAATGTAAATACGAAGCCCTATCAGAACATACAGCTACCCCTTCCTCTCCGCACTTCTTCTGCACATCAAATTTGAATGGAGCGTTGCCACTGCCACAACATGCCTTCATCAAATTATTCGTCTTGAATCCCAGAAACGCGTGGTTTTTAAGAACAGCCATGAATGCTTTGTAGTAATCTGCATATATGATGCGAACATCAGGATATTTCAAACGCAGCTCCAGAATTGCTTGCCATAGGTGATCATTGTGAAGCTTTGAAAACATATTAAGTCCCCTGTGGCATCTGTTTTTTCCAATTGAATCGCCCTCGGGAAACAGAGTCCTAAAACCAGGAAAGCAGCCCATGGGTAGAATTCCAGAAACCACGAGAGTTTTGGCTCCAGCTTCATTGATAAGTCTTTCTATTGAATTCTTAATTGTCTCCACCACAACAGGCACGAGATGGGACGCCTCTGAACTAGATTTTCCATGTAAGAAGGCATGCTTGTAGTCGTTGATGCCGGGTTGATCCATAAAGATGAGCGCCTTCGGAATAACCTTATTGTTTCTGCCGCAGTCATGAAAAGAGAAGCAATCTTCATAGAAGAACCTCATAAAGGTAGAAATCTGAGAAAGTTCATGTGACTGAGGAGGCGGTGGGATGCCATTCTTGAGGAAGAAAAAGGGCTTCATGATGGTCGTTCCGGGCGTCGCAAAACTGAGGCCCGACTCGAAGAACTCGGTGCCTCGTTGGGTGTATGGTTGTGGAGAAGGCAAACTGAGTGTTGCAGCAATATGATCAGCTGCTGATGAAGAAGAATCTCCGAAACTGTATATGGAATTAAAGGGACCAACAGCTTCTCTCGCCAGAGAGAAAGACGAAACAACAACCAGACAAGAAAATAGTAATACCAAGACAACCAAATGATGGCTGATGCAAACGGAGGCCGCCATACAATCAAAGAGAAACTAATGAGAGAATTAAGCTACGTAGTAACTAGTGTAATTAGGTTTGAAGGCGTGAACTCTAGTTTATGGTACATACTGTATTTATAGAGGTTGTGAGCTTGGTGTTTAAGCAAAGTTATTGGTGTTTCCTAAGTTAATTAGAATTCGAGTTTTTAGTTTTCATTTAGGAATTTATTGAATTATCGACGAAGACTATTTTCCCTTTTCTTTCTTTTATCCCAAGTTTCATAAACCAAGGTGCACGATCCCCAAATTACTATTTCCATAACTTTTTAAGAAAAAGGAATTCAGTTTTCCTTTTTTACAAACTAAGTTTGAGAGCAAAACTTTGGGTCTTTATAAATATATATTTTTGTGAGAGAAAGAAACTTGAACAAACAAGAAAATTATGATATTTCTATATAATATTTTTGACTTTCCAAAACAATTTTTATTTTAGCATATTTTAACTGCATTAACTATTTGAGTCATCTCTCTTTTATTCTCAATTTAGTAGGCGGGTTTTGGGTTACATTGACATTAGTAAAATTACTAAATCAGAGCAATTCATTTTTATTTGTATTTTGTTACTTTAAAAAATTTCATTGTTCAATGTTATTTAATACTCTATTTGTTAAGTATCTTTTTTTACTCAATAAATAATAATTTGATTTGTTACATAGGTGACTTCAATATCATTGCTAAGAAATGCTAGACATGGTACTTGTAGGAATTGTGTAATTCAGATTTAATCATAAGTTAAAGAAAAACTTGAGTTCCAAACTGTTAGGATCGGAAAATCGGGTAATGCAAAATTTAGCCAAACAATGTTATAATGACAATAACAAATACAATGCAAGTTGATAATAACGACAATTAAAGAACATAAAGAAGACACAAATTTAACGTGGTTCGGTCAAGGTGATTTACGTCCACAAGCGGAGAGAAGCAATTTCACTATACCAACAAGAGTACAAAATTAGAGTAAATACTCTAATTAGTCCCAAATACCCCAAGAGAATAACCTCACAAGATCACTTCAAAGAAAGGGTTCACACAAGTATTTCCCAATACTCACTTTCTTACAAAATACTCTATAATGAAATAAAGAAGGATAAAGAAAGACAAGAGTGAAAACCTCTTGAATTGGTGTGTTTACAAATGAGGAGAAGGTCCTCTATTTATAGCAAGAAATCCTTAGCCTAATAGTGGATATTATGTCATGGCAAATATCATGATCCACAAATTTGTTATAGTGGATATTATGTCATGGCAAATGTCATGAAAATTTGGCCCCCACTTGAGAAGAAGCCAAATTAATGGCCATATTACAAATCTCCACCTTGGCCTAATTTCGGCTTATATAGTAAATTTGCTCCACCTTCGCCGCAAAACCCCCAATGAGCAAAATCATTCTTCATAAATGCCAATCAAGTTTAGGCAAAGCTTGAACTTGGACACTAGAAGAGGTTTTGTGAACATGTCAGCATGATTGTCTCTAATGTTGATCTTCTGAACATAGACTTTTCCTTCAGCAATGGTTTCTCGGATGAAATGATACTTTATATCAATGTGCTTTGTCCTTTCATGATACATATGATCTTTAGTCACTTGGATGAGTCAACGCCAGAAACTGCTTCTGAATATTTTGATGATTCTCCAATTTCTTCAATTTCTTGTGCAACTGAAAAAGCAAATGCAACATAATTTCCAAACCTTAATGGTTGTTTACCTTCTCTTCTTGGCCTATGGTTGGCTATAGAATACTCCTCTTCTTCTAGTTAAACTTCAGGAGTCTCAACTTCAGGAATTTCAGCTTCTTGCTCAACTTCAGGAGTTTCAACTGTATTTTGCTCCAAAGTTGATGAGCTTGGCTCAAAAGGAATGCCAATCTCAATCTCCACCTGGTTCTGTGTACTCTTTCCTTTATCTGTATTACAAGAACTAGAAGACTCTTTTCTAGAATGTAACATAGAGGATTCATCAAAGGTTACATCTCTGCTAATTATAAATTTTGGTGCCGTGGGATCAGGATACCATAGTCGGTATCCTTTCACCCCAGATGCATACCCAAGGAAAATGCACTTTTTAGCCCTTGACTCTAATTTTCCATCATTTACATGCATGTATGCAGGGCAACCAAATATCTTTAAATCAGAATAATTAGCAGGAGCACCTGACCACATTTCCTCTGGAGTCTTAAAGTTCAAAGGTGCAGAAGGAGCTCGGTTGACAATATAACAAGCTGTAGAGATAGCTTCTGCCCAAAAGGCATTTGTCAACCCAGCATTTGAAATCATGCAACGAGCCCTTTCCAAAAGAATTCTATTCATCCTTTATGCCACACCATTTTGCTAAGGTGTCATTCTCACAATACAATGTCGAGCAATTCCTTCATTCTTGCAAAATTCGTTGAATTTATCATTACAAATTCCAAGCCATTATCTGTTCTAAGCCACTTAACCTGTTTTCCTATTTGCTTATCAATCAAAACTTTTCATTGTTTGAAATTTAAGAAAACATCACTTTATTTTTCAGGAAATAAACCCAAACTTTCCTTAAATAATCATCAATGAAAGTTAACATATTCCTGGCACCACCTTTTGATGGGGTACGTGAAGGACCCTAAAGATTTGAATGAATGTAATCCAAATTACCTTTTGTTCTATGAATCGCTGGAGATTTGAAGCTGACTCTTTTCTGCTTTCCGAACACACAATGTTCACAGAACTCCATATTTTCAGTACTTTGGCCACATAAAAGACCTCTTTTGTTGAGGATTGAAAGACATTTTTCACTCATATGCCCCAATCGCATATGCTACAATTTGGTGATGTCAAAATCTGATTTATCTGATATTGAAACTGCAGCAGCACCTGTAACAGTAGATCCCAAAAGAGTATACAACGTACTAAATCTGCGTGCTTTCATGATCACAAGAGCACCATGAGAAATTTTCAAAACTCCACCTTTACCTGTGTACTTGCACCCAAGAGATTCTAGAGTGTCCAAAGAGATGAGATTTTTCTTCAAGTCAGAAATATGTCTAACATCGGTGAGAGTTCTCACCACACCATCGTGCATTTTGATTCGGACTGTACCTTTTCCAATAACTTTGCAGGCAACTTTGTTGCCCATCAAGACAATTCCACCTCCAATAGATTCATATGTGATAAATAAATCCTGATTGGGACACATATGATAAGAACAACCCAAATCTAAAATTCACTCATTGTTAGATTTGAAACTACTATTAGTTGCTAAAAAAATAGTTCCTTCAGTCTCATCAGCAACTACACTTGCTTCGGCAGTGTCAATATTTTCGTGCTCATTTTTCTTTCCTGTATGCTTTTCTTTGTTTTTTAATTTAAAGCATTCAAAAATAATGTGACCTTTCTTATGACATTATTTGCACACGACATTTCTGTATCTGGATTTTGACCTTGATTTAGGTTTCTCTCTACTTGAATCTTTCTTATTGGATCTACCTCTTATGAATAAGCCTTCCCCTTGGTTCCCACTAGTTTTCCCAGTAATATATATATCTATTTGTTCTTTTGATTTCAAAATAGATTTGATATCTTTATAAGAGATATTATCCTTTCCATAAAGCATAGTATCTCTTATATGTTTAAACGACTGGGGTTAGGAAACAAGCAATAACATAACTTGATCCTCATCTTTGATTTCAACATCTATGTTACTTAAATCCATAAGAAGAGAATCAAAAGTATCAAGATGTGTACGTATAGAGGTACCTTCAGCCAATACGAAAAGTGTAGAGTTTTTGCTTTAGGTAAAGCCTATTTTCTACTATTCTTTTCATATATAGGGGTTTAAGCTTTTTTCATATGCCTTTGGCTGAGCTTTCTGCTGCAACTTCATGCAAAAACCTCATTTGAAAGATTTAAAATAATATCTGCTTTTGCCTTTTTGTCTATGACGGCAAACTCCTCGTCCGTCATTTTATCTGGCATCTTCTCCTTTCCTTGAAGTGCCAAATCTAATCCATCCTGAATTAGGATAGCTTCCATCTTTAATTGCCACTTTTCGAAGTTTGCACTTCGGTTAAATTTCTCAGCGGGCTTTGGCCTTTTTTTGTTATAGGTATTTAACCGGTTCGGAAGATAAACTGACTTTGTTAGAGTCATTTTGGTTATTTAAACTAACCCGGTTAGATCTGGCTCAGATACCAATTTGTTAGGATCGGAAAATCGGGTAGTGCGGAATTTAGCCAAATAATATTATAATGACAATAATAAAGACAATGCAAGTTGATAATAATGGCAATTAAAGAAGATAAAGAAGACACAAATTTAACGTGGTTCGATCAAGGTGACCTACGTCCACAAGCGGAGAGGAGCAATTTCACTATACCAACAAGAGTACAAAAGAGAGTATAAAATTAGAGTAAATACTCTAATTAGGCCCAAATACCCCAAGAGAATAACCTCACAAGATCACTCCAAAGAAAGGGTTCACACAAATGTTTCGCAACACTCACTCTCTTACAAAATACTCTATAATGAAATAAAGAAGGATAAAGAAAGACAAGAGTAAAAAGCTCTTGAATTGGTGTGTTTACAAATGAGGAGAAGGTCCTCTATTTATAGCAAGAAATCCTTGGCCTAATAGTGGATATTATGTCATGGCAAATGTCATGATCCACAAATTTATTATATTGAATATTATGTCATGGCAAATGTCATAAAAATTTGGCCCCCATTTGAGAAGAAGCCAAATTAATGGCCATATTACACCAACCTTATACAAGTATATGTAGTTAAATGAAAAGTCTAGATTATATTTTCCACGAAAACTCTAGTTGCTTTCTGAAGGAGCAGCATATTTAGATCTACTACAATATTCTTTGACAAAAACTAATTTGGTAGTTAATTATTTACTATAAGAAATATTGTTCTTTTACCGATAATTTTATAAAGTTAGTCCGAGTAGGCAGTATACTCAGAGGTGGATTCAGAATTTGGAGTTTTCGGATGCCACGTGGCTTTGAACATCCATGTGTCGCTATTTATACATTGAGATAGAGTAACTATTTTGTTGGTTTGAGCATTTTTGGACTTCGATTTGGATTACTTATTTTTTGGTATATAATATAAATCGATTAAACGAAAGAAATGTAGTACTATATTTATGATAGAGCGACGATTTGCAAAAGAAAATATATTTTTAACTTTGTAAGAAAAAGGCAAATACTTAACTAATAAGAGACACAAAAAAAAAGTCAAAAGTTAACAAATAAAGTAAGATAGTTAATAATAATTACATAAGAAGAAAAATGAGAACGGAATATATAGAATGATAGAAAGCTTAACGTCATGTAGCAAGCCAAAAGATTCAAAAATTGTTGCGAGGTGGGTTCAATCCTTCACAACCATGGTGGAATCTCCTACCCTTTGCCATTGACACCTTTGTATAAACTATTACGGTTAGTGACGCTTTAAATATATATATGATTTCTTTCATATATATACATGTATACACAGTTTTGACCGAATCTTGCGAGTGGCGTACTACCCCTCGGGCTTTACTAGATCCGCCCCTGAGTATACTTGAGAAATAATGTCAGCTACAATGCATATTTGTGAAAATTCATTGAATTCCACTATTTTAAAGTCATATGGACTGACCGGTAAACTCTAATATAAGGATACAACCATTGTTGGACATGAAGAAAACTAAAAGAAGTACATTATGCTTAGCAGGGGCGGCTCAAACACATACGTGGCCTAAAATCAAAGTTTAATGTGAGGCCTAATAATTGAGGAGTATGAACGCAATTTTCTTCAAAAGAATATATGTAGCACGTAATAATTCTCACGTAGGTAGAAATGTTTGCATTGATTATCATACATTACATGTTATGAACACATCAAAATCACCAACTATTCTGAATTTTATTAATCTTTTGTTTCTTCTCTTTCTCGTGGAACTGCACCAAATTAAGTTGTTAAATAGTAAGTCCACAACAAGTGGTACCAAATCATCACACGGAACAGCCTTCTTATATACTTCTCCCAAATGTGAATCACTCCCTATTCTTCCTTCTAAGAAAGCATCTGCGCCTTCCAGAGTCTTTCCATTCTTATCTCTAGTTAGGCATCCCATGAATCCAATGTCTGCAAATTGAACTTGTGCACATGTATTCGGGCAGCGTGCATCCTAACTGGCTTTGTCAAAGAAACTTGCCGTTGAACCTCTTCAGTTATCTTCAGGGAACGAGCTTTAGTCTCGATTATGGCTTGTCCACAAAACTGGTTACCAGTACAAGCCACTAAACCTTTCATGAGAATAGGTGGATCAGGTGAAAATGTGCTCGGAACAGGCTCTTTGAGCAGTGCCTCAATCTTTGAGTTCTCAATGTTGGGAATAATAATGTTTTGTTCCATAGTAAACAGGATCTCTCCTGAACCATACTCATCAGCTAAACGAGCTAGCTCATCCATATCGTCTGCTTGAACACGGCCCACTGGAATGTGAAGACCAATAAAGCTGTAGCCTTCTTGTTTCTGTGGATGTACACCAAGATAATCTCTCCTTTCCCGTTCTTTCCGAACCAAGTCTTCTGGAGATGCTCTCTCAAGCTGTTGTTGTGGCATTCTCTTCTCGACCTCTGCCCTGAATCCTTCTACACCCTGCATTAGTTGAAATCGTTACAAGTTAGACCAGCTAATTAAAACTTTGATAGCAGATATTTACATAGAGGAGAATGTATCTATTAGTCTCCACCATTACATGAAGTAGGACTTGCTATAAAAGCCTAACAAATCAGAAAATGTATTTTTGCTGGAAATAAGGCCCTTGCTATTTAGTCAAATAGTTATACAATGACAGCGATGAGACCTAGTTGAGGCTATTTGTTAAATCATTAGACTAAATAAGCATGAAAATGGTCAATGTACCGCTGTATCACTCACCAGTTCATCGATTAACCACATCATTCTACATTTCTGTCTGTTCCCTCTGAAACCAAGATCTCTAAAAGCTTCCAGTATTGCTTTGCAAACCGGAACAACATCAACGGCTGGAACCCATGCATCAAGAGGAATTGCCTCATCACATCTTTTTGCGCTGAAGAACCCACCCACAAGCAGGTTGAATCCAAATCGCCCGTCTTTTGTGGCAGGCGTGTAGGCGAGAACGTTGATATGGGGATGCTCATAAAGATCATGAGAGCCTACTACACACGGATTTCACTTCCTTGGCCTGAAATAACATCAAAACATGTCAACACGTCTGTTAACCTCTCCCTCAATAACAAGATCATAAGTCAGCTTCTCTTTCATTATCGAATGAATGATTCCATTCTTCACAATTGTTATCATGAAGATTAGTACAAACATAACTACATCAGAGAGTTCCTCCCTCTTTTGAAAATCAGGGGAAAACTAAGAAAGGAAAAACTCTCATTTTGATACCACCTTGACTCTTTACGAGTAATCAAGTATGCAAAAACTGAACGCAACAGATATGTCTTATGTCCATAGGTAAATGCTATAGAATTTAACTTCTAGACGCTGATAATGTAAATGACATTATAATTCACCTAAAAGATATTATAGGTAACTGGATTTTAATAAGTGAGATATATAACCTAGAATATAGGGTTGGTTACCTCCTACAACACGCTAAAATATGTACTAAGTTTACAATGCCAGTGTATTAAGTTAAATACAATACCAAATCCACAACTTAATTACTCTAGCACGATCAACGCATAGGAAAGCATATGAATAGGAATACTGTATGCAAGAGACTTACAAGTTAGAAACTGCGGGATTGCCTCGTGAATTGCCAGTGATAAATTGGGAGAGCAAATTAGTGTAAGGCCTTGTGTCTACTATTTCTTCTGGATCAATTCCAACAATAGGATTTCCTACTGGATTCCTGACATTGTCCATGCCACTCTGCAAACTGGTCAACCCAACTTCTGCTAGTCCCTTTAGTATCTCGGGCACATCAGGCAGTACAACTCCATGAATCTGCCAATTTTGCCTTGTTGTAATATCAGCACATCCTTCCTTCCCATATTTTCTTATCACACTCGCCAAGTATAGAGTCTGTGCCCTCGTTGTTACTCCATTTGGAAGCTTCAATCTCATCATGAACTGCCCATCTGGTCACCAAAATATGGTAATGAAATAAGATCTTGAAACGTATTTTGTTTTTTTCCTCATAAATCAGATCATAAAATAGAGTATTTGAGCATATCCCTACAAGTTCGGCTAGAACAAGATTAACTTTCGTGCATATACATAGCCTAGAATTAACTCTGCTCTGCGAGTTTCACAAAGCATAGCCAATCTCAAGACCTGAAAGCTGAGACGGATCCAAGATTTAAACTCTATAAGTTCAACCTTTATGTTCTCTGCACTTCTTCTGCACAACAAAGTTGAATGGACCATCACCGTAGCCACAACATGCCTTCATCAAAGTCTTCATCTTGAATCCCAGGAACACATAGTTTTTAAGGACCGCCATGAATGCTTTGCAATTGGAATATTCTTTCATAGTTCAGAAAATTAGATATTTGCAAATTGACTGAAGAAATTATTTTTGTTAGGGGCAAATCACTATTTTTGGCAAATTGTACAGCAGCAGTCAATTGGTCTGGGCAATTGGATTGATCAGAATTGAAGATCTTTGATTTTCACTTTTAGAGGGGCTTTGGTTTTTAGTTCTACAGAAGAAAGCTTCTTTGCAATCAGAAAATAGGTATAGCAGTCGAAAGTTTTCACTGTAAACATTTTCAGTCAGTATAATGCCCAACGTTGTGAGGAAGTGTCTCCCTTCTACTCTTTTTTATTGTATTTTGTTCTCGTTATAATTGGATTCTTATCAGGTTACTTCCTATTAAGTATTAACCAGGTCAATTGGGAAGAGCAATCTTATACTAAGTTTCTTACAAACATTTGAACCCTTTTTGTCAATCTCAGGCTTAAAATTAAGGTTGAAAGATAAAAACAGGATAAACAGATAATAAATAATAAGCATCGAATCATCTCTAGAAAAATATTTGAATTAAATCAGGATACTTTTATTTGATAATGAATCAAAAGAATTGTTAATTGTTACAGAAGCTAAGAGGGGCATTCCCTGTACATACAAAGCAATGAGGGACTACTCTTTGAATCAAACGCATTGGGGGGGGAAATAACCATGCTACTTAGTGAGAAGAATTATGCAGAAAATTGGCTTAGACGAAGAGTAAATGCCTAATAACATAAGATATGTCTCCAACTCGTGCATGAATCCTGGAATGACGCCTTGTTACTGCTGCTGCTGTTTCTTCTCCAACCTTCAATTCTGGGAATACGAATCCTTTCTTGCTGAACAGCGTATCCATCAGGTTCTCCAAAGCCTCGGGTGTCAATCGAAATCCATCCCAATGTAAATACGAAGCCCTATCAGAACATACAGCTACCCCTTCCTCTCCGCACTTCTTCTGCACATCAAATTTGAATGGAGCGTTGCCACTGCCACAACATGCCTTCATCAAATTATTCGTCTTGAATCCCAGAAACGCGTGGTTTTTAAGAACAGCCATGAATGCTTTGTAGTAATCTGCATATATGATGCGAACATCAGGATATTTCAAACGCAGCTCCAGAATTGCTTGCCATAGGTGATCATTGTGAAGCTTTGAAAACATATTAAGTCCCCTGTGGCATCTGTTTTTTCCAATTGAATCGCCCTCGGGAAACAGAGTCCTAAAACCAGGAAAGCAGCCCATGGGTAGAATTCCAGAAACCACGAGAGTTTTGGCTCCAGCTTCATTGATAAGTCTTTCTATTGAATTCTTAATTGTCTCCACCACAACAGGCACGAGATGGGACGCCTCTGAACTAGATTTTCCATGTAAGAAGGCATGCTTGTAGTCGTTGATGCCGGGTTGATCCATAAAGATGAGCGCCTTCGGAATAACCTTATTGTTTCTGCCGCAGTCATGAAAAGAGAAGCAATCTTCATAGAAGAACCTCATAAAGGTAGAAATCTGAGAAAGTTCATGTGACTGAGGAGGCGGTGGGATGCCATTCTTGAGGAAGAAAAAGGGCTTCATGATGGTCGTTCCGGGCGTCGCAAAACTGAGGCCCGACTCGAAGAACTCGGTGCCTCGTTGGGTGTATGGTTGTGGAGAAGGCAAACTGAGTGTTGCAGCAATATGATCAGCTGCTGATGAAGAAGAATCTCCGAAACTGTATATGGAATTAAAGGGACCAACAGCTTCTCTCGCCAGAGAGAAAGACGAAACAACAACCAGACAAGAAAATAGTAATACCAAGACAACCAAATGATGGCTGATGCAAACGGAGGCCGCCATACAATCAAAGAGAAACTAATGAGAGAATTAAGCTACGTAGTAACTAGTGTAATTAGGTTTGAAGGCGTGAACTCTAGTTTATGGTACATACTGTATTTATAGAGGTTGTGAGCTTGGTGTTTAAGCAAAGTTATTGGTGTTTCCTAAGTTAATTAGAATTCGAGTTTTTAGTTTTCATTTAGGAATTTATTGAATTATCGACGAAGACTATTTTCCCTTTTCTTTCTTTTATCCCAAGTTTCATAAACCAAGGTGCACGATCCCCAAATTACTATTTCCATAACTTTTTAAGAAAAAGGAATTCAGTTTTCCTTTTTGACAAACTAAGTTTGAGAGCAAAACTTTGGGTCTTTATAAATATATATTTTTGTGAGAGAAAGAAACTTGAACAAACAAGAAAATTATGATATTTCTATATAATATTTTTGACTTTCCAAAACAATTTTTATTTTAGCATATTTTAACTGCATTAACTATTTGAGTCATCTCTCTTTTATTCTCAATTTAGTAGGTGGGTTTTGGGTTACGATTGAGATTAGTAAAATTACTAAATCAGAGCAATTCATTTTTATTTGTATTTTGTTACTTTAAAAAATTTCATTGTTCAATGTTATTTAATACTCTATTTGTTAAGTATCTTTTTTTACTCAATAAATAATAATTTGATTTGTTACATAGGTGACTTCAATATCATTGCTAAGAAACGCTAGACATGGTACCTGTAGGAATTGTGTAATTCAGATTTAATCATAAGTTAAAGAAAAACTTGAGTTCCAAACCTTATACAAGTATATGTAGTTAAATGAAAAGCCTAGATTATATTTTCCTCGAAAACTCTACTTGATTTCTGAAGGAACAGCATATTTAGCTCTAGTACAATATTCTTTGACAAAAACTAATTTGGTAGTTAATTATTTACTATAAGAAACATTGTTCTTTTACCGAAAATTTTATAAAACTAGTCCCAGTCGATAGTATACTTAGAGGCGAATTCAGGATTTGAAGTTTCCGGATGCCACGTAGCTTTAAACATCCATGTGTCGCTATTTATACATTGAGATGGAGTAACTATTTTGTTGGTTTGAGCAACTTTGGACTTCGGTTCGGATTACTTATTTTTTGAAATATAGTATAAATCGCTTAAATGAAAAAAATATAGTACCATATTTATGATAGAGCGAAGATTTGCAAAAAAAAATATTATTTTAACTTTGTAAGAAAAAAAACAAATACTTAACTAATAAGAGACACAAAAAGAAAGTCAAAAGTTAACAAATAAAGTAAGATAGTTAACAATAATCACATAAAAATGAGAACGGAACACATAGAATGATAGAAAGCTTAACGTCATGTAGCAAGCGAAAATGTTCAATAAATTTTGCAAGTTGGGTTCAATCCTTCACAACCAAGGTAGAATCTCCTACACTTTGCCGGCATTGACACCTTTGTATAAACTGTTATTGGGGGTGGCGCTTTAAATATATATACGATTTCTTAATATATATATATATATATATATATATATATATACATACAAAGTTTTGACCGAATCTTGTGAGTGGCGTATCATCCCCTCGGGCCTTATTACATCCGCCCTTGAGCACACTTGAAAATAATGTCGCTACAATGCATATTTGTGAAAATTCATTGAATTCCACTGTCGTGAAGTCATATGGACTGACCGATTAACTCTAATATAAGGATACAATCATTGTTGGACATGACGAAAACTAAAAGAAGTACATCATGCTTAGCAGGGGCGGCTCAAACACATACGTAGCCTAAAGTCAAATTTCAATGTGAAACCTAATAATTGAGGAGTACGAATGCAATTTTCTTCAAAAGAATATATGTAGCATGTAATATCTCTCACGTAGGTAGAAATGTTTGCATTGATTTATCATACATTACATGTTATGAACACAGCAAAATCACCAACTATTCTGAATTTTATTAATCTTCTGTTTCTTCTCTTTCTCGTGGAACTGCACCAAAGTTGTTAACTAGTAAGTCCACAACAAGTGGTACCAATTCATCACATGGAATAGCCTTCTTATATACTTCTCCTAAATCTGAATCACTCCCTATTCTGCCTCCTAAGAAAACATCGGCGCCTTCCTCACTGGCCGTGTCAAAGAAACTTGCCGTTGAACCTCTTCAGTTATCTTCAGGAAACGAGCTTTAGTTTCGATTGTGGCTTGTCCATAAAACTTGTGATGACCCAAAATGTTATCTTTAAATTTAATAAGTAATTCTGTGTTCTAAGACCTCGAAAAGCACCATGTATCATTTCTCGACTCGCGTGCACAGTCCGTACAATTTTCCGAAAAGTTTTTATGTGAAAAATGGATTAAAATATGAAATAGAGCTTTAAAACTCAACTGAGTTGACTTTGATCAAAATTTTAAGCAAACAGACCCGGATCAGTATTTTGACAATTTCGGTAGGTCCGTATCGTGATTTGAAATTTGGGCGTATGCCCGGAATCGAATTCCGAGGTCCCTAGCCCGAGATATGAAATTTTGATAAAAAATTAAAAGTTTAAAAGCTTAATGATTTTTAAGAAATTACTGAAATTGAATTTATTGACCTCGGGTCCGTATTTTGGTTCCGGGGCCCGGTGTAGGTCCACTATAATATTTATGAGTTGTCTGCTGAATTTAGTGAGAATCAGAGTTGATTATGTGATTCGGACGTCCGGTTGTAAAAATATAAGTTTTAAAGTTTTCTTGAAAATTTCTTTTGATTTGGTGTCCGATTCATAGTTCTTGGTGTTATTTTGGCGATTTGATCGTACGAGTAAGTTCGTATGATGTTTTAGGATTTGGGTGCATGTTTGGTTTGGAGCCCCGAGGGCTCAGGTTGGTTTCGGGTGGTTAACGGATCATTTTCGGACTTAGAAAATCTGATTTTCTGTAGACTTCAGGCTTCTGGTGTGTTCTTCTTCGCGTTCGCGAAAAACAAATTGGGGCTGGCACATTTTGTGCTTCGCGTTCGCGACAGAGTGACCGCGTTCGCGAAGGCCAAGCTAGGCAAGCTTCGCGTTCGCGAAGTAGCCCTCGCATTCGCGAAGTGTAAAATGGGACAACACAAATTTGTGCTTCGCGAACACGAGGCACTGATCGCGTTCGCGAAGGGTAAAGGTCCCAGAAACAGAACTTAAGTTCTGAAAAATGGGATTCGTCCCATTTTCAACCCTTTTTCTTTTTTGAGCTCGGGTAAGGCGATATTTGGGCGATTTTTACGGAAAAACATTGGAGTAAGTATTCCTTATCTTATATTGATTATATTTCATGATTTCATACTCATTTATATCATGAATTCGTGAATTTATGGAAGAAAAATCAGATTTTTATAAAATCTTCCAAAAACGAAAATTTAAGATTTGAAGGTCAATTTGACATCGGAATTGGATAATTTTTATATGGTTGGACTCGTCTCGGAATGGGTGTTCGGATTTCGTAAGTTTTTCCAGGATTTGAGATGTGGGTCCCACTGCCGAATATTTTAATGTATTTCGGATTTTTATCCGAAAAATTTATAAATTCATATGAAATTAATTCCTATGATTAGTATTGATTATATCGAATTGTTTGTGAATAGATTTGAACCTTTCAGAGATAAATTTAAAAGGAAAAGCTGTGGTTGAATAATTGATTGGATTTTGCAAAGCGAGGTAAGTGTCATAGTTAACCTTGACTTGAGGGGATAGAATCCTTAAATTATTTGTTATGTGAAATGCATGTGAACGATGTATAGGCGAGGTGAAAAGTGTCTATACGTCCTCAAATTAATTGTTTGCCTGCTTACTTGAAAAATCATAAATTATTTTAAATCATGAATTAATTATTATAATAATTATTTATCTCCTATTCTTTGTCAAATATTAATTCTTGAATTCCTGCATTAATTGTTACATGCTATTTGAATTAGGTGTCTTAATTGTTATTTGATATTTAGCATATTAAATATTAAACTGCATATTTTCTCTCTGATTTCCATAATAATTTGCTATTTGCCTTTGTTTGTTTCATAATTAAATTATAATTATTGTATGCTTGTTGTCTTATAATTTTATATTAATTGTTGCATTTATTGGAAAAATTTCTTCTATAAGAATTGGTAAATGAATATGTTGGAGGAGCGGGTTGCACGCCGCAACAGAATTAATTATAATGAATATATTGGAGGATCGGGTTGCACGCCGCAACAGACTTATGAAAAGTCCATATTGGAGGATCGGGTTGCACGCCGCAACAGACTTGTGAAAAGTCCATATTGGAGGATCGGGTTGCACGCCGTAACAGACTTATGAAAAGTCCATATTGGAGGATCGGGTTGCACGCCGCAACCGACTTATTAAAAGTCCATATTGGAGGATCGGGTTGTACGCCGCAATAAATTTATTTAAAAGTCGACATACATATATATATATATTGGGGGATCGGGTTGTACGCCGCAACAGGACTTGATTAAAATGAATATATTGGAGGAGCGGGTTGCACGCCGTAACAGAACTGAATGTGAATATATTGTGAGAGCAGGTTGCACGCTGCAACAGAATTGAATGTGAATATATTGTGAGAGCGGGTTGCATGCTCTAACAGAATTAATGAAAATGATAATTGGTTATGACTGCTGAGTTTTCTTCAATTATTAAAATGAGTTACCTGATTTATTTTTATTATTGTTGTTGTTATTAATATTGCGTATATGTAATGTAAGTGACCCGCATTAGCCTCGTCACTACTTCGTCGAGGTTAGGCTCATCACTTACCAGTACATGGGGTCGGTTGTACTGATACTATACTCTGCACTCTTGTGCAGATTTCGGAGTTGGTCCCAACGACGTGCCATAGACTTGCTCGGATTTCAGCTAATCGGAGGAGACTTGAGGTATAACTGCATGGCGTCCGCAGTTCTGAAGTCCCCGTCTATTTTACTTTAGCTGTGTGTTTATTTCCAGACAGCTTTATTTTATTCAGACCTTTATTTGTATTATTCTAGAAGCTCGTGCACCTGTGACACTAAATTCTGGGATGGTATTTAGACACCGTTATTTTTATGGATTATTCACTACATTTCAGACTTTACTTCCGCATTTGTTCTTTGGTTACTAATAAATTTAAAAATTATTTTAAAAATAGATGATATTATTCTAATATTGGCTTGCCTAGCAAGTGAAATGTTAGGCGCCATCACAGTCCGAAGGTGGGAATTTCGGGTCGTGACAAAACTGGTTACCAGTACAAGCCACTAAACCTTTCATGAGAATAGGTGGATCTAGAGACGTCAATATGGGCTTGGCCCGTTGGGCCAGCCCAACCCGTGATTTAGCAGGGTTATGCTAAAATTTTTGAAGCCCATTTAAAAACGAGGCTTTTAAGCCCGACCCGAGTAAGCCGTGGCCCGTGAGGCTTGACTGAGGCTGGACTGGGCCGGCCCGTGGGCCTAATAAAAATGCGTATTTAAAATATATAAAATATAAAAAATATATGACACAAAAAATAAGAAGAAGAGTATCCCAACCTTAAAGTTTATTAAGCTCATCATATTAAAAGATCAAAGTCTTAAAACGTTAATTAGTTTTAAGAATTTAATTATTTTTAATATTTAACTAATTAATATTGTATACGTATTGTAGATGTAGATGAAAGTGAAGATATTAAGACAACCTTCTCACAAGCGGATTCAAATGTGTTTGATGAAGATGATATGTTGGATATCCCATAAGCGTCATGGACGTTCTTGAATAATTTATTTTGAGTTTTGACTTTTAGTGAATGAAATAAAGTCTTGTCTTTTATTTTTTTTAGTATTTATTGTGATATATTGGAACAGTATAAAAAGTTATTAAGTTTTGTAAAATTTTTTCAATAAGATTTTTTTAACTTTTAAATATTTATCGTTTTTAGGTTAGAACTTAAATAAAAAATAAAAAATATATTTTAAAAAAGGATGGGTCGGCCCGTAGGAGCCCGCAACCCACATAGGACTGGGGTGGTCTGACCATTATAAGACCCATTAAAATGGTGGACTAGCCCAGCTCAGCCTGTCAATTGCTAAAGCCCACGTGGGCTGGGCTAGGCTAGCCCGGCGCCGCCCATATTGACAACTCTAGGTGGATCAGGTGTAAATGTGCTCAGAACAGGCTCTTTGAGCAGTGCCTCAATCTTTGAGTTCTCAATGTTGGGAATAATAATGTTTTGTTCCATAGTAAACAGGATCTCTCCTGAACCATACTCATCAGCTAAACGAGCTAGCTCATCCATATCGTCTGCTTGAACACGGCCCACTGGAATGTGAAGACCAATAAAGCTGTAGCCTTCTTGTTTCTGTGGATGTACACCAAGATAATCTCTCCTTTCCCGTTCTTTCCGAACCAAGTCTTCTGGAGATGCTCTCTCAAGCTGTTGTTGTGGCATTCTCTTCTCGACCTCTGCCCTGAATCCTTCTACACCCTGCATTAGTTGAAATCGTTACAAGTTAGACCAGCTAATTATAACTTTGATAGCAGATATTTACATAGAGAAGAATATATCTGTCAGTCTCCACCATTACATGAAGTAGGACTTGCTATAAATTACTAGCAAATCAGAAAATGTATTTTAGCTGGAAACTAGGCCCTTGATATTTAGTCAAATAGTTATACAATGACAGTGAGAAGACCTAGTTGAGTCTATTTGTTAAATCATAAGAATAATAAGCAAGAAAATTGTGAATGCACCAATGTATCACTCACCAGTTCATCGATTAACCACATCATTCTACATTTCTGTCTGTTCCCTCTGAAACCAAGATCTCTAAAAGCTTCTAGTATTGCTTTGCAAACCGGAACAACATCATCGGCTGGAACCCATGCATCAAGAGGAATTGCCTCATTACATCTTTTTGCGCTGAAGAACCCACCCACAAGCAGGTTGAATCCAAATCGCCCATCTTTTGTGGCAGGCGTGTAGGCGAGAATGTTGATATGGGGATGCTCATAAAGATCGTGAGAGCCTACTACACACGGATTTCACTTGGCCTGAAATAACATCAAAATATGTCAACACCTCTGTTAACCTCTCCCTCAATAACAAGATCATAAATCAAGTTCTATTTCACTATCAAATGAATGATTCCATTCTTCACAATCGTTATCATGAAGATTAGTACAAACATAACTACATCAGAAAGTTCCTCCCTCTTTTGAAAATTCAGGGGAAAGCTAAGAAAGGAAAAACTCTCATTTTGATTCTGAAGAGTGTGTGTGGAGGGGAGGGGAGGGGAGGGGAGGGGAAAGATATACTAGGTTATCCTCCGCTGATTTACGGGCAATCAAGTATGCAAAACTGAATGCAACAGATATGTCTTATGCACATAGGTAAATGTTAAATAGTTTAACTTCTAGACACTAATAATGTAAATGAACATTATAATTCACCTAAAAGATATCACAGGTAACTATCTTTAATAAGTGATATTAATAACTTAGAATATAAGGTTGGTTATCTCCTACAACATGCTAAAATACGTCATGAGTGTTACAATGCCAGTGTATATGTATACGATCAAAATCGCGCTCGTCTATTATATGACGGATTGGGATTGAAACGTAATGGGTTGAAGATCGACCCCGGGTTCTATCAAACCAGGATATGAGGTCAGAATGTCCGTCCTCGAGAACATCGAGTCTATGATTTCGGAATCGACCCTGAGCCTGAATGAGCTCGAGGAAACATTGCTATACCGAATAACGGAAGGCCAAAATTTTCATAACCGGCCAGGTATCACGGCAAGAATCTCGGCACGCATCAATGAGAAACCGGCTAATTAGCAAATCATGGAATTTTTTACCTTTTATAGAATTGTACCTAAAGTAAGACTCCCCTACTATATAAAGGGGGTCTGATTATTTGTAAAACATATTGTAACATCCACTCAGAAGCAATATACTGTTATTCTCTTTAAGTTCTATTTCAACTGTGTCTTGACACTGATCGAAGTGCATTCTGCTATAGGGTGGCTCTCCCCCCAAGGTTGTTACTGTTCCATTCGTGTGGTTTGAATATACTTTATCATACTTTATTTCCAATTACAATTTAACATGTCGCTTTGTGTCAATTTAATCCACGTATCCTTAAAATCACTTACAAATTCAATTGTTATCCGATTTTGAGAGTAAACAGTTTGGTGCCTACCGTGGGACTAAGGATAATAGTGGTTATTTTATACAAATTTTCATAACACGCACTATTTTACACTTGTTCTTTGAAGTGTCTCTGATTTTAGGATAAAAATGTCGAACTCTCAACCAAAACCCTACATGTTAACAATGAGTCCGACCACCATGGCGAAAACAACAACGTAGTGCCCGGAAACGACGTGCCCCCGGTCGACCTCGACGGAGTCCCCGCTACAGACCCAATCGATGTCAGCTCGCATGTGTCCATCAATACAAATTTGCCCACCGATCCTGAGGACAATGTCCGTAGGGATGTTCGATCGGCCACACAAAGAACGCACAGTGGCGAAGATGGTGGAATCAACTTGCGAGTGATCTTCGAAATATTACAGGCTCAACAGGTAGTAATAGCCCAACTCCAGAACCAGAGCCGCCCGCCAAGTAGGATTGAGCCCGAACCATCCCAGGAAGTTGTTCAGAGAGTTGAACCGGTCTCAGGGAGATTGAATGAGAAGGAGTCAGGGACCAACCCAGTAATTATGAAGATGCTCAAGGAACTGACAAAACGGATAGAGTCGGTAGAGAAGAAGATCGAGGCGAGCGATAAGAAAGTGGAAACCTACAATCAGGGTTGATCAAATCCCAGGAGTGCCACCGATATTGAAAGGCCTAGACTCCAAGAAGTTCGTACAGAAATCTTTTCCTCCGAGCGCGGCTCGAAAGATGATCCCTAAGAAGTTCCGCATGCCCGAGATTCCTAGGTACAACGGAACGACTGAACCAAACGAGTATGTTACCTCCTACACATGCGCCATCAAAGGGAATGACTTGGAGGATGACAAGATCGAATTTGTCTTGCTGAAGAAATTTGGAGAGATCCTGTCAAAGGGAGCTATGATATGGTATCACAACTTACCTCCTAATTATATTGACTCATTTGCCATGCCTGTAGATTCTTTCGTTAAAGCACACGCCGGGGATATTAAAGTCGAGACTAGGAAGTTGGACCTTTTTAAAGTAAAGCAGAAGGGTAATGAAATGCTCAAAGAGTTCATGTCCCGGTTTCAAATGGAACGGATGGACCTGCCACTGATGATTGGGTCGTTCAAACTTTTACCCAAGGACTCAATGTTCGAAGCTCGATGGCTTCACATCAGTTGAAGTAGAATCTGATAGAGAACCCGACTGTTACTTGGGCCGATGTGTATAACCGATATCAATCAAAAATCAGAGTCGAAGATGACCAACTTGAGGCTCCTTCAGGGTTCGTTTATCCTGTCATACCTGTCGACAGAATTAAGAGAGATATCGACCTTGAACTGAGGTCAAATAGAGATCGGTACCAGCCGTATAATGGAGATCGAAGAAGCAATGGGTTCGGGCGAAGTTATATACGAAATGAAAGGAGAAATGATCGAGGTTAGAGCACTCGGGAACTCATGAGCAAGAACGGCTTTGACAGGCCTATCGAAACTAGAAAAGCACCAAGGTTATTGGAATATAACTTTAATGTTGATGCAACTTCCATCGTATCAGCTATCGGACGCATTAAAGATACCAAGTGGCCTCGACCTTTATAATCCAACCCAGCCCATAACCAGATGTGAAAATATCATGGAACTCATGTATACAGAATAGAGGATTGCCAACAGTTGAGAGAGGAAGTAGCCCGGTTGTTCAACAACGGGCACCTTTGAGAATCTCTGAGGGACCGAACCAAGAATCATTTCAGAAACGAGGATTCTAACAAACAAACTGAACCAGAAGAATGTCATCACGTCATTAACATGATCATCGGTGGAGTCGATGTCCCTAAATGACCGATGTTGAAGTGCACCAAAGTGTCCATCACAAGGGAAAAGCAGACTCGAGATTACATACCATAAGGAACCTTGTCTTTCAACGACAAGGACGCAGAAGGGATCGTATAGCCTCAAAATGATGCACTGGTAATATCTGTAATCATAAATAAATCTCGAGTTAAGCGTATGTTAATTGATCCAGGTAACTCGGCCAACATCATCCGGTCAAGAGTCGTAGATCATCTCGGTCTACAAGATCAAATCGTTCCTGCAGTACGAGTTCTGAACATATTCAACATGACATATGAAACCACTAAGGGGGAGATAACATTACCAGTCAATACTGCCGGGACCATCCAGGAGGCCAAGTTTTATGTGATCGAAGGAGACATGAGGTACAACGCCTTGTTCGAGAGACCATGGATCCACAACATGAGGGAAGTGCCCTAGACTCTTCACCAAGTGGTAAAATTTCCAACGTCGAGAGGGATTAAGACGATATACGGAGAACAACCGGCCGAAAAAGAGATATTTGCAGTCGAAGAAGTGATTTCGATATCTACACTCGCAATGCCAAAGGAACCAAGTTCGGGTGCAAAGCAAGAGGCCAAATAGCAATCACTGATACCGGCCACGACCCAACCGAATAAGCAAGGGACTAACGAAGACGATGATTACGGGGTTCCCCGAAATTTTATAGTCCTCGATGACTCCTACGCTACTAAATCAACGGTAGAAGAGTTGGAACAGGTCATATTGATCGAGCATCTACCCGATCGGAAGGTATACCTAGTCATTGGGTTAACTCCCGAGCTTAGGAAAAAATTCATCCAATTTCTTATGGCTAACATAGATTGTTTCGCTTGATCCCATCTTGATATGACAGGGATCCCACCGGAGATAACCACTCACAAGCTAAGACTGGACCCGAAATTCCATCCGGTCAAGCAGAAGAGGAGGCCCCAGTCTGAGGTCAAACATGCTTTCATCAAGGATGAGGTATCTAAGCTTCTTAAAATAGGGTCCATTCGGGAGGTTAAATACCCGGATTGGTTAGCAAACGGAGTGGTAGTCCCTAAAAAGGGGAACTAATTAAGAATATGTGTAGATTATAAGGCTTTAAACAAAGCATGTCCCAGGGAATCCTTCCATTCGCCTAACATCTATTGCATGATCGATGCCATGGCCGTCCATGAGATCCTCAATCTTCTCGATGCATATTCCGGGTACAACCAAATATGGATGGACCTGGATGATCAGGAAAAAACCTCATTCATCACTAAGTACAACACGTACTATTATAACATGATACCATTCAGATTAAAAAAAATGCTGGTGCCACTTATTAGTGCCTAGTAAACCGGATGTTTGAGGAATAAATAGGAAAATCGATGGAGGTTAAGTCCCTGTGAGCAGAGGATCATTTACAACATTTGCAAGAAACCTTCAGCATATTGAAGAAGTACAATATGAAGCTGAACCCGGAGAAGTGTGTGTTCGGAGTCGGATCCGGTAAATTCCTTGGGTTCATAGTATCCAACTGAGGAATCGAGATCAACCCCGACAAGATCAAATCCATCAAAGATATCACGGTCGTGGACAACGTGAATGCCGTGCAAAGATTAACCGGATGCATAGCCGCCCTGGGGCGATTCATCTCGAGGTCCTCAGATAAGAGTCACCGATTCTTTTTGCTACTAAAGAAGAAGAACAATATTTCGTGGACCCCGGAGTGTCAACAGACCTTGGAGGAACTCCAACGGTATCTATCGAGTCCACCGCTGCTTCACACACCGAAGGTAGACGAATAACTATACATGTACTTGGCAGTATCAGAGATAGAGGTAAGTGGAGTCCTGGTCCACGAAGAACAAGGTACGCAATTTCTAATTTACTATGTTAGCAGGACTCTAGGTGAGGCCGAAACTAGGTACCCTCACCTAGAAAAATTGGCGCTCGCTTTGCTAAGCGCCTCTAGGAAACTGAAACCGTATTTTCAGTTCCATCCCATATGTATTGTGACAACTTACCCATTGCGAAATATTATGCATAAACCCGAACTCTCGGGACGATTGGCCAAATGGGTCGTGGAAATCAGTGGGTACGATATTGAATACCGACCCTCGACAGCCATCAAATATCAAATTTTGGCAAATTTTGTGGCCGACTTTACGCCGGCTCTAATACCTGAGGTCAAACGAGAGTTGTTAGTAAACTCGGGGAAGTCCTCGGGAATCTGGATCCTCTTTACGGATGGCACCTCGAACGCAAAAGGGTCCGGACTTGGCATCGTGTTGAAGACACCAACAGGCAATGTAGTTAGACAATCTATTAGGACTATAAAATTGACTAAAAACGAGGCCAAATATGAGGCCATGATTGCAGGTCTCGAACTAGCCAAAATCTTGGGGGCGGAGGTGATCGAAGCTAAGTGCGACCTCCTCGTGGTAAACCAAGTTAATGGAACATTCGAGGTCAGAGAAGAACGAATGCAAAAGTACCTTAATAAGTTGCAGGTAGCATTACATCGGTTCAAGGAGTGGACCTTACAACATGTGCCTCGGTATCAAAATAGTGAGGCCGATGCCCTTGCTAACTTAGGGTCATCGGTCGAAGACGATGAGCTTAACTCTGGGGCTGTCGTACAACTCATAAGATCGGTGGTGAAGGAAGGTAATGCCGAGATAAACTCTACAAGCCTGACTTGGGATTGGAGAAACAAATATATAAAATATCTGAAAACTGAAAAACTATCCTCGAATCCAAAAGAATCGAGGGCCCTGCGTACAAAGGCAGCCCGGTTTAGCTTGTCCGAAGATGCAACCTTGTTCAGAAGAACGTTCGATGGCCCACTGGCGATATGTCTGGGACCAGGAGAAACCGAGTACGTTCTAAGGGAAATTCACGAGGGCACCTGTGAAAATCATTCTGGCGCCAAATCATTGGTTCGAAAGGTGATCAGAGATGGATATTACTGGATCGACATGGAAAAGGACGCGAAGGAGTTCGTACGAAAATGTGATGGATACCAACGACATTCTCTGATGATTCACCAACCCAGGGAGCTGCTACATTCGGTTATGTCGCCACGGCCATTCATGATGTGGGGAATGGATATCGTCGGCCCCCTTCCATGGGCACCCGGTAAGGCTCAATTTATTTTATTTATGATTGACTATTTTTCTAAGTAGGTAGAAGCCCAGACATACGAGAAGGTCAGGGAGAAGGAAGTCATCGATTTTATTTGGGACCACATCATATGCCGGTTCGGAATGCCGTCCGAGATCGTGTGCGACAACGGAAAATAATTCATCGGTAGCAAAGTAACCAAATTCTTAAAGACCTCAAGATCAAAAGGATCTTATCAACACTCTACCACCCTAGTGGGAACGGATAAGCTGAATCGACCAACAAAACCATACTCCAGAACCTTAAAAAAAGGTTGACCGACGCCAAAGGAAAATGGAAGGAAATATTACCTCGATGTCCAGTACCGAGGCCACTCCATTCTCATTGGTTTACGGCGCTAAAGCTCTAATACTGGTCGAAGTCGGAGAACTAAGTATGAGATTCCGATATGCAACGAAGGAATCAAACGACGAGGCCATGAGTACGAGCCTAGAGCTATTGGATGAAAGGCGCGAATTCAACCTCGTTCGGTTGGCTAACGAAAAGCAACAAATCGAGATATATTACAATAGGAGGGCTAACTTTCGATACTTCAATGTCAGGGACTTAGTATTAAGGAAGGTCACGCCGAATACCCGAATCCCGAATGAGGGGAAGTTGGGGTCGAACTGGGAAGGGCCATATCATATCATCGAAATCACTGGAAAAAGGGTCCTACAAACGCGGAACAATGAACGATGAATAACTACCGAGAAATTGGAATATAACTCACTTGAAACGATATTACTACTAAGGTACGACCCCGTTCGTTTTCTTTTACTTATATTTTGGGCTTGCAGGTAACTGATAAGGGGGCAGTACAAAATGTTTTAGGCCTGAAAGCACGCATTGCACTCTTTTTCCCTTGAATCGTTTTTGTCCCAAATGGGTTTTCCGACAAGGTTTAACGAGGCAACAATGGATCGTGCTAATTTAGAATCGAAGACCGGTCATGAATCGGTGTCAAAGATAATATTAACAGTATCCGAGGCTTCTTTATGATCAACCATGAATACTTGGGGACGTTACCCTTCGATATCGACTTTAGCAAGGGAAGAAACTTCGTAACCGAAGGGGCTCGATCGATAGGATTTATTGTAAGGGCCAAACGGTCAAATGAACCGTACCCACATAGATTGCTCGATCCCTGACACAAAGCTTGTACACATGTGTAATTATGACGCACAAGAATAAAAAGAAGTCTCTTCCTTGCGGATAAATAGTATGTCTTTTTAAATTTTTCTTGCATTTCTTAAGGAATATCTTACTTCCGATCCCCTAAAGGTATCGAGCCCAAGGGCCACCTTAGTCCGAGTTCAAACGATCGCTCCCACCCGGGGACTGCCATTTGAAACCAAACTCGGATGGTCCGAGCTATCAGAGTTGGGGGTGTCACGACCCAATGTCACCTATAGGTCATGATGGAGTCCGACATCACAACTAGGCAAGCCGACTAGTGAACTAAACATATATTTCCTCTTTTAACAAATTTCCGAGTAATTAAACTCTTCTTACTTGCCAGATTTAAGAAAAATATAGAAGGTTCTGATTAAATAAAACCAAGAAAAATAATTCAAATCACAAGTCTACTAATGTGTGTGCCAAAACCTGGTGTCACAAGTATATGAGCATCTAGTAGATTATACAAACTTCTAACCACTGTCCAAATATGAAATAGACAGAATACAAAGTTCAAAAGATAGAGACTCTAGGGCTGCAGAACGACTCAGGAAGCAACTCACCACTAAGCCTCAGGATATCTGGGGTACGCGCCGGTAGGACCGCTTGTTGCACCTGTCTCAGGTCCTGCACAAAAAGTGCAGCAAGCATAGTATGAGTACGTAATAACGTGTACCTAGTAAGTATCAAGTCTAATCTTGAAAAAGTAGTGACGAGAGGTCGACTTTGACACTCACTATGGGTCAATAATATTAAAATAAAAATATTTAAATAAACATGGTTTATGTGAATCACAATAATTTTCTTAACAAGCAGAAATAAATAACTCTTTCAAATTCAATAATTTCCAATAAATCATTTATCACAAGCTACAATAAGAATGTCAAGGCATCGTGTAATTGTTATTATTAAGCATAATTTATACCGAGGTCGTACGGCCCGATCCAGAGTATCGTGTATACTGCCGAGGGACGTGCGACACGATCCATAGAAGCATTTATCTATTGCCTAGGCGTTCGACCCGCTCCACAAGAAGAGAAGGAATATTTATAAGCATTTGACTTAAATATTAATAAGGTTTTATACGAAAATAATACGAATTTCATTAGCAGTCTTTCACAATTTCTCCAACAAATATTTAATAAAATTAGGCATTTAAATTTAACAAGTATAGTGCAAGAATTCCAAATAGTTCAAGAATTGGGTCCTAAAACTACCCGAACAATATCATAATAGTAGCTACGCACGGACTGTCATCACCTCGTACGTACGTAGCCCCCACAATTAGGAGCAATTATTTATTTACAACACCTATAGGGTAAATTCCCTCTTACAAGGTTAGACAAGAGACTTACCTCATCTCAAAGTTCACTTCCCGATCAAAATTTCGCGTTAAAGCCTCAACTTGGTGTCGAAAAATCTAAAACTAGCCAAAATGTTATTTAATTTAATCAATACATGCTCAATAATTCGAAATTAGATTATTAGATTAATTACCCAACCCGAAATGGTAACATTCCTAAAATTCACCCCGGGACCACGTGCCCGAATTCTGAAAATTTTTGGAAGAAATCGTTACCCATAATCTTAAGAACTCAAATATACAATTTTCATCCCATTCCATAACCATTTCGTGGTTAAAATCTCATTTTTAGCAAAAACCTATGTTATTCATCTAAACCCTTGATTTTCACAATTTACATGTTATAATCTACCCATAATCCATGTATTTAACCCACAGTAGGTAGAATTAACTTACCTCCAAGTTGCTAGGTGAATACTCCTCTCAAGAAGCTCTAAAATCGCCCAAGAATGAAGAAAATGGGCTCAAAAATGGCTGAGCCCCGACTTAAATGAAGGTTCTGCCTTCTGTGATTTCCGCATCTGCGGCTTAACAACCGCATCTACGGAAAAGGCCTCGCTGATGCGGCCCTTCCCCTAGACGGCTCCTTCGCTTCTGCGTGACCGCTTCTGGGGTGCGTGTGTCGCACCTGCGACCTCTGTCCGCTCCTGCGCTGCCTTCCGTGCACCTGCACCTTCGCAGGTGCGATCCATTTCCCCAATTTTGCGGTCACTGGCAGCCCCCCTCCTGGCCGCTTCTGCGAGCTCGCACCTGTGGCTGGCCAAGCGCCGGTGCAATTGCAGCAGAATCTAGAAGCTTCAGCTATTTCTCCTAAGTCCATCTGAGTCTCGTCCGGTTAACACCCGAGGTCCCCGGGGCCCCGTCCAAACATACCAACAAGTTTGAAATCATAAAAACGGGCTCGCTCGAACCCTCTGAACGTGTAAATCAACATCAAAACTAAGAACCATACCTCAAACCAAATTGATTCAACTTAGAATTTTTAAATTCTTCAAACTTACTCCGAACGCGCCGAAAATACTTAAACTACTCGGAATGACTCCAAATTTTGAGTGCAAGTCTTAAATCACCATATGGAACTACTACCAGGCTCGAAATTCCAAACGGACTTCGATTACTCCAAAACCTACTCCAAACCAAATTTAAAGAACCTTAAACCTTCAAATAGCTAACTTTCACTATTAGGCGCCGAAATACTCCCGGGTTGTCCAAACCCAATTAGAACATAAGTCCAAGTCCAAAATCATCATACGAACCTATTGGAACCGTCAAATCCCGATTCCGGGGTCGTTTTCTGAAAATGTTGACCGAAGTCAAACTTAACCTTTTTAAGGCCAACTAAGGAACCTAGTGTTCCGATTTCAACCCAAACCCTTCCAACTCTCGAACTAACCATCCCCGTAAGTCATAAAATAGTAAAAGCACATACGGGAAGTCTTATTTAGGGGAACGGCGTTCTAGAAGGCAAAATGACCTATTGGGTCGTTACATTCTCCACCTCTTAAACAAACGTTCGTCCTCGAACGAGTTTAGAATTTTACCTGGAGTGCTGAATAAGTATGGATATCTGCCCCGCATGTCCTCCTCGGCCTCCCAAGCCACTTCCCCGACTGGTTGGCCTCTCCACTGGACCTTTACCGCAGAAATCTTCTTGGACCTCAACTAGCGAACCTGTTTATGAACAATGGCAATTGGTTCCTCTTCATAACCCAAACTCTTATCTAGCTGAACTGTGATGAAGTCTAACACATATGATAGGTCGGCTTGATACCTCCGGAGCATAGATACATGGAAAACCGGATGAACTCCTGATAGACAGGGAGGCAAAGCAAGCTCGTAAGCAACCTCCCCAACTCGTCTCAACACCTCAAATGGGCCTATAAACCTTGGGCTCAACTTTCCCTTCTTCCCGAATCTCATGATTCCCTTCATCAGTGAAACCTTCAAGAGAACTTTTTCACCCACCATAAATGATAAATCACACGATTTCTGATCCGCGTAACTCTTCTGTCTGAACTGTGCTGTACGAAGTCGCTACTAAATTAACTTTACCTTTTCCAAGGCATATTTTACCAAATCAATTCCATATAACTTAGCCTCACCGGGCTCAAACCATCCGATGGGCGAACGATATCGCCGACTATATAAAGCCTCAAATGGAGCTTTCTCGATGCTGGATTGGTAACTGTTGTTATAAGCAAACTTGGACAAAGGTAAGAAACGATCCCATTGACCTCCAAAGTCAATCACACATGCCCTGAGCATATCCTCCAAAATCTGAAATGTCTGCTCTGACTGCCCGTCTGTCTATGGATGAAAGGTTGTACTGAGCTCCACATAGGTCCCCAATTCATTATGTACTGCTCTCCAAAAATTTGAAGTAAACTTAAGGCCTCTATCTGATATGATGGAAATTGGTACGCCGTGCAACCGAACTATCTCCTGAATATAAATCTGGGCCAACCTCTTTGAAGTATACGTAGTCACAACCGGAATGAAGTGTGCCGACTTGGTCAACCTGTCTATAATGACCCAAACTGCATCAAATTTCCGCAAGGTCCGCAACAATCTAACTTCAAAGTCCATAGTAATGCGTTCCCATTTCCACTCCGGTATAGTCATCTGCTGAAGTAGGCCAACTGGCCTCTGGTGCTCATACCTAACCTGCTGGAAATTTAAGCACCTAGCTACATACTTAACTATGTCCTTCTTCATCCGCCGCCACCAATAATGCTGCCTCAGGTCACGATACATCTTCGTTGCACCTGGATGAATAGAATACCGAGAACTATGTGCCTCCTCTAGGATCATTTTCCTCAGTCCATCCACATTAGGAACACAAGATGATCCTGGAGTCGCAGGACACCATCCTTGCCAATAGTAACTTCCTTGGCACCACCCCGTAGTACCATTTCTTGAAGAACCAATAAGTGTGGATCATCAAACTGGCGAGCCTTGATCTGCTCAAATAGTGAAGACTGGGCAACAACACATGCAAGAACTTGGCTGGGCTTTGAAATATCCAGCCTCACAAGTCTGTTAGCCAAGGACTGAATATCCAAAGCTAATGGCCTCTCCTCTACTGAAATAAAAGCCAAACTACCCATACTCTCCGCCTTTCTACTCAAGGCGTCTGCAACTACATTTGCTTTGCCCGAATGATACAGGATAGTAATATCATAATCCTTTAATAACTCAAGCCATCTGCACTGCCTCAAATTTAGGTCCCTCTGCTTGAACAAATGTTGCAAACTACGATGATCAGTGTAAACCTCTCAAGACACTTCATAAAGATAATGCCTTCAAATCTTAAGAGCGTGAACAATCGCAGCTAACTCCAAATTATGCACCAGATAATTCTTCTCGTGAGGCTTCAGCTGTCATAAAACATATGCAATAACTCACCCCCTGCATCAATACGCAACTCAAACCGATGCGTGAAGCATCGCAATACACTATTTACATCCCCGAACTAGAAGGCAACACTAATACTGGTGCTGTAGTCAATGCTGTCTTAAGCTTCTGAAAGCTCACCTCACAATCATCAGACCATCAGAACGGAGCACCTTTCTGGGTTAATTTGGTCAAAGGTGCTGCAATAGATGAAAAAACCTCCACGAACCGACGATAATAACCTGCTAAACCTAGGAAACTCCTGATCTCAGTCGCCGAAGTGGGACGATGCCAATTCTGAACTGCCTCGATCTTTTTGGGATTAACTTTAATACCCTCGGCCGATGCAATATGTCCCAAGAATGCTACAGAATTTAGCCAAAACTCACATTTGGAGAACTTAGCATATAGCTTTTGTTCCCGCAATGTCTGAAGCACCACTCTCATATGCTGCTCGTGTGCTTCCTTACTGCGCGAGTAGATCAAAATATCATCAATGAAGACAATGACAAACGAATCAATATATGGCCTGAACACCCTGTTCATCAAATCCATAAACGTCGTCGGGCCTTAGTCAAACCGAAAGACATCACCAGAAACTCATAATGACCATATCTAGTCCGTAAAGTAGTGTTCGGAACATTCGAATCCCGAATCTTCAACTGATGGTACCCCGATCTCAAGTCGAGCTTATAGAACACCCTAGCACCCTGCAATTGGTCAACTAGATCATCAATACGCGGTAACGGGTATTTGTTCTTAGTGGTAACTTTGTTCAATTGGTGATGATCAATACACATATGCATAGTTCCATCCTTTTTCTTCACAAATAATACTGGTGCGCCCTAAGGCGACACACTCGGTCTAACGAACCCTTTGGCTAGTAACTCCTCAAGATGCTCTTTTAACTCCTTCAACTCTTTCGGAGTCATGCGATATGGTGGGTAGATATAGGCTGGGTATCTAGAGCCAAGTCAATACAGAGATCTCTATCGCGACCTGGTGGCATGCCTAGAAGATCTGAAGGAAATACATCGGAGAACTCCCGAACTACAGACACTGAATCAATCACCAGAGTATCTGCAGTAGTGTCCCGAACATAGGCTAGATAAGCCAAACAACCCTTCTTGACCATGTGTCGAGCCTTCAGGAAGGAAATCACCTGATTAGATGCGTTGACAGATGAACCCTTCCATTCCAACCTAGGCAACGATGGAATCGCCAAGGTAACAGTTTTGACATGGCAATCTAGGATGGCATGATATGGAGATAACCAGTCCATGCCTAGGATGATCTCGAAGTCGGTCATCTCAAGAAGTAGAAGGGCTGCTCTAGTTTCATAACCACAGAATGTAACAATGCAGGATCGGTAGATCCAATCCACAAAAACAGAATCGCCCACATAAGTGGACACATAAACAGGAGTATCCAAGGACTCACGAGAAACACCCAGGAAATGAGCAAATAGAGATGGCACATAGGAATACGTAGACCCTGGATCAAATAATACGGAGGCATCTTTGCCACAGACAGAAATAATACATGTGATCACGACATCTGAGGCTGCATCTGGTCTGGCCGGAAAAGTATAGAACCGATCTAGAGCGTCACCTGGCTGGCCTCCACCTCTAGGAAGGCCCTACCTACTTGCCCTCCGCCTTTCGGCGGCCGGACGACTGGTGGAGCAACTGGTGCTATAATCATAAGCTATTGATCCTACTACATTGGTCTACCCTAAAGCCTGGGGAAGAATCTCCGCATATGACTAAAATCCCCGCACTAAAAAAAACCCTCGGTACGATGGGCTGCTGACTTGAAGTCTGGCCCTGATGACCTGAATATCCACTGGAAGAACCCTGAATAGCCGGTGGGCAGTAAGAACTCTCTATTATAGCACTGAAATAAGGTCCCACTAGAGAACCCTGAGGAGTCGGTGGTGCTAGATATGGGGGCCTGCTGGACTGCCCTCTCACAAACTGACCTCTAACCCCAGACGGGGCACCTCTGAACTCTCCAGAATATCTAAACCTCTTATCTCTCATAACCTGTTCTCGGCTACGCCGACGTACACCCTCAATCCTCCGGGCTAACTCTACAACTAGCTCATAATAAGTCCTCATCTCAACCTCTCGGGCCATAGCGGCCTGAATGCCAGTGTGCAAACCCGCAACAAACCTCCGTACTCTCTCCGCATCAGTAGGGAGTATCATAAGTGCATGGCGAGACAACTCAAAGAACCTTGCCTCATAATCGGTCACTAACATCTGACCCTACTGGAGTTGCTCAAATTGAAACCGCAACTCTTCCCTCTCGGATGGTGGAATATACCAATCCAGGAAAATACGGGTGAACCTATCCCAAGTCATGAGAGAAGAATCTACTGGCCTGCCAAGAGGATTGGACTGCCACCATCTATGGGCCCTGCCCTCCAGCTAAAGGTAGCAAAGTCTACCCCATGTGAATCCAATATCCTTATGTTGTGCAGTCTGTCCCTGCACCGATCAACGAAGTCCTGGGGATCCTCATGTCGCTCACCCCAAAGAGAGGAGGATGTAGTCTGGTCCATCTGTCCAATAGTTTATGCGGCTCGCCGGCCTCAGCTGGTCTGGGCTCAGGTGTAGCTGCTGCCACTGGCTGGGCCCCGCCTACGGGTAGTGCACCCTAGGTTTGATATACAGCATCTGCCTGCCCATAAGCCTGTGCGGTAGGGGTTTGTTCTCCCCCTCCCGCTTGAGATGTGGATGGATCTGCCGGAAATAAATCGGCTTGAGTCATAGTATCCATGAACCGCAGCATACGACCCTTGACTTCCTAAAATCCTGGTGCGGATGTGAAATCCACCGGAGCTGGCTCTGCTGCGGGCACCTCGCCCTGTTCCTCGAGGATAGAATCCTCTACTGGATCCACTAGTGGCATAACTGGAATAACTTTGGGACGTCCTCGTCCCCTACCACAGGCTAGAGCCCTCCCTCGGCCTCTGCCTCGGCCTCTAACAACAAGGGGGCAACACTTCCCTTGTCTCGAACCTCAGTAGAGCGTTCTCACCATCTGTGAGAGAATAAGAGAAAGATACTTAGTACTACATCAATTGCACGATAGGAGATGAACAAAGGTGGTTTCCTAACACCCTATAGCCTCTCGAAGATAAGTACAGACGTCTCTGCACCGATCCGCAAGACTCTATTAGGCCTGCTCAGAACTTATGAGACCTACTGAACCTAGTGCTCTGATACCATGTTGTCACGACCCAATTTCACCTATAGGTCATGATGGTGTCTAGTAGCACAGCTAGGCAAGCCGACTAGTGAACTAAACATATATTTCCTCTCTTAACAAATTTTTGAGTAATTAAACTCTTCTTACTTGCCAGATTTAAGAAAATATAGAAGGTTCTAATTAAATAAATCCAAGAAAAATAATTCAAATCACAATTCTACTAATGAGTGTGCCAAGACCTGGTGTCACAAGTATATGAGCATCTAGTAGATTATACAAACTTCTAATCAATGTTTGAATATGAAATAGAAAGAATACAAAGTTCAAAAGAGAGAGACTCTAGGGTTGCAGAACGACTCATGAAGCAGCTCACCACTAAGTCTCGGGATATCTGGGGTACGCGCCAGTAGAACCTCCTGTTGCACCTATCTCAGGTCATGCACAAAAAGTGTAGCAAGGGCAGCATCAGTACGTAACAACGTGTACCCAGTAAGTATCAAGACTAATCTCGAAGAAGTAGTGATGAGAGGTCGACTTTGACACTCACTATGGGTCAATAATATTAAAATAAAAATATTTAAATAAACATGGTTTATGTGAATCACAAAAATTTTCATAACAAGCGGAAATAAATAATTCTTTCAAATTCAATAATTTCCAATAAATCATTTATCACAAGCTGCAATAAGAATGTCAAGGTATCGTGTAATTGTTATTATTAAGCAGAATTTATACCGAGGTCGTACGGCCCGATCCAGAGTGTCGTGTACACTGCTGAGGGACGTGCGGCACGATCCATAGATGCATTTATCTACTGCCTAGGCGTTCGACCCGCTCCACAAGAAGAGAAGGAATATTTATAAGCATTTGACTTAAATATTAATAAGGTTTTATACGAAAATAATACGAATTTCATTAGCAGTCTTTCACAATTTCCCCAACAAATATTTAATAAAATTAGACATTTAAATTTAACAAGTATAGTGCAAGAATTCCAAATAGTTCATGAATTGAGTCCTAAAACTATCCGAACAATAGCATAATAGTAGCTACGAACGGACTCTCGTCACCTTGTACGTACGTAGCCCCCACAATTAGGAACAATTATTTATTTCTAACACTTATGGGGTAAATTGCCTCTTACAAGGTTAGACAAGAGACTTACCTCGTCTTAAAGTTCACTTCCCGATCAAAATTTCGTATTAAAGCCTCAACTTGGTGCCGAAAAATCCAAAACTAGCCAAATATTATATAATTTAATCATTACATGCTCAATAATTCGAAATTAGATCATTGGATTAATTACCCGACCCAAAATGGTAAAATTTCTAAAATTCACCCCAGGTCCACATACCCGGATTTCGGATATTTTTGGAGGAAATCGTTACCCATTATCTTAAGAACTCAAATATACAATTTTCATCCCATTCCATAACCATTTCCGTGGTTAAAATCTCATTTTAGCAAAAAACTAAGTTTTTCATCTAAACCCTTGATTTTAACAATTTACATGTTATAATCTACCCATAATTAATGTATTTAACTCACAATAAGTAGAATTAACTTACCTCCAAGTTGTTAGGTGAATACTCCTCTCAAGAAGCTCTAAAATCGCCCAAGAATAAAGAAAATGTGCTCAAAAATGGCTGAGCCCTGACTTAAATGAAGGTTCTGCCTTATGTGATTTCCGCATCTGCGGCTCAACAACCATATCTGCGGAAAGAGCCTCGCAGATGCGGTCCTTCCCCTAGCTGGCTCCTTACCTTCTGCGACCAGCGACTCGCTTTTGCGAGAACGCTTCTGCGGTGAATGTGTCGCACCTGCGACCTCCGTCTGCTCCTGCGCTGCCTTCCTCGCACCTACACCTTCGCAGGTGCGGTCCATGTCACTGGCAGCCCCCCTCCTGGCCGCTTATGCGGCTCGTGGATCGCTTCTGCGAGCTCGCACCTGCGGCTGGCCAAGCGCAGGTGCGATTGCAGCAGAAGCTGAAAGCTTCAGCTGCTGCTCCTAAGTCCAAATTTGGTCCGAGCCTTGTCCGGTTTATACCCGAGGCCCCCGGGACCCCGCCCGAACATACCAACAAGTTTGAAATCATAAAACGGACTCGCTCAAACCCTCAAAACGTGTAAACCAACATCAAAACTAAGAATCATACCTCAAACCAAATTTATTCAACTTAAAATTTTCAAATTCTTCAAACTTACTCCAAACGCGCGTGAAAGTCTTAAATCACCATACGGAAACTCCCAGGCTCGGAATTCCAAACACACCTCGATTACTCCAAAATCTACTCCAAACCATATTTAAAGAACCTTAAAACCTTCAAATAGCTAACTTTCACTATTAGGCGTTAAAATGCTCCCGGGTTGTCCAAAACCCGATTCGAACATACGCCCAAGTCCAAAACAATCATACGAACCTATTGGAACTGTCAAATCCCGATTCCAGGGTCATTTTCTAAAAAAGTTGACCGAAGACAAACTTAGCCTTTTTAAGGCCAACTAAGGAACCTAGTGTTCCAATTTCAACCTGAACCCTTCCAAAACCCGAACTAACCATCCCCGCAAGTCATAAAGTAGTAAAAGCACATACGAGGAGTATAATTTTGGGGAAGGGGTTCTAGAAGGTAAAATCACCGGTTGGGTCATTACAGGGGCATAAGACCTATTAGGCAACGCCCGAATTTTAAAGGTTACGGCCATCCCCACTCGGGGACTGTCATCTTAGGTAAGTCGGAATAACTTGGGATAGCGATATTAAAATGGAGCAACACCTAAACTAAAAAGGCTACGGCCATATTAACATGGCTCGGAGATGTCCGAGACCCGAAACAAAAACAATAAGGCCTTAAAATTTCTTAACCAGTTCTAAAGGCTACCCTCAGCAGACTATGATCTAAAAAAGTCTAAGTACTTCAGGGAAAAACATTTACGGTCACATCGAACCCCCATGATGCCTTAAAACAAAATAAAGTTGAAGGCAAGGTTTGTTCGAACCTCTGAACATAACCTAACTATTGCATGCTAAGGTATTTAGATCTTTGCAAATATAAGTAAATAAAGCAAAGAGAAAATTCAAAAACTATTAAAGGGAAAAAAGCCTTATATACATAATCAAAAAATTCTTTTTACAAGGGCCAAACAGCCCCGATGCAAATTTTTGCAAAGGCCATACGTCCTCAACAAAAGGATAATACAAAAAAAGGCCTATGTGGCCTAGTCCTCGCCGGGGGCAGCATCATCATCTTCAGGGTTTCCACCACCCACAGACTTACCCAAATCTTCGGATTCCTCGTCATCTTCGGGATAGGCTAATTTTTTGGCCCCGGCTTTGAGCTCTTTGGCACTTTCAATCTCAGCCGATAAGTCGAAACCCCGAGCATAAATTTTCTCGAGGGCCTCCCTTCGAGATTGAATTTTCATATGCTCGATGATATCTTTTGCTCGAATATGAGCCACCTCGGCATCGGCCTTATAAACGACCACCATCTCGTCGACATCAACTTTAATTACTTTGACCTCCGACTTGACCGCTTCAAGATCCTTGGCCAGATTTTATCGATCGGAGACGGCCGATTTCAACTGGGACTGGAGCTCTTCGATCTTCTTGGCATGCACCAAGTACTTCTCCTTTACAGCTCGAAGCTGGACCTCAGCCGAAGCCAGTTGTTCCCGGGCGGTCTCCTTTTCTAAGGCCAAACAGTCCATGTTCTTTTTCCATTCTTTTGTCTCAGCCTTTACCGTATCCACCTCTCCCCGGAGCTGTCCGATCTGGTCAAGCTTCTGTTGGACCTGCGGGTTCAGACCATTAGCCACCATATCTTACTCCTCGTCACTAACCTCAAATATTATACCTGCTCAACCAGGTCGGCATGCTCCTTTTGAGCCGTCTTCAGCTCAGCTTGAAGATCCTTGACCTTCCCCCCATGTTGCTCACTGAGAAGTTTTAAGCGTTCCTCTTCTCAATGAGCTCTCGGGCCTCGGCCTCATGGTGGTTTAAATCTTCTCGATATCGGAGAAAAGTCTCGTGATGAAGCACGGAGGCCTACAAACACAAAGGAAAAGGTTACGATTATTTATGACTTAATCTAAGTACATAATGAAAAAAGTCATCAAGATGCATTCAAAGTTACCCGGTTTAATGCTTGTTGGGCTTCGTTGAACAAGCAATGCGCTTCCACATCGTTCATCTTTGCTTTATCCTCTTCGGTCACCAGGCACCAAAGATAACTTAAACCCCCACTGGGACAGAGAGGACCCGGGCATCCTCCGGAATAGACATAATAATTGACCGCTTCTGGTCAGAATCTGCACTCGGAGCTGGGAACCGGTTTACTAGTTTCGGACTTGAAGAAGGCCTGTTGGTTCTCGAAGATGGACTCTTCTTTGGTACCAGTAAGTCACCTAAACCGGTGACGTCCTCCGAGGCGGTAGAATCTAAACCATCAAAAAAGTTGTTAAAGGGGTCTACCACCCCTTGGGGCCCCTCATTTGGGCATCCTTTCAGCGTCTCGGCCTCGTGGATCATGGAGTCGGTAAATAAAGGCAACTAAGAGATATATATCACTCCAAGTGAATGCTTAGAGGCATTATCCTCTGCCCAAGAAGCACCAATCGCAGTCTCTTTTTCCGCCTCCATAACTTGGGGCAAAACGGCCTCGCCCCTCTCTGGTTCGGAGGCCTCGGCCACTGCCTCCTCATAACCCCCCTGGTTTGAGGCAGTTCGGTGTTGCCTCACACGTGAGCCACCAGTTCTGAAGCTTCTTCTTCTTCTTCTTTAGACTCATCCCTCAACCGGTGGATTGAGTCTGACAAGAGCCCTCGGGCGCTGGTGCTTTCCTTGGGTTTGCACACCAACCTCCTTTTCAATTTTTTCTTCGCCGAGTTTGGAGAACTCGGAGCCCTTCTCCTCTTCTTATCCTCACTTTGCCTCGGGGCAGGGACTCGACGGGGATTTCCTTGTCACCAAATGGAGGCCTCATGGTGACATATTTAGAAAGACCAGCATAAAACATAAAATAAAAAAAAATGAGTAAGAGCTCAGCAACATGGAGAGAACCCA
This sequence comes from Nicotiana tomentosiformis, assembly GCF_000390325.3. Lineage (NCBI taxonomy): Eukaryota > Viridiplantae > Streptophyta > Magnoliopsida > Solanales > Solanaceae > Nicotiana > Nicotiana tomentosiformis. Next base: position 73,067,634 of record NC_090812.1, on the reverse strand, counting down.
AGTGTTGTTCACTCAAAAAAGGAATCTCACCGTGAGAACGGCCACCCACCGTCCCTTCGAAAGTTTGCACCATGCACGCTCGGAATACGGCTTCTGTGAGACAATGCCCTCGACCCACTCATTGAGTTGATGAACTGCATCCAGAACCAAAGAAACAGTTGCATCGACACCAAACATCGATAAGAAAGGAGAAAAAGAGAGTAAAAATAAAATTCTGGGGAATTAAGAAACTTTACTTACGTTTTGTGTTCCATTACTCGAGGAACGACATGTACTCGGCTGGGATCAAGTCCGAGGTCCTCACTCGGACAAATCGGCCCAGCCAACCTCGATCTCGATCTTCATCGATGCTCGAGAACAGGTCTTTAGTGGCCCAGCATGCAAGTTTAATTAGCCACTGGAAGAATCGGGGATTGTATAGGCGCATCAGATGATCAACGGTGAATGGACATCCATCAATCTTACTCGCGAAGAATTGGAGGACAATGACTATCCTCCAAAACGAAGGGTGGATCTAACCAAGGCACACCTCGTACCTTTTACAGAATTGAATGATCACCGGGTTCAACGGGACCAACGTAAAGGGATAAGTGTAAACACTTAAGTATCCCTTAATATGGGTAGTGATATCTTCTTCGGGCCCAGGAACCACCACGTCTTTTCTGTCCCAGTTGCAGTCCTTTATGACTGTAGGGAGGATCTCTTCGGTGATCGAGCAAATATACCTTGAGACATTTTCACCCCAGCCCGGAACGGATGAAGGTTTTTCAATCTTGAAGTTGGCGGTCACCGAGCACCTGCCAGGAATAAACGCTCCAAGAAAAGGTTCCGTCGTTGGTTCCTCACCGGCCGGCCGTGATGAAGAAGCGGTTTCTTTTTAAGGAACCGTCTTAGAAGTATTTGCCATTTTATTTTGAATAAAGATCAAGGGGAGGAAGTTAAAAGGGTGCACTTAATGGTTTGGAGTGAAAACAAGCGAGAGTTTTACAAAGATCTCAGGTAATCTGGGTACAAGTGCTAGAAAATGCAAAGATTTTTAAGAACAAGAGTAGAAAAGGTTTGAATGTAAAGTTTGAATGAATGAAGGAGGGGGTATTTATAATTTTCAAACGATGGTAAAAACATCAGGAGTGGCCGACCAACAACCGGCGAACATTTAATGCCATTAAGACGTGACTGACGAGATGTTTCATTCATTTTGTCATTTCTGACGCGAAGTATTGAGGCGAGAATCAGTAGCTCATATCATTTATCATCGTTTACTCTTCAAAAAATGAGGGGACTATCTGTATACGGCCAAAATTCGGCTCGTCTATTGCATGACATATCAGGATTAAAACGTAATGGGTTGAAGATCGACCCCGAGTTCTATCAAACCAGGATACGAGGTCAGAATGCCCGTCCTCGAGAACATCGAGTCCATGACCCCGAAATTGACCCTGACCCTGAATAAACTCGAGGAAACATTGCCAGACTGAATAACGGAAGGCCTAAATATCCATAACCGGTCGAGTATCACGATAAAAATCTCAGCAAGTATCAATGAGAAACCAGCTAATTAGCAAATTATGGGATTTTTACCTTTTATAGAATTGTACCTAAAGTAGGACTCCCCTACTATATAAAGGGGGTCTGATTATTTGTAAAATACATTGTAACATCCACTCAGAAGTAATATATTATTATTTTCTCTTTAAGTCCTATTTCAACTGTGTCTTGACACTGATCGAAGTGCATTCTGCTAAAATGTGGCTCTGCCCCAAGGCTGTTACTATTCAATTCGTGTGGTTTGAATTTACTTTATCATATTTTATTTTCAATTACAATTTTACTTGTCGCTTTGTATTAATTTAATCCACATATCCTTAAACCCGTTTACAAATTCAATTGTTATCCGATTTTGAGGGTAAATAGTATACAAGTTAAATACAATACCAAATCCACAATTAATGACTATAGCACGATCAACGCATAGGAAAACATATGAATAGGAGTACTGCATGTAAGATACTTACAAGTTAGAAACCTTTGGATTGCCTCGTGAATTACCCGTGATAAATTGGGAGAGCAAATTAGTGTAAGGACTTTTGTCTACTATTGCTTCTGGATCAATTCCAACAAGAGGATTTCCTACTGGATTCCTGACATTGTCCATGCCACTCTGCAAACTGGTCAACCCAACTTCTGCTAGTCCCTTTAGTATCTCGGGCACATCATGTTGTACAAATTCACGAATGTGCCAATTTTGCCTTGTTGTAATATCAGCACATCCTTCCTTCCCGTATTTCCTTATCACACTTGCCAAGTATCGAGTCTATGCACTCGTTGTTACTCCATTTGGATGCTTCAATCTCATCATGAACCGGCCATCTGGTCACCAATAAAAGTATGATATTCATGATCATGGAGTTGATTTTTAAGCTTCCATGTTCCCAAAGCTATGTATCCTAAGCTCAAAAATCCGTTAAAACAGCTGAACAAAATGACAACTTAGAAACTCTATGACATTTTGATAGACATAAAAACTTCCTCAATGATACTATATTACAAGCTAGTACAACTAACAGAATGATCAACAGTAGAGAGTCAATAGATAACAGAAAAATATGATTGAAACATGTATTTGGATATAGCATTTCAAGAAAAGAATTCCATTGAACTTCATCAAAGGGTTTCCCACAAAAATTATATGAGAAATCCATAGGTTTAGTATCATTCAGATGCTGAACACTAAGCAATATTTACTCTTTCAACAAGTAGTGAATATGTCTCTAACTCGTGAATGAATCCTAGAATGATGCCTTGTTACTGCTTCTGCTGTTTCTTCTCCAACCTTCAATTCTGGGAATACAAATCCTCTTTGGCTGAACAACGTATCGATCAGGTTCTCCAAAGCCTCAGGTGTCAATCGAAATCCATCTCAATATAAATATAAAGCATTATCATAAAACATTGCAAATACTTCGTCTCCACACTTCTTCTGCGTATCAAAGTTGAACGTGAAAGTACAAGAGGGCGGGTGAATTGCCTATTTAAAAATTATATTATAAGTAGTTGACTAGTTTACCAATTAGTCGACTATAAATAAGAGCAGGATAATAGTAATGTAGAAATAAAATGCAGGAAATAAAGACACCAGAATTTTATACTGATTCGGATTCAATGTGAATCCTACTACAGTCCCCTTGGGTTGCAAGGGTGTTCTCTTTCAGTGATCGAAGTTTCTTTAGTACAAAATGGTTGATGTAGCTTTACACCAACAGTTTGATCTCTATGTCACTTTTCTCTTCTTGATACAATGCCTCACCAATATTTTTCTCTTTTTCTTCTCTCACTAATTACACAGCAGATCTATAAGAACTACAATGCTTGTTTGGAGTAGAATAAAATGAGTAAAAATGGTTCATTCAAAGTATATCAGCTTCAAGTCTGGAAGATATGTATATAAACACTTCATGAGGCCTTCTTGACTCTTGAATAACGTGAATCTTGAAAGATTGCAAACCCAAGGGAGTTAATCCTTGAAAGGAATCATAGATTGATTCTTTCAAAGAATAAAGTCAAGTTTCTGTTGATCTTCCTTGATTTGTGATCTTGACAAGCTTTTCATCCGCTAGGCATATCTTTTCATTACTTGAGTGATTTGCGATAGATCCCTTGATTTCTGACTTCAACAATCTTCAGTGCATCCCTTTGCGATCTCGTTTCCCTTTGATTTGGGACCTTCCAGTAATAGCTTCCATCAATCATTTATAGAATCACTGATTGATTCTTCTTCCGGATCTCCGTTGCTTCTTCCTTTTTCATCGCTAATCATTGATTCTTTTCCTTGCGTTGCTTTTGGAGATCTTGTTAATAGATTGTTTCCTTAATCTATTCTTGACTGGTATTGCTTCTTGATTCTTTTATTTTATTCCTTGTGATCCTTCACCAAATGTGATATATTATTTTTCATCATTGAAATTTATAATTAACAATCTCCCCTTTTTGATGATGACAAAATATATATATATATATATATATATATATATATATATATATATATATATATATATATATATATATATATATGACATCCTTGTAATCGACTCTCACTCAATAGATAATGCATATACTTCAGTCGACTCCCCCTCAATAGGTGTTGCATAGTTAGTCGACTCCCCCTCAACAGATACTGCATATACTTCATTCGACTCCCCTTAAACAAGAGTTGCCAACAGTCTGTCATGCAATGTAAAACTTCTTTCTCCCCCTTTTTGACATCAGCAAAGAGGGGATATGCATATATGCAAATTATAGGCAAATAAAATACCGGCAGACACAGCATAGGCAAATATTATAGGCATGCAGAGTTTAGCAAAAATAAAGAAACGAAATATCCAGCGACTAGTTATCCAGTCCAAAATAGCAAAACAACAAAAAGAGATTGATTGAAACTTCCATAACTAACGACGCAAGAAATAAGTAAGATTTTTGCAAATCGCTTCCTTCAGAGGTTCAAAGCTGGCATTGGCTGACACTGTCACCCCATCAATCCTGCCATGTACTTACTTGAAAGCTTTGACTGCATTTTCTCCAAGTTTGAGAATTTTAAGCATCATCTTTAAAACATCGGACCCAGTCTCCTTAGAGATCGCATGGATGTCCTCAACAGTGAATTGAGTTGCAAGTGTAGACATGTAATTTTTGACCCTCTCCGAAATTTTGCACCTTTTAGTCCTTAAATGTCGGTTTTGGGTCTAATTTGCTATTTTAACTATTCTCTGTTTGGGAATACAAGCAAGAGCCGACGCCGGGACTCGAACAAAATCGGAATAAGCCAACAGGAATCCGCAGACCAAAGCTCGAACAAACTGTGAACCTCGACTCCTCGAACGCGGACCAGATCTCAAGTATAACCCATTTTCATTTCACTTGCTTATCGAAATCTAATTTTTGAAAGAGAGAAACTAATGTAGTTTTGTGTGATTTTTTGATCTGAATTGCTAAAGACTAATACTAAAATGTGAAAATTTTTTGGGCTTCTTTCATCCTCGAAATCAAGAGGAAAAGAATTCATAGAAAAGTTTTGCCCCAATCTCTTTCCCAATTTTTCGTCCGCCCTCCTCCTCTCTTGTGATGTGTGTGAGTATATATGAAAGGTTCTCTGGAGTGTTATGTGCAAGGTCACGTGAGAGTATGGATTGCTCTCCAAGAAAAATTCTCTCCAAAATTGTGTGGTCCCAAAGTCAAAAAGAAATCCCTCCTTCGTGCTATTATTATCTGTTTAGTAATGTGTCATTGTAGTGATAAAAAATAATAATAAAAGAAGAAACAAAAAACAAAACAAAACAAAAAAATGAAAGAAACGTAACGAGAAAAAAGGCTAGTAATTTGTGCCAAAAACGTGAGTTGGTGTAGATGAGAATTGTTAAAGTAGTAAGATAGAAAATTTACAAAAGTATCTAAAATAATTAAACTCAAAAATGTGTAATTAACTATAACTATGAGAATTATTTCACAAAACTAGACTTCCTAAGATTAGATAAAACTAGGTAAAATGTATTTTTATATTTTCTTTTGTGTAAAAGAACGTCTCAAGAATAAGAAAGAAGAAATTGAAATCCTAATCGTCATGAAATCATATTTAAGAAGAATACGTGACTATTTGTTTTGTTAATTTTTAATTTTATCAAAAGTAAGATAAATCATATGTACCGCAAGAAGGTCCTTAATGATGGTCAACTTGTTGTCAATAGCAGTCAGTTTCTCCAAAAGATCAGCAATACTTACACTATGATGGGAAACATAGGCTTTGATCTTGGAATCAGACTGAACGTTCTTGACTTCACCTTCCTATTTTTACACCCATGAACCCTTAGCACACACATACCCCATACTGGCGAAAGCTCTAGAGTTGTAGGATTTTGAAACATAGACAAAAGGGTATTCTGAGATAGAGATATTGTGGGCTTCCAAAATATGGGTGATGGCCATACCATAGGGCAAACTGTTAGGATCATCAACACTCTCAATCATGAAATTTATGACCCATGAGGATAGTTTAACCTCGAGTTTGGTCACAAGACAATAGACAAGAAAGGTATCTCGTTGAGAGAAGGTGGAGTAAGATCCAGTGCGAGGAAGAAGAGTAGTTACAACAAAGTGGGTCAGTACTCGAGTTTCAAAACTAACATCACTGGGACCTAACTGGTTAGGAAGAAAATCATATAAAGCGCACTCACTCTAACGGCATACCTTTTGCATGATGGGTCAGCGAAAAAATGGGAACAACGGCTTAAGCCATTAGGTGTAGGCGCTTTCCAGAGGTGGAATCTTCTAGTTCTTCCTATTTGACCCGAAACCGATCGATCTAGCCATGACACTCAGCAGTACAACATTTTGCTTGATCAAAAGAAATTTCAAAATCATCAGGCCAAGTATTCTTGAAAAGCATAGTAAAACTGGAACACTTACACTGAAAAATAGAGTCAAACATGGCACAATCAAAGACAATGCGTTTTCCTAAAACTAGAGATTCTAACTTATCAGGCGTGCTAAAATGAATATTGGCATAAAACATCTCAATAAGGGTTCATACACTTTGGGAGGGGGTACAGAGAGAAATTTAGAGCATCCTTGAAAAACAAACAAATCTTTTACCTTATAATTGAGGGCCTCCATTTCACCAAGGTCGACTACTCTGCCATAAGCAATGGGCTTGTTTTTCAAAGTAACAAAAAAATCCCCATTTGGGGTATCCCAGAAATTGAGGTCGGACTCTAGAGAACTCGAGAAGTCTACTTTGGATTTCTTGGGGGTAAGAGATTCATGGTGGTCTTCCATAGGCCTTTTTCCAAGGGCTTTTTCTCCTATTTGGTGAGAGTGGTCTGATAGTTCTGCTTGAGAAGAGGCAAACCCTTATAAGTGGTCATACCCTAGATCTACTTATTCTGGGGGATGAGAAGAGGGCTTTCCCTTAGAACGAGTACTTTTTCTAGTGGAGGCAGATGGATTATTGGAGTGTTTAGCCATGGAAATATTTTGAGGAAGAGTTTGAAGGATTTTTGAGGAGGGTTTCTGAGCGATAGGAATAATAAAGACGGAGAAGAGTGGTTGAGAGGATTAAAAAGGACGGGATTTTGACCGTTGAGTGCAGGAAAGGAAAGGATATCAGTGAAGGGTCATGATGATTAATTTTCCTTTCTTAAAAGTTGCGACTGATGGGAAAAGAGAGGGAAATCGGAGGCGCTAAATTAATGCATACTTACACAAAGAAACAAAACTAAAAACATTAGGCACACAAGAATTGAAACTAACACATAGGTCCTAATATTTAAGATCAATAGAAATAATACCAAGTAGTTCTCTTAGGGAGCAAAATCTTTCTTCAAGTAAAGGCTTAGTGAAAATGTCTGTTAATTGATTAGTGGTGCCAACAAATGATAATTCTATATCTCTCTTGAAGACATTATCTCTAATGAAATGATGTTTGATGTCTATATGCTTAACCCTAGAATGATGCACATGATTCTTTGAGAGACATATAGCACTAGAGTTATCACAAAATATTTGAATAGGTTTAAAAAATAATTCATAGTCACCCAGTTGATGAGACATCCATAGTAACTGTGTACAACATTGCCCGATGGCAATATATTCTGCCTCAGTCGTGGATAATTCAATTGAGCCTTGTTTCTTACTGTCCCATGATATTAATTCCTTTCCTAGTAATTGACATGTTTCGCTAGTGCTTTTTCTGTCTTCCTTATCACCTGCATCTGAAAAACCTTCCAACTTAAAATTGTTAGAACGTGGATACCATAGTCCATAAGAAATAGTTCCGATGAGATAATGAATTATTCTCTTTACTGCAGTCAGATGCGACTCCTTAGGAGCTGACTGAAACCTAGCACATTTACATACATTAAACATAATATCTGGTCGACTGGCAGTTAAGTAAAGCAAGGAGCCAATCATTCCACGATATTTAGTTTCATCAACAGGATTTTCTTTTTTTTCCTTGTCAAGATTTATTGACGGGCTCATTGGCGTACCAATTGCTTTAGCACTGCTCATACCGAACTTCTAAATTAACTCCTTTGTATATTTCGTATGGCATACAAATGTTCCTTCTTCAGATTGTTGAATTTGAAGTCCAAAAAAAAAATGTAAGCTCTCCCATCATGCTCATTTCAAACTCACTTTGCATAAGACTAGCGAATTCTTTGCACAAAAGAGGGTTAACACTTCCAAAGATAATATCATCAACATAAACTTGAATAATAAGATTACCTTCTGATGATCTTTTGATAAATAGTGTAGTATCTACTTTACCTCATATAAACCCATGATCAAGTAGAAATGAACTGAGTCTTTCGTACCAGGCTCGTGGAGCTTGTTTGAGTCCATACAGAGCTTTAGTCAACTTATACACATGGTAAGGGAATTTTGAGTCTTCAAAACCTGGAGGTTATTTTACATATACCTCCTCATCAATAAAGCCATTTAAAAAGGCACTTTTGACATCCATCTGAAAAAGTTTAAATTATTTGAAGGACGCGTATGCAAGAAGAATCCGTATAGATTCTAGTCGATCTACTGGAGCAAAGGTTTCATCGTAGTCGACTCTTTCCTGCTGTGAGTAGCCTTGCGCTACTAATCTAGCTTTATTTCTCACGACCTTTCCATATTCATTGAGCTTATTTCTGAAAACCCATGTCGTTCCAATTATAGTAGCATCTGCAGGGTTAGGCTGCAGTTTCCAAACTTGGTTATTATCAACTTGATCGAGTTATTCCTGCATTGCTTGTACTCAGCTGGAGTCTTTTAAGGCTTCCTCAACCTTCTTTGGTTCAATCTGGGAGATGAGTGCTACATTTGCCTTTTTCTTGAGAGCTCCCCTGGTTTTCATTCCTTTACTTAGATCTGCTATGATAAACTTTTGAGGATATTCCGGTTCACTTCTCCACTCATTTGGATGTGTTGCAATCGTATGAGTAGTTGACTCCTTCTGTGATTATGGTTGACTATTTATAGGCTTATTAGTTGACTCTGTGACACCGTCTAGCTTATCAGTCGACTTTTAAGGTTTGCTTGACTGTGGTGTTTCTTGACTGATATCTTCATCACCTGCAATAATTCCTTTCTCGGCCGCAGTGTTATTTTCATCGAATATGACATGTACTGATTCTTCTACAGATAAAGTATGTTTATTATAAACACTAAAAGATCTATTGTTAATGGAATAACCCAGAAAAATACCTTCATCACTTCTTGGATCAAATTTTTCAAGATTGTCTTTACTATTATTGTGGATAAAATATTTGCTGCCAAAAGGATGGAAATAACCTATGCTAGGCCGTTTACCTTTTCATAGTTCATATGGAGTCTTATTCAAGATAGGTCTTACAAGACATCTACTGAGAATGTGGCAGGATGTGCTTACTGCTTCTGCCCAAAAGTGATTTGGCAAGGAATATTCTAATATCATTGTTCTGGCCATATCTTGTACAGTTCTATTTTTTCGCTCAACTACTCCATTCTATTGAGGTGATCTTAGAGCTGAGAAGTTGTGAGTATATCATTGAACATTGCAAAAATCTTCAAATGCTCTGCTTTCGAATTCTTCTCCATGATCAATTTGAATAGTTGTAATAAGGTACCCCTTTTCTCTTTCAACTCTCTTACAGAAAATCTCAAAGTTTTTCAAAGCTTCATCTTTGTGAGATAGGAAAATCACCCATGTAAAACGTGAGTAGTCATCAACAATAACAAATGCATATCGTTTTTCTCTTATGCTAGCAGTTCTGGTAGGTCCAAATAAATCCATATGGAGCAATTGTAAATGCTTGGTGGTAGACACAATGTCTTTGTTTTTGAAGGAGTTTCTGGTTTGTTTACCAATTTGACATGCATCACATACATGATTTCTAGAAAAGTTGAGTTTAGGAGGATTAATAACTAAATCATGCTTGTAGAGTTTTTCAATGAGATGAATGCTTGTATGACAAAGTTTCTTATGCCACAACCATGGATCATAAGATATAGATTCTAAGCAGATGTGATTATCTAGATTTTCAAAACCATCAAGAATATAAATATTTTCATACCTTATTCCTCGGAGTATTATTTTACCTGTCTCATCTTCAATGGCACAACATGTTTTCTTAAATTTAACTTTGTACCTTGAATCACATAGCTGACTATATACTCAGGAGATTGTAGTTGAGTCCATCTACAAGATACACTTCAGTAATATCACAACTGTTATTGAATGGAACTGTGCCAGTGCCAACTACCTTTCCTTTTGAGTCATCGCCAAATTTGACACTTCCTCCATTTATCTTTGTAACTTCTTTGAACATGTTTTTTTCACCTGTCATGTGACTGGAACACGCACTGTCTAAGTACCATTTTTCTTTGTGGCTCTTCCTGTGGTGTTCCTGCAAAATAGAATTATCACTTTTTTTTAGGTACCCAAACTTGCTCGGGTCCTTGTTGGTTAGTTCTACTAAGATCAGGATTGTTTTTGGGTTTCCAAACCCATCCTGAAACATTAGATTTACAAAATCGACATAAAGAGTATTTATGTCCACTTTTATTATAGTAGTGACACATAAGGGTTGATCCATTTTTTGATCTTCCACTTGTGTTAGAACTTGTGGACTCAGTTCTAACTGGTCCTTTTCTAGTTGACTTATAAGTCGCCTTGTTAGACTCGATAGAACTGTGACTGGTGGACTTGCGCATGCCATTAAGTTGCATTTGCAATTCTTGAACTTCATCTTGAAGTACCTCTTTTTCAATTTCACATACTTCAAGCTTGAGTCTTAGTCTTTCTTTTCCCTTCTGAGTCTCCTTAGTTCATTCATCATTTTTTGACTCTTTTAGAGTAAGGTCAAAAATATCCTGCAATTCATTACATCTATCACAGTTATAAAATCTTACCTCGCTTGTTTCACCTCGTGCCATGAAACAATTTTCATTATCATCTTTGCATTCGTCGTCTGATGCATCTTCATCAGTCTAGCAATCGGAGAGTTTGTCCATGTCATTTTCCAGAATTGTCATGAAGCATAGATTTGCTATTTTCTCGTGTTCTAAACTGCCTTCATCACTCCAACTTCCAAAAGATTTGTTTTTATTAAATCCTCTGGAGACCTTTCTTTTAAGATCTGGGCATTCAGCTTGGACATGCCCATATCTTCCACACTCATAATATTTTCCATCATTCTTGTCTTGTTCATTATATTGCCTGGTTTGCCTGGGGGGCATCCTACCTCTTCTTGTGTTCTGTATCTTCTCTATCACGACCCAAAATCCAAAAAGGCCGTGATGGCGCCGGACACCAATGTCAGGCAAGCCAACCATAATCAATTAACTTAATTACCCATTTTAGTATTTTTGAAATAAAAATTTCTTCAATAAAATTGTAAAGATAAAACTCATAGAGTAAATGATAAATATTTTTAGCAACTAAATTTCTAAACAATTCACAACCATTCCCAAAACCCTGTGTCACAAGTGCATGAGTATTTACTAGGGAATTAAAAATAAAATACAGTAGTTGTCCAGAATACAAATTAGACAGGAAAATATAATAACTCTGAAGGAGACTCTGTTAGCTGTGGATCGTAATATAGAATGCAGCTCACCTATGTCCCCACAATTATTAACCATACCTATGCTCCCACAAGGCCGCTATACATATATATACTTGCACAATAAAATGTGCAGCAAGTACAGTATGAGTACGAAAATAACGTGTACCGAGTAAGTATCAAGCCTAATCTCGAAGAGGTAGAGACGAGATGGCCAACTTTGACACTCACTATGGGTCAATAATATTTAAATAATTATGAGATAGAAATATTTATATCAACGTGGTTCACAGAGTTAACAGTAATTTTATTGACCAGTAAAAATAATTAAATTCCTTCAATGCAGTAATTCTCAATATATTAATTAAATTCCTTCAATTTCAATAAATTTTCAAATCTATCAATTAGTCTCATTTACAGGAATAACAATAATTCTTAACAAACAGGAATAATAATTCAATAGATTCCAAAGATTTCCAGTTTATCAGTTAGTCTCATTTACAGGAATAACAATAATTCTTAGCAAGCAGGAATAATAATTCAGTAAATTCAAATGATTTTCAATTTATCAATTAGCTCACAAGCTGAAATAAACTATTAAGGTATCGTGTGATTATTATTATTAAGCACGATTTCTGCCGAGGACGTACGACCCGATCCAGAGTATTGTGTACACTCCCGAGGGACATGCGACACGATCCATAGATGCATCTATCCTGCCGAGGTGTTCGGCCCGCTCCACAAGAAAGGATGACATTTCTTATGTACCTCCGCAAGGAGAGTATATTTATTATAAGATAAATTCGGGAGGAAGAACAATTTCTTTTAATAATTAATTAATTTAAACAGAAAATCAAGCATATGAGATTTTCATCATTTGATATATTTATCTAATAACTCACAATATATTCATATATATCAATTAATATTAATTAAACAAAGAATACAATTTACACAAGTAATTCATGCTTTGAGTCCTAAACTACTCGGACTTTAGCATTAATAGCAGCTACGCACGGACTCTCTTCACCTCGTGCGTACGTAGCCCCCGGAATTAGCAACAATTATTCAATTTAATCCCTGTGGGGTAATTTCTCCCTCACAAGATTAGACAAGAGACTTACCTTGTCTTAAAGTCCATTTTTCGATTACCACGTCGCGTTGAATTCTCGATTCGACGCCAAAAAATCCGAAACTATCCAGATATTATACAAAATAATTAATATATGCTAAATGATTCGAAATTTATCTATTAAATAAATTACCTTATACAAAATGGTAAAATTCCTAAAATTCACCTCGAGCCCACATGCTCGAATTTTGAAAATTTTCGGATAAAAACGTTACCCATAATCTCAAGAACTTGAATATATAATTTCTACCCAATTCTATAACTATTTTCGTGGTTAAAATCTCATTTTTATAAAAATCTAGGTTTTTCACCTAAGCCTTTGATTTCTAAGATTTACTAGTTATAATCTACCCATAATCTATGTATTTAACTCTAAGTGTGTAGAATTACCTTACCTTTAGTTGAAATCCTCTCTCGAACAGCTCCAAAATCGCCTAAAAATGGAGGAAAAATGGGCTCAAAATGTCTGAGCCCCGATTTTTAACCATTCTGCCCAACAGTGATTTTCGCACCTGCGAAAGAGGTACCGCACCTGCGGAAAAGCCTCGCAGGTACGAGTTTTCCCTCGCCTGCCAAGCCTCGCATCTGCGAAAAATGCTCGCACCTTCGCGTTCGCAGGTGTGCCCGAGATTCCGCACCTGCGATGGCAGACCTCCCCTTCTCTTTTTCGCTTCTGCGCATAAACCTCGCATCTGCGAGAGTCACACCTGCGGCTGTACAAGCGCAGGTGCAAACGTACCAGAAGCTGAAGGCTTCGGCTCTTCTTCAAAATTTCAAAATTGATCTAAGCCTCGTTCGATTAACACTCGGGGCCTCCGGAGCCCCGCCCGAACATACCAACAGGTTTGAAATCATAAAACGGGCTCGCTCGAACTCACGAAACGTGTAAAACAACATCAAATCCAAGAATCATACCCCAAACCAAATTGATTCAAACTTAAAATTTTCAAGTTCTTCAATTTACTTCCAATGCGCCGAAACATACTTAAACTACTCGGAATGACACGAAAATTTGCGTGCAAGTCTTAAATCACTATACAGAATTATTCCCAAACTCGGAATTCCAAACGGACTTCAATTACTCAAAATCCTACTCCAAACCAAATTTAAAGAATTTTAAACCTTCAAATAGTTGATTTTTACTATTAAGCGTCAAAATGCTCCCGGGTTATCAAAAACCCGATTTGGACATACGCCCAAGTCCAAAATCATCATACGAACCTATTGGAACGGTCAAATCCTGATTCCGGGGTTGTTTTCTCAAAATGTTGACTGAAGTCAAACTTGTCCATTTAAAGCTAACTTAAGGAACCAAGTGTTCCGATTTCAACTCACACACTTTCAAATCCCGAACAAACCATCCCCGCAAGTCATAAATCATTAAAAACAAATACGAAAAATTTTATTTAGGGTAACGGGGTTTTAAAAGTCAAAACGACCGGTTGGGTCATTACATTCTCTCCTACTTAAATATACGTTCGTCCTCGAACGTGCTAAGGACTATTCCGAAGTTGTCCAAAATCACAGTTTAACACTTCGAGCACCTACCCGTGCTACCACACCCAATTGAGCACATTAGTTTGAGCCAATCTGAAGATTCTCTCCTTTATTTAGGCGATTAAGCCTTAGAGCTCAATTCTAACATCCAGAATTCTCCACCATGCATGTTTCCAACCTACGAACACTGTATCAATGACTACACGATGCACCAATACAGGGTTGCATACCTTGGTTGAATTTAGATCATGCACCGCACCATTCACATGATCATAATATCATCCTCCGATAACAATAGCCAAAAATTCCACGAATCTGATGTTCACAACACACCTCATGATACCTATAATTCCTGTTTCAACTCTTGAACTGCTTCCACGATGGAAGAAATGTGTAGAAATTCATAACCAACCGCTGAGTCAATAAATTATTGAGTTTTCTCCTTCTGACAAGAACCATTGCCTCATTATGGACCAAATAATGGTATTTGCTCTTTATTATACTTCATATAATCCGATCGTACTGATCCCGAATCCAATAACCTCGTCTCATTTAGTATAAGCTGCTCAGGCAATAAGCCACCTCAAACATGACAAAAAGTCTCATATGACGCAACAATGAGCTAATAAGCTACGGACTCGATTGCGATACATAAGGAAAACAGACTATGGGAAGGATTACTCAACCCACGTGACTAATTAAACAACTGAAAAGGTGTCATGAACCTTCCTCAGAAAATGGGACATAAAACACACAAAATAGAATATAAGGAACTGTACTCAACATCATACTGTTGCGGCGTGCAACCCGATCCGCACAAAACGAATCTATAAGAAAATACTTACAAAGCTAGAATGCTCATTACTTACAAAATATCCGAACATCGGATACAAGCACGCTAAGTGCATAATACCATCCTTGGAAGGACCGACAGCGCCATACGATACAAAACTCAAGCACAACTAAGGTACGATATATGATCTGAATCTCGAGAGCCATCATGCTCACATAACACCATCGCTATGCGGAACCTCAACACATAAGAAAATTATCAAGCCGTTTCGCAACTCATACGACACAATATAGTATTACATGAAATAACCGACGACGAAACGACATCCAACATCTGAATATTCCTCCATAGGGAGCGGTTATGCTGAAATGAACACATCTGGCCTGATATAGAGCCCATATTCATATTCAAATCCATCCATAGACCTCAAGTCGATTCTGATCACATCGTACTAGGCTAATAACCTTTCAAGTATCCATAATAACCCTTTTTCCCATAACATACAAGAATAGCCAGCATAACCAGAACAATACTTCCACAGTCGACAACCAAATGAACCGAGCGCCCTCCAGGCATAAATTCTCGAATCAGCGATATTACCACAATCTTCATACTTGGTTTCAATCTTCACTCAATCAAGTGACTACATGTCACTCTTACACAATCTTTCTGCGAGACACGCTCCCACGACCTTCCGCACTAGGTAACAAGTTTGCACATCCATGCTACCGGTTACACTAATGTTGTAAAGCATATCAAGAATCCACAAATCAATACACAAGGTCTCTTACACCTGACATCAACCTTAGATGATGCCAAAAACAATACCATCTTACTTTAAACATCTAAATCCCTTTCCTGCTCATCCGAGCTCATGACATCCTTGTCAACACCGAACCAAAATCTTGAATCCTCAACTTTCGAATTCTATGCTACTTAGTGCACTTAATCACGTAAATGTGTCAGAGTACAAGAATTCCATCATAGCTCCCGAACCACTAATAGGGTAAACACTTCATCATATAGAAACCTTCTACTTAAATTATTTCAAGAGAACCATTACAACACGTGACTGAATTCCCATATCCATAGAAAATACAGTTCTCAGGTAGTGGTCTAAACCACCATAACTCTTCTGGGATCCCTCTACACATAACATGTCATAATACTTGAATTCCTCCAAACAAAATCAATTACGGCGGCCGTCAAGCCTCGAACGTACCTCCACAAATCACATGCATAATTCAATGTGCTGAAGGAACTGATCATTACCACCATCGTGCCGATTCAACCATTGTTAGCCGATCCGTCTTTTCTCAATTTACTCTCAACTTGCCTTAGAAATAATAATAGCTCCATTCATTACATCACGAACTCAAATCCGCACTCATCCCAAGTGACCTTATTTCACGAGACCACGCTATTTCAAAACCCACTAATTATCTCATATCCCTTCTTGTGCGCACTTTTTACATCTTCAACTGGTACACCCATTCTGATACTTCTTTTATGAATCTGAAGTTATTTTCTTCCGTTTTTCCAATGCTACACCACAACCTGAAGATAACGTAGAGTAGTCCAAGCCCTGTTTCATAATCTGCTGCAAAAGCTCGATACTCAACCTTACTATAGACTCGAGATCCTTAGACACCACACTTTAAATTTTTGAATCCACTAGGACCGTTATTGAGAGTCACTTGCTCTGACTTGTTCCCAAACATGATCAATTCCAAGGCTCTGCTAGCACATGGCCACTTTATCAAGGAAATATCCGACTATTTCACTTTCCTGTGCATTACATCTACACGAAGCATAAACTCTAAGTCTTCCAAAAACCTGAATATGAATTGATAAGGCCAAATATGGCACACATTCCCCAAATACTCTGCTCAAATTACCACTGATGTTTTCTTTCCTTAGTTACAATGACCCACCAATATACCGATAACCAGAAACCGCACAAGTTGATACTACGAAATCCAATCATAGACGGTGGGGCTCTCCCACTTAGCTTGAAGCTACAATTACAAAATTTTGGAATCCACCGAGATTCTTTCTTCATTGTTGACATGATCCTGCACACGCAACTCGCCAAATTTTCTCGAAATCCTTCTATTAATCTTTAATAAACACTCCGAACCACTAGCCACATTTACATATTAAATCTCTTACCGAGTAGCCAGTAGAATTCTTCGCAGAAGCTTCGTCAACACCACGCGACTGCTAGCCTGCTTACAAGAGATAACCCACCTGTGGAAATTACATGCTGACATATTCCAACATCGTTGCACTGGGTGCAATTACTACGAAATCAGTAGATCATCCTGAGTCCGAGCTCATTCACCAGCTGCACCAGTCCGTTCACTCCTCATGGGTGTCAACTAGAGGTGTGACAATACATTACAATCCAAAGTCATGTTGTATAATTCTTCATATCAAGCAACTCCCTCCTGTTGTATCCAATCTTCCTCAATATAGCAGCTAATATCACAACTTAAGTCCGTAGACCTAGTCACTATCCATTTTACATCCCAAATCACTCCAAACATTCCTCAAGACATGTAATCATCCTACCACGTAACCCATGTGCTACCTTGCCACTCTCCCACTTTGGTCAACCATCTCCTTTAAGCAACTACTCTGCTTCTATTTTCTTACACTTGGCCATTTCGGAACCTAGCTACTGCAAGGCATCTTCCACATGTCCTTCCTCATCCTTCGCTGCCCAGTTGTTGCCTTAACTCAAAATTCATCTCTGTAGCACTTGAACCAATAGCTCGTTACCGGCCTTAAACCTTTCTGACGATCATCCTTCTCGAGAGATCAATACTAGAAACACTGCTTCGATCCTGAATCACTGCACACCGCGATCTCTATCGACTGCTTCCCCTAAACCAATTCCTAACACCCCGTCGTGAAGGCGAGTTGAAGAAAACCATAACACTGCGAATCTTAACGCATTTGACAAGGCGACGACACCACATCAAAATTGAAAACTCTACCACACTCGAAAATATCAAGCTTCGTTACTCCATCAACACCAAACCTGAACATTCATAGTCTGATTGCCTTTTCTCCGCTGAAATTAAAACATGGAACCTATGAATCATGTACTAAGAAAACCTTCTTTCAAGTCGTTTACTGCCCTGATACATAGACGGGCATTTTACCATTTCATAAACATTGTGCGATAATAACGCACCAATCGTCATAACAATCAATGCCAAATCTCAAAACCTTAGGTAGTACTGATACTTAATTTGAAATGACAGAGCGTCCTTCCGCAAGGCGACGACAATAGACCAATTAATTACACAGGGAGAAGCATCCCGCACTACATATGTAGTACCATTAATAATTACCTCGATCCTCAATGTATAACAAGCCCTTCACGTCGCATAAGATCGAATATGAAGGAAATGTAGGCATAAGCCTCAAAGGAATCGAATCACACGATGAGGAATCAAAAAGGGAAGTATTCCTAACAGCCCTGTAGCCTCTCGAAGATAAGCACAGACGTCTCTGTACCGATCCACAAGACTCTACTAGACTCGCTCATGACTCATGAGACCTAAGTGAACCTAGTGCTCTGATACTATGTTGTCACGACCCAAAATCCAAAAAGGTCGTGATGGCGCTGGACACCAATATCAGGCAAGCCAACCATAATCAATTAACTTAATTACCCATTTTAGTATTTTTGAAATAAAAATTTCTTCAATGAAATTGTAAAGATAAAACTCATAGAGTAAATGATAAATATTTTTAGCAACTAAATTTCTAAACAATTCACAACCATTCTCAAAACCCGGTGTCACAAGTGCATGAGTATTTACTAGGGAATTAAAAATAAAATACAGCAGTGGTCTAGAATACAAATTAGACAGGAAAATATAATAACTCTGAAGGAGACTCTATTAGCTGCGGATCGTAATATAGAATGCAGCTCACCTATGTCCCCACAATTATTAACCATACCTCTGCGCCCACAAGGCCGCTATACATATATGTACTTGCACAATAAAATGTGCAGCAAGTGCAGTATGAGTACGAAAATAATGTGTACCGAGTAAGTATCAAGCCTAATCTCGAATAGGTAGAGATGAGATGGCCGACTTTGACACTCACTATGGGTCAATAATATTTAAATAATTATGAGATAGAAATATTTATATCAACGTGGTTCATAGAGTTAACAGTAATTTTATTGACCATTAGAAATAATTAAATTCCTTCAATGCAGTAATTCTCAATATATTAATTAAATTCCTTCAATTTTAATAAATTTCCAAATCTATCAATTAGTCTCATTTACAGGATTAACAATAATTCTTAACAAGCAGGAATAATAATTCAATAGATTCCAAAGATTTTCAGTTTATCAATTAGTCTCATTTACAGGAATAACAATAATTCTTAATAAGCAGGAATAATAATTCAGTAAATTCCAATAATTTTCAATTTATCAATTAGCTCACAAGCTGCAATAAACTATTAAGGTATTGTGTGATTATTATTATTATTAAGCACGATTTCTGCCGAGGACGCACGGCTCGATCCAGAGTGTCGTGTACACTGCCGAGGGACGTGCGGCACGATCCATAGATGCATCTATCCTGCCGAGGCGTTCGACCCGCTTCACAAGAAAGGAGGACATTTCTTATGTATCTCCGGAAGGAGAGTATATTTATTATAAGATAAATTCGGGAGGAAGAATAATTTCTTTTAACAATTAATTAATTTAAACAGAAAGTCACCTCGTGCGTACGTAGCCCCCGCAATTAGCAATAATTATTCAATTTAATCCCTATGGGGTAATTTCCCCCTCACAAGATTAGACAAGAGACTTACCTTGTCTCAAAGTCCACTTTCCGATTGCCACGTCGCGTTGAATTCTTTATTTGACGTCGAAAAATCCAAAACTATCCAAATATTATACAAAATAATTAATATAAGGTAAATGATTCGAAATTTATTTATTAAATAAATTACCTTATACAAAATGGTAAAATTCCTAAAATTCACCCCGGGCTCACGTGCTCAGATTCTGAAAATTTTCAGATAAAAACGTTACCCATAATCTCAAGAACTTGAATATATAATTTCTACCCAATTCCATAACTATTTTCGTGGTTAAAATCTCATTTTTATAAAAATCTAGATTTTTCACCTAAGCCTTTGATTTCTAAGATTTACTAGTTATAATCTACCCATAATCTATGTATTTAACTATAAGTATATAGAATTAACTTACCTTCATGTTGCTAGTTGAAATCCTCTCTCGAACAACTCCAAAATCGCCCAAAAATGGAGGAAAAATGGGTTCAAAATGTCTGAGCCCCGATTTTTAACTATTCTGCCCAACAGTGATTTTCGCACCTGCGGAAGAGGTACCGCACCTGCGGCTTCCGCACCTACGAAAAAGCCTCGTAGGTGCGAGTTTTCCCTCGCCTGCCAAGCCTCGCATCTGCGAAAAATGCTCGCACCTGCGCATTCGCAGGTGCGCTCGAGATTCCGCACCTGCAATGGCAAACCTCCCCTTCTCTTTTTCGCTTCTGCGCATAAACCTCGCATTTGCGAGAGTCGCACCTGCGGCTGTCCAAGCGCAGGTGCGAACGTACCAGAAGCAGAAGGCTTCGGCTCTTCTTCAATATTCCAAAATTGATCTGAGCCTCGTCCGGTTAACACTCGAGGCCTCCGGGGCCCCGCCCGAACATACCAACAGGTTTGAAATCATAAAAACGGACTAGCTCGAACTCACGGAACGAGTAAAACAACATCAAATCTAAGAATCATACCCCAAACCAAATTGATTCAAACTTAAAATTTTCAAGTTCTTTAATTTACTTCCAATGCGCCGAAACATACTTAAACTACTCGAAATGACACGAAAATTTGCGTGTAAGTCTTAAATCACTATACGGAATTATTCCCAAACTCAAAATTCCAAATGAACTTCAATTACTCAAAATCCTACTCCAAACTAAATTTAAAGAATTTTAAACCTTCAAATAGTTGATTTTTACTATTAAGCGTCAAAACCCTCTCGGGTTATCAAAAACCCGATTCGAACATACGCCCAAGTCCAAAATCATCATACGAACCTATTGGAACTATCAAATCCCGATTCCGGGGTCATTTTCTCAAAATGTTGACCGAATTCAAACTTGTCCATTTAAAGCTAACTTAAGGAACCAAGTGTTCCGATTTCAACTCACACACTTTCAAATCCCGAACCAACTATCCCCGTAAGTCATAAATTATTAAAAACACATACGAAAAATTTTATTTAGGGAAACGGGGTTCTAACAATCAAAATGACCGGTTGGGTTATTACATTCTCATTAAACCATTCATGTTCCTTGATGCCATGGCAATCTCTTCTTCAAGAGCTTCTGGATCGTCATCAATATCATTTTCTCGTCGTTCAGTTGTAGCTTTGAAGGCAACTCTTTTCTTCTTTTCTTCCTGGTTTGTTTTCTTGAGGTGAGTTTTCTCGAATGCTATAAGATCTCCTCGAAGCTCATCATATGAAAGTTTGTATAGGTATTGTGATTCGAGTGCAACTACTTTTGTCTGGCAAGGGGTAGGTAGACTCCTAAGAATTTTCCGAACTTGATCACCACTTTTAGTAGGTTTACCAAAAGCTTTTACATCTCTAATGATTTTGCTGAACCTTGCAAACATTTCCTTAATGGATTCTCCTTCTTTCATCTGGAAGAGTTCATAGTCATGAGCCAACATGTTAATGTGAGTTTCTTTCACTTTATTGGTTCTTTCATAAGTAACTTTTAGTTTATCCCACATTTCTTTGGATATATCACAATTTGAGATTTTCTCATATTCCTCTCCACTTATAGCATTATAGAGTAAATTTCGTGCTTTAGCATTGACCTGAACAACTGCCATTTGCTCGTCTGTGTACTCATCTATATCTTCTGGATCAGCAGGTAGTTGAGTAGTTACTGGTAGTGGATAGTTTCCCTTTTTGATAACGCGTCATACTTTGACATTATAGGATTTTGCATATATTTCCATACGCACTTTTCAGTGAGAAAAGTGTTGGCCATTGAAATATGGTGGCATGACTTGTGATGTTCCTTCTTGAAAGAGTGCTCCAACAATTACTTGATTTGCCATGATCTTTTTTCATAAGTTGTTAAGCAAAAAGTGTGAGACTAGCTCTAATACCAAATAAAAGTACAAGAGGAAGGGTGAATTGACTATTTAAAAATTGTATTATAAGTAGTTGACTAGTTTACCAATTAGTCGACTAGAAATAAGAGCAAGATAATAGTAATGCAGAAATAAAATGCAGGAAATAAAGATACCAGAATTTTATTCTGGTTCGGATTCAATGTGAATTCTACTCCAGTCCCCTTGGATTGCAAGGATGTTCTCTTTTAGTGATCGAAGTTTCTTGAGTACAGAATGGTTGATATAACTTTACACCAACAGTTTGATCTCTATGTCACTTTTATCTTCTTGATACCATGCCTCACCAGTGTTTTTCTATTTTTCTTCTCTCACTAATTACACAACAGATCTATAAGAACTATAATGCTTGTTTGGAGTAGAACAAAAGGAGTGAAAATGGTTCGTTCAAAGTATATCATCTTCAAGTCTGGAACATATGTATATATACAATTTATGAGGCCTTCTTGACTCTTGAATGACGTGAATCTTGAGAGATTGCAAACCCAAAGGAGTTGATCCTTGAAATGAATCATAGATTGATTCTTTCCAAGAATAAAGTCAAGTTTCCGTTGATCTTCCTTGATTTGTGGTCTTGACGAGCTTTTCATCCGCTAGGCATTTCTTTTCGTTACTTGAGTGATTTGCGATAGATCCCTTGATTTCTGGCTTCAACAATCTTCAGTGCATCTCTTTGCGTTCTCGTTTTCCTTTGATTTGGGACCTTCCAGTAATAGCTTCCGTCAATCATTTATAGAATCACTGATTGATTCTTCTTCCGGATCTCCGCTGCTTTTTCCTTTTTCATCGCTAATCATTGATTCTTTTTCTTGCGTTGCTTTTGGAGTTCCCGTTAATAGATTGGTTCCTTAATCTATTATTGACTGGTATTCCTTCTTGATTCTTTTGTTTTATTCCTTGTGATCCTGCACCAAATGTGATATATTATTTTTCATCATTGAAACTTATAATTAACATAGCAGACCATTGCCACTGCCACAACATGCCTTCATCAAAGTTTTCATCTTGAATCCCAGGAATGTGTGGTTTTTAAGAACAACCATGAATGCTTTGTAGTAATCTGCATATATGAAATGAACATCGGGATATTTCAAACGCAGCTCTAGAATTGCTTGCCACAGGTGATCATTGTGAAGCTTCGAGAACATATTTAATCCCTTAGGGTTCGTTTGGTTGCCGATTAGAGTTATGCATGTATTAGTTATGCAGCTATTAGTTATGCAGGAATAAGTAATGCAGGTATTAGTTATGGAGGAATAAGTAATGCAGTGATTAGTTATGCATGTATTAGTTACACAGAGATTATTTTTTTTGAATATTTGATTTGTTGTATTAGAAATTCATATAAATTATATAAATTTTAAAGTAAAATACTTATTTACTAATTTTGTATCTAATAGATTGAGAAGAGGAAGAACCTAGCAGTGAGGCATCAATATCTCCATTCTTATTTTCCAAAGGGTTTGATACAAATCAATTTATAGAAGGAAATCTTTATGTGTAAAATAATAGGGGTAAATATGTTATTTCAATATTTTATCCATGTTTTACTAATACATGTATTAGTTATTCCATCTTCTATCCCGCATAAAATAATACTAAGATTGACTCATAACTTATACATGTATTATTTACGTAGAATTGTAAAATGACAACCAAACATGGTATTAGTTTTGCTGAATTTTGTACAAAATAACTAATGGCTACCAAATATTGCATAAGTTATGTTGCCCCCAATACATGGATAACTTCCCTCCTAACCAGCTACCAAACGATCACTTATGTTATATGTTTTTTCCAATTGAATCGCCCTCTGGAAACAGAGTCCTAAAACCAAGAAAGCAGCCCACGGGTAGAATTCCAGAAACCGTGAGAGTTTTGGCTCCAGCTAGTCTTTCTATTGAATTCTTAATTGTCCCCACCACTTCAGGCACGAGAAGGGACGCCTATGAAATAGATTTTCCATGTAAGAAGGCATGCTTCATGCTTGTAGTCGTTGATGTCGGGTTGATCCATAAAGATGAGGCCCTTCGGAAGAACCTTATTGTTTCTGCCGCAGTCATGAAAAGAGAAGCAGTCTTCGTAGAAGAACTTCATGAAGGTGGAAATCTGAGAAAGGTCATGTGACTGTGGAGGCGGTGGGATGCCATTCTTGAGGAAGAAAAAGGGCTTCATGATAGTCGTTCCGGGCGTCGCAAAACTCAGACCAGACTCGAAGAATTCAATGCCTCGTTGAGTGTATGGTTGTGGAGAAGGCAAACTGAGTGTTGCAGCAATATGATCAGCTGCTGCTGATGATGAAGAATCTCTGAAACTGTATATAGAATTAAAGGGACTAACAACTTCTTTCGCCAGAGAGAAAGACGAAACAACGACAAGACAGGAAAATAATAGTGACAAAAGCAACAAGCAGCAGCGGCTACCATTAATTAGGGAAGCGAGTTCAAACAAAGAATTGATGGAGCTGTGTTTTATGCAAAACGTTGAAGTGACCTAAGGTATTTATACAAGTGATACTTGGCGTTCACGTTTGTAGAATACTAAGTCGTTTTCATTTAGGAAAACACTAAAAGTAGTTAAATAACAAAATATGGTAAGTTCAAACTTTTTTTTTCTTCCAAGCTTTAGAGGATACACGGAAGCAATTTCTGCTTTTTCTTTAAGCAGATAGTAAATTTTTATTATTCCAACCTAATAATTTCTCTAGTTATTTATTTATCTTTTTTAGGAAAATAATGCCAAGAAAAGGAATTATACAATCAAATCGGCATTAAAGATATATTGTTTTTGGTACGTTTTTTAGAAATGTGATTGAATCAAAGCCATAAAAGGTAAATTACACCCCCCTTATCATGGAAATCCTACCCAAATATTAGTTTGATTAATATTTCTAATTTTACAAGTGTGTAAGTGTTTAGTTTTGAAAAAAGGTGTGTATTTGTAACTAAAAAAAAATTAAAATGACAAATAGGAAAATCATGTATATTTAATTCTATGAAATCTAATTAAGATCGAGAACAAACATCTTTTTCACCCACTAGAAAATCTTTTTTCACATGTCTTTGATTAATAAAAAGAGAGAGAGTAAACGATTTTTTTTAAAACAAGTACTTTTCAAAACCTTTAAATCGGAAATATCCACAAATAACTTAATACTATATCAATTGCTAGAAAAAAATACTTTTTGCACTCTAGATATGTAAGCTATTTGTATTTTAAAAACTTAAAACATTATATATAATATATAATATTATTTTGGCTTGCTTAAGCATTTTCAGTTTACTTGGTTAAACTAACATCAATTCCTTTGTGTAGGCTTTTCATTACATAATAGGTTTAAGTATTTGATTTTGAAATACTGGGATGCACCTTCTTCTTCTTTCTTTTTTTTCTTTTTTTTCTGAGACGGGATGCACCTCTATATCTCTTTCCAAAATAGAAAGCGTGTATTTGTAATAGAGTCATACTATATATGATTGTGCGTTAACCAATAGCAGCCTATTCAATTATTTAACTAAAATTAACCGACGAATGTATAATATATTTTAAATTTATATTTATATTTATACTATATTAAAAACACGTAGCCCTTTAGTGAAATATGTCGTCTTTTTTTACCTATTAAAAATAGGTTTCACATTGGACAAAATTATAATTTAAGTTAATTTTCTAATATTTAAGACTTTAAATCAACTAAAATTTTTGATCATTATTGAACCATGTAAGAAATATTAATATATAATACTTTAATCGGTTAAACTTTCACCTTACATAAACCAAACAATTCTTTTTATTGTACGTAGGCATACAAATTAGGCACGCACATATCTTAATCTGATAAAACAACCCAAAGTTCCATTCAATGTACACTTTCTTCCAAATTAAATATTTAAATTATTGTATACACATTATTTATGTCATTATTTTCTTGAAAATAATACTTTTGTCATTATAGCGTAGTCCATGTTCATCGTGATAAAGTATTTTTGTTTGTTATTTGTTTGTTTTTGGTATTAATTAGAGCATAAATATAACAATAATATTCACTAGATATTATACTGCAATAAAAATTTGAGAACAACTACTTCTGTGATTTTTTAAAAATTGTTTACTCATGACATGGGCAACACGCTCAAAATTAGTGCATAATAAGTGTATACGGGCTAGAAAAAACAAACAGTGAAATAGGTCAGCTATTTGTGTAAAGATCTCGCCTAAAACTAATGTTTAGCAACAAAAAAATATGTCACCCATTCCTATATTTCACATAAAATCAAAATCATAGAGAATTCGTCAACCCGGTTCCAAAAATCATGCGTAAGCTCCAACATAAAATAAGTTTTATCAAATAAGCATAGTCACGTCATGAAAATGCTATATCCAATGCCTACAACTACAAGTGGAAACATAACATTTTCACGTACCTTTACAATTACAGGAATTTAGGAAACTATACAAGTAAAACTAGGAAGACAATCAAAGTTTTCATGCCTTTGGTTTATTAAGCAACCAGTAAATAGTATTAGCGTTCTTTTTTTCTTTTTAATAGTAGTAGGTTTAATGACAAAATCACCCTCAACTGTAGACTGGGGCATTGCTGCATTTTATGAAAACCAGGACCTTGCCCGTCTCATGCCAGGAAGGTAACAAATACCAATTGCTCTAATTGTGTTTCTCGACATAAAAAACTAGAACCAGAAGTTACACAAGTGACACTTGTTATGAGTATATATGATACACTATACTACTATAGGTACTTTTGCTATATTATAATATAAGGAACCTACACAAATCTCTGTTTTTTGCCTCATAAAGGATGCCTTGTTTAACTGGAGAAGGCTTAGAAATCAGGTTTTTATGTAACTTTTGATTAAATCTAAACTAAATAGTCATTCCTACATGTAACATGTCTCTCATTTGTTTCCAAAAAATGTTGATTTTTTTTGTTCCAACTAGATTTGAAGTTAAAGTTTAAAGCATGACTGCATGAGGTTGGATGTGTAATGGAAATTAAGAGTGCTTGGTCAAGGCCATCTTGAGTAAGATAGATTGATTGAAACATCAAATATTGCACACTCAAGCAGAAGAAATGGCAGGTGATGCTTCAAGAAGTTGGCATGATGAAGGATGCCAATAGCATTTAGCAAATATGCTTATTAAGTAAGTGGAGGCAAAGGTCTGTCCTGTGAAGAATTGTTGTTTCAGAAAATTTTTAGTGGATTCATTACTCTGAGATTAGTATTGATTGCTACTTCTCAAATCCTCAATTTTTTATATCACATGGCAAATATAAGTTTGTGAAATTCTCAGGATACAATACACAAGCCTAACATGAGAAGAATGAATCTCATACTCTAGTTCATATCCTCTCTTTATACCCCTTATAGATACATCAGGTGGATGTTTAAGATAATAGTTCTATACTCGCTTCGCAGATTACATGGTAGTTTACAAGTACACAGATTTAAAAGGGAAATCAAGCAAATACAACAACAGCGGCACAACCACTGAGAGATAACAAAGCGAGGAGAACTTGAATTGCTGCGAATTGCATTCCATATACAAACAGAGGATACAAAAAGATAGATCTGATATATTAAGAACTAGCTACCTGACTTAACTGGTCTTGTTCGATCCATCAACTTAGCCGAAAGGTTACTTTACTTCTCCATCATCAAATCATCAGTACAAGAAAGTGAGGATGCGACGACATTTATTTGGTGACATTTGAAATAAATATTGGGGAAAAGAAGAATTTCTGACATTTATGAAAAAATATCGTAAAATTAATGACATTTGATACAAAATGTCATACAATCAACTACATTTGATATAAAATATCGTAAAAACAACGACATTTGATATAAAATATCGTAAAATAACGACATTTAATCCAAAATATCATAAAATAACTAAATTTAATACAAAATATAGTAAAAACAACGACATTTGATACAAAATATCAAAAAATAGCTTTTATTTTAAATGTCATATATTAGTCAATAATTAACAATATTTACATCTAAAGTTGAAAATTTTCCTACATTTATTCGTTGTTAAATCATTCTTTATCTAGAAGGAAAAAAAATTATTCTTTATGATAAAATTACATACTTAAAATCACTACCAAGAATATAAGGAAAATTAGAACTAAAATGACTTTAGTGATATTTATAACAAATAATAGAAAATAAGGAAAATGACAGAATTATTCTGATAGTTGATTGTAATTGTCACAATAAAGTAGACTTTGTGACATTTAGAACTAATAATGGAAAGGTTCCCGCATTTATATCCTAAGCTTGATTGACGGATGTTAGGGAAATTTTAAGACTATTTTATGGTATTACCAAAAAGCAAATTAGGCCTCACTCTAATTCTTCTCTTAAAACTCTAAGGATTTTAAGACTATTTTACGGTATTACCAACAAATTAGGCCTCACTTTAATTCTTCTCTCAAAACCCTGACCGCCTCTCGCCTTTGACAAGATTGTTCTTGGATTCCTAGAGAACATCCACATTCCCATTTGCAAAAGTCAAGAAAATCATGGAATTGGGAAAGATCATTGACAAGGTATTATGAAATTTAGGATTATTATCAACTAGCTTTCTTTATTTCTCAAGAGAGGAGTATTATTTATCTTTTCACTTGTTTATGTTTTAACGAGTTACAGGTTCGACAAGTTTAAATTTATGGATCAGTGACGTCGATTGTGATACTGGATGCACAACGTGGGTGACGACTTTTTCAAGGAAGGTCTTTTGCCGATCAATCTGGAGAACCTGGATTAAAAATGCTTGAAACGATAGTTTAGAGAAACACTCCCTACCGCTGATTATTATTTCTATAGATTATAGATCGATGATCTTAATTTTTATTAGAGATATATAAACAGAATTTATATTGGCTGAGAACGATTATGTATTTATTGTTACATAATTATGTATTGCTACGTTGCTTACAATATAATATTTTGATAATTACAGTTTGTAGTTATTCACAAAAGAGTGCAAAAGTGACTAGTTGTTTCATTTTTGTGGTGTGTGTTTTCTGAAGTATTAAATGATTTTTTGATCATGAAAATCTTTTAAAATTCATTATTCTTTTAATATGAAAAACCAAAAATAGAAAACTATTAACAAAATGTAATTTCCGACATTTCTGTTTTGTGTCGCAAAACAAAATAAGTTGAGGGTAGAGCTTACTGACATTTGACAAAATGTCGTAAAACAAATGTCACTAGATATTCACCGACAATAATTTAAATGTCGAAAAATTCCCGATATTAAAATTTTCGACACTTGTTTTAATTGTAAATTAAATGTCAGTTAATGATTTTGCGACATTTATATAACATATAATGACATTTATAAAATGTCGTCATAGCCTTATTTTCTTGCAGTGCATGGATGATAACTCACAGCCCTATAGCTCCTAATTATTTTGGCAAAAGAAAAAGTATCTTACTTATTGAAGTATAACATATAAAGTTAATTGATGGCTAACCAGGTCAACGGGGAAGAGCCTTATTTCTGAGGCTAAGCTTCTCACAAACAGTTAGACCCTACTTTTATCAATTTCAAGCTTAGAAATACAGGTTGAAAGACAACAGCAAAATAAATTAGATAACAAATATAGAAATAAACCTTAGAAAAATATTTGAATGAAATTGTGATACTTTTATTGAGTATGCGTAAAAAGAATTGCTAATTGTTACAGAAACTAAGAGGGGCATTCCCCTGTACATACGAAACAATGAGAACCTGCCCTTGATTTTGTTTACCCTCAAAATTGGATAACAATTGAAGTTATACGTGGTTTTAAGGATACGCGATCTAACTTGATACTAAATGAGAAATCAGATTAAAATTAAAATTAATGATAAGAAAAGTAAATGCAAACCACACAAGTTAAATAATCTTGGCCTTGAAGGTTGATCACCCTCGAGTCGAAAATACTACAATCGGTGTCGGAATGAGATAATAATAACTAGAAATGATAGTTTATTGCTTTGGGATGCATGTTACAATATGCTTTACAAATAATCAGATCCTCTTTATATAGTAGAGGATTCCTACTTTAGGTAAAATTCTATATAAGGTAAAAAATCTCATAATTTGCTAATTAATCGGTTTCATTGATACGTGCCGAGATTCCCGCCGTGATATCCGACCGGTTACGGATATTTCGGCCTTCCGTTATTTTGATTCGATAACGTTTTCTCGAGCTAGTTCGGAGTAGGGGTCAGTTCCGGAGTTACGAACTCGATAATCTTGAAGACGCATGCTCTAGCCTCGTGCCTAGGTTCGATGGAATTCAGGGTCGATCTTCAATCCATTATGTTTCATTCTCGATCTGTCATGCAACAGATGAGCTCGGTTTCTACCGTATACAGATAGTCCCCTCGTTTTTCGGAGAGTAGACGACGAGAAACGACATGAACTTCCGATCCTTGCTTTGATAAATCATGACTTAAGAGATAAAAGATAACTGAAACGTCCTGTCGGTCCAGTCTTCAAGGCATTAAATGTGTGTCAGTTGTTGGTCGGACACTACAGGTTTTGAACCGCCGTTTGCAAACTATAAATACTTCCTCATTCCATTCATTAGAACTTTTACATTCAAACTTTTGCTCTTGTGCTTTAAGAAAATTTCATCACTCTCATCTTTTGGTTTTCTGGCTTAGGTTTAAAACTTCTTCCCTTCTGGTTTTCTGAAAGCTTTCATAAGTTATCCGCTAATTACACATCCTCTTTCATCAGCACCGTCTCTTCTCCTCTATTTAGAAGCAATGGCTGTGAGCACGTAATTTTTGCCCCACGCCTAAATTACTCCTAAAAATATTCTAATTTAGTTTTAATTGTCTTTATGAAATTTTAAGAATTTTTCTTTATTTTTCATTTTTATTTGTTTTGGCACTATTTGAACTTTTAGCATATTTAGTGACATTTTAAATCATTATATATATATATATATATATATATATATATATATATATATATATATATATATATATATATATATATATATATTTTATGTTTTACTCTTTACATTTCTAGATTTCAATTACGTGTTAGTTGCATTTCTAGGAAATACAGAAAATCAAAAGTGCATTAATATTTCTATTTTTTTTTTACATTTTTAGGTTTAACTAATTAACTTAGATTGTTAATTTACACTTTACCGAGCCTAATTGTTAGATAAATCATTAAATAGGTTAATTTTGCAAATTTTAGCTTTACATGTTAGGTTAATTAATTGGTGGCTAAGCACAAAAACAAAGAAGAAAGGAGGTAAAAATAGCATGGGCTAACCAGTTTTCGGACTGGTAATTCAAAAATAGCCACCGTTTGTAAAGTCATTAAAAAATAGCCATTATTTTACTGCAACACGGACCGGTCCAGCATAATATACTGGAGATTGGTACACCTGTGTATGAACATCTAGCACATTATGCTGGAACTCCAACACGCGGAAAGTTCCAGCATAATATACTGGAGATTGGAGGACCTGTGTATGAACTTCCAGCATATTATGCTGGACCGATATATTATACTGGAACTCCAGTATATGATGCTGGAATATTTTACAGATTTTGAACAGTGTTTTCGTTCAGATTTATCTTTACATGAAAAGTGGCTAAATTTCGATTACTTTTGAAACTGTGGCTATTTTTCAATTACCACTTGTAAATCTCGCTATTTTTTAATTTCTCCCAGAAAGGAGGCTGCCTGTCACGACCCGAAATTTCTCACCGACGGGACCGTGATGGCGCCTAACATTTCACTTGCTAGGCAAGCGAATGTTAGAAAATCGTTAAACCATTTCCTTATTTCCATTCAGTAAATAACAATAATTAACTAAGATGAAATATAATAAGTACGGAATATTATAAAACTGTATTAATTACTATCACCCGGATCTGGAGTCACAATTCATGAGCATTCTAGAATTTACTACAAGTAATAGTCTGAAAGAAATACAACTGTCTGAATGAAAGAAAACAACAGTGACATAAAAAGTAGACGGGGACTTCAAGGTCTGTGAACGCCGACAGATCTACCTTGAGAATCCGGACGACAGACCAATAGCAAAATCTCGATCAACCTGAGTCGGTATCAAAGTCTGCACAGAAAGTGCAGAATGCAGCATCAGTACAACCGACCCCATGTACTGGTAAGTGTCGAGCCTAACCTCGGCGAAGTAGTGACGAGGCCGAGGCTAGGATAAGACACCCACATATAACCTGAACAGTATAATCATGCTAGTGGCAACAACAGTAAATAAAATAATAACGCAGAAATAATGGGAAAGGAACATACAGTGGGGGAATACAACATAAAGAGTGAGAATAATGAAAATACAGAATTAAACCGAAAATCCTTAAACGAATTGAGCAACTAAAACAACAAGAAAGACTGCACGGCATCACCCTTCGTGCATTAAATCTTTCATAATATACACGGCATCACCCTTCGTGCTTTACACTCTTCCTCATAATATAAATAATGCATGCACGGCATCACCCTTCGTGCTTTACACTCCTCCTCACCAATCACATAATCAATATCAATGGATAGATAAGAGTATCACAAAGAAACCAGTATTGTACCCATAATCAATAGCACAATGTAATCTCAACCTTGAATCAATATTCGAAAGTTACCAAATCTCAGTGAAACCAGATGTGATTCACTCAACATTTCAAATAACCCGCTAAGCATGGATAGTAGAATTTAAGGCTTCAAAATAGACAAGAATAGAATTTCACTCGCATGCTATGACTCGACAACGATGCATAGATGCTCGTCACCTCACCTATACATCGTATTTAACAACCAAACACGTAGCAAATGAACACATAATACCTATTCCCTCAAGCCAAAGTTAGACACGACACTTACCTCACTCCGAAGGCCACTTAATTCTCAATCACAACTTTTTCTTTGGAATTCACCTCCAAATCACTCGTATCTATTCAAAAATGACTCAATAATATCAAACATTGTTAAAGGAATCAAGTTTAATGAATAACTACAGATTTTCCAAATTTTTCCTCCAAAAAATCAAAAATCGACCCCGGGCCTGCTTGGTCAAAACCCGAGGTTCAGACCAAAATTTATTTACCCATTCACCCCCGAGCCCGGATATGCAATTAGTTTTGGAATCCGACCTCAAATTAGGGTCTAAATCCTAAAATTTTCGAAATTCCTAGTTTCTACCCTAATCCCTAATTCTACTATGAAAACTCTAGATTTTAGGTTGATAATTCATAAAATATAATGGGTAATTGAAAGAAAATTATTTAGAATCACTTACCAACAATTTAGGGAAGAAATGGCTCTTGAAATATCGCCTCTCACCGTTTGATTTTTGAGAAAAATAAATTTTTGGCTAAAATTCCGTTTTTGGATTATGTTAAGTGCTGGGCAACAGTGTTCATCGCGTTCGCGAGAGCACTGTCGCGTTCGCGAAGGGTACTGGCTGCCAAGCCTTCGCGTTCGCGAGAACCAGCTCGCGTTCACGATGGTTACTCCACCTTGGCCTTCGCGTTCGCGAGGCATTGCTCGCGTTCGCGATGAAGGAACGGCTGACTCCCCCTCCCCAATGCCTAACACTAAGCGTTCGCGATGGGCTTGTCGCATTCGCGAAGGGTAACGCCCCTCATCGCTTCGCGTTCGCGAAGAAGAAATCCCTGCCTCATCAGTTTACTTTTCGCGTTCGCGAAAGGGCCTTCGCGAACACGAAGAAGGATATGCCAGACACCAAAATCTGCAGAAAACCAGATTTTTCCCAAGTCCAAAACATCTCGTGGCCTATCTGAAACTCACCCGAGCCCTAGGGGCTCCAACCTAAACATGCACACAAGTCTAAAAACATCATACGAACTTGCTCGCGCAATCAAATCGCCAAAAAATCACCTAGAACTACGAATTTAGCACCAAATCAAATGAAATTTTTAAGAACACTTTAAAATTTCTATTTTCTCAACTAGACGTCCGAATCACGTCAAATCAACTCCGTTTCGCACCAAATTTCACAGACAGGTCTTAAATATCATAACGAACCTGTATCGGGCTCCGGAACCAAAATACGGACCCGATACTAACAATGCCAAATATCAATCAATTCTTAAAAATAAATAATTTCCAAACTTTTAATTTTCATCAAAAATTCATAACTCAAGCTAAGGACCTCCGAATTCGATTCCATGCATACGCCCAGAATGTGCACGTAAATTGAGGAGGGTAAAAATAAGATTTTTAAGGCTTAAGAACCCAGATTCGAGTTCTAAAACATAAGATGACCTTTTGGGTCATTACACTGCCAAGTTTTAATGAAATTGGGCCGCCTTAATGGCCCAAATGTCCTCAGATTTGCCCCAACCCACTCCCATTATCTGGCCCAGACCCCCTTTAAATCCAAACGACCCCGTTTTGTCACATTCAATCCCTACCCTCCATCTCCTTCAATCCAATGGCCAGGAAACCCTATCCCAATCCCTTATAACTGTCTGAACCTGACCCCCCAAACACTAGAGACCCTCTTCACTTCCCCATCTCCCTCATCTCTTTCATGCTATCTCAGAGTCACCGCCGTAAATCGTCTTACGGCGATGGGTGAACACCAAATGGCCTCAAACTTTCACCCTATGATCTTCAACGTTCTCTCTTTCTAAAGCCCCTAGACTCATCCTTCAAATCCCTCCGAAATTCCAATTATAATAGATCTAAAAAATGCCAAAAACCCCAGTCCGCCTCTTGTTGTTTATTTCAGTGATTTCAGAATCGATTTGACCTGAGACTTGTATTGATCGGTTGTTCTCATTGAGAACAATCGATGAACATTAGTTTCGATTTATTTCGAAGATGCAGGAATCCGACTACATCATCGTCGACCAGCCAATGCTCTAATCTCTCTTATAGCCACTGCCGCTCAACAGCGCTCGACCCCATTTTAGCACTAAAGGGTAAAATCTCCTAATCCCTCACCTCATTTTTCTCTCTTTCACGTATCATTTATTTTTCTGGAATTGGTCATAATTCTTCTCTTTTGATTAATTAGTTAGGTTTAAATACTGCATTCTGTGCTCTAGATTGGTAATCAATTGTTTGTTAATTAAATTGAATCGCTTTAATTTGAATTACTAAATTGGAGCACAAATTAGTTGGCTTTCCTGTGCACCGTTTTGTTTGATCTAGCTGAAATAAATTTGGGCATGTTTGATGGACAGGCCTGATGAGGTTGAAAGCCCATTAAGCGCGACTGGTTTGGTGGCTAAATAGCCCAAGTGATTGGTTGTTTGAATGTGTAAAAATGGCGTGTGGTAGACACTAAATAAGGTGGTGTTTATTTTTTATCCACCAATTCTAATGTTGAGCAAAAATAGCCACTACTCTATTAAAATTAATATAAAAAGACAATTTTACCCTTTCTTCTATTTTTTTTATTCCCAAACCCTTCCTTTATACGCTTCTCTAATTTAAGTTCAGAGCCAAAATTTCATAGGCAAAATTTCGCTCCTTCAATATCGTTTCTGCATGCAACTCTCTTCTCTCGATTGAAGTTCAGAGCCAAAATTTCGCTCCCTCAATATCGCTCCTGCCCAGCCCACAAAAATTTTCTGCGTATACTTTGTCCAACTTAATCTCTTCTCATTTGTCATCTTCTCTGCAGTGAACCAGCGTACTGGTATATTTTTGATTCTGCTTTTATGTATTTTTCTTTTTGTATATCTCTAATCGTGATCAATGCTGTATTTGTCATCAAGTATGTGTGAAATGTCCAAAATAATGATTATAACTTGATTCGTTGAGGAATAAGGTGCAGATTTTTGTGAGAAAGTTATTGAGAACCTTTTGGTATTGAAATGTGTTTGTGGTTCAATCAATATATTGATTATGTAAGGATATTTCAGAAAAATAGTCCTAAGAATTTGTAAGCTAGTTGTGTTTAGGAATTTTAGTTAACTGTGCTTCTATTAAAGATGCATCTAATTAGGTCCTGGATTTTAGTTTTTTAGTTTAAATATTAAGGACATTTCAGAAAAATAGTCCTACGAATTTGTAAGCTAATTTTAGTTAATTGTACTTCTATTAAAGATGCATCTAATTAGGTCCTGAATTTTAATTTTTTAGTTTAAATATTAAGGACATTTTAGAAAAATAGTCATAAGAATTTGTAAGCTAATTTTAGTTAATTGTGCTTCTATTAAAGATGCATCTAATTAGGTCCTGAATTTTAGTTTTTAGTTTAAATATTAAGGACATTTCAGAAAAATAGTCCTAAGAATTTGTAAACTAAGTTTAGTTAATTGTGCTTCTATTAAAGATGCATCTAATTAGGTCCTGAATTTTAGTTTTTTAGTTTAAATATTAAGGACATTTCAGAAAAATAGTCCTAAGAATTTGTAAGCTAATTTTAGTTTATTGTTCTTCTATTAAAGATGCATCTAATTAGGTCCTGAATTTTAGTTTTTTAGTTTAAATATTAAGGACATTTCAGAAAAATAGTCCTAAGAATTTGTAAGCTAATTTTAGTTTACTGTTCTTCTATTAAAGATGTATCTACTTAGGTCCTGGATTTTAGTTTTTTAGTTTAAATATTAAGGACATTTCAGAAAAATAGTCCTAAGAATTTGTAAGCTAAGTTTAGTTTACTGTTCTTCTATTAAAGATGCATCTACTTAGGTCCTGGATTTTAGTTTTTTAGTTTAAATATTAAGGACATTTCAGAAAAATAGTCCTAATGTTTACGTTCTATTTCCTTCTTTGTAGTGTGCTAATGGAAGGAGATCGTATTTTCGAGTTTGATGATTGGCATAATTTGATGAGCTATTGGAAAGGAGATTTTCAGTATAAGGAAACAATAAAAAGTTTCTTGTCGAACACGCAATGGAAGAAGTTGAGGGATGGTGTTTTCGGAAACTTTTTTCGATTACAAGGTGTGAAGTTCTGTGGTAGACTTATTCATTGTATGTTGCTTTCAGAAATTATAAGCAATGACTCGCATTTAATGATATTCAAGGTTTTTTATCATGAAGTGAAGTTTACACGTGAAGCGTTCCAGATAATTACTGGGTTGAAATGTTCTTCTTCAGTGGACTTCAAAGTTTTAGGTGAAAGAGAGAATAGGCTTTCGAAAGTCTACTTCCCTGGAAAGGATAGAATCGAGTTAGGCGATTTGTGGCATTTTATTACTAGTTATCCATATGGTACAACTGCATCATTTGTAGGCAGCCATGACGATGCGGTGAAGTTGGCAACAATTTATTTTGTTGAATTTGTGTTGATGGGGAAGCGCAAGAATCGGAATGTGTCTGAGTGGGTAATGAAAATCGTAGATGACGATAAACTCTGCTCTTCTTTCAATTGGGGCTCTCTTTGTTATGAAAAGTTACTAAAATCATTGAAGAGCTGCTTGAAGCCCAAACAAAATACTTCAGAGAATGAGAATGAGAATGAGAAAGAGAAAGAGGAAGATAAAGAGAAGGATAGTTATACTATACTTGGCTTCCCTTTCGCCTTCTGTGTTTGGATTATGGAAGTATTCCCAATTTTTTAGGAAAAACAATTTGTGAACTTCAG
Source organism: Nicotiana tomentosiformis (assembly GCF_000390325.3). Lineage (NCBI taxonomy): Eukaryota > Viridiplantae > Streptophyta > Magnoliopsida > Solanales > Solanaceae > Nicotiana > Nicotiana tomentosiformis. The sequence goes on along the minus strand of NC_090812.1, from coordinate 73,029,827 downwards.
AGAATGTGGGTTCCCCCGGATGCTATGTTATTCAGATATGAAATCTCCACATTATGACACCCTATATAAAAAGTACTTCCATAATGAAAAAGTAAGTTAACAGGATTACTAGCTAATTTTTTGTTTATGTGTTTTAGTTCTGAATACTTACATTTTTTTCTTATATAATAGTTGTATCAGTTGCTCGAGATGGTACTATTTCTTTCTTCTGAAGTAGATGCGGAGCCCACTAGTGTGCATGTGCCATTGTCTCAAGATCAAAGTTCAATGCCTTCAACACAATTTGATGAAGTCTTGCTTAAGAAAATTGTTAACGTAGGTTTTCTGTCTTTGAATACCATTAGCTTTTTATTTGCTTATTTTTGCTTAAGAGACTTTTTTGTTTTTATGGTTTTTGATTCAAAGATTATCGGAGAAGTTCAAAAAGGATATGGAGGTAGAATGTACTAGAATACATCAAAAAATAGCTTTATCAAAAAAAAAAAGATTCAAAATGACATCAAAGTAATATCCTTAATTTTTGTGCTTGTAACTCTAAGTTAAGGACTACATGTCCTTAACTTTTTAACTTGTAACTCTAAGTTCAGGACTACATGTCCTAACTTTTAAACTTGTAACTCTAAGTTCAGGACTACATGTCCTTAACTTTTTAACTTGTAACTCTAAGTTCAGGACTACATGTCCTTAACTTTTTAACTTGTAGCTCTTAGTTCAGGACTACATGTCCTTAACTTTTTAACTTGTAGCTCTAAGTTCAGGACTACCTGTCCTTAACTTTTTAACTTGTAGCTCTAAGTTCAGGACTACCTGTCCTTAAATTTTTAACTTGTAGCTCTAAGTTCAGGACTACATGTCCTTAACTTTTTAACTTGTAACTCTAAGTTCAGGACTACATGTCCTTAACTTTTTAACTTGTAACTCTAAGTTCAGGACTACCTGTCCTTAACTTTTTAACTTGTAGCTCTAAGTTCAGGACTACATGCCCTTAACTTTTTAACTTGTAGCTCTAAGTTCAGGACTGCCTGTCCTTAACTTTTTAACTTGTAGCTCTAAGTTCAGGACTACATGTCCTAACTTTTTAACTTGTAACTCTAAGTTGAGGACTACATGTCCTTAACTTTTTAACTTGTAACTCTAAGTTCAGGACTACATGTCCTTAACTATTTAACTTGTAACTCTAAGTTCAGGACTACCTGTCCTTAACTTTTTAACTTGTAGCTCTAAGTTCAGGACTACATGTCCTTAACTTTTTAACTTGTAACTCTAAGTTCAGGACGACCTGTCCTTAACTTTTTAACTTGTAGCTCTAAGTTCAGGACTACATGTCCTTAACTTTTTAACTTGTAGCTCTAAGTTCAGGACTACATGTCCTTAACTTTTTAACTTGTAGCTCTAAGTTCAGGACTACATGTCCTTAATTTTTTAACTTGTAACTCTAAGTTCAGGACTACCTGTCCTTAACTTTTTAACTTGTAGCTCTAAGTTCAGGACTACATGTCCTTAACTTTTTAACTTGTAACTCTAAGTTCAGGACTACCTGTCCTTAACTTTTTAACTTGTAACTCTAAGTTTAGGACTACATGTCCGTAACTTATAAGCAGCTAACATTCTGATTCTTATTTTAAATACTATCTCACAGGCTTTAAAGAAAAACCTAGGATCAAAGATTGATACTTTATTGAAGCTTCTTAACAAACCTCATGAAAGGACCATAGAGAGAGAACCTAGTGTTCCAATTAGCAAAGATGCAGTTGATGATCAATGTGATGATATAGATGTGCATGTAGAAGATCATTATGAAAGCGATTATAGAGATGCGCATCTAGAAGATGAAACTGATATTGGCATCGAAATTGGGAAAGGTTAGATACAGTTTTTGAATTTGTTATCATTGAAATTTATATTCAATAACATAATACATATAAACTTTTTTGTGATTACAAATGTGTGTAGAATCGTTTGATGGAGTGCAAGTTCAAGATGGAATGGAATGTCAAGACCAGGAAAATCCAAAAGAGACAAGTGTAACAGACATAATTTGTAAATCTGGAGTGCAATCTCAGGATTTAGAAAATCAATTAGGAACAAGTATAAGTGAGATTGTATGCAAATGTGTTGAAAAAATATATGATCTATCTACACCTCTCTCACTTAAAGAGAAATTTGGAAATCAAAATGATGCCAATCAAGGTTAGATGGAATTTTCATGACATGTTGAATGTTAGTTTTAGTAAACTATTAGTAACAAGTATTAATTGTAAATGTTACAGAATCTTTTGAAACTGCAAGGAAAAAAGATGGAGTGGACTATCATGATGAAGAAATTTCAAAAGAGAGAAGTGGAGGACAATCTCAAGACATAGAAAATACCCAAGGAACAAGCATAAGTGAGATTGTTTGCAAATGTATAGAAGGAACGTATGATATCTCTACACCTCTCTCTCTTACAGACAATATTGGAAGCCAAAAAAATGCTAGTCAAGATAATGATTTAACTGGCATGATCTTGACAGTTGCAAAAGGTTAGACGGAGTTTTTTTTCATCTTATACATGTTTGTTTTAATAAAAGATTAGTAACAAGTACTAATTGTGTTAGCTCCTGTAAATATTTTGCAGAATCTTGTGAACTTGCAATCGAAGAACATGGAGAACAGTTGCAAGATAGAGAAAATGCAAGCAATATGTCAACACTATTGTCTGTTAAAGAAATACAAGAAGGCAGCGTGGCCAACACAAGTATTGATTGTGTCCTTAATATTGTATTCATAATTCAAATTGTCAGGACATTTCAAAAAATATGTCCTTAGTTTTTGTCTCTTCATTTGACAATTCATAGAATTGACGACTTGCAGCAAACTAATGTATATATAGTGTTGTTTGCAGAGCAAAACAAAAATGAAGCCGTTAACCAATATACTAGGAAAAGGAAGAGAGATAATATTTGTTTTGATGGTCCATCATTTGCTATTCTTACTCCTACTCCTCCGACTACACAAATGAGCATTGATGAGGGTTTGTCTATGGAGGTTGAAGGAAATGTTGAAGAAGAGCTTGGTCGAGGGAAAAGGAATAAGAAGCTTAGTTGGCAATTGAAATCTCCTTTTGAACAGAAAAGAAAAAGAGGAACATCGATAGCACACAATGAAAATACTCCTAAGTATACAGGCTGGATAAAATCAAAATATACTCGTACATGTATTTTTCATTATGCCAAAGATGATAAAAACTTATTGAAAAATTCATTGGGTGGTTGGGCAAGGAGAAATGGAAAGGTCGCAAAAAAGTGTAAGTCCCTAAATGTATTCATTATTTCTTAATTGCTTACATTTGTCCTTAACTTTTAAACTTGTAACTGTAAGTTAAGGACTACATGTCCTTAACTTTTGAATTTGCAACTCTAACTTCAGGACCAAGTGTCCTTAATTTTTGAACTTCCACTCTAAGTTCAGGACCAATTGTCCTTAACTTATGCGCTTGTTACTATAAGTTCATGACTAATTATCCTTTAATTTATGAGCTAGTAAGTCTAAGTTCAGGACCAAGTGTCATTAACTTTTGAACTTGTAACTGTAAGTTAAGGACATCCTGTCCTTAACTTTTGAATTTGCAACTCTAACTTCAGGACCAAGTGTCCTTAATTTTTGAACTTCCACTCTAAGTTCAGGACCAATTGTCCTTAACTTATGCGCTTGTTACTCTAAGTTCATGACTAATTGTCCTTTAATTTATGAGCTAGTAAGTCTAAGTTCAGGACCAAGTGTCCTTAACTTTTGAACTTGTAACTGTAAGTTAAGGACTACATGTCCTTAACTTTTGAATTTGCAACTCTAACTTCAGGACCAAGTGTCCTTGATTTTTGAACTTCCACTCTAAGTTCAGGACCAATTGTCCTTAACTTATGCGCTTGTTACTCTAAGTTTATGACTAATTGTCCTTTAATTTATGAGCTAGTAAGTCTAAGTTCAGGACCAAGTGTCCTTAACTTTTGAACTTGTAACTGTAAGTTAAGGACATCATGTCCTTAACTTTTGAATTTGCAACTCTAACTTCAGGACCAAGAGTCCTTAATTAGGAATTGAGAACTAACTTATAAACTTTCTAACTTTGATATTTTCAAAAATTTCAGGGGACAAACTGATATATATGCTGAGGATAATGGTGTGAGAAAGAATCCATATAAATTGTACCATCAAAAAATAAGTAGAAAAATATTCTTCCTTGAGCTTGCAGATAGTAGCTTTGTACTTGATGATAAGGTTTGATAATTCACAAGGCATTTGTTTTCTTTCTTCTTAATTTGTTGTTTTTTATTTATTTATGACTGATGGATTTTTTTTCTTTTTTTGCCTTTTTATGAAGCATATTGACATTGCACTGTATTATTTGAGAAAGAAGGAATGCTACCACCCTTGCGCCCATCCTTTTCGTTGCACAACTACAGATATACTTTTTGATAATTATATGCTAATTGTGTATAAGGATTTCAATGAAGATGCTTCAGATTTATTTTGGTGTGATGATAATCAGTTGGTTCTCACACCATATGTGTGGGGTGACAATCATAGATGTGGAATTGCTTGGACAGAGGTTGACAAAATCTTTTTTCCATGTCGGCTTCCTTCAGAAGATAATGATGTTGTGACATATTTTCTTTTGGGGGTATTGGACTTGAATGAGAGAAAGATTGATGTGTACGATTCCATATATAGTGAGCCATATGAGCAAGGAATGAAACACATTGAAATGTATGCACGCATGATCCCCCACTTGCTAAAGTTCTCACAGTTTAAGAAAAATCACAAGTCTTTTGGAAATGCATTCAACAAATTTGATATTCAGTGGCAAAGATCACCACACCAAACTGGATCGTACGTGTTGTCATTTTCTATATAATTTATATGTACTTTAGATTTATTTTATTAAAGATATTATTTAATTGACTCCATATTTTTCTTAAGACTGATTGTGGTGTATTCCTAATCAAGTATGTGGAGTTATTGATGATGGGAAAGGATGTGGAGAAATTCCAACCTTAGGACATATCAAACTTCAGAAAAGAACTTGCAGCAAATCTTTGGGCACATGGAGAGTGGAAAAGAAATTCTGGTTATGATACACCACCAGAAAATGTCGGCGACGACTATGATAGTGAAAATGAAACTTCCTGCCCAAAGGAGCTATAGTGTAGTTGTAACGAAAGTCAGTTGTAGTGAAATTGGTATAAAATTGCTGTAAAGAATCCATATGAATTCTGAAATATCCTGTAAATTGTCACAAGGCACTTTATTTTATTTGCATAGCATAATTTTTTGGTCACAGCTATGCTAAATTACAGTTTCAGCAGTAATATGAAGGCATCGTGTTATTAATTTCTTTCTTTCTGTTAACTATTGATTTGTCCATTTTTTCACAGGTTTAAAGGGCCAATCTTTGATTAAATTGTCTTGAAGTTTTTAGAAATTCAAAGCAACACACATTGATTGTTGTAGAATTTCAGAATCTGTTAACTACATCCTTATTTGTTGAAGGATGAAAATAATATTCAAGACATATTTTTTAAAATGTGCTAAACTTCTGGAATATAGACAATAAACTGAGATTTCCAGAAGTTAAGGACATTTTAGAAATTTATATCCTATATATTAGATTCATACTTTAAATGTTCAGGACGTTTCAAAAAATTATGTCCTGAAGTCTACTTGTACCAATCTCATTTTAAAAATAAGATGTAACAAATTGTGTTTAGCAAGCTGCAGATGTCAATTTTATAACTACCGATTTGTCCATTTTAAATTGCCAGTTTTTTATTAAATCTGTAGAGATATAGCAAAAGATACATTGATTGTTGTAGAACTTCAGAACATTATATTCATAAACGTCCTGATTTGTTGAAGGATGAAAATAATATTCAGGACATATTTTTCTGAAATGTCCTGAACTTCTGGAAATCTAGATAATAATCCAAAAGTTAAGGATATTTTAGAAATTTATGTCCTTAATATTAGATTCATACTTGAAATTTTCAGGACTGGTAAAAGATTATGTCCTTAAGTTTTACTTGTACCAATCTCATTTTAAAAATAAAGATGTAGCAAGTTGCAGGCGTCAAATTATATAAAGAAAAGGACTTTCTTGTTTACTTACGGCAAGAATAAAATCCTATAAACAATAATTGGTCCGACAAAGATAAATTGAACTCCCAAAAAAAAAAAAGAAACAAAGAGCAAGTAAGTGCAAAGAAACTTTGAAAATTCAGGACATCTTTTATATAACCATCTGCTAATGTTTACTTGCTCAAATAAAAACAATCTAAATGAATCCAATTTATAGCAAAAACTTAAAAGAGTAGATAAACATAAGTGGATATATCTATTATTCTCTATGCTTCCTTGAAAATAGATGGACTGCCGGAGAATATATACAAGATATTCTATTATGACCAATTCTTCTGCAACGACCACATTTGAATGTTATTTTTGATAATTCGGTAGCTGGAATATGCCTTTTCTTCTGCCTTCTACCTGGCGGGACTTTGAAATCTGGAGGTTTAATAATTTGTGACTTAACACTCTCTGGTACAATCCATGAATCCGTATTCCCTACATGATGTATTTGTCTTTCATATGTTTTCAGCCAAGATTCCTTTAAGTACCAGTCCGAGCAGAAATTGGACTTCTTGATGTTTCTCTTCTCGATAGCTGCAATTGCATGTATACATGGTAATTCATCAAATTAAAACTGAAAACAATCATATGTTCTTTTGTTTAAGTCCACCAAGAAAGTAATTCCTTCTTCCTCAACTCTAGAACGCCATGAATCAACAGGGAAGACCTTCAGAGTTGAAAAACTATAAGTTAGTACATTATGTTAAATTATCATTAAAATAATAAGATAAAGTAAGAACATAATACTTACATTTAAAGTAAAAGCTAAATCTATCTTTTTCTTCAATTCCTCTTCTACCCAACAAGAAACGTCATAAAAAGTTCCTTCTGCTTCATTTCTTCTTTCATAAAACCAACGTTGTAGCTTCACGTGGATGAAATCCATCATTCTTAATATAGGCAACTCCCTTGCTTCTAATAGCACAGAATTCATTGACTCGGCTATGTTTGTTGTGAGCATGTCATATCTTCGTCGTGGACTACAAGAACGTGCCCACCTTTTCGGTGGTTCTTCCATCAAGTAGTCAAAAGTTTTCTTATCAACTTTTGCTATATCTGACATGTATAGATCAAATTCTTTGCGCCTGTATACTCTTGCAGCACTTTGAAAAAGTTTTATGACCTCACTTTTCACTTTCCTTCACTTTAGGTTCTGCTCCAAATGATAGATACGAATTCCATGGTGGCTTTCAGGATATACCTTTGCAATGCCATGTGCAATAGATTGATACATGTCCGATAAAAAAAATTAAATTGTCACGGCTCCCAATTGCATTGCGAAGCTCACTAAAGTACCACTCATAGGAGTTGTTATTTTCAGATTCTGCAATTCCAAAGGCTAGTGGGAATATTTGGTTATTTGCATCCTTTGAAACTGAAATCATTAAAACACCACGATATTTTGACTTCAAAAAAGTTGCATCAATAGCAATCACTGGTCTACAATGATTCCAACCAGCTATTGATGATGCATATGCATAAAACATATAAAGAAACCTGAAAATACAGTTTAACAGAAGGTTAAAAATACAGGACACCAAATCCTTAATATTTTCACTGCACATATCAAAGTTAAGGACACAATGTCCTTAACATTTTCAGTGCACACATCAAAGTTAAGGAGAACTTGTCCTTAACTTTTAGAATGCACACATCATAGTTAAGGACACCATGTCCTTAACTTTTACAATGCACACATCAAAGTTAAGGACACCATGTCCTTAACATTTTCAGTGCACACATCAAAGTTAAGGATACCACGTCCTTAACATTTTCATTGCACACATCAAAGTTAAGGACACCATCTCGTTAACTTTTTCACTATACACATCAAAGTTAAGGACACTATGTCCTTAACATTTTCACTGCACATAGCAAAGTTAAGGACACAATGTCCTTAAATTTTTCACTGCACACATCAAAGTTAAGGACTACATGTCCTTAACTTTTTCACTACACACATCAAAGTTAAAGACACCATCTCATTAACTTTTTCACTGCACACATCCAAGTTAAGGACACCATGTCCTTAATATTTTTACTGCACACAGCAAAGTTAAGGACATTGTGTCCTTAATTTTTACAATGCACACATCAAAGTTAAGGACACCATGTCCTTAAGTTTTACACTGCACACATCCAAGTTAAGGACACCATGTCCTTAACTTTTTCACTGCACACATCCAAGTTAAGGACACCATGTCCTTAACATTTTTACTGCACACATCAAAGTTAAGGACACCATATCCTTAACTTTTTCATTGCACACATCCAAGTTAAGGACACTATGTCCTAAAGTTTATAAAACAGACTAATAAACTCTTTTTGATTGTTTACCTGTTGTTGTCGTCTATCTTTATGTTAGTGTATGTTCCCGGACTTTTACTTTTCATCATATACAAGTATGAAGACAATAATTCATAATTCTCTTCAGGAGTTCCTCTTATTAAAGCTAAAGCACGTTGAATAGCATGCCACGCCTTGTGATAACCAATGTCTAGTCCATGCAATTTTTGCATTTCTGCCATGACAAAGGCTGGTGTAACTTCAAACCTTAGGTCTCGAAGATTGTCGATAATGTAACCACTAATCAACTTTGAAGTTGCATGCCTTTGATCAGCTTTCATAGTGTTAACTGAGCAGTCATGATTTTTCTCAATCTTTACTATCTTGAATAGTGTTGAATCTTTAATTCTGAAAGCACGCACACACCACCCACACCTATCATCATTGCATTTCAATGAATATCTTGTTGAGCTTGATCTAAAAACCTTGAATTCAAAATGTCCTTTAATTTCTATATTGGAAAAACAGTTAATTATACTCTTCTTTTTGTCAAATATTGATCCCACTTTTATTTCATCCAACGAAGCATATTCTCTTAATATCGTAGTTGGGGATTCTTTTTGTTTCGAATTTAATCTTTGTCTAGTTAGTTGAGTAAAGGTTTTTTCCGCAACTTCTTCTATTACTGGTGCACTCTCTAAGACTTGAATACCCAAAGCTTGTTCGTTGTCAATCTCTGTAATGCTTTGTCCTTCTACTTGAATAGAATCAAATGTTTGAAGCACCTCTTCAGTTATTGGTTGAGCTTCAACCACATCTATTTCCATTATCTGTTGGCATTTGTCTTGATTGTCTTTTTGAGTTTCTGTATTGACATGTTCAAAGGTGCTTGTAGAATCAAAAACTCTTTCCGAAATATCAACAATGAAACGACAGCCCTTGAAGAGTGAATGACTTTTTAGTAACTCTATACATGTGTGAAGATCTAAATCTTTGGATACAAGCATTCCCTTGCTTGTTCCCAGATTGATATCAAACCATATCATTGCTTCAAACTTATCTCTATCTAATTCAATAACTTCAAATACCTGGTTAATGAAATCTTCAAATCGAATTGCCTCAGGTACTAGAACAAGCTTTGTTTGATGATCAAGATACTTATAGTCTGCAGTCCATCTACCATTAAAAGCAACTATAATACATATTGTATCCATCCTGCAAGTCAAGAAAATGGGAAATTCAGGACATATTTATACAACAATCGTGAAGTTAAGGACAAGATGTCCTAAACTTTATCAATACAAGTTACAAAACACAGGACACTATGTCCTTAATATTTAGAACAACAGTCATGAAGTTAAGGATATCATGTCCTAAACTTTATCAATACAAGTTGCAAATACCGGACACTATATCCTTAATATTTACACAGTAGTCATGAAGTTAAGGAGATCATCTCCTAAACTTTATTAGTATAGGTTGCAAAAACAGGACACTATGTCCTTAATTTTTACACAGTAGTCATGAAGTTAAGGACATCATGTCCTAAACTTTATCAGTACAAGTTGCAAAAACAGGACACTATGTCCTTAACTTTGATGTGTGCAGTCAAAATATTAAGGACATGGTATCCTTAACTTGGATGTGTGCATTGTAAAAGTTAAGGACATGATGTCCTTAACTTCGATGTGTGCATTGTAAAAGTTAAGGACAAGATGTCCTTAACTTTTATGTGTGCATTGTAAAAGTTAAGGACAAGCTGTCCTTAACTTTGATGTGTGCAGTGAAAAAGTTAACTTTGCTGTGTGCAGTGAAAATGTTAAGGACATGGTGTCCTAAACTTTATTAGTATAGGTTGCAAAAACAGGACACTATGTCCTTAATTTTTACACAGTAGTCATAAAGTTAAGGACATCATGTCCTAAACTTTATCAGTACAAGTTGCAAAAACAGGACACTATGTCCTTAACTTTGATGTGTGCAGTCAAAATGTTAAGGACATGGTGTCCTTAACTTCGATGTGTGCATTGTAAAAGTTAAGGACAAGTTGTCCTTAACTTTGATGTGTGCAGTGAAAAAGTTAAGGACATTGTGTCCTTAACTTTGCTGTGTGCGGTGAAAATGTTAAGGACATGGTGTCCTAAACTTTATTAGTATAGGTTGCAAAAACAGGACACTATGTCTTTAATTTCTACACAGTAGTCATGAAGTTAAGGACATCATGTCCTAAACTTTATCAGTACAAGTTGCAAAAACAGGACACTATGTCCTTAACTTTGATGTGTGCAGTCAAAATGTTAAGGACATGGTATCCTTAACTTGGATGTGTGCATTGTAAAAGTTAAGGACAAGTTGTCCTTAACTTTGATGTGTGCATTGTAAAAGTTAAGGACAAGTTGTCCTTAACTTTGATGTGTGCAGTGAAAAAGTTAAGGACATTGTGTCCTTAACTTTATTAATACAATTTGCAAATACAGGACACTATGTTCTTAATATTTAGAACAACAGTCATGAAGTTAAGGACATCGTGTCCTTAACTTTATTAATACAAGTTGCAAAATACATGACACTTTATCCTTAATGTTTTTTAGAATAACAGTCATGTTAAGGACACCAAATCCTTAACATTATGTCCTCAATATTTACAGAACAATCACAGAGTTAAGAACGCGATGTCCTTAACATTATCAATACAGAAAAGAAAAAAATCAAATTCCTAGCATCTTATTCTTCAGTAACGAAATAAAAATCCACACAAACACACAAAAGCATATAGAGATATCTGAAACTTTAGAACTTACTGTAATTTTATGGTAAATTTTGGACGAGAAAGTTGAATTCTGAACTTAGACAAAAAGTTTGAAATCGGAAGAGAAGCTTCTGCAATTTTGGACGATCACAACAAAAGTTTGCACGTAAGTTTGAGCTGCTGCTGATCGTGAATAAGGAGCGTATGTATCAGCGAAATCTTATATAGCAGAAGGGTATTTTCGTCCGGGCGGTTAAAAGTTTATTAAAGCAGTGATTAAAGACTAAATACATTTAAAACAGTGGCTTAAAAGTAAATACATGTGTTATTACTGGCTATATGTGCACATCGCCCTTTGAATGTTAATTAACAGGGAATAGGAGAGGATTTCAAGTTTTTAACTTAGAAGAATGTTTGGTAATTACTGGAAGCTTCTGGTTTGAGGGTTTAAGTGTAAAACATAGAAGTTAGGGGGGTTAAAAATAGGAAAAGATCAATGGTGCTTCGAAGAGAAAATCAAGTTGAAATCCTTGGTGATGAGCAGGCTTAACCACAGAGTTAATTGTTATTTTTAGGTTTGTGTATTGTCATAAGTGAATTGTAATTATTTGAACCTATTTGTGCCCTATGAGAATTATTATTAAGAGGCTTTGATTGTAAACTTAAGCTTTTTACCTACTTATGCTATTTGAATGCAAGTACGAAAATTGATTTTTCGTTTTACAGTCTATGGTCTTTCAGTGTGGAAATCAGGATATGGGTGAGAGTTCTTTTAATTATAATTATTCATTTTATGTAATTGATGTAGTTGGTAAATCTGGCCCATTTCAGGGCCCAAGTTGAAAGAATGTGAAGCCCAACGCTACTGTCCTCCATTTTTAAATCTCCCTTTCATCCTTAATTGACAACCTCCTCCTGAAATCGAGTAGTCCCAAACGTATTCAACCCATAAATGAAGTTTGACTAGGAAGTGTTAACTCGTCAATAGCTCGTATTTAACGTAGCTACTTACAGACTCTATCCATAAATAATCTCCCCATAATTCTAGACTTCCACATTTAATCTTAAACCTTAGGAAATATTTAAGCTTTAAATACCGTAGTTTTCTTTAGGCGCGTAAATAAATCATCACGACTATGGGTACGGCTCCCGTGGCATAGTCGTGATACATAATTCCCCAATTCGGATGCGCATTTCATGCGACTCGACTATAACTTCAAAAAATAATAATAAACATGTTGTCATTCGCGGGTGCGTTTCACGTGACGCGATTCACAATATGTTCAAAAAACAGTAAGCGCGCGACATCACGACTTATTTAAATAAATTCCATAAATCATAAAAGGCAATTGAAATTCTATTAAAAGCGGTTAAAAAGTTAAAAATGCAGAATAGATTTTACACATATATTAAATCAGATAATTAAGCCAATTATCAATAGTTGAGCGACCGTACTAAAACCACGGAACTCGGGAGTGCCTCACACCTTCTCCCGGGTTAACAGAATTCCTTACCCGATCTTCTGTGTTCGCGGACCGAAAATAGAGTCAATTTTCTCGATTTGAAATTTAAAATAAACCGGTGACTTGGGACACCATAACTAATGACAAGTGGCGACTCTGAATTAAATAAATAATCTCATTTCGAATAATATCACTTTAATTGGAAAAACTCCCTATCCCTCGGAAAAAAGGAGGTGTGACAGCTCTAGCGACTCTGCTGGGGAAACGTACTCAGAATTTCTGGTTCAGGGTTCAGGGTTCAGAATTCGAGCTTAGAATAGCTGATATCGTTCCATTTTGTGTATTGTCTGATTTTTACGTGTTTTGAGCCTAATGTGCTAAATGTCTTTTTTTTACCGCTTTGATATTGTTTAAACTGTATATAAACTGTAACGAAATCTTTCCTCTCTCTGAGTCTTCTAAATGTTTTGGGAAGCGTGCGCTTTGCATGACTTCTTTTCTATTAGAGTCATACCCTAATTTTAGAACGAGGATAAGACAAGTTGCAAAGACGGTGAAGCTTCTATATTCCCGATACGTTGTCCCCCTCAGCTCGAGTTGTCCGCTCGGGTAAGCCAGGTCTAGAACAATACACCCATGATTTATACCTAGAATAACATAGCCTCATGTCGAATCCCTGGTAGGAACGTTTATTTGCATCACGTGCATTTGACATTGGAGACTAAACACAGGGGTTGGGTCTGTCTAGGACAGGTGTACCCAAATTAAAAGACTATCCTGACGCATCTTAGGTGCTACTTGCGCATTTGTTTATTTGGCTTGCATGTTGACTGGCTTGTAGAATGTGGAAAGAAAATTAAAAAAATAAAAAAAAGAAACAACAAAAAAAAAACAAGGGTGAGAGGTAGGAATTTGAAAATTTTCGAAACTCTGCCGAAATTTTGAAAAAACAAAAAAGAGAAAGAAAATAAGCCAATATTTTCAAAAAGTTATGTTTCCCTGTTCCGTCAAAACTGGCCGAGCTACGCAGGTATGATTCTCACCGGATGTGAGATACGTAGGCAAACCTCATCGGTTCAGGCCCTAATTTTCAAAAAGGAAAAGGCCAAAAAATATCAGGCCCCAATTTTCAAAAAGGAAAAGGCCAAAAAATATTTTCCCTTTCCTTAATTCCTTCTTAGAATTCTTTCCTCAAAAAATCCAAAAAATAAAATATTAAATCCAAAATATTTCAAAAAAAAAAACAAATCAAATCAAAATTCAAAAATATTTTCTACCTCTTTAGAAGTCTTTCTCCTAAAAATTCAAAAATAAATTAAAATACAAAATATATTTTCTTTCTCTCGAAAATTCCCAAAAAAAAGTACAAATCAAAATCCAAAAAATATTTCTTTCTTTTTTAGAAGTCTTTCTTTCGAAGATTTCAAAAAAAAAATCAATCAAAATCAAAAATCCAAAAATATTTTCTTTCTTCTTTAAAAGATTTTCTTTCGAAAATTTCAAACAATTAACAAAAAAACAACAAAAACAAATTTAAAAAATATATATATATTCTTTTTCTAAAAGCTTTCATGGTCTGAGTTTTATGAAAAAAGTAAACAAAGAAAAAAAAAGAGTTAGTTTATTTACTCCATTCCTGGTATTTCTAAACTACGTAATGATCTGATTCATGCAGTGTCATGATACGTAGGCAATCCCCATCGGATTCAATCATAGCCATAAACAAATTGAGTGAAAAATAAACAAAAAAAAAAGAAAAATTGAGTGAAAAAAGAAAGAAAAGAGTGACAAAAAATAACAGAGAAAAACAAAGAGCAAAGAGATTAAAAAAAATCAAGATATGAAAGATCAAAAAAAGAGTGAAATGAAAAGAAAAGAGGTACAGAGTAAAAAAAGGTCAGTTAAAGCCGGGATGAAACACATAATCGTTCAAACAAATGATAGAAGCATTTAACTGTTAGGTGCATTGCATCCCAACGTGCGATTTCCTATATGTTAAATGTTTCGAAACTAACAAGGTTGTTGCATGTGCAAATTAGCCAGGTTCTATTCAGGTGGTTGGTTTTGTTGGTAATCTGGCTTCTCATCCTTACTTCACAAGATCTAAAGTGTTTCAACCCATATTCGCATACGTTAGATCACGCTGTAAGTTAGTCGACGTAAATCTGAGAAGAGATTATCTTTGAGATGATAAGAAGTTAATCATGTTGGTCTTAAACGATACAAGGGTGTATAAGAGTGGTTAACAAGTATTAGAAGTTAAACGAATCAAGGATGTTGTAACCCATATTTTCGGGTAAAACTAGAGGTGCTTAATATTCTCAAGAGGTCATATTTTAAGGTATTTGAATCATATAATATCCTTATCATAAGTCTTGAAATAAAACGAGTTATGAAAAAAAAGTCGACAAAAGTTGTCACAACTTAAGTTCATAATTTTACTTAAACTTTAGGTCAAATATTACTAAGCTTTTCTCCCAATTTAATTGGAATTACGTGGTGATATACCCACCAAATTGAAGATCTATGAGTCTAGTTACCAACTCATTAAACCGTCCATTGATACGATCTCGAAGTAGAGAGATATTCGCATTTTTACGAGACTACGCTAAGCAACTCTCTATGGGGCCCACATAGGCGGTTGCGACATATAGATATATATAACATGCCTCAACCCCGTTTTAAGTCATTCTTTTTCAGTATATTCAGACCTTAGAACCCTAAAAACACTCTCTCAAGGTTCTCTCATGATCCAAGACCAAAACAAAAGGCAAACAACACAAATCAAGTGTCAGGAATCCCGTGGCGCTAGTAAGTTTCTTGTTCTTCTTGTTGTTGCTGATTTTTGTGTTGTTACAGCTCGTGTAGGAGGTTGTTTTAAGTGGTTTATGTTCTGTAAAATACCCCCTCAAGTTTTTAATATCAACCCTAGGTGATTTCAAGTCATCTAAAGTGATTCTAGTGCCGAAAAACCCTAATTGATTGCTAGTTTCGCTTCCTTGTTCTTGTGGCAGCATTCTAGGGATATTTCATGGTCAATTAAGGTCAAATTAGAGTTGTTCTTTCTGTTTAAAGGTAAGGAACCTCTTACCCTACATGTATTTAAGTTTATTCAAGTTACGGCTAAGTCGTTAAAGCTAGAACTTGTGAGATATATATCGAAAGGCTTGTTAGTAATGTTGTTGGTTGGTGGATGCCACGACCCAAACAAACCCTGTCGTGATGGCGCCTATCGTGGAACTAGGCAAGCCGACTCATTTTCAAAACAAACCGATATTTTCATTTCAAAGATAATTTCAAGGCTATTTAACATAAAAACCTTCATAAAAGAGATCAAATCAAAACAAAAGTACGGAAAAGAAAAGCCCGACATCGAGGTGTCACTAGTCATAAGCATCTACTATAATTTATCTGACAATATCGAGACTAAAATAGTCTGAAAAATAGCTAAATACAACTAAAGGAAGATAAGAGGGAGAAGAGCAGGGCTGCGATCGCCAGGCAGCTACCTTGCTATCCCCGAGAAAATCTGCATCGAAATAGTCAACAGCCGCTACTGTGTCCAGATACACCTGGATCTGCACACAAGGTGCAGGGAGTAATGTGAGTACGCCAACTCAGTAAGTAACAACAGTAAATAAAGACTGAGAAGTAGTGACGAGCAATAATGCAAGTAAAGTTCATATTACAAAAAAAATTCACTAAAATACAACATGCTTTTAAAACTAGGGTTTGAATCAAATCAGCTCTTTTAAATTCAGCTCTTTTAAAGGTCTACTCGGGTCTCCAAACCCCCAATAGTCACCACACATGACCGATATACATGGTCCACAATAATAGCATCGCCCACAGGAGTAGATACATGAACAGATGAAACTAAAGACTCACGGGGCATATCTAAAAAATGAGCAAAATATGAGGAAACATATGAATAAGTGGAACCAGGGTCAAATAATACAGAGGCATCTCTATGATAGACTGAGACAATACCTGTAATCACAGCATCTGAAGCAATAGCATCTGGTCTGGCAGGGAGGGCATAGAAACAGGCCTGGCCACCCCCTGATCTGCCTCCTCCTCTAGAGCGACCCCTAGTTGACTAACCTTCACTCCGAGCTGACTGGGCGGGTGGTGAAGTAATTGGTGCTGAAGTCGAAGGCTGACACCTCTGTTGAGATAGACCTCCATGACGACGAGGATACTGCCTCCACATATGCCCAAACTCCCCACACTCAAAATAACTCGCTGGTGCTGGTGGCGGGGACTGAAGGGAACCCATAGCACCAGGATAACTGGTAGAAGAACCTGGTATGGAGGGGCCCTGAACTAATGGAGCACGGGACAAACTCTAGGCTGGGAGGGCACTAGGTGATGAGTGGCCATGATGAGAGCTGTGAGAACCATGGCCCGATGATGCACCACGGTGAACTGGCCAAGCTAACTGCGCATGCCTGAAGGGACGGCCTCTGCCGTGCTGGAACTGACCCCTATGAGGAGCACCAATGAATCAACCCTGACCACGGGGCCTCTTGGCCTCCCTCTCAACCCTCTCCTGACCGCGAACCATCTCAATCTGTCAAGCAATGTCGACAACCTCATCAAAAGTAGCACAAGACACTCTCTCTTTAGTCATAAGTAACTGAAGCTGAAAACCGAGGCCATCTATAAACCTCCTGATGCTCTCTCGGTTTGTAGGAACCAAGCAGTTCGCATGACGGGCCAACTCGGAGAACCGCATCTCATACTGTGTCACAGATATATCACCCTGGCGAAGCTGCTCAAACTGTCTGCGCAGCTCCTCTCTGCGGGACTGAGGCACGAACTTCTCCAAAAAGACCACAGAGAACTGCTGCCAAGTAAGGGGTGCTGCGCCAACAGGCCTACGCCTCTCGTAAGTCTCCCACCATCTGAGTGCTGCCCCCGAAAAATGAAAAGTAGTGAATGAGACCCCACAAGTCTCCAGAATACCAGTTGTACGGAGTATCCTCTCACACTTATCCAAGAAGTCTTGGGCATCCACTCTCTCTGTGCCACTGAAAGGTAGAGGCTGGAGTCTCCCAAACCTCTCCAGCCTACGATGATCATCCTCAGGCATAGCAGGAACCACATAGTCCTAAGCAGCTACAACCGGCTGGGCTGGTGGTGCGCCCGGTGTCTGGAGTCCCTGAACAACCTGCTCGGGTGTGCGAGCGGCGGGAGTCTGAGTGCCTCCCCCGGCCTGAGAAGTGGCTGCGGCCGTCGAGATAGAGACCGCCTGAGCAAGGCCGGTACAAGCTGTCACAATCTGAGTTAGGGCCTCCTGAAGGCCTGGAATCACAATAGGCACAGGTGGTGCCTGAGCTACGACATCAACAACTGGGATCTGATCCTAATCTGGGGTAACTGGTGGGTCTGCAGGTACTGCCACAGCTGCTATGCGGGTTGCACCTCTGGCGGCCCTGGTTGGTGGTACTAGTGGCTGGTCCTCCCGTTCGGTAGTGCGAGTCCTCACCATCTGTGAGAGAATGAAACAACAGAAGTTTAGTTACCAAAATCAACAGATTCGCACGACAAGTATTCAAGAATGTGAAATTTTCCTAAAGGTTATGCAGCCTCTCGAAGATAAGTACAGACGTCTCCGTACCAATCCGCAAGACTCTACTAAACCCGCTCATGACTCGTGAGACCTATATAACCTAGGCTCTGATACCAACTTGTCATGACCCAAACTAACCCTGTCATGATGGCTCCTATCGTGGAACTAGGCAAGCCGACTCAATTCCAAAAGAAACCAATATTTTCATTTCAAAGATAATTTCAAGGCTATTTAACATAAAAACCTTCGTAAAGGAGTTCAAATCAAAACAAAAGTGCGGAAAAGAAAAGCCCGACTTCGGGATGTCACTAGTCATGAGCATCTACTATAATTTGTCTGACAATATCGAGACTAACATAGTCTAGAAAATAGCTAAATACAACTAAAGGAAGATAAGAGGAAAAAGAGCAGGGCTGCGATCGCCAGGCAGCTACCTTGCTATCCCCGAGAAAATCTGCAACCGGAATAGTCAACAGCCGCTATTGTGTCCAGATACATCTGGATCTGCACACAAGGTGCAGGGAGTAACATGAGTACGCTAACTCAGTAAGTAACAACAGTAAATAAAGACTGAGAATTAGTGACGAGCAATAATGCAAGTAAAGTTCAAAAAACAAAAAAAATCAGTAAAATACAGCATGCTTTTAAAACCATGGTTTGAATCAAATCAGCTCTTTTAAATCCAGTTCCAGTAAAACCATTTAAAGACATCTTTCAACAGTTTTCAAATAAAGGCTCAATGCAAAGGTAAGCAAAAATAATGAAATCATAATCAGCCCCTCGGGCAACATCACTCATATACAGCCCCTCGGGAAAACCTCACAATCACTCGTATACAGCCCCTCGGGCAGACCTCACCATCACTCAAGCCTCGGAGTTACTCGGCACTCACACTCAGTAGGTACATACACTCACTAAGGGTGTGTACAGACTCCGGAGGGGCTCCTTCAGCCAAAGCGTTATATCAAGCCAATCATGGCATAAATCAATGAGGCCCTTGGCCTATATCAAACATGTTGCGATGTGCAGCCTGATCCCATAAATATCCTCACAAATCAGGCCCTCGGCCTCACTCAGTCATAAACCTCTCCAGCCTCTCGGGCTCTCAAAAAACAAAGTATTCAGTCCAATCAACATTTATATGATGCATCAAAATAGAGTAATAGAGACTGAGTTATGTTGTAAATATGTATAAATATGACTGAATATAGATTTTTAATCAAAAACAATGAGAGGATAGAAAGAAAAGACCTCTAAGGGTCCAAACAACACTGGCATAAGGCCTAAACATGGCATCCAACCTGATTTACAGAAATTCTTTCTAAAACACATAAGAATCATATAGTTTCAACAAAATATTCAACTTTACAGTTGATACGGGATGGACCAAGTCACAATCCCCAACGGTGCACGCCCACATGCCCATCACCTAGCATGTGCGCCACCTCCAACTAGTAAAATGATACAAAATTCCAGGGTTTCATACCCTCAGAACCAGATTTACAATCGTTACTTACCTCAATCCGAGCAAATCTCTACTCCGCAATGCCCTTGCCTCTCGAATCGGCCTCCGAGCGACCCGAATCTAGCCACAAGCAATACAATATGATCAAAATAGGCTAAAGGGATCAATTCCACAAGAAAAATACCAAATTATAGCCAAAATCCGAAATCGGCCCAAACCCGGCCCCCGTGCCCACGTCTCGAAATCCGACAAAAGTCACAAAACCCGAAAGCCCATTCACTCACGAGTCTAGTCATACCAAATTTACCAAAATCCGACAACAAAATCCCCTTCAAAACCTCAAAATTTCATCTTAAGAACTCTTCCACTTTTTCCCCAATTCACAATTTAGATGATAAAAATCAAGATATAATTATTGAATTTAACCAAAATCAAGTGACAAACACTTACCCCAATCAACTCCCTGAAAATCCCTTCAACAATCGCCTAAATCTGTGGTCTCTAGCTCAAAATATGAAAAATGGGTTCAAACCCTCGATTTTGAAATTTAACATTGCTGCCCAGATTTCCTTAATCGCGATCGCGAAGAACAACTTCGCTCCCTCAGAAATTTACTCTACATGAACGCGAAACACCTCACGCGAACGTGATGCACTAGCTTCTCACACCTATGCGATCGCAATTATCCTCACGCGACCGCGAAGAGTAACACTCAAACTCCATTGCTGCCTCACTTCTTCTTCGCGAACACAGCCTAGCCTACGCGTTCGCGGTGCACTGCCTGATAACCTTACACGATCGCGTCTTCATTTTCGCGAATGCGAAGAGAAATTTTAGCTGACCTCACAGATGACCTACGCGATCGCGAGATCTCCCTCGCGAACGCGATGAAGAAAATTGTCTGCAATAACACCATAAAATCTGCCAACTCCCTAAGTCCAACAATTACCCGTTGAGCATCCGAAACACGCTCGAGGCCCCCGTGACCTCAACCAAACATACCAAACAATCCTAAAATGCCATACGAACTTAGTCGAACCTTCGAATCACTCAAAACAACATCAAAACACCAAATTACCCTCGGATTCAAGCTTAAGAACTTCTAAACTTCTGAATTCCACCAACGATGCCGAAATCTACCAAATCACATACGAATGACCTCAAATTTTGCACACAGGTCTGAAATGACACCACGAACCTACTCCAACTTCCGAAAATCCAATCTGACCCCGATATCAAAATTTTCACTGCCGGCCAAATTCGCCAAAATTCTAACATTCGCCAATTCAAGCCAAATTCCACTACGGACCTCCAAATCACATTTCGGACGCGCTCCTAAGTCCAAAATCACCTAACAGAGCTAACAGAACCATCAAAATTCAAATTCGAGGTCGTTTACACATAAGTCAACGCCCGGTTGACTTTTCCAACTTAAGTTTCTACTTTAAAGACTAAGTATCTCAATCCACTTCGAAATCAACCCCGAACCCGAACCAACTAACCCGATATATCATAATATAGATGAAAAGCACAAAAGAAAGTAGAAATGGGGAAAACGGGGCTATAACTCTCGAAACGATCGGCCAGGTCGTTACATCTTCCCCCTCTTAAACAACCGTTCGTCCTCGAACGGGTCTAGAAACATACCTGGAGTCTCAAATAGGTGTGGATATCTGCTCCGCATCTCCCGCTCAGTCTCCCAGGTGGCCTCATCTACAGGCTGACCTCTCCACTACACCTTCACCAAAGCTATGTCCTTTGACCTCAACTTCTGAACTTGCCGATCCAAAATGGCCACTGGCTCCACATCATAAGTCACATCACCCTCCAACCGAACCGTGCTGAAGTCCAAAACATGGGACGGATCGCCAACATACCTCCGGAGCATGGAAACATAAAACACTGGATGCACACTCGACAAGCTGAGTGGCAAGGCAAGCTTGTAAGCCACCTCTTTTATCCTCTGAAGCACCTCAAAAGGCCCAATAAACTGGGGACTCAACTTGCCCCTCTTCCCAAACCTCATAACACCCTTCATGGGTGATACCTTCAGCAAAACCTTCTCCCCAACCATAAAAGAAACATCACAGACCTTCCTATCCACGTAGCTCTTCTACCTAGACTGCGTTGTGCAAAACCGCTCCTGAATCGATTTCACCTTATCTAATACATCCTGGACCAAGTCTGTACCCAAGAGCCTAGCCTCACCCGGCTCAAACCATCCTATTGGAGATCTATACCTCCTCCCATATAAAGCCTTGTACAGAGCCATCTGAATACTCGACTGGTAACTGTTGTTATATGCAAACTCTACGAGCGGCAAGAACTGGTCCCATGAACCCCCAAAGTCAATGACACAAGCGCGCAATATGTCCTCCAATATCTGAATAGTGCGCTCGGACTGCCCGTCCGTCTGAGGGTGAAAAGATGTGCTCAACTCAACCTGAGTACCCAACTCCCGCTGCACGGCCCTCCAAAACTGCGACGTAAACTGAGTGCCCCTATCTGAAATGATGGAAACTGGGATACCATGCAGGCGAACAATCTCTCGGATGTAAATATCAGCCAACCGCTCTAAAGAGTAAGTAGTCCCAACAGGAATGAAGTGTGCGGACTTGGTCAGTCGATCCACAATAACCCAAATAACATCAAACTTCCTCGAAGTCCGTGGGAGCCCAACTATGAAGTCCATGGTGATCCGCTCCCACTTCCACTCTGGGATCTCTAACCTCTGAAGCAAGCCACCCGGTCTCTGATGTTCATACTTAACCTGCTGACAGTGGAGACATCGAGCCACAAACCCAACTATATCCTTCTTCATCCGCCTCCACAAATAGTGCTGTCTCAAATCCTGGTAAATCTTCGCGGCACCCGGATGGATGGAATACCGCGAGCTGTGGGCCTCCTCAAGAATCAACTCCCGGAGCCCATCTATATTGGGTAAACATATCCGGCCCTACATCCTCAACACGCCATCATCACCAATAGTCAAATCTCTGGCATCACCTCGCTGAACCCTGTCCGGAAGAATGAGCAAGTGGGGGTCATCATACTGACGCTCCCTGACACGATCATAAAGAGAAGGCCTGGAGACCACACAAGCCAATACCCGACTCGGCTCCGAAATATCCAATCTGACAAACTGGCCCGCTAAGGCCTGAACATCCAATGCCAAGGGCCTCTCAAATGTTGGCAGATATGCTAAACTCCCCAAACTCTCCGCCTGGCGACTCAAGGCATCGGCCACCACATTGGCCTTCCCCGGATGGTACAAAATAGTGATATCATAGTGCTTGAGAAGCTCTAACCATCTCTGCTGACGCAAATTAAGATCCTTCTACTTAAACAGATGCTGCAGACTCCGGTGATCAGTATAGATCTCACAATGAACCCTATACAAATAATGACGCCAAATCTTCAAGGCGTGAACAATGGCTGCTAACTCAAGATCATGGACAGGATAGTTCTTCTCATGGGTATTCAACTGGCGCGAGACATAGGCAATCACCCTACCCTCCTACATCAGAACACAACTAATACCTACCCTTGAGGAGTCATAATACACGGTGTAAGAACCTGAAGCTGATGGCAGAACTAACACTGGAGTTGTGGTCAAAGCAGTCTTGAGCTTAGCTCCCCTCACACTCATCCGACCACCTGAATGGAGCACCCTTTTGGGTCAATCTGGTCAAGGGCGATGCAATAGATGAAAATCCCTCCACAAAGCGATGGTAATAGCCCGCCAAACCAAGGAAGCTCCTAATCTTCGTGGTTGAGGACGATCTAGGACAACTCTGCACCGCCTTTACCTTCTTCGGATCCACCTGAATACCCTCACTGGACACCACGTGCCCCAAGAATGCTACTTAACCAAGCCAAAACTCACACTTGGAGAACTTTGCGTAAAGATTTCTCCTCCCTCAATCTCTGTAATACAATCCTCAAGTGTTGGGCATGCTCCTCCTGGCTACGAGAGTACACCAGGATGTCATCAATGAATACAATAATGAATGAGTCTAAATAGGGATGGAATACACTATTCATCAAATGCATGAACGTTGTTGGGGCATTGGTCAGCCCAAAAGACATCACCAAGAACTCAAAATGGCCATAACGGGTCCTGAACGCTGTCTTAAGAATATCCGAATCCCGAATCTTCAACTGGTGATACCCGGACCTCAAATCAATCTTGGAGAACACCCTCGCTCCCTGAAGATGGTCAAATAAATCATCAATACGAGGCAAAGGATACTTGTTCTTGACTGTGACCTTGTTCAACTGCCTGTAATCAATGCACATCCTCATGAAACCATCCTTCTTCTTTACAAATAGAACCGGTTCACCCAAAGGTGACACACTAAGCCAAATAAACCCCTTATAAAGAAGTTCCTGAAGTTGTTCCTTCAACTCTTTCAACTCCGCCGGTGCCATACGATATGGTGGAATAGAAATGGGCTGAGTGCCCGGCACCAAATCAATACCAAAGTCAATATCCCTGTCAGGCGGCATGCCCGACAGGTCTGCAGGAAACACATCCGGAAACTCACGTACCACCAGAACAGAATCAATGGTAAGAGTCTCTACACTAACATCCCTCACAAAAGCCAAATCGGTTAGACAACCCTTCTCAACCATCCGCTGAGCCTTCAAATATGAGATCACCCTACTAGGTACATAGTCTACAGAACCGCTCCACTCAACCCTCGAAAATTCGCACATCGCCAACGTCACAGTCTTAGTGTGATAATCTAGAACAGCAAGACATGGAGATAACCAATCCATACCCAATATCACATCAAAGTCAACCGTGCTGAGCAGCAAAAGGTCTACTCGGGTCTCCAAATCTCCAATAGTCACCACACATGACCGATATACACGGTACACAATAATAGTACCGCCCACAGGAGTAGATACATGAACATATGAAACTAAAGACATACGGGGCATATCCATAAAATGAGCGAAATACGAGGAAACATATGAATAAGTGGAACTAGGGTCAAATAACACAGAGGCATCTCTATGACAGACTAAGACAATACCTGTAATCACAGCATCTGAAGCAATAACATTTGGTCTGGCTGGGAAGGCATTGAAACGGGCCTGGCCACCCCCCGATATGCCTCCCCCTCTAGAGCGACCCCTAGCTGACTGACCTCCACCCCGAGCTGACTGGGCGGGTGGTGAAGTAACTGGTGCTGAAGTCGAAGGCTGACTCCTCTGTTGAGATAGACCTCCATGACGACGAGGATACTGCCTCCACATATGGCCAAACTCCCCACACTCAAAATAACTCCCTAGTGCTGGTGGCGGGGACTGAAGGGAATCCCTAGCACCGGGATAACTGGTAGAAGAACCTGGTATGGAGGGGCCCTGAACTAATGGAGCACGGGACGAACTCTGGGCTGGGAGGGCAGTAAGTGATGAGTGGACCTGATGAGAACTGGGAGAACCATGGCCCGATGATACACCACGGTGAACTGGGCGAGCTAACTGAGCATGCCTCAAGGGACGGCCTCTGCCGTGCTGGAACTGACCCCTATGAGGAGCACCACTGAATCCACCCTGACCACGAGGCCTCTTGGCCTCCCTCTTAACCCTCTCCTAACCGCGAACCATCTCAATCTATCGAGCAATGTTAACAACCTCATCAAAAGTAGTACCAGACACTCTCTCTTTGGTCATAAGCAACCGAAGCTGAAAACTGAGGCCATCTATAAACCTCCTGATCCTCTCTCGGTCTGTAGGAACCAAGCAGTTCGTATGACGAGCCAACTCGGAGAATTGCATCTCATACTGTGTCACAAACATATCACCCTGACGAAGCTGCTCAAACTGTCTGCGCAGCTCCTCTCTGCGGGACTGAGGCACGAACTTCTCCAAAAAGACCACAGAGAACCGCTGCCAAGTAAGGGGTGTTGGGTCAACAGGCCTACGCCTCTCGTAAGTCTCCCACCATCTGAGTGCAGCCCCCAAAAAGTGAAAAGTAGTGAATGAGACCCCACAAGTCTCCAGAATACCAGTTGTACGGAGTATCCTCTCACACTTATCCAAGAAGTCCTGGGCATCCTCTCTGTCTGTGCCACTGAAAGGTGGAGGCTGGAGTCTCCCAAACCTCTCCAACCTACGCTAACCATCCTCAGGCATAGCAGGAACCACATAGTCTTGAGGAGCTGCAACCGGCTGGGCTGGTGGTGCCCCCGGTGTCTAGAGTCCCCGAACAACCTGCTCGGGTGTGCAAGCGGCGGGAGTCTGAGTGCCTCCCCCGGCCTGAGAAATAGATGCGGCCGTCGAGATAGAGACCACCTGAGCAAGGCCGGTACAAGATGTCACAATCTGAGTTAGGGCCTCTTGAAGGCTTGGAATCACAATAGGCACAGGTGGTGCCTGAGCTGGGGCATCAATAACTGGGATCTGATCCTGATCTGGGGTAACTGGTGGGTCTGCAGGTACTTCCCCAACTGTTGTGCGGGTTGCACCTCTACCCCTACCACGGCCTTGATCGTGGCCTCGGCCTCTGGCGGCCCTGGTTGGTGGTACTAGTGGTTGGTCCTCTCGTCCGGTAGTGCGAGTCCTCACCATCTGTGAGAGAATGAAACAACAGAAGTTTAGTTACAAGAATCAGCAGATTCGTATGACAAGTATTCAAGAATGTGAAATTTTCCTAAAGGTTCTACAGCCTCGAAGATAAGTACAGACGTCTCCGTACCGATCCGCATGACTCTACTAAACCCTCTCATGACTCGTGAGACCTATATAACCTAGGCTCTGATACCAACTTGTCACGACCCAAACTAACCCTGTCGTGATGGAGCCTATCGTGGAACTAGGCAAGCCGACTCATTTCCAAAACAAACCAATATTTTCATTTCAAAAATAATTTCAAGGCTATTTAACATAAAAACCATCGTAAAGGAGTTCAAATCAAAACACAAGTTCGGAAAAGAAAAGTCCGACATCGGGGTGTCACTAGTCATGAGCATCTACTACAATTTGTCTGACAATATCGAGACTAACATAGTCTAGAAAATAGCTAAATACAACTAAAGGAAGATAAGAGGGAGAAGAGCAGGGCTGCGATCGCCAGGCAGCTACCTTGCTATCCCCGATAAAATCTGCAACCGGAATAGTCAACAGCTGATATCGTGTCCAGATACACCTGGATCTGCACACAAGGTGCAGGGAGTACCGTGAGTACGCCAACTCAGTAAGTAATAACAGTAAATAAAAACTGAGAAGTAGTGACGAGCAATAATGCAAGTAAAGTTCATATCACAAAAAAAATTCAGCAAAATACAACATGCTTTTAAAACCAGGGTTTGAAACTTGTCACGACCCAAACTAACCCTATCGTGATGGCGCCTATCGTGGAACTAGGCAAGCCGACTCATTTCCAAAACAAACCGATATTTTTATTTCAAAGATAATTTCAAGGCTATTTAATATAAAAACCTTCGTAAAGGAGTTCAAATCAAAACAAAAGTGCGGAAAAGAAAAGCCCGACATCGGGGTGTCACTAGTCATGAGCATCTACTACAATTTGTCTGACAATATCAAGACTAACATAGTCTGGAAAATAGCTAAATACAACTAAAGGAAGATAAGAGGGAGAAGAGCAGGTTGCGATTGTCAGGCAGCTACCTTGCTATCCCTGAGAAAATCTGCAACCGGAATAGTCAACAGCTACTACCGTGTCCAGATACACCTGGATCTGCACACAAGGTGCAGGGAGTAACGTGAGTACGCCAACTCAGTAAGTAACAACAGTAAATAAAGACTGAGAAGTAGTGACGATCAATAATACAAGTAAAGTTCATATAACAAAAAAAATCAGTAAAATATAGCATGCTTTTAAAACCATGATTGGAATCAAATCAGCTATTTTAAATCCAAATCCAGTAAAATCATTTAAAGACATCTTTCAACAGTTTTCAAATAAAGGCTCAATGCAAAGGTGAGCAAAAATAATGAAATCATAATCAGCCCATCGGGCAACATCACTCATGTACAGCCCCTCGGGAAAACCTCACAATCACTCGTATACAGCCCCTCGGGCAGACCTCACCATCACTCAAGCCTCCGAGTTACTCGGCACTCGCACTCAATAAGTACATACACTCACTAGGGGTGTGTACAGACTCCGGAGGGGCTCCTTCAGCCAAAGCGTTATATCAAGCCAATCATGGCATAAATCAATGAGGCCCTTGGCCTATATCAAACATGTTGCGGTGTGCAGCCTGATCCCATAAATATCCTCACAAATCCGGCCCTCGGCCTCACTCAGTCATAAACCTCTCCAGCCTCTCGGGCTCTCAAAAAACAAAGTATTCAGTCCAATCAACATTTATATGATGCATCAAAATAGAGTAATAGAGACTGAGTTATGATGTAAATATGTATAAATATGACTGAATATAGATTTTTAATCAAAAACAATGATAGGATAGTAATTAAAGACCTCTAAGGGTCCAAACAACACTGGCATAAGGCCTAAACATGGCGTCCAACCTGATTTACAGAAATTCTTTCTAAAACACATAAGAATCATATAGTTTCAACAAAATATTCAACTTTACAGTTGATACGGGACGGACCAAGTCACAATCCCCAACGATGCACGCCCACACGCCCGTCACCTAGCATGTGCGCCACCTCCAAATAGTAAAATGATACAAAATTTCGGAGTTTCATACCCTCAGAACCATTTACAATCGTTACTTACCTTAATCCGAGCAAATCTCTACTCTGCAATGCCCTTGACTCTCGAATCGGCCTCCGAGCGACCCGAATCTAGCCACAAGCAATACAATATGATCAAAATAGGCTAAAGGGATCAATTCCACAAGAAAAATACCAAATTATAGCCAAAATCCGAAATCGGCCCAAACCCGGCCCCCGTGCCCACGTCTCGAAATCCGACAAAAGTTTCAAAACCAGAAATCCCATTCACTCACGAGTCTATTCATACCAAATTTACTAAAATCCGACAACAAAATCCTCTTCAAAACCTCAAAATTTTATCTCAAGAACTCTTCCACTTTTTCCCCAATTTTTAACCCCAAATCACAATTTAGATGATAAAAACAAGATATAATCATGAAATTTAACCAAAATCAAGTGATAAACACTTACCCCAATCAACTCCCTCAAAATCCCTTCAACAATCGCCTAAATCTGTGGTCTCTAGCTCAAAATATGAAAAATGGATTCAAACCCTCGATTTTGAAATTTAACATTGCTGCCCAGATTTCCTTAATCGCGATCTCGGAAAAGGCCTCGCGATCGTGAAGAACAACTTCGCTCCCTCAGAAATTTGCTCTATGCGAACGCATAACACCTCACGCGAACGCGATGCACTAGTTTCTCACACCTACGCGATCGCAATTGTCCTCACGCGACTGCGAAGAGTAACACTCAAACTCCATTGCTGCCTCACTTCTTCTTCGCGAACGCGGCCTAGCCCACGCGTTCGCGGTGCACTGCCTGATAACCTTACGCGATTGCGTCTTCATCTTCATGAACACGAAGAGCAATATTATCTGACCTCACAGATGACCTACGCGATCGCGAGATCTCCCTCGCGAACGCGATGAAGAAAATTGTCTGCAATAACACCAGAAAATCTGCCAACTCCCTAAGTCCAAAAATAACCCGTTGAGCATCCGAAACACGCTCGAGGCCCCCGGGACCTCCAACAAACATACCAACCAATCCTAAAACACCATACGAACTTAGTCGAACCTTAGAATCACTCAAAACAACATCAAAACACCAGATTACCCCGGATTCAAGCCTAAGAACTTTTAAACTTCCGAATTTCACCAACGATGCCGAAACCTACCAAATCACGTCTGAATGACCTCAAATTTTGCACACAGGTCTAAAATGACACCACAAACCTACTCCAACTTCCGAAAATCCAATATGACCCCGATATGATTATTATTGATTGGTCGTTACAGTGGACTGTTTTGGGAGGCTCAATATGATTATTATTGATGTTGTTTGGGTTGTTTGGTGATTGTTTTAACTTGTGGGAATTCATTTAAATAGGGGAGGTGATGTCCGTTTCCTCGTAAAATAGGTTGCGATCGATACATAATAGCTACGACGCTTAAATGATAATGATAGTGTCATTTCTCTTATTGTAGACTAAGGAGTCGTTACATTTGCATAGCTTAAGGTTGGGCAGTATATACAAGGTATGTGAGGCTATCCCTTTCCTTCTTTTGCATGACTCTGATTGTATATAATGTAATGAACGAGCATCCAAAGATACCCCACTCTTAGAAGCTAGCAGTACTTACATTGTTTCCATTCTTATGGAACGATTGATGTTGATGTTACTTCTCTTATTCTTATGTTATTAATGTTGTTGGTACTTCCTGATTCTTATAAGATTCTTGATAAAGAGTTAATCTTAATAACATGTACGGAGGATACTGACCTTACGTCACTCCGAAAGGTTCAAAATGTAATTCCAATGAGTCCAGCACGCATGATGTATATGTATCTATTTTACTCTACCGAGTCGCGCTATAGTCGGCCGGGTATGGCACCTATTGTGCAACCACTTATCAGTTGGGTTTTACCGAGCTCCACGTGGCCGGGTACGATTTTACCGAGCCTTATGATGGCCGGGTACGTTTTTACCGAGCCAATTATGACCGGGTACGATATGATGATAATGATTCCCACAGAGGTGTATGTTTACATTACATTACTGTTCTTACTTATGCTTTCGTGCAGTACATACTCAGTACTTTATTTGTACTGACATCCTTTTTATTTGTGAACGCTGCATGTCGTGCTGTAGGTCCTAATAGACAGGTAGGCGAAGCTCCCCCACCATAGTAGGCTGCCCAGTTCAGCGGCTATTGGCGAGATCCCTTCTTCGGACTTGTCGTGGTCTTGGTATGCACTTTTGTTATAGACATTATGGGTATGTCGGGGCCCTGTTCCGGCAATGTTGCAGAACTTATGTTCCTTTAGAGGCTCATAGACATGTGTCGACTCATGTATAGTTTGGATTGCCTTGTCGACTGATTTTTGTTGTATAGTCTCTCATGGCAGCTTGTCAGCTCGTACCTTATACATAGCTTCATGACAGCCTTGTTGGCCCATGTTATATATGTTCGTGCCATTATCTTTCATAGTTGGTTGTTTATGATTCATGTCTACCATTTATATTGATCTCGTCAGCCCTTATAGATAATAAGAAAGGTTAGATAAAATGTGCGTTGGTGTTCGGTAGGTATGGCCCGGGTGCCAGTCATGGCCCTCCAGTTTGGGTCGTGACAAACTTAGTATCAGAGAAAGTCTATCCTAGGGGTTTTTTATGAGCTGTGTCTAGTAGAGTCTTGTTATGGATGTGTGGCGCGTCACATTTATAATCAGGAGGATACATGACATTTAGGGTTGTTACCTTCTTCCTGAATCTACATCGTGCGTAGAGTTGAGTCGTAAGTGTTCGTCTCTAATATTCACCTTGTTTTCTTTCAGCGATGCCTTCGACTAGGAAACAAGCGATTAGTAGATGGCTTGATACAGCTGCGGGAGAGGATACCAGTCAGGTGCCTCCAGCCAAAGAAGGCCAAAGTGAGGCTCAGAGTAAGATGTCGTCTCATAACTCATCTACTCTGTCTCCTCCAGAGGATTTTAGGAGGCACTCAGCACCTCCAGTTCCACCATCTGGCACTACAGACAAGGATATTCGGAGTGCGGTGCAGTTGTTGACTAGCTTGGTAGTTGCTCAGGCTCAGAGGTAGAATACCAGTGCTGCTGATAAACCGGTTAGTGCGAGAGTTCATGATTTTATTAATCTAGACCCTCCAGTGTTTACCGGATCAGACCCCAAGGAGGACCCCCAGACTTTTATTGATCAGGTTCATCGTACACTGCGGGTTATGCATGCTAGTGATACAGAGGCAGTAGAGTTAGCTTCTTATCAGTTACGAGATTTAGCGGTTTTCTGGTATGATAGTTGGGAGAGATCCAGGGGTCCGAACACCCCTCCAGCTGTGTGGAAGGAATTTTCTGAGGTCTTTCTTCGTCACTACTTGCCAGTTAAGATATGACGAGCTAGAGCTGATAAGTTCTTGAACCTTCGACAGGGCAATATGAGTGTGCGAGAGTATAGTATGCAGTTTGATTCTTTAGCAAGGTATGCTGCCCATATGGTGGCTGAGATAAGCGATAGGGTGCACCTGTTCGTGAACGGGTTGGGACCACATCTGATAAATGAGTGCACGACATCCTCCTTAGTAGAGGGCATGGATATTTCCCGTATTCAGGCTTATGCCCAGACACTAGAGGATCATAAGCGCCAGCAAAGGGCACATAGGGAGCAAGATAGGGGCCAACATAAGAAGGAGAGGTTTGCAGGGTATTATGATGACTTCAGAGGTAGTATCAGGCCCCAGTCTTCAAGGAGTTCGGCGCTACCTGTAGCTAGTGCTCCACTACAGTTTCAGAGGCCTCGGTATGATCGATTTACCTATTCTGGTTCAGGTCAGAGTTCGCGGGCATCAGACTCACAATATCATAGGGATACTAGTCAGACGAGACCCCCAACACCTCGTTGTGATCAGTGCGGCAAGGCCCACTTTGGATTGTGTCATCGAGGTTCCGATGCGTGCTATTCTTGCGGACAGCCTAGCCATATGATGCGGGATTGTCCTAACAGAGGAAGTGGTGATATGGCTCAACCGTCTGGATCTGTGTCTGGTTCTTCCTCATCAGTTCGACCTCCAGCATGGGGTTTTCTGCAGTCGACAGGTCATGGTAGAGGTAGAGGTGCAGTGCTGAGTTCAAGTGGTACTCAAAATTGAACCTATGCTCTAGTAGGTCGACAGGATCTTGATTCATCTCCGGATCTTGTTACATGTATATTGTCTGTGTTTTCTTATGATGTATATGCGTTGATTGATCCGGGATCTACATTATCATATGTTACACGCTTTGTGGCTAATAAGTTTGGCGTTGAACCTGAATTGATAAGTAAACCATTTGCGGTATCTACTCCGATAGGAGATTCTGTGATTGCTATAAAGGTATATAGAGGTTGCACAGTGATGATTTGTAGTCGTCAAACCTCGGCAAATTTATTTGAGTTAGAAATGGTTGATTTCAATGTGATAATGGGAATGGACTGGTTAGCCTCAAGCTATGCAAATGTTGATTGTCGTACGAAGATGGTTAGGTTTCAGTTTCCTGGTGAACCCGTCATCGAATGGAAGGGGAACTTTGCTACGCCAAAAGGTAGGTTTATTTCCTATATTAAGGCAAGGAAGATGACCTCAAAAGGTTACATTTATCATCTCATTCGCGTTAGGGATGCGGAGGCGAAGCCGCTAACTCTACAATCAATCCCCGTGGTCAATGAATTTCCAGATGTTTTCCTAGATGAACTCCCATGCCTTCCTCTTGAAAGGGAGATTGAGTTTAGCATTGATGTGTTGCTTGACACTCAACCGATCTCTATCCCTCCATACAGGATGGCCCCGGCAGAGTTGCGAGAGTTGAAGGCGCAGTTAAAGGACTTGCTGGATAAGGGCTTTATTAGGCCTAGCACTTCACCTTGGGGTGCGCCAGTCTTGTTCGTGCGGAATAAAGACGGGTCGTTAAGGATGTGTATTGATTATCGACAATTGAATAAGTTTACTATAAAGAACAAATATCCACTTCCAAGGATTGACGACCTGTTTGACCAACTCCAGGGTGCCAAGTATTTCTCCAAGATTGACTACGTTTAGGGTATCATCAGGTGAGGGTTAAGAAGAAGAATATTCCAAAGATGGCCTTCCGGACAATATATGGGCACTTTGAGTTCTTGGTGATGTCGTTCGGGCTAACAAATGCCCCAGTAGGTTTTATGGATCTCATTAATAGTGTATTCAGGCCCTATCTTGATGTGTTCGTGATCGTATTCATTGATGACATTCTAATGTATTCTCATTTGGAGGCGGAACATGCGGGCCACTTGCGGATAGTATTACATACCCTTCAGGATTGTAAGTTATATGTTAAGCTCTCCAAATGTGAATTCTGGCTAAACTCAGTAGCATTCCTTGGCCATGTGATATTTGACGAGGGTATTAGTGTCGACACTCAGAAGATCGATACAGTGAAGAGTTGGCCGAGACCTACAACACCGTCAGAAGTTCGCAGTTTCCTGGGGCTAGCAGGTTATTATAGGCGATTTGTAGAAGGGTTTTCCTCTATATCAACACCATTGACTAAGTTAACACAGAAAGCTACCAAGTTCCAGTGGTCTGACGCTTATGAACGTAGTTTTCAGGAGCTAAAGAATCGATTGAATCCGCTCCAGTGCTCACTCTCCCAGAAGGAACAAAAGGTTATGTGGTATATTGTGATGCCTCAGGTATAGGTTTGGGGTGCGTATTGATGCAACATGGGAAGGTGATGGCTTATGCATCAAGACAATTGAAGAAGCATGAAAAGAATTACCGGACTCATGATTTGGAATTGGCTACAGTAATATATGCTTTGAAGATATGGCGGCACTACTTATACGGCGTCCATGTTGACATCTACATAGATCACAAGAGTTTGCAATACATCTTTAAGCAGAAGGAGTTGAATTTGAGGTAGCGTAGGTGGCTTGAATTACTGAAAAATTACGATGTCAAGATATTGTACCATCCCATTAAAGCCAATGTTGTGGCAGACGCTCTCAGTCGTAAGTCAATGGAAGCTTAGTACATATTAAGGCAGGTAGACAGGGGTTGAGTAAAGAGCTTCATCAGCTAGCCAATATGAGAATCAGATTGTTAGACTCTGATGACGGAGGTGTTACTGTACAGAATACATCAGAATCATCTTTGTTAGCCGAGGTAAAAGCACTGCAATATGAAGATCCTACCTTAGTACGATTGAGAGAGAGCATTCAGTAGTGTAAAATTACTGCTTTCGAGATCGGAAAAGATGGGGCACTGAGATACCAGGGCCGATTATGTGTGCCTAATGTGGTAGGGTTGAGAGAGAAGATTATGATTGAGATTCATCAGTCCCGATATTCTATCCATCCCGGATCGACAAAGATGTATCATGACGTTAAGAAGCAGTATTGGTGGGATAACATGAAGTCTATTGCAAAATTTGTAGCCTAGTGTCCTAATTGTCAACAAGTAAAGATCGAGCAACAGAAACCCGGTGGATTGATTCAGAATATAGAGATTCCGACCTGGAAATGGGAGGTGATTAATTCATTATTGGATTACCTCGCTCTTATCATAAGTTTGACTCCATCTGGGTGATAGTTGATCGACTTACAAAATGTGCCCATTTTCTGCCAGTTAAGACAACTTACACGGCTAAAGATTATGCGAAGTTGTATATCAAGGAGATTGTTGGGCTTCATGGTGTGCCGGTATCTATTATATCAGACCGAGGAGCTCCATTTATGGCTAACTTTTGGAGGTCTTTTCAGAAGGGTTTAGGCACACAAGTGAATCTCAGCACTGCATTACATCTGCAGACTGACGGACATGCTTAACGTACCATTCAGACACTTGAAGATATGCTATGAGCATGTGTTCTAGATTTCAAAGGGAATTGGGATGACCATCTGGTACTCATAGAATTCGCCTACAATAATAGCTACCATTCCAGTATTAAAATGGCTCCATATGAGGCACTGTACAGGAGGAGATGTAGATCACCAGTTGGATAGTTCGAAGTCGGTGAGACCGAATTATATGGGCCAAATTTGATTCACCAAGCCATTGAGAAAGTGAAAGTGATACAAGAGCGATTGAGGACGGCACAAAGTAGGCAAAAGTCTTATTTCGATGTCCGACGTCATGATCTGGAATTTGAGGTTGGTGATTGGATTTTCCTGAGGATCTCGTCAATGAAGGGTGTTATGCGTTTTGGGAAGAAGGGTAAGCTGAGTCCGCGGTATATCGGGCCATACAAAATTCTTCGACGAATTGGACAGGCTGCTTATGAGTTAGAATTGCCATCCGAATTGAAATTGTCCACTCGGTATTCCATGTATCTATGTTGAGGAAATATATTGGAGACCCTTATCGGGTCATCCCTATCAAAGATGTACAAGTTACAGAGGATCTGTCATATGAAGAAGTGCCAATGGCTATATTAGATCGACAAAT
Organism: Nicotiana tomentosiformis; assembly: GCF_000390325.3. Classification (NCBI taxonomy): domain Eukaryota; kingdom Viridiplantae; phylum Streptophyta; class Magnoliopsida; order Solanales; family Solanaceae; genus Nicotiana; species Nicotiana tomentosiformis. The sequence continues at coordinate 72,993,988 of NC_090812.1, read as the reverse complement.
CCACAAGATGAGATAAAGGATGTAGCTTCCGTCAAAGTATTGTGGAGGAACAAGAATATGAAAGAAATGACATGGGAAGCAGAAGAGGAGATGAAGTCTAAATACCCTTACCTATTCCAGATTGAAGATAGCGAGGATGTCACGGGAATGCAAGACGCATTAGAAGGTGAAACAACTCTATGAGGTAAGCAATAGCTTGAGAATACTCTTTCTTAATACAAAATGGTGATATGCAGATAATGTACATATCCATAATGCTTTGTATAGCCTTGTAAGGCCATAGGTTGGGTTTAACTGCTTGCAAATTTAGCTAGTGTCCATTTTATAGGGGAAACTCAGACGGAAATTTTTGTCGGAATCCACGATGAGTTAGACTCCCCATAAACTCTTACATTCGAGGACGAATGTTCCTAAGGAGGGAGGGTGTTACAGCCTATATTCACGTACGTTAGATCACGCCGAAAGTTAGTCGACGTAAATCCGAGAAGAGATTATCTTTTAGATGATAATAAGTTAATCATGTTGGTCTTAAATGATACTAGGGTGTATAAGAGTGGTTAACAAGTATTAGAAGCAAAACGAATCAAGGATGTTGTAACCCGTATTTTCGGGTAAAACTAGAGGTGCTTAATATTCCAAAGAGGTCGTATTTTAAGGTATTTGAATCATATAATATTCGTATCATAAGTCTTGAAGTCAAAAGAGTTATGAAACAAAAGTCGACAAAACTTGTCGAAACTTACGTTCATAATTTTACTTAAACTTTAGGTCAAATGTTACTAAGCTTTTCTCCCAATTTAATTGGAATTATGGGGTGATCTACCTACAAAATTGAAGCTATATGAGTCTAATTTTCAATGCATTAAACCGTTCATTGATACGATCTTGGAGTAGAGAGATATTCATGTTTTCGCGAGACTGCGCTAAGCAGCTCTCTATGGGGCCCACATAGGCGATTGAGACATATGGATATATATAACACGCCTCAACCCTGTTTTAAGTCATTCTTTTTCAGTATATTCCGACCTTAGAACCCTAAAAATACTCTCTCAAGGTTCTCTCATGATCCAAGACCAAAACAAAAGGCAAACAACACAAATCTAAGTGTCGGGAATCCCGTGGCGCTAGTAAGTTTCTTGTTCTTCTTGTTGTTGCTGATTTTTGTGTTGTTACAGCTCATGTGGGAGGTTGTTTTAAGTGGTTTATGTTCTGTAAAATACTCCCTCAAGTTTTTAATATCAACCCTAGGTGATTTCAAGTCATCTAAAGTGATTCTAGTGCAAAACCCCTAATTGATTGCTAGTTTCGCTTCCTTGTTCTTGTGGCAGCATTCTAGGGATATTTCATGGTCAATTAAGGTCAAATTGGAGTTATTCTTTCTGTTTAAAGGTAAGGAACCTCTTACCCTACATGAATTTAAGATTATCCAAGTTACAGCTAAGTCGTTGAAGCTAGAACTTGTGAGATATATATCGAAAGGCTTGTTAGTAATGTTGTTGGTTGGTGGACTGTTTTGGGAGGCTCAATAGGTTGCGGTCAATACATTGTGGGAAGTCATATAAATAGGGGAGGTGTTGTCCGTTTCATCGTAAAATAGGTTGTGGTCAATACATTATAGTTACGACGCTTAAACGATAACGATAGTGTCATTTCTCTTATTGTAGACTAAGGAGTCGTTACATTTGCATAGCTTGAGGTTGGGCAGTATATACAAGGTATGTGATTCTATCCCTTTCCTTCTTTTGCACGACTCCGATTGTACATAGTGTAATGAACGAACTTCCAAAGATACTCCACTCTTAGAAGCTAGCAGTACTTACATTGTTTCTCTTCTTATGGAACGATTGATGTTGATGTTACTTATATTATTTGTATGTTATCAATGTTGTTGGTACTTCCTGATTCTTATAAGATTCTTGATGACGAGTTAATCCTAATAACGTATACGGAGGATACCAACCTTACGTCACTCTGAAAGGTTCAAAATGTGATTCAAATGAGTCCAGCATGCATCATGTATATGTATCTATTTTACTCTACTAAGTCGCGCTATAGTCAGCCGGGTACGGCACCTATTGTGAAATCACTAATCAGTTGGTTTTTATTGAGCTCCACATGGACGGGTACGATTCTACCGAGCATTATGATGGCTGGGTACGTTTTTACCGAGCCTATCACGACCGGGTACGACACAGTGATGATGATGCCCATAGAGGTGTATGTTTTCGATGTTTTTGTGTGTGTGTGTGTGTGTGTATATCATGCATTTCATGTCAGTAGCCCTCAGAGGTACCCAGATGTTACAGGTTGTATATTCTCTATCCCTGTTTACATTACTGTTCTTACTTATTCTTTCCTGCCTTACATACTCAGTACTTTATTCGTACTGACGTCCTTTTTATTTGTGGACGCTGCATGTCGTGCTGCATGTCGTGTTGCAAGTCCTAATAGACAGGTAGGTGAAGCTTCCCCACCATAGTAAGCTGCCAGTTCAGCGGTTATTGGCGAGATCCCTTCTCCGGACTTGCCGTGGTCTTGGTATGCATTTTTGTTATATACATTATGGGTATGTCGGGGCCCTGTTCCGGCAATGTTGCAGCACTTATGTTTCTTTAGAGGCTCATAGACAGGTGTCGACTCATGTATAGTTTGGATTGCCTTGTCGACTGATTTTTGTTGTATAGTCTTTCATGGCAGCTTGGCAGCTCGTACCTTATACATAGCTTCGTGACAGCCTTGTCGGCCAATGTTATATATGCTCATGCCATTATCTGTCATTGTTGGTTGTTTAGGATTCATGTCTACCATTTATATTGATCTCGTCGGCCCTTATAGATAATAAGAAAGGTTAGATAAAATGTGTGTTGGTGCTCCGCAGGTATGGCCAGGGTGCCAGTCATGGCCCTCTAGTTTGGGTCGTAACATAAAGGAAAGGTTCCTATGGCCTCCAACAGTCATCTACAAATTATCGATCCTGAGGATAGCCCGGCATCGGTTATTCTACAGCCAGAATCAGCAATTGCTGAAGAGAATAGGATGTTGCGTCTCCACATGATGGAAATGTGGGACGCCTTGTCTAATGGTAGGGAACTGCCAACTGCAATCCATGGGTTCCCTAAGTTGATCCCCGATTAGGTGGGGCTGCCAACGTCCCTATGTCTAACCTGTTTATTTCATGCGGGTACCCTCAAATGCCCTTTAACGGTCCCGGAATGCCTTTTGTGGTTCGCCCGTAAGCTCCGGCTTCAAAGGCACCGCCAGCAATGTTCTCTGCAGCACCAGTCTGCACCACAACACAACCAACTATACCACGGCCGTATGTTGAGCCTCCTACGTTCACTTTTCATGGTTCACAGTTTCAACCAGAAATAACATATGTGACCCCACACTCATTTACTCAACCACCGCAATATGACTTCTCGGTGGAGCAAGAAAGGGTTGTCAAGAATCCCGAGTAAGAGGAAATGGCTCGAAGATGAAAAGCCTAGAACAAAGCCTGAAAAACATGCAAGGTATGAGTGGACAAAAGAGTGCCCCATACTCCGACCTGTGTATGTTTCCCCCATGTTCACTTGCTTGCTAGCTTCAAAATGCCAAAATATGAAATGTACGACGGGCACGGAGACCCGATCGCTCATCTGAAATGATACTGCAACCAGTTGAGGGGCGCCGGTGGAAAAGAGGAGTTGTTAATGGCCTATTTTGGAGAAAGTCTCATCAGAATTGCTTCTCAGCAGTACATGGATCAAGAAATTACCCATTGTCATGTGTGGGATGATCTGGCCCGAGATTTTTTCTGCCAGTTCCAGTATAATGTGGACATCGCTCCCGACAGAAACTCTTTGTCCAATTTGAAAAGGAAAACAGCAGAAAGCTTCCATGAATATGCTATCAAATGGCGCAAGCAAGCCGCCAGGGTAAAGCCTCCAATGGACGAAGCTGAAATGGTTACGGTCTTCCTACAGGCCCAAGAGGCGGACTACTTCCAGAACATGATGTCTGCTATGGGTAGACCGTTCGCTGAGGGTATCAAAATTGGGGAGATGGTCGAAAATGATTTGAAAACGGGCCGAATCTTGAGTCAAGCTACTTTTAAGGCTGCATCACAGGCCGTTCAGAATGGTTCAGGGGGTTTGATGAGCAGAAACGGGAGAGAAGGGGGAGTCATGATGGCTTCTAGCTCGAGGGGGGCCGCAAGTCATTATACCAATCATATATACTTCCTAAGGTCCCACAACACTATTATCCCCATCAAGATGCTGCTTATGTTGTGGCACCGCTTCCCTATGCGGTGATGAATGCGCAACCTTACATGCGGCCACATCATTATACAAAAAATCGAGCTCCACCTCCCAGAAATGCCCGTCCCTACCAAGCTCCATATAATCCCCCAAAAAATGTTTCCCAATACAATCCTCGCCCAAGAGAGCCTCCCGGAAGTAATCAGTTCACCCCTATTGGTGAATCATACTCTAGCTTGTTCCAAAAGCTAGTCAGGCTAGGTCTGCTGCAGCCAGTGGCCCCAAACCGGCCAAACGCCAAGTCCCCCTCGCACCGAGCTGATGCTAGATGTGAATACCACTCTGGAGCAGTGGTACATGATACTGAAGATTGTTGGACTCTCAAAAGAGCAGTGGAAGACCTTATTGAGGCCAAGTCAATAGTTCCCAGGGAAAAAGAGGCCCCTAATATGATGAACAATCTGTTGCCTGCTCACAACACTGGGCCAGTCGTTGGAATGGTCTGTGATGATAGGGAATTTGATACGGCACTGAAGGCCATTGCAGCCATTACCGAGACAGAAGAAAAACCAAAAAATAGTCGCCAAACCTAAAAGTTCCCTATCATACGGGAGTCTCGATAGCCTGTCTTGCATCTTTTCTGCGTCCAAATTATTTCAGGGTGTAATCCGAATATTTTACTTTATTGTCTTACTTTCTGATGTAAACCCTTTTATCTTTAAAAATTTAAGAAAAACAATCAAATCAAATGAAATTAATATTTCATTGTCCATGAATGTCTCTTTTCTTATTCTCTTTTTAGTTCTGTTAATGCAGATTTTAATGACATGACATGCTTGCGGACTTCATGCTCAGATCCTAAAATGTTGTCAGACCCTAAAATAATGAATCAAGAAATAGAATGTTTTGAAGACAAGGCTTGTAAGAAAATAAATAGACTAATTAGAACGAAGTTGAGATTCCCCTTCTTCGGATCATTGTTGAAGCCGATATTGAGGATAAAGATTGGGTCCAGAACTGATTGGAATAATTGACACTGATTGATGAAAAATAATTGGCCGCAGTTTGCCACGGGCAGTCGTACCAACAAAGAATATCCCGTGTCTACAACAAGAAAGTGTGACCCAGAAAATTTAAAATAGGACAACACATTCTGAGACGTATCCTCCTACCTCATGAAGAAGCTAAAGGGAAATGGGCTCCAAATTGGAAAGGTCCACACATAACCCTTTATGTAGCATTAATGTTCTCTGATTTGGAAGACGAAGGCTTTCATTCTCGCTATCCAAATACCATTAACCCTTTTGCCAACCCTTTGAGCCGGTTACCTTCCTTTGATTACTCTCTTTGGAACCTGAAAGTGTTATTGAAAAAATAAAGAAAAGAAAAGAAAAAAAAAAGACAAAAAGAAAATGAAATGAAAAATGAAAAAAAGAGGAAAAAGGAAAGTAAAAAGAAAGAAAAAAGAAAACAAAACAGAAGAAAAACAAAGCAAAAATCAAAATAGTTCATGTTCCTTGAACTACGTTCGACTTGATTCTGAAAGGGTACGTAGGAAGCCTCTCTCTGGGGTTCGGTCACACCAAAACAAAAATCCAAATTCCCCCAAAAGTGAAACTGGGGAAGATGTTATAATGTTTCGACGATGGTTTCGCCGGAAAGGTTCCAAAGTTGTAATTCAATCCAAATTCTCAAATCTTTTTCAAGGCCTTCCGATCAATCGGCAAAGATGTTCAAAATTGAAGGATATAGCCGTTTGGATATGATACAACTAAATGAGAAAAATAAAATGAGAGAGTCTTATCGGTAAAAACCCTCACGGGTACCGTAAGACGATGGTAAGTAGAGAAATTAAAAGTAAGAGAGTCTTGTTAGTGAAAACTCGCAAAGAGCACTATAAGACGATGGTGAGAAGAGAAAAGAGAGAGGTCAGTTGGTGAAAACCCGCAAAGGGCGCCACTGATCGAAAGAGAAGATTCTCACAGTCACTGGCATCGACACAGTCCTGGGCAAGGTTTCTCGATTTCGAGGCAAACGCTGTGATGAATTTCTGAGAGTCAGACGGTTTATACAAATTAGGCATCCAGTCCAAAAGGCATGTCATGTTCATTGAAGTCTGCACGTACTCCAGATAAGTCCTTCTTTCCTTTCCTTGAAAGGGATACCTTTTGTCTAAATTCATTGTCTATTCCATTGTTTGTTTGTCTTTGAATCCCTTTCGGTCTAACTCTGTTCCGAAACTAAGGCAAAGAATGGATTGCAAGACTGATTTACAGGGATTTCGTTTGATACAAGCTAAAATGCAAAAAAGGCACCCAGCCTCGGCAGGGGCGTCAAGTCAACCCCGACTGGCCATGGTGGCCGATGCTTCAAAATCAAAAACTCTTGGAAGGAGGAAATCAAATTGAAGTGCCTACAAAAGCAAAATGAAGTTGAAAAGGTTAAGTTCCAAGTGGCTAACCATCTTGGCAAAGTTTGAAGAACCAAAGGTTCCCCAAATGCTCTGAAGTTAAAAATTGAAAGAAAGAAATCGGATTGAAATGCCCACGAAGGCAAAATAAAGTTGAAAAAGGTTAAGTCCCACGTGACCAACCGTCATGGCAAGTTGGAAAAGCCAAATGTTCTCCGGGGCCAGGAATGAAATCGGTCTTCAGGAAACAACCAGTTGTAGTTGAAAGTATCATCAAAGGAGTTGGGTCAAGATCAAGTGACTGAAACAATCAAGGCCACAAAACCAACCACCGTTTCAAACTGACAAATTGTTCTTTGTTTGAAAAAACAGGAAATAGGTGCAATCCAAATCAACCTTACAAGGAGTAGGTGCAACCAAAAGAAAACCGTGCGGAGACTAAAATAGCTCTGCCGCAACAACAACTCCAAAAAGGGAAGTCTTCTCCAAATTCTTTCCCGCATTTTACTCATTCTCTTAGTAAAAAGAAGAAAAAAGGACGAAAGTTCAAAATCATGGTAGTATGGGGTCTCCACTCCCTAGTTGATTTTATTTTTAGCCATAGGGTCTCCACTCCCTAGTTGATTTTATTTTTAGACATAGGGTCTCCACTCCCTAGTCTCTTTTTCTAACATAGGGTCTTCATTCCCTAGTTGAAGTTATTTTAGACATAGGATCTCCACTCCCTAGTCTCTTTTCCAACATAGGGTCTTCACTCCCTAGTTGACTTTATTTTAGGCATGGGATCTTCACTCCCTAGTCGCTTTTCCAACATAGGGTCTCCACTCCCTAGTTGATTTTATCTTAGACATAGGGTCTCCACTCCCTCGTCTGCTTTTCTAACATAGGGTCTCCACTCCTTAGTCTTTTTTCTAACATAGGGTCTCTACTCCCTAATTGATATTATTTTAGATATAGGGTCTCCACTCCCTAGTCTCTTTTTCAACATAGAGTCTCTACTCCCTAGTTGATTTTATTTCAGACATAGGGTCTCCACTCCCTAGTCTCTTTTCCAACATAGGGTCTCCACTCCCTAGTTGATGTTATTCTAGACATAGAGTCTCCACTCCCTAGTCTCCTTTCCCAACATAGGGTCTCCACTTCCTAGTTGACGTTGTTTTTAGACATAGGGTCTCCACTCCCTAGTTGATTTTATTTTTAGATTTAGGGTCTTCATTCCCTAGTCTCTTTTTTCCAGGGTACACCAATCCCGACCTTTTATTCTTTTCAGTAATGAAGTAGTATAGAATTTTATTACAAATAACTTACGAATTTTTTCTAGTGAAAACTGGGGCAGAAAAATTTTGTTCGTTTGTTTTTTTTTGGGTGTATGAGCAGGTTTTACCTCGAGGCACGGGATTTGATACGACCAAAAGAAGATGTCTCAATCCAAAATAAAGAAAAAAAAAAGAAAAAGTAGTGAATCCAAATGTAGAAGCGGATGAAAATATGTGGACCGCTCAAGACATGACTGAAGTCACGAGCTTTGCATTGTCCTGTCTTGATCCGAAAAAGCCGAAGAAGAATGAACTAGCACCTGCAGCTAGCAAGTATCAAGGTTCATATTAGAGTCTACATCAAGAACCAGTCAAGACTCAAGATCAAGTTTCAGAAGACTTAGAGATAGGAACCTTGTAACTCATAGATGATACGCTTTTTTAGTTTCTTTTCATTTTGATTTTAGTGTATAAGGAGTTCAACAAGTAGTAACAGCAGCAATAGCAGTAAAATCACACTTTTTTCGGTAATTCCAACTACCAAAATTCCCAGAACTACACTAACATGATTCCTTTATAGCCAAGGATATGTAGGCAACCTCGGAAGCAAGCTTCGGTCAAACTTTTTCAAAATGCTTCTCATGGAGTATCAAACGGGCAAAATTTGCTCATGATTGCTCACTTTTATCTTTGCCCGAAAACTCTTCATGTTCTCGAGCAGAGAGGAGCAACTGTGAGCAGGTAATTTTTTCCCCACGCCTAAATTACTCCTAAAAATACTCTAATTTAGTTTTAATTATCTTTATGAAATTTTAGGAATTTTTCTTTATTTTTTATTTGTTTTGGCACTATTTGAACTTTTAGCATATTTAGTGGCATTTTAAATCATATATATATATATATATATATATATATATATATATATATATATATATATATATATATATATATATATATATATATATATTATTTTATGCTTTACTCTTTACATTTCTAGATTTTAATCACGTGTTAGTTGCATTTCTAGAAAATACAGAAAATCAAAAATGCTTTAATCTTTCTATTTGTTTTTACATTTTTAGGTGTAACTAATTAACTTAGATTGTTAATTTACACTTTAACTAGCCTAATTGTTAGATAATTCATTAAATAGGTTAATTTTGCAATTTTTAGCTTTACATGTTAGGTTAATTAATTGGTGGCTAAGCACAAAAACAAAGAAGAAAGGAGGTTGCCTAGTTTTAATAACGTTGGGCCGGCCTCAATGGTCCAAATTTCATCAGATCCGCTCCAACCCACTCCCATTATCTGGCCCAGACCCCCATTAAATCCAAACGACCCCGTTCTGTCACATTCAATCCTCACCCTCCATCTCCTTCAATCCAACGGCCAGGAACCCCCCATCCCAATCCCTTATAACTGTCTGAACCTGACCCCACAAACACCAGAGACCCACTTCATTTCCCCATCTCCCTCACCTCTTTCATGCTATTTCAGAGCTGCCGCCGGAAATCGTCTCACGGCGGCGGGTGAACACCAAATGGCCTCAAACTTTCACCCTATGATCTTCAGCGTCCTCTCTTTCTAATGCCCCTAGCCTCATCCCTCAAATCCCTCCGAAATTACAGTTATAGTAGATCTAAAAAAACGCCAAAAAATAGTCCGCCTCTTGTTCTTTCTTTCAGTGATTTCAGAATCGATTTGACCTGAGACTTGTGTTGATCGGTTGTTCTCAGTGAGAACAATCGATTAACATTAGTTTCGGTTTATTTCGAAGATGCCGGAATCCGACTACATCGTCGTCGACCAGCCAATGCTCTAATCTCTCCTATAGTCGCTGCCGCTCTAAAGCTCAACAGCGCTCGAGCCCATTTGAGCACTAAAGGGTCAAATCTCCAAATCCCACACCTCTTTTTTCTCTTTCACGTATCATTTCTTTTTCTGGAATTGGTCATAATTCTTCTCTTTTGATTAATTAGTTAGGTTTAAATACTGCATTCTCTGCTCTAGATTGTTAACCAATTGTTTGTTAATTAAATTGAATCGCTTTTATTTGAATTACTAAATTGGAGCACAAATTAGTTGGCTTTCCTGTGCGCCGTTTTGTTTGATCAAGCTGAAATAAATTTGGGCATGTTTGATGGACAGGCCTGATGAGGTTGAAAGCCCATTAAGCGTGGTTGGTTTGGTGGCTAAATAGCCCAAGCGATTGGTTGTTTGAATGTTAATTAACAGGGAATAGGAAAGGATTTCAAGTTTTTTTAACTTAGAAGAATGTTTGGTAATTACTGGAAGCTTCTAGTTTGAGGGTTTAAGTGAAAATCATAGAAGTTAGTGGGGGTTAAAAATAGGAAAAGAATCATTTTGGACAGCTGTCCAATTCAGTTGCAAAAGATGCCATTTTCCTAAATTTTAGGAGGCTGAGAAATTCTTTTCTAGGCCTTATCTCATTCTCTCATAGAGCATATGCATATTCTATTAAAAAAAAAGGGACTCTTCCTCATATTCTCACACAGGTTAAGCACTCAAAAGGCAGCTGAAAACTTCAAAAAAAAAAACTGAAAAAGAGTTCTGAAAAATCCAAAACTTCTTCAGGATACTAAAATTTTCTGCTCCTTAGCTCAGCATTCCTGGTTTTTTTTTTTTTTTTGCTTAAACATTTTGTGGGATCATTGTTAAGTGCTGCTGATTTCTTGCATTGCTGGGTTCCAGATCTAGTTCTTGTTGCTATTTCCTGTTGTCTGTTGCTACATCAAGGTATTTCCCTTTGATTTCGATTGTGTAATTTGGTTTAATTTAACCACATCTTTAAAAGAATGATTTCATGAAATCATATGTCCTTCTCTGTTATGTTAGTGATTACTATCCCTGAATTTGTATGCTTGTGTTTACCTGAGTATGAACTGGGCTTAAATGTTAAACTACATGTTGTTCTCTGCTGATTTGATGATTGCCATCATTGAATCGTCTGCTCATGTTTATTTGAGTATGAATTGGATTTAAATGCTATCATGATACCCTGTGCTTGAATCGCGAGTTGGTAACTGTGAGCATGTGGCCGGGATTTGCAAACATGACTTCTAAATTGAGTAGATCAGTGGTGTTTCGAAGCGAAAATCAAGTTGAAACCCTTGGTGATGAGCAGGCTTAACTTCAGAGTTAATTGTTTTTTTTTAGGTTTGTGTATTGTCATAAGTGAATTGTAATTGTATTAGAACCTATTTGTACCCTATGAGAATTATTATTAAGAGGCTTTTGATTGTAAACTTAAGCTTTTTGCCTACTTATGCAATTTGAATGCAAGTACGAAAGTTGATTTTTCGTTTTGTAGTCTATGTTCTGTCAGTGTGGAAATCAGGATTTGGGTGAGAGTTCTTTTAATTATAATTATTCATTTTATGTAATTGATGTAGTTGGTAAATCTGGCCCATTTCTGGGCCCAAGTTGAAAGAATGTGAAGCCCAACGCTACTGTCCTTCATTTTTAAATCTCCCTTTCATCCTTAATTGACAACCTCCTCTTGAAATCGAGCAGTCCCAAACGTATTCAACCCATATATGAAGTTTGACTGGGAAGTGTTAACTCGTCAATAGCTCGTATTTAGCTTAGCTACTAACAGACTCTGTCCATAAATAATCTCCCCATAATTCTAGACTTCCACATTTAATCTTAAACCTTAGGAAATATTTAAGCTTTAAATATCGAAGTTTGATTTAGGTGCGTAAATAAATCATCACGACTATGGGTACGGCTCCCATGGCATAGTCGTGATACATAATTTCCCAATTCGGGTGCGCATTTCATGCGACTCAACTATAACTTCAAAAAATAATAATAATAAACATGTTGCCAATCGCGAGTGCGTTTCACGTGACGCGATTCGTAATATGTTCAAAAAACGGTAAGCTATTTAAATAAATTTCATAAGCCCTAAAAGGCAATTTAAATTCTATTTAAAGCGGTTAAAAAGTTAAAAATGCACAATAGGTTTTAAACATGTATTAAATCAGATAACTAGGTCAATTATCAATAGTTGAGCGACCGTGCTAAAATCACGAAACTCGGGAGTGCCTCACACCTTCCGGGTTAACAGAATTCCTTACCCAATCTTCTGTGTTCGCGGACCAAAAATAGAGTCAATTTCCTCGATTTGGGATTTAAAATAAACCGGTGACTTAGGACACCATAAATTATTCCAAGTGGCGACTCTGAATTAAATTAATAATCCCATTTCGAATAACAACAACAACCCAGTATAATCCCATGGGGTCTGGGGAGGGTAGTGTGTACGCAGACCTTACCCATACCCTGAGGTAGAGAGGCTGTTTCCAATAGACCCTCGGCATCCTTCCCTCCAAGAACTCCCCTCCTTGCTCTTGGAGTGACTCGAACTCACAACCTCTTGATTGGAAGTGGAGGGTGCTTACCATCAGAGCAACCCACCTTGTCAAAATGTCACTTTAATTGGAAAAACTCCATATCCCTCGGAAAAAAGAGGTGTGACAATGGCAAAGACTTTAAAATCCGTACCTCAAAAAGAAATTCCCTCTTCATCGAGACCGTATGAGAACGTTTTGCCTGTTGCCACTGAGGAACCGACAACATAACCCCCTCTAAATGTGTTCGTCCCTACGGGGTGCCCAACCGAAGCCGATTTCAAGGTTGAGAAAACCTCCTCGATACCGGGTCGGTGCGAGCCGGTCTCGAGATACATATGTTCAATTTCCGACAGTGTCCTCGAGAAGGTCAAGGATGACTGCAACTGGGCCGATAAGCTCGTAGTGGTTCCTACCCCCGAGGAATCGATCACTACCCACGTGGAGGGTTTTTTAAGTGTTTACACTTACCCTTTTACGCTATGTCCTTTAGATCCAGTTATTATAGCCTTTTGCAAAAGGTATGAGGTGACTCTCACGCAGATTCATCCTTCATTTTGGAGGATTGTAATTCTTCTTCGCTTCTTCGTGAGCAAACTCGAGGGGTATGCGCCTGTATAGTCCCGGACTCTATCGAGGGGGGCTAATAAAACTTGCCCGTCGGGCCAGTAAGGCCCCATTCTCGAGCATCGACGAGGATCAGGACCGAGGTTGGTTGGGCCGATTCGTTCGAGTGAAAACCTCGGACTTAATCCCGGCCGAGGACATGCCATTTCCTGAGAAATGGAACATGAAGCGTAAGTATAACCTTGCCTTTAATGTTTTGTTCGGCATTTTCCTTTTGACCTTTTTCTTATCGATTCTTTGTGGTGCAGTTGTTGCTCGGATGTTGGATGCAGTGCCTCGACTCAAGGAGTGGGTCGAGGGGATCGTGTCGCAAAATCCCTACTCCGAGATAGCGTGGCACGAACTTTCAAAGAGTCAGTGGGAGGCCCGTTCTTATGGTGAGATTTTTCTTTAAGTTACATTTGACCTTATTTTTACGCCGTCGATTTCTAACTTGTTTTACTTCTGCAGGTTTTGTCAAAGGATGTTGAGATGAGGCCTCCGTCTGATGACATATTCACTGAGCCCTCTGCTTCGAAGCAGGATAAAGAGAAGAAAAGAAAAAGGGCTTCGAGTTCTCCGAACTCGAAGAAGAAAAAACCAAAAAGGAGGCTGGTGCGCAAATCTAAGGAAAGTGCTAGCACGCGGGAGGTTCCATCGGATTCGCTCAGTCGATTGAGGGACGAGTCCGAAGAAGAAGAAGAATAAGCCTCCGAGCTGATGACCCGCGTGAGAAGAGGTACCGAGCTGCCTCAAACCAGGGTAGTCGATGAGGAGGCAGTGGCCGAGGCCTCCGAACCAAGGAAGGAAGAGGCCATTTTGCCCCGAGCTGGGGAGGTCGACAAGGAGACCACGACCGGTACTCCTCGGGCTGAGAGAGATGCCCTGAAGGATGCGCTTAGGTTGATAGATATTTCTGGGTCACCATCATTCACCGACTCGATGATAAACGAGGCCCAGATGCTGAAAGGACGCCCAAACGAGGGGCCTCAAGGGGCGGCAAATTCCTTCAACAACTTCTTCGATGGCATGGATTCTACCGCCTCGGAGGATGTACCGGGTAAGGTGATTTACCGGTGCCAAAGAAGATGCCGTCTTCGGGAGCCAGCGGATCTTCTTCGAGTCCGAGATTGGTAGACCGGTTCCCAGCTCCGAGTGCAGATCCTGACCGGAAGTGGTCAATCATCATATCCATACTAGAGGAAGCCCGGGTTCTTTCCACCCTCGTGGGGGTTGCCAGCTATCTTCAATGTCTGGTGACCGAAGAGGATCAGGCCAAAATGGACGAGGTGGAGGCCCCTTGTCTTTTCAACGAAGCTCAGCAGGCATTGAATCGGGTAACTTCGAAAGCCTTTTTATTATGTACTTAGATTAATTTGCGAATAAACATAACATTCTTCTTTGTGTTTGCAGCCCTCGGTGCTTCATCACAAAACTTTTCTCTGATATCGGGAAGAGTTAAACCAACACGAGGCCAAGACTCGGGGGCTTATTGAGAAGATGGATGCTTACAAGCTCCTCAGTGAGATGCTCCAGGCCGAATTAGAAACGGCTCGGAAGGAGCATGCCGACCTAGTCGAGCAGGTAAGACGAGTGAGTATTTGAACATAGTGATGATGATTCAGACACAATGGCTAACGACTCGAACCCACATGTTCAAAAGAAACTTGACCAAATCGAGCAGCTCCAGGAGGAAGTGAACACGGTGAAAGCTGAGGCCGAAGAATGGAAGAAAACCATAGACCGCCTGGCCTCGGAAAAGGAGACTGCTTGAGAGCAACTGGCTTCGATTGAGGTCCAGCTCCGGGCTGCAAAAGAAAATGCCTTGGTACATGCCAAAAGGATCGAGGAGCTCCAGTCACAACTGAGCTCGGCGGTTTTCGGCCAAGAAAATCTGGCCAAAAAACTTGAGGTCGCCAAGTCGGAGATTGATGTGGTTAAGGCCGAGGCTGATGAGCGGGTGGCCCAGTATAAGGCCGATGTCGAGGCGGCTCAGGACCAAGTGAGAAATTCGGTGGAGCATATGAAGTGGCAATCCCGAAGGGAGGCCCTCGAGGGAGTTCGAGCTCAGGGTTTTGACCTGCTGGCTGAGATCGAGAAAGCCAAGTTATCCGAAACCCAGGCCAGGAAGCTGGCTTATCCCGAGGAGGATTCCGAGGGGTTTGAAGATTCGGATGAGCTCCAAGATGGCGGAGACCCTGAAGGTGATGACGCGGCCCCCGGCGGAGACTAGACCAGTTAGGCGTTTTTAGATGTCTTTGTTTTTTTGTATTTTTGTTGAGGCCGTTTTTGGCCCTTGTAAAAAATTTCATCGAGCAGTTCGATCCTTGTAAAAGAAATTTTTGATTATGAATATAAGGCTTTTTCCCTTCAACAGTTTTCAAGTTTTCTCTTTGCCTTGTTTATTTTTATTTGCAAAGATCTAAGTGCCTTGACATAAAACAATTTAGAGACTCGAAGAAACCTTACCTTCATCTATTTCGTTTTAGGCATCGTGGGGGCTCGGTGTGACCAAAAGTTTTCTTTCCCCAAAGTACTTAGACTTCTTTAAGTCATAGTCTGTCGAGGGTAACCTTTGGAACCGGTTAAGAAATTTTAAGGTCTTGTTGTTTTTGTTACTGATCTCGGACATCTCCAAGTCGTGTTTATATGGTCGTAGCCTTTATAGTTCGGGTGTTGTCCCGTGTTAGTATCATTATTGCGAGATATCCGGGTTTGCCTAAGATGGCAGTCCCCGAGTGGGGGTGGCCTTAGCCTATAAAATTCGGGGGTTGCCTAATAGGTCTTATACTCCTGATGTCAAATAGCTTGGACCGTACGAGTTTGTTTTCAGACGACAGTCCCCGAGTGAGAGAGTGATTATTCGAACTCCGGTTAAGGTGGCCCTTGGACTCGTTTCCTTTATGGGATCATAAGCGGGGAATTCCTTAAGAAATGTAAAGGAAAAAATTTTAAAAGACAAGTTGTTTGCAAGTAAGAGACTTCTCTTTATTCTTGTGCATAATAGTAATGTATGTGCGCATGCTTTGTGTCAGGGTTCGAGCATTCTATGTGGGCACGGTTCATTTGACCGTTTGGCCCTTACATTGAATCCTATCGATCGAGACCCTTCAATCCTGAAGTCTCTTTCCATGCTAAAGTTGATATCGGAGGGTAATGCCCCCCAGTGTTCGGGGTTGATCGAAGAGAGACCTCGAATACTGTTCCGATCACCGTCATCGGTTCGTTGCCGGCCCGCGATTCTAAGTTAGCACGATTTACTTGTTGCCTCGTTAAAAACCTTGCCGAAAAATCTACCTAAAATCTCGTACCGTCCCTTGTTAGTTACCTACAAGCGTTAGTTTAAGATGTAAATAAAAGAAAGAACGGGGTCGTACCTTAGCAGTAATATCGCTTTAAGTGAGTTATATTCCAGTTGTTCGGTAGTTTCTCACCGTTCATTGTTCCGAGCTTGTAAGATCTTTTTCCGGTGATCTAGATAATATGGTACGGTCCTTCCCAATTCGGCCCCAATTTTCCTTCGTTCGGGTTCCGGGTGCTTAGCACCTTTCTTAGTACCAAGTCCCCGGTATTGAAGTGTCTAAGGCTAGCCCTTCGTTTATAATATCTTTCGATCCGCTGTTTTTTGGCGGCCAACCTGACAAGGGCGGCTTTGCGCCTTTCATCTAATAGCTCTATGTTCGTACTCATAGCTTCGTCGTTCGATTCCTTTGTTGCATATCGGAATCTGATACTTGGTTCCCCGACCTCTACCGGTATCAAAGCTTCGGCGCTATAAACCAAAGAAAACAGGGTAGCCCTGGTACTGGACTTCGAGGTTGTACGGTATGCCCACAAGACTTCGGGTAATATTTCTTTCCATTCCCACTAGGGTGATATGGTGTCGATAGGATCCTTTTGATCTTGTGGTCTTCAAGTAACTTGGTTACTATGCTTCCGATGAATTGTTTCCCATTATCGCATACAATCTCGGCCGGCATTCCGAATCGGCATATAATGTGGTCCCAAATGAAATCGATGACGACCTTCTCACTGACCTTCTCGTATGTCTGGGCTTCCACCCACTTAAAAAAGTAGTCAGTCATAAACAATATAAATTGAGACTTACTTGATGCCCATGGAAGGGGGCCAACGATGTCCATTCCCCACTTCATGAACGGCCATGGTGATAAAACTGAGTGCAGCAGCTCCCCGGGTTGATGGATCATCAGAGCGTGTCTTTGGCATTCATCACATTTTCAAACGAACTCCTTTGCATCCTTTTCCATGTCGATCCAGTAATAACCGGCTCTGATTATTTTTCGAACCAGCGATTCGGCGCCCGAATGATTTCCACAGGTACCTTCGTGCATTTCCCTCAAAACATACTCGGTATCCCCTGGCCCTAGACATATTGCAAGTGGGCCATCAAATGTTCTTCTGAACAAGGTACCGTCTTCAGACAGGCTAAATCGGGTAGCTTTTGTACGCAGGGCCCTCGACTCTTTTGGATCAGAGGGCAGTTTATCGGACCTGAGATATTCCACGTATTTATTTCTCTAGTCTCAAGTTAGGCTCGTCGAGTTGATCTCGGCGTGGCCTTCTTCCACCACCGATCTCATAAGTTGTACGACTTCTCCCGAGTGGAACTCGTCGTCTTCGACTGACGACCCCAAGTTAGCAAGGGCATCAGCCTCGCTGTTTTGATCCTGAGGTACGTGTTGCAAAGTCCACTCTTTAAACCGATGTAATGTCACCTGTAAGTTGTCCAAGTATCTTTGCATCCGTTCTTCTCTGACCTCGAACGTTCCATTGACTTGGTTTACCACGAGGAGGGAGTCGCACTTGGCTTTGATCGCCTCTGCCCTCATGCTCTTGTCTAGTTCAAGGCCTGCAATCATGGCCCCATATTCGGCCTCGTTGTTAGTCAATTTCACACTCTTAATAGATTGTCTAATTATATTACGTGTTGGTGGCTTTAGGACGATGCCAAGTCCGGACCCTTTTGCATTTGATGCTTCGTCCGTG
Organism: Nicotiana tomentosiformis; assembly: GCF_000390325.3. Lineage (NCBI taxonomy): Eukaryota > Viridiplantae > Streptophyta > Magnoliopsida > Solanales > Solanaceae > Nicotiana > Nicotiana tomentosiformis. Next base: position 72,976,092 of record NC_090812.1, on the reverse strand, counting down.
AAGAGGGTCCAGATTCTCGAGAAGTTCCTGAGTTAACCAATAACTCTCTTTCGACCTCGGGTATCAGGGTCGGTGTAAAATCGGCCACAAATTCTGCCAAAATTTGGGACTTAATGGCGGTTCGAGGTCGATACTCAATATCGTACCCACTTATTTCGACGGCCCATGTGGCCAATCGGCCCGAGAGTTCGGGCTTATGCATAACGTTCCTCAATGGGTAAGTAGTCACGACACATATGGGGTGACATTGGAAGTACAGTTTTAGCTTCCTAGAGGCGCTTAGCAAAGCGAGCGCCAGTTTTTTCAGGTGAGGGTACCTAGTTTCGGCCTCACCAAAGGTCCTACTAACATAGTAAATTGGAAATTGCGTACCTTGCTCCTCCTGAACTAGGACTCCACTTACCGCTATCTCCGAGACCGCCAAGTACAAGTACAGTTGTTCGTCTGTCTTCGGTGTGTGAAGCAAGGGCGGGCTCAATAAAATACCTCTTGAGTTCCTCTAACGCTCGTTGGCATTCCGAGGTCTATGAGAAGTTGTTCTTCTTTTTCAACAGTGCGAAGAATCGGTGGCTCTTGTCGGACGACCTCGAGATAAATCGCCCCAGGGCGGCTATTCGCCCGGTTAACCTTTGCACGGCCTTTACGTGTCCACGATCGTGATATCTTCGATGGCTTTGATCTTATCGGGGTTGACCTCGATTCCCCGATTGGATACCATGAATCCAAGGAACTTACCCGACCCAACTCCAAACGCACATTTTTCTAGGTTTAGCTTCATGTTGTACTACTTCAGTATGCTAAAAAATTTCTGCAAATGTTTTAAATGGTCATCTGCTCGCAAGGACTTAACTAACATGTCGTCAATGTAAACCTCCATTAATTTTCCTATTTGTTCCTCGAACATCGGATTTACTAAGCGTTGGTATGTGGCACCAACATGTTTTAATCCAAACGGCATCTTATAACAGTATGTGCCGTATTTAGTGATGAAGGAAGTTTTTTCCTGATCACCCGGGTCCATCCGTATTTGGTTGTACCCGGAATAGGCGTCGAGAAAACTGAAGGTCTCGTGGCCGGCCGTGGCATCGATCATACGGTCTATGTTGGGCAAAGGAAAAGAGTCTTTGGGGCATGCTTTATTCAAATCTTTGTAGTCTACACACATTCTTAGTTTATTCTCTTTTTTAGGGACCACCACTACGTTTGCTAACCAATCCGGGTATTTGACCTCCCGAATAGACCCTATTTTAAGAAGTTTAGATATCTCATCCTTGATGAGAGCATGCTTGATCTCAGACTGGGGTCTCCTCTTCTGTTTAACCGGACGGAACTTCGGGTTCAGGCTCAGCTTGTGAGTGGCTATCTCCGGTGGGATACCTGTCATATCGAGGTGGGACCAAGCGAAACAATCTTCGTTAGTTATAAGAAAGTGAATGAGTTTTCCCTAAGCTCAGAGCTTAGCCCCGTGCCCAGGTATACCTTTCTATCGGGCAAGTTTTCTCTCAATATGACTTGTTCCAGTTCTTCAACAGTCGATTTAGTGACATCGGAATTATCGGGGGCTATAAAAGATCTGGGAACCCCATAATCATCATCCTCGACTTCCTCTTGTTTGTCCAAATCTGCCGAAGATGGTATCAGTGATTGCTATTTGACCTCGTTTTTGACCATCTGGTTTGGGCCCTTCGATGTTGAAACTGCAGATGCCGGTATCACCTCTTTGACCGCAAACATTTCCTTTGCATCCGGTTGTTCCCCGTAGACTGTTTTAACTCTGTCAGGTGTTGGGAATTTCAATGCTTGGTGCAGTGTTGAAGGCACGACCCTCATGTTATGGATCCATGGCCTTCCGAATAGAGCGTTGTACCTCATGTCCCCTTCGATCACATAAAATTTGGTCTCATGGATGGTCTCGGCGGTGTTCACTGGTAACGTTATTTCGCTTTTAGTGGTCTCACACGCCATGTTGAATCCGTTTAGAACTCGAACTGCAGGCAAGATTTTGTCTTGTAGACCGAGCTGCTCCACGACCCTTGATCGAATGATGTTGGCCGAGCTACCTGGATCAATTAACACACGTTTAACCCGAATTTTATTTACGAGTACAGATATTACCAGTGCATCATTGTGGGGCTGAACGATCCCTTTTGCATCCTTGTCGTTGAAAGATAAAGTTCCTTCCGGTATGTAGTCTCGAGTTCGCTTTTTCCTAGTGATGGATACTTTGGTGCGTTTCAACATCGGGCCTTGTGGGATATCAACCCTGCCGATGATCATGTTGATGACGTGTTGAGGTTCTTCTTGTTCTGCCTGTTTGTTAGAATCCTTGTTCCTGAAATGATTCTTGGCTCGCTCGCTCAAAAATTCTCAAAGTGCCCATTGTTGAATAGACGAGCTATTTCCTCTCTCAGTTGTCGACAATCTTCCGTTCTGTGACCGTGAGTGCCATGATATTTGCACATCTGGTTAGGATCCCTTTGGGTTGGATCGGACTGTAGAGGTCGAGGCCATTTGGTATCCTTGATGCGCCTGATAGCTGATACAATAGCGGTAGCATCGACACTAAAGTTGTATTCCAATAGCCTTGGTGCGTCTTTAGACCCGGTGGACCTGTCGAAGCCATTTTTGGTCATAAGTCCCCGGTTGCTTTGACCTCGGTCATTTATCTTTTCGTTTCTCATGGAGTTTCGCCTGGACCCGTTGCTTCTCCGATCTCTATTATATGGCTGATATCGATCCCTATTTGGCCTTGGTTCACGACCGATCTCTCTCTTGACTCTGTCGAAGGTTCTGACTGGATAGACAAACCCCGAAGGGGCCCCAAGTTGATCATCTTAGACTCTGATTTTTGACTGATACCGGTTATGCACATCGACCCATGTAACAGCCGAGTATACTATTAAGTTCTGCTTCAGCTGCCCGAGCTTTGAATATTAAGTCCTTGAGTGAAAGCTTGAACAGCCCAATCATTAGCGACCGGTGGCAGATCCATTCGTTCCATTTGAAACCGGGACACGAACTCCCTGAGCATCTCGTTATCCTTCTGTGTGACTTTGAAAAGGTCTGATTTCCTAGTCTCGACCTTGATGGCACCTGCATGTGCTTTTACGAAAGAATCTGCAAACATAGCAAATGAGTCAATAGAATTAGGAGGTAAGTTGTGATACCATATCATAACTCCCTTTGACAGGGTTTCCCCAAATATTTTCAACAAAACAGCCTCGATCTCATCGTCCTCCAGGTTGTTCCCTTTGATAGTACATGTATAAGAGGTTACATGCTAGTTAGGGTCGGTCATTCCATTGTACTTGGGTATTTCGGGCATATGGAACTTCTTGGGGATTGGCTTCGGAGCCGCGCTCGGAGGGAAAGGTTTTTGCACGAACTTCTTGGAATCGAGGCTTTTCAATATCGGAGGTGCTCTTGGGATTTGCTCTACCCTGGAATTGTAGGTTTCCACCTTTTTGTCGTTAGCCTCGATCTTTTTCTCCCCTGATTCTATCCGTTTTGTCAGCTCCTCGAGCATCTTTATGATCTCGGGGTTAGTCCCCGATTCGTGCTCGTTCGACCTTTCTACGACCAGTTCATCCCTGCGGGTGACTTCCCTGGGAGGATCGGCATCAATCCTGCTTGGTGCACGGCTTTGGTTGTGTAACTGGGCTATCGCCGCCAATTGAGCCTGCAACATTTCCAAGATCACTCGTAGACTGATCTCGTCTCCTTCAACGTTTTGCGTGTTTCGATTTGCCGATCGGGCTCCACCACGAACGTTATTTTCAGGGTCGGTAGGCAAGTTTGCATCGATAGCCACATGCGAATTAGCGTCAATCGGATTTGCGATTGGAATTCCAGCGGGATCAGCAAGTGGTATCTCGTTACCGGGCGCTATGTTGTTATTTTCACCTTGGTGACCGGACTCGTTGTCAATATGCAGCGGTGTTGATTGAGAGTTTGACATTTTTGTATTTTAGCCTAGAATCAAAGACACTTCAAAGAGAAAGTGTAAAGCAATATGTGTTATGGAGATTTGTATCAATTAACCACAATTATCCTTAGCCCTACAGTGGGTGCCAAACTGTTTACCCTCAAAATTGGATAACAATTAAATTTATACGCGGTTTTAAGGATACGCAATATAACTTGATATAAAATGAGAAATCACATTAAAATTGAAATTAATGATAAGAAAAGTAAATGTAAACCACACAAGTTGAACAATCTTGGCCTTGAAGGTTGATCACCTTCGAGTCAAAAATTTTGTCGCAGGTGCGAAGCTATGCACGCAGAAGCGGAAAGGGGAAGGGGAGATGGCTTCGTAGAAGCGAAGAAAACGTCGCAAATGCGACTCCGCAGAAGCGAACTTCCTGTCCGCAGAAGTGATGAAGCAGCATAAGCGAAGGAATTCTCGCATCTGCGAGACCGCAGATGCAGTTAAAAAATTCCGCAAAAGCGAAAACCCCTGGACAGTACAAAAACAGAGGGGTTCCGAGCTTTTTCCATTTTTGGGCATTTCAAGCTCGGGCTGGGCGATTTTGAGCGAGGTTTTCACGGGAATTCTTGAGGTAAGTCACTTGTGACCATTTTTAGTCAATAATATTGAACTATCGTCGATTATTCCGACTAGATTACGTGTTTTGAGGTGCAAATCGGGAATTTGGACCTAGGGATTTGAAAATAAGATTTGATGATTTGGAGGTCGAATTGATGTCGGAATTTGGTAAAATTGGTATGGTTAGACTCGTGGTTGAATGGACTTACGGATTTTATAATTTTTGTCGGTTCCGAGATGCGGGCCCCATGTGCGATATTTGGGTGAAATTTTGAATTTTGACGAAAAATTTATATTTTCATATGGAATTAATTTCTATAATTTGTATTGATTGAATCGAATTATTTATGACTAGATTTGAGGTGTTTGGAGGCCGATTCGTGAGGCAAAGGCATAGCAGAGTAAAGAATTACACGACTTGAGGTAAGTAACACTTCTAAACTTGGTTCTGAGGGTATGAATCCTCGAATTTGGTGTTATATAAATTGTTTGGAAGTGAAGCACATGATAGGTGACGAGCGTGTGGACGTACACCATAGAAATTGTGACTTGAATAAATTCTGTGAAGTTGTAAAATTAAGGAATCATGTTATTATTCGCATATTTCTCCACATGTTAGGAAATTGAGCTGAGACTCGTATCAAAGATCATGATTAGGCTACGTGCCGATATTATGGGGCCCACAGGTCGTGTTGTTGTTGAATTTAATTATTTTAAAATATATAATTCATACTCAGTCATGTTCATCCATTGTGAGGATATTTATGGGATCGGGGTTGCCCGCCTGCAGCTATATATATATATATATATATATATATATATATAGTTGTTGTTGAATTTAATTATTTTAAAATATATAATTCATACTCAGTCATGTTCATCCATTGTGAGGATATTTATGGGATCGGGGTTGCCCGCCTGCAGCTATATATATATATATATATATATATATATATATATATATATATATATATATATATATATATGGAACTGGGCTGCCCTCCTACAATAGGCCTTACAGGCTTTATTATTATACGGATCAGGACTGCCCACCTGCAGTAGGCCATATCGGCTTTATATCATGCTTGGGCTGAAGGAGCCCCTCCGGAGTCTGCACCCCCCACAGTGAGCGTAGATGATTATATATTTGGGATGGACTTCCCAGGGCATGGACTTGCCTTATTTATATTGTGATGAATTTTCCTGGACATGGATCTTGTCCAAATCATTTACATTTGGGGATAAATTTCCCTAGGGCTGGATTGGCCTTATGCAGTTCTGAGTGACTGACTGTCAGTCGATGTGTATATATATACGGGATGGAATATCCCTGGGCTGGATTGGCCATAACTAGTACCGAGTGACCGAATGATTAGTGACCAATAGTACATGAGATTTTTCCACTGAGATGTCATATTCCGCATATCACGCAGTATCGATCTATTTTACGTGTACTGAGTTTTACTGTTGAACTTGAAAGCATGCCTACATTTTTGTATCGTTATTTATATACTGGACTATACCTGCGGAGCTTGTCACTACTTTCAGTCTAGAGGTTAGTCTTGTTACTTATTGAGTTGGTTGTACTCATATTACACTATGCACCTCGTGTGCAGATCCAGGTGCTTTCGGACATGGCAACTGTTAGATCTCAGAGTGTTATCAGTTGGAAACTATCAAGGTAGCTGTCTGGCGTCCGCTGACCTTGACTCTCTCTCTTTCAGTTATTGTATTGTTCTATACTTTCAAACAGTGTTTTATCAGTCAGACATTGTATTCATTTAGATGCTCATGTATTCAGTGACACCGAGTTTTGGGAGTTTTGTATCTGAAATTGTGAGTTTTTCTATTGGAATCAAATGTTATGTTTTCAAACTTAAAAGATATTGTGATTTATTGAGATTGTTGGCTTGCCTAGTATTGAGATAGGCGTCATCACGACATGTGAGATTTTGGGTCGTGACAGGAACAAATGTTAAAGTGCTAATACTCAAACCTACAGAGATCTTCATAAATGTATTTTGTAAGTGGAATAAACATTACCTATCTAAATCAAAACTGAATTTCTACTTTCTACATCCAGAAACAATATATATCAAGACCGACATCCTAGATGATAAGAAGATTGAGAGTTAAATTTCTAAACTACTGAAACTAATTAAGAAACATTAGTAGACTTAATACAACAAACAACGGGAAAAAACAATCTACTTTCAAGATATATGTTTTTATTTGAAGAACTTTGGAGAATGCCATCAATGCAAAAATGAAAAAGAAAAATTGCTCGATAGTTAAGCTCCATGACATATGTGGATAACATTATACTATCCATAACCTACTATTTTGGGATAACTATATTTTATTCGTAGTAAATATATAGTCCATAAGCTACACAACATTCTCTTGTGAGAAATTTGATATTGCTATTAAGAAAATCTTTAAATCAACTAAGTCATGCCCATTACCTGCACTCTCCATCAATAAAGTCCATAATTTTCTAATCCTTCTTCAGAGCAAAGTGTCAAACACATATAGAACATGTCAAAAGAAATTAAACACTCGAAAAATTTCCACAATTTTCTATTCTAAGTGGATTCAAAATATAGTTTCAAAGACTAATACAGTAGATGGGCATAGTAGCACATCAATACATAACATAGCAGAAAGGGGAAAACTCACAAAACAGAGGAACATGCCGAATATGTTCATGATCGGCATTGTCGTACAGGTTGCTGCTTCCCGTTCTATGATCAAATTAGTGAATCTTGACATGTATTTGATCTTTCTCTGAGCATTATCACCAAAATATATACATACAATTTTAGTGCAGACCAATATTGTATACAACAAATTATGACTTAAAAAAGTAAAATTAAACAAATCAAAACACAATCCAAGTCGATACCCATAGTAGAACAAACAAAGAAAAAATAAAAAACAAGATAAATAAGGGATATGCAAAAGAAAGTGAAGCGAAGATGAGAGGGGAAAGAGTAATTGAAAGCCACGAAAAAGGAGAGGAAACTGAAGAAAACAATAAACAACAAAAGTAGGACAGCCGAATGCACAGAAACAACTTCAGAAGATTGGAAAATAAAACATGAGCAGAAATGGAAGAGAAGCACAGAAAGTAGAGATAAGAATAATAGAAGAACGGCATGCAAAGGGAGAGAAATGAAATTTTACAAAAGGAGATGCACCTGAAATATGCACTACCAGCTGAAAGACACGTAAGGTGTTAGCAAGAAATATGCACAACAGCTGGACCAGTGTGAAACCCCTGGTCGTCCAAAAAGCTCTTATTATATAGTTAAATACTAGATGGGAGAGTAGATGGGAGTGACCGTGCTCTGCACGAGCGCCCAATGTCACTATTCCTTTCACAATTAAACCAACTACTTTAAACTACCTTTAACTTCATAATTTTGTAGGTAAGACCAACAATATAAGTGCAAACTAAGGTATTTAAGTGAACTTTAAGAATAACAATAAGCTTGTTTAGTGATCAAATTATCACTAACTCAATTACATAAAAAAAATGCAGTTTTACATTCTTATAATTCAAGAGCTCATTCACATTAAGATCACAAAGAATTTCCAGATGATCCATTCTCCAATGAGTCCTCATGTAAAGTAGCAATTCACTTCATCACGGGTATTTGATAGAATAGAATGACCAACTTTATTTGAGAGTACAACATCGAATATTTGTAGGAGCTTTGTAATGAAGTGAAACTGAAAAGAAATTCAAAACTTCAAGTTCAAATGTACCAATAGATATGAAATTTGGAATAAGCAGGAATGACAATGTATTAACTTGATAGATAATAGCACAGTCAACCTAATTGTTATATCTGAATGACATTTCTCGTATGAATGACATTTCTCGTACCTGTTCAATGTTTCACCATATGGCTAGCCTTTTTTCCAATAATAATATCCATAACCTTAAAGTCCATCAGATATAAAAACTGGATGGTGAGCAAGTAAAATTTAGCTCCTAAATCTCTTAGGTTCACACTTTTCGGTGCAACAAACTTTGCGAGAGGTCCTTTAGATTTATCGAGACCTATCTCAGTCAGTTTCCTTGCATTTTTTTGTGGATAAGGTTTCACTACTTGCAATTACAACATAAAAAGAGAGACAATAGACACAGAACTCTTTCAAATTAAGACTTTCCTATTTTGTCCTCCTTCAATAACTAACGTTTATACAATTATGGCACATAAAGCAGAAAAGGGAGGATTATTTTTGAAAAAACAGATGACATTTTTATCTTCCATCATTACCACCTCTCTACATCTTCTACACATAGTCATAAGAGTGGAAAAACAGAATGTGTAATCATAAAAGTATGCAAAGGATATTTTCCAAAAAAAAGGGACTTATTGAACTCCTTCCCCAATAATATCTTGCATCAAAGCGTCTCAGCACCAGAAGCGATAGAGACATATAAGATGCCGCATGTTCAAATACAAGGGTAGCACCAAACCAGAAAAGTGTCAAAGGAAAAAACGATGGTCACAACATCTTATGGCGATTTCTGCCAAGAAGTTTATATCCACTCCTTTAAGAGCACTAATCTGTTAAAACAAAAGAAATCCAATGTAATTTATTTCAAGGACATAGAAAAGAACATGCATAATGACCACAAATAGAAAGTCTAAACACAAAGATACATGTTCAGATTTAAAGTATTTATTAGACAATATACGTTTCTCAAGCCCATCTTTGTGTTCGAGATTTATGGGATATGCATGAAGCTGAATCCAAGTTACAGGGTTGTACTGATCCACATCCACTGTTAAGCACCTCCATCAAACTAGTTAGATGCAGTCATGGATATGCATTACATTAAATAATAGCTTTATAGATTAGTTTCCATTTGCACTTCTCACACTAACTTCATTTGTGATAAACCTAGCAGAGATGGGCCATTGTATGTCCAGGAGATAGAATATACAAACATAAATATTGTCAGGCTCCGAATTCCCCAGCAGATCTTTTTCTGTTCAGGATTAAAACATAATGTGCCTAGACAGCGACTTCATGTGAATCATAGAGTACCGCAAATAGATGCACAGATATGTGAAGATCATGAATAAACTGCTTTTTTTACTTGTAGATCGTGATGCGCCTTGAGATGGTCGTTTGACCCTTCTCGTAGGGAATTCGCTCCCCGGTCATCGCACTGTTGTGTATGGCCTATCCTCTAGGTACCTTTGAAAGGCAGGAGGTGTGTCAACATACACGCTCCATAGGGCCTTCTCATCAGTTGCAGGGTTTGGTGGCCCGAAATTGACCTAGAGAAGTAGCTAACAGAGTTTGAGAGAAGGGTGAGCTTTTAGCTACTTGTATGAAATCAAATCTACAATAAAAATGGAAAAAGGCTCCCTATGTTAGAATACATGAAATCTTTACTCCATGATCAAAAGGTAGGTAGTATATAAGAGAGAGTTGAAACGCATCGGCATGATGACTTACTTAATTAGACATTCCAAAGCATATGGAGATTTAAGTAAAAAAACACCATACCGAGGAAAACATTTCAAGAAATATTATTCATATTGCGTGAAACACTGCAACAATACGGTAATTAACATTTAAAAGGGCAAAATAGATGTAAATCAAATGACAAACAATTGAGTCACCATCCCCTTTACACAAAAGGAAATCAAACTCACCATAGCTTCCAAACAAAAGTCTTTCAAAAATGGTTCATAATCTTTTATTTGTTTTTTATCCTTTCCTGTAGTGATAGAGTAGAATTAGGGTGTATGGAGTAGACCTTATACTATGTACTCAAAGTGAAATAGGATCCAATCCAACAGAAATTTGCAAAGATTTCACATACACACTCATGTAGACTATATATATGAATAGTAACAAATATAAATGGACAGTACAAAAAAGTAGATTATCCTACAAATATAAATCTGAAAATAATCTACTTCAATATATCTCATGTTAATTTAGGATTCCTGGAAATAATGAAATTTACCATGCATGGAACGACATCAGCTTTCTTTGAGACAACAATTGTTGCATTCTTCTTACTCAAACAAAGTGTTTGATGAAAATGCACTTTTTACTTTGTAGGATGTATGTGGATGACAACCTCAATTCCGCAGTTCTGGTTTCTGCTAGAGCCATTGAGTGTACTCTTACCTTTGACATCACTGAGGAGCCTTTTAAAATCATGGAGGTAAGACTATGGATTCAATTGCCTCAATGAACTTTGCATTGGGAGATAGTTTCTTCTTAACCTTTGTGTTTTTATCAGAGGATACCAACTCTTCAGAGGGATGCACCTAATGCTCCGGTGTTTAGAAGTCGTCGAGTAATGGAAGAAGGTTTTCTCCATGGTGGTTTCTGAAAATACAATGCAGAACCTTCCAATACACTTCCTTTTGCCCGAGATTTTCTGGACAATGATGAAAGTGAACACGCTATTCAGGATGATGTTGTTGTTGCTGGCCAAGATATAGCTGCAGGATCTTTTAGGTCGGGGATCCTTCAAAGGATTCAATATCTCTTGAGATATGCCTCTTCAGATTGAGCATGCTTCTTTTTTATTCTAGCTTGTGATTGTGGGAGTAACTTGTCCAATATATAAATCATTTTGGACTATTTTTGGCACAGCATTATGGAAATTCCCACGCCAGTTCAGATTGTGCTTTGTCTATCTTTCTTTTTGTTGTTAGGCATCATTTTTTCAAGCATTTCATAAAATTTCTACATTAAAGTCTAAGTTTTGTATTCTTAACATTCAATTTATTCCTAAAGAACACACATCTATACAATATGCATGACATATAACATACAACCATTTAACATTATTTAACTAAACATATAACATCAAAGCAAAAAAAGTGTAGAAATTACCTTTTACGGTCGAAGCAGCCTCACTTTTTCCCCCCACCTCGAGCAATTTTCACCAGCTAAAAATCTGTGCTATCAAAAAATTCAGACCAATATATTCAAATAAATAAATCACAAATATCCGATAATGGAGATACAAAATAGTGGAAAAGCGTAAAGGCAGAACCAAATTTAAAGACCAATCTGGTTGCAAAACTGTCATAGAGAAGGAAGATTAAGAAATTAGGAAAATATTATAATCACGTAATAAGAAATCAACAATAATAACGTATCGAAGCCAAAGAAATAGAAAGAGCCAAGCACTGTTAATTTATTCTAGCAATGGGTTTACCAATAAATCTGAATAAATAAGTAATTCCTATTTTCCATTGACACTTCTATGAGCTGAATTCAAAAGAAATGGAAATGGGATTCCGCCAAACAATTTCTACAGGACCAATTGCAATATTAAGGCTTAGTCTAGAAGGATACCAGCCATGACTGCAAAAGAACAGTTGCATGTGATAAAGAAGCCTCAACTCACATAGCATCCAAGGTTTTCCAAGCCAAGATACGGGTCTAATTGTCCCTCTGCCCAAATAGCTGAATCTGCAAATATAGCAAGGTGCTTACAAAAAAATATCCATTTCCCTGTTTCTCTGCAGCAAGAAACTAAAAAGCCACTGATAACACCCAAAAACAAACCAAAAGAAAATAAAACTAAAAAGAAAACATTGAATAAAAGGACATAGGCAGAAGAAAAGGCCCTCACCATCGTAGAAAGAATGTGAAAGAAGAAGCAGAGAGAGAGAGAGAGAGAGTAAAAGTGAAAATATGACACATAAAATAAGAAGAAGACATAGGGTCTGCACAATGGACACGTGTGGAGAGAAAAAAAAATGTCGAAGAATGAATCATTGTTTACCTTCATTTTCATTTTATTTGCGGAAATGTCATTATGGACGACGAAAGAACTCACACTTATTGTATAGTTAAAATAAACTAGAGAGCACTTGTGGAATTATCTTTTTAACATAGAAAAGAAATTTAAAGAGAAAAGAAATTTGTAGTCCCGAGTTTAAAAAGGAAAGAAATTTGAAGAAAAACCGTATTCCTATCTTTTACGGTTTTCTAGAAGGGATCCAAAAGAGGAAAGAAGAGGAGAAAATCAATGATCTTCTGTCTTCCATTTTATCTTGAAGAACAAACTCGCATATTTAACTTTAAACTATAGATGTCCTTTTCTTCTTATCTCAATATGCCGGTAACTTTTACCAAAATAATTTCAAATTTGCCTTTAGATTGATCTTTTCCACTTTACTCTTTCTTTTCCTTTTCACAAAATTGATTAATTGGCTTTATTTCTTTCTTCACCTTATACAGTTTACCTATAATTTTGTTTTATTCAAATTATTTTTTCTTCACTTTAAACACTTTACACATAATTAATCTCTATTTGGAGGTTACAATTCAAAGATATGTGATGCAGGGGAGGTGCACCCCCGACCTGTTCAAGCTCAAAGGAAGGGAGGGAGTGTGACATAGAGGCCAGGAAATATGGATAAGATCGAGAGTGATCGATTCAATTTACATTCCCTCAATCACATGCCAATGTAAAACTTCTAAACAACACTTTAATATAACCTTGCCTATCTGAAAAAGGCAAACTTATCAATCCTGCTCTCTTCCCCTACTTTCCCCTGCTATGCACTCTAGATGGAAGAATCTGCTCAATTTCAGGACAAGAGTTAGCTTTAATTTAAGAGCAATGAACCATACCTAATAATGCAAAAAAAAAACATTTAGCAGAAGAGTGCCACCTGCATGCAAAATTCGGATGATACCACTAAAACTACTACCTTAGTAAGAAGTAACACAACCATACAGCTACAGAGTAAACATTACTATGAAATAATAGCAATGTTACATGGCAATTTACAAGTACACAGATTTAAAAGGGAAATCAAGCAATAGAACAACAGCAATACAGCCATTCGGAGATAACAAAGAGAGGAAAGCCTGAATTGCTGTGAACTGCATTTCATAAACAACCAGTGGATACCAAAAGGCAGACCAGATAATTAAGAACTACAAACACTCGGCTGGTTTAGTTTGATCCATCAACTTAGTACGCACATATCATTTACATTGCATAGACAATCTCTCCGCTGCTATCAATATCAAGGTCAGGGTCACTCTCCATGTCTTCTTCCATGTCATCATCAATGTCCAAGATACCAGTAAGGTAATGATTAAGGCTGTTGGTCCCAGCAGCAGGAATGGTGGCCTCAGTTATTATCTGCATGATTTCGTCAATGCTCTGCATACGTTGATCTGGCTCCTCAAACTGATTGTTTGTCATATTATCATCCATGAGATCTGCAGGAAGGTTCCTCAAGAACCACTCATGGTTCTTGATCTCAGGGATCGTTATCCTCTGTTGCAATGCAAAACAGTAGCATCACAAAATCAAAACTAAATATATACTAATTGGAAAGGAAGATTAAAAATACTAAATATCAAAACATCACAAGCGTACTATTTCCTTCACCAGGCAACTCAACAAACAAAAGAACGGACCTTCACATAAGAATAAAATAAAGGGGTTGGGCAAAAGGAAAGACAATTTAGCAATATGAAGAGTACTGATACACAGGGACCTGAGTACACGATTTTCCCGATAGAGAGAGCATTAAAGTGCAAACAATGATGAGTAATGCACAGAAGTGTTACAACACCAGAGTCACAATTACTAGAAGAACCTTGAAATTATATTTTGAGACAGAAGAGGGAAGAAAATCTGGATACTGATTTCAAATTATTTGTGGATAAGATTACCTTTGCAGGATCAGCAACAAAAATCCTTGATATTAGATGACGACATTCTGGAGAGATATGTACATAATCTGGAATTGAATACTGTACATTCAAGATTCGCTGTGAAACAGAAAATGCTATGAGTCAATAAGACAAACAAAGAGGATTTTGCAGTAACAATAGAGCATAAGAAGTTACCTGTATTGTCTTGCGAAAATTTTTAGGCTCCTCTGGGTCTTCAAAAGGGTATGCTCCTACCAGCATGACATACAAAGTCACCCCACAAGACCAGACATCTGCAATCTGCAATGTATTGAGATAATGAAGAAAACATCTAAAGAACATCAGTAACAAAACCATAACAAGATGGAAATTTTTCTGGTACCTTCAAATAATGCTTGGGAAAATATTTTAAGAAAACATTGTTAAGCTGTTATTAATACAAGTAAAATGGCCAAGGCACTGTTTAGAAATGAAAATAAACAATATACTTGATACAACATGGTGAAGGTATATTTTGAAAGAATGACCCATACTTCTCCGGTGAAAGAGGAACATCAAATAAGGTTATAAGGCTGATGTAATTAAATAAGGTTATAATTGGTTGACCTGAACTTTAACAACAAACCAGCTATTTTCCGCTTATTACAAGGACTTCTGGAACTTAATGCATTCACTGCAAAGTGGAGTCTTTTTTACATTTGCAAAAAATCTAATTCTGCAATGACTACTTAAATCTCGTTTGATGCCAAACGGTATCAAGAACACTTGTATTGCAAAATGCATTCCTAAAGTCAAAAATATTTGAGCAGTGAAAAGTAAGCACATCTAATAAGCATTTAAAATACAGTTCTAAGCTGCTACATAATTTTATTTTCATTTCTTTTCCTTAAATGAGACAGGATGAATTTAAAAATGGTTACACTTTCCACTAGTTTAAACGTACGTGATGTAGGACTAAAAGTAGAAGTGGGTTTATTCCAATTGTTGACGATGCATTTGACATTTGACAAATGTTACGGAATAGAGTTTTACAGCCTTTCTAATGGATTAAGATAGAAAGTCCTGCATAAGTTGAAAAGTCCTCACACACCACCAAGTTTCCTAAACCAACTTCTGAGCATTGTAACACACTGACGATCCACATCTCAAAATTTTCAATCAGGGTTCTTTGTCAACACAACAGCCTTGTCTAAAAGCTATTTTAATTCTGCATAGAACAACTCGAGCCTATTATTTTTGACATTGTATGCATTAGAAACAAAATAGGGTTTTCAAATTAGTTTTTCAACTGCAAGTTACTAATAAATTTATACACAAAGTTGTTTTTCCACCAAAAATATCTGCCAGTAAGGTCTCACAATTGTTGCAGGGGCAGAAAATCATTAAAACAATCCAGCTTTGAGGCCATTGTTGTGCCACACTCTCCTGATGGCACGTACGGTTAATGTCTTCCAAACTCAACATAGAGAAAAAGGGAACCAGAATTGAAATTGGAGCACTGGTTATAGACATCAATGCAGGGGATGAGGACGAGGATTGGTCACCACCCATTGTCATTCCTAATTTATCAAATCTTCCATAGCAGTGATCAGACATAAAACCTATTTATGATCTTCATCAAGGAGAGTAGGCAAAATATACAATTAAAAAATTGCTTTCAGGAAGACGAGCTTAGCAGCGCTTCATCTGCCAACCACACCACTTGACCAAACTGTAACACAAGCAACCATCGGCTCTGAAAAATTAAATGGAAAAAGATTTACCTTCCCATCATATTCTTTCTTCAATAACACTTCAGGAGCAATATATGCAGGTGTACCAACAGTTGACTTTGGTTGTGAATGCAACACCGAGGACTGCAAACAACGACAGTCAAAATGATGGTCAATAAGACTTGAAGGACATAAGAATAGAAGAGACGCCAGGGAGAGAAGAAAAGTAGCAAATACTTCATGGGATTGAGGTATAGCAGCACATATAAAACAACAACACCTACGCCTCAATCCCACCTAGTCAGTCAAGGAAAAAAAAAAAACCTATACCAAAATGCCAAGCTCGTTTGGTGCGTAGTATGAATCCTCACTACACTTTTCGCCTATTTGGACTGGTTTTATTGAAATACTCAAAAAGTTGTGCTTCTTTTTTCTTTCAGAAGGGGGAGGTCGCCTTGTGGCACAATTGTCTAAGAGAATATTAGAGAAAAACAATGGATACCTTAGAATATCCAAAATCACAAATCTTTAGCCTTGGTGCAGGGCTGCCATCCAATAATGTATTCTCCAGTTTCAAGTCTCTGTGGCATACTTGCTTCATAAACAACCAATTGCAAACAAATCATAAAAATTTTCATAAACTCAATAGATCGTCAATTCACTTTTTCTTTTAAATAACTAATTCTAGATCGTCAATGCACATTGAAGGCAGAGAATGGCGATGTACCATGGCGTGACAGAAGCTGACCCCTGATATGAGTTGTTGGAAGAAAAACCGTGCCTGAAATTTACAACTAATAGCCTATAAATATATCCAGGATAAAATGAAAACCACAATAATCTTTTAAAATAAATACCTCATCCTCGCTGAAACGGCCTGCATTGCATATGCGCTCAAACAGTTCTCCTCCAGATGCGTATTCCATCACTATAGCCAAATGAGTTGGTGTCAATATGACCTGAAATTCAAAATTTCCCATAGTTAGCTATAAGTAAGAATAATTCAAATTTCAACACCTAAGCCATTATTGAGAGACAGTTTTTAGATGCATATTACCTCTTTGAATCTGACTATGTTAGGGTGCCTCAATGATCTATGGTTGATGATTTCTCTCTTAACATTTTCATCAATCTGCAAGGCGTAGATGGTACACATCAATAAATGACCAGATGAACAAGTAAAGGTAAATGGCAGAAAAACAAATACAGATATATTGAGTCCCCAAAAATCCAAAAAAGAAAAGCCAAGAAAGTGTAAAGTCGATTAGCCTCTTTTTCCATTGGTTATCTCTTCCTAGTAATTGATAATGTTTAAGTCAAGTGAAACACAATCACAAGATTTTGCGTGAAAAATGAATAAACTGAGAGTTTGACCTTCTTTAAACCTACAACGGGAAAAGGTAAATATCTCTACATCTCACAGACACCCGTTATCTAACTTCATTTAAATTCACAAATCTGGATGCAAAAGCTAAACATCAATCAATAAACTACACCACAATCTAAAACTAGTTAGCACCAGCTATATGAATCTCATATAATATTCCACGCTATACTTGATGCAACCCACTTCAAAAGGATGCAAAAACTAAAAAATTTAAACAAGCAATACATAATGCAATCCCCCCCCCCCCCCCCCATAGGCAGGACAAGGAAACACCCATGAAATAATTTAACTTGAAAGTAGCATAAAGCAAATTACAAAACCTATTACTACTAGTAAATCACAAATTTTAGCAATTCTTTTAGCGCCAAAACCAGAATTTTTAAAATACATAAAAATGAAATTTCAAGTTTAAAAAAAAATGGAAGTGAAAGACTAACCTTCTCACCTCTCTCGATATACTTAACAGCAACAAGCTCATTAGTTTGCCTGTCCCTCATAAGCCTTGCCACTCCAAAATTCCCAGAACCAATATCCTTTACTAGCTCGTATCTATCACTATCGTGCATGATCGGCACGTCCATCCCTGCTCCTACTGCCATTGCCACCCGATCCATAAAGCTCTCCTTTTTAACTTCAACAAGCTAAGCTACTTCTGACATTTTATTAACTAAAACCCCACAATCACCAAAGAAAATAAAACCCTAATCTTAAATCAAAAGAAAAAGAACCCACCAACAAAAATTATAGAACTGGAATGTACCTACGTGGAGGAAGATGAATCACAAGATTGAGTATAGTTGGTAGTTGAAGAAAGACAGGGACGGCAACAACAACAACAACAACAAGTGATGAGGGATGAGCTCAAATCCCGTGAAATCTGTACTTACTACAGCGAAGTAAATGATCAGATTCCACTTCTATTTAGCGTTTTGATTTAGCAGACGTGCTAATTCCACTTCTTTGTGTGTGTGTGTTTATAGAGAAAGAACAGAGGAGCTCGTGAAGTGAGCTACTTTTCTTCTTTATTTATTTTTGCTTTTTCAGCTACTTCTTCTTTGGCCTTCCAGAATACACACGCAGATATATTATTTTACTATCTCTTTCTTTTTATTTTTAACTTTCTTTTTTGTTGCTAGTAATAATAATAATAATAAACTTAAGATAAGCTAGCTGCACTGTTCTCCAATTATTGGCACTAAGGGTCGTTTCGTACAAGCATAATACCGAATGTATTGTATTAGTAATAATGAGATTAGTAATATTATATTGCATAATTTATTTAAAATATATTTGTTTATAAAAGTGTCTTCTCTATTCATTAGCTTTGTATTTGGAAAAGGTTTTAAAAAGATAGTTTTGTCTTTATACATAGTTATCAAGTATTAAAAATCATGGTATTGTTAATATCATATTTTGCTATGTATACAAATAGCACTGAATAGTGTGTATATTTTGCTATGTATACATTAATTATGTATATATTAAAAAATATTATCAAAAAAAAAATTAATAATACCAAACTAATATATGTAATATTTTTCCCAATACATCCTACTAAATAACCCCTAAGTGATTAAGGAGGCATCATTTCAAAGTTTAAGATTTAAATACTTTTTCCAGTAAAAAATTGATAAAGCTTGAATAAGAGCAGTATAGATAAAAATATTAAGTAATTTTTTTTTATTTATCCAAGTGTGTGTAGAGTTATTCGATATATATACCAAATACTTAGTAAAATAGTTTAGGTGCATGACCACCTTTATCAAAATACAAAGCTTGAGTACGAGAGCTAATATATGTGATTTTGCATTAATTTTCATCTTAGAGTATAGAACTACATTTTTATAATTTTAAAAACTGTCAATATATCAGTAATTGTTTGACTTACATAGAAAGAGTAATTGTGCAGGATAGATATTTGGGTGCTATGCCTTTAAGGCTATAACTTGAGAGAAGAAGGGAGTAGTTATTTCTGTTTATTTGTGAAACAGTGAAAGTATGAAATGACAAAGGTATCCTTGTTTCGGAGTTCGGAGATTGGTTTGGGTTGGCGTCAGTATGACGAAGGTGAGCCTCTGCCTCTGGGGAGTTGGGATAAGTTTTTTTTGTTTTTACAACGCAGAGCACGAGAAAGCGTCCATTTGCAGCCACGTGTTGGTGTAGGATTTGGTGTCACTTGCACAAATTTACAACAATTTTGGAGTTCTGAAAACTAAAATTTAAATTGAAAAAGTTGGCATGATCTCTGGACTTGATTGGTCATTAGTTGAGGCAATATGTCGTAATGATCTATGGATGTGATTGGTTTTGTGGGTCACCACCATGCACAATTATCACATCCAACATAATATTTATGAAATTTAAAATATAAAAAGTGTGCATTACGAAGAAATTAAAAAAATTTAATAATATATATTACATATTTATACACTGTAATTTTATTTTTTTTGAAGAAGAATCAATTAATCCCCTGGAATAAGGGCGGTTGCGCTATTGATTAATACTACCTAAAAAATTTATTTTAGTCAATCTTTACATCAAGTAAATGAATACAAGATATTTTACATATAGATTTTATTGCTTATTTATAAGTAATCGATATATATATATTCTCACTTTAATTAATGAAAACATCGGATGGTGAAAATATTTTTTAAATACTGCTAGGGAAATAGTTAAAGTAGTTCTTGAGGAAATTTATATATCCACACGAGTAAAATTTACAGTTAGTTCTCCCTTCTTCTTAAAAAATGTAAATGATCACATGGATTATATTGCTTTTGGAGGTGCTTTTACATGTGATAAAAAGATGGACAATTAGATATTCGAAAAATATAGAAACGGTTGAGCTTTTATTTTTAAGATGAAATATTCTTAAAATAAGGGTGAATGGGAAATGGAGGGAAAATGAAATTTTGAGTAAAAATTTTAAGTTTCCCCCTATTGATAATGAGACATTGTCCCATATTGGAAAAGGAAGACATTTTTGGTGGGTATATATATAATTGCTCTTCTTGTAGCTCTTAAAGAGTTAAGAAGAAAGCAAGCCTCGCGCCGCCGTCGTCGTCGCTCGCTCGGCTCGGCTTCGGCTACGGCTACGGCTACGGCTACGGCTACGGCTTTGGTTTTGGCTTTGGCTTTGGCTTTGGATTTGGATATGGATATCGATTTCTGGTTCATAAATCAGAAAATCCCGACATTCATAATAATACGGTTATAGAATCAGATAATGCTGAGTTCTTTGAAAATATATATCCGTATAAAAAGGAATGTGAGTCGTTTGGTGAAGGATCTAAACGACCTCGGGAAGAAACAAAAGAAAGTACATGTAATCAGGAGAATCCAAGACGTAGTAAACGTCAAAGAACGTCTACTTCATTTGGACCAGATTTTGTGACTTTCTTATTGGAGAATGAGCCTCAAACATTTAAAGAAGCTATGACTTCTTCGGAATCATTGTTTTGAAAAGAGGCAGTCAATAGTGAAATAGAATCCATATTGAACAACCATACATGGGAATTGGTTGATCTTCCTCCTGGAAATAAACCTTTGGGTTCTAAATGGATTTTTAAGAGAAAAATCAAAGATGATGGCACTATTGATAAATTCAAGGCAAGGCTCGTAGTCAAAGGGTATAGACAACGAGAAGGTCTAGACTACTTTGATACATACTCTCCAGTTACAAGAATTATGTCCATACGGATGTTAGTAGCATTAGCTGCAGTGTATGGTCTTGAAATTCATCAAATGGATGTTAAGACTGCCTTCTTAAATGGAGAGTTGGAGGAAGAAATTTACATGGAACAACCTGAAGGGTTTGTGGTTCCAGGTAAAGAAAAGAAGGTATGTAGACTTGTTAAGTCTCTTTACGGACTAAAACAAGCACCCAAATAATGGCATGCGAAATTTGACCAAACAATGTTGTCAAATGGTTTTAAGATAAATGAATGTGATAAATGTGTGTACATTAAAAATGTTCCAAATCACATAGTCATTGTTTGCCTATATGTGGATGATATGCTGATAATGAGTAATGACATTGCCAACATAAATGCTACTAAGCGTATGCTCAATAGCAAGTTTGATATGAAAGACTTGGGAGTTGCTGATTTAATTCTGGGAATTAAGATCCATAAGACTCCTCAAGGTCTGGCATTGTCACAATCTCATTATATTAAGACAGTACTTGAAAAATTCAAGCACTTGGGCTTTAAAGTTGCAAAGACTCCAATTGACGTGAATCTTGCATTAGCAAAGAACAAAGGCCAAAGCATATCACAATTGGATTATGCTCGTGTATTGGGATGCTTAATGTATATCATGAATTGTACACGACCAGATATAGCTTGTGCTATAAGTAAACTGAGTCGATATACGAGCAATCCAGGCCAATCTCATTGGATGGCAATGAAACGAGTTTTGGGATATTTAGAACATACCCAGAACTTTGAATTGCACTACAGTAATTTTCCTGCGGTGATTGAGGGATACTGTGATGCAAATTGGATCACCGGTTCAACTGATTCTAAGTCCACGAGTGGATATGTATTCACTATTGGTGGAGGAGCGGTATCTTGGAAGTCGTCCAAACAAACATGTATTGCCCGCTCTACAATGGAGGCTGAATTCATAGCCTTAGATAAAGCCGGTGAAGAAGCTGAATGGCTCCGGAATTTCTTGGAAGACATTCCATTTTGGCCCAAACCGTTGGCACCAATATGCATACATTGTGATAGTCAAGCGGCAATTGGAAGGGCTGGGAGCGTTATGTATAACGGTAAATCTCGTCATATACGACGAAGACATAAAACCGTTAGGCAATTACTCTCTAGAGGAATTATCACGATTGACTATGTAAAGTCAAGTGATAATGTGTCGGATCTACTTACAAAAGGCCTAACTAGAGAGGTAGTTGAGAAATCATCAAGGGGAATGGGGCTATGGCCGAGAACAAGTCATTGTGGCGGTAACTCTACCTAGAAGACTGGAGATCCCAAGATCTAGGTTCAAGGAGATCAAACAAAGTCATTAATGACGGTTCAACATTGTCAAATAAAACTTTAGTCCGTTCTCATGATGAGACAATGTTCAGTACCAAGGATAAAGCATTAAGGCTTTTTAATGATTTCTAAATTTGATACGGGGTATATCAAATAGTGTATCTACAGGATGACACGTTTAGGAATCACCTATGTAAGTGTGAAGTGTTAGCCGCTTCAAGGAGAACTTTGTAAGGCCAGTTCTCTACGCACTTATGAAACCAGGCGGTGTTCATGGCTGAAACGAACACAACAATGAGAACCAAAGACGGTTAAGGGTTGATTGTGTGACTTATGGTTGTCTAGGTATACACCAAAGATCGACGGTTCAAAGATATCAAATCTACCGATTGACCGAGTATATCCGACATAAGTTTACTACGGAAAGTTCAAAGGAAAACCTACTTATCCAGATGCGATTAATCCTTACTTGTAAATCACACAGTTTTTCCATGCATACTTCCGTGATATAGCCATTCCCCATTCATGTGGGGGATTGTTGAGGTTTTTGTTTTTAAGATGAAATATTCTTAAAATGAGGTTGAATGGGAAATGGAGGAAAAATGAAATTTTGAGTAAAATTTTAAGTTTTCCCCTCTTGACAATGAGACATTGTCCCATATTGGAAGAGGAAGATATTTTTGGCGGGTATATATATAATTGCTCTTCTTGTAGCTCTTAAAGAGTTAAGAAGAAAGCAAGCTTCGCGCCGTCGTCGTCGTCGCTCGCTCGGCTCGGCTTCGGCTACGGCTACGGCTACAGCTACGGCTTCGGCTTTGGATTTGGATTTGGATTTGGTCAAATGATCGATTGATTGATTAATTTTTTGGACCAAATTTATTTGTTAATAGTAAATATTAACGTAAAATTATCCGCATTTATAACGGATATTTTCCAATCCGTATATTGACCATTTGGCAGCCGCCTAATGCTCTTCCCACCATGAAGTGCTTGCTCCACAAACATGAAGTGCTTGCTCCACAAACATGTAATGCTTGCTCCACCATGGAGGGTGGACGTTTGGTCTTCTTCAACATTTTGCTGCTATATATATGTGCAGCAGATGTTGAAGAAAGACACTCAACACACAACATACAATTCGCTCAACAAATTGGCTATACATTGCACTCCTTCCTCTCAGCATTTCCATACGATTTTCTGAGTATATACTCCTTCGTTCTGCATTGTTTTTAACTTCAAACAAAGCAACTGTAAGTGTGATTTGCTACCGAACTTTGTGTTCGCTGAAACACTGGGGTTTGAAGTACCGCTACACCAGTGTGTTATTCGTTCTTTCCTGGGAGGAAATAATCCATTACCTTGGGTACTAGGAGGGGATTAAATTTCTTAAGGAAACACTGTGAATTCAGTGGGCTCGAATTTATTATTGTTCATAACGTTAACTTATATTTTGCAGAATTATTATTTACAAATACAGCAATATTGGCAGGAATAACAATCTTAAGAAATTTAATATTTATTTCTGTATTTGTGTTATTCTTATTATTCTGCAAACTAAAACCTTTGTGGTTTGTGTACTCCCGTTTTGGAGAGTTAAGCCTTCGTGGCATTTTGTTGGATATTAAAATCTACGTGATTTTTACTCCAGTTTGAAAACGTGTATTAAACGTTTGTTTGTGTCATTCTTTTACAGAAAAAAATGATGACTGAAAGCGAAAACCAAGCTGTGCCGATGGTAACTGCCAACGCATCGACAAGCCGAACACCGGCGTTGGCACCGGCAGAAAAACCCAAAAAAATTTCCGGGATTGATTTCAAGCGCTGGCAGCAGAAGATGTTCTTCTACTTAACTACGTTATGTCTACAGAAGTTCATCAAGGAAGATGTTCCTGATCTGCCAGATAAAACTCCAGATAATGAACGCTTTCTCGTGATTGAAGCGTGGAAGCATTCTGATTTTTTATGCAAGAATTATATTCTTAGCGGACTGGATGATAATCTGTATAATGTATACAGTAGCATGGAGACGTCAAAAGAATTGTGGAATGCGCTTGAAAAGAAATATAAAACTGAAGATGCCGGGATGAAGAAATTCGTTGCCGCAAAATTTTTGGACTACAAAATGGTAGATAGCAAATCTGTTATTACCCAAGTCCAGGAATTGCAAGTGATTATTCATGATCTACTTGCTGAAGGTCTTGTCATCAACGAAGCATTCCAAGTAGCAGCAATGATTGAGAAGTTGCCTCCATTGTGGAAGGACTTCAAAAATTATTTGAAACACAAACGAAAGGAAATGTCCCTTGAAGATCTCATTGTTCGGTTGAGAATCGAAGAGGACAATAAAGCTGCTGAAAGGAGAGGCCGTGGAAATTCAACAATAATGGGAGCAAATATTGTTGAAGCTAACAAAAAGAGGAAGAAGGCTTCTGGTCCGAAATACAACCCAAGCAAGAAGCGGTTCAGTGGAAACTGCTACAACTGTGGGAAAACCGGACACAAATCTACGGAGTGTCGTGCTCCGAAGAAAGACAAGAAAAGGGGTCAAGCAAACATGGTAGTAAACCATGATGATGTTGATAACTTGTGTGCCATGCTCTCTGAATGTAACTTGGTGGGAAATCCTAAACTGTGGTGGTTTGATTCAGAAGCCACTCGCCATGTTTGTGCAGTTAGAGAGGCTTTTGCTACATATGCTCTTGCTGAACCCGGAGAGACAGTTTATATGGGAAATGCTTCAACAACAAAAGTTGAAGGATATGGAAAGATATTTCTGAAAATGACTTCTGGCAAGGTCATGACTTTGAACAATGTCCTTCATGTTCCCGAAATGAGAAAGAATTTAGTCTCTACTGGACTTCTTGTTAAGCACGGTTTTAAGTGTGTTTTTGTGTCAAACAAGGTTGTAATTAGTAAGAATGAAATATTTGTAGGAAAAGGTTACCTCACCGAGGGCCTTTTCAACCTAAATGTAATGGTTGTGGAAAATAATAATAATATTTCAGCTTCTTCTTACTTACTTGAGTCAAATGATTTATGGCATGTACGTTTGGGTCATGTCAATTATAAAACCTTGCGGAAAATGATTAACTTGGAAGTACTGCCCAAGTTTGAATGCGAAAAATCAAAATGTCAAACATGTGTGGAATCTAAGTATGTTAAACATCCTTATAAGTCAGTTGAAAGGAATTCAAATCCTTTAGACTTAATTCACACAGATATTTGTGACATGAAGTCAATACCATCTCGCGGTGGAAAGAAGTATTTCATAACTTTTATTGACGATGGTACTCGATATTGCTATGTTTACTTACTGAATAGTAAAGATGAAGCAATAAACGCATTCAGGCAATACAAAAATAAAGTTGAAACGCAACTTAACAAGAAAGTAAAAATGATAAGAAGTGATAGGGGTGGTGAATATGAATCTCCTTTTGAAGAAATATGTTTTGAATATGGAATTATTCATCAAACAACATCCCCTTACACGCCCCAATCTAATGGGATTGCGGAAAGAAAGAATCGCACATTAAAGGAGATGATGAATGCATTGTTGATAAGTTCTGGTTTGCCACAGAACTTGTGGGGGGGAAGCCATTCTTACGGCTAATCGAATATTAAATCGAGTGCCCCATAGCAAAACACAATCCATTCCATATGAAAAATGGAAAGGAAGGAAGCCCAACTTGAATTACTTTAAAGTGTGGGGGTGTTTGGCAAAAGTGCAAGTTTCTAAACCCAGAAGGGTAAAGATAGGACCGAAAACTGTTGATTGTGTTTTCATAGTATATGCGACAAATAGTAAAGCATATCGATTTCTGGTTCATAAATCAGAAAATCCCGACATTCAAAATAATACGGTTATAGAATCAGATAATGCTGAGTTCTTTGAAAATATATATCCGTATAAAAAGGAATGTGAGTCGTTTGGTGAAGGATCTAAATGACCTCGGGAAGAAACAAAAGAAAGTACATGTAATCAGGAGAATCCAAGACGTAGTAAACGTCAAAGAACGTCTACTTCATTTGGACCAGATTTTGTGACTTTCTTATTGGAGAATGAGCCTCAAACATTTAAAGAAGCTATGACTTCTTCGGAATCATTGTTTTGGAAAGAGGCAGTCAATAGTGAAATAGAATCCATATTGAACAACCATACATGGGAATTGGTTGATCTTCCTCCTGGAAATAAACCTTTGGGTTCTAAATGGATTTTTAAGAGAAAAATCAAAGATGATGGCACTATTGATAAATTCAAGGCAAGGCTCGTAGTCAAAGGGTATAGACAACGAGAAGGTCTAGACTACTTTGATACATACTCTCCAGTTACAAGAATTACGTCCATACGGATGTTAGTAGCATTAGCTGCAGTGTATGGTCTTGAAATTCATCAAATGGATGTTAAGACTGCCTTCTTAAATGGAGAGTTGGAGGAAGAAATTTACATGGAACAACCTGAAGGGTTTGTGGTTCCAGGTAAAGAAAAGAAGGTATGTAGACTTGTTAAGTCTCTTTACGGACTAAAACAAGCACCCAAACAATGGCATGCGAAATTTGACCAAACAATGTTGTCAAATGGTTTTAAGATAAATGAATATGATAAATGTGTGTACATTAAAAATGTTCCAAATCACATAGTCATTGTTTGCCTATATGTGGATGATATGCTGATAATGAGTAATGACATTGCCAACATAAATGCTACTAAGTGTATGCTCAATAGCAAGTTTGATATGAAAGACTTGGGAGTTGCTGATTTAATTCTGGGAATTAAGATCCATAAGACTCCTCAAGGTCTGGCATTATCACAATCTCATTATATTAAGACAGTACTTGAAAAATTCAAGCACTTGGGCTTTAAAGTTGCAAAGACTCCAATTGACGTGAATCTTGCATTAGCAAAGAACAAAGGCCAAAGCATATCACAATTGGATTATGCTCGTGTATTGGGATGCTTAATGTATATCATGAATTGTACACGACCAGATATAGCTTGTGCTATAAGTAAACTGAGTCGATATACGAGCAATCCAGGCCAATCTCATTGGATGGCAATGAAACGAGTTTTGGGATATTTAGAACATACCCAGAACTTTGAATTGCACTACAGTAATTTTCCTGCGGTGATTGAGGGATACTGTGATGCAAATTGGATCACCGGTTCAACTGATTCTAAGTCCACGAGTGGATATGTATTCACTATTGGTGGAGGAGCGGTATCTTGGAAGTCGTCCAAACAAACATGTATTGCCCGCTCTACAATGGAGGCTGAATTCATAGCCTTAGATAAAGCCGGTGAAGAAGCTGAATGGCTCCGGAATTTCTTGGAAGACATTCCATTTTGGCCCAAACCGTTGGCACCAATATGCATACATTGTGATAGTCAAGCGGCAATTGGAAGGGCTGGGAGCGTTATGTATAACGGTAAATCTCGTCATATACGACGAAGACATAAAACCGTTAGGCAATTACTCTCTAGAGGAATTATCACGATTGACTATGTAAAGTCAAGTGATAATGTGTCGGATCTACTTACAAAAGGCCTAACTAGAGAGGTAGTTGAGAAATCATCAAGGGGAATGGGGCTATGGCCGAGAACAAGTCATTGTGGCGGTAACTCTACCTAGAAGACTGGAGATCCCAAGATCTAGGTTCAAGGAGATCAAACAAAGTCATTAATGACGGTTCAACATTGTCAAATAAAACTTTAGTCCGTTCTCATGATGAGACAATGTTCAGTACCAAGGATAAAGCATTAAGGCTTTTTAATGATTTCTAAATTTGATACGGGGTATATCAAATAGTGTATCTATAGGATGACACGTTTAGGAATCACCTATGTAAGTGTGAAGTGTTAGCCGCTTCAAGGAGAACTTTGTAAGGCCAGTTCTCTACGCACTTATGAAATCAGGCGGTGTTCATGGCTGAAACGAACACAACAATGAGAACCAAAGACGGTTAAGGGTTGATTGTGTGACTTATGGTTGTCTAGGTATACACCAAAGATCGACGGTTCAAAGATATCAAATCTACCGATTGACCGAGTATATCCGACATAAGTTTACTACGGAAAGTTCAAAGGGAAACCTACTTATCCAGATGCGATTAATCCTTACTTGTAAATCACACAGTTTTTCCATGCATACTTCCGTGATATAGCCATTCCCCATTCATGTGGGGGATTGTTGAGGTTTTTGTTTTTAAGATGAAATATTCTTAAAATGAGGGTGAATGGGAAATGGAGAAAAAATGAAATTTTGAGTAAAATTTTAAATTTTTCCCTCTTGACAATGAGACATTGTCCCATATTGGAAGAGGAAGATATTTTTGGTGGGTATATATATAATTGCTCTTCTTGTAGCTCTTAAAGAGTTAAGAAGAAAGCAAGCTTCGCGCCGTCGTCGTCGTCGCTCGCTCGGCTCGGCTTCGGCTACGGCTACGGCTACGGCTACGGCTACGGCTTCGGCTTCGGCTTTGGATTTGGTCAAATGACCGATTGATTGATTAATTTTTTGGACCAAATTTATTTGTTAATAGTAAATATTAACGTAAGATTATCCGCATTTGTAACGGATATTTTCCAATCCGTATATTGACCATTTGGCAGCCGCCTAATGCTCTTCCCACCATGAAGTGCTTGCTCCACAAACATGAAGTGCTTGCTCCACAAACATGTAATGCTTGCTCCACCATGGAGGGTGGACGTTTGGTCTTCTTCAATATTTTGCTGCTATATATATGTGCAGCAGATGTTGAAGAAAGACACTCAACACACAACATACAATTCGCTCAACAAATTGGCTATACATTGCACTCCTTCCTCTCAGCATTTCCATACGATTTTCTGAGTATATACTCCTTCGTTCTGCATTGTTTTTAACTTCAAACAAAGCAACTGTAAGTGTGATTTGCTACCGAACTTTGTGTTCGTTGAAACACTGGGGTTTGAAGTACCGCTACACCAGTGTGTTATTCGTTCTATCCTGGGAGGAAATAATCCATTACCTTGGGTACTAGGAGGGGATTAAATTCCTTAAGGAAACACTGTGAATTTAGTGGGCTCGAATTTATTATTGTTCATAACGTTAACTTATATTTTGCAGAATTATTATTTACAAATACAGCAATATTGGCGGGAATAACAGAAACTTATATGAAGACATACTTAAGGATTATTGAGCGTCAAACAATATTTTAAATTAGCAAAAGAAAAAAGATACAAATAGTACAAGTGAAATTTGTCTTCTACTCGTCTCATTGCCATCAAATTAGCATAGAGAAAGACATATAAATTCATCCATTTAATTAGAACAAATTCTAAATATTGGCGATATATGCTACAAACGAATAAGGTGATTTATAAAGCAAACTTGAGCATACAAAAGAATGGGTACATGAAGGTCATGATTATGAAGAATTTAAATTGGTTTAGTATTGAGATAAAAATGCAAGGCATCCTATCGATACAAGAGTTCGACATAGATGTTAGCTATTCTTACAACAACAAAAAAATGAATCTCGATGTTCGTTAAAAGGGTGTATTTTGTTTTTATCTTTAACCTATATACAAATTAGCTTAGCTTATCAGTGACAATATAAGTTTCATTTATCATGGCAACCAATTTCTGTTACAAAGTTTTATAGGATCATACATTTAATGGTTACTTTAATTAGCAGATTAAACATTCAATTGTTACGAAGTAATATTAGTGGAACGTCAGCTACAAATAAAGTAAATTGAACATCAAATTGGGAGGGATTTTTTTCTTTAAAAAAAAAAAAAAAAAACTCAATTTTAATCAAAATTGGGAATATTGAACTAAGGGTAATTTTATCCAAATTTTATCTATGTTTTAATAGTGATATTCTTAATTATATAAGCATTGGCTATTTTTCAATTACCAATTTAAAAACTACACAGCGCATACTATTTTGACTACGGTACATGCTAAATTTGGGTTGGGCCTGGCCCGTCAACAACCCAAGTCTAGTCGCGTACAATCCTAGGGTAAAGTGCAGCAATAGCCACTTTAAGCCCGTTATTTAAAATATATCAATAATTTATAATGTATTTAAATATTAGCCAATTCACCTAAACTTCAAGATTAAGTATCATGAATTTGAAAATGCAGGACTTAATGTCCTGAATTTTTGAGCTGCTAATTACTTCTGGACACAATTTTCAAATTTTAGGACATGATGTCATGAAATTTAAATTTTGAGATTTAAACTCTAGGACGTTGTGTCGTGAAGGTTGAGCGAATTGACTAATTTTTAAATACATTATAAATTATGAATATATTTTAAACAACATGCTTTAAAGTGGCTATCAAATGTCATTTCCACCTAATCCTACGACCAAGCACAACTCAACGTGCAGGTGTAAGCCAATAGTTCGACGCACCATTTAGTCTGACCCAACTACATTGTAAGCTGTAGAAATGGCGTGGTATAGCTACTTTTTTAAGTGGTATTTACTTTTTAGTCAGTATTTTTAATGTTGAGCAAAAATAGCCACTACTTTATTAAAATTGATACGAAAATTCTTTTTTACCCTTTCTTCATGAGTGATGTATAAATATTAAGGATATGGTGTCCTTAACTTCATGAGTGATGTGTAAAATATTAAGGACACTATGTACTTAACATTTACATTGCACACATAAAGTTAAGGACACTATGTCCTTAACATTTACAATGTACATATGAAGTTAAAGATATGATGTCCTAAAGTTTAACAACAGAAGTTGCAAATACAAGTTAATGATATTATGTCCTTAACATTTACATTGCACACATGAAGTTAAGGACACCATGTCCTTAATATTTACACTACACATATGAAGTTAAGGACACCATGTCCTTAATATTTACATTGCACATATGAAGTTAAGGACATGATGTCCTAAAGTTTAACAACAGAAGTTGCAAATACAAGTTAATGATATTATGTCCTTAACATTTACATTGCACACATGAAGTTAAGGACACCATGTCCTTAACATTTACACATCACCTATGAAGTTAAGGACATCGTGTCCTTAATATTTACACATCACTCATGAAGTTAAGGACACTATGTCCTTAACATTTACATTGCACACATGAAGTTAAGGACACCATGTCCTTAACATTTACACTGCACATATGAAGTTAAGAATACCATCTCCTTAATATTTATACATCACTCATGAAGTTAAGAACACCATGTCCTTAACATTTACACTATACGTATGAAGTTAATGACATGATGTCCTAAAGTTTAACAACAGAAGTTGCAAATACAAGTTAATAATATTATGTCCTTAACATTTACATTACATACATGAAGTTAAGGACACTATGTCCTTAACATTTATACTGCACATATGAAGTTAAGGACATAGTGTCCTAAAGTTTATCAACAGAAGGTGCAAATATAGGACACTTTGTCATTAATATTTACACATCACTCATGAAGTTAAGGACACTATGTCCTTAACATTTACAATGAACACATGAAGTTAAGGACACCGCGTCCTTAACACTTACACTGCACACATGAAGTTAAGGACATGATGTCTTAAAGTTTAACAACAGGAGGTGCAAATACAAGTCAAGTGCATTATGTCTTTAACATTTACATTGCATACATGAAGTTAAGGACACCATGTCCTTAACATTTACACTATACATATGAAGTTAAGGACATGATGTTCTAAAGTTAAACAACAAAAGTTGCAAATACAAGTCAATGATATTATGTTCTTAACATTTATATTGCACACATGAAGTTAAGGACACCATGTTCTTAACACTTACACTGCACATATGAAGTTAATGACATGATATCCTAAAGTTTAGCAGCAGAAGGTGCAAATAAAGGACACTTTGTCCTTGATATTTTACACAACACCTATGTCTAGCACAAGGGTATTTTTGTCCGGCGGGTAAAAATTTATTAAGCACTAACTAAAGAGTAAATACATTTAAAACAATGACTAAAAAATAAAAATATCTCTAATCAGTGGTTATATGTGCATTTCCCCCTTGCAAGCCGAGTAAGCCAAACCCATGATTTTGAAACTCTAAAAACAACAACCTTTAAAAAGTCATGAACTCTAAAACTTTACGTTATGAGTTAGAGCATTAGAAACCCTACACTGAAAGTTATTATAGCCGAAACAATAGAGAAGATAAAAAAAATGAGTTTAGCAAGAAGAGAAAAGTGCAAACGAACATTTTATAAAAATTAGAATTATTTTAAGAGGAGAAGAAAGAATGTTGAAGTTCAAAATTCGGTATAATTGTGCATGCAAGAACTAATCTCTTCTTTTGTACTGTATTTTTAAAAAAAAATTCTCCACTCTCGTGTTACCTACTTGCCTCACAGTGATCTAAACCACAACCAGATGCTGAATTCACGAGTATTTATTTACTATTTGTTATCTATAGTTACATTGTGAAAGGAAAACGAGAAAAACTCAATTGGCAATCTCACTAAGAGGATAATGAAATTGAACTTTATGAGATTAAAAAAAATGTGAAATGGATACTATGATCCCACTAAGTTCTCAACCTTCCACAAGTATAAAACAACTAATTTAATTTACAACTTTTATTTTTTAATTGTAAGGTTCCCAATTAGTAGTTTTTTAAACACAAAAGAAAAGGAGAGAAAAAAAAATCTAAAATAAAAACAAAACAAAACGAGAGAGAGAGAGAGAGAGAGAGAGAGAGAGAGAGAGAGAGAGAGACAAAAGGAAGGAAAAGGGGGAAAGGATTTTTTGACTTGGTTCAATTGTATAGTTTTCTATAGTTCGGCAACTGGTTCAGAGTCTTCTGTTTTTCTTCAGAAGCGTTGAACTCAACTCAGTTTCTCGTAAAAACTAGGTTTACATTATCTCTGGTCCATGCAACCCCAACGCTACCACTAACAATAGTAGCTTTCCATTTTCACCCGAAGAATGGTGTCGGATTCCGTATTGGTTGATCGGCTCCGGGAAATTCTCAAAGTTTCCGACCTTGAAACTACCACCGCCGGCAGCGTTCGTCGGAATCTTGAGGAGGAATTCGGGGTCGACTTAAATGACAGAAAAGCTTTTATCAGGGACCAAATCGACCTTTTCCTTCGAATCCATGTTGAGGAAACCCCAAACGACGACGTACAAGAAGTAGAAGAAGAAGAACAAGAAACAGAGAATGTGAAGGAAGAGGAAAATGATGATTCTTGCTCCCAAGAAGAAGAGAATGAGAGTGACACAGGGACAAAGGAGAAATCCCAGTATGTTTTTCTTTGCAATTTCCTCACTTTTTCCTTTTATTCTACGTATTTGTTAGACCCTTTCTTTATGATGGGAAGAAATCACCTAATCTTATTTGCCTCCGCTCGAATTTGAACATGAGACCTAATGGTTCTCCACCCACTTCATTGACGTTAGACCCTTTTGTCTTTGTTTTCCTTTTAAGTGGCGACCCCTTTTTATGGACTTGTTGTTCATACTCTATTAGCATAATAGGCGAAAGTTCAGATTTTTTTATTTATAGTGTCTTATAAATGTTGAGATGAATGTGTGGTTATATAAGATTGGACAAGATAAGAAATGATTGCAATGGTGCTTGAAATGGTTTGACTGTGTTCTACATAACATAATTGAAGGATCTAAAAAGGAAAATATACCTAAAATTAATGGAGGTGTTTTATCCGTAATGGTCTACAATCTCTCGGAGTCAATACAAACTTAGTCAAGGGCACAACCAATGGAACCAAGGAATCCAGTGTGCAATGCCAACACATAGGGATTAATGCTTAATTTTTGCTCTTACACTTAGGTCCGGCATTGCCAAGAGTCTTTTCTAGACTGGTTAAAGACTTGTACATCAGGGTAATAAGTGTGAGATAAAGAATTTCTAGTATTGAAGACCCCTAATTTGCCTTGGAAGATAAATTATCTACTGATGGAATAAAATGGGTCCAAATAGGGGGAGATGTATATAGGTGATTAATATAAACAAATCCAACTAGTTTGCGGTTGTCGTGTAGTTGATTTGATTGATTGATTAATCCATCGCATTGCACTGAATAGATTTTCACATTTTGTAAATAGTAGAAGTGAGAAACAATTAAATGTAGACAACAATTTTTATGCTAGTGCGTAATCTAGATGCTATCGTTTACTGATAATTCTCGCAAGTATCAGCAAATACATGCGATATAATACAGCTATCATAGGAGCAGAAGGCTTATTCCAGGCAGAGGCCGAACTGTCGTAAAGCCCTCTAAAAGGCTCAAGAAGAAGGATTGGATGATCTGCAAAAAGCCCTCTAAAACTCTATGGGTTCAATTTTTAAAGTTTTTAGCATTCAACACATTATAATTCTAAAGTTATGCGTCCATATATACTATTTTGCAATTTTAATGAATTTTTATATATATTTTTACTCCGCGTCAAAAGTTATGGGTTCAATTGAACCCGGTATTAGTACACTACATATGCACCGGCTTACTTTTGATCATCCACTTTTAAATCGTGCTTTGTGGTTTGTCTAATGTTGTTCACGGCTTCACGCCGAATTGTATTTTGATCTTTCAAGTAGGTCTGAGAAAATGAATGGAGAAGCAAAGAAAAAAGGGGGCTTTAACAAGCCATGCGCACTTTCTCCACAGCTTCAGAAATTGGTTGGCGAGTCTGAACTTGGCAGACCTGAGGTGATGCTTAACTTGTATGACATGTTGTTATGATCCTTGCCTTGTGTTCAATCTAATTTCCTGTATACCTTTCGGTGATGTGTCTTGGTTAGTAGGTCGTTAAGAAGATTTGGGCTTATATTCGGGAGAAGAATTTACAAAACCCACAGAACAAGCGGAAAATTTTATGTGATGAAGTTTTGAGTGAAATTTTTCGGGCCAAAACAATCGACATGTTCCAGATGAACAAGGTGCTGTCCAAGCACATTTGGCCCATAGATGAGGAAGATGGTATTATTACTTTCATTTTCACAATTTCAATTTGTAATATAATGTTTTGCAATAGGAGCCATTTCTCATCATCATGGTATTGTTGTAGTTATTCTGGTTATCGTTTTTAGGTACTAAAATGTTTGCAGAAGAGTACTGTGTCTACGGCCAGTTGCTTTTGGTTCTTGAAGCAATAGTTGCCGACTTGCATGCTTTATTCTGTAATTGTTTGACATCACATAAGTTACGGTAGTGACTTCAAAGTTGGCTTGTGGCTTGACCTATCATATCTATAAGACTCAGAACTCAACTTAGTGGATGTGCTTGTGAAATTTTGAAATCTTTTGTATATTCAGGATCTTTTTCTTTGACTCATCCAGCAAGTCAAGTCAAATCCTCTGTGAAGAAAAGGCTACCGAAACAAGGAAGAGAAGAAGGTGAGAATAAATTGGTCGAAGTCCAGAAAGTAATAGGCTTCGATTCCGTAAAAGTTTTACGCACTTTATCTAGGTCACTTGCAGTACGGTGAAGCCTTTGCTTCAGCTTTACCCCAACTAATGACATATTCAGCGTTTTGCTAAACCACATCTACAACTCTCAATTAACCAGCTTTAGATGAGCCAAAGCAGAAAGAGAAAAGGCAGAAAAGGGGAGGATCTGGTTTTCTTGCTCCAGTTCGATTATCAGATGCCCTTGTGAAATTCTTCGGTAATGGTGAAAAGGCATTAACTCGGGCTGATGTTATCAAGCGAATATGGCAATATATAAAAGAAAATGAGCTGCAGGTTTGTTGCATTTTCTGCTCACTTCCTTCACCATCTTTAAGCTTCTGACTAGGTAGCGTTGTCATTGCAGCTATTATGATTGGATGATATTATCCGTTAAATTTAAGTAACAACAATTCTGGTAGTGAATTTTTTTTTCTATGAGAAATCTAGGTGAATGAAAATTCCATGTAATCAGATATTGGGATGTCTTTAGTAATGTCTAGTAGCTATTTTTGTTATTTGTAATACTAGAGTTTTTTTTTCCTGGTATAATATTGACCTGAATGAGTTTATATGGAGTAACATGATTAGTGAGAATTCATATAGCCAACCCAAACTTGTTTGGAACTGAGGCGTAGTTGTATCTTAAAAATAAAGAGCTCCATCTGATAACTTTTATTTGAGATATGAATACCATGACTGATTAGTTACCATTGATTATAGTTACTTTATTGGTGGTGTTGCTTTAGCAGTTCAGTTATGCAATGGCTGTGTGCAGGTTTTGAAACAGGGTAAAAAATTCACCAATCTCAGGACTTGATAGTGTGTGCTTATCTTTTTCCAGGATCCATCGGATAAGAAGACAATCATCTGCGATGAAAGGTTAAAAGAACTATTTCAAGTTGATTCCTTCCACGGCTTCACAGTTACAAAGCTCTTGACTGCGCATTTTATCAAAAGAGAAGACTGATCTTGTGGCTTACTCGGAATTGCAATGGGGGTAATTTGTCTTCTCTTTGGCCCTGTTAGTGGTTACTGCTTCTCTGTCTTGGTTCCTGTGGCTTTTAGGCAGATTCATTCAACCACAGAATAGGATCTTGAATGTTGACAAAATATTACTGGATCCTCCTGGTTATTAACTACGATAATCCGGAATCAGTCTCCAGGGATAAAAAGGCAAAAAGATAAAATGAAGAAAACGAAATTGTTATATTCTTACTCCTGCTTAGATGTTCTTAGGGATTGGTGTCTTGTCTTTTTAAAGTACTAATAGTCACGCGAAATTTCTTATCTCCCTCTCTCCTGGCCATTCCTTGTCAGTTGCTTTGGTCGAATTTTCTTTTCCATTCTTGCCCAGTGTTATTGCTTGAAATGATGAAGTGATTCAAAGCAAATGGTTGAAGCCATGCGCTTCGGAGAAATGCTTGCTTTAAACAATGACGCGCAAAGTGATCAAACAAAAAGTGAACGGTGCTTTGAATCTCAACTTTGAGAAGTTGGATTAATGTCAACATTATTGCATAGTATAAGATACTGAATATAATTGGTTTGGTTGCAAAAATTGAGTATTGTAGTGCTAGTTTCATTTGTTATTACAACAACAACAACAACCCAGTATAATCTCACTAGTGGAGTCTGGGAGGGTAGTTTGTACGTAGACCTTACTCCTACCCTGGGGTAGAGAGTCTGTTTCCGATAGACCCTCGGCTCTCTCCCTCCAAGAACTCCCCACCTTGCTCTTGTTATTAACTTTCTTTTAATTGTGTGCTTCACTATTCGGTTACCACAGGAACTTTTTTTTTTTTTTTTGTGCTTTTCGCTTTTAAAAACAGTGTTCTTGTTGTGGATGTGATTATTCTTGTTCATTCTTGCTGTGTTGGTCCTAGAACCGGACAAAGGAAGAGAGTTATAGCGTAAAAGTTGTACATTTACATTTCTGTTGGTAGTGTGTTGTACTTTTACTCTCTTTTTTTCCTTTTCTTTTTCTTTTTTCTTGTTTAGTATTGTATACTTTGCCCCTGTAACTTAAAACTTGTGCAGTTGTATCTGTTTGTCTCTAATATGTATGCATTTTGTACACTTTTGCTTATCATCACTCTTTAAAAAGGGCTAAAATATAATGACAGAGAACGAATATAATAAGTACTGCCACAAAACACAACTTTCTTTTCTTTAAAATTGTTTCTCCTAGCATTAGATATACTATATTCTTTGCGTAATATCGAAGTCGTACTTTCCTAAGCACAATGAGAGAATACAGATTTCATGGTTTAAATTTTCTTTTCCATGAACTTTTTTTTTAAAATTTCGAGAAGCTGGATCTTAAAAAAATGTAAAATAAAAATAATAGTGTCAAAGAATTAACCTAAATAGCTGTCAATCTAATCGATTAAACTAAAAATAGATCGTAGATGTATAACATATATATAATTCATGTATAATATGTATGCAATCGTATATAATCAATGTATAGTTTATGTATATTGACTAGAAAAAATAAACAATGAATCTGACCGGCTATTTGTGTAAAGATTCCCGTGTACATTTATTTTGTTGGGCTTTCTGTAGAATCAGTCATCTTTTGGGCTTCAATGGACTATTTTGCTGAAGTGCAGTGAATACAAAACTTTTGTAGGCCAGCAGTACTTATTCTATCAAGAGAAATTTACCCTATCAATTTAATTTTTTGAATGTGTATACTTCGTGCCATATTGAAATAAGAATTCGATGCGCTTTAAAACCAAAAAGAGACTAAGATTTGGAAACGGATAGTATAGTATTAAGTTATAGAAACAATTTAAAAGTCATATTGTTTTTTTTTTTAATTATTAGGATCTGATCTGAAACTGAAGTTTGAATTGTGCAAATGAATGATTACTTTAGTTTAATATTAGCTTTCCAGATTTTATATGAGGGACGATGGTTATATCTTGAACTTTAGCACCGATGAGTTTGTCTTAACAGGCTAAGTACAAAATCTGATGTAGTGTTGGCCATGATTAGTACTCTTTTGCTTCCTGAGATTATTTTGACTGATATTTTATTTTGCGATTTTCTTATGAGAGAAATTGTAGACTCATAGTACCTTTCTTATATTTTTGGAATATCTGAATTTTAATTACCTAAAAAATTAGTCTACTCCAATTGGAAATTTTTTATAGACTGAAGTAAATGTCATACTTTAATTGTTTTTCATTTAAAATATTTTGCATTGACTTGATCTTTTTATTGAGATTCTGTAAGCAAATCATCCAAGAAACGAATCATGATGCTGGAGACGTATTGCTTTGCATGCAGCCATGATATGATTCAAAAAGCATGTGATTAGCAAAACAGGAAAGAAAATAGTATTTCATTTAAAATAATATTATCATACCATTATAATATGAGTTACTTATTGAAATATAAAAGTTTAGTTAATAACAAGGAGTACAAATTAGGAAATATTTGTCATAAATGCGTCGAGTTCGTTAATATAAATTCTAAAATCAGTATGAGGTGCATGTGTGGTGTGTGAAAGCCCAGAAAGATGAATTCCAAATGATGGTGGCGTGACTTAATTGAAATGACAATAGCGTTGAACACTCAAATTTTCTATTTCTCTTTTGGGACCTCTTTATCACATTAGGTTTAATTATTTTGTCCCTATTAATATTCGGATTCATCCAACTTGTTCATATAGTAACAGCTTACACATGATTCTCAATACCAAAATATAATTCAAATATTATAACTACAATTTTATATGATTCTAAGTGAAAAAAAAAAAAAAAAAAGTTTGGGCGTTTTGGTAATTAGAGGATACCAGAAGATTCTATGACTTCAAAAATATCTTTATTATATGTCAATAAGGCTTAGCTTAGAATTTGAAATTGAGGTCGAGAATCTAGATAGTACTATGATTTCGTGTTCGGGTTCTTCTAAAATATAAGTGTCTGGTTTAATAATTTACGACTAGTACATGTTCTGATAGTATACGTTTCTATTCATTGCAGAGGCTTGTTCTACTGATATTCTTAATCGAGGGTGAAATCAATAAATTAAAAAAAAAAAAAAACTATTAGATTTACTTATTAAATTACTAACATTAACATATGGGTTGAAAAATGATCTTAAGAATGTTGTTTGACTGAACTTTTCCTTCATCTTATGTATATTACACTAGTTCGATTTTTCTATATTTGTAACTCGTAATTGAGCTGATAATAATTTTCCAACGTTGAAGAGGAATAAAGAGATTCCCTGTTTAGTGGTGTATTTTTAATCAAGGAATGGTTGAGATGTATAGAGAAGATGATACAATTGAACCAGAATCATTTTATTTTTGGAAAGGGAAAAAAAAGATGCCATTACTTCTTCTTCTTTTTTAACCTTTTGCTTGGGTGGATAGTAGTAGAAGTTTTTCTTTTAACCTTTTCATTTCTTTATTATTAATTTTCTTCTTTACTCCTATCATTTAAAAGGATGGAGTTGATTACTTAGAATGTTACTCAATTAAGGATAATTGTCTCCGAAAATCACATTTTTTTTAATTCTGTATTATAAAAATCATTCTATTTTGGTCATCTTGCATGAAGTCACTCACTACATTCATTATTTACGCTTTTTATATATTTATTATTTAATCTGATGTAGATATAAAGTGTAAATAAATGGAGTTTTTTTCTTTTTTTGAGAGATAGAGGAATGTGAAAGAAAAAGGGACAAAAGGAGAGAATTTGTGTAGAGGGAATCTTGTTTGGGGTGGGAGTGGGACCCAAGCATTTAATGGGACGCAGGAGAGCACCGCCGTTTCATATGCGGCGAAACGATTCTACTTCCTATATACACACTACAACTACAAATACAAATAGCCGACAATTCTACGTTATTATCGGAAATTCCCACTTCTGATTTCTTCTCTCCTATGGAATCTCTTCTTCTCTTTGGCTCGGAGTTTGGACCCCAGCTTTTTTTCCGTATACGTCCTTTTCAGAACCCTTCAATTATTGTAAATGTGTCTGTCTTTCAGTATAGCCATTTTAAACTCGTTTCACTCATATTTCCTGTCCATAATAAGTAATTTTTTATATTTTTTTGTGATTCAAAATAAATAATTTTTTCAAATTTTAAGAATTATTTAATTATTTTTTTACTACATTGACTTTGGAGTAAATAATGTTGAAGTATGTGATAGGGGTATTTATGTGAAAAGATAATAAAAATTAATATGATCAATTTCATTATTAATTAATGTTAAAATGTAGATTTCTTTTAATCTCCGTGAAAACATTCAAAAAATGGGACCGTATTTTTTGTCTTTCTATTTTGCTGTAAAAATGTAGTAATAGTATTATCCTCCAGGATTTCCTTAGAAAATGATTCCAAACTTAGTTGACATGAACTCCTTTTTCTTTTCTTTTTTTACAGCTATGGTCATTCTCAACAGTATTTACTTATTTTTTTCTATTAACATTAATAAAATAGTCTATCTCAACCTCTCCATCCCTACACCCCAAATAGAAGATGATATTTTTTTCAGTAGTTAAATTTTTACCACGATGACTTGTACAAGTTAACCGATCAATTTGATGCTTGGTTAATGAATTTGGGTGATAACTAATAGTCTAATACTATTGTATAAGTTACTCTAATATATACTATTCCCTCAATCTCAATTTATGTATCATTTTTTTCTTTTTGATTTGTTCCAAAAAGAATATTCTCTCTGTTTCAAATTATATGTCATGCTTTCTAAAAATAGTTGTCTCAAATTATTTGTCTGTTTAGAAGTTTGTTTACCCGAAAAATGGTACAGTTAAATTTATTTGTGATTTCTAGATAGATGAATCAATTTGATCCCAAAAGATAATGAATTAATCAATTTTCGTACAAGATACTTAGCTCAAATGTAGATAAAATGATAGATTTGGAGAGCCCGGGAACAGGGTTTCCGGGCACGATGATGATAAGAACAACAAGCTAGAGAGAGAAATAGTATCAGGATGCTCTATTGGAATATGTTCTTTCATCTCCAGAAAAATCGTTCTCTACAATGATAGTTGAGCCTATTATTTATAGCTTAGTAGGCGTAATGGTCGGGCCCACCACTAATGACAATTATTAAAGTGTGATAATGGAAACCTAACAGTAAACATAAATGCCTTAATTCCTGTTATGGACCGTTATTCTTTAATGTTATAGAATATTATTCATTGAATGCTACCGGGCGCAGCATGCTTAATGCTTTTATAGACTTGCCTTTCTCGGTGACACACGATGTAGATGTATACGGTTTTCCGTCCTCTTGGCTTCGATTCCACGTGTCCCCTTCTTCAATGGCCACGTACCGTGACATATTTTACCCAATACAGATAGTCTCCTACTTTCTGGTGACATAACTTTGTGTTACCGGAAAGTTGGTGAGAATCTTCTTTTGGCGGGAATTACTATAATTTCTTTTCAAGGTTACTGACAGTTGATTAGACGTTGGTCTCTCCGTATTTAATGCCTTGAACACGCGTCCTCCTATGATTTAGCACACCTTTTGCCGGTTATCAAGGTAATTGGAGCCAAGTATTTTAGCCGGCGAAATTTTTTACCTATAC
The DNA here is from genome assembly GCF_000390325.3 of Nicotiana tomentosiformis. Classification (NCBI taxonomy): domain Eukaryota; kingdom Viridiplantae; phylum Streptophyta; class Magnoliopsida; order Solanales; family Solanaceae; genus Nicotiana; species Nicotiana tomentosiformis. Next base: position 72,933,751 of record NC_090812.1, on the reverse strand, counting down.
GTATCGAATCTCTTTTCCTTTAGGTTTCACCAGTTGCTTGAACTTCCAACCTGCATCCCCGTTCTACATCTCTTCTCTAATTACTTCCAAACACAGAACTTTTTCTTCCCCTCCTCCAATGACTTCTTCATCTAAACGTTTTGGTTCTTCGAAGAATAAGAACAAAAACGAAGATTCTGCTTCTCCTACAGTAAGTACCATAATCCCCAAAAGGCTCAGTACTTTAAAGGATTTGGAGAAGAAATTTCTTACTGATAACCCATGTATTAGCAGGTATCCATCTTCCATTCGTCCTTCCAGTATCCCGACTGTGAAGGAAGACTGTTGCTGCCCGAATTTGAACATCATCGCTCCTAGCCTATCGTAGCGAGTGACCCTTCCCAGAGAGGGTTTCACATATTTTTACACGTACCCTTTTACCTTGGGTACGTTCTCTTTGAGTGGAGTGCTTGACTCCGAGATAGCAGAATTTTGTCTTCGCTACCAGGTATGTTTGGCATAGTTAAGCCCCTCTGTGTAGAGGACGGTTGCATGTCTTCGTCACATATGCTTTGAAACCAGAGAAGAGCTGACCCTGGCTTACATGATGAATCTGTACTCCCCCAAGATCTTCCACGGGGGGATGATAAATCTTTGCAAGCATGGTCACCATGGTTTGATTTCCAGCATGGATGATGACAATGACTGAGGGTAGATGGAACAGTTTATTGTAGTTGCCTCCGGTAACATTATTCCAACAACGACCTCATCCTTTCCGGTTGCTTGGAACTATCCCCCTAAGTTTCTTTCAACACATTCTCCCATCTAAATATTTTTTTATGCCTGTATTGATCTTTCAACTTCTGTATGTTATAGCGACCCGATAGGCCCCACCGATGGTAGAAGGCTTGGACCGATGGGTTCAAAAGATCTTGGACATCACCACGCTTGAAATCCGCTTGTGAAAAGAATTGTCCATCACATACAGGTGGAAAGCCAAAAATCATGGTAATTGTAATTTGCTTTGCTTTAGTTTTTGCATATGTGGATTTTGGCTTAATCTCCTGACTTGTTAGTCAAATTAGGTCTACCCCCTGGGTTCAGTCGAGATCCCCGAAGAGGATGTTTTGGCTGACCTTGCTGATGCGGAGAGGCTGCTCCAGGAGGCGATTGCTCGAACAGGTGCCTCCGGGTCTAAACCGGGCATAAATATTTCTTCACGGAGTCCCCGGCCAGAGAACAAGCAAGCAAAAAGAAGGTGTTCCTCTGCATCCTGGGAGAAGAATAAGAGGGCAAAGGTTGATGCCCCCGAATCATACCAGGTGGCGACGTTGACCAATCCTCCATCCGGGTCGGTCATAGACACCAAAGTGATTGATGATGAAGAAGCTAGTGATGAGGGAGCTTCTCTTCATAGAAGACAACGATCCTTATCCTCTAAACAGGATGCTCAACCTTTTGATGCAGTCACACCCGCCGAGGATGATGTCTCGGCACTTTGGGGAGAGTTTGATTTGGTGAAAAATGCCAACTTCCGTTCTCGGGCCCCAATCGTTGTGCCCGGTACTACGAGGCAGAGTACCGAGTCCTTGCAGTCCTCGGTTGGTGAGCACCCAACGCCCAGTACTGCCTTCGATGTAGCTGCTTCCCGTTCTTCCCCTTCATCAGCTTTATCACCACCTTCTTCGCCACCAGTAGCTGCTACATCATTTCCATCTTCATCCACGCTTCCACCAACAGTATCATCTCCAACGGTCATACCTGACCGTGCTGAAGGTGTTTCTCTTCCTCAGTCCCCTGTTCATGGGAATTTGGGGCATAATTATGCTTCCCCTTCTGAAGATCCTCAAAGGAGGAGGAATGTTCTACCGGGTGTAACCTTCTTTCTCGGCCGGTGGAGCTTTCAAATTATCTAAAGCCCTTGACTTCAGAGAAGGATTGGGAAAAGATTCAGACACTCTCGGGAGAGTGTTTGTTGAACAATGCCATGCATAATGCAGCAGCGGTATGCTTCTTTCTTTCTCTGCTATTTTGTCCAGCTTCTGAATGAGTACATTTTAAGCTTTACCTCTTTTTATCTCGCATGCCAATTTTCTTGCTTCCGAGGGCCTACAAAGATTAATCTGCGAGAAGGAGGAACTCTCTTCTGAAATTGATATTGATGCCGAAATTGCTAACGCACACGAGTTTGAGTTGGCTGCAAAGAATGGACTCCCGGCACGGTCTGACGCTAATGATTCTTTTGATTCTGGTTCCGATATTTTTGATATTGAAGAGGAATCGAAAGTCGATGATGCCGAAGACCTAGTTGGAGAAGATGTCGAGCCTTCGGTGTCACCACCTACTGCTCCCGAGGATATGGATACTTCTCTTCCTCCCGATTCCAGTGATACTGTAACTTAGCTCTTTCTTTCCATGTTTTGTATTTTCTTTTTGGTACATCCTTGTAAATAAATACATATTGTTGCTCAACTATTTGGCTGAGTCTTACCTTGCTTGGATATCTGTGCAAGTTTTTTTAACCTTTGTGCATGTCTTTCTGTTTTTCTGCATGTGGTGTCGGGTGCATTTTCTTCGATGCACTTATGTTGTCGAGAATTATCCCTTTTACATGAGGGTTTCAATAAGTATTTGCGCAAGTTTGGTTTCTATGTCTTTTTCATATGTGGATTCGGGTGTAATTTTCCCCGATACTATTTTCGGTTCCAGGCATATATTCTTCCGGAACAAATCCTTTAACATGAGGGTTTTAATAAGAGAGGGCCCTCTTATCTTTACGGTGCTCTTGAAGAGGATGTCTCTTGTTCATTACGGCACTAACATTTGAAGTACTTATTTAACTTTCAAATGACAAAATTAGCTCATCGTTCAGACAAGAAACAAGATAAAAGCAAAAGGATTTCATTTCAATCCTTCTGTTTTTATAGTTTACATAGGCATTTTGCTACATAACAACGAAGTTGCTAAGACTTGTGGCTATCTTGTACAACTTATTTCTACGGGGTTGTCTATGCAGTTCCCGGTCCCGACAACGTGTGGCATTCAGTGTTGCCTTGACGGATTTTTGTTCTCGGTTGACGAGGCATTTAGAGTTGCCTTGACGTATTTTTGTTCCTGGTTGACGGGGCATTCAGAGTTGCCTTACCGAATTTTCGTTCCCGATTGACATGGCATTCAGAGTTGCCTTGCCGGATTTTTATTCCCGGTTGACGTGGCATCCAGAGTTGCCTTGTAATCATATCATTATCCCCCCCAGTGTTCTAATGCGAAGAATGCGAGTTGGAACACTGGAAGTCTTGTATCTTCGAAGGTTCCGCCGATGAATTGCTATGTAGCCCTTCGCTCGGTAACATATTTTGCTTTCTCCTTAGGAATTCATGTTGTCGAGAGAAAGAATACCCGATAATCCACTAGTGATTTGTGCTTGTGAACGATCGTGTAACCCTTGTTCGGTAGGAAACTTAACTTGCCGGTGGAAATTTGCTACCGAAGCAAAGATTACCTTATCGTCCTCGAGTGGAGACTTGTTTGTTTTGTCTTGTCATCAAAGGTCTTATTACTGTTGTTTTTGTAGTATGCTTGTGGTCGCTGCCTCGTTAAAAAACCTTGCTTGAAAAAAAAACCAATTAGGATAAAAAGTAGAACGAAGGATAAAAGAGTGTAGCACATATTTTCTGTTTGACTGTTGTTTGTCAGCAGTAATATTTTTTGAGATGAGCCACATTCCAGTTGATGGGCAACTTGTCTCCGTTGTGGTTTTTCAACTCGTATGACCCTTTACCGGTGATAGCTGAAACTCGGTAAGGGCCTTCCCATGTAGAGGTTAACTTGACGGCGTTGAGTTCTCGGGTGTTTTGAGTTACCTTCCTCAAGACCAAATCTCCTACTTTGAAGTAACGAAGGTTGGTTCTTTGATTATAATATCGCTCCATCCTCTGCTTTTGAGCTGCCATTCTTACATATGCCAGGTCTATGCGTTCCTCGAGCAATTCTAAGTTGATTAGCATTGCCTCATTGTTTGACTCTTCGTCTGTCTGTAAATACCTTAAGGTTGGTTCCCCTACTTCCACTGGTATCAAAGTTTCTGCGCCGTACACCAGGGAAAGGGGGGTTTTCCCTGTGCTTGACTTGACCGTTATTCGGTAGGCCCATAGCATTCCAGGTAATTTTTCGGGCCAATGACCTTTTACTGTTTCTAACCTTTTCTTCAGGTTTTGCACAATTGTTTTGTTTGTTGACTCCGCTTGGCCGTTAGCCCTTGGATGGTAAGGTGAAGAGGTAATCCTTTTTATCTTCAAATCTTTCAGGAATTTTGTGACTTTCGTGCCGATAAATTATAGCCCGTTGTCACATGCAATCTCTTTCGGTATTCCGAACCTGCAAATTATATTTTCCCACAGGAAGTCGACCACTTCCCGTTCTTCGATCTTTTGATAAGGACCTTCTTCCACCCATTTTGAAAAATAGCCAGTCAAAATCAAAAGAAACCTTACCTTCCCAGGAGCCGGTGGTAACGGTCCGACGATGTCCATTCCCCATTTCATGAACGGTCACGGGGATAGAACTGAATGCAGAGGTTCCACTAGTCGATGTACTAGTGGTGTGGCACTTATCACATTTTCGTACGAAAGCTTTTGGCATCTTGTTCCATATGAGGCCAGTAGTATCCTGCTCGGACTAACTTCAGCACCAGAGAATCTGCGCCCGAGTGGTTGCCGCAAATCCTTTCATGGACTTATCTCATGACATAATTGGCTTCTGATGCACCTAAGCACCAGGCCAATGGGCTTTGAAAGGATTTTCTGTACAATTGGCCTTTCTTGAAGGTATAGCGTGCGGCTTTGGCGCGCAACGCTCTCGATGTTTTGGGGTCTTCGGGCAACTTTCCATAATCGAGGTAATTAATTATCTCGTTTCTCCAGTTCCAGACCACACTAGTCGAATTTACCTCGTAATAAACATTTGTGTCCAAGGTTGAATTCATTAGTTGTACAACCGTACCTGATTTCGGTCCTTGGATTTCTGTTGATGAGCCCAGATTTGCTAATGCATCCGCTTCTGCGTTTTCTTCCCTCGCGATGTGGGTTATTGACCACTCTCAAAATCTTGTCAGTAAAGCCTGAACCCTTACTACGTATTGTTGCATAAGCTCTTCTTTGGTGTCAAAAATTCCGTAGACCTGATTTACCACAAACTGTGAATCACATTTCACTTTGATGGCTTCAGAGTCAAGTACCTGGGCTAATTCGAGCCCTGCAATCAAAGCCTCATACTATGCCTCATTGTTAGTTAGAGAGGGTCGTTCTGATGGCTTGCTTAAAGGTTTCCCCCGAAGGTGTGATCAAGACTATTCCGAGTCCAGATTATTTCACGTTTGAAGCTACATCCGTGAATAAGGTCCAGACTCCCGGTGCCGGCTCTGACACCATTGTTGCCTCTTTGGCAGCCAAAGGCAATAGTCCAGGGCTGAAATCGGCCACGAAGTTAGCCAGGACTTATGATTTAATTGATGTCCTTGGTTTATACTCAATGTCGAACTCGCTCATTTGAACGGCCCATTTGGCCAATCTGTCGGAGATTTCGGGTTTATGGAGTATATTCCTCAAAGAAAAAATAGTCACCACCATTATCGGGTGGCATTGGAAGTAGGGCCTTAGCTTCCGGGCGGCTACCACGAGAGCTAAGGCCATCTTTTTCAGATGTGGGTAGCGTGTTTCTGCTCCCGTTAAAATTTTTCTAACGAAATATGTGGGGAATTGTGTACCTTTTTCCTCCCGGACTAAAACTGCGCTTACCGCAACTTCTGAGACCGCCAGGTAGACCAACAATGATTCTCATTCTTTAGGTTTTGAGAGCAACAGAGGGCTTGACAAGTATTTCTTCAATTCCTTCAAGGCTTGCCGACACTCTGGCGTCCACTCAAAGTTGTTTTTCTTTTTGAGCAATGCGAAGAAGCGATGACACTTCTCCGATGATCGGGAAATGAACCTGCTCAAAGCCGCTAATTTGCCTATGCGTCTCTGTACTTCCTTTATGTTGAATAGTTGATCCGGATGTCCTTTATGGCCTTGATTTTGTCGGGATTCACCTCAATTCCTCTTTGTGAGACCAGGAATCCTATGAATTTACCTGATCCAATCCCGAACGCACACTTCTTGGGGTTAAGCTTCATATTGTGCTCCCTTAGTGTGTCAAACGTTTCTTGCAGATGTCTCAGGTGATTACCTGCATGTAGAGACTTAACGAGCATATCGTCTATATATACTTTCATAGTTCTTTCAATTTGTTTTTCTAACATCTTATTTACGAACCGTTAGTAAGTGGCCCCAGCGTTTTTAGTCCAAAGGGCATTATGTTGTAACAATATGTACCAAAATTTTTTATAAACGAAGTCTTTTCCCGGTCTTTCTCGTTCATCTTTATCTAATTGTACCCATAATAGGTATCGAGGAAGCTCATTAACTCGTGCCCGGTCGTAGCGTCGATCATTTGATCGATATTTGGCAATGGGAACGAGTCCTTCGGGCATACCTTATTAAGATCTTTATAATCTACGCACATGCGAAATTTAGTGTTTTTCTTAGGAACAACTACCACATTAGCTAGCCAGTCCGGATATCTTACCTCTCGGATTGAACCATTCTTAAGTAGACGGGTTACCTCTTCTCTATCGAATTTATTCCTTGCTTCGGCAATGGGGCACTTCTTTTGCCTTATGGAGGTATGCTCGGGTCCAAGTTTAACTTGTGCACAGCTATCTCTGTTGGGATTCCTGTCATATCCTCGTGCGACCATGCAAAACAATCAGTGTTAATTTTAAGGAATTCAATAAAATCTGACCTGAGCTCTGGGTATAGTCCTGTTCCCAAATGGAATTTCCTTTCTGGAAATTTTTCAAATAGTGCAACCTGCTCCAATTCTTCTGCCGTGGATTTCGTTGCGTCTGTTTCTTCCTGTACTTGAAAATACCTTGCTATATGATATTACTCCGACTTTCCTGACCCCGGGGAAACTTCCTTTGGTTTGGTGTCGGAAGCCGGTTCCGATAACTGCTATGCCGCATATTCCTTTCCCTTGCTATGAGAGAGTGAGATTGTATTCATCTCTCTCGTTGCTAATTAATCACCTCTTATCCACTTGATCCCCTCGGGTGTCGGGAATTTCAGCAATTGGTGGTACGTCGAAGGCACATCTTTTATCTCATGCAGCCATGGCCTTCCCGGGATGATATTATAGCCCATGTACCCATCTACTACTTGAAGAGAAATGTCTTTGTTATGCCTTCGGCATCCATAAGCAGTAAAATTTCCCTCGGGTTGTCACGCTTGCGAGGTTGAATCCGGAAAAGAGCTTTATTGCCAAGACGATGTTCCCGGTGAGTTTAGCTTGATCTAGGACACTCCATTGTATGATATTGGCGGAGCTTCATGGATCCACTAAAACACGTTTAGCTTTAAAATTTAACGCATTTAAAGAAATTACCAGTGCGTCATTGTGCGGTAGTAGTAATCCATTCGCATCTTCATCCGTGAACGTGATATCATCCTCCCGGAATCTCTTACTATAGGTTGTCGATACTTTATTCTTCTTTGCGGCCGAGAATGTGACCCCATTAATCTCGTTCCCTTCGAAGATCATGTTGATCGTTTGACATGGAAGTTCTTCTCCTGCCTTCGAGGTTTGTGCGTCGCCCCTGTCTCGGCCATAATTATTTTTGGCCCGGTCACTCAATAGTTCTTTGAGGTGACCATTCTTCAATAGTGTTGCTACTTCTTCCCGGAGGTGTCGGCAGTCTCCAGTTCGATGGCCATTAGTGCCATTTTATTCACACCATAGATTTGGGTCCCTCTAGCTGGGATCAGACCTCATAGGTCTCGGGAATTATGCCTCTTTGATATCTCTCATGACCGACACTAACTCCACCACGCTGACGTTGAAATTATACTCTAATAACTTTGGATAAGAAGAACCTCGTGGTCCCGAGATTTCTCAATCCTGCAGCGATCTGTTGTTCCGCCCACGATCGGTCCTCCTGTCAATGGTGAACTTGTCAGATGTCCGGAAGCTCCTGTCACGACCTTCCGTCCGCTCGAGGGCAGAAACCGGCCCATTGAAACTTGTCTATGTGAGTCGACATCGTCCTTTATTTTTTATTTGTTCTTCTCCCGTCCCTTTGCTGATGACGGAAAGTCAACCTGATCGTCTTCGATCCTTATCTTTGACTCGTACCGGTTGTGGACATCCGCCCAAGTTGTTGCTTGATACTCGAGCAGACTTTCCTTCAACTTCCGGGAAGCATCTGAACTCCTTGGCTTCAAACCCTTAGTGAACTCTTCAGCTGCCCATTCGTCTGGGACGGCCGGTAACAACATCCTTTCCTTCTGGAACTGGCTAATGAACCTTCGTAAGAGCTCAGATTCTCCTTGTGTGATCCTGAATATGTCGGCCTTTCAGGCTTGTACCTTTCTGGCACTTGCATGGGCCTTGATGAACGAATCCGCGAGCATTTCGAAAGAATCTATGGAATGCTCGGGCAATAATGAGCACCATGTCAAGGCTCCCCTCGTGAGAGTCTCACCAAATTTCTTCAATAACACAGACTCGATTTTGTGAGGAGCCAGATCATTTCCTTTCACCGCCGTTGTGTAGGTGATGATGTGTTCCTGTGGATCTGAGGCCCCATCGTATTTTGGCACTTCAGGCATTCTGAATCGCTTTGGGATTAATTCCGGGGCCGCACTCGATTTGTACGGTAATTAGATGTACTTCTTCGAGCTCGGGCCTTTCAATACCGGGGGTGCTCCCGGGATTTGTTCCATGCGGGCGTTTACTTCCTTCATGAACTACAAGAGTTCATCCTTGAACGGATCGTTATCACGGTTGAGCCCAGATCTACTCCCCCCAGCCATGTCGGAGCCAGTTTTGCCCCGTCGGAGTGTTGTTGTCGACTCTCTGCATCGTTTGGTTCGTTGGCACAACGGGAGGAACTGAATCTCCCCTGTTTGCATTATTTAAAGCGCCTGATAGCGCCTATTTTAACACCATCATAACCTGTTCCTGCTGCTTGAGGTGGCTTAGAATGATTGCATGTTGCCCTTGGAGGATCCTTACCGCGTATGCTACGTGCCCGTAGTCAGCATCATCTGGAGTCGCCTCCCATACTTGCCTAGAGCACCGCTCGTTATACACCGGCATGTCATCTTCCCCCTCATTGCGAGTGTCGCTGATTGAGTCCTCAAAATGGGGATGTTCCCCCTGTACCTAAGGATCGCGAGTGTTAATAACAGTATTGATTGCCATTTTTAGTGATTTTTTGCTAAGATAGAAAATGATCAAAGCTTGTCTATGGAGAAAAACAAGGACCAATTTTAATCGCACGGCTGTCTAGGCCCCACGGTGGGCGCCAAACTATTTATCCGAAAAATGGTACAGTTGAATTTGTTCGTGGTTTCTAGACAGATGAATCAATTTGATCCCAAAAGATAATGAATTAATCAATTTTCATACAAGATACTTAGCTCAAATGTAGATAAAACGATAGATTTGAAGAGCCCAGGAACAGAGTTTCCGGGCACGATGATGATAAGAACAATAAGCTAGAGAGAGAAATAGTATCAAGATGCTCTATTGGAATATGTTCTTTGATCTCCAGAAAAATCGTTCTCTACAATGATAGTTGAGCCTATTATTTATAGCTCAGTGAGCGTAATGGTCGGGCCCACCACTAATGACAATTATTAAAGTGCGATAATGGAAACCTAACGGTAAAAATAAATGCCCTAATTCCTGTAATGGGCAGTTATTCTTTATTACTATAGAATATTCTTCATTGAATGCTAGCGGGCGCAGCATGCTCAATGCTTTTATGGACTTGCCTTTCTCGGTGACACACGAGGTAGATGTGCCCGGTTTTCTGTCCTCCCGACTTCGATTCAACGTGTCCTCTTCTTTAATGGCCACGTACCGTGACATATTTTACCCAAAACAAAGTTCAAGACTAAATTAATTATATTTTTCTCATTTTACCCTTAATAATAATTGTTCTTGCAGATGGAGATAACACATAAATAGAATAAATATTCAATAAAGAGAGATTATATCTTAAGACATAAATAAGGGTAAAATAGTCCAACCTTCCTCCTAATTAATATTTCTTAAGCGCTACAACAGATGGGGGGAGTATCATACTTCCTTATTTGGAAACATTTCAAACTTTAAAATTCTCACTTAACCCTTAATAAGACACTCCCTCTTGTCCATTTTAAGTGATTTTTTGATTTTTTTTTTTGTGGTCCACAATATTTGATTTTTTCAGATATCAAGAAAGAATTAACTTCTCCTTTCCAAAATTGCCCTTGGAGTAAAGAGTCTAGGAGTAGTTTGTTATATTTCTAATGAGCAAATTAAGGTTAATATGGCCAATTTCATTGTTGATTAATGTTAAAAGGTGAATTTCTTAATGTGTAAAAAGAGCAAAAAAATCACTTAAAGTGGATCGGAGAGAATAATTTATAGTCACACAAATATCTATGACTTATTTTAGACCAATAGTTTAAAAAGTTTTCATGTCTTTCTAAACTCACATAAATTGGGGAGGAGGGAGTAACTATTTAATTTTCTATTTCTTGTTTCGGGGAAGTTTCATTCATTGACTAATTAAAGTTGATCTTGAAAATCACTTGTTTTGGAGGGAACGGAAGAGTTTAGAGTTTATGTTATCCATGATATTATCCTCGTGGGATTCAGCGTAGTTCTTACAGTACTCCATTAATCTAGTCATATTTTGTTTTGATTGTTTATATATGACTGAAAACAATCCTTAAAATACATTAAAAGTATTATAACATGTACGAAGAACAAGTCAACATAGATGTAGAATGTACATGCATTCTTCTTATATAGTATATCTATTGGTCTTGTCTAATAAAATTTTAAGTCAAAGATGAAAAATAGCTACAAGGCACAGTCGTACTTTTGCTCAACAGCTCAAGTTATGATTTCTGCTTCCGTAAATGTAGCTTTAGATCTCCTCATCTCCAACCATAAAGGATGACATAAATATCTTTTTCTCTCGATCGGCTGGCACAGCAACTGACGTGATCTGTAATGAGAAATAAGTTGCAAGAATTATATATATCGTTGAACAATGCATACAACCTGTAAAGTTAGGTTGTAAAAAGAGGAGAAACAATTATGAAGTTAATTTTGAGAGGAAGATGACTAGAAAACAGTTATGAAGTTGAAATTTTGAAGGACCGTCAGGATTTTTATGAATCCATTCATGATTCACCTTAATATAAGATTTAGGGTTCGAATTGTTAGTAGGAAGTATTTCCCTTCTAAACTTATTCGACACGAATCAGGAATATTGTAATGGATAGTCACGATCTCTTCATTTTTATTTAAAAAATTTAAAGTTCAAGTTCTGAGAATACAAAATTATTTTATAAGAAGCGTTTTATTTCCTTTTAAAGATTTTACCTGACACAAATCGAATTAATCGGACAGTAAAAAGAAACTATTGCAGGGACTCGTAAATAATAAATATCACCAACAAAACAATCCATTATTGCCTCTCAACCACCACTCCTGGTCCTTTGGCTTGGTTAGTATTAAATTGACAAGAAGACCCTCAAGAGAAGACAAATGAAAATGGAAATCGAAGGGTATACAATAGGACAAAAGTAAGATCACTAAAACTTATGGTAGCTTGATAAATATCTTTCATTCTTACTATGATTTTGAGATTTAAGTGTTAATTATATAATCGCTTTAATTAAGTGATTGTTTGACCTTTTGTGATCTATAATATTTTATTTTTTAAGATATTAAGAAGTAATTAACTTCTTCTTTCTAAAATTGCATTTAGTAAAGAGTCTAGGAGTAGTTTATTATATTTTTAATAAGTAAAATTAAGTTAATATAATTAACTTTATTATTAATTAATGTTAAAAGATAAATTTTTTAATGTGTGAAAAAATAATAAAATATTTTAAAGTGGACCAGAGATTATTAGAAACACCTAATAGAAATAATATTAAAAGAAGAAGAAGAGTAAGGAATCTAACCAATGAGGAAGAGATAGGGATGAGTCACAAACACAATAAATTGATGATAAAATGGAGATGAATGATGAGCTTGTCATCACGTGAAAGATGCTTTGGACTGATAAGGATTGAGTTGTTGTCCTTTTCGTTTGCACCATTGAATAAGGCATCCTTTTTTTTTCCAGCATCTAGTCTAGAGAATGAAATGAATGTTGCACTAGGACATATCCTTTACGTGAATCTTGTGTAGCAAACTAAGCCAACCAAACAAAAGATAGATAAATGTACAACCTTTTTCACTTTTTCTTTCCCACCCTTTTTTTTTAACTTTAAACTTAAGTGATCCTCTTGCCCACACCCTTTATAATCAAATCAAAGTATGTAGATTCTTTGCTATGTTTACTTCTTATTATTTTATTAAGATCGTGATGAAGAATTTTTTTTAGTAAAACTCAATGATTAGTTTAAACTTAAAACCGCCTCAAAAGTACAAAAAAAAAGAAAGAAGAAGTTATCGTGTCAATTTGCAATGAATTGTTTCAAAGTAATTAGATGTTCGTAAGAGACTAACTCTACGACCTAAAAAACAAATTAGAAATAGTCATTGGTCGATATTTTAAACTCTCTTCGGTCCTTTAGCTTAAAAAATGGTGATACTGTTATAAAATAAAAACTGTAAAGTAAAGATAAGTATAGAGAGAAATTGATATATTATTCAAACTTCAAACTTATGTACATAATGAACTGAATGAAGATTATGTACATAATGCTTTTCTTAAGCTGTCTACATGAAGATAAATTTCAACAGAGTATTAAATGGATAATCTTCTTCAGAAAGATTATTTATAGCGGAGTAATAAATGAACATCCACAATATAATTATTTTCATAACACTCCCCCTTGGATGTTCATTAAAAGATATTGTGCCTCGTTAAAACCTTACTAGGAAAAACCCAGTGGGAAAAATCCTAGTGAAGGAAAAAGAGTACACATATTTAGTAATACGCATTTCTAGCTGCCTCATTAAAAACCTTATAAGGAAAACCCTATGAGAAAAAACTTTAGTAAGGAAAAAAGAGTACATCGCGTATTTTACTCCCCCTGATGAAAACCTTATTTCAAATATTTGAGTCTGCGCCTTCCAATCTTGTATACCATCTTCTCAAAAGTTGAAGTTGGCAAAGATTTAGTGAATATATCTTCCGGATTGTCACTTGAACGGATTTGCTGCACATCAATGTCACCATTTTTCTGAAGATCGTGGGTGTAGAATAATTTTGGTGAAATGTCCTTCGTTCTATCTCCTTTTATAAATCCTCCCTTCAATTGGGCTATGCATGTAGCATTGTCTTCGTATAAAATTGTGGATCTTTTATCACACTCCAAACCACATTTCTCTAGAATAAAATGAATCACTGATCTCAACCATACGCATTCCCTACTTGCTTCATGAATAACTATTATCTCAGCATGATTTGAAGAAGTAGCAACAATTGACTGCTTTGTGGAGCGCCATGATATGACAGTACCTCCACATGTAAACACGTACCCGGTTTGAGATCGAACTTTATGGGGATCAGATAAATAACCTGCATCTGCATAACCAACAAGATCTGCATTACCCTTGTTAGCATAAAACAAGCCCATATTAAGAGTTCCATTTAAATATCGCAAAATATGCTTAATCCCATTCCAATGTCTCTGAGTAGGAGAAGAGCTATATCTTGCTAGTAAATTAACAGAAAATGCTATGTCATGCCTTGTAGCATTAGCAAGATACATAAGTGCACCAATTGTACTGAGATAAGGTGTTTCAGGACCAAGGAGTTCCTCATCCTCTTCTGGAGGTCGGAACGGATCTTTATTCACTTCAAGTGATCGAACAACCATTGGTGTACTCAATAGGTGCGCTTTGTCCATGTAAAAGCATTTTAAGACCCTTTCTGTATAGGCAGATTGATGCATAAAGATCCCATTTGCTAAATGTTCAATTTGCAATCCAAGACAAAGTTTTGTTTTTCCAAGATCTTTCATCTCAAATTCTTTCTTAAGATATTCAATTACCTTTTGGAGCTCTTCTGGAGTTCCAACAAGATTTATGTCATCAACATAAACAGCAAGTATAACAAATTCTGATGTCATTTTCTTTATAAAAATACATGGATAAATAACATCATTTATGTAACCCTCTTTCAGTAAATATTCACTAAGGCCATTATACCACATGCGCCCAGATTGTTTTAAACCGTATAAAGATCTTTGTAATCTGATTGAATACATTTCCCTAGATTTCGAATATGCTTCAGGCATTTTAAATTCTTCAGGGATTTTCATGTAAATCTCATTATCAAGTGACCCGTACAGATAAGCTGTAACCACATCCATCATATATATTTTAAGTCTTTCACGTAAGGCTAAACTGATGAGATATCGAAATGTTATGGCATCCATAACTGGTGAATATGTTTCTTCATAATCGACTCCAGGTCGTTGTGAGAATCCTTGTGCGACAAGGCGAACCTTGTATCTTTCAACTTCATTTTGGTCATTCTTTTTTTGCACAAAAACCTATTTATGACCAACTGGTTTTACACCAGCAGGTGTTTGAACTACTGGTCCAAAGACCTCTCTTTTAGCAAGTGCGTTCAATTCTGATTGAATTGCCCCATGCCATTTTGGCCAATCAGATCTTTGTTGAGATTCTTCGATAGATCGGGGTTCACAATCCTCACTATCTTGCATAATATTAAGTGCAACATTATATGCAAAAATATTATCCACCACTATTTCAGATCGATTTAAATTAATCCCATCACCAGTAGAACTTATTAAAAGTTCCTCACTCACTTGAGTCTCGGGTTCATTGATTTCTTCAGGAATCTCAGAACTAATCAGACCTTGGGTCTCTTCAAGAGATTCCTTCATAATATCATTTTGATCATTTATCGATTTTCTTTTTCTAGGATTTCGATCCTTAGAACACAAAGGCCTACCACGCTTCAGGCGTGCTTTAGGTTCACTAGTTCTTATGCTAGTAGATGGTCCTTCTGGGACATCAATTCATATAGGCACATTCTCTGCAGGGATATGTGACTTAGTTATCCTTTTCAAATTATTAAACGCGTCTGGCATTTGATTTGTTATATTTTATAAATGGATGATCTTCTGGACCTCCTGATTACATATAGGGGTACGTGGATCAAAATGAGATAATGATGAAACTTTTCACACAATTTCTCTTTTGATTTCCTTTTTCTCTCCCCCTAATTGTGGGAAATTTATTTCATCAAATCGACAATCTGCAAATCGAGCAGTAAATAAATCTCCCGTCAATGGTTCAAGATAGCAAATAATAGATGGTGATTCAAACCCAATATATATTCCTAACCTTCTTAGGGGGGCATCTTACTGCACTGTGGTGGTGCCACTGGCACATATACAGCACATCCAAAAATTCGTAGATGGGCAATATTTGGTTCATGACCAAAAACTAATTGTGACGGAGAATATTTATTATAATGTGTTGGTCTGAGACGGATAAGTGATGCTGCGTGCAAGATAGCATGGCCCCAAACAGTAGTGGGCAATTTTGTTTTCATAAGTAGTGGTCTTGCTATCAATTGCAGTCGTTTAATAAATGACTCTGCAAGGCCATTTTGAGTATGAACATAAGATACAGGATGTTCAACTTTTATTCCAACTGATAGATAGTAATTATCAAAAGCTTGAGATGAGAATTCTCCAGCATTATCAAGGCGAATAGCCTTTATAGGATAATCTGGGAATTGCGCCCTTAATCGAATTATTTGGGCTAATAACTTTGCAAACGCCAGGTTGCAAGATGATAGTAGGCAAACATAAGACCATCTTGAAGATGCATCTATTAGGACCATAAAATATCTAAACAACCCACTTGGTGGGTGAATAGGTCCGCATATATCCCCATGTATACGTTCTAAAAAGGTAGGGGACTCAATGCCAACCTTCATTGGTGATGGTCTAGTGATCATTTTGCCTTGATAACAAGCATCACAAGAAAATTCATCATTTGTAAGAATCTTCAGGTTCTTTAATGGATGCCCACTCGAATTTTCAGTAATTCGTCTCATCATTATTAATCCAGAATGGCCCAAACGGCCATGCCAAAGCACAAAAGTATTTGAATCAGTAAACTTCTGGTTTACGATAGAGTGTGCTTCAACTATACTAATATTTGAATATTATAAGCCAGAAGATAAAGTTAGTAACTTTTCTACAATGCATTTCTGGCCAGAAATATTCTTTGTAATACAAAGATATTTCACGTTCATTTCATCTATTGTCTCAACATGATACCCATTTCGGCGGATATCTATAAAACTCAACAAGTTTCTTCGGGACTTGGAGAAGAATAATGCATTATCTATAATAAGTTTTGTTCCCTTAGACTGAAATACAATAGCTCTTCCGGAGCCTTCAATCAAACTTATATTATCAGAAATTGTAAAAACATTTGCTTTTTCCTTATGCAAATAAGAAAAGTATTTCCGATCTTTGAATATGGCATGAGTTGTTCCACTATCAATTACACAAATATCTTCATGATTGGTCTTTGATCCAAACATAATTTGAGGATTATCCATATTCTTCAAAATGACATAAACAAAATAAATATGATAGTAAACATTATTATCAAAGCATAACTTTTATTTATATACAACAATTACATAACCATACTATCTACTACAAACAATAAAAATTAAAATATTTACATTTCTACAGATTCACTGCCGATCACATGACTAGTTTTTCCTTTTGGGAGTGCAAAATAATCAGCTACATCCAAATGCATGAAGTCTAAATTATCTTCAGAAATAAAATTTGCTTCAACATTTTTCTCTGTCTTCTTCAGGGAGGCTTGATACAGCTCAATCAGGTGCTTTGGCGTATGACATGTACGTGACCAGTGCCCTTTTCCTCCATATCTATAGCATGCATTTTCTGGCTTTGCTTCTTGCACCGCTTCATGCTTTTGTTCCTTCCTTTTCCACTGCTGGTGGTGAGGAGGGTTCTTTGGTGTATTGTTATTATCACGATTAGAGTTTCCTCCCTGACCACGGTCATGACCACGACTGGAGCCACGTCCTCTTCCACGGTTAGCTTGGTGGAAGTTCGTCTCATTCACTTCAGGGAATGGACAAGAATCAGTAGGTCGGCTTTCATGATTTTTCATTAATAGCCCATTATGTTGCTCGGTTACAAGAAGATGTGAGATAAGTTGAGAATACTTTTTAAATCCCATCTCTCGACTGGATCTTTAACAGTAAGATATTTTATTTTCAGGCCCTCATCAAGGTGATGGCGTAGGAATATCATTGCTTTGGCACGGTCTTGGTTTGATGCCTGATTTTTATCTTTGATGGTGTTTGCGAGACCCATCGCATCAAGATGAATTTCGCCATCAAGCACCCAAGACATGTAGCTTTTGCCCGATATATCCAAGGCTAGAAACTCAAGTTTAGAAAGATTTGACATTATTTAGAAAAAGAAAGTTCGTACCTCTGATACTTTCAAAGTATTTTCTCGAGATGACAGAGTCTCGTGCTGATAACGTATTATAAAATAAAAACTATAAAGTAAAGACAAGTATAGAGAGAAACTGATATATTATTCAAACTTCAAACTTATGTACCTAATGAACTGAATGAAGATTATGTACATAATGCTTTTCTTTAGTTGTTTGCATGAAGATAAATTTCAACAGAGTACTAAATGGATAATCTTCTTCAGGAAGATTATCTATAGTGGAGTAATAAATGAACATTTACAATATAATTATTTTCATAATAGATACAAAATTTTTGTCATTTTAAAAAATCAAGAAAGTTTTAATTTTGTCTTAAATTTC
Organism: Nicotiana tomentosiformis; assembly: GCF_000390325.3. Classification (NCBI taxonomy): domain Eukaryota; kingdom Viridiplantae; phylum Streptophyta; class Magnoliopsida; order Solanales; family Solanaceae; genus Nicotiana; species Nicotiana tomentosiformis. Next base: position 72,915,838 of record NC_090812.1, on the reverse strand, counting down.
ACCGTTCTTATTTTAAAAATGCATATAATTATTAATTACTCATTAAAAAAAATAAAGAAAATTTAATCAAATATTCTGTACGATTAATGTTATTAAGTAAATTTTATTGATATACTAAAAGTATAGATCACGCAGAAAAAGTATAGGAGTAAGCTGTAACTCCACAACCAGCAACAGTTTGTTGAAATAAGGGAATAACCTAGGACCCTCAAACACTTTTATGTGTGTGGAAACTTTTTCTTATCGAATTTTTGCAAGTATAGAGATGGAATAGAATAGTAAATAGTGAAGAATGGAGGACGCTCACATTCTTGGATTCCGGAGGTATCTCGAACAGAAGAATGGAATTCATCAGATGCCATTATAAGCCATTTAATTAAATTAAATTTTCTTCTTGGCATCTGGCCCTTTTGAATTTTGATACTAATTGTTTGGAAATGTGGAATCACAAGTTAATTAAGTCTTTGTTTAAGTTGAGCCTTTTTCTTGAATTGACCAAATAATGGGGTTTTTGGTTTGGTGGGAAGGTGGTCTTTTGACGTGTGTTTTTATCCAAAATTCCATACCATCATTGCCCTGTGTGGAAAGACAAAAGAGCAGTGCCAACTTTTCAAGGAATCTAATGCTCCTTAATTTGCTTGACCGCTCGCCTATACAACACCACCTATAACAATATGAATATATATATATATATATATATTGTACAAGTACTACTCTACACAAGTGGGAACAGTTGGAATATTAAGTGACTCTATTGCCCCTCTTTATCTCCTCATATACCCACCAGTATTTTTTTGATGAAATGAAATTAGAAGGAAATGAGACTCCAATAGGTGGTTGTTATTCTAGCAAATCTCAGCGACTTCATGTGAAATTAAGGTCCGAAAAACGTGGATTTATAATTTAGATGCGCACAATTTAGTATATGTATATATTTTTAACATTGGCAGAATAACTTTAGACTCCCTAAAACCTGTCATGTTATATTGAGTTCACATTTGTACTCCCTCCATCCACTTTTATTTATCCACTATATTAAAAATATATTTTCACTTTTACTTGCTCACAATACTAAATCAAGAGAAAGGTAAAATTTTTTCCATGTTTTATCTTTATCATTAACTACTCATTCTCCAAATTATTTCTAAAGATTTTTGGAAATGCTATCATTATTATGGATAAAATTGTAGAATATATATATATTTTTTTTAAAAGGAGTGCAAAGTCAAAAATGGACAACTAAAAATGAATGGAAAGAGTAATATTTTTAGTCTTAATTATTTATGAACTTGGCAGCTTGACAATCTCGACCAAAATATCATTGAAGCATTATAGTATAGGAATATAGTTTACCGTTAAATCACATTATTCTTTTTATTTCCATTGGTTAAAAGTTAAATTTGATTTTTTTTTTTGTGAGATTAGTTAGGAAAGACGGTAGTGTGAGATTCTCCTTTGTTGTAGAATAACTCATAAAGTGGGAATCTGATTGCTGTAAAGGCCTTGGCATTAAAAAAATTCAAATAAGTAAAGGACATGTCATTTGATATATATATATATGAAGGGTGCAAATTAATTGGCGTGTGGGTTAGGGAAATGAAAAATCTGTGGCCATATCAAATATGTGTCTCACCCATAATTAAGCTAAGATTCCTAATTCCTTAATTCCACGTTATTCTACTCTCTGCCCCGTAAGTGCCTTATAAATCGTTTGGTACGCGAACTAAGTTATTCCGGGATAATAATATCTAGATTAATTTATCCCTCTTGGGAGGTGGGATAAAATAATCTCAAATTTTATGAAATAAGGTGGGATATTCAGTATTAAGTCTGAAATGAAATTTATACCATCAACCAAATATGGTATAAATTTAATCTCTTATATTATTTCACCTTATCTCGCGTAGCAAATGACCCCTTAGTACATATTCATTTGGGGCACTTTGGTAAAAACAATTGTGTTGGAATATTATCCATTTGACATCTGTAAACTTTGTCGGTTTTTTTTTTTTTTTTAAGGAAAACTTTAGTGAGAAACTTTTTATTATATTTCGAAAGAAAAAGGGACTTAAGATTGCGGTTGTCATTAAAAATATGTTTTGTTTGTTGTAGATAGGTTTCTCAAGGCATTTTTTAGTTTTCACAAAAGTCCAAACGAATTCGACATAAAAACTTGGCAATACTTTTTTCTTTTTTGCTTTTTCGGAAAACAATTTTGCAGGGCCAAAAGAAATGGTGCTTTGTGCAGTGTAAATGAAGTAAATTGCAAGTTAACAACAATCAATCAATTAACCAAATTTACCTCAACCCCTAAGATTTTGTAATTTAGCCTAATCAATAAGTAGAATGTTATTTTTACATTTCTAGAAGTTACGAAAAGAGAAGTTTAACGGAAAGTCGTTTTTTTTTTGTTGCTTAAAGCTCCATCTTATTTTAATTAATTCGTGCTTCTTGCAACAGAATCGAATACCATTGAGATTTTGATGATGCTCACGCTTTAGATTTGCGTCTTTGGCTAGTTTAATACTATGCCATAAAAGAAATAAAAACTTAGGGTGTAAGTATTGGGACGAGTCTAATATTACAATTCGTATATTAGCACACTGTTTGTATTGATAATGTTGTGACTATTTACCAGTATTTCTCACATCCAAAAGAAAATTAATAAAATAAAGAAAAGAGAAATAAATCCTCTTTTTGTTTTATTTGATTGACTAAGTAAGTACATAATCGTATTATAATGGCATGACTTAATGTGAAACGTAATTGCATGACAAAAAATTTATTTCTTAGATCCATACTCCGAAATGATTGCGAATTTGCAAAATATAATAATTCTTCTGAAAATGAAAGGGGATATTAAAAGTGATCTAACGTTGCCTTGCTATTCTTGGGGTATCAGTGTAATTTTATCATAAACTATAGCTGTAAGATTCTTATGTACTACAAACGTGTACTATATTCCCAAGAAAAATGGATTATTAGAAAATGATTTAAAAAAACATAAAAATGATCTAAGCGTCAACAGAGAGAATGGCGCCGTTAGACTTAACCCCCGGCTTTAGGGTTATTAGTTATTACAACAGAAATGTCTATCTTAGGGCTTCTATTTCATTAGTACAATTTGTTATTAAACTCTTTTAGGAAATAATTAAAATATTTAGGCCTTTACAAATTTCTAACTTTATTATAAGGTAAGATGCACCACCTTTATCATAAAAAATAGTGCATCAATAATTTTTTATAAATCACCTAAAAAGTAATCGTATTATTAGTGCTAAACGAACTATCACCAAATGCGTGGGTTTCTTACTTTGACTTTGATGCCATATCTTTAAGCAAGAAAAATATAATATTAAATGTCATATTTGCGAGCTACAGAGAAAAACAATTCCCCCTTTAGTTTACTTGACTAGACAAGAATCTTTTTGTTTTCTCAAAAATCAAATAAAGGATTATGTGTTGACCTAACTCAAAAGAATTGCATTTGTATAGAAGAATTGATCAATTCATCAGGTTATGACCTGAAGATTGCAGGTGGCACTTTTCACACTATATCCATCATAGTTTGTGTTCATACTTGACTTACTACATTGAACAAAATATTAATAAATTAAATCTTGAGGATTAATTTGAGTTTCATAGTTGCGCAATATCTTCCACTGTGGATAACAAATAAATGAGTAAATATTTTTCTCCAAAAAAAATAATTATATGGAAAAGATTAGATGAAGGTGAACAATTGCTCATAGAACAAATTTAGACAGTTGATCGGAATTTGTTGCACAGTGTTACGATATAATTTACCATGATATTTTACGAAACACACGTACTAACTAATAGGTTTAATTACACCTAATATTATCGAATTTATAGTCTAATTATAGAAAAATCATCAAACTAATTCTATTGATTCAAAAAAAATATTAGGATTTTATTTGTGATTGTAAAGATATAGTATCATAAGATTTTATTATTAATGCAGCTCATGTATATGAAAATATATTATGTAGCTGGATATATTATTGTTATTTACTTTTGTATATACAGAAGAGTGAAAGAAATAAAATTGTAGATAAGTGCGAAGGACAGTTTAAACAATTGAAAAATGGGGATTCTAAAATAAGGAGATAAAATCACGAAAATTATCTTTTGGCTTAAATAATTAGAATCAAGGGATAAAATTAGTGATTGGAACTCAAAATTTAATAGGAGGTCTTAAACATTTTACACACACACACACACACACACACACACACACACATATATATATATATATATATATATATATATATATATATATATATTACTAAGATTCTAGTTACTAAGATTTAGTCATGCATTTGCAATACATTACCTTGGATGTTGTTATAAATTTTTTTTCTTACTAATATGAAAATTCGAATAGTTTAATTTAAAAGTTCTAAAATATTACTATTTCTTAAAAAGAAGGCAATCTTTTTCTAATCAAGATTATCTTCTTTTTTACAAAATTAATTATTCTTAAGCGAAAATAAAATCATAAATCCACTATTAAATTGTTTGGGCCTTAATGTTGTAAAGGCCTAAAGTAAACGCCTCTCTTGACTAGTATTCTAACTAATATTCATAAAAAAATGGTATAATATTTTATCATGAAGTACAAACATATCAGCTATCAGAACAAGGGTATCTATTAAAATGTCTCTTTAAATTGAAACTATAAATCAAAGCGTAAATATAAAAAATTTATGAGTTATCGTAATTCAGTGGTATAGTATGATCAATATGTAACTTTTTAAATAAAAAAAGGTATACCTTTAAACTTTAGATCATAAATATACTTTGAAGTTTGAAACCATCTGTTCCGAGAATACAAAATTATTGATAAAAGAAATATTGGTGAAATTATATATATTAAGTATTTAGAAAAATACTAAAATGATACGCATTGTTAGTGGAGGACAATATTGACCATTGAAAATGGGAATCTAAATAAAGGGATAATATATGCGGCAACTAGAAAAATACTTTCACGTTATACGGCTTCTTTGCTTTTCTGTCAAAACCCGGCGTTGTTTAACAGAATCTTCACCTTCCTATCCTCTCCCCCACCCCCACCCCCTCCCCCTCTATATATAATGCCATTAATTGTCTTCTCCTAATTTCTTATATAGACCCTTTGCATTTTTGGGGTTCCATTCTTATTGATTTTGATTCACATTACAAACTGAGGTAAAAAGAGATTCAATTTTTAAAAAGATCTAATCGGATAGAGTGAAAGATCTGGAGAAATGGGTTCGATTCCACCTGAATTAAGCTTAGATTGCAGACCTACTTTCATTCCCACATCCATTACTGATTTTCTTAAACAACTCTCTTCGATCCGTAACGTACCTGATAAACTCGCCCAGATTAATGATTATATCTCCAGACTTGAAGATGAAATGAGGAAAATCGATGCCTTTAAACGCGAGCTTCCCCTTTCCGTCCTTCTTGTTAAAGATGGTTAGTTTTTCTTTTTTGTTTTTTCATCAATTATCACCTCAATCTTAGTTCTGTGTTCTGATCAAAATTTGATCTGATATTTATCTGTTCTGTGCTTATCATATATTCATCGTTATTCAATTTTTACCGCTTAGATGCTTTTGCGTATTGATTATTTGAGTAATTTTTTATGGTTAAAGTTTCATTTTTAATGGAATTTTCTAGTTTGCAATTATTTGGAGGTTGTTTTTGTATTTTAGTTCCCAGTATATGTTTGTAGCTTGTTTTTTTGTAATGTTATGAATAGAGAAAATTTTGGGTGTTGATTTTTGTTTTCCCTTGGTGATGGTTGAAATTGCAGCTATTGTGGCTTTGAGAGCAGAATCAGTGCAGTGTAGAAAATCAAGAACAGAACCAGTATTGGAAGAATTCATCCCATTGAAGAAGAGTTCCAATGAAGATAATAAAGCTGAAGTCACAAAAGATAAGGACAGTAGTAGAGAAAAGATGAGTTGGATGAGTTCTGTGCAGCTCTGGAACAGTGACCAAACTACTGATGAAGCCAATAATAAACAACGGTCTAAATTAGAGTTGAAAATTGTAAGAACATAATTGACTTGATTTGCTTATTGTAGACAATGAAATTCTCAGATTTTTTCTTGTTAATCTTTACTGATTAATTTTTTTGTTTTTGTTGGAATAATCAGAGATCCCCTGAAGAAGGAAATAGCTCGGTAACTGAGGATCGATTCCAATCTTGTAAAACCTTGAATATGGGAAAGGCATTTTCACCTTTCAAGGGGTATTCTGGTTTCTCAGTGACGACTGTTAAGAAAGACGATAAAGATGAACTACCAGGAGTACCAGGATTATCACTTCATACTCCTGGAATTATAAAGCTGAGGGAGGAGACTAGTGGTTTGAATTCAAAACACAATGGTAGCAGAGGTGGTTTATCTAGTGTAGCAAGTAGTCAATCAAATATAAGGAATGGGTCACTGTCTCAGCAGCAGGCGGCTAGAAAGCAGAGAAGATGCTGGTCACCAGAGTTACATAGGCGATTCGTCGACGCACTGCAACAACTTGGGGGTTCACAAGGTTAGAACTTTATGCTATTCTTCAAATGCAAGAAAGCTTCTCTAGAAAATTGTGATGTTATTTTGTTTGCAAGACTCTTAACTCTTTTGTTTCCTTGTTCTATGATAGAATGTTAAGAGCCTAATTCAAGGTTTCCTTTAGGTTTTACTTTGTTTAGAATAGGAGTTCTTGTTGTTTGGCTTAGATTTAGTGATTGATGAATTCAGAGATTTAGCTTTTGATTATTAATACTAGTATGGATTGTTGGAGCCCTGTGTACATGTAAATGATTACATGTTATATAGAAGTTAGGAACTACACATTGACATCTTTGTTAAACTGGAAGGATAGTCATCTAGTGAAAATATATAAAATGATTTATCAATAGCTGCCAGAATCTTGAACCAACATTGGATTAAACATTTCAGCTTAATTGATTCTGTTAGTGTTAAACTATTGCTCATGCTAAAAGACTTCTTGTCTGGGTTCTTTGCAGTTGCAACTCCTAAGCAGATTAGAGAGCTCATGCAAGTGGATGGTCTAACCAATGATGAAGTAAAGAGTCATTTGCAAGTGAGTAAACCTCATACTAATTTGTGAAGTACCATTATGTGTTTTTTTCATTATGAATTGAACATATTAATAAATACTTTCATATGATTTCAGAAATATCGGCTTCATACAAGAAGAATTCCGAATACACAGACCCAACCAGCAAATCAGTCCGGTGTAGCATTATGGATGTCCCAAGACCAATATGGGGGATCCTCAAAGATGAGCAGTTCCCAGTCTGGTTCCCCTCAGGGTCCTCTTCACTTGAGTGGGAGTTCCCGAGGTACTTCCACGACTGTGGGTGATAGCATGGAAGAAGAAGATGATGTAAAATCTGAGAGTCAAAGCTGGAAAAATCATGCTCACATGTCTGGAAAGATCGATGTATAGATCTCCACTGTGAATTTTGCAGATAAGAATATACATTGAGGAATTAATTTACTATTGATACCCTATACTTATATATAAATCTTGAGAGATGTGAAATTTTGCAGGATTAGAACTCCTTTTTGTCTCTGTGCATTTTGAACCGTGTTCCAGTTATTTGTTGTTTTGGTATAAGGAACTTGAAATTTAAGTCCAACACATGAGAAATGAAAGAGCAGTGCCTCTATTGGATCAAATACATCACTATTACTATTAGTACTTGTTTTTTAAGTTTCTGTTGAGAATTCTTGTGCTGTTTCTGGAAGCAGGGTTCATCATTGCATTTGAATTTCTTGATGCTTCCTGTAGTGTTGCCTCTTATTAGGTTTAGTTGACCTATTATTCTCTCTAGACTTCTTCCTAACCTATACTGTACTATATTATCTTGTGAAAGAGATTCCTTTGATTTGAAGAAATATGTGGAAAACCTTTTTCCCTTTAAGACATTAGAACAGGAATGCCTTCTAAGATTAGGCAAGTCCAAAGTCACCAAACAATAGCTTTTGTCTTCCACAAGAAAAAGGTCTTGGTCCACTTTCAAAAGCTTAAAATGCTATTACTAGCCAAAATCTCTTTTTTATTATGTGTGTCTTTAGTCTGTAACTCAAGAAAATCAGATAAGCTACTCTTGTAAAACCAAAAAGAAAATGAAAAGATAAAAAAGAAAGATGGAGAAGAACAGAAGCATCTTGTATTAGTTTAAGTGTCCAATTTTAAATTCAAATTCATTTGGCAATCAGGACTTCAGGGGCTCTTTATGTGGATCCAGTGTTAATTTCTGTAGCAGGTTGTATGAGTTGTGCTATGACCTGTTAGGGATCCTTCCAATCAAAGCTAAACTATAATTAAATCACTCAAGTAAGAATCATTAGATATCTTGTGAAGTAAAATCGACAAGGCAAGATTTGGTCTTATCCTCTGTAAGATATTATATCTTTCAATTAAATATGCTGTCTGCTGTTCATTTATTACAAGCATTAGGTAGTTTCCTTATGCTATATTCTTTTCTATTTAAAATAAATGTTTGGACAACCTTGCTCCTGCAAAACAGATGTAAAACAAATACTTGTAGACATCAAGAAAGGAATCTGGCATTTTTTTTTAATTGACCATGCAGCTAAAAAGGATGAGGAATCAAGAGAAAAAGGACAATAAGAAGATAAACAAAAGCAAATTGGAGAAGGAAATAAAGAGGAGAATCTACACACACATATAAAGGCAAAGAAATAATAGTCCAAATAAAAAAGATGGAGTTAAGTTGAAGGATCTTTGATTCTATTAAACAGTTCAATCCTAAATCCTTGTGGGGTGTCCCAAGAAACAAGCTTCTCTGGCTGAAAAAAAAATTCCTTCCTTTGAGTCAGAGTCACATGAAATTAATGGGTGTTGTATAAAATAAATGGGTGAGGAATAGTTCTCTGACCTATTCCCCTTGAGAAAAGAATCCTAAAACTAAACTTTGTGTTGATATGTTATATCCAAAGAGTATGACAAAAAAGTCTCTTTCACCAGCAAAATAATAGAGAAAGAATCTTATGAACAAGATTTGATTAGTGTGCCCACATTGATAGCCCCATTTTCCTATTTACCACTATTGTTGGATGAAAAATATTTGAATGAAAAATTTAATCTCATGTGCTCTAAAAAGAACCGACACTCTTCTAGCTATGATTTATTTAACTTAAATGTGATTTACGATCATTTTTATGCCGTTTCTGAATATGTAAACTTAAAAAAAAAAAGTTTTAAGAAAATAATGTATGAATTTACACAAATTAGATGTATTAATCCTTGTATTTAAACTTTAAAGTAAGCTGTTGTGTTTTGGAATGGATGGGAAAATACAAGTAATTAGTCATTGTCATTTGTGTTTTTTCTCAACGTAATTGTCACCGCTTGACACACTTTTGATCGTTTAAATTTTCTCAAGTTTGCTCTTCAACTTGTCAATTTCCTCTGCCTCTTAAGTATTTGTTTTTGTTGAGTTTTGAGCTAATACGCAAAAATGAGAATAAACAACTCTTCCGAGAAGAAATGGGCAAAATCGTTTTGCTTATTTCTGTCTCTTCATCTATAGTCTGGACCATAATATGCGACCTCTATCCACCAAGCAAATCCGTTATCGTACTCTCGGAATTTTTAAGAATATCCTTTCTCTAGCCTTATCACTTTCTTATTTTATTCTCATATAAAATGTTTGCTCTAAATTAGGTGCAGATTGTCAAGTAACATCCACTTCACTATCTATTCATTGCGGAATCTCAAAAAAAGAAAACTATAAATAAAGAAAATATATGAAATGCGACTTTAAGAAATTGACGAACCATTATATAGAGAAATTATAAATATATTCAAAATACGGTAGTCTCGTTATCAAAGTCGAGAGGATAAATTATTTATAAGCTCGTTGTCATTGGGGTAGAACAACAATGTTTTTTTAATGACCAACAATAGCAAAAGAAAATGAAGAAAAATATTTGATAAACATTAAAAGGGTAGAGAAATCAAGATATTTTCTCAAGGATCTTTCATACGGTAAGAGTAACAAAGTATGTTCCATAATTTTCACCGAAGAAAAAAAAGAATCGTTTTTCTTACTGTCCATAAATCTTGCATAGTTTCCTTAAAGGAAAAGGATTTTCTTATTGTATTTCATTATTTTCTTTTCTCGATACATCTATTGTTTATAAATAAAAATAAATTGCTAAAAATTTACTACATAATGCAATTTGTCCCCCGTTAGTAGTATGTTAATAATAGTTTCATGTAGGGGTGTACATAGATCGGGTTGGTTCAGATTTTTTAATTACCAAACCAAACTAATTATATCGGGTTATTAAATCTAAAGACCAAACCAAACCAATAAAAGTCGGGTTTTTAAATCTCGATTTTTCTCGGATTTTCGGGTTTTCGGGTTGTTTCGTTTTTTTTTATTCATAAAGCCTTCATAGCACAAAACATAGAATTTGTGCTTCAAATATTTCTTTAATCCTAGTAAGGCTGAACTATATAAAGTCTTTTTTAATAAAATAACATAAATATGAGATGATTCATGGCATTGTACTAAAATATTCAACAATAAAAATGAGAATCGCATAAAATAAATATTATTAATAAGCCATAATGAAAACAAACATAATTTAAAATTACTAACAAGTTGCTAAAATAAGTACGACTAATAAGTACTATTATTTACTTGACTAAACACTACAAGAAAAATAAGTTATGCATTTTATCTAAACCATGGAAAAACTAAAAAATTGATATCCAACACTATTTTTATTTATAGTACAATTGAATTGAATGTCTTTTATTATCATTAGTATTGATTTGATTTTGGTTTAATTTAGGATTTATTTGAGTTACTAATATTTATGGATTGTAAAGCTTATTGGAGCATCCAAAAATTATAAGTCCAAGCTTGAAGTAATACGTTAAAAGATAAAATTATGAAAGAGTTTAAGAAATATTTATAAACTACACTACAATAAATATTTTTATGTATTAAATATATTTAAAATTTTTATATATATAATATCGGGTTAGTTTGGTTTCGGTTTGACTTTTTTTAGTTAAAACTAAACCAAACCAAATATCGTCGGATTTTTTTTCCAACATCAAACAATAGTCGGATTTTTTTTTCTCGGTTTGACTCGAATTATCGAATTGGTGCGGTTTATCGATTTCATTTGTACACCCCTAGTTTCACGTTTGAATACTCATCTCCTCGAAAAGTAAAGAGGAATGGATATGATTTTGGAACTTGGGCTATACGGATAAAAGTAAATTCATTTTGCATAGATCAGCCCATCAGAATCCTAGGCTGAGTCCAAACGCCCAACCACTCCTAAGAAGGAAATCCCAAAAAGCCCAAACTATGACGTTTAGACATTTTTTTCTTGGAAAAAGAAACTTAAGAAATTATTTTGGTTTGTGTTATAAAATAAAGACTGTAAAGTAAAGACAAGTATAGAGAGAAACTGATATATTATTCAAACTTATGTACATAATGAACTGAAAACTCCTCTATTTATAGAAGAAAGGAAGCAGGTGCGAGGCTTTTCAGGAAGCAGCTGCAAGGCTTTTCTTTAGCTGCTTGTAAGCTGCCTATTTAATAAGAAGCTGCTGCAAATTATTTCATTGAGCTGCTTGTAACCTGCCTGCATCAGCTGGTTGTAGATAAATTTCAACAGAGTACTAAATGGATAATCTTCTTCAGGAAGATTATCTATAGCGGAGTAATAAATGGACATCCACAATATAATTATTTTCATAACACTCCTCCTTGTATGTTCATTAAAAGGTATTGTGCCTCGTTAAAATCTTACTAGGAAAAATCCAGTGGAAAAAATCCTAGTGAAGGAAAAAGAGTACACATATTTAGTAATACGCATTTCTAGCTGCCTCATTAAAAACCTTACAAGAAAAACCCCATGGGAAAAAGCTTAGTAAGAAAAAAAGAGTACAACGCATATTTTATTCTCCTTGATGAAAATCTTATTTCAAATATTTGAGTCTCCGCATTCCAATCTTGTATACCATCTTCTCAAAAGTTGAAGTTGGCAAAGATTTAGTGAACAAATCTGCTGGATTGTCACTTGAACGGATTTGTTGCACATCGATGTCACCATTTTTCTGAAGATCATGTGTGTAGAATAATTTTGGTGAAATGTGCTTCGTTCTATCTCCTTTTATAAATCATCTCTTTAATTGGGCTATGCATGAAACATTGTCTTCGTAGAAAATTGTGGATCTTTTATCACATTTCAAACCATATTTTTCTTGAATAAAATGAATCACTGATCTCAACTATACGCATTCCCTACTTCCTTCATGAATAGCTATTATCTCAGCATGATTTGAAGAAGTAGCAACAATTGATTACTTTGTGGAGCGCCATGATATGACAGTATCTCCACATGTAAACATATACCCGGTTTGAGATCGAGCTTTATGGGGATCAGATAAATAACATGCATCTGCATAACCAACAAGATCCGCACTACCTTTTTTATCATAAAACAAACCCATATCAAGAGTTCCCTTTAAATATCGCAAAGTATGATTAATCCTATTCCAATGTCTCCGTGTAGGAGAAGAGCTATATCTTGCTAGTAAATTAACAGAAAATACTATGTCAGGCCTTGTAGCATTAGCAAGACAAATAAGTGCACCAATTGCATGGAGATAGGGTGTTTCAGGACCAAGGAGTTCCTCATCCTCTTTTGGAGGTCGGAATGGGTCCTTATTCACTTCGAGTGATCGAACAACCATTGGTGTACTCAATTGGTGCGATTTTGTCTATGTAAAAGCATTTTAAGACCCTTTCCGTATAGGCAGATTGATGTATAAAGATCCCGTCTGCTAAATGTTCAATTTGCAATCCAAGACAAAGTTTTGTCTTTCCAAAATCTTTCATCTCAAATTCTTTCTTAAGATATTCAATTGCCTTTTGGAACTCTTCTGGTGTTCCAACAAGATTTATGTCAAATTCTTACGCCATTTTCTTTATAAAAATACATGGACAAATAACTTCATTTATGTAACCTTCTTTCAGCAAATATTCACTGAGACGATTATACCACATGCGCCCAGATTGCTTTAAACCGTACAAAGATCTTTATAATCTGATTGAATACATTTCCCAAGATTTCGAATATGCTTCAGGCATTTTAAATCGTTCGGTGTTTTTTTATGTAAATCTCATTATCAAGTGACCCGTACAGATAAGTTGTAACCACATCCATCATATGTATTTCAAGCCTTTCACGTAAGGTTAAACTGATGAGATATTGAAATGTTATGGCATCTATAACGGGTAAATATGTTTCTTCATAATCGACTCCAGGTCGTTGTGAGAATCCTTGTGCGACAAGGCGAGCCTAATCTTTCAACTTCATTTTGGTCATTCTTTTTTCGCACAAAAACCCATTTATGACCAACTGGTTTTATATCAGCAGGTATTTGGACTACTGGTCCAAAGACCTCTCTTTTAGCAAGTGTGTTCAATTTTGATTGAATTGCCCCTTGCTATTTTGGCCAATCAGATCTTTGTCGACATTCTTCGATAAATCGAGATTCAAAATCCTCACTATCTTACATAATGTTAAGTGCAACATTATAAGCAAAAATATTATCCACCACTACTTCAGATCGATTTGAATTAATCCCATCACCAGTAGAACTTATTGAAAGTTCCTCGCTCACTTGAGTCTCGGGTTCAGTAATTTTTTCAGGAATCTCAGAACTAATCAGATCTTGGGTCTCTTCAAGAGATCCCTTTATAGTATCGTTTTGATCATTTGTCGATTTTCTTTTTTAAGGATTTCGATCCTTAGAACCCAAAGGCCTACCACGCTTCAGGCGTGCTTTAGGTTTACTAGCTCTCATGCTAGTAGATGGTCCTGTTGGGACATCAATTCGAATAAGCACATTCTCTGCAGAGATATGTGACTTAATTATCCTTTTCAAATCAGTAAACGCATATGGCATTTGATTTGCTGTCGGATATACTTGATTTTATTTTACGTAGAAGTCATTTTTTGTTTTCTTTGACAAACTGAATAAGGTATATAATCAGTAAACTTCGGAATGAATAATTGGTCAAAAGTTACATCGCAAACTAAGGGCATCTTAGTAAAATTGTTGGTCTAAAGCTAAATTTTAAAGCTAAATTTTAACGAAAGACATTAAATATTTTTAATAGATTACACATGTGAAAATAGTTAGCGTCGCCTTTCTTTTTATCCTTTACTTGACATAGGGCCGTTTGGATTGGCTTAAAAAAAGTGGCTTTTAAGTTAAGTGCTTAAAAACACTTTATAAGTGCTGGAACTTATTTTATAAATAAGCAGTTACGTGTTTGGATAAAAGTGCTGGAACTTAAAACAAGCTGATGAAGTGTTAAAATGACTGAAATATCCTTAAAGTTGTTAACATTATAAAGAAGATGATGACCATAATTTTATATTTTCCATTCATAACTTTAAATTCAGGGGTAACACGTAAATTCATTAAATGATTTAATTTTAGAATATAGTTGCACCAATTAAAAAAAAGGAAGGATTCAACAACCAAAAAAATTAAATGTTATGGAACCAGAAAAAGAAGCCAAAAGAACAATATTTACAAAATATTGGAATGTATAAAATATTATTTAAAAAATTATTGTTTGCTTCACGTTAAGAACTTCAAGAAATTGACAAATATTGGAGAATGGAAAAAAAAATAGTATGTTGTAGGGTTTTTACTTAGGGGTAATTTCGGGATTAAGAAAAATTATAAGGGATAAGAATATAATATCTTTGGTCAAAGCAATATGGCTTTTAAGCCAATTTAGAAAAAGTTGGGTTTTCCAACTTATTGATTTTGGCTTTTTTTAAGCAGATTTTAACTTTTTTTAAGTCCATTTTTTTTTGTTGCCAAACACTTCCACAAGTTAAAAACTGCTTAAAAGCTGGTTTGCCCATCCAAACAGGCTCATAGTAGTATTGTTATTTATATTGATATGAGTTAATTCAAATTAATAAAATATTAATCATGTGTTTGCAATACATTACCTTGAATTTTATTGTAAAAAATTTCATTTACGAACATGAACATTTGAATAGTTTAATTCAAATTTGAAAATATTCTACTGTTAATAAGTGGGCGGTCTTCCTTTCTTATTTTTTTTATATAAACTTTAATATTTGTCCAAGCAAAAATAAAATAATAAAATTCAGTATTACAAAATTTTGAGCCTCAATATTGGGAGAAATTCAAAAATAGCTAGATTTACAAGTGGTAACTGAAAAATAGCCACAATTTCAAAAGTAATCAAAATTTAGCCACTTTTCATGTAAAGATAAATCTGAACGAAAACACTGCTCCAAATCCGAAAAATATTCCAGCATAATATACTGGAGTTCCAGTATAATATACCGGTCCAGCATAATATGCTGCAAGTTCATACACAGGTGCTCCAATCTCCAGTATATTATGCTGGAACTTTCCGCGTGTTGGAGTTCCAGCATAATATGTTGGAAGTTCATACACAAGTGCACCAATCTCCGATATATTATGCTGGACCGGTCCGTGTTGCAGCAAAATAGCGGCTATTTTTCAATGACTTTGCAAACACTGACTATTTTTCAATTACTAGTTCGAAAACTGGGTAGCCATTGCTATTTTTAACTCAATATTGTACTCCTCTTGACCCGCCCCTGCAAACACGGTCTTTGTGAAAGTAACAAAAATGAAGTTTCAGTAGCTGGTCGTATGCTGTTACTTAACTTATGGAAAGACTCTAGCAACTATTTCGGTCCACCACTCGACAAGTTCAAAGGAGAGAGAGAACACTATGATATGATAAGGATCATAATCATAAATTGATAGACAAAAAGAAAAGAAGAAAAACAAAACTGAAATTTTTAATTAATAATGGCACAACTGCAACGTCCTGAGAAAGTTGATGAATGTATTCGAGAAACTACACAATTTGAAACTAAGGATGTTAGCAAAACCAGTAATAAGAATAATAAGGAGGATACCGCCTCCTTTAAATTCAATGTCCAAGCCCCTGAGTTTGTGCCAAGATCCCATACTACAACAACCCCAATTTCAAGTTACTTTTACCCATATTTCCAGTATCTTTCTGGGGGTACTGCTGCTTCTGATTGGTTATATGTAGGTGATCAAGATACTATTTCCTATGTTTCCAATCAAAGTTTCTCTGCTGTAGGCCAGAGTCAGAAAGATGTTCTTCCTGAAGAGGTCAAGAACAAGATCATTAAACAGGTCATTGCTTTTTCATTTTTAGTAATTTTTCACTTCTTGATTGGTGTTGCATTGCTCCTGACTTGATCTTATATTACATTCTTCTTTCCTTTAAATCTTGCGTTGTAGAAAAATTTTGCTACTTGGGTTTGTTTTTTTCCTTTTTCTTCCATCTGTGTCCAAAACCTACTAGTCCTACTAAGCCACATTTGCATTTGCGTCATAGAAAGACCGAAGAGGATTGTATTCTCAGGACTTGAACACGAGACCTCTAATGAAGGATGAAACAACTTTTATCGTTCCACCGTGCCATTGGTTGGTTATTTGAGTTTGTAGTTTGACACTCAAATTAAAGGTCTCATTTTACAACAACAACATAGCCAGTATAATTCTACAAGTGGTGTCTCGGGAGAGTAGTGTGTACACAGACCTTACCTCTGCCTGGCGAGGTACTCAAAGGTCTCATTTTGACGTCCCAAATTACGTCCTTGTCATCCAATCAGTCACATGAGGAGAAAATGAATTGTTTGAGAGGAGTGAAATACAATGCATGGAATCCATTTATTAATTGCTGAATCAATGTTAGATGTCTGCATATATATAATAAGAACCTAGACCTCAATAATGCAATTTTTGCACCAAATCTTTCTCTAGCATGGTTCGTTTCTGCAAGCTTATTAGCTTTTGTTTCTTTTCATTTCCCCACATTCGTGTCTCCATAATCTGATGGTTAATATATATTTATATAGGTTGAATACCAACTTAGCGACATGAGCTTGCTGGCAAATGAGAACTTATTGAAACAGATGAATAAGGACCCCGAAGGCTTTGGTGTGTATATATAAGTAATTTCTCAATCTTGTTTTAATATCTTTTTTTCTTTTTAATTTTAAACATGTGTGTTACTGCAGTACCAATTTCTTCTGTTTCGACTACAAAGAAAATCAAGTCCCTTATCACCAACCAGCAGACTCTTGCTCATGCCCTCCTGTCCTCTACAAAGCTGGTACTTTTATAATTTCCATTTTCATTTTTATGTATTAATTTCCTTATGAAAATCGATAAACGACTTAGATTTTATTTACTCGAACGTGTTCTTGAAGATTGTAAGCAATGATGACAAGAAGGTTAAAAGAAGAATTCCATTTACTGATAAGGATAAAGAAGATTTGCAGGTACACATATTCACTCATATCTTTACTCTATAGTTTTGAGTAGGTTCATTTTTTAAAGTGCTAATGCCCATTGTTCTCTAATTTCCTTTTTACAGTTACGGACAGTTGTTGCTGAGAATTTACCAGATGATCACTCTCATCACAACATTGAGAAAATATTCAAGGTAGCTGGAAGGTGATATCTTGCCCCTTTATTTTTATAATTTTGTTTCTTAACTATATTTCTTCTTAAGCAAATTAAACTGACTTGTTGTATTTCCTATTCAAGTGTCAAAACCATCCGTGTATGCCATCCCCAGGACCCAAACTCGTCACGTGCTAGAGGAGACATTGGCATTAGCAATAAGGTATTAAAGACGAACTCGAAATAATTTTTTTGTCAAACTCTGCCCCCTTAAGAAGAAAATCTCATTCTTTTTTTCTTTTGGGTTCTTGTTAATTTTACTGTGAAGCTCCATGCACTGATTGAGTTTGAGAATTCTGAAGCAGCAGAGAGAGCAGTATGTCAATACATTTAAGCTCCAATACTAAGTTCTTGTTTTACTTGCTTTACCTTTTAGTTAAATCTATTTAGTATTTGAACTAAACAGGTAGAGAAGTTAAATGATGAAAGGAACTGGAGAAAGGGCCTAAGAGTGAGATTGCTCCTTAGACGTTCAGTAAGTCTGATTTTACTCTCTCCTCTCTAATCACTTTTGTTTACACAATGTGCTTTATTATGCTCCAACTTAATTACTCCCTTGATTAATTTTATGAAATGGTGTTTATATTTTACAGCCAAAGTCTGTTCTAAAGAGCAGGAAGTCGGATTTTGATGGGTGTTTTGATGATGAAGATTCTGAATTGACTGAAGACTCTGATGGCAATAATGTAAGCAAATGTCATGGCTAAACTATACAAAAAGTTACTACTTTCTCTTCTGATGGCAATAATGTAAGCAAATGTCATGGCTAAACTATACAAAAAGTTACTACTTTCTCTTCTGATGGCAAGTTTTGTATATGGAGGATTTAACATATATACACTTCTAATGTAAAGAACTTTTACACTATTTATGCGTTTTAACACGTCGTAGCAGGAAACCTGCCTTATCCTTGGAAGCTAAACTTGTGTTATTACAAATGCTAGGTTGAAGAAAGCATGGCAACAAACAAGAAAGGATGGAATAAAGGGCGGGGGAAACTAAGATCGCGTACTCAAATTTATGGGGGACGGGGACTGCTTGCTGCACTTCCACAATGCAGCAGTAGTCCTAGCCTAAGTGAAGGACCAGTGAGACAGGTTACAAAAGGGCCAAGAATGCCAGATGGAACTAGAGGTTTCACAATGGGAAGAGGGAAGCCTCTCGCAAGTACTAATGTTCAATCCAGACTACATGTGGCCTAAATGGAACTTTGATCAATTTTCCGTTGGTTGCTCTGCTCTATTCATTAGAAAATAGTCACCAATTTTTTTTTTGGATTTCCGAGTTTAATTTTTGGTCGAGAAAATAATGTTATGTTCTAGTTTTTCCAACTGTTTTGAGCATATTTATTCAACATATATAGCAGTATATAGGTCCTATGGTCCATGACGAAGGTCATGGGCTTTCCCTTTAGACTATTAGTAACTTGTTTTTGTCCTGGAATTTATCTTTCATCAGATATTTATACATCCGAGATTTTGATTCAGCTTCTATTTTTTCGTTATTATTCATGATCTACCATTTGTATGCCTTTGCTTCTCCTGAGTCCAACAGCAGAGATACATGTTGCGGTAATTTAATTATCAATCATAATATTTGCGACATTGCTAAGGTTAGAAAGAACTAAAGGAAGCAAATAAGCAGAAGTTCAGGGTACTCTAAATCAGGAACATATTTAAATTTTATGTATATAACCAATGGTTGCAATTTCTATTCCGGAATTCATCCAACTTCCCAGGTAAGAGTGGAAAACGGGGCGGGTCGGATCGGATATGGTTCGGGTCGAAAACGGGTAATAAAAATGGATAAATTATCTTATCCGGCCTATATTTAATACGGTTAAAAAACGAGTTAACCGGCGGATAATATGAGTAACCATATTATTTATGACTTCTTGAATATAATCACTTTTGGTAGAATTCCTAATCTCCCAAACTTGAGGAACCCCCAATTTGAGGTTTTACAAATGTAAAAGTTAAACCCATTGGTTATCCATTTTCTAAATGAATAATACGGTTCTTATTCATATTTGACCCGTTTTTAAAAAGTTCATTATCCAACCTATTTTTTAGTGGATAATATAAGTGATTAACTGTTTTATTTTAACCATTTTGCCACCACTATTCCCTGGTATTGAAGATTCTGATCTACAAAAATCTCTTTTAAAATATTAACTAAGTGTTCCAATTGATAAAGCCTCTAGAACATAAAGCTTCTATCGTTTACTCCCTTCAATCCATATTATTTGTTTTTTTAAAATGTTTTTACACATTTCTTGAGACTTAATCATAAAGGTATCTGTCTAAATATCTTTCATCTCTTTCTTAAACGTTTTATTTAACTATCACTCCACTAATTGGAGTTGTAGGGATATATTTGGAAAAAAGATACAATAATAAATAACTTCTTGGTTTCTTAAAATATCAAATATCTTAAAACAAATTCAGTTCAAAAACATAATATTTGGAAGTATTCATTATAATCTGGAATTTCTTTAAACACAGATGCAAAGAAAGGACATCTTTCTACTTCACGTTTCCATCAATCTGTTTAAAAAATAACCAAGACTACATATGACCATTGATGATGATAATCCAAGAGGTCAAGCATATTAAGGCCGAGGGCTTAGAATGAGTAAGATAAATAAGTTAAGCAGAGATAAAAAAAATAATGGCCCATTAGCTCAGTTGGTTAGAGCGTCGTGCTAATAACGCGAAGGTCGCAGGTTCGAGACCTGCATGGGCCAAATCTATTTTGTTTTTCCCTTTTCCCTTTTCCCTTTTCCCTTTTCCCTTTTCCCTAGACATTACCCCTACCCTTACCTAAGCAGGAAATCATCAACTTGTAATTTCCTGTTTCTCTAAGTCGAAGGTACAATTGAAAAGTCACTTTCACTACGGAACAAACTGATTTCCATTGTGAGGTAATGCACATTAGTTTTGGTGATATCATCTTCCATTCACCCAATTTCTTAGTTTCTGACTTTAAAGATTCAATCATTCTTAGTTTTGGGAGTTTTATTCAAAGTACAGTGCTACTTCTCATTTTACTTAATGGAATGGCTGCTTATGTTTACTTATAATGTCTAATATATGGATGTGAAAGAAAGTAATTAGTATAACTTAGAATGACATTTGTTCTGTGATTCATTGGTCTAATCCCTTTAATCCGCATTCCAATAGGAGACAACATCTTGGCTCTAGTGGAATGAAGAACTGCACATCAATAGCTAATTGAACCACTAACAGAATACAAAATTCAAAATTAAGCTTTTTAAGTGATGCACGCTCGTCTATACAATTTGTATATTATGTTTATGCATATAATACCCACAGATACATGTAATGCTGTGCTTATATTATTAAGCACATCGCATTGCTTGTTTTATTTTGTTTTTTCCACTAGTTATTAAAACTTCTAGAACAGAGTGGCAATGACAGTACCGTGCACTATTTGCAACTCTTTCAATTAAATGGAATTTCAGCACATGTTTAAATCTCTTTCAATATTAGTTTCCATCTCATTTGATAAGTGGACTTTCATCATCAATTCTTTGTCATCTACTCAACTTATATTATTGGGAATTACTTCTGTAATGATCTCCACTTCAAGTACATCGAATAATGGCTGATTTAGGTCATAGGTATCAAAGTTCAACATCTTCAGCGGCCAGTGCCACAGAAATACTAATTTTCTAATAACCAGACCATTGTTTATCCTAAATTATTATATAAACTTATCTGGTTTAAAGCTCAGACTTATTGTTGTAGCAGAAAGACGTGCTTGTAACACTACGTACCTTTCTGAATAAAATCTAGATTTAATATGCGAATATGACTCAATAACTTATGGACTATAATGGTAGTATTAATGTCCCAATCCATGTGTTAATACATGTAGATATATGATAAGTTAGAGCGTTAGATTATCAGATATAGAATCACTTTCATCTATTTAACCGATGTTTTCACTGATTCTGAATGCTGAAAATAGCATGTTCTTTTGTGTTAGTTGTGAAGGCTGTTTCATTGGAGTATCTTCTTAGGAGCAAAAGTAAAAGGAAGATTTACATCTGATCTAAGTTAAACAGAAATCTTTTGCTCTAATTGTACTTTTTTCTTGACTCCAGTTCCCAGATCTCTGTGTTTCCAAAGGTACTACTCCAACACGTGTAATATAAACAAAAATGAAAACAGTAAAGGTGTTAATAAAAGGTGTAAAGAGATTATAAATCTACTTCTCAAGGAACTTACTTATTTGTCTCATAATTTAATCCACTGATTCAAGAAACAAAAATTATCTGATATGGATATTCTGGAAAATCTTGTCTTATTGACAGGATCAATGTGATAGAAAACTATGCAGTTTGATAGGGTACTCCACATTACCAATACATCCATTTGATCTAAGGAATTAACCAACATGTTTTCAGGTACAGTGCTGTAACTTGATTCATGGCCATTGCCTATTCTTTGGTAAGCAGCAACTCATTTGGTTTCTGAACAGTCAACAAGATCCAACATCGTCGGTTGTTGATCAACCAGGTTGCCAATAATCAGTCCTTAAAATTATTCTTTAACAGTTTCATGTTAATTTCTACAATGTAGTATGTGCTACAAAAAGCTGATTTTATCTGCAGACTGTTCTTTAGTTCTTGCATTACACAGATGCTTCGAAATCGAAGGTGTTTTGATAAACATGCTTAGCTTCTTCATCTCTTTGGCTTTGAATTATATCAGCGGTTTGATGCCTGGTCCAAGGAACTTCTTTTGAGTTATGCAATGTCAACAACTCTATTAAATATCTATGCTGCTTTTTGTCTAAATGTACTACAGGTTAATAAATGTCAAAGTGGATAACTTCATTCAGCACTGACCTTAGTAAATAATAACTTTTTGTTTTATAAAATTGGAGTGCTTACAAGTCCATTAAGCTCTCATGTGCTTAGTGGCATCCCCACTCTTAAGTCCACTAATGTAACTTAGTTTTTCTCATGTATAAATTGATCCAAGCAACACAACACAAGTCAGAAGAATCAGAATTGTTGTTAGCTTTTAATATATACTTGAAAGTTATGGGTCGTAATATGTTCCACTACCTTAGTGTTTTCTTCTGTGTGATCAGTATTCTGGCTCCCTTAACAGTAGGGCAGCTTGATTACAGTTTCTATGAGAGATCATGCCCCAGCTTCCCTAGGATCGTTCGCTGGGGTGTTTGGTCAGCTTATCGTAATGACTCCAGAATAGCTGCAGCCCTCCTCCGTTTGCACTTTCATGACTGTTTTGTAAATGTAATTTCTCTCTACTGAAAGTTGTCACCAGTACATTCACATTCACTTATTCTCTAATAATCATTTTAGCATTATTCTAGAACTGCTACATTTAATTACATACACTAAAAGTAATTCACTATACTTTTCTCTCTTATTTGAAGAGTTATGATGCTAAACTTTTAAGATTGATGCATTGCCAAGGCTTACTTTATCTTACTCTAGGCTTATCTTATCATAGTGTATCCATACCAAGAAGATCTTGTCTAATTGTTAGTGTTTGTTCCTGCTAACACATCAGTGGTTTGACTCTTTTTAAGATTCTTTATGGGGCATATCTTTTATTTTATGCCTTCAAACAACATAAATTTTACTTATGACAGATTGATAATACTTAGTAAAGTATATCTGTTAGGGGACATTCTCTTTTCTGAAATAAAAAAGATGGAAAGAACATGACAACTGACAGCTCTGTTAGCTAAGTTGTGGAGTAGTATTTGATAGTTCTAGAGCAACAAGAGAATCTATTCTATGTCAGTAGGGAACTTGTGATGCTTCTGTTCCACTTGTTAATAGAATTACTTATACTAGTTAAAAATGTTTCTATTATGTCATTGTCTACCCAGTATTGAAATACATTGACAGGTATCTACACTTAAATTTAAATCTAATGCAGCAACTAATCCAATTTGAAGGCTAGAAAGTTGAAAATTAGTATCAGTTTATGCTTTTTGTGCCTTTTGCTTATTATTAGATTGGATGATTGTCACAGGGTTGTGATGGATCAGTGCTTCTTGATGACACGAACGATTTCAAGGGCGAGAAGAATGCTTTACCAAATCGTAATTCAGCACGAGGGTATGAGATAATAGATAGCATAAAAGCAGATCTTGAAAGAGCTTGCCCATCAACTGTATCGTGTGTGGATATATTAACTCTTGTAGCTAGAGAAGTTGTTGTCATGGTAAGTAGCAAGATTCATTTTGCAGATGAGTTAGTATTATAATGCCTAGAAACAAACCAAATATTGATAATTTTCCTTTCTTCGTTTTCAGTCAGGAGGACCATATTGGCCAGTTTTACTTGGTCGACGAGATGGACTAACTGCAAGTGATAAAGCAGCAAATGAACAATTACCTTCACCCTTTGAGCCTTTGGATAAAATCGCTGCCAAGTTTACTGCTAAGGGTCTTGATCTTAAGGATGTAGTAGTTCTCTCAGGTACCTTTAATCTTCTTGAATAAGTATTCATTTCAGATTCAAAGAGTAATTATCTCTCCGTTTGAGCTCAGATTCAAAGAGTAATTTTAGGACACAGGTTTTGAATCCTAGGTGTGACATTCTTGCATTTTTTTGAATCTCTTTGGTAGAGTTCCTGACTCCGCTATTGTCTCTTGTGATATAATAGGAGCACACACCATTGGTTATGCTCAATGTTTCACATTTAAGAGGAGACTTTTCAACTTCCAAAACTCGGGAAAGCCAGATCCAAACCTTGATTCTTCAATGTTGTCAAATTTGCAAAGCACTTGTCCTAACACAGATGGATCCAACAGCAAGATTGCTCCTTTAGACTTTCAATCCGTTACTAGATTTGACAATTCATATTACAGGAACCTTGTGAACAATTCAGGTCTACTTGAATCTGATCAAGCTCTAATGTCAAATTCTCAGACTGCTGATATGGTCAAATCCTACAGCTCGTACCCTTATCGTTTCTACCAAGATTTTGCTGCATCTATGATGAAGTTAGGAAACGTGGGGATACTCACTGAACAAAGTGGGCAAATTAGGAAAATATGTGGCTCTGTAAATTAAAAAAGTACTTGTCTGAACTATGTTTATTTAACTGTTTGTGGGTGATATGATATCATGGTGTGCATTACCAAAATGTTTGTCTCAGTAGCATCTCCTTTTAATGAAGAAAACTTGGTTAATTAGAATATTTAAAGAACAAAAGGTGATATTCCTAATGCTTGACTATCGATGTGCTAAAACATTGGACTCTTGTGTTCTTTATGTCCATGTGCGTATTGATGTGATGTAATTCTCCCCCTTTAATTTAAAGTTTTAAGTTCTTTGAGATAATGGTATTACGTACTACTAGTAATGTTTTCAATATGTATAAGTTGAATTGGACAAGAAAAAAAAAGGGCGGGGGGGGGGGGAGGAAGAAGAAGGGAGACAAAGGAAGCTTAGATTCAAAAAAGTGAAATTACAATAAAATGGGGAAGCTGGTTGGATATCCACAGTAAGCTGACCCTGACTAAACCTTTGTTTTGTACTACTGCTATATAGCATCCAATCCATCAACAATGTAAATTTTCTCTTGTCTTCTCCTATAAAGAAGCATCTTACACTTCTCTCTCTCTGTTTCTGCATAATCACTAGCCCCGAGAAAGAGAGAGAGATATTCCCTTCTTTGTACAGATTCTTTCCATCTCAGACATCTGTGTTTGACACCCTTTTCATGAGTATGTTTGTACCAATAGCAGGAATCCAGAACTGTGGTTCTTTTGGATAAGTGTGAGGAAATATATTTTTTTAAAAAGTGACGTTTTTACTATAGTTTAACGGAGTTTTGGCCGTTAAGTATAGCGCTCTTTAAAAAGAAGCATATATATATATATATATATATATATATATATATATATATATATATATATATATATATATATAACGTCACTGTAAACCGCACTATATACATAGCTCGGTATATAATTGTGCTATACCTGTTTTGTGGGCCCACCAATAAGTCTCTTGCGTTTAACTGACATAACAATAATTTAAATGGGTATAACACTCTTTAAAAGAGCGCTATACCTAAAAATATTCAGCCCACCGAGCTAGGCATTGCCTTATTTAAAGGCGTTAGGATTTTACAAAAAACCATTCAAAAATATTCCTAACTCTCGTTCAAATTTTTCTTCTTGTTAAATTCTCAAGCATTTTTTCATAATGTCTAAAAAGCGAAAAGTAAGGGTTTCATTATATTTGGGGGGTGGGGGTGGGGGTGTGGGGTGAGGTTGTGGTGGCGAATAACTCTGTGAGCTATAGTTTATCTTCACAGTGTCATATTAAGTTGCCACTTACAATGGAGTACGATAGATTGGTATCGTTGTTATGTAATAAAATGAGTGTGAGGAAACGTTCGGTGAACCTTAAAGTAACCGAAAGATATCCGTATTCCGTCACTTCGCAAGGGGTTGGTTGTTACGTTGAGTTTAATATCGACGATAATGAAACTTTGAGGGATTCTTTGAGGACTCCGGATGAATACCGAAAATTTTTTGTGATAAAAATGTTGGAAATGTACGTCAAGGTTGAAGACGTTCGCAATAATGAGGTTGCGCATAGTAGGGATAACCCTCAGCCATCGGGTGGTTATTCTGGAGCAGTTTTTGCCGGACAGGTTCCGGATGAAAGAGTTTGCCCTGATTTAAACTTATCACCATGGGCGAATGAGGAGCGAGGAAATAATTTCTCTCCTGCTTTACATAATCTACAAGACGAGTGGTAAACTTCAATTTTCCTTAGTGTTACGATGCATATTTTTGTTGTATTGAATTTGTATTAACACTCATATATTCCATAGGGGGTACCGGCCAGATATGACTTTTACAAGTTATGAATCCACACCCGGTTGGAATATGCGTAGTTCTGGTGTGTTGGATTATGGTGGTCCATCCGGGAGTCATCGCCAACAGGATAATGTCCATCAAGGAATGTCAACACGTTACGACTTGTAAGTGAAGTGATACATCTATATGGAAAGTATTTATTAATTTCAGTAGCTTATTATTTTGTTGTTTGTGCAGTGAAAATGAGCAAGTTGAACCACCTGTCCTTACTCAATTGCCTGAAGACGACATATTAAATCGGGATCTGGCAGATGCACAGAGTGAGGAAGAGAACAATGATTATGACAACAATGTCGATGATTCCGGAGACGACACACCCTTCCCTCGTGAGGATGGTAACGAGGAGGAAGAGAATGAAGGACCTGATTTGACGAGGGAGTATGCTCCACCCCCCGTTAGACCAAGAGTGTACGAGTCCAAAGTATCGTTTCATTCAAGGAAGATTCCCTACCTTGATAACTTGCCAAGTATGCTGGATGTGGATGCTCTTACAAGGGATTTTAATGAAATTCGAACAGCAATGTGGGATGATTCTAGACCAACGGTGCTGGCAAAGGGCATGCTTTTTCCCGATAAAGCGCGCCTAAGCAGGACGGCAAAAATGCACAACGTAAAAGAGTGTCGTGAGATGACAGTATGGGAGTCAACTCCGGAGGTATACAAGGTTGTTTGCCGCAGATGGTTTACGGATTGTCATTGGATGCTGCGTGCGAGCAAGAAGAAAACAGGTTTGTGGCAAATGGATAAATACATTCCCACCTACAGATGTGAAATGGACACATTCAATGGGAATCACTACAACTTGGATATTGACTTGATTTCTCTTGTCCTTATTCCACACCTTGAAGCATCCATAAGGTATAAAATCAAAGAGTGCATTACATCAGTCCACCAGGAATATGGCCATACCATTACCAAAAGAAAAGTATTTCTCGGGCGCAAACGTGCGTTTGAAATTGTTTATGGTAACTGGGATAAGTTATTTGCAGCTCTACCCAAGTACATGGCCGCACTCCAACATTTTAACCCTGGGACGGTTGTTGAATGGAAGCTTGAGCGGAGTCCGAAAAAACCAGAATATATATTCAATTACATGTTTTGGGAATTTAAACCAGCAATTGATGGTTTTCCGCATTGCCGGCCGGTAATATCCATAGACGACATTCATGTCTATGGTAAGTATGATATCAAGCTGTTGATAGCCGTTGCAGTAGATGCTAATGGACAAATATTTCCTCTAGCTTTTGCTATTTGTACCAATGAAAGCCAAGAGACGTGGACGCTGTTTTTGAACCATTTGAAAAAGCACGTTGTCAAACAGCGTTCCGGCATTTGTCTAATATCTGATCGGCATGGTGGTATCTTAAGTTCTGTAGAGAACTTGCCTGCATAGCAAGAACCTTATGCCTACCACCGTTACTGTGTGAGGCACTTTAAGGCCAATTTCCAGAAGGCACATCCCAACAAGGATCTGCATAATTTGATGTGGATGGCAGCAACAGACCACCAGGAGCATAAATTCCGGAGGCACATGGAATCTATCAGGCAGGAAGACGAGAGAGCCTATCATTGGTTGATACGACATGAGCTTCACAAGTGGACTTTGCATGCGGATGGTGGTAGAAGATGGGGAATTCTGACTACAAACGTGTCAGAGTCTTTCAACGGGTTATTGAAGTCGGCAAGAGGATTGCCTGTCACTGCCATGGTGCGGATGTCGTTCAAGCAGATAGCGGAGAGGTTTGTTGAAAGGGCTGCAGCTGCAACGTCATTGATGGAAAGGGGTGTTGAATTTATGCCACTGCCGATAAAGAAATTTGAGAAATGCAGGCGGCGAGCACATTGGCATTCATTTTTGCAGTATGATCACAACAGAAATATTTTTGAAGTTCGCACCACTATCCATCAAAACCGGGGGAATAATGTACATACCATAAATGAATCTAGAAGGTTATGCTCTTGTGAAAAATGGTCCATCTACCACATGTCGTGCTCACATGCCATCAGGTGCTTTCAACATACAGGTTTAGGGCCAACCAACTACGTTGATAAACAATATAGTGTTACTGCTTACCTAAACACCTATAGTGGGCAGTTGCAGCCAGTGGGGTGCAGAGCATTATTGGCCGCCGGAACCATTTAAAATGGTGTGTAACAAGGACTATTTGCATCGAATACATGTGCAAAAGAGAACGCATATACGGAACCAAATAGATGTTAGCGATACCATTTATGCGCGCAAATGTGGTATATGCTCGCAAACAGGATACGACCGTCGAAAATGTCCTTCGGCTGGTTTGGGTAGCGGTGGTAATCAAGCTCTTGGTGGGTATTCTTCTAATGTGGCCAACTATCAATGAGTTTATGTTGTAATAAGTAGCTGTTTTGTTTATGTTTGCAAGATATATCAAATAAAATTATGTTTCCATTGTTGTTAAATCTTATTGATATTTAACATTTTCTAGTTGAGTAAATTAATGCATTTCTCCCTCCTGTAATTAAAAATAGTATTGGATTAAAAAACGGAAAAATATGTGAATATATTTTATAAATATAGTTGATAAATATAGTTCAAAAATAGTTGAGATAAAGGTAGATTTTTGATAAATATGTGAATACACATAGCGCGGTTAAATACTACGTTATGTGAATATATATAGCGCAGTTAAATACTACGTTATGTGAATATATATATATATATATATATATATATATATACTACGTTATGTGTATTGTCTTGTCGAACTGAAAAACTGCCCGTCTGAGAAAAAGCTATTTTGTATCCGTAATCATCTTTAACACGCAAAGCATAGCGCGGTTAAATACTACGTTATGTGTGTTGCCTTCCCTATAAATAACGGGCGCATTCTAATTATTTTCTGTGCTTAATAATAACAAATAGCAAAATTTTCCATAAAAGCAAGGTTTTTTTTTTTACGCTTTAACAAATGTCTGAACGCCTTTATGTACCAAGGTGCCAGTGCGGCAAAAAATATTTGATGAATGACTGTTGGGATGATGATGAAGTTGGACGCCGCTACTGGATGTGTGTGAACAAGTTTTATAGGGTTTCCGATGAACCTTTTTGTAATTTTGAGGTATGGATTGATGAACCCTGTAAGCAGGAATGCTATAAACGATCTTTGCAGTATCTTTATGATTTGACCTTAAAACAGTGTGAATATGAAATAGAATATAAACGAGAAATTGCGGAGTTAAAGGAGAAACTGAAAGAGGCAGAATTAGAAAAAAATAAGATGGAAGAGAAATTTAAGTGGTTGGAGCAGAGAATAATGGGCGGCAGTGACTAAACAATGACATGTATGTGTTGAGTATACTACTTTATCTTTATGCTTCCTGTGTCATGTATTTTCATTAGTTGTACTGAATTTAAATTATGTTAAGTTGTTATGTTTTGTGTTTGTGTTGTAGTATTAAAATAAAGAAGGAACGGGGAAATAAAAACATAATGCGCATATTATGTAAACATAAAAAAATTATTGTTATTATTTACATAAAATAATATTTACATAAAATACAAACAAAAAAAAAATCAATGTGTCCCACAGTCTGTGTGCTTCAATGCAGTCGCTGGCCTGAGGCGCATCCCATCCCGCCCGGCTACGCTATTAGGATCATCCTCATCACGGCGCCTCTTTATAGCAGAATGCGCTGCAGCATGATCATCAGTGGTGCTGGCAGGATTGGTAGAAGGGGTCATCGATTCAGTAGAAACCTACAGAAGAATAAGTCAACTCAGTATAGGAAAGTATATATTAAGTCACAACAATTTAAATTGGCTTACCATGGTCTCGTCGGGCTCCTGAATATAATCATCCATTGCAGCCATGTCAGCATCGCACAAATGGGCCTCCGTGACGGTTGGGGATGAAGCCTTAATAAGAAAATTAATAAAGTTATGGAAAATAAATGAGAAAAGAAAAAACAAACTTAAATTTAATACTAATAAAAACATATTTGTGCCTGTGATGATGAGCCATAACTCAGTCGGCGCCCACTATCCAAATCTCGGGTCGGCCGATCCACAGCAGCGGTCGATGACCCTGGAAAGTATGCTTCCCAATCCTCTCTGGTAAGGTCCGTGCCTGTGATCAATAACAGACATGACAGGGTCACCTGCGAAGTCCCTGGGGTGAGCTGCATCCCAAGGCTGTATGACGGCATGCTGGTGGGATACTCGTCCGGCTCATGTAAGTCACCCGACAGATCAGCATCAACATCATCAACAGGGGCCTCAACGCCCCCTTGCTGGGGACCACCTCCTCGCTGCCCACCATGACCCCGTGCGGCAGCCCTGCCTCGTGGGGCACCCCCAGCTCGAGGGACAGCCCTGCCTCATGGGGCACCCCTACCTCGAGGGGTACCCCTGCCTCGTGGGGTACCCCTCCCTCGTGCGACACCCCTACCTCACTGGTACTGCTCTGGCGCCACATAAGCAGGGTCGTGTCCCAAGCGCTGATCCTCTCAAGGTCGTTGCAGTGTCCGGGCAGGCAGCCACCTCTGCAACCTGCCGGCCGTAATCGTGCAAAGCGGCCGCTACCTCGCCGGCATGCTGTTGCATCTGCAGTCCCATCTGGTAGACTATATGTAGGCCAATAGCCTGCACAACGTATAAAATATAAACTACAGAAAACTAAGTTACAGTTATATAATTACTAATAACAGAAAACATACCAGGGCCTCGTGCCGCCCGGCGTATGGAACGTACCGACCGCTAGCTTGATGAATGGGATTCCCGTCAAAAAGTCTGGTAACATGGCGGTACCAGGGCATATAGAGCTGAATAGTCTCCGTCTGGATCTTTAGGGGGGGGGGGGCGGAATCAGGTCAGCTCGTCGGTCCCAAGTATGGACCTGCGCCTCTAGCCATACTATATTTGCGTTGTCCGCCCTGGAATGATCATCCCGCTGATAATGTGTGGCCTTCCATGTAGGCCCTCTCGGTATATACTGCGGACGGCCAAACTGGCGAAGTACCCGCTCCGTGGCATGATGCTCCACAATATCGAGGCACATCAGCGGGACGGAAATGCTCCAAATTAGTCGGCCAGCCGATCAATAATCGGGTAGGCCACCTATCAAGTCGTTGTTGTATGGCGTCTAGATGAACTATCAAATAACAACAGAAAACGTGAGTATGCGCAACACATGTGAAGCTATACCAAGTAAGTTTAGATACACATTTACCTGTGCGGCCTCCAGCATATCCAACACATCCCTACAAAGGGGGAGATTATGTCGAGCCTCGTAATCTCGTACATATCCACGCCGAAGAACCCACCTCCTAGCTAGAGGGAGAAACGAAGGTGGTACATCCGGAGGTAATGGTGGTAGAGGTGGTTACAACTGTAGGAACCGCTCCGAGGCCCAAACCTAACATACAAAGTTGACGTAAAAGTTAAGAAATTTTTTGACTAGATAGAATTCGAAGGAATGAACAGAGTATTCGAATATGTTGTCACATGTAGAAGCGGCAAAAATCCACATACGTCATGCTGGGTGCCCATGCTCGCCCGACAAAGATGCCTGTACAAGTAGGCGAGAATAGCAGCACCCCAGTACTTGTACTGGGGTAAATTATCTAGCAGCTGAAGATGATGAAGAAATCGCAAGCTGAAGGAGCAGCAGCAACCTCGTATACCAGTGAATATGCAGATCATCTGTCTCCCCGATGATGTCAGGGTGCAATATCTCCAAATGTTGTCGAATAGCTGTCAAACTCATACGACTGGCCCCTGAGTGTTGCAGTCTCATCCTGTGGCCTGAAATCAGTGAGCTGCTACAGCATGTCCAAATACTGCCTATGCGTCATCTCTCTCATGGCCTGAGGAAGTGCAACGGGCAGTCCATCAACAGGCATCCCATATAAAACCTCCACGTCTTGCAGCGTGATGGTGGCCTCGCCAATGGGCAGATGAAAAGTGTGCGTCTCCAGTCTCCACCGCTCTATCAGGGCCGTGATCAAAGTCTAGTCGAGCTGCAGCCGCCCGATCTCCAAAATCCTGTAGAAGCTCGTATCCCGCAGGTGCTGGACTACATGGGGATGGAGATCTCTGCCCTTCATAAAATTCCACATGTCGTCCACTCTCCTGGCACGGAGAGTCTGGGCCAGTAAGTCTCCCTCCCATACATAGGCGGACCTATGATCGCCTTGTAACACTAATAGCTCATCAGAGATAGGTCCGGGATGCATAGGCGGCAGGTCCATGTCGTCTATTGTAAATTAAACAACATTAATTGTATGTTTGATCTGTAAATTAAATGATTATTTTTTATAATTATACAATATTTAATTGGACAGAGTATATATCTATGGGTTTCAGGCTCGATATTTGATACCCAGTAGGACCAAGCTACCCTGAGTTCTTGTATGTGTCAATTTTATTATTTTCGTAATTTTGTATGTTTGTTTTGTAAATTAATTAATAATTATTATATTTAATTGGACAGAGTATATACCTATGGGTTCCAGGCTCGATATTTGAGGCCCAATAGCACCAAGCTATCCTGAATTCTTATGTGTATCAATTTTAATATTTTTATTATTTTGTATGTTTGTTTTGTAAATTAAATAATTAATTTTTATCATATTTAATTGGACAGAGTATATACCTATGGGTTCCAGGCTCGATATTTGAGGCACAGTAGCACCAAGCTATCCTGAATTCTTATGTGTGTCAATTTAAATATTTTCATAATTTTGTATGTTTATTTTGTAAATTAAATAATTAATTTTTATCATACGGACATTGGACAGAGTATATATCTATGGGTTCCATGCTCGATATTTGAGGCCCAGTAGCACCAAGCTATCCTGAATTCTTATGTGTGTCAATTTTAATATTTTCATAATTTTGTATGTTTGTTTTGTAAATTAAATAATTAATTTTTATCATATTTAATTGGACAGAGTATATACCTATGGGTTCTAGGCTCGATATTTGAGGCCCAATAGCACCAAGCTATCCTGAATTCTTATGTGTGTCAATTTAAATATTTTCATAATTTTGTATGTTTGTTTTGTAAATTAAATAATTAATTTTTATCATATGGACAGAGTTTGTGTTTGATCTATCAGTATAAAAGATACTTAAACTACAGAGATTCTACGCTAAAAGTCTCTATATTTTACTACGCTAAAAGGGCACTAGTCTTTAAGTAAATAAATAATCTAAACTAGATAAAATCAAAAAATATATTTTAATCACAAAACACTAATATCTTAGTCCGGATAAAAATAACATACTAGTTTAATCGCAAAAAAAATACAAAACAACATGGAAACACATTCAAAATAACTAATATGCATTATTATACGAGTTTCGACATAAACTAAATCGGAATACCTCGATTTATGTTTTTCGGAAAGTCGATGAATTGAAAATTTGAGCCCAAAACGAGAAAACCACAATAATAGAAGGCTTGGCTAGGATGTGAGACCTACAATCTTATCTTTTTGTGTGACGGGTGAGGTCCACTACAATTGTTTTAGAAGAAATTTTTTTTTTGAGGGGGGGAGGTTAAGAATTTGGAATTTGGGGAGGGGGCGTCTGGTTCGAATGTGGGGAAGAAGGAGGGGGACCGTTTATTTATCTATGTATAGCG
The DNA here is from genome assembly GCF_000390325.3 of Nicotiana tomentosiformis. Taxonomy (NCBI): domain Eukaryota; kingdom Viridiplantae; phylum Streptophyta; class Magnoliopsida; order Solanales; family Solanaceae; genus Nicotiana; species Nicotiana tomentosiformis. The sequence goes on along the minus strand of NC_090812.1, from coordinate 72,881,666 downwards.
TGGTATATAACTGCGCTATACATATAGAGCGCGGTTATATATCACGCTATACATAGTTGTCTTATCAGCCCTGTATAGCTCGGTTTACAATGGCGTTATATATATATAGCGCTCTTTTAAAGAGCGCTATACTTTAACGGTCAAAACTCCGTTAAAGTATAGCTATATATAAAAATATTACTCTTTTTTTTAAACACACATTTTCGTCACACTTGTCCAAAAGAACTACAAATGGGTTTTGGACTCCCAATAGTAGTATCCCCACAAAAGCATGAATAAATAAAGAATTTAATATATGTACATTCATAATGTAAATAACGTTACGTTATTAGGACTTTAGGAGTCATGATTTAAAAAACAAAATACAGAATTTTTTTGTTTTCAGTGTTTGCTTCATGTATTGTTATTCCCTGTTATACTATGCATGTAGAATAAATACATTAATTGGTGTATTAAATTATATACAAAAAATATTGTTAAAATATGTGGTCCTAAAAGTTTAAGGGGCAAAAGCTTTATGGCGTCATAATATTTGTGTGATTATAAAAGTTTTTTATTAAGGGTAAAGTAAAAAGCTTAAAGTTATAATATTTCTAAATATAGAAATGTGTTATTCTTTTTGTAACAGACTAATAAGGAAAATATGTCATTTAAATTGAAACGTATAAGAATTAGCTATGTAGAATTCAACATATTAACCAAAAACGGAACAAAGCAACACCAATTTTTATATCATGACTATTTCATTTAATACATCTTACCAAATGTGTCCTTAGTGTAGTTTAACTGGTTGTTTTACGTTACAAATGAATATAACAACAACAACAACCACAATCCTTCCACCTCAGTTTCAAACAAGTTGCATAGGAATAATTACATATAATTAATAAATGAACAAATAACATAAAAAATAACTACACAATTAATATATGAAAATTAAACTCATAAATAAATTACTTTCCTCTTGTCTCCTCCGGTCCTAGTTGGTCTTGCTATTAATAATAATGTAGCATGATCTACCACGTATTAAAAATTATGGGACAGAACTTTTAACTTGGATAGATTTAAAAGTCATTAAACACCATTAGACCAATAAACTATAAAGGGACATTTTTAAACGTAAAATTGATGAACTTTGCCGAGGAGATTGAGCATGATTGTTGAGCTTTTTGACCTTTTAAACTAAAGCAAACCTATCAGCAAGAGTAGAAAAGGAGTATGTATAAAGAATTGGCAATCATGTCATCTTTCAAGTGCCCGTTTTGAAACCTAATTATTTTAAATTACAAAAGATTTAATCAATATTTGGATATGCGAAAGTCTTGTGCTTCCATCTTCATGTTGTATTTGTTCTATTCATAAATCTTCCTATCACTATCTATCTATGATATTGATATCCTATACATTTTCGAAGATTCTTATGCTGCGATCTGTTCTGTAACACGGAATTTTTGAATGATGGAGTATTAATTTAGGGGGTTTCCCACAAATATATATACTCCGTCCATTTAAAATTGAATTCCTACCTTCACTTCTACATTTTAAAAAAGAACATTCACTTTTCACATGTAGCAAAAATTATATCAATCCCTCTCAACAAAGAATATATATACTTCTCGGACACATTATTTTCTTTCAATACAATTCTCGTAGGTTCTTTATTTTCGGAGCTCAATTACTATTCTCTAAGTAAGAGCGAAGTAATCTCAACCATTGCATTGTTGTCTCTAAAAAAAATGTTTCTCCAAACACACTACAGAGTGCACAATTTCAATTCTTAATAACTATGTAAAGTAAAACTACATTACTACAAAAGAGTACCTGCAGTACTGCCAGTTGAAGCATGAGTCGAGAGACTCAAAAATTGAGGGCTTTTTGTGAAGTACAGATCATGAATTATTCTCAGCGTGACTTGGCCATTTTGTGCAGTGCAAAGATGCCTTTAGAGGATTCCTTTTGATTTCTGACAGAAAATTTTCGTTGTGGGCCATTTGTTAGCTCTATCGAGTTACATACAGAAGCAGCACTCTCTTTTGTACCCACAACTTCATTCAATTCTAACTGTGACTTTTGAACCAATGGTCCAATATCCATTAGACTTTCCTTTGATCTCAAAATCTCAATTAATCCTTCGGTTTTTTCTGCTCATTCTTTTCTTTTCCCTCATTATCAGGATCTAGAAAATGTAATAGGAGTACTAAGAACTTTTAAATTCAAACTATATGTACTATAATGTTAACAGTGTGATATTTCTTGGTGGTCCATTGACATGCTACTGAAAAAATTCCTGGGATTTAATATAACACAACAGAACAGAGACAAATTTTACTTACGTTTGCTTTAATGGCTGAGCTGTTCAGGGTCAAGGGAGAACACTAGTAGATCTTTCTTTCTATTCTTTTTCAACTTAACTCTGCCATTTCAAGATTTCATATCATATCAAAAACTAGTTTCACACAGCTTATAGCTATCTCTGCCAAGAAAAGGTCTTTAGAGAAAAAGAAAAAGCTAGCTCAACCCCCATTCCCCACACCACCCCTGAGTTCTCATTTTTGTATAAAAGTAGACTAAAAGCCATTTTTCTTGGGCTTTGTTCACCCTCACAAAAACATGACCTAAAATATTTACACTCCCTATTCGGCCATTCTTCCCCTTTTCCCTCCACTTTTTCCTTTTACCTTTCCCATTTCTTCTCTTTTTCCCCATAACAAAATAAACCATCAGTCCATCACCTTACTCTTAGCTTCTCCCTTCTCATTTTAGAACATGGCCACAGCTCAATCAATTTATTCTCTTTCAAGAAAAACCAAGCCTTTTCAGCTTTTTTAGCTCTTTTTTCCTTCCAAGATTACTACTTTATTGTTTAATATCAAATTCCACGAAAGTTAAATTCTTTTCAAACGGGAGATAAACAAGAATATCTCCGACAGAAATACCGTACTGTCCATTTTTAGTTCTGGGTATTCTTCAAAATGTCCTCTACACCAGCTGAAGATCCTCAACAGCAACAGCAGCAACAGCTACTACCACCGCCCATGTTTATGGGCCAACAAGCTTATTCTGATCGTCCGGGTCACGGGTCGGTTGGACCCGTTATCGCTGTACTAGCAGTAATAGCTGTACTGGGAGCCATCGCTGTGATGATAGGCAGGTTGTGTTCGGGTCGGAGGATAATGGGTCGGGGTCAGTACGACTTTGAAGGGTGGGTTGAAACCAAGTGCGCGTCTTGTATCGATGGCCGGGTCGACCCGATGCCACGACCCCCCGTGATTGTGGCACCGCCGGTGGTGGTGGCAGAAAGCAGCACGGGTAGCCCCGATGGTACTGCGCCGGCGCCGGAGCCGGAGCCGGTTGAGACGAGAGAGGAAGAGGCATCTAATCAACAAAGAAATTCACATGAGCATCATCTACATGAAAGAGCCGAGTCTTGAAATTGCTTTTTCCTTTTTCTTTTTCTTTATTCACTTTTTCTATTGGAGGCCTTTTAGAATTATGCTTAATGTTTCATTTAATCTGACTATTTAATATTGCAATTTTCGAAGTTATATAAATATTGTACTCCAATTCTTTCTATATCAATACCTGGGGTTGAAGATGATGTTAATTTTGTGATTGCTATTTTTGCTGCTATATTGGTAAATCCCTTCCTTCATTTTTACTTGTTCACTATTTTAAAAATATATTTTTACTTTTAAATGTCTATTTTCGCATATCAAGAGAAAATAAATTTATTTTTTCTATTTTACTTTTAGCATTAATTATTCATTCCAAATTATTTTTCAAATTCATTAAGACCAGGGGTGTACGTAAGATTTTTTATAAGCGGTGTCGATCTTCACATAAGAATGTATAACAAAAAACGTCAATTATCACATTTCTAAATGAGTAATAATCTTAGTGCATTACTTTTGTGGAGTCATAAGTTTAGAAGCGGTCTTGAGTTCAATTCCTAAAAAAATATATTTTAATTGAGGTTTTGAGTTCAATTCTAATTAACCATAATTTTTAATAAGAGTATCTTCAAGTATTTGCTAAAAATTATGTTCTAGTTGAGATTCGAACCTAACTTTTAAAGCAAAATAAAGAACCTAACCAACATGCCAAATAAGAATATATGACAATTGGTGTCATTTTATATTTATTATTTGTTTCTACGTAGTATAACTACATATGCTTAGTAAAAATTTTCAACGAAACGGTGTCGCGTTACACCATTTTGTTCAATGTATGTCCGCCTATGATTAAAACTATATACCAATTAATATGAGTATTATTATAGTAAATTATATATTTTATTTATTATTTATTAAGGTGTGTGCAACAAGTAAAAATGAACTGGAGTACTACTTTCTATTCTCTTTTTTGACATTTTGGAAAAGTAAAGTGTTAGTATATTTTTCTGTGTACTTTTTCTAGTGAATACTACAGTGATTAGCGCAATCATAGCTCTTCTCTTTTTCTCTTTGACCATTCCCTCGAACTTTTATTTTAGTTAAATACCACACCGAGCCAATCACTTTCCTACAAGAAGTAGGAATATTCCATAAGATTTTGAATTAGAGGATCAAAATGGTTTCAAATTAGAGGAACTTGAAGGCTACAAACTAAGGTTGTGCATTATTTGGGTCGATAGTTCAGTGTTTTAAAAGTCGTTTTTGAGGCGAATTCTGAGGCGAGGCGCATCAAAAACGTCCTGGGACGATGGTGTGGGGCGAAAGTCTCAAAAAGCATACGCCTAGCAATTCGGGGCGTACGCCCGGACGTTTGAGGCGAGTTTTTTAGTGAGCCGTAAGCCCAAGAGATTTTTTCAAATTAAAATAAAATTTGTTGAATAAGTCCTTCATATAATACCCAAATTTTTAAAATTCAGCTTGGTAATTACTCAAAAGTTTTAAAAATGAACTAAAATGTATTAAGTTTAAAAGTCAATACCTTTTTTTATTGATTGAAGCCCCAATTCATGGTCCTTTTTAATTCTTTATCTTGTCCGCTAGTTTGCTAATATCTCCCTCAAAAGCAACGAATATTCAAATATTTTTTACAAATACAAAGAGAACTCAATTCTCCTTCGTAGCAGCAAGTTCAAAGTTCAAATTGAAGGTTAGTCATCATTTTTGTTCCTCTATGTAGAAAACTTTATTCTTTTCGACTCAAGTTACTTGAGCTTCTAAGTAGCATATAATAGATTGTTTTGACTAATTTTTTGTGGGGATAAAGCGCGCGCGCGCGCGCGCGCACACACACACACATATATATATATATATATATATATATATATATATATATATATATGGGGCTAGATAGATAGATAGATAGGTAGATAGATAGATAAATATTTATAGTTTTTTTCATTTTTATACAATTTTAACTATTTATAAATATTTACTATAATTATATTATTTTATAAAATATTATAAATTAAATACTTATGGGGCTTACGCCCCGTGCCTCGGGGCTTACACCTCGCCTTACGCCCACACCTTTTAAAACACTGGTCAATATCGATCCGTGTTATTTGGATTGGATTTTAGCTCTTTGAATCGGATTTCGGATCTTTAATTTAATTATTTTGGATATCGGATCGGATATGATTTGGCTCAATTTACATCAAAACCGATCCGAAACCCGAAATTTATATTTTATATATAAAAGTGAGGGATATCCTTTTAAAAATTCTAATGTTTCTTTGTTATTTCTCATTGTTTTTTGCCTTTTCTTTTCTTTCAATATTAAAAGTAAATGATATGAAAATGAATGAATTTTGCTACTGAAAAAATAGTAGGATATAACATATTAAAATTATTTATTTTAGCATCTTAATAAGGTGTATAATTCCAACCGAAATTCGAAATATTTATTCAATCCAAATATCAAAATCCGATCCGAGTTTTATTTGGTTCGGATTCGGATTGCAGTTTATAAAATACAAAATCCGAATTTATAATCTGAAAAGTGGTAAATCCGATCTGATCCGATCCATGAATAGACCTACTACAAACTAGTGGTTGATGTCAAGTATTGTACAAAATGAGGAAAGTTACAACAGTTAGGGGTGTACATGGACCGGGTTAGTTTAGTTTCATCAAAATCAAACCAAACTAACTATATTGGTTTGGATTGGCTCGGGTTTGTCGGATTTTTTGTGTTTTTATTTTGTTACATAAGTATTATTTTAATTTTACTTTGTTAAAGTTATAAATAAAGTTTGGATAAGCGAATATATGCTTAGTAAAAATTAAAAATACTGACAAATATATGATCTATTAAAATATTCTTATGGGAGAATTTTTTTAGTAATACATGATAGTTATTTTCTTAGTCGTCTAACAATAATTTTGTATTGATTTACATTTTCAAGGTTAACCGAATTTAATAATTAAACATAAAAAATTAATATGATACCTAAATAATAATATATTCTATTTAAATTTAAATTATTAAAATACCATTTCAAATTCAAAAAAGATATAAGAATTTAATAAGTTTTGATATATTAATATGGAAGAACAAAGATATTTACGCATTTTAGTAACACTTGATAAGAAAGTGATGATATAACCCATTATCTAAAGTAAACAAGAATGGATGCACTTCATTGTTCTATTGAATATTACATCATATGAGAGAATCCCAAATATTTATAAACATTTCTTAAAGAAAATTTTATATAGTCTTAAAAGTATATATAAAAATTATATATTTATATGTCGGTTTGGTTCAATTTTTTTTTTACTCAATACCAAACCAAATCAAACCAAAGTACTTCGAATTTTTTAATTAGTTTGGTTGACTTTACGGTTTGATATGGTTTTTCGATTCGATTTGAACACCCATAAATGGAGTATTGCACTACATGAAGTTGTTAATATTCTCAAATATGAAATCCGTTACTTGTGTGGAAAATGAGGAAAGTTATTTGTGTGGCTTTTTTTTTGTTAGTATTATTTATAGAATTAAAAACAAATCCTACGGACTCAACCAATTGGGCATCCGCTATTTATAAGGGCAGCGATTTTCTATTTTTACGGACAATATTTTCTTCAAAAGATCTTTCGGAAAAAAAGCTTTAAATTCACAATCTCAATGTCTAGGAAAAAATACTCGTGATATTGAAGCTTGTACAAATGGCGTAATAGTCTTATAGTGCCATACTTCTTTTTGGTCAAAAACAGTTTTTTTTTTTTTTTTGTGCGTGGCCAAAAGTATTTTTTTTTTCCAAGTTAAGATGTTTGATCAAGCTTTTGAATATAAGTAGAAGCAAAAGTAGTTTTTGAAAATTAAAAAAATTGTTTTTTCCCTAGACGCACTTTTAAGAAAAATACACTTAGAATCACTTTCTATAAATTTGGTCAAACATTAACTGATACTCAAAAGTATTTTTCAAATTGATTAACTAAACACAAATTGTCTGTCACCAAATAACTTTTCGAAAAGTATTTATGAAAAACATACTTCTTAAAATAGGTTGATTTAAGAAGCACAGCTGTATACGGTCGAGATCGAGTTCGCCTACGACATAAAAGGACATGCTTGGAACATGACAATGCAAGACTGAAGATCGGCCCCAAGTCACACCGGGCTAGAACTCGGAGTCAGAACACCTGCCTTCGTGTACATTGAGTCTGAGACCCCGGAGTCGACCCTAGCTCCGAACGAGCTCGGAGAAACATTGTTAGCATAACCAACGGAAGACCGAAATATCCGTAATCGGACAGATGTTGTGGCGGAAATCTCGGTGCATATCAGTAAGGAACCGACAATAAGCAAATCAAGAGATTTTTACCTTTTATAAAATTGTACCTAAAGTAGGACTTCTCTACTATATAAATGGGGGGTCTCATAATTTATTGAACACATTGTAACACGCATTCCAAAATAATATATCATTATTATTTCTCTTTAAGCTTTTGTTTTTCTGTGTCCTGACACCGATCGAAGCGTACCTCGCTCAAGGGTGATTAACCTTCCAAGGCTAAGACTGTTTAATTCGTGTGGTTTGCATTTACTTTGTCATTATTTATTTCAATTGCAATCTAATTTATCGTTTTGTGATAACTTAGTCCACGTATCCTTAAAACTGCTTACAAATTCAATTGTTATCCGATTTTGAGGGTAAATAGTTTGGCGTCCACCGTAGGGCTAAGGATAATAGTTGTTATTTGATACAAATATCCATAATACACACTACTTTACACTTGTTCTTTGAAGTGTCTCTAATTGCAGGTTAAAACTCAAAATGTCGAACTCTCAATCAGCACCCCTACATGTTGACAATGAGTCCAGTCATCACGGTGAAAATAATAACATAGCGCCCGGTGACGAGGTACCGCGGTACCGCCCATTGATCCCATCAGAATTCCGGCCGCGGACCCGATTAACGTTAATTCACATGAGGCTATCGACACAAACTTGCCTACCGACTCCGATAATAGCGTACGTGGTAGAGCCCGATCGGCAGCACAAAATACACAAAATATTGGAGGAGACGAGATCAGTTTACGGGTGATCTTCGAAATGCTGGAGGCTCAACAGATGGCGATAGCTTAGTTACATAATCAAAGTCGTACACCGAGCAGAGTTGAACCCGATCAACCCGGGAAGTCACCCGCAGGGATGAACCGGTCGCTGAAAAGTCAAATGAAAACAAATCGGGGGCTAACCCCGAGATCATAAAGATGCTCGAAGAACTGACAAAATGGGTATAATCAGGGGGAAAATCGAAGCTAATGACAAAAAGGTGGAAACCTACAATTCCAGGGTAGACTAAATCCTAGGGGCACCGCCGATATTGAAAGGCCTGGATTCCAAGAAGTTCGCGCAAAAACCTTTTCCTCCGAGCGCGGCTCCAAAGCCGATCCCTAAGAAATTCTTCATGCCCAAGATTGCTAAGTGTAACGGAACGACCGATCCAAATGAGCATGTAACCTTTTACACATGTGTCATCAAAGGGAACGACTTGGAAGATGATGAGATCGAGTTTGTCCTGTTGAAGAAGTTCGGAGAGACACTGTCAAAAGGGGCTATGATATGGTATCACAACTTACCTCCTAATTCTATTGACTCATTTACTATGCTTGCGGATTCTATTGTGAAAGCACACGTCAGGGCCATCAAGGTCGAGACCAGAAAATTGTACCTTTTCAAAGTTAAACAAAAGGATAACTAGATGCTCAGAGAGTTCGTGTCCTGGTTTCAAATGGAACGAATAGACCTGCCACTGGTCGCTGATGATTGGGCCGTTTAGGCTTTCACCCAAGGGCTCAATGTTCGAAGCTCGGTGGCTTCACAACAGTTGAAATAAAACCTGATAGAATATCCGGCTGTTACTTGGGCCGACGTGCATAACCGGTATCAATCGAAAATCACAGTCGAAGATGATCAACTCGGGGGCTCTTCGGGGTCTGTTTATCCTGTCAGAATCATCGACGGAGTCAAGAGAGACATCAATCGTGAACCGAGACCAAACAAGGATCGGTATCAGCCGTATAATGGAGACCGAAGAAGCAGTGGGTCCAGGCAGAACTCTATGATAAATGAAAGGAGAAGTGATCAAGGTCAAAGCAACCAGGGACTCATGAGCAAAAACAGCTTCGACAGGCCCATCGGGCCTAAAGAAGCACCGAGGTTATCGGAATACAACATTAATGTCGATGCTGCCACCATTGTATCAGCTATCGGACGCATCAAAGATACCAAATGGCCTTGACCTCTACAATCCAATCTATCCAAAGGGATCCTAACCATATGTGTAAATATCACGGCACTCACGGTCACAGAACGGAGGATTACTGACAGTTGAGAGAGGAAGTAGCCCGTCTATTCAACAATGGGCATCTTCGGGAATTCCTGAGCGACCGAGCCAAGAATTATTTTAGGAATAGGGATTCTAACAAACAGATCGAACAAGAAAAACCTCAACACGTCATTAACATAATCATCGGTGGGGTTAATGTCCTCTAGGGGCCTATGTTGAAGCGCACCAAAGTGTCCATCATGAGGGAAAAATGGACTCGAGATTACATACTGGAAGGAACCTTGTCTTTCAAGGACAAGGACGCGGAAGGAATCGTGCAGCCTCACAATGATGCATTGGTAATATCTGTATTCGTAAATAAATTTCGAAGTTAAGCGTGTGTTAATTGATCTAGGTAGCTCGGCCAACATCATCCAATCGAGGATCGTGGAGCAGCTTGGTCTACAAGATCAAATCGTGCATGCAGAGCGAGTACTAAACAGATTTGGCATGTGAAAACACTAAGGGGGAGATAACATTACCGGCGAACACTGTCGGGACCATCCAGGAAGCTAAGTTTTATGTGATCGAAGGAGACATGAGGTACAACGCTTTGTTCGGGAGGCCATTGATCCACAATATGAGGGCAATACCCTCGACTCTGTACCAAATGTTAAAATTCCCAACACCAGGTGGGATTAAAATAATCTACGGAGAACAGCCAGCCCAAAAGGAGATATTTGCGGTCGAATAGGCGATTTCGATATCCGCACTTGCAACGACAAAGGGGTCGGGTTCATCCATAGAGCAAGAAGATAAATAGCAATTACCGACACCAGCCCTGACTCAACTGGAGAAATAGGGGACTGACGAAGACGATGATTACGGGGTCTCCAGATCTTTCATAGCCCCTGATGACTCTGACGCTACAAAAGCAACGGTCGAGGAACTGGAACAAGTCGCATTAAGTGAATACTTGCCCGATCAAAAGGTATACCAGGGCACGGGGTTAAGCCACGAGCTCAGGAAAAAACTCATTCAATTTCTTATAACTAATGAAAATTGTTTCACTTGGTCCTACCTTGATATGACAGGGATCTCGCCGGAGATAACCACTCACAAACTGAGCCTCGACCCGAAGTTCCATCCGGTCAAGCAGAAGAGGAGACCCCAGTCCGAGGTCAAACATGCTTTCATCAAGGACGATGTATCTAAACTCCTTAAAATAGGGTCCATTCGGGAGGTCAAATACCCGTGTTGGTTAGCAAATGTAGTAGTACTCCCTAAAAAAGGGAGTAAATTAAGAATATTTGTAGACTATAAGGATTTGAATAAGGCATGTCCCAAGGACTCCTTCCCTTTGCCCAACATCGATTGCATGATTGATGCCACGGACAGCCACGAGATCCTCAGTTTTCTCGATGCCTACTCCAAGTACAAACAAATACGGATGAACCCGGATGATAAAAAAACCCTCCTTCATCACTAAGTACGACACATATTGCTATAACGTGATGCCATTCGGATTAAAAAATGCTAGTGCCACACACCAACGCCTAGTAAACCGGATGTTCGAAGAACAAATAGGAAAATCAATGGAGGTTTATATTGACCATATGTTGGTTAAGTCCCCGCGAGCAGAGAACCATTTAAAATATTTGCAGGAAACCTTCAGCATATTGAAGAAATATAATATGAAGCTCAACCCAAAGAAATATATGTTTGGAGTTGGATCCGGTAAATTCCTCGGGTTCATGGTATCCAACCGAGGAATCGAGATCAACCCCGATAAGATCAAAGCCATCGAAGATATCACGGTTGTGAACAACGTGAAGACTGTGCAAAGATTAACCGGGCGCATAGCCGCCCTGGGACAATTCATCTCGAGGTCCTCCGACAAGAGCCACCGGTTCTTCACACTATTGAAGAAAAGGAATAACTTCTCATAGACCCCGGAGTGCCAATGGGTCTTGGAAGAACTCAAGTGGTATCTATCGAGCCCATCGCTGCTTCACACGCCGAAGACAGACAAACAATTATACTTGTACTTGGCAATATCGGAGATAGGGGTAAGTGGAGTCCTGGTCCGGGAAGAGCAAGGTACGCAATTTCCAATTTACTATGTTAGCAGAACCCTAGGTGAGTTCGAAAATAGGTACCCTCACCGAGAAAAGCTGGTTCTCGCTTTGCTAAGCGCCTCTAGAAAGCTAAAACCATACTTCCAGTGTCACCCCATATGTGTCGTGACTACTTACCCATTGAGGAATATTATGCATAAGCCCGAGCTCTCAGGCTGGTTGGCCAAATGGGCCATGGAAATTAGTGGTTACGATATTGAATATCGACCCCGGGCCGCTATTAAATCTCAAATTTTGACAGACTTTATGGCCGACTTTACACCGGCCCTAATACTCGAGGTCAAAAGAGAGTTATTAATTAACTCAAGGACCTCCTCGGGGATCTGGAACCTCTTTACGGACGGCAATTCGAATGCAAAAGGTCCGGACTTGGCATCGTATTAAAGCCACGAACATGCAATGTAGTTAGACAATTTATTAGGACTGTGAAATTGACTAACAACGAAGCCGAATATGAGGCCATGATTGCAGGTCTCGAACTAGACAAAAGCATGGGGCAGAGGCGATCGAAGTCAAGTGCGACTCCCTCCTCTGGGTGAACCAAGTTAATGGGACGTTCGAGGTCAGAGAAGAATGAATGCAAATGTACCTAGATAAGTTGCAAGTAACATTACATCAGTTCAAAAAATAGACTTTGCAACACGTACCTCGGGATCAAAACAGTGAGGCTGATGCCCTTGCTAACTTAGGATCATCGGTCGAGGATGACGAGTTTAACTCGGGGGCAGCCGTACAACTTATGAGATCGGTAGTGGAAGAAGGCCATGTCGAGATTAACTCAGTGAGCCTAACTTGGGACTGGAGAAATAAATATATAGAATATCTGAAGACCGAAAAACTGCCCTCGGATACAAAATAATCAAGGTCCTTGCTTACAAAGGCAGCCCGGTTTAGCATGTCCGAATACGGGACCCTGTTCAGAAGAACATTCGATGGCCCACTTGCGATATGTCTAGGACTAGAGGATACCGAGTACGTTTTGAGGGAAATCCATAAAGGCACTTGTGGAAATTATTCAAGTGTCGAATCATGGTTCGAAAAATAATTAGAGTCAGCTACTACTGGATCGATATGAAAAAAGACGCGAAGGAGTTCATACGAAAATGTGATGAATGTCAAAGACACGCTCCGGTGATTCATCAGCCCGGGGAGCTGCTACATTCGATTTTGTCACCGTGACCGTTCATGAAATAAGGAATGGATATCGTTGGCCCCCTTCCATGGGCACCCGGTAAGGCTCAATTTAAATTGTTTATGACTCACTATTTTTCAAAGTAGGTGGAAGCCCAGGCATACGAAAAGGTTAGGGAGAAAGATGTCATCAATTTCATTCGGGACCACATCATATGTCGGTTCGGAATGCCGGCCAAGATCGTATGTGTAATGACCCAACCGGTCATTTTGACTTTTAAAAATATGTTCCCTAAAATAAAACTCCCCGAAAATGCTTTTATTAATTTATGACTTGCAAGGATGGTTAGTTCGGGATTTGGAAGCGTTTGGGTTGAAATTGGAGCACTTGGTTCCTTAAGTTAGCCTTAAAAGGCCAAGTTTGACTTCGGTCAACATTTTAAGAAAACGACCCCGGAATTGAGATTTGACGGTTCCAATAGGTTCGTATGATGATTTTGGACTTGGGCGTATGTCCGAATCAGGTTTTGCATAACCCGGGAGCGTTTGATGCTTAATAGTAAAAATCAACTATTTGAAGGTTTAAAACTTCTTTAAATTTGGTTTGGAGTAGGATTTTGAGTAATTGAAGTCCGTTTGGAATTTCGAGTTTGGGAATAGCTTCGTATAGTGATTTAAGACTTGCACGCAAAATTTCGTGTCATTCCGAGTAGTTTAAGTATATTTCGGCGCATTGAAAGTAAGTTGAAAAACTTGAAATTCTTAAGTTTGAATCAATTTGGTTTAGGGTATGATTCTTAGATTTGATATTGTTTTACGCATTCCGAGAGTTCGAGCGAGTACGTTTTATGATTTCAAACCTGTTGGTATGTTCGGGCGGGGCCCCGGGGGTCCCGAGTGTTAATCGGACGAGGCTCGGATCAATTTTTGGAAAAACTTGAAGAATAGCTGAAGTCTTCTGCTTCTGATAAGTTCACACCTGCGCTTGGACAGCCTCAGGTGCGACTCTCGCAGATGCGAGGTTTATGTGCAGAAGCAAAAAAGGGAAGGGAAGCCTACCATTGCAGGTGCGGAATCTCGGGCGCACCTGTGAACGCGTAGGTGCGAGAAAAAGAGCGCAGATGCGGAAACTGGGAAGCCAAGCTAAGCTCGCACCTATGAGGTTTTTCCGCAGGAGCGAAAGCCCCAGGTGCGGTACCTCTTTAGCAGGTGCAAAAGACTTGTTTGGCAGAAAGCTTAAAAGAACGGGAATTTACCATTTTTTCCCATTTTCTCTCCACATTTGGGCAATTTCAGAGCTTTTGAGATAGGGGTTTCAACTAGCAATTTGAAGGTAAGTTAATTCTACACCCCTTGAGTTAAATACATAGATTATAAGTAGATTACAACTAGTAAATCTTAGAAATCAAAGATTTAGATGAAAAACCTAGATTTTTATAAAAGTTTGATTTTAACCACGAAAATAGTTATGGAATTGGGTAGAAATTATATATTCAAGTTTTTGAGATTATGGGTAACATTTTCATCTGAAAATTTTCAGAATCCGAGTACGTGGGCCCGGGGTGAATTTTAGGAATTATACCATTTTGGATAGGGTAATTTATTTAATAGATGAATTTCGAATTATTGAACATATAATAATTATTTTATATAACTTTTGGATAGTTTCGGATTTTTCGGCATTGAATCAAGAATTTTACGCTACGCGATATTCGAAAAGTGGACTTTGAGACGAGGTAAATCTCTTGTCTAATCTTGTGAGGGAAAAATTACCCAATAGGGATTAAATTGAATAATTATTGCTAATTGCGGGGGCTACGTACGCACGAGGTGACGAGAGCTCGTGCGTAGCTACTATTATTGCTAAAGTCTGGGTAGTTAAGGACTCAAAGCATGAATTACTTGTGTAAATTGTATTCTTTGTTTAATTAATATTATTTGATATATTTATATATATGTTGTGAATTGTTAGATAAAAATATTAAAGGATGGGAAATTCATATGTTTGATTTTCTATTTAAATTAATTAATTGTTAAATTAAATTATTCTTCCTCCCGAATTTATCTTATAATAAAATATACTCTCCTTCCGGAGGTACATAAGAAAATGTCCTCCTTTCTTGTGGAGCGGGCCGAACGCCTCGATAGGATAGATGCATCTATGGATCGCGCCGCACGTCCCTTGGCAGTGTACATGACACTCTAGATCGGGCCGTACGTCCTCGGCAGAAATCGTGCTTAATAAGAATAATCACACGATACTTTAATAGTTTATTTCAGCTTGCGAAGCTAATTAATAAATTGAAAAATCCTTAGAATTTAATGAATTATTATTCTTGCTTGTTAAAGAATTAATTGTTATTCTTGTAAATGATATTTAATTGATAAATTAGAAATTTATTTGAATTGAAGGAATTTAATTAATATATTGAGAATTATTGCATTTGAAGGAATTTGATTATTTTCGTTGATTAAATAAATTATTTTAAATTCTGTAAATCATGTTGATTTAAATATCCTAGTTTTATTTCAATTATTATTATTGACCCATAGTGAGTGTCAAAGTTGGTCATCTCGTCTCTACCACTTCGAGATTAGGCTTGATACTTACTGGGTACACGTTGTTTACGTACTCATACTACACTTGTTGTACTTTTTGTGCAAGACCTGAGGCAAGTACTAGTGGGGGACCTATCGTCTTACATCCACGTTATCCAGGGGCATAGTGGTGAGTTGCACTTTCTGAGCCGTTCTGCAGCTACTAGTGTCTTTCCTTGTATTTTTATTCTGTCTATTTCTATTTCAGACAATATTTGAGGTTTTATATAATCTACTAGATGCGCATACACTTGTGACATCAGGTCTTGGCACACACATTGGTAGAATTTGGTATTTTATTATTTTTTTTGGTTTTTAATTGTATCAATATATGCTTAATTTAATAAGTTGGCTTGCCTAGCTGTAGTGTTGGGCGCCATCACGACCTATAGGTGAAATTGGATCGTGACAGTATGCGACAATGGAAAACAATTCATCGGCAGCAAAGTAACCAAATTTCTCGAAGATCATAAGATCAAAAGGATCCTATCGACACCCTACCACACTAGTGGGAACGGACAAGCAGAATCGACCAAATTAACCATACTCCAAAACCTCAAAAAGAGGTTGACCGACGCCAAAGGAAAATGGAAGGAAATTCTGCCCGAAGTTTTATGGGCATACCGTACGACATCGAAGTCCAGTACCGGGGCCTCCCCGTTCTCACTGGTTTATGGCGTCGAAGCTCTAATACCGGTAGAAGTCGGAGAACCAAGACTCAGGTTCCGATAATCACCCAAGGAATCAAACGGCGAGGCTATGAATACGAGCCTAGATTTATTAGACGAAAGGCGCAAAGCAACCCTTGTCCGGTTGGCCACCCAAAAATAGCGGATCGAGAGATATTACAATCGTAGGGCCAACCTTCGACATTTCAATATCGGGGACTTGTTGTTAAGGAAGGTCACGCTAAATACCCGAAAGCAGAACGAAGGGAAGTTGGGACCAAACTGGGAAGGCCCTTATCAAATTATCGAGATCACCAGTAAAGGATTGTACAAACTCGGAACAATGAACGGTGACCAACTACCGAACAACTGGAACATAGCTCACCTAAAGTGATACTACTATTAAGGTACGACCTCATTTAGTTCCTCTTATTTATTTGCATTCTGAACTAGGACTTGGAGGCAAGCATTAAAGTACGATACAATCTTTAGGTTTGAAAGCACGCGTTTCACTCTTTTTCCCTTGAACCGATTGTCCCAAATGGGTTTTCCGGCAAGGTTTTTAACGAGGCAACAGTAAATCGTGCTAACTTAGAATTGAAGGTCGGTTATGAATCGGTATCGAAGATCACAACAATAGTATTCGAGGCCTCTATATGATTAGCCCCGAATACTGGGGGGCATTAACCTCGGATAACGACTTTAGCAAGGAAAGAAACTTTATGACTGAATGGTCTCGGCTCGATCAATAAGATTTACTGTAAGGGCCAAACGGTCAAATGAACTGTGCTTGCATAGACTGCTCGAGCCCTGACACAAAATTTGTACACATGTGTAACTATTACGCACAAGAATAAAAAGAAGTTTCTATCTTGCGGATAAATATCTTATCCCTTAAGAATATCTCTTTTTTCTTTCCTCTTAAGGAATTTCCTACATTCGATCCCCTAAAGGTATTGATCCCAAGGGCAACCTTTATCCTGGTTCAAACGATCACTGCCAATCGAGGATTGCCGTCCAAAAACAAACTCAGACGGCTCGGGCTATCAGAGCCAAGGGCACAAGACCTATTAGACAACGCCCGAACCTTAAAGGGTACGACCATCCCTATTCGGGGACTGTTATCTTAGGCAAGCTCGGATAACTCGAGGTGACAAGCCCACGGAGCAACATCCGAACTAAAAAGGCTACGGTCATATTAAAATGGCTCGGAGACGTCCGTGACCCGTAATAAAAAACATGGCCTTGAAAAATTTCTAAACCGGTTCTAAAAGCTACCCTCGACAAACAATAATAGAAAAAATTATAAGTACCTTGGGGAAAATTTCTGGTCGTACCGAACCCCCACGATGCCTTAGAAACAATAATGTCAAAAGCAAGGCCCGTTCGAACCTTCGAACATTACCTAACTAGTTCATGCTAAGGCATTTTGATCTTTGCAAATATAAATAATAAAGCAAAGTACACAACAAAACTCAGAGATCGTCGAAGGTAAAAATAAGCCTTATATTATATATACAGTCTTTACAAAGGTCAAATGACCTTGACAAAAAGTACACAAGTACAAAAATACAAAAAATGTACAAGGCACTTGAACGGCCTGGTCTACACCAGAGCCCCCCTCGTCGCCAGGGTCTTCGAAGTCTCCTCCATTCTCGGATACGCTCAAACCCTCGGAGTCCTCCTCGGGATAAGCCAATCTCTTGGCCTCGGCTTCAAGCCCCTTAGCACTCTCGATTTTGGCCGATAATTTGAAACCCCGAGCATGAATCTCCTTGAAGGCCTCCCTTCGAGATTGCCGCTTCACGTGCTCGACGATATCTTTCTTTTGGACCTGGGCCGCCTCGGCATCTACCATATATTGGGCCACCATTTCGTCGGCATCGGCTTTAACAACAACGACCACCGACTTGGCCGTTTCCAGCTCCTTGGCAAGATTTCCTCGATCGGAGATGACCATACTTAGCTGAGACTGCACCTCGGCCTTTTCTTTTGCCGCTCGAAGCTGGGTATCAGCCAAAGCCAGCCGTACCCGAGCAGTCTCCTTTTACGAGGCTAGGCAGTCCATGTTTCCCCTCAATTCGTCGGTCTCAGCCTTAACAACGTCCATCTCAGCTTGTAGTTGATCGATCCGATCGATTTTTTGTTGGACCTACGGATTTCGACCATTAGTCACCGAGCCTAGCTCATCGTCACTAACTTCAAATATTTTTACCTGCTCAACCAAATCGGCTTGCTCATTCTGAGCCTTCTCTGGCTCAGCTCAGAGGCTCTTATCCTCCCGCTCACGCTGCTCGTTGAGGAGTTTGAAAGAGTCTCTCTTCTCAGTGAGCCCTCGGACCACGGACTCAAGCTGGTTTTGCTCGTCCCGATATCGGAGGAAGGTCTCATGATGAAGCGTCGAGGCCTAGAGACACAAAGAAAAATATTAAGGTTATCTACAAATTAGTCTAAGTATGAATTGAAATCATCAAGAGATATTTAAAGTTACCCGGTTTAGCACATGTTGTGCTTCGTTGAACAGGAAGGGCGCGTCTATCTCATTCATCTTAGCTTAATCCTCCTAGGTCACCAAGAATCGAAGATAGATGGCCACCCCTACGGAGGCAGAAAGGATCCGGGCATCCTACGGAACAAAGATGACGATCGACCGCTTCCGGTCGGGATCCACACTCGGAGTTGGAAACCGGTTGACCAGCTTCGGGCATGAAGAAGGCCTGTTTGTTCCCGAAAATGGACTTTTCTTCGGCACCACCAATTCACCTAACCCGGTGATATTTTCCGTGGCGGTAGAATCCACGCCATCAAAAAATCCACGGAAGGGGTTATCTGCTCCAATGACACCCTCGTTGGGATGTTCCTTCACCATCTGAGCCTCGGTGAACGAAGGCGACTCGGTGATATCGATCACGCCGTGTGCTTCCTTTAGGGTATCGCCCACATCCCGAGAAGTTTCTGCCACGGCCTCCTCGTCTGCCTCCCTAACTTGAGACAGATAGGCCTCATCTCTCTCCGATTTGGATGCCCCTTGCCCTTCGAGTTATGACGACACTCGGGCCACCAGATTAAAGGCTTCATCTTCTTGTTCTTCTTTGGATTTATCCCTCAGCCGATAGAGAGAATCCGAAGATGGTGCTCGAGCACTGGTGCTTTCTTTGGATTTATGCACTAGCCTTCTCCTTGGCTTCTTTTTTTTCCGAATTCGGAGAACTCGGAGCCCTTTTTCTTTTCTTCTCTTCACCCTGTCTCGGAGCAGGGGACTCGGTGGGGAAATCATCGCTACCGGATGAGGGCCTTATTTTGACATCCTTGGATAAACCTGCAAGTGACGACTTAATGATGCAAAAGAGAAACCAAATATTACTCTTGAAAGAGATCTCACCATACGAAACAGGCCTCCCATCGGCCCTTTGAAAGCTCACGCCACGAATGCTCGGAATAAGGCCTTTGTAAAACGATGTCATCGACCCACTCCTTGAGTTGAGGAACTGCATTCGGGATCCGAGCAACAACTGCACCACCACAGAACACCGATAAGAAGAAAGTAAAATAGCGATAAATTAAATCTTGGAAGCAAAATTATACTTACGTAAAATGTTCCACTTCTCAGGGAACAACATGTGCTCGACGGGGATCAAGTCCGAGGTCCTCACTCAGACGAAACGGCCTAGCCAACCCCGGTCCCGATTTTTATCGATATTCGAGAACGAGGCTTTACTATCCCGACGGGCGAGCTTGATCAGTCCCCCCAGTAGAGTTGGGGACTGTATAAACTCATGAGGTGGTCAATAGTGAAAGGGCACTCTTCGATATTGCTTACAAATAAACGGAGGAGGATTACGATCCTCCAGAAAGAAGGGTGAATTCGATAGAGGGTAACCTTGTATCTTTTGCAAAAGTCGGTAATAATCAGGTCCAAGGGATAAGTGTAAACACTTAAAACTCCTACGACATGGGTGGTGATGGCTTCGTCAGGTTCGGGAACCACCACATGTTTGTCAACCCATTTACGATCCTTTTTGACCTCGGAGAAAATATCCTCGCTTACCGAGCAGATGTACCTCGAGACCTCCTCGCACCGGCCTGGTACAAAGGAGGGCTTTTCGACTTTAAAATCAGTATTAACCTGGCACCCCCTCCTCGGGATGAACATTTTCAGAGGAAGTTTCGGTATTGGTTCCTCGACAGCAGTACGCGAAGACCGAACAGAAGTTCTTTAAAAAAGATCTCAAATAACCGAAATATAAGTGCCTGAAAATATTAAGATTGCTAAGGTATGAGGACAGAAGCTTTGAATGTAAAGTTTGAATGAGCAAATGAGGGGTATTTATAGTTTTTCAACGACGGTTCACATCCAGGAGTGGACGACCAGCGACTGACAAATATTTAATGCTATTAAAACTTGACTGACGAGACGTTTCGACTGTTTTATCATTTCTGTCGTGTGGTGTTGAAGAAAGAATCGAAAGTTCATGTCGTTTCTCGTCGTCTACTCTCCAAAAATGAGGGGACTATCTGTATACGGTCGAGATCGAGTTCGCCTATGACATGAAAGGACATGCTCAGAACATGACGATGAAAGACTGAAGATCGGCCCCAAGTCACACCGGGCTAGAACTCGGCGTTAGAACACCTGCCTTCGAGAACATTGAGTCCGAGACCCCGGAGTCGACCCTAGCCCCGAACGAGCTCGGAGAAATATTGTTAGTGTCACGACCCAAAATTCCACCACAGGCGTCGTGATGGCACCTAGTCTCTAATATTAGGTAAGCCGATTTAAATTACCTTTTGAAGCCATTTTTTTAAAACTAACAGCGGAAATAATTACAATGCACAACCTCCCAAGACTGGTAGTACTGAGTCACAAACTCTAACTAAATACATGGAATGATCACGAGGACCGAATATACAATACTGTTTGATTACAAATTAACAGTACAATGAAATGAAAAGACTCCAAGGGACTGTGACGACCAAGCAGCTCTACCTTGAATCCTTACGATCGCGCTTTAACTTTGCTCAAGTCCGATATCTTCAATACCTGGCTCTGCACAAAAATGTGCAGAAGTGTAGTATGAGTACACCACGGTCGGTACCCAGTAAGTATCAAGACTAACCTCAGTGGAGTAGAGACGAGGTACAGTCAAGACACTCACTAGTCTAATAACCTGTGCAATATAATATACAAAATAATAGGAAACAAATAACAATAAGGGCAGAATAAAACAACCAGTGATATATACAACAGACAACAAGAATACCATTTATATCACTCAACAATTAATAAACACAATTACACCCAATTAAATCAAGTCCTTCAAATAAATGTCGTTCACATATAATTCTTCCACATAACTCTCTTTCAAATATAATTTTCTCAAATAATTATTTTTCAAATATAATTCTTTCAATAAATCTTTTAAAATATAATTTCCTCAAGTAAATATCTTTCAAATACAATTCTTTCATATAATACTTTCTAAGTAAAAATCCTTCCAAATAAATATTTTGAATATAATTCTTTCAATTAAAAAGTCACTATGTGACACCTCATTTGATAATCATAAAAATACGGGTCTCGGCCCATTTTTATATTTTTCGTAAACATTGGTCTCAGCCCATTTTCATATTTCTACGGCACCTCGTGCCCATAATTAAATCATCATATTTTTCCAGCACCTTGTGCCCTCATTGCATATCACAACTGCACGGACAATTCACGTGCCAATTATCATTATCATTTCATCACAGCACCTCATGCCCACATTTCATATCACAACTGCACGAACAATTCACGTGCCAAATATCCTCATTATTTACTCATGGTACCCCGTGCCCACATTTTATTTTATAATCCGCCTGACAATAGCCACATGCGCTCAATTTCAACATAAATCAGATTGTTATCAATTTACCAACAATAAGACAAATTGCACAAGGTATAAAAATAAACACAAGAAAATCACAACATCACATGAAAATTATCAACACCACAACCCCCACATCATCACATATCGTCCCTGACAATAGTCGCCCTTATCGCTCCTATTGCCACCCTTATCGCTCCACCCAGACAATACCAATATACACCCTTATTGCTCATATTGCCACCCTTATCGCTCCTATAGCCACCCTTATCACTCCGCCCAGACAATATTCCAACAAATACAACAACAGTGAAATGCCACCCTTATAACCACATAATATCAACGGTGAAATGCCACCCTTATATTCCCAAAATAATAACTCACACAACACAACAATTTACACGAAAAATTAACATGGCAACATAATAAAATCAATTCATATTATAATTTGCCCAATGGCCACAACCAAATTCCAAAAATATATCAAAATCAATTAGTTTCAGAACAAATAGCTTAAGGCTCCACACAATGTATATAACACCCAGAAACAATCAATAGAGATAGAAATTTCTCAGCATAAAGCAAAGCCTTCATTAATACAAATTTAGATAATTATATTAACACTTCTTCTTAAGATTGCTTAAATTAATTATTTGCATAAGAAAATTCATATTGGAATTAATTTCCAAGAAATATTATACCAACAATACTCACAAAATTTCATAAATATGTCAAGTAACAATCACATCAAATTATCATATAAAAACAAATTCAACAATAAGGATTTAGGCATGACAAACAGATAATTTAATAATTTTTCACAATTTTTCAATTTACTACACCATAATGCCTAAGATTTTAATTCAATGAATTTTTTACGTATAAGCCCGAGTACGCACTCGTCACCTCGCGTATACGTCTTTTCATATTTCACAAATAGCACATAAGACTCAATGCCTAAGGGATAATTCCTCCACTCAAGGTTAAGCAAGACACTTATATTTTTGAAGTTATGCCGATATTTCAAAATCGTCTTCTTGCTTGAATTGACCTCTGGGCCGCTCAAATCTAACCAAATTAATTGTATAACTTCATTAAAATTCAATGAAAATAATTCCGGATAATAATATGTCGACTTAAAAATTTATTTTAAAAAGTCAACAAAAGTCAACGCGGGGCTCGCCCCTCGGAACCCGACAAAATTTTCAGAAAATTCGAATACCCATTCCGATACGAGTTCAACCATACCAATTTTATTGAATTCCAATAACAAGTCGACCTCCAAATCTTAATTTTTCGTTTTCAAATCCCTAAGTTCAAACCCACGATTTACACCTCAAAAACATGTAATCTAATCGGATTATTCAGTGATAATTCAATATTATGGAGTAAAAATGATCACAAGTGACTTACCTCAAGTTTTCCTTGAATTCTCTCTCAAATTCGCCCCCAAAACCGTGCTTGAAGGCCCAAAATGGCGAAAACTCGGAACCCCTTTGTTTTTAACATTCTGCTCAGGATTTTCGCACCCACGATTTTCGTACCCGCGGTGATTTCTTCGCACCCGCAATGATTTCTTTGTGCCTTCGGTCTACGCACCCGCGATGACTTTTGCACCCGCGGCAAATTTTTCGCACCCGCGATCTTCGCATCCGCGGCAAATTTTTTGCACCCGCGGTGCCTGGCCAGCCCATGAATTTTCCGCTTCCACGACTCATTTCTCACATCCGCGAGCTCTCACCTACGGCCCTTTTTCGCGCAGGTGCGATCATACCATATGCCCAACTGCTTCAACTCCTCCAAATCCAAATTCGATCCGTTAGGCATCCAAACTCACCCGAGCGCCCCCCCTCTCCCCCCCCTCCCCGGGACTTCAACCAAACATACCATCAATTCCTAAAACATCATACGAACTTAGTCAAATTCTTAAATCACATCAAACAATATCAAAACGACGAATCGCACCTCAAATCAAAATCTATGAACTTTGAACTTTTAACTTCTTTATTTTGTGCTGAAACACATCAAATCAATTCAGAATGACTTCAAATTTTGCACACAAGTCATAAATGACATAACAGACCTATTCAAATTTCCAGAATCAGATTCCGACCTCGATATCAAAAAGTCAACCCCTCCGGTCAAACTTCCCAAAAATTTAACTTTCGGCATTTCAAGCTTAATTCTACTACCGACCTCCAAATAATTTTTCGGACACGCTCCTAAGTTCAAAATTACCATACGGAGCTATTGATATCATCAAAATTCTATTACGGGGTCGTTTTCTCAAAAGTCAACTCTCCGGTCAACTCTTTCCATTTAAGCTTCAAATTAAGGATTGTTCGTTTAATTTAATTCCGAATCTTTAGTAAATCAAACTCTACCACACCTGCAGGTCATAATACATATTGCGAAGCTGCTCGAGACCTTAAGTCATCGAACGGGGCGTAAATTCTTAAAACGACAAGTCGGGTCGTTACAGTTAGCATAACCAACGGAAGACCAAAATATTCGTAACCGGGCAGATATTGCGTCGGGAATCTCGTCGCGTATCAGTAAATAACCGGCAATCAGCAAATTAAGGAATTTTTATCTTTTACAGAATTGTACATAAAGTAGGACTCCTCTACTATATAAAGGGGGTCTATTAATTCATTGAATACATTTGTAACACACATTCCAAAGCAATATATCATTATTATTTCTCTTTAAGCTCTTGTTCTTCTGTGTTGGTGTATTCTGACACCGATCGAAGCGTACCTGGCTCGAGGATGATTAACCTTCCAAGGCTAAGACTATTTAATTCGTGTAATTTTCATTTACTTTATCATTATTTATTTCAATTGCAATTTAATTTATCATTTTGTGTCAATTTAATCCACGTATCCTTAAAACCACTTACAAATTCAATTATTATACGATTTTGAGGGTAAACAACTGCCAAACATGCGGCTCAAAGAACACAACTGTCATATACTGTCTTGCAATTAAGCTTCATCCTTTAACTTAGTAATGGAAATAAGGAAGCTCCGAAATGGCCCAGTGGACCCTGCGTCCTTGGGCTCATCTAGGGGTGGCAAACGGGCGGGTCGGGTCGGATATGAACGGGTCGAAAACGGATAATTCAAAAAACGGATAAATCATCCGACCTGAACCATATTTAATAAAAAAAACTTGTTACCCAATGGATAATATGGATATGATATCCATATTATCCATGACTTCTTGAATATGTTTACTTTTGAGAGAATTTCTAGTCTTCCAAACTTGAGTAATCCCTAATTTGAGGCTTTACAAATGTAAAAGTAAAGCACATTAGTTATCCATTGGTTATCCATTTGGTTGGCCATTTTCTAAGTGGATAATATAATTCTTATCCATATTCGACCCGTTTTCTAAAAAGTTCATTATTCAACTCATTTTTTAATGATTAATATGGGTGAATAACTGTTTTCTTTTAACCATTTGGCCACCTCTAGGCTCATCCAATTTTAAGGTTCAAATTGTAGTTCCAATGTTCCAGCAAGTAAAATTATGTCTCATTAATTTCATTTGATGCACAAACAACCTACTGCATTTAAAGTGACAAAGAGGATTCTGGAATATCTGGTCCCAAACCAACTCCTGGTTTAGCCATTTATGGGCTGTGGCCTCTGGGCCTTCACTGTTGGATTTTGACGATACTTTACCAACTACGTCCTAAATTGTTATACGAGAACATTATCATATAGTACTCCCTTACCCAACAAAATAAAGAAATGTGTGTGGATTGAACTGTAAATTGGGCCTTATTTCATTACTCCCTTACAGGGAGAAATTCAAAAATAGCCATATTTACAAGTGTTAATTCAAAAATAGCCATAATTTCAAAAGTAATTAAAATTTAGCTATTTTTCATGTAAAGATAAATCTGAACGAAAATACTGTTCAAAATCTGAAAAATATTCCAACATAATATACTGGAGTTCCAGTATAATATACTGGAACTCCAGCATAATATGCTGGAGTTCAAGTATAATATACCAGTCCAGCATAATATGCTGAAAGTTCATACACAAGTGCTCCAATCTTCAGTATATTATGCTGGAACTTTCCGTGTGTTGAAGTTTCAGCATAATATATTGGAAGTTCATACACAGGTACACTAATCTCCGGTATATTATGCTGGACCGGTCCATGTTGCAGCAAAATAGTGGCTATTTTTCAATAACTTTGCAAACGCTGGCTATTTTTAAATTAGCAGTCCGAAAACTGGCTAGCCCGTGCTATTATTGCTCCCTTACATCTAAGCATTGTTGAGCAACTTGGATACCGTTTTCATATATGAGCCTGTAGTTGGTAGGTCAAATTCCTTTGTCCAAGTGATTGAGTTGGAGCTTGAGACATAGCTGATGTTGTTGAATGGAATTTTTTATGCCCGGTTTAGATGATAATTAGATTACCATTTGCATCAACATTGGGTAAAGTTCATTGATTAGACGTGAATTTTTACATTTAGACAAAAGTTATAAGTTGACAACTCATAGTGAATATGATTTTTAGAATTTTGTAGCTAGCTCTACTTTTGAACCTCTATAATTCCGTTACTTGAAATCTTGTTATAAAAGTGTTTTTAAAATTCACTCAGGTTGAAATTGAAGTGGATCCTATATCGATAAAACAAATTTCTGTGGTGCATTAGTGACTTTTCCTTGTCAGTGTATTTTTGTCGAAAACATTCAGAATTTTCCTTTCCCAAAGGACAAAAAAAGCTTTCTTTTGGTCCAATATTATGTATAGTATATTGACTAAGACTAAACAAAGACAATCAAGATCTACAGCAACAGCACGAAATGTTTCCATATATACGTTACTAGAAAAATCAGATTCGTCTACAGATCTATACACTACAAGTTGCCTGCTATTGTACTCTCCATTGTCAATTTATTAGAAAAATCAACTTTGTTGTAAATATTTATGAACTAGCTGTTTGAGGAATATTTCGAGTGAAATAATAATTTTTACTCACAAAATTTTAACCTTTTTTTTCAAATGAAAAGCTTGCCAACCACAATTAATTTATGTACTAGTCACTTTCTTTGCCGTTTAACTTCAAATGCTTTTTTTTTTACTAATTTCAATCAAATAATATTGTCCAAATGCCTACTATGAAATTCGGAGCATGATATTATACTCAACATTTATTTTAAGCCACATGTTAATTTCTTAGTAAGTCATATATATGTGATGATCACTATAGAAATAATGATCTATGTCCCTACTTGCATCAAAATTATTCTGTTGTTTAGCAATACCACAAACACGTTATGGAACACGAGGTCACGAAAGAAAAAAATAGTAAGACCCTTTCTACATCTAATTGTATAGATATTATGATTTAGGCCAATTTTAGTGTGAATTGCTGGCCTCCATATTCCAAAAAAGTTAAATAGTACATATGATTGAATGGTGAGTTATTTATTCAAAGAAATATTGATTAATTTTTATTTAAAATTTTTTTATTTATAAAAATTCTAAATCCGCATTTGTATAAGTGATTTTCAAAGTAACCCACTGTTTTTCCCACGATGATTTTATAGTAATAGAAGCACAATAAAACAAAATTCAAAGAGAGATCATGTTTATTTTTTATTTTTATATCTAGAATGTTCGTAGGGGAACATCATATCCTATAAGCAATCTTATTAGCCAAAGACAAGGAAAAAAAAAAATTGTTGGGAAGACGGTCATGTACCGTTGATTTTGTAATGTAGTCACAAGTTAGGTGGCACCAATTTCTACATTTTAAATTGTCGGTTTATAAGATTATCCATCCTTTTGTCACTTTACGATAATGTAGTTATTTTTTAATTTAGCAGCTAAAATAATGCTTGTGGTATCTGCACTACAATATGTAGATAACAAGAAACAAAATTGATAAGTACTATAATTATTTTAAAAAGTATACTAAATAAAAATTGACGGCTCCTTTAATTTACTAATGTTGACAGCTTGGCTGCCTCACTTTATTTGTTTCTTTCATCTATGTTAGTAGTTGAAAGTTCCTATAAGCATGACAATGAGTAATAAAATAATAACTTTTTTTGTGTATATGCACATTGTCTTATTCATTGTCTACTATAAGCACGTATGTGTATAAATATATGTGATTTAAAGTTACTTTATAAATATAGTATCTTCTGAACTCATTCGAAAACTAAAAACACTTTCCTTGTATCAACAGTACATCCTAGTTCAGAACATAAACATAATTTCTTTCATAATAAAATTTTATTATATTTGTATTTGCTGTTTCAAGAAAAAAAAAGGGGCCAAAAAAAGAAAAGAAAGAAAGAAGAAGAGAGATTAGTTGAACTAATTTCTAGTTTAAGAATTTTTTTTAAGAGGACGAATGTTACCAAATTGCGCCAAGTGGGCCGGGTCGAGCCTCAAACGGGCCGGTCTCGCGGGCTACAATCCCGATTTCGGTCTGATCTGGTCCGGTCCCTAAATAAATGGTTCAAACGGTCCCGGGTTAAACGTGCTTTCTGTAGGAATCAGTCCGGGACCGGACCCACTAACTCATGGTTCCGAGCAAAATAGGTCGGGCCCGCGGTCCAAACGAGCTAAATTGGCTCAACGGCTATGTAATTTATTTATTTTTAAAAACTAAATACAATTTAGAAACAAAAATATGCTAAAAAACATCTAAGGTAATGCCTTTTAATTTTATTATAGAATTGTAATCTAATTTTTGAATTCAAATTTAAACTCCTAATTTATAAATTTTCAGATTATAATCGTTGGTCCAACAGCTAATTTTCAAAAATAGTCGTTGCGACTGTTTGACTTGCAAATTGCATACAAGTTACATACTAATTTTTGAATTGAAATTTAGAAAAAAAATATTGTAAAAAAATATTCAAAGCAATGCATTGTAATTTTATTATAGCAATTAAAAATATGGCAACGTCTTTCTTAGTCTTCCTCCCCCCTATGGAATAAGCACAACAAGGTGTTAATACTATCATTGAGAAGATAACGGAACTAATCAAGAAGTGCCAAAAATACAAGTTACATACTAATTATTAAATTCAAATTTAAGCTCCTAATTTGCAAGTTATTGTGATGGGAAAAAACTTGCAAATATAATATTTAATATATTCTAAAAACTTATAATTAATTTTCATACCTATCTCTTACAAACTTCATAAATCATTCAAGGTTCGGAGGAAGTTCCGTTGGTAGTGGCGGAAAAGTAGCTTGTTCATCGCTGCTTCCATTGTCGGATGAAGCAGCATCCTCAGCAAGTTCAACTAGCATTTCTTTATAAGTTTCGTCTATCTCTAGTTGTGATTCAATAAATCCAAAATTCCTTCTTTCTGATCGGATCCAATCTCTGAAAAGTACTGATTTTCTAAGTTATCCCTCATAGACTGTCTATGATCACTGATTTGAAGTCTTGCTTGACTGAAAGTGATCTCTGATGCCACTGTTTGAAGCTTGAATAGTAAAAATATCTTGGGTCATCCTTGAAAGAACCGAAAAGTATTTTTCTTTGTCCTACCACTGGTAACAGTGTTAATTTTCGGTTGAAATTGATTTGAACTAGTACCACTAGGGTCAGTCAGACTAGGACTAGGTGTACTTTTTCCCTCGGCCAGAGCTTTCATACGATGATATTTGGCATTATCATTAAGGTGTTTAGCTATGTGTCTATTTAAAGATCATGTCCCCGACCGCATTGGTGCGTATTTATAAGCTAACTCTAGATCACAAATTTTACACTTAGCCTTACTTTTTTCAACTAGTTGAGTGAAAATGGCCAAATAGGAGATGTTTTCGTCAGTTTGGTAGGTTCTCTAGAAAAAGTAGGGGCAGTAACATGAGTATCAGTTGGGTCATCGTTAGGATTAGCAGCGTTATCACTAGTTGAGTCAACATCGGGAGCATGACTAGTGGGTGTATCATCGTCCGGTTGAGTTTAATCAAAATTAATTTCCTCATCATCTTTTTCATTAATAGTATTATAATCATTAGTGTGGAGAGCATTCATTGATTGATGGTCTAAAAATTCACCAGATGCAATATTGTGGAAATATTCAGTGTCGGAAAATTATAATAAACTATTATCGGTATCAAGAATAGAAGGTGTACGACGTTTACGGGGTTTGGATCAGGGAGTCGGGGGCGGGGGAAGAGGAATAGCAGTACCACTAGATTCGCTAATCTTAAATTTTTCCTTATTCTTACTTTTACCGTGCCCAAAAATATTTCTTAAGGAACACATATTAATTAATCAAGTAATAACAACTAAATAAAACAAACAAAACTATAATATTAAGACTTAAAAGTTGGAACGAGTTTACTGAAGTGACAAACAAGTTGTTGAAAATTGATTATCGTTGAAGACATGAAAACACCAATTCACCAACTTCACAAATTTTTCACAAATTCTAATAACCTCAATATTTTTTAAATAAAGTAAGCAATAGTAGCAAACTCACAACTTTTTCACTATCTTTTTTTTATAGAGTAAACAATTGTAGCAAGTATTGAAGAAAATTAGAGAGAGATTTTGACATATTGATATTGATTTTGTAAGAAAATTAAAGAATGAGGGGGTATTTATAATAGACAATAGGAAAAAGTATAATAATAAAAAGTTTGGGGTTAAAAATTAATTGGGGGGTTTAATGGCTTGTTTTTAAAGAGTCAATGACTCTTTTTTTTATAGCCATTTTTTTTAAAGCCAACAACTATTTTTTACAAAAATTCGTTGGGCCCGTTTGGCCCGCCATGGGACCGGTCCGGTCCTATGGCGGGCCAAAAGAGCCCGGTCCAAATGGTCTCAACGGTAAAAAGTGGTCCACGAGACCGGCACGAGCCCACCAATCACGGGTCAAACGATCCCAGCCTTTTTGGTCCGTTTAGCTCGCAATTCCGGGCTAGTCCTGGTCCCGACCCAACCCAACCCAATTGCCAGCCTTAAGTGGAGTACTACTATTTGGAAAGTCAGATAATGTTCGTTTTTTTTAACCAAGAAAAGAATAAAATAAACAAATTGACCAGAAAAAACTAAAATAAATTAGTTCTAAGGTCTTAACAACATTTAGATTTATTTTCTCATAAAGATGCAAAATAGAATCGTATTCGGTGAATTATAACACATTTAAGTATTTTAAAAGGCGCGGACCAGAAGCAAAGCATTTTATCTAATACGGAATGAGGAGCCTCATAATTTTTTAATTTTTAAAATTTTGTAAATTAATATAGTATAAATAAATATTAAAATAAAGTAAAATTACATAAAAATTATAAAAACTTCAAGAAAGCATAGAAGAAATCGAAATATATATATATATAGAACTGCTTCATCTTAAAGTACTAGTTAGAAATTAAAAATTAGCAATCGACTACAAAAATAATGGGCTTTTTTCACTTTTAGTTTGCGCCATAAACTATTTACATTCGGTAGCCGATGAAGTGTATAAAATTTGTATAGTTTTTATATATAACATACAAAATATATATATATATATATATATACAAAAAATATACACTTTTAACTATTATTTTGAGAGCGGCTATACAGTATTATTTTTCCAAAATTAATTAGAATGGCTTGACATGAAAAATAATCATAAATTGAAATATATGAGTAAAAATCTATAAACTAACTTGAAAGAGCAAAATAACTTGAAAGGAAAGAAAGAAAATTAATATACAATTAGAAGCATCGAACCATGGCAAATCACGAAGGAAGATGCATTTTTGTTTTGTAGTTGCTAATTGATCATTTTCAAAATAAAAGAGGAAATTTACCTCCTATATCAAATTATTATACCCTATTTATTATAAACCAAAGTAACTTCAAAATATTATTACTTATAGCTACATTTTCTATTTTATAGCAAAATAGGTATTTATTTTATACCCTACCATTAGGACATGAAATACGCTAATTATGCTCTCTCTCTCTCTCTCTCTCTCTCTCTCTCTCTCTCTCTCTCTCTCTCTCTCTCTCTCTCTCTCTCTCTCTCTATCAGCAAGATTCTCAATCATCTCTCTTCTCCCTCAAATCAGCAGAATCACCGGCGTCATCCGGAGATTCGATGTCTCCGGTGACTCGGAGAAATAGGTGGCGGTGGAGCTGCAGTGAAAAAATGGTGATTTTGGAATGGAGATATTTGAGTAGTAAGGAACACGTGCTGGTACAGTATGTTTTGGCTTCGTTTTGGGAATATTCAAATTAAAATGTCGTAAGTTATGTATGTTATTAATAATTTAGCTGAAGGAGCATTACTATAGTCAACACATATTCGAGGGCTATGGCTACGCCGGAGAAGATTTTGCGGGTTGGGTTTTTATTCGTCTCCATTTTTAGTTTTAATACAATGTATACAATATTTTACTTGGCCGAAAAACGCCATCTCCGGTGAACTTTCTTATGTTCTTTGCAATTTAGTAACATACAATGATACAAATACACTCAAATATATTGTATTGTTATATAAATATATTATTTTTTTCGCATGTATTCATGTATTCCGAAGGTCTGTATTTTTTTAATACAACCGAATATCACTATGTTTTGTGATTTTTTGTTGTTTGAATACAATCGAATTGAATACGGTGAATTGAATACAATGTATAATAGTGAATAATGAATATTTAAATACAATCGTGCGAATACATGGAATATAGCACAGTGGCAGCTGTAACGACCCGGCCGGCCGTTTTGAGAGTAATAGCCCCAGTCCCCTATTTACTATTTCTCCCATATCTATTTTCTGCTATTGTGACTTGCCGGGAGGTTTCGTTTTGATTTTTAGAGTATTTTGGGACACTTAGTCCCTAAATGGAGGTTTAAGTCTTGGGATTTAGACCGTAGTCGAAACTATGTGATGACGACTCCGGAATGGAGTTTCATCAGTTCCGTTAGCTCCGTTAGATGATTTTGGGCTTAGGGACGTGTCCGGATTGTATTTTGGAGGTTCGTAGCTTATTTAGGTTTGCAATGGCGAAAGTCGATTTTTTGGAGATTTGGACCGGTAGTGAAAATTTTGATATCGGAGTCGGATTCCGATTTCTTAAGTTGGAGTAGGTCCGTAATGTTGAATATGACTTGTGTGCAAAATTTGGGGTCAATCGAACGTGGTTTGATAGGTTTCGGCATAGGTTGTGAAAATTTGAAGTTTCAAGTTCTTTAAGTTTGAATTGGAGGGTAATTCGTGATTTTAGCGTTGTTTGACGTGATTTGAGGGCTCAACTAAGTTCGTATGGTGATTTAGGACTGGTTGGTATATTTGGTTGAGGTCCCGGGGGCCTCGGGTGTGTTTCAAATGCTTAACGGATGGAAAATTGGACTTATGCAATTGCTGAAGCTGTTGCACCTGGTGTAATCGCACCTGCGCACATTGGGCCGCAGAAGTGGCCACGGAACTGCAGAAGCATAATTGGCCTTGTCCAGCAAGGGCCGCATGTGCGGCGATTGGTCTGCAGAAGTGGACGCGCAGAAGCGAAAAAGAAACGCAGATGCGGGCTCGCAGAAGCGGTCCTTGTTCGCAGATGCGAACTAAGTCCCTCTTAAGTGATTTTCGCACATGCAATGGAATTTCCGCAGCTGCGGTTGAAGGCTCGCAGAAGCGAGTTTGCTGGGCAGAAAAGAGGGGTTCTAAGATTTAATTTCCCATTTCGATTTTGGGAGTTTGAGAGCTCGGTGGGAGACGATTTTTCGAGGCTTCCTCAAGGAAATTGTTGGGATAAGTGGTTCAAACTCAGATTGGGTTATATTTCATGAATATATCGTTATTTTTGTCTTCTTATTTGGGATTTGAGTTGGAAATTTGGGGAAAAATGATATAAACCTCATAGGCCATAATTTCGAGTTTTGGAAGGCGATTTGAGGTCGGATTCGAGTGATTCTTGTATGGTTAGACTCATGAGTGAATGTGTGTTCGTATTTTATGACTTTTATCTGATTTTGAGACGTGGGCCCAGATCGATTTTTTTAGATCCCCCTACATATTTGTTTTTAGACTAGGAACAGTATTCCGGGAGATCCCCTTGTACTGCACATTTACGTTTGGGACTACGAGACGGTATCTCGGGAGATCCCCTGTTGTTATCTCTGTGTACTAAGCTGTTGTCTTATATGATTTCATTCTTGTTAAATTTTAGTCTTTATTTTACTACAGTATTTTATTCTATCTTGTTTTATTTTATATATATATACCAGTAGGGCCCTGACCTGGCCTCGTCACTACTCGACTGAGGTTAGGCTTGGCACTTACTTGAGTACTGATTGTGGTGTACTCATGCTATTATCTGCACATATTTTTCGTGTGCAGATCCAGGTGCTCCTTATCAGCCGCATTGTTAGTGAGCCGAGACAGCTTTGGAGACTTCAAGGTATATCTGCCGCGTCCGCATACCTCGGACTCCCCTTCTACTCTTCCTAATATCCATTATCTTCTGTATTTTTCTTTTGATAGACTCCGATGTATAGAGACACTAGATTTTCCTTCTGTAGTTTGTGATTCACGATGTTCCGGGTTTTGGGATTTTTGTGTATTTTTGAATAGTTAGTTATTGTACATGCCAAGCGGCATGGTACCCAGTTATGCTGTTATTGCTACAATTAGTTGTTAAATTTATATTTTAATTTTATTATTCCACAAATGTTAGGCTTACCTAGTCGTAAAGACTAGGTGCCGTCACGACGTCATACGGAGGGTAAATTGGGTCGTGACAAGTTGGTATGAGAGATCTAGGTTCATAGGTGTCGTGAGTCACAAGCTAGTTTATTAGAGTCTTGTGGATCGGTACGGAGACGTCTGTACTAATCTTCTGGAGGCTATGGAATTGTTAGAAAAATTTCACTACTTTGATTCCTTGTCGTGCGAAGATTGTTGACTTAAAAATTTCTAAACTTTTGTATTCTATTCTCTCACAGATGGTGAGGACACGTACAAGCGGATCTGATGACCAGGCACCCGTGCCCCCCTGCTAGAGCCGCGAGAGGCCGGGGCCAGGGCAGAGGCCGAGGACGTCCACGTGGTGCAGCCAGAGCACCCGCACGAGCTGCTACAGAGGAGCCCCCAGTAGCTCCAGCTGGAGGACAGACACCTGAGGTACTTATTTCTGCACCAGCCCTCCAGGAGACTCTAGCCTAGTTTCTGAGCATGTTCATCACCTTAGCTCAGACTGGATTGATTCCACTTGCTCCTGCCACATCTCAGTTCGGGAGAGGAGCACAAAATCCCGTCGCCGGTACTCCAGAGAAGCGGGTTCATTCGACCAGGTTTCGGAGATTGTACCAATGCAGTCGGTAGTTCTAGCTCAGTCCGAGGTTAGGACAGTAGCTTCTGAGGAGGAGCAGCTCAGACTTGAGAGGTACAAGAAGTACCACCTACCTACCTTCAGCGGATTGGCTACAGATGATGCTCAGGGTTTCCTGGAGGAGTGTCATTGTATTCTCCGTACTATGGGCGTAGCGGAGACGAGTGGGGTTTCTTTTACCACCTTTCAGCTTAGAGGAGCAGCCTATCAGCGGTGGCGTGCTTATGAGTTAAGTAGTCCGACTGAGGCAGCTTTACTTACATGGACTCAGTTCTCGAATATGTTTTTTAGAGAGTATGTCCCTCAGAGCCTCAGGGATACATGGTGCGCAGAGTTTGAGCAGTTGCGCCAGGGATCTATGACTGTGTCAGAGTATGCAGTCTACTTTAGTGATTTGGCCCGACATGTACCGGCCTTGGTTGCCACAGTTTGAGAGAGGGTTCGACGGTTTATTGAGGGACTCCACCCCAATATTCGGATTAGTATGGCCAGGGAATTGGAGATGGATATTTCTTATCAGCAAGTTATGAGTATTGCAAGGAGATTGGAGGGAATGCTTGCCAGGGATAGAGAGGAGAGGGAGGCCAAGAGGTCTCGAGAGACTGGTTCTTATTCTGGTGCTCGTGTCCCAGCAGCTCGCCATGGTATGGGTTATGTGAGTCTCCCCGTTCATTCAGCTCTTCCAGCCGCCAGCGGTGTTCCAGCTCCTTAGGAGCCCTATTATGCACCGCCAGTATCTAGTGTGCCTCCTGCTCGGGGTGCTATTAGCGGCCAGTCCAACAAACCTGGCTCGAGCCAGTCACAGCAGCCACGCCCTCCCAGAGCTTATT
This sequence comes from Nicotiana tomentosiformis, assembly GCF_000390325.3. Classification (NCBI taxonomy): domain Eukaryota; kingdom Viridiplantae; phylum Streptophyta; class Magnoliopsida; order Solanales; family Solanaceae; genus Nicotiana; species Nicotiana tomentosiformis. Next base: position 72,845,378 of record NC_090812.1, on the reverse strand, counting down.
TTGAGTGTGGTGACACTCGCCATATAGTGAGGGATTGCCCCAGATTTAAAAAGGGTATAACTCCACATATTTCTCAGCCACAACATGCTCAACCGAGTCCTCAGGTTATGATTCCATCACCAGCTGCCACCCCACCTACTCAGCCAGCCCGAGGCAGAGGTCGGGGAGGTAGAGGTCGCCCTAGAGTGGGAGGTCAGGCCAGATATTATGTCCTTCCTGCTCGTACAGAGGCAATCACTTCTGATTATATCATTACAGGTATTGTCCAGGTCTGTCATAGAGATGCGTCAGTATTATTTGACCGAGGCTCTACATATTCTTATGTGTCCTCTTATTTTGCCCCGTATTTGGGCGTATCTCGGGATTCTTTGAGTTCCCTTGTTTATGTGTCTATCCTGTGGGAGATTATCTTGTTGTGGACTGCATGTATCGGTCGTGTTTGACTGCTCTTAGTGGTTTTGAAACCAAAGCTGATTTATTATTGCTCAGCATGGTAGACTTTGATATTATTTTAGGCATGGACTGGTTGTCGCCCCATTATGCTATTCTTGATTATCACGCTAAGACAAGGACGCTGGCTATGCCAGGTTTACCGCGATTAGAGTGGAGAGGTACCTTAGAGTACACTCCCAGCAGAGTTATTTCATTTCTTAAATCTCAACGAATGGTTGAGAAGGGGTGTGACGCATATCTAGCTTATGTGAGAGATGTCAGTATTGATACCCCTACAGTTGAGTCAGTTCCAGTAGTGAGGCACTTTACAGAAGTGTTCCCAGCTGATCTTTCGGGCATGCCGCCCGATAGAGATATTAATTTTGGCATTAATCTATTGCCGGGCACTCAGCCCATCTCTATTCCTCTGTACCGTATGACCCTCCTGAGTTAAAGGAGCAGTTATAGGAATTGCTTGATAAGGGCTTCATTGGGCTCAGTGTCTCACCTTGGGGTGCTCTTGTCTTATTTGTGAAGAAGAAGAAGGATAGTTCTATGCGGATGTGTATTGATTACCTCTAGTTGAACAAAGTCACAGTGAAGAATAGGTATACATTTCCTCATATTGATGACTTATTTGATCAATTACAGGGTGCGAGAGTGTTTTCCAAGATTGACTTACGTTCAGGATATCATCAATTGAAGATTCATGAGCCAGATATCACGAAGACTGCTTTCAGGACCAAATATGGTCACTATGAGTTTCTTGTTATGTCTTTTGGGCTGACCAATGCCCCCAACAACTTTAATGCACTTGATGCACAGTGTGTTCCGGCCTTATCTTGACTCATTCATCATTGTGTTTAATGACGACATTCTGGTGTAGTCCCGTAGTCGGGAGGATCATGAGCAGCACATGAGGACTGCACTTCAGACCTTGAGAGAAAAGAAGTTATATGCAAAATTTTCAAAGTGTGAGTTTTGGCTAGACTTAGTGGCATTCTTGGGTCATATAGTATCGAGTGATGGGATCCAGGTGGATCTGAAAAAGATTGAAGCAGTGTAGGGTTGGCCAAGACCGTCCTCAACTATAAAGATCCGGAGTTTTCTTGGTTTGGCGGGGTATTATTGTCGTTTTGTAGAGGGATTCTCATCTACTGTAGCACCTATGACCAGACTGACCCGGAAGGGTGCTCCGTTCAGATGGACAGAGGAATGTGAGGAGAGCTTTCAGAAGCTTAAGACAACTTTGACTACAACCCACTATTGGTATTGCCTACAGGTTCAGGGTCTTATATTGTATATTTTGATGCATCGCGGATTGGTCTCGACACAGTGTTGATGTAGGACGACAGGGTGATTGCCTACACGTCCAGACAACTGAAGGTGCATGAAAAGAACAATCTTGTCCATGATCTTGAGTTAGCAGTTATTGTTCATGCCTTGAAGATTTGGCAGCATTATTTGTACATTGTTCCTTGTGAGATTTACACCAATCACCGGAGTTTGCAGCATCTGTTCAAGCAGAAGGATCTTAATTTGCATCAGAGGAGGTGGTTGGAGCTGCTTAAGGATTATGCTATCACCATTTTGTACCACACTGGGAAGGCCAATGTGATGGCCGATACTTTGAGTCGCCGGGCAGAGAGTTTGGGGAGCTTAGCATATCTACCAGCAACAGAGAGTCCCATGGCGTTGAATGTTTAGGCCTTAGCCAACCAGTTTGTGAGATTGGATATTTCTAAGCCGAGTCGAGTATTGGATTGTGTGGTCTCTCAGTCTTCTCTTTATGATTGTATCATGGAGTGTCAGTATGATGACCCCAATCTGCTTGTCCTTAAGGACACGGTCCAGCACGGTGAAGCTAAGGAGGTCACTATGGGAGATGATGGTGCATTGAGGATGTAGGACATGCTATGTGTGCCCAATGTATATGATTTGTGTGAGTTGATTCTCTAGGAGGCTCACAGTTCGCGGTACTCTATTCATCCGGGTGCCGCGAAGATGTATCAGGACTTGAGACAACATTACTGTAGAGGAAGATGAAGAAGGATATAGTAGAGTATGTGGCCCGATGTCTAAATTGCCAGCTGGTGAAGTATGAGCATCAACGGCCGGGTGGGTTGCTTCATAAGTTGGAGATTTCGGAGTGAAAATGGGAGTGGATCACAATGGATTTCTTTGTTGGACTCCCACGGACTCAGCGGAAGTTTGATACAGTTTGGGTGGTTGTGGATAGGTTGACCAAGTCGTCTCATTTCATTCTTGTGATGACTACTTATTCTTCTGAGCAGTTGGCTTGAATTTACATCCGTGAGATCGTTAGACTTCATGGCGTACCATTATTTACCATCTCTAACTTGGGTACACAGTTTACAACACGGTTCTGGAGAGCTGTACAGCATGAGTTAGGTACTCGAGTTGAGTTGAGCATAACATTTCACCCTCAGACGGACGGGCAGTCCGAATGCACTATTCAGATATTAGAGGATATGCTCCGTGCGTGTGTGATAGATTTTGGATGTGCTTGGGACCAGTTTTTGCCACTTGCGGAGTTTGCTTACTCAGCAGTTATCAGTCCAACATTTAGATGGCACCGTATGAGGTTCTGTATGGTAGGCGGTGTCGGTCCCCAGTGGATTGGTTCGAGCTAGGTGAGGCCAGATTATTGGGTACGGACTTGGTTCAGGATGCCTTGGAGAAGGTTTGCGATATTCATGGTTAGAGAACGGGTCTTGCTCCGGGTTTCGCCTATGAAGGGCGTTATGAGGTTCGGAAAGGGGGCAAGATGAGCCCAAGGTTTACTGGTCCCTTTGAGGTGTTGCAGCGAGTTGGGAAAGTTGATTACGAGCTTGCCTTACCTCTCAGCCTAGCAGGAGTTCATCAGGTATTCCACGTTTCTATGCTCTAGAAGTATCACGGTGATTCGGCTCGTGTATTGGACTTCAGCTCTGTTCAATTGGACAAGGATCTATCTTATGTTGAGGAGCTAGTGGCTATTTTAGACAGGCAGGTCAGAAAGCTAAGATCAAAGAACATTGCTTCCGTGAAGGTTCAATGGAGGGCACAGCCGGTCGAGGAGGTGACTTGGGAGACCGAGCAGGATATGCGCAGCCGTTATCCTCATCATTTCATCACTTCAGGTATGTCTTTATACTCGTTCGAGGACGAACGATTGTTTTAAGAGGGGGAGGATGTAATGACCCGGTCGGTTTCTTTGAGAGTTTTAGTCCCGATCCCCTATTTACTGCTTCTCCCATATCTATTTTCTGCTATTGTGACTTGCGTGAAGGTTTCGTTTTGGTTTTTGGAGTATTTTGGGACACTTAGTCCCTAAATGGAGGTTTAAGCCTTGGGATTTGGACCGTAGTCAGAACGGTGTGAAGACGACTTCGGAATAAAGTTCCATCGGTTCTGTTAGCTCCGTTAGGTGATTTTGGGCTTAGTGGCGTGTCCGTATTGTATTTTGGAGGTCCGTAGCTTATTTAGGCTTGAAATGACGAAAGTTGATTTTTGGAGTTTTGGACCGGTAGTGGAAATTTTGATATCGGGGTCGGATTCTGATTCTGGAAGTTGGAGTAGGTCTATAATGTTGAATATGACCTATGTGCAAAATTTGGGGTCAATCGGACGTGGTTTGATAGGTTTCGGCATCGGTTGTGGAAATTTGAAGTTTAAAGTTCTTTAAGTTTGAATTGGAGGGTGATTTGTGATTTTAGCGTTGTTTCACATGATTTGAGGGCTTGACTAAGTTCGTATGGTGATATAGGACTGGTTAGTATGTTTGGTTGAGGTCCCGGGGGGCCTCGGGTGTATTTCGGATGCTTAACGGATAGAAAATTAGACTTATGCAATTGCTGAAGCTGCTGTACCTGGTGTAATCGCACCTGTGCACATTGGGCCGCACAAGTGGAATTGGCCTTGTCCAGCTGGGGCCGAAGGTGCGGTGAGTGGTCCGTAGAAGAGGACGCGCAAAAGCGAAAGAGGAGCGCAGATGCGGGCTCGCAGAAACGGCCCTTGTTCGCAGATGCGGACTCAGTCCCTCTTAAGTGATTTTCGCACTTCCGATGGAATTTCCGCAGGTGCGGTTGAAGGCTCGCAGAAGCGAGTTTGCTGGGCATAAAAGAGGGGTTCCGAGAGTTAATTTCCCATTTCTATTTTGGGAGTTTGAGAGCTCGGTGGGAGACGATTTTTCGAGGCTTCTTCAAGGAAATTGTTGGGGTAAGTGGTTCAAACTCAAATTGGGTTATATTTCATGAATATATCGTTATTTTTGTCTTCTAATTTGGGATTTGAGTTGGAAATTTGGGGGAAAATGATAGAAACCTCATAGGCCATAATTTTCAGTTTTGGAAGGCGATTTGAGATCGGATTTGAGTGATTCTTGTATGGTTAGACTCGTGAGTGAATGGGAGTTCGTATTTTGTGACTTTTATCCGATTCCGAGACGTGGGCCCGAGTTGACTTTTTAGATCCCTCTGCATATTTGTTTTGAGACTACGGAACGGTATTTCGAGAGATCCCCCTGTACTACACATTTACGTTTGGGACTATGAGACGGTATCTCGAGAGATCCCTTGTTGTTATCTCTGTGTACTGAGCTGTTGTCTTCTATGATTTCATTCTTGTTAAATTTCAGTCTTTATTTTACTGCGGTATTTTATTCTATCTTGTTTTATTATATATATACCAGTAGGGCCCTGACCTGGCCTCGTCACTACTCGACCGAGGTTAGGATTGGCACTTACTGGGGTACCGATTGTGGTGTACTCATGCTACTATCTGCACATGTTTTCGTGTGCAGATCCAGGTGCTCTTTATCAGCCGCACTGTTAGTGAGCCGAGACAGCTTTGGAGACTTCAAGGTATATCTGCCGCGTCCGCAGACCTCGGAGTCCCCTTCTACTCTTCCCAATGTCCATTATCTTCTGTATTTTTCTTTTGATAGACTCTGATGTATAGAGACACTAGATTTTCCTTATGTAGTTTATGATTCACGGTGTTTCGGGTTTTGGAATTTTTGTGTATTTTTGAATAGTCAGTTATTGTACATGCCAAGCGGCATGGTACCCAGTTATGTTGTTATTGCTACAATTAGTTGTTAAATTTATATTTTCATTTCATTATTCCGCAAATGTTAGGCTTACCTAGTCGTAAAGACTAGGTGCCATCACAACATCATACGGAGGGGAAATTGGGTCATGACAAGTTGGTATCAGAGATCTAGGTTCATAGGTGTCGTGAGTCACAAGCTAGTTTATTAGAGTCTTGCGGATCGGTACGGAGACGTCTGTACTTATCTTCTGGAGGCTATGGAATTGTTAGGAAAATTTCACTACTTTGATTCCTTGTCGTGCGAAGATTGTTGACTTCAAAAATTCTAAACTTGTGTATTCTATTCTCTCACAGATGGTGAGGACACGTACAAGCGAATCTGATGACCAGGCACCCGCGCCCCCTGCTAGAGCCGCGAGAGGCCGGGGCCGGGGTAGAGGCCGAGGACGTCCACGTGGTGCAACCAGAGCACCCGCACGAGCTGCTACGGAGGAGCCCCCAGTAGCTCCAGCTGGAGGACAGACACATGAGGTACCTATTTCTGCATCAGCCCTCCAGGAGACTCTAGCCTAGTTTCTGAGCATGTTCATCACCTTAACTCAGACTGGATTGATTCCACTTGCTCCTGCCACATCTCAGGTCGGGAGAGGAGCACAAACTCCCATCGCTGGTACTCCAGAGAAGCGGGTTCATTCGACCAGGTTACAGAGATTGTACTAATGCAGCCGGTAGTTCTAGCTCAGCCTGAGGTTAGGACAGCAGCTTCTGAGGAGGAGCAGCTCAGACTTGAGAGGTACAAGAAGTACCACCTACCTACCTTCAGCGGATTGGCTACAGATGATGCTCAGGGTTTTCTAGAGGGGTGTCATTGTATTCTCTGTACTATGGGCGTAGCGGAGACGAGTGTGATTTCTTTTACCACCTTTCAGCTTAGAGGAGCAGCCTATCAGGGGTGGCGTGCTTATGAGTTAAGTAGTCCAATTGAGGCAGCTTTACTTACATGGACTCAGTTCTCGGATATGTTTTTTAGAGAGTATGTCCCTCAGAGCCTCAGGGATACATGGTGCGCAGAGTTTGAGCAGTTGCGCTAGGGATCTATGACTGTGTCAGAGTATACAGTCCGCTTCAGTGATTTGGCCTGACATGCACCGGCCTTGGTTGCCACAGTTCGAGATAGGGTTGGACGGTTTATTGAGGGACTTCACCCCAGTATCCGGATTAGTATGGCCAGGGAGTTGGAGATGGATATTTCTTATCAGCAAGTTATGAGTATTGCAAGGAGATTAGAGGGCATGCTTGCCAGGGATAGAGAGGAGATGGAGGCCAAGAGGTCTCGAGAGACTGGTTCATATTTTAGTGCTCGTGCCCCAGCAGCTCGCCATGGTAGGGGTTATGTGAGTCGCCCCGTTCATTCAGCTCTTCCAGCCTCCAGCGGTGTTCCAGGTCCTTCTAGGCCCCAGGAGCTTTATTATGCACCGCCAGTATCTAGTGTGCCTCCTGCTCGGGGTGCTACTAGCGGCCAGTCCAACAGACCTGGCCCGAGCCAGTCACAGCTGCCACGCCCTCCCAGAGCTTGTTTTGAGTGTGGTGACACTCGCCATATAATGAGGGATTGCCCCAGATTTAAAAGGGGTACACCTCCACAGACTTCTCAGCCACAACGTGCTCTACCGAGTCCTCAGGTTATGATTCCAGCACCAGCTGCCACCCCACCTACTCAGCCAGCCCGAGGTGGAGGTCGGGGAGGTAGAGGTCGCCCTAGAGTGGGAGGTCAGGACAGATATTATGTCCTTCCTGCTCGTACAGAGGCAATCACTTCTGATTATATCATTACAGGTATTGTCCAGGTCTGTCATAGAGATGCGTCAGTATTATTTGACCGAGGCTCTATATATTCTTATGTGTCCTCTTATTTTACCCTGTATTTGGGTGTATCTCGGTATTCTTTGAGTTTCCTTGTTTACGTGTCTATCCTGTGGGAGATTTTCTTATTATGGACCGCGTGTATCGGTCGTGTTTGACTGCTCTTAGTGGTTTTGAGACCAGAGCTGATTTATTATTGTTCAGCATGGTATACTTTGATATTATTTTAGGCATGGACTGGTTGTCGCCCCATTATGCTATTCTTGATTATCACGCTAAGACAGGGATGCTGGCTATGCCAGGTTTACCGCGATTAGAGTGGATAGGTACCTTAGAGTACACTCCCAGCATAGTTATTTCATTCCTTAAGGCTCAACGAATGGTTGAGAAGGGGTGTGACGCGTATCTAGCTTATGTGAGAGATGTCAGTATTGATACCCCTACAGTTGAGTCAGTTCCAGTAGTGAGGGACTTTACAGAAGTGTTCCCAGCTGATCTTTCAGGCATGCCGCCCGATAGAGATATTGATTTTGGCATTGATATGTTGCCGGGCACTCAGCCCATCTCTATTCCTCTGTACCGTATGGCTCCTCCTGAGTTCAAGGAGCAGTTACAAGAATTGCTTGATAAGGGCTTTATTCGACGTGTCTCACCTTAGGGTGCTCATGTCTTATTTGTGAAGAAGAAGAAGGATGGTTCTATGCGGATGTGTATTGATTATCGCTAGTTGAACAGAGTCACAGTGAAGAACAGGTATCCATTGCCTCGTATTGATGACTTATTTGATTAATTACAGGGTGCTAGAGTGTTTTCCAAGGTTGATTTACGTTCAGGATATCATCAGTTGAAGATTCATGAGCCAGATATCCCGAAGACTTCTTTCAGGACCAAATATGGTCACTATGAGTTTCTTGTTATGTATTTTGGGCTGACCAATGCCCCCAACAACTTTAATGCATTTGATGCACAGTGTGTTCCGGCCTTATCTTGACTCATTCGTCATTGTATTTATTGACGACATTCTGGTGTACTCCCGTAGTCGGGAGGATCATGAGCAGCACCTGAGGACTGCACTTCAGACCTTGAGAGAAAAGAAGTTATATGCAAAATTTTCAAAATGTGAGTTTTGGCTAGACTCAGTGGCATTCTTGGGTCATATAGTATCGAGTGATGGGATCCATGTGGATCCGAAGAAGATTGAAGCAGTGCAGGTTTGGGCCAGACCGTCCTCAGCTATAAAGATCCGGAGTTTTCTTGGTTTGGCGGGGTATTACTGTCGTTTTGTAGAGGGATTCTCATCTATTGCAACACCTATGACCAGACTGACCCAGAAGGGTGGTCCGTTCAGGTGGACAGAGGAATGTGAGGAGAGCTTTCAGAAGCTCAATACAACTTTGACTACAACCAAGTATTGGTATTGCCTACAGGTTTAGGGTCTTATACTGTATATTGTGATACACCGCGGATTGGTCTCGGCACAATGTTGATGTAGGATGGTAGAGTGATTGCCTACGCGTCCAGACAACTGAAGTTGCATGAAAAGAATAATCCTGTCCACGATCTTGAGTTAGCAGCTATTGTTCATGCCTTGAAGATTTGGCAGCATTATTTGTACGGTGTTCCTTGTGAGATTTACACCGATCACCGGAGTTTGCAGCATCTGTTCAAGCAGAAGGATCTTAATTTGCGTCAGAGGAGGTGGTTGGAGCTACTTAAGGATTATGATATCACCATTTTGTACCACCCTAGGAAGGCCAATGTGGTGGCCGATGCTTTGAGTCGCAGGGCAGAGAGTTTGGGGAGCTTAGCATATCTACCAGCAACAGAGAGGCCCATGGCGTTGAATGTTTAGGCCTTAGCCAACCAGTTTGTGAGATTGGATATTTCTAAGCCGAGTCGAGTATTGGCTTGTGTGGTCTCTCGGTCTTCTCTTTATGATCATGTCAGGGAGTGTCAGTATGATGACCCCAATCTACTTGTCCTTAAGGACACGGTCCAGCACGGTGATGCTAAGGATGTCACTATGGGAGATGATGGTGCATTGAGGATGTAGGGCAGGCTATGTGTGTCCAATGTATATGATTTGTGTGAGTTGGTTCTCTAGGAGGCTCACATTTCGCGGTACTCTATTCATCCGGATGCCGTGAAGATGTATCAGGACTTGAGACAACATTACTGGTAGAGGATGATGAAGAAGGACATAGTAGAGTATGTGGCCCGATGTCTAAATTGCCAGATTGTGAAGTATGAACATCAACAGCCGGGTGGGTTGCTTCAGAAGTTGGAGATTCCGGAGTGGAAATGGGAGTGGATCACTATGGATTTCATTGTTGGACTCCCACGGACTCAGCGGAAGTTTGATGCAGTTTGGGTGATTGTGGATAGGTTGACCAAGTTGGCTCATTTCATTCCTGTGATGACTACTTATTCTTCTAAGCAGTTGGCTCGAATTTACATCCGTAAGATCGTCAGACTTCATGGCGTACCATTATCTATCATCTCTAACCGGGGTACACAGTTTACAACACAGGTCTGGAGAGCTGTACAGCATGAGTTAGGTACTCGGGTTGAGTTGAGCACAATATTTCACCCTTAGACGGACGGGCAGTCCGAATGCACTATTCAGATATTAGAGGATATGCTCTGTGCGTGTGTGATAGATTTTGGAGGTGCTTGGGACCAGTTTTTGCCACTTGCGGAGTTTGCTTACATCAACAGTTATCAGTCCAGCACTCAGATGGCACCGTTTGAGGCTCTGTATGGTAGGCGGTGTCGGTCCCTAGTGGATTGGTTCGAGCCAGATGAGGCCAGCTTATTGGGTACGGACTTGGTTCAGGATGCCTTGGAGAAGGTTTGCGATGTTGCATTCATAGTTAGAGAGCGGGTCTTGCTCCGGGTTTCGCATATGAAGGGCGTTATGAGGTTCGGAAAGGGGGGCAAATTAAGCCCGAGGTTTACCGGTCCCTTTGAGGTATTGTAGCGAGTTGGGGAAGTTGATTACGAGCTTGCCTTACCTCCCAGCCTAGCAGGAGTTCATCAGGTATTCCATATTTCTATGCTCCGGAAGTATCACGGTGATTCAGCTCATGTATTGGATTTCAGCTTTGTCCAATTGGACAAGGATCTATCTTATGTTGATGAGCTAGTGGCTATTTTAGACGGGCAGGTCAGAAAGCTAAGATCAAAGAACATTGCTTCCGTAAAGGTTCAATGGAGGGGACAACCGGTCGATGAGGCGACTTGGGAGACCGAGCAGGATATGCGCAGTCGTTATCCTCATCATTTCACCACTTCAGGTATGTCTCTAGTTTGAAGTTTAAAGTTCTTTAATTTTGAATTGTAGGGTGATTCGTGATTTTAGCGTTGTTTCACGTGATTTGAGGGCTTGACTATGTTCGTATGGTGATATAAGACTGGTTGGTATGTTTGGTTGAGGTCCCGGGGGCCTCGGATGTGTTTTAGATGCTTAACGGATAGAAAATTGGACTTATGCAATTGCTGAAGCTGCTGCACCTGGTGTAATCGCACATGTGCACATTGGGCCGCACAAGCGGAATTGGCCTTGTCCAGCTGGGGCCGAAGGTACGGTGAGTCGTCCGCAGAAGCGGACGCGCAGAAGCGAAAGAGGAGTGCAGATGCGGGCTCGCAGAAGCGGCCCTTGTTCGCAGATGCAGACTCAGTCCCCTTTAAGTGATTTTCGTACCTGCGATGGAATTTTCGCAGGTGCGGTTGAAGGCTCGCAGAAGCGAGTTTGCTGGGCATAAAAGAGGGGTTCCGAGAGTTAATTTCCCATTTCGATTTTGGGAGTTTGAGAGTTCGGTGAGAGACGATTTTTCGAGGCTTCCTCAAGGAAATTGTTGGGGAAAGTGGTTCAAACTTAGATTGGGTTGTATTTCATGAATATATCGTTATTTTTATCTTCTAATTTGGGATTTGAGTTGGAAATTTGGGGGAAATTGATAGAAACCTCATAGGCCATAATTTTAAGTTTTGGAAGGCGATTTGAGGTCGGATTCGAGTGATTCTTGTATGGTTAGACTCGTGAGTGAATGAGTGTTCGTATTTTATGACTTTTATCCGATTCCGAGACGTGAGCCCGGGTTGACTTTTTAAGGACGGATTTCGAAATTTTTATTAAAATCTTGATTTTATTAATTAGATTAGTCTATTATAGTTGTATTTATGATATGTAATTATTTTTGGATAGATTTGGGCCATTCAGAGTTGGATATTCATGAAAAAGGTATTGTTACCGATTGATTGAGCTTGATTCGAGGTAAGTGGCTTGCTTAACTTTGCGTGGGGGAAATTCTAGTAGGATTTGTACTACTTTTGATATATGAGCGCCGTGTACGTGAGGTGACGAGTACGTATACGGGCTAATTGTGTAAAAAAACCCGATTTTTCTACTAAGTAATAACTTGATTTCCTCCTTATTTGAGTTCCATCAACATGTGTAGTATCCGACTAGATTAGAATAGCATGCCTACTTGCCTTAACTGTTTACTTGAACTACGTGCAGCATGTTTAGTGAATTTACATGTCTTTTCTTAACTGGTACTTAGGTTGAGCCGTAGAATTTCGTGCCGTAACTATTAAATTCTATTATTTGGCTGCATATCTACTTTGGGACTGCGGAACGGTATTTCAGGAGATCCCCATGTACTGTATATTTACTTTAGAACTACAGAACGATATTCCGGGAGATCCCCTTATACTGTATATTTACTTTGGGACTACGGAACGGTATTCCGAGAGATCCCCTTGTACTGCACATTTACGTTTGGGACTACGAGACTGTATCTCGGGAGATCCCCTGTTGTTGTCTCTGTGTACTAAGTTGCTGTCTTCTATGATTTCATTCTTGTTAAATTTCAGTCTTTATTTTACTGCGGTATTTTATTCTATCTTGTTTTATTATATATATACAAATAGGGCCCTGACATGGCCTCGTCACTACTCGACCGAGGTTAGGCTTGACACTTACTAGGTACCGATTGTGGTGTACTCATGCTACTCTCTGCATATATTTTTCGTGTGCAGATCCAGGTGCTCCTTATCAGGTGCACTGTCAGTGAGCCGAGATAGCTTTGGAGACTTCAAGATATATCTGCCGCGTCCGCAGACCTCGGAGTCCCCTTCTACTCTTCCCAATGTCCATTATCTTATGTATTTTTCTTTTGATAGACTCTGATGTATATAAACACTAAATTTTTCTTCTGTAGTTTGTGATTCACGATGTTCCGGATTTTGGAATTTTTTGTATATTTTTGAATAATTGGTTATTGTACATGCCAAGCGGCATGGTACCCAGTTATGTTGTTATTGCTACAGTTAGTTGTTAAATTTATGTTTTCATTTAATTATTCCGCAAATGTTAGGCTTACTTCGTCGTAGACACTAGGTGCCGTCACGACGTCATATGGAGGGGAAATTGGGTCGTGACAACAATAAGTTTTATGTAGAATTGATTTTGTTGAGTTAAATTAGGAGTGATACATGCTAATTGTTCCTCTTTCCGTTATTAAATAGCTGGAGTCCCCTATTTTTAGGCGAAATTCCGCTACTGTATTCATGAATATAGTAGCACGAATATAGCGAATATAGTCGCACAACTGGACTCCCCTATTTTTAGACGAATTCTGCTACTGTATTCATGCGAATACAACTAATACAGTCGCGTAACAACTAAATAGTAGGTATATGAAATAATTATGCATATATTAGCTATAAGAAGTTAATAGCCACTAAACAATAGTGGTTTATGAAAATTTCTCAATAAAAAACCATCAATACCCTAAGAATATGCTTTTAGCAATGGGCTTATGCCCCGCGATTTTTTCGTTCTCCAGATTGTCTCAATGAATTTTTACTATATCTCGCCCTAAAACTCGTCTCAAAAATATCTTTTAAAATATTAATACGTTGGTTTCATTTTATATTTTATATGACAATCTTTTTATTTTCGTGTATTTTAAAAAAATTAAATACTAGCATTCATTCCCTTTGATTTTTTTATTCTACAACTTTAAAAGTGTCATCCCATTTTAGTTTTAGTTGTAGGGTAAGTTTTTCGGAAACTTCTAATATTTGCAATTTTTTTTTATATCAAATCAACTACTGTTGTATAAAATAAAGCGGGTTGAATCACTTTTTTTCTGACTCACTTATTTATTTATTTCATCGAAAACCACAAGCATTTTCCATTTTTCCTTCTATTTAATGGGTAACGGAGAAGACAGTTGGGAGGCGTTTTTGAATGCTGTCGACAACTTCAAGGAGTTCGATATATATATATATATATATATAGCGGGCACTACTTAAACAGTAGTAGAAGTCTCCACCCTCAACTAGGGTTTGTCATCTTCCTCTCTCATAACTGCTTTTTCCTTACACAGAGGGTGACAGAAACAAGGAGAAGTAGTAGAAGGAGATGGGAAGGCCACGGTGTTATTTGGACATAAGCATAGGAGGAGAGCTCGAAGGAAGAATAGTTGTGGAGCTTTACAATGATGTCGTACCTAAAACTGCTGAGAATTTTAGGGCTCTTTGTACTGGTGAAAAGGGTATTGGTCCTAACACTGGTGTTCCCCTCCATTACAAGGTGCTCCTCCCTTTTCTCTCTCTCTCTCTCTCTCTCTCTCTCTATATATATATATATATATATATATATATATATATATATATATATATATATATATATATATATATATATATTATTTATTTATTTGTTTATTTATTCTTTCTTTGCACGCATGTTTCCAGATCCCTGGTCACTAATGGATATGAAATTACATATACCCTTTTGGAGTTCTGAACTGATAACAACTTTTAATTATTGGGTCGCTCTTGTTTTTCTTGTAACAAGTATATATTCTATCAAAGTTTGAATTTTGTGGCGTTTTGTGTTGTGTAAAGCCGAGTTTCTATCAGAAACAACTTCTTTATTCTCTCGTGCAGGCTAAGGTTTGCATATACACTAGCCTCCCTGGACCCCACTTGTGCGATTTTACTGGTTTGTTGTTGTTGTTGTTGTTTGTGTTGTGTAAAGCTTGTTTCTTGATCTGAGTAAAACTGCTGAATAGACTAAGAAATTGCCGGTGAACCTTTTCAAGATTCTTGGTGCTGTGAACTGCCAATGGAAATGAAATTGGATATAACCATATGAATTTCAGCAGGAATGAAAGCTTTTAATTCATGGGACTTCTATTTGATCAGTCTTTTCTTGCTTATCGGAAGTATACACTGTATAAAGACTGAGTTATGCGGTAAAGTCTATTGTGATTTATGTCGTGTGAAGCTTGTGTATTGTTCTGAAAGGTTTTAAAGGGGCTGAATAGATTAAGAAATTGTGACTGAATTTCTTTTCTTTCATTGGTTAGTATGGTTCTATTAATTCTCTTGTAGAAAAATTGGGTCTTTCTACCTCTACTTTAGCGTCCCTACATTTGCTCCTCCAAGCGGATTGCAAGCTATTTTGTACTTTTGAATTAGGTGTTCTATTTTGATAAATTTAATAGCCATTTATTCTAAGACCTCATCTAGTGGTTCTATATGGATATTGTCCATTGTAGATCTCAATACAACTTTTTGACTTCTCTTGCACTCCTAACAAATTAGAACTTTTTTTTGGTTTCAAAATTAATTGCAGCATAAGTGTCTACAAATATCTGCTTCCATTCTGCAGGATGAGATTTCGTCTGACTATTACTATTTGCTTCTCAACTAGAAAGAAATGAGAATTTTGTTTTATGTCAAGAACTTATGAATGTTTGCTTCATTGCTGGGGAGGATGAAAATGTTTTCCCTTCCTGCTAGAAAATGATGAAATATTATTTGAGTGCTATTTATCGCTGGCTTCTCACAGATTTGGAAATTAACTGTCTGCTAATTGCTCTGCACTGGTGAATTAAGGAACTTTATTTAATTCACTTGATTCCCTCGAGAAGATCACTTTTGCAAGGTTTTTGAATTTTGACAGCGGATGCTCTTAAGCTCTTGGTTTTTGTACTCTAGAAATCCCTTTTTGTCAAGTACATTTACTGTGTAGTAGATAGTCAAGTTGGATTTAGATATGCTGCTGATTGCTTGTATATGGTCAAAGAGGCTTGGTATATGATATTGAAGTTTGTCTTTGGCAACTGGTTTTTTGCTCCTTATCTTTGAGTATATTGAAAGGGAAGATTTAGATAAATGCTTCACCTATCGTTGAATTCATGATTAACACTTTACAAACCTTTCAGGGAGTTCGTTTTCATCGTGTGATTAAGAGCTTCATGGTACAAGGTGGTGATATTTCTGCTGGCGATGGTACTGGGGGAGAATCTATCTATGGGCTAAAATTTGAAGATGAAAATTTAGAATTGAAGCATGAAAGAAAAGGAATGTTATCTATGGCTAATGCTGGGGCTAACACCAATGGATCTCAGTTTTTCATCACAACTACTCGAACATCCCATCTGGATGGAAAACATGTAGTTTTTGGGAAAGTAATCAAAGGAATGGGGGTTGTTCGTTCTATGGAACATGTGACTACTGGTGATAATGATTTCCCAATGGTAGATGTCAGTATAGCGGATTGCGGAGAAATTCCTGAGGGGGCTGATGATGGTATTGCAAATTTTTTCAAAGACGGAGATCTATATCCTGATTGGCCTGCTGATCTTGACAACAATACTGATGATATCTCTTGGTGGGTCACCGCCCTTGAGGCTATTAAGGCATTTGGTAATGAAAATTTTAAGGTATTAATTTTACAACAACATCATGCGATTAACTGTTGCACACCCTTGCTTCTTTTTCTCATTGACATTTGACTATATTTTTTTTAGCTATCTTTCTAATGTATGCCAAGCTTCTTCCTGTAGAAACAAGATTACAAGATGGCTCTTAGGAAGTATCGAAAAGCTTTGCGCTATTTGGATATCTGCTGGGAGAAAGAAGAGATAGATGAAGGTTGGCATTGCAAAATCTTCGTAACTTGATTGGCTCTGAAACATATATATCTGCTTGTGAAATAGGGATATGCTGTAGAAACTGTTGCCATATGACTTGTAACTTTGCTAGTGTCTGCTTGTTTCTTGCAGACAGGAGCGCATATTTGAGAAAGATGAAATCACAGATATTTACCAACAGTTCGGTGAGTCCCCACTCTACTGCTTTTGGTTGTTGCTCTACTGAAGTTACATTGTAGGCAATAATTAGGGTTTTCCTTGTTGGTAACAATCCCCTACTCTGATTTTTGTTACAAATGGCGGTAGTAAATTTTAACTACATCAAGATCATTTCAGAGATGAGGGGGGACTAAGCAAAATAAAGTCCATTATTCTGATTTTTGTTACAAATGACGGTAATATAGTTTTACTATGTCAAGATCATTTCAGGATGGTAGAGGGACAGAGCAAAATAAAGTCCATTATTATGATAAATATATCAATTCCTTTTAATTGCGCTTTCCTCTTTATCTTAGTTCCACTTTGTTTTCACGTCTTATAATTGCTTCATTGCTTAATGCATGTTTGTCTTTAATTGAGACCACATGTTTCTAATTTCATCACTTGAGTTGAACTTCAACCATTGCTTCATGAATCCAGTTGTCAAGCTTTCTAACTTCATATTAGTTTGCCGATTAACCAACCAAACCACATAATTGATATTTGTCATGTATAACCAGGCTTGTAAACTAAAGCTGGGAGATCTGAAGGGAGCACTCCTAGATGCTGACTTTGCAATGAGGGACGGAGAAAACAATGCGAAAGCTCTATTTCGTCAGGGGCAGGTTAGTATCTATCAAGGGTTTTTGGTTTCTGCAGCAGCTTTGATCATCTTAACTATCCAATAACCTGTTTGTTATTTTGGGTGTTGGACTGGTTGATATAAATTAGATTGCAAGCCTTTTCGCTCTAGTGCTGAGCAAGCACTACCCAAGTATGGAAGTAATAGATATATATACCTAACAGCTTTACAATCTAACTTGAGTGGTTTCTGCTTTTCTTGATAAAGGAGTTGTTAGTGGTCTACAAAGTTGAACGCACCTTATTTTGGCACTTGCCGGTGATTAATTTTTCCAACTGATGGTTCTCTAGATTAATAGTGTGGTAGGGCATGGATATCTTAGTTCTCTTGGCACTGATTAGGGTGTTCATTATTTGGTTAAACCTGTAAGTACCACTGTAAGCAGCTAGTGTTGCAAATTTTTTCTCTCAAAAGTTTCAGAAGGTGCAGGGATGTGTCATTCTTGTGGTTTCTGGTGCTTATTCTGGAGATTATTTTGCTATAAAAGCTTGTTGAAAATGTGAGCTATTCGACATGTTCATCGACGGTTAAAAAGGCAACATTTCTTTTGTTTTGGGGTGTTTTGGGGGGGGGGGGGGGGGTTGGTCAAGGTATGGTTAGTGTTAAGTTGCATGTATCTGCTGTTTAATCGCAATTGTCGTAGCTGCTTTTTAGCTTTTATATGTCATTATGGCTACAGTGGTTGGTCACCCATGTTTACTCACAGCTTTCTGTCACTCCTTACAATGGCTCCTCTGTCCTCTTCAATAATGTATGTCTTACTTGACCAATCAGGCTCACATGGCTCTTAATGACATAGATGCTGCAGTTGAAAGTTTTATGAAAGCGTTGGAACTGGAGCCAAACGATGGTTAGTGAGATTTCCATAGTTTGTTTTGTATTCATTTTCTGGTTAATCTGTTAACCTTTTTTTTCTTCCTTTACATCGGAGTATTCACTTTAAACTGTGATAAGAGCTAGTAGGTTTGGACATGTTTTTGTTACCAAACTGGAAGTAACACCGACTGGAACAATAATTATCAAAAAATGTTAAACTGTGATGTGATACCCTTAGGTGAATGTAAGGACGTGTTTACTTTAATGTTGTAAGAATTGTTTAATTATATCATAGGTGGCGTGATTAGCTCCATGAGAACAGTAGTGATAGCTGGATGGGGATAAACAGTAGTAATTGCTTAATTACACTTGTAGGTCATTTTTTCTATAGTTTGACTTATTTCGACATGAATTTTCAGGAGGAATAAAAAATCAGCTTGCTGCTGCTAAAAAGAAGGTTAGCATATGGGACTCAGCTGTTGTTAAACACATACCAACATTAGTTTTTTCCTCGGGCAGTAGGAGCATATTTGTCATACACTTATTTTCGTTTCTTTCTTTTTCCTTCTGATAGATTGCTGATAGACGTGACAAGGAGAAAAAAGCATATGCCAGAATGTTCCAAAAATAGTTGCGGTTCAATTAATACTTATCATTCTGGGAGTTGCTTATGCTTTTCTGAAACGGGATAGTTTATGCCTTGTTTAGATACATTGGTCCTGATCTATGCACTGAACTGATTTTATATGAACTGCTCAGGCTATTCTTGGTTACCTTCAACCAATTAGCGGAAGGGGTTTTGTGGTTGTTACTAATCAGCTGTTAATAAGAAATAATTATGAGCATCACCTATCCAATCTCTGTTGTCATATATTTCCCTAACATAAGATGAGGTAACTGGTATGTAACTTAACTGCAAATGGTGAGGGCGTTTGACCTTTGCTTTATCGGCTGTTGAAAATCTCGGCTCACAATACATAATGTTATTTTATCTCTATATTTCTTTTGACACGCAAAAGGAGAAGAGAAAAAAATGAGGAGGGCCATGTCGTCTGTTGGTCTTACAAGTTCTAAGCCTGTCCTCTTTTCCTGTTGAGATGTTCAATTTTCTTGAGACTATGCTAGCATTTGAACATAGATTTGATTGAAATTTAAAAAAAGAGTTTTTGAAGTTGTTAGAAAAATAATTTTTGAAAGTTGAAGTTGTGTTTGGACATGCATTTTATTTGAAGAAAAGTTGAAGTTTTGTGAATGGAAAAAATATTTTTATCCAAAAACTAACCCTAAATCAGTTTTTAGGAACTTGAAAATTTTTAATTTTTTTCCCCCAAAATATTATCATATTTTATAAACAAATAATTTTTTCAATTTGTTTTTTGGAAAAATGAAGCCAAAATATATGGGCAAATGGGAGCTATATCTATAGCAGTTTAAAGGGTAGGAAAAAGAATAGCTGGTGAGTTGTGTCTTAGAACTAGCTATTAGCACTAGTGTTTTGGTTCAAAAAATTTGTATGATCAGCCTTTTAGGGATAGAAACAAAAGCGTCTAACAAAACCAAGAATGAGAGTCCTTTTTCCCGCTTGTACAGGTTTCTTCTGCGCACAAAAGAGAGTAAAAGGAAAAAAAACAAATGCTTCAGTATAGAGTGCAGTTGTTGTACCCACCTTTTTGTGGAAAAAACAATGAGGTCCTATTTCGGCAGAACTGCTTGTTGGTTCAGTCAAAGATAAAGTTCCAATACGCTGCTGCTGAAGAAAACAGGGAAATGCAATTTGTTTGGACTTATTTTAAAATTGGATGTTAAAGATATTAAACCAAGAAATTATTTGGATCAAGAGCTGTACTATCTGCTAAGAATAAAGAATACGCTTGTTCTTTAATTGAGAGGTTGTCGATTATTTCCTCGTAGGTGCTTTAGAAATTTGCTTTCCCTTGTCCTCGGACAAAATTTCCCTTAAGAAACAGAGAAAAGAAAGAAAAAGTTTATCTGTTTGAGACTGTTCCTCCTAATTTGATGTCATTATTACACCAAGGAAAAGTTTATTGTCGATAAAAATTAAATCATTGTTATGCCCATTTTCCCAGCCGACTTCTGTATTCAGTTCCAAAAGCATTATTTCACAGCTATTTTCGCACCAAATGATGGATTATCAGTTTTTCTCGATAAACATCCCACTAAACCAAAAATAAGTTACAGTTGCTTTGACTTCTAAAGGCCTTACAAATTGTAGCGGAAAACTTCAAAGTCAAATTGTTGACATATTTATCTTTAAAAAGAAAAATTTAAAAACTAAAAAGCAGATGAAGAAGCTTAAACCCTGCAACAAGTTCAATCTAGAATGTCAATTTGCAACGAGAAATGGGCACTAATTTACGGTTGATTTACAACGTAATGAGCAAATTATATATTTAAAGGCTGAGTTGCAAGTTGGAATATTCTAATTTTCTGCTTTAATGTTGATGTTACATTGATACGCTCTCTGTGCTTTTTATCTATCACTTTAGTAAAACAAATTTGTTTCTCAACATATTTGTCACTATAGAATAAATAGACATCATTAATTTATCTCAAATTCCATCTTTATTGCTCCAAGAAGGAATATAGTCATCAATTACGCAGGGAGATACAAGAGAAATTAATCCAATACCCCTTATAAGTTATAATTAACACTATTAAGTGAGTGTTTTAGTGGACCATGAACTAAACCGCCACTGCTTATTGAGAGACTCGAACCTAGGGGTGGTACGTGGGCTGGTCCGGTCCCTAAACGGGCCAAGTGGGCCGGACTCGTGGGCCACAGTTTTGAGCCAGTCCCTAAATAAACGGGCTTAACGGTCCCGGGCTAAACGGCCTGTTTGTAGAAACCGGCTCGGGACCGGACACACGAACTCATGGTCTCGGGCTAAACGGGCCGGGCCCGCGGGATAAAATGGGCTAAGTGGGCTCAACGGCTAAATAGTGATTTAAAAAAAATAAATTTAATAGAAATTATAGACAAAAAGATGTTAAAAAAATATCTAAGGCAATGCCTTGTAAATTTATTATAGAATTGTGACCTAAATTTTTTAATTCAAATTTAAAGACAAAAATATTGTAAAAAGATATTCAAAGCAATGCCTTGTAATTTTATTATAACATTAAAAAAAATGACAATATCTTTCTTAGTCTTCCTCCCCCCTATGGAATGAGCACAACAATGTGCTAATACCACTATTGAAAAGAAAAAGAAACTAATCAAGATGTGCCAAAATACAAGTTACATAATACATACTAATTTTTGATCATACAAGTTACATGGTATCTCTTACAAACTTCATAAATCCTTCAAGGTTCGGAGGAAGTTCCGTTGGTGGTGGCGGAAAAGTAACTTGGTCATCGTCGCTTCCATCGTCGGACGAAGCAGCATCCTCAACAAGTTCAGCTAGCATTTCTTCGTAAGCTTCATCTTATTCTGGTTGTGATTCACCAAGTCTAAAATTTCTTCTTTCCGAACGGATCCAATCTCTAAAAAGTACCGATTTTTCTAAGCTCTCGCTCATAGACGCTCTATAATCACCGAGTTGAAGTCTTGCTTGACTGAAAGCGCTCTCCGATGCCACTGTTGAAGCTTGAATAGTTAAAATATCCCGGGCCATCCTTGAAAGGATCGGGAAGTATTTTTCTTTTTCTTTCCACCATTGCAAAATATTAAAGGAGCTGTCGGGATTCACTTCCTCAATTTGCTGCGACAAATAAACTTAAGCTCATTTAGTTATGAAAAATCATTAATACTATAACCAAAAGAACCCCTAAACCCTGCCCAAGCCCTAAATGCTCTTACTTCCGCAGTTCTTTTAGATGATTGAGAATCAGAAGAAGAAGGAGTTGGAACATTTGGTCTAGCATTATTTAATGCAACTTGATAAGCATTATAAATTGTTTGAGCATTTATTTTAATTGAGACTATTGCTTCCGGAAGTTTAGGCAACTCATCATCTTCAACTGCTAAACCATTATAAACTGTTTCATATTAAAATTAAGGACCTCCTAATTTCATACAAGGATTTAACAAAGCACCAACATCATAAATATGGGGAATAGGGAAAAAAATATTTTTAAAACTTTTTTCTCATAGAATCAATAGCAAGTTTATAAATTTCCACACCCTTTGAAAAATGAGCAAAAAGATTTGCAAGTTCTGCAATATAAACTAAACAATTAGAAATAGTAGGATAATATTGCCCAGAAAATTCATTTGTAGCAATATGAATTTTTTCTAAAAAATCAACAAGCATTTTAATATTAGACCAATCCCCATTCGTAAGGTACTCATCATCATCACTTACATGTGCATTAAACGTTGAGTTTATGGGGTTTCTATATTCATATGCAACAATCAAACTTTCATATATGTAATTCTATCTAGTTGGACAAGGTTTAGGAACCTTTTTTTCTTGTATGCCACATTCATCGCATCTTTTAAAATATTCTCTAAGTTTACTTCTACAGTTTGAATGAAAAAGCCAGTTAAGAGCCATTTTAACCTTTTCAATTTGAATATTTAAAATTCTCATACCATCACCCACAATTAAATGGTAAATATGACAAATACATCTAATATGAAAAATATTACTAAATGCTGGATTTAGTGTAGTGGTAATCAAGTCTATAGCATTTGTGTTATTAGTAGCATTATCCATTGAAACCGACATTATTTTATCACTAATGCAAAAATATCTGCAAATATCCGTAACTATGCTAGCAATATACTGCCATGTGTGACGTGAAGCAATTATTCTATAAGCAATTATGCGCTTTTGCATTATCCAATCCTTATCAATCCAATGACTGGTAACAGTAAGGTAATCACAGTCGTTGCCACTTCTACCAATATCAGTTGTAATAGCAACACGGCAATTTATATGAGTAAATAAATAGCGCAAATATTGTTCATATTCATGCTTATATTTAAAAATATCGCTCTTTACGGTTGTGCGAGGAAAACATTTATAAGTAGGATTAAAAAATTTTCTAATATAATGCACAAACGAAAGGTCAGAAGGAAAACTATAGGGTAAGCACATAACAATTACCATTTTTTGCCAATTCTTCCCGATTTTTTTTGGTTCATAATATAAAATACCACCGGTAACAGTGTTAATTCTCGGTTGAAATTGATTTGAACCGGTACTAGGGTCAGTCTGACTAGGACTAGGTACACTTTTTCCCTCGGCCAAAGCTTTCAGACGTTCATATCTGACTCTATCTTTAGGGTATTGTTTTATGTGTCTAGTCAAAGTTTTCGTCCCCCCGCAATCCAAAATATTTAAAAGCTTATTCTATACCACAAGTTTTACAAATGATTATTTTCTAAATAGCCAACGACTATTTTTTAAAGCCCAACAACTCTTTTTTTAAATAGCCAAACGACTATTTTTAAAAAAAAAATTACCGTTGGGCCCGTTTGGCCCACCAAGGGACTGGTCCGGTCCCGGTCCTAACGGCTCCTACTCATGATCCGTCCCACGAGACCTGTCCAAGCCCACCTCTAGCGATTCTACTGGTCCCGACCCACTTAGCCCACTTAACCCGCGGTCATGGACCGGTCCCGGACCCGGATATGGACCGACCCACTTGCTACCCTTACTAGAACCCTAACGTGGAAACTTCGAATACGAAACTGGGTTCTCTTCTAGCCACCTATAAAACATGTTTAATAGAGAAAGATATGAACTCTTGGAATATCTCAAGTGTAGAACCGACCATTAAATATGCTAATTAGTCTAAAGGGTCCTCGGTTTATGTCAGTAACCATTTTAAAAATTCTTAACGTTTATTAGCGAAAATGGCGTTTTGGTGGTGGGCTGCAGATATAGTTAATTACCAAGTCTCTCATATAAAATACGAGAATGTTGAAAATGACAATGAAGCGCATTTTGCACTAATATTCCTGTCTCACCAACCAACTTCATGAAAAAATTGACTCATTTTCGTCTCTCTCATTTCCTAATTAGTCATAGTTTTGTACTTGCCTAGTTGCCCTCCTATATATTTAGCCCATTCATTTGGCTCTCTCATCAACACCATCAATTCCATTTCTATTCTCTTCGTTGGCAAAGCAAAGAACTATTTTTTTAAAGGAAAATGGCTTTGGCAAATGCAGAAGCAATTTTGTTACTTGTAGTGTTCTATTTCATGTTTGGCATTTGTTTGGCCAACTTTAACTACACTTGGGGTCCGGGAAACTGGAATAAAACCAATTGCCCCTATGGTAATAATCACCCAAATGCTACTCAAACCTCAAATAAATTCATTGTTGGTGGTTCCGAAAATTGGCATTACGGCTTCGACTACATGGATTGGGCTCGCAAGAATGGCCCTTTCTTTGTCAATGACACATTAGGTACGTCTTATTTTATTTAAAAATTAAAATTTCTCTTTTTACATAACTCATCACTTATAATTATATGCACGCGCACACACATATATAGAATTTAACTTATATATACATTTATATAAGTGTACTATCTGAATCTGTTGTAGAAAGTATATAATATAACTTATTTTACAGGTTATTAATCCCATTTTCTATAGACGATTACTTGTCTTTTTCTTTTATGTGACCTCAAATTATTTTATATTTTTAATATATTGAAATTAAACTCATATTTGTAAACCAAAATATGGTGCATGTATTATTTGCTGGTTAACTTTAAATTTTGATTTCGCCTCTAACTGTATGATACAGTTTTCAAGTATGATCCGCCAAATCCAAATGGCGGGTTTCCACACAGTGTATACTTATTACCAAACTATTGGAGCTTCATCAAGTGCGACTTCCGAAGGGGTAAAAGGATAGCAGATCCAACCAAGGGTGCAGGTGAAGGATTTGAGTTCGTGTTGAAGAAAATGCAGCCTTATTATTTTGCCTGTGGAGAGCATGAGGGAATCCATTGCAACAATGGAACAATGAAGTTTGTTGTGATGCCACTCAAACGTTGGCCTAATTTCTAAGTTGGCGATTACATCTTGCAGGCTTTTGCTTCAAACTTGTAGGAGAATGCCGACCAAATACAGTACTGTCATTTTGTTTGGAATAAACTAACGTCTGTTACACTTTGTAGATTTTGGAATTTCATTTTTAATTTTATTGTGATTGAGTTTTGATTAAAGAGGCGCTATAATAAGATATATCTGTAGCTATTACATGCTCCGATATTTGCATTGTTGGCAAATTAAAGTCTTCCATATATTTGAACTTGGCATTTGAGTGACAAAATTTGTTTAAACAACAATCGAATATAATTGTCACCTTCTAGCAGAGACGCCCCAGAAATTAATGTAGCTTATCCTAGTGCTGTCTTTCCATTGCACCAAAATAGATCGAGGCACTATAGCTTTCTCCTCGATAAGACTATATATATAGTAGCTGATGTTTTCTTCTTTCTCTTTTTATGTGATAGTAGGATATTCTCTTGGATAGTTTTGCTTTTGTATGTTATATACACTTCAGTGTAAGATTACAAGATTCGAAAAATTTCTTTACATTCTTTTACGTAAATACAGGTCAAGTCTTTTCATCTTTCACTTGAGTGAATGTTTGCCACCTGAATTGAGTAATTTGTTTAGACAGCATTTAGACTTCTTAAGAAGAGATAAATGGAAAATTAGGAGGAAAAATTATCCAAAGATGTAATTATGGCCAATATTTTGGCTAATGCAGTCCATCTCACATAAGCATAAGCATCTTTGCAAAGTGTAGACTTTGTTGGCAATATTCTTTGGGACCCAAAAATATTGCATTATGTGGTGGACATCATTTGCACAAGTTGTATCACTTCTTTTACACCTAAGAGGCCAATACTTTTTTGCTTATAAAAGGAAAGGCAATTAGTTCATTTTAGACACACCAACAAGACTTGTCTTCAATTCTTGTTTCTTCCTTTCTTCCTTTATTAAGAGTGTTTTGTATGAGAGTTAGTGTTGGGAAGCACTTGTGTGAACCCTTTCTTTGGAGTGATCTTGTGAGGTTATTCTCTTAGGGTATTTGGGATTAATTAGAGTGTTTACTCTAATTTTGTACTCTCTTTTGTACTCTTATTGTTATAGTAAATTGCTCCTCTCCGCTTGTGGACGTAGGTCACTTTGACCGAACCACGTTAAATTTGTGTCTTCTTTATCTACTTTAATTGTCGTTGTTATCAACTTCCATTGTCTTTGTTATTTCCATTATACCGTTGTTTGACTATATTCCGCACTACGCGAGTTCCCGATCCTAACAAATTGGTATCAGAGCCGGATCTAACCGGGTTAGTTTCACTAGCCAAAATGACTCTAATAAAGACCTATGTTGAGAAATTTAACCGAAGTGCAAACTTCAAAATGTGGCAATTAAAGATGGAAGTTATCCTAATTCAGGATGACTTAGACTTGGCATTGCAAAGAAATGAGAAGAAGCCGGATAAAATGACGGATGAGGAGTTTGCCGTCATAGATAAAAGGGCAAAAACAGGTATCATTTTAAATCTCTCAAATGTGGTTTTACGTGAAGTTTCTATAGAAACCACAGCCAAATGCATGTGGAAAAAATTGAAAACCTTATATATGAAGAGGACCGTGGAAAATAGACTTTACCTGAAGCAGAAATTTTATACAATTCGTATGGGTGAAGGTACCTCTATTCTCTCTCATCTTGACACCTTTGATTCCATTCATATGGATTTGAGTAATATAGATGCTGATATTAAAGATGAGGATCAAGCCGTGTTACTGCTTTGTTCTCTATCCCCATCTTTTAAATATATAAGAGATACTATGCTTTATACAAAGGATAATATCTCTTATAAGGATATTAAATCTATCTTAAAATCAAAAGAACAGATAGATAGTGATATTACTGGGGAAGCTAGTGGAACTCAAGCGGGAGTTGGCTTGTTTGTTAGGGGCAAATCCGACTCCAATCCCAGATCCAATAATTTAGAGTGTCGCTATTGTCATAAGAAAGGTCATAATATCTCTGAATGATATAAACTGAAAAATAAAAAAAAGCATAAAGAAAAAAAAAATGAGCACAAAAATACTGACACCGCCGAAGCTAGTATAACAACTGATGAGATCGAGGGAATTATATTTTTAGCAACTGAAACTAGTTTTAGATTAGACAATGAGTGGATTTTAGATTCCGGTTGTTCATATCATATGTGTCATAGCAGGGACTTATTTTCTACATATGATTCAGTTGCAGGTGGAGTTGTCCAACTGGGTAACAATGTTACTTGTAACGTTATTGGCAAAGGTATAATTCGGGTCTGAATGCATGATGATGTGGTGAGAACTCTCACCGATGTTAGATATGTTCCTGAGTTGAAGAAAAAACTCATATCTTTGGGCACTTTAGAATCCCTCGGGTGCAAATTCACTAGTGAAGGTGGAGTTTTAAATTTTTTTCAAGATGCTCTTGTGATCATGAAAGCACACAGATCTGGTTCGTTGTATACTTTATTGGGCTCCACTGTTATAGGCCCTACTACAATTTCGGTATCAAACAACTTGTCTGATTTTGATGGCATTAAATTTTGACATATGCCCATTGGGGCTTTTGCGGAGAAGGTGGAGCAAATTTACTATATCAGCCAAAATTATGCCAAGGTGGAGATTTGTAATTATGGCCAATATTTTGGCTAATGGAGTTGATCTCACATAAGCATAAGCATCTTTGCGAAGTGTATATTTTGTTGGTAATATTCTTTGGGACCCAAAAATATTGCATTATGTGGTGGACATCATTTGCACAAGTTGTATCTCTTCTTTTACACATAAGATGCCAAGACTTTTTTGCTTATAAAAGGGAAGGCAATTAGTTCATTTTAGACACACCAACAAGACTTGTCTTCAATTCTTGTTTTTTCCTTTCTTCCTTTATTAAGAGTGTTTTTGTATGAAGTTAGTGTTGGGAAGCACTTGTGTGAACCCTTTCTTTGGAGTGATCTTGTGAGGTTATTCTGTTAGGGTATTTGGGATTAATTAGAGTGTTTACTCTAATTTTGTACTCTCTTTTGTACTTTTATTGTTATAGTAAATTACTTTTCTCCGCTTGTGAACGTATGTCACTTTGACCGAACCACGTTAAATTTGTGTCTTATTTATCTACTTTAATTGTCGTTGTTATCAACTTCCATTGTCTTTGTTATTGTCATTATACCGTTGTTTGACTATATTCCGCACTACCCGAATTTCCGATCCTATCAAAAGAAAAAACAGAAAAAAGATAAATATGAATACTACATACTGGCCAAAAAGAGAGCCACATCACTTTACTATATAGCAGTTCGTACTAGACAATGACAGCCTAACTATTTTGCTTGTGGAGAGCACGTACGATGGCATTCACTGCAAAAATGGAAACATGAAGTTGGCGGTTATGCCACTTATACGTTGTCGGTCGCTATCTTGGAAAATTAGAGGGGTGAATGCAGAATGCTCTACTATATATTAACAAATTTAATTAGCTTCATTTTGGTTTTACTTTACACTCATCTTTGATCAATTTCTACACTGGCGTTGAATGATTGAATATCGTTTAATTTTCATAATTATGAGTATGATAATAAATTAAAAGACCTTTTAGTTTGTTTCACCCCTCTTTTTGTGTTTTATTACAAAAGATTTTTTAATTTTGGTAAACAGATATTTCCCTCAACAGTTAATAAAAATTAGGGTATCAAATTGTCCGGTTGGGCCATATCAATCTGATCTGATTTAACGAGTTGATTCAATGAACCGCTTGACTCTTAAAAATTTGCTGGTCAATTTAAACTAAACAATCAACTCGCCAATTCAAAGTCATTTTTCAGTTGTTTATTTGTTCTTTTATCGTTTTATTAGCCAAATTCAATTTAAAAAACGGTTTTCGTTTTATTTATCATGGCTCTCTCTCTCTCTCTATATATATATATATATATATATATATATATATATATATATATATATATATATATATATATATTGTCCAATTGGCCCAAGCTTTTCTAATGTGGATTAAACCCAAACTGACTCGGCAATGAATATATGTTTACTTCAACCTTTCCAAACTTAATTAAGATTAGGCTGAGTCATATATATTCATGAGTTAAATCCGATGCACCTAATAAATATAATGGGATAACATACCAATGTTGCTGCATGCAATAAGATCGATGTAGTAGACTATATATGATATATCCAACTATTGACGAGTACAATAGATCAAAAATGAAAACCACTTTAAAGAAATTCCATTCAATTAAAAGGAGCAGGCATAATTAAGTTTATACCGAATACAAAGAAGCAGAATTAATTGTGCATATGCTTGGAAAAATAGACATAAAATAGAGAAACTTCAGTACAAGCTAGACTGAATTTAAGCAGCAAATAATAGTACTACTGAACCGTCGAAACTCCATAACAAATGTTGTAATATCAGCAAACAATAGGTACGAGACCAACCCTGTTGGTGACGTCATCATAAAAAACCAGAACACGAGTGCAATCCTCTGGAACTGGAATGCTTTGTCCCATTTTTAAACGTACGACATGAAGATTTGGGTTCTCTTTCTTTATTATATTCACTGCTTGGTTGACATCTGCTGCAACAAGCTCTGGCCACGAAGACTTACCTATATATACACATTAACAATTGCAAATATATTACTACATTCAGAATAAAGACGAAAACATTAAAAAGAACAAGACACAAAACAAAGTGAAAAATGAACAAAAGCTTACCCTGAATTGTACACTGCGGAAACGGACAGTGAGGAGTACTCATATCTAGCTAATTGCCTAAGTACTCTAATAGACAATATATATAGATTTGCAATTGTTTGGAGAAGATGACTGCTATATTTATAGGTGTCATGTGTCTTTGATTTTAATGTGTTTCCATATTTAATTAATCCTAGTATTCAATTTGCAGATTTACTTAGGAGTTGAAATATGGAAGTCTTAAGGTGTTATTTGATTTACGTATAGAAATGGATACAGATATTAAAGACATAATTATGTTAGGAATATGCATAAATTGCATTCTAAAGTTGCCCCCAAAAAGTTATTGACACACTTCAACTTTCGAGCATTTCCAGATTTACCGACACTAGTTTTAAACTGAATCGCGTTAATTAATATGAAATATATACAAATTGTTGAAAAACAACAATGAAAGTTAAACTAAATGGAATATGTGTTTAACTGATGAAAATAAATATTATTACATTGACACAATATAGTTGATTTTAATATTTTCTCAATAAATTTAGTATAATTAGTTCTATAGTATTTATAGTTATAAATATTATATTATATAAGACACAAATATGCAATGTTATTTTATCTCACCTATCATCTTTTTATAAATTCTACTTTCATTTGTCATTTTATAAGAAAATAATTGTTCCTTCAAAGTTATTCAAAATTATAGATAAGCTAAGTTAACCTCTTTTTATGTGATACAATTGCCTAGATTCTTATTGATCTAAGAGCGTGTTTGGCCAAACTTCTAGGAAGCTAAAAATACTTTTTTTTTGGGGGGTAAATTAAAGGTGTTTGGCTAAAATAGAGAAGTGCTTTTGAGCATCAGTGGAAGCAGTTTTCTGCTTTTGGGAAGAAGTTGCAAATTTTAGCTTCTTCCAAAAAGCAGAAATAGAAACAAAAAAATAATTTTCTCAAGACAAATATCATTATCAGAAAATTATATTTCTCAAATTATCCCTCCTAAATTTGATTTTTTTCCTTTTCTTTTTTTGTTTCTACCATCTATATCTTTTTTTTATTTTTATTTTCATCATTATTTATTCTTCTTATATTCTTCTTTGAAATAATCTCAATACTATTAATGGATCTCTTCTTTTATATATGATTCATGGAGTGAATTTACAGTACATGCATTGCGCGTGTATCCTATCTAGGTGGATTATTTTTTTTTAAAAAAACTAATCATATTAAAATTATATTAAAAATTATACTTATTTAAGTTAATAAAAATTAAAGTGTAAGTTCTTAAAATTGAGAAATATTAATCCTACAAATACCTAACTTATAAGGGAAGAAATTTCCACATAGAAGTGAAAAATATCATGCAATATACAACTAATGAACAGGTTTAAAGAAATAAAAATATTATTTATCAAAAAGAGAGATATTTATTCGAAATAATTTTATATTAGTTGTGTTGAGGGGGGAGGGGATGATAATTCATATATATATATATATATATATATATATATATATATATATATATATATATATATATTGATTTTTTAAATCTTAAAATATTTTTATGAAAATTTTCATCTCTATATTCCCCATCAATAGTTTTCAATTTTTGTGAATACACTCATTTTTATATGCGGCCTATTCAATTGAGTTTGGTTTCTAAAAACAATTCTTTCATTTTGTTTTTAAAGAAATACCACCTTAAAATCTTAATAATTAATCATTGAGTAGTTACTTAATTATATATATATTGTAATTGCTTTTATTGGGGAATAAAATGCTACTCCCTCCGTCTCATATTAACAGTCATGGTTATTAAAAATAGTTGTCTCAAATTATTTGTCATTTTAAAAGTTCAAGACAAAATTGATTATTTTTTTCTTTTTTACCCTAATAATTGTTCTTAAAGATGGGGATAACACATAAATAGAATAAATATTCAATGAAGAGAGATTATATCTTAAGACATAAATAAGGGTAGAATAGTTCAATCCCTTTTCTAATAAATATTTCTTAAGGGGCGTGCAAAAGAGAAACACGAGACATAATATGAGACAGAGGGAGTAATTGATTAGTAACTCTCACCAACTTCAGGGAGTATATTTTCATGAGCTATTTTTTTTATTACAAAAATATTTATATTATATAGTTCACATAAGAAAAAAATTTAATACACAAAGTTTAGTTGATTTTAAAGTCTAAAATATTAAAATATACCTAAATGTTTATTCCTAAATATTAGAAAAATAATTAAAGACTATTTTGTCTAGTATGAAATCGATATTACAGGAGACAATCTAATTTATAATTTGTTTAAAACATGCAATTGAGGTGGCATTTATCAATTATACCACATAAGAAAAAATAATAATTAATTAATAAGACTTAGATCGGATGTCTAACTAATTCTCTGTTATGAACTGTAATTGTCCAGCCAACCTGTATACAATTTATAAATTAAGTCAAATATGAAATTAGTTAATCCATAATATGAAGCAAAAATTATATGAAAATTAATAGAAGTTTGCAAGATGTCAAATATAAAATCAACCCAGCCAAATCCAAATTATGAAACAAAGAATTATATAAAAATCGTTTATAAGATAAAGAGCACAACAACAACAACCCACTATAATCTCACAAGTTGAGTCTGGGGAGGGTAATGTGTACGCAGACCTTACCCCTACCATGAGGTAGAGAGGTTGTTTCCGATAGACCCTCGCCACAAAAATTATAAGATAAAGAGCACATAAATTTAATTACCTTATATTTTAAAACAAAACCATTATCGAAAAGAAAGCTTTGAGATGATGGGTTACACCGCTTTCAAAATAATAACCGAAATATAATATAGAAAAGAAAGCTTTGAGATGATGGGTTACACCGCTTTCAAAATAATAACCGAAATATAATATAGAAAAGAAAGCTTTATATATATATATATAGAGCCGGGAGGTAAAAGTGATATTTGTCCGTGAGATTTGGCCTTCTAAACGCGCTTGAGAAGCCAAACGAACGTTATTGTCTATGTGTCATTTTTCAATTGGATCCTCTTTTCTTATTACATTTATTTTCGACTAGTAAATTTGTCTTAGCTTCTCGTGAATATATTTTCCAATATTAAAATATAAAAGTATTTCTAAGATTATTTTTAATTAGTGTTCAAATCTAAATAGATTAGATTTTAAGTTTTACTCCATTTTACTATTAACACTTAATTTTATATTTTCCTTACTTTTTCATCGCGTAAGAATTTTTAGTATTCTAGAGATACTTGAGTTTTATATACCTGAATTGGTGAAACTAAACATGCATAAATATGAAGAAATTAATTTAAACTATAAGAGAATGTTGATTTCTTTATGTGCATATTTCTAACAAATTCTAAAAGATGGCTTTCCTTGTACATCTAGCTAGTATACGGTGCATTTATGTGACTCACATAGTAAAATATATTGATACATTGGTAATCTGATTTTTCCCCCTTTCATTAGAGAATTCATTTTTTGTTGTTGTGATATTTTCCTTGTTTAAAATCTAAAAAGAAGGTAAAGAAAAATAAACAACAATAAAGTAGGATGAAAGGGAAGAAAAAACAAACAAAGCAAAACCGAATCCATCGATACCAATTAATTTGACGAATCTCTTCTATAACTTCTATCTTTAATTTTTTGCTTTTCTTTCCTTTCTTACTTTTTTACCCGTCAGTTTTCGGGTTGTCTAACTTGGAAGTAGTAACTGCTTTTTAAGTGGGTGGGAGTGCTCGGTTTTGTGTCCACATATATATACTGATTTGAAAACACAGTCTCGTCACACATGTTGTGCATGATGCAGTATATGTATAAAATACTTTTGGTTGTGAGGCATGACTTTCTTTAGATGGGTACTATAGCAACAACAACAATACATTCATTATGTACTTAAACCTTACTCCTATCTTATCGAGGTAGTGAGGTTATTTTTAATAGACCCTTGACTAAAGAAAGGGGAATTATAGTAAATGGAGAGAATTTCTCCGGTCCGAGTCGTCAATTTCTTTCACAAACTTGTTTCTTCAGTCTTCCAGTCATAGTATGTGTACAAGCGTAAATTGCTTCTAGATTGCCACCTGCCATATCATTCCCAATATAAGTTGACGGAGAAGAGAAGGGATAATCTTGCAGGTGAAGATCTTTATGAAACAAAATGTGAATTTACATAGGCAAAATGGAGGAATACCTCAAGGGGTCATAAACTAGCAAGTATGTATATATATTACTTAGCTTGGACTTCACTATTGATCGGTAGCAAATAATTATCGGGTGCGAATAAATGTTTACTTGTTGATCACTTAGACTCTACTACGTACGGACATATCTGATGTGGGATATGCATGTCTTAAGTATCAGGTGTACATATGTGCGGCTATTTAGAGGGATTTGTACAAAATATTAATCACACACGTCAAAATATGAGTATCAAGACAAATGAAAGATTCACATAACAAGAAGAGATCAGGGCATGCTTTCCTCCTAATTGATGTCATTATTACATCAAAGTGTTTGGCATAAATTACTGAGCTCGTTGGGTGTTCAAAAAAAAAAGGGTTCTTGTTATGCAAATCTGGTAGTGACTCTATAGTTAGTTGTGTGTTTGTTATGCTCATATACATCATTTGGCACGAGAGAAACTTGATTCGATACCAGTAGGGACGATTTGATACAGGCAAAGTTTGTAAAGAGATTGTTTTTCATATGCATATCAAGGGCCGAACAATTCTCACATGGCGCAGGACTTCGATGACTTTGAATAGTTTTCCTTAATTGATGTAATGTGGTTGATTCCTTTAGCTCATGATTCTGGTTTTTTAAAATAGAGTAGGTTACTTCTGTAACTAGTTGCGTTTAGTATATTGATAGGTGAAAGAATGAGAAGAATAATTTGAAGATTTTCTCCCTTGTATTTTCAGTATATGTATTTGCAGTACATGCTTGGATTATATACAAATCTGAATGGATCTAGGGCTACATTCTACATTGCCAAGTGACAATGTCCTATTAGCTAGTACAAAATTGTACCTAAAACAAATACATGGATGGAGCAAATAATTAAATTATATGTATAAAGTTGTACATGAATGGAGCAAATAATTAAAATACACATTCACATGTGCTATGACTATGTGAATAACATATCTGGAAAAGGGCAGGCCCAGAAGTGGGCTGTGGGCAATTAGGCCCAATACAAAAATGCATTGAGGACCCAAAGTTAGGCCCAAACACCGACTGGCCTCATATTTGTTCTGTTAATCAGATCTGTACATATGCATCGGCTCCAACAATAGGATATATAGTAAATGATCAGCATCTACTTGCTTTGTAACTTTGCATTTTTTGTAAATGGAAATTTTCTTTAACCCAAATAGCCGTATTATATATGTGTAATGAATGTATAATCTATGTATATATCTTTAAAAAGTAAACAATAAATATGACCGTCTATTTTTGTAAAGATCCCAATTTTCTTTGTCAAAAAAAATAAAGAAAAAGATGTCATTATTACAACAATCCACCGTCCGTAAAGATTAAATCCTTCTTATGTCTACTTTCCCAGACGACTTCTCTGTAGTCAGTTCCAATAGCAATAGTTGACTGCTACCATCGCACCAAATGATGGATATTACTCCTAACCTTTTCTTGATCAACACCCCACTAAACATAGAAATAAATTACAGTTTCTTTTGACTTTTAAAGGGCTTGTAAATTGTGACAGAAGATTTCGACATAAAATCTTTAAAATGAGGTTTTTCTAGATAAAATTAGAAAGAAAATAAGTAGATGAATCAATCTAGAATATTACTTATTTTATATCTCATATGAATGGACTTTTTGAATTATTTTTAATTACAACAGGGAGGAAAACAGAGAAAGAGAAAGGTGAAGCTACGCTACTGATGAAGTTTGAACTTGTTGAGGTTTTTGTTTTTAAGATGAAATAGTCTTAAAATGAGGGTGAATGGGAAATGGAGGGAAAATGAATTTTTTGAGTAAAATTTTAAGTTTTCCCCTCTTGACAATGAGACATTGTCCCATATTGGAAGAGGAAAAGATTTTTGGTGGGTATATATATAATTGCTCTTCTTGTAGCTCTTAAAGAGTTAAGAAGAAAGCAAGCCTCGCGCCGTCGTCGTCGTCGTTCGCTCGGCTTCGGCTTCGATCAAATGATTGATTGATTAATTTTTTAGACCAAATTTATTTGTTAATAGTAAATATTAACGTAAGATTATCCGCATTTGTAACGGATATTTTTCTATCCGTGTATTGACCACAAGGCAGCCGCCTAATGCTCTTCCCATCATGATTGTGCTTGCTCCACAAACAAGCTAATGCTTGCTCCACCATGGAGGGTGGACGATTGTTCTTCTTCAACACTGGCTGCTATATATATGTGCAGCAGCTGTTGAAGAAAGACACACACAAGACACAAGACACAAACTGAAATCGCTCAACAGATTTGGCTATACATTGCACTCCTTCCTCTCAGCATTTCCATACGATTTTCTGAGTTTCTACTCCCTCGTTCTGCATTGTTTTTAACTTCAAACAAAGCAACTGTAAGTGTGATTTGCTACCGAACTTTGTGTTCGCTGAAACACTGGGGTTTGAAGTACCGCTACACCAGTGTGTGATTCGTTCTATCTTGGGAGGAAATAATCCATTACCTTGGGTACTAGGAGGGGATTAAATTCCTTAAGGAAACACTGTGAATTCAGTGTGCTCGAATTAATTACTGTTTTATTACGATAACTTATATTTTGCAAAATTATTATTTACAAATACAGCAATATTGGCGGGAATAACAATCTTAAGGAATTTAATATTTATTTCTGTATTTGTGTTATTCTTATTATTCTGTAAACTAAAACCTTTGTGGTTTTGTGTACTCCCGTTTTGGAGAGTAAAGCCTTCGTGGCGTTTTGTTGGAGATTAAAATCTACGTGATTTTTATTCCAGTTTGAAAACGTTTATTAAACGTTTGTTTGTGTCATTCTTTTACAGAAAAAATGACGACTGAAAGCGAAAACCAAGCTATTCCGATGGTGACTGCCAACGCATCGACAAGCCGAACACCGGCGTTGGCACCGGCAGAAAAACCCAAAAAATTTTCCGGGATTGATTTCAAGCGCTAGCAGCAGAAGATGTTCTTCTACTTAACTACGTTATGTCTACAGAAGTTCATCAAGGAAGATGTTCCTGATCTGCCAGATAAAACTCCAGAGAATGAACGCTTTCTCGTGATTGAAGCGTGGAAGCATTCTGATTTTTTATGCAAGAATTATATTCTTAGCGGACTGGATGATAATCTGTATAATGTATACAGTAACGTGGAGACGTCAAAAGAATTATAGAATGCGCTTGAAAAAAAATATAAAACTGAAGATGCCGGGATAAAGAAATTCGTTGCCGCAAAATTTTTGGACTACAAAATGGTAGATAGCAAGTCTGTTATTACTCAAGTCCAGGAATTGCAAGTGATTATTCATGATCTACTTGCTGAAGGTCTTGTCATCAACGAAGCATTCCAAGTAGCAGCAATGATTGATAAGTTGCCTCCGTTGTGGAAGGATTTCAAAAATTATTTGAAACACAAACAAAATAAAATGTCCCTTGAAGATCTCATTGTTCGGTTGAGAATCGAAGAGGACAATAAAGCTGCTGAAAGGAGATGCCGTGGAAATTCAATAATAATGGGAGCAAATATTGTTGAAGATAACAAAAAGAGGAAGAAGGCTTCTGGTCCGAAATACAACCCAAGCAAGAAGCGGTTCAGTGAAAACTGCTACAACTGTGAGAAAACCGGACACAAATCTACGGAGTGTCGTGCTCCGAAGAAAGACAAGAAAAGGGGTCAAGCAAACATGGTAGTAAACCATGATGATGTTGATAACTTGTGTGCCATGCTTTCTGAATGTAACTTGGTGGGAAATCCTAAACTGTGGTGGTTTGATTCAGGAGCCACTCGCCATGTTTGTGCAGTTAGAGAAGCTTTTGCTACTTATGCTCCTGCTGGACCCGGAGAGACAGTTTATATGGGAAATGCTTCAACAGCAAAAGTTGAAGGATAAGGGAAAATATTTCTGAAAATGACTTCTGGCAAGGTCATGACTTTGAACAATGTCCTTCATGTTTCCGAAATGAGAAAGAATTTAGTCTCTACTGGACTTCTTGTTAAGCACGGTTTTAAGTGCATTTTTGTGTCCAACAAGGTTGTCATTAGTAAGAATAAAATATTTGTAGGAAAAGGTTACCTCACCGAGGGCCTTTTCAATCTGAACATAATGGTTGTGGAAAACAATAATAATATTTCAGCTTCTTCTTACTTAGTTGAG
This sequence comes from Nicotiana tomentosiformis, assembly GCF_000390325.3. Taxonomy (NCBI): domain Eukaryota; kingdom Viridiplantae; phylum Streptophyta; class Magnoliopsida; order Solanales; family Solanaceae; genus Nicotiana; species Nicotiana tomentosiformis. The sequence goes on along the minus strand of NC_090812.1, from coordinate 72,807,319 downwards.
TCAAATGATTTATGGCATGTATGTTTGGGTTATGTCAATTATAAAACCTTGCGGAAAATGATTAACTTGGAAGTACTGCCTAAGTTTGAATGCGAAAAATCAAAATGTCAAACATGTGTGGAATCTAAGTATGTTAAACATCCTTATAAGTCAGTTGAAAGGAATTCAAATCCTTTAGACTTAATTCACACAGATATTTGTGACATGAAGTCAATACCATCTCGCGGTGGAAAGAAGTATTTCATAACTTTTATTGACGATGGTACTCGATATTGCTATGTTTACTTACTGAATAGTAAAGATGAAGCAATAGACGCATTCAGGCAATACAAAAATGAAGTTGAAACGCAACTTAACAAGAAAGTAAAAATAATAAGAAGTGATAGGGGTGATGAATATGAATCTCCTTTTGAAGAAATATGTTTAGAATATGGAATTATTCATCAAACAACAGCCCCTTACACGCCCCAATCTAATGGGATTACGAAAAGAAAGAATCGCACATTAAAGGAGATGATGAATGCGTTGTTGATAAGTTCTGGTTTGCCACAGAACTTGTGGGGGGAAGCCATTCTTACGGCTAATCGAATATTAAATCGAGTGTCCCATAGCAAAACACAATCCATTCCATATGAAAAATGAAAAGGAAGGAAGCCCAACTTGAATTATTTTAAAGTGTGGGGGTGTTTGGCAAAAGTGCAAGTTCCTAAACCCAAAAGGGAAAAGATAGGACCAAAAACCGTTGATTGTGTTTTCATAGGATATGCGACAAATAGTAAAGCATATCGATTTCTGGTTCATAAATCAGAAAATCCCGACATTCATAATAATATGGTTATAGAATCAGATAATGCTGAGTTTTTTGAAAATATATATCCGTATAAAAAGGAATGTGAGTCGTTTGGTGAAGGATCTAAATGACCTCGGGAAGAAACAAAAGAAAGTACATGTAATCAGGAGGATCCAAGACGTAGTAAACGTCAAAGAACGTCTACTTCATTTGGACCAGATTTTGTGACTTTCTTATTGGAGAATGAGCCTCAAACATTTAAAGAAGCTATGACTTCTTCGGAATCATTGTTTTGGAAAGAGGCAGTCAATAGTGAAATAGAATCCATATTGAACAACCATACATGAGAATTGGTTGATCTTCCTTCTGGAAATAAACCTTTGGGTTCTAAATGGATTTTTAAGAGAAAAATCAAAGATGATGGCACTATTGATAAATTCAAGGCAAGACTCGTAGTCAAAGGGTATAGACAACGAGAAGGTCTAGACTACTTTGATACATACTCTCCAGTTACAAGAATTACGTCCATACGGATGTTAGTAGCATTAGCTGCAGTGTATGGTCTTGAAATTCATCAAATGGATGTTAAGATCCATAAGACTCCTCAAGGTCTGGCATTATCACAATCTCATTATATTAAGACAGTACTTGAAAAATTCAAGCACTTGGGCTTTAAAGTTGCAAAGACTCCAATTGACGTGAATCTTGCATTAGCAAAGAATAAAGGCCAAAGCATATCACAATTGGATTATGCTCGTGTGTTGGGATGCTTAATGTATATCATGAATTGTACACGACCAGATATAGCTTGTGCTATAAGTAAACTGAGTCGATATACGAGCAATCCAGGCCAATCTCATTGGATGGCAATGAAACGAGTTTTGGGATATTTAGAACATACCCAGAACTTTGAATTGCACTACAGTAATTTCCCTGCGGTGATTGAGGGATACTGTGATGCAAATTGGATCACCGGTTCAACTGATTCTAAGTCCACAAGTGGATATGTATTCACTATTGGTGGAGGAGCGGTATCTTGAAAGTCGTCCAAACAAACATGTATTGCCCGCTCTACAATGGAGGCTGAATTCATAGCCTTAGATAAAGCCGGTGAAGAAGCTGAATGGCTCCGGAATTTCTTGGAAGACATTCCATTTTGGCCCAAACCGTTGGCACCAATATGCATACATTGTGATAGTCAAGCGGCAATTGGAAGGGCTGGGAGCGTTATGTATAACGGTAAATCTCGTCATATACGACGAAGACATAAAACCGTTAGGCAATTACTCTCTAGAGGAATTATCACGATTGACTATGTAAAGTCAAGTGATAATATGTCGGATCCACTTACAAAAGGCCTAACTAGAGAGGTAGTTGAGAAATCATCAAGGGGAATGGGGCTATGGCCGAGAACAAGTCATTGTGGCGGTAACTCTACCTAGAAGACTGGAGATCCCAAGATCTAGGTTCAAAGAGATCAAACAAAGTTATTACTGACTATTCAACATTGTCAAATAAAATTTTAGTCCGTTCTCGTGATGAGACAATGTTCAGTACCAAGGATAAAGCATTAAGGCTTTTTAATGATTTCTAAATTTGATACGGGGTATATCAAATAGTGTATCTACAGGATGACACATTTAGGAATCACCTATGTAAGTGTAAAGTGTTAGCCGCTTCAAGGAGAACTTTGTAAGGCCAGTTCTCTACGCACATATGAAATCAGGCGGTGTTCATGGCTAAAACGAACACAACAATGAGAACCAAAGACGGTTAAGGGTTGATTGTGTGACTTATGGTTGTCTAGGTATACACCAAAGATCGACGGTTCAAAGATATCAAATCTACCAATTGACCGAGTATATCCGACATAAGTTTACTACGGAAAGTTCAAAGGGAAACCTACTTATCCAGATGCGATTAATCCTTGCTTGTAAATCACACAGTTTTTTCATGCATACTTCCGTGATATAGCCATTCCCCATTCATGTGGGGGATTGTTGAGGTTTTTGTTTTTAAGATGAAATAGTCTTAAAATGAGGGTGAATGGGAAATGGAGGAAAAATGAAATTTTTGAGTAAAATTTTAAGTTTTCCCCTCTTGATAATGAGACATTGTCCCATATTGGAAGAGGAAAAGATTTTTAGTAGGTATATATATAATTGCTCTTCTTGTAGCTCTTAAAGAGTTAAGAAGAAAGCAAGCCTCGCGCCATCATCGTCGTCGCTCGCTCGGCTCGGCTACGGCTATGGCTACGGCTTCGGCTTCGGCTTCGGATTCGGCTTCGGCTTCGGATTCGGATTCGGATTTGGTCAAATGATCGATTGATTGATTAATTTTTTGGACCAAATTTATTTGTTAATAGTAGATATTAACGTAAGATTATCCGTATTTTTAACGAATATTTTTCAATCCGTGTATTGACCACAAGGCAGTCGCCTAATGCTCTTCCCATCATGATTGTGCTTGCTCCACAAATAAGCTAATGCTTGCTCTACCATGGAGGGTGGACGATTGTTCTTCTTCAACACTGGCTGCTATATATATGTGCAGTAGCTGTTGAAGAAAGACACACACAACACACAAGACACAAACTGAAATCGCTCAACAGATTTGGCTATACATTGCACTCCTTCCTCTCAGCATTTTCATACGATTTTCTGAGTTTCTACTCCTCGTTCTGCATTGTTTTAACTTCAAACAAAGCAACTGTAAGTGTGATTTGCTACCGAACTTTGTGTTCGCTGAAACACTGGGGTTTGAAGTACCGCTACACCAGTGTATGATTCGTTCTATCCTGGGAGGAAATAATCCATTACCTTGGGTACTAGGAGGGGATTAAATTCCTTAAGGAAACACTGTGAATTCAGTGGGCTCGAATTAATTACTGTTTTATTACGATAACTTATATTTTGCAGAATTATTATTTATAAATATAGCAATATTGGCGGGAATAACAGAACTCTCTGCCTCAATTGTGGATGGCAGAGAGCTTGCCAAGTGACCTAGCCGTGAATTCCATTATAAGGCGAAAAAAGGCATAAATGAGGATCCCATTTGAAAAAATAGCCATGCAAGTGGAAAAGTCTAAATTTCTTCTTAATGTTCGTGTTATATTGATGTCTTAGTGTCACTGAAGATGGCTTGAACGAGGAGAATCAATGTGTTCCGATCCCACCATATAATGGATTGTGAATAAATTCGCTAATGCCCGAGAGAAACTCGAAACTTAATGTGCAAACCTCAACCAAAAAAAGTACGAATCTCCAAATACGAAAACTAGCTAGGTTATCTCCCCGAAACCTATAAAACAGGTTTAATACATGCATAAATACATGAACCCTTGGAATATCTAACGTGTAGAAGTGACTAGTACATGTGTTAATTAGTCTAAACACTAAAGTGTCTAAGAAACTCGGTTTAGGTCAGTAGCCATTTTGAAATTCTATAAAGTTCATTTGCAAAAATGGCTTTTCGGTGGTTGACTGCAGATATACTCCGTTAATTACATTTACCAAGTCAAACTTAGAAAAAAGAGAATATTAAAAAGACAACGAACCGCTTTTTGCACTAATTTTCCTGTCTCACCAACCAACTTCAAGAAAATTTTGACTCATTTTCGGCTATCTCATTTCCTAATTACTCATAATTTTGTACTTGCCTTCCTATATATAGAGCCCATTCATTTGGCTCTTTCATCAACACCATCAATTTCATTTCTCTTCTCTGATTTGGCAAATCAAAACAGCGTCAGCGAACTAATTATTCTTGAAAAAATGGCTTTGGCAAATGCAGAAGCAATTTTGTTACTTGTAGTGTTCTATTTCATGTTTGGCATTTGTTTGGCCAACTTTAACTACACTTGGGGTCCGGGAAACTGGAATAAAACCAATTGCCCCTATGGTAATAATCACCCAAATGCTACTCAAACCTCAAATAAATTCATTGTTGGTGGTTCCGAAAATTGGCATTACGGCTTCGACTACATGGATTGGGCTCGCAAGAATGGCCCTTTCTTTGTCAATGACACATTAGGTACGTCTTCTTCTATTTAAAAATTAAAATTTCTATTTTCACATTTCAAACATATTATTTAGGTGACATGATAGTGGCAAAATTATTTTAGATTGTTAGTATATAGAAACTAAACTCAAATTTATATAGGTATGCACATGATATTTGTACTAAATTGACACCGTCTATAAAAGTAATAGCGGCCATAATTCATTGCTCATTAATTTAAAATTCTGAATTCGTCTCTACTTACATCGTGCAGTTTTCAAGTATGATCCGCCAAACCCAAATGGTGGATTTCCACACAGTGTATACTTGTTACCAAACTACTGGAGCTTTATCAAGTGCGACTTCAGAAGGGCTAAGAGAATAGCAAATCCGAACCAGGGTGCAGGTGAAGGATTCGAGTTCGTGCTGAAGAAAAAGCAGCCTTATTATTTTGCTTGTGGAGAGCATGAGGGTATCCATTGCAACAATGGGACAATGAAGTTTGTTGTGATGCCACTCAAACGTTGGCCTTTCTAAGTTGACAATGAGATCTTCAAGGCTGTTGCTTGGAACTTGTCGGAGAATGCCGACAAAATACAGTAGTTTTGTTTGGAACAAAATAACGAGTGTTACACTTGGTAGATTTTGGAATTTCATTTTTAATTTTATTGTGATTGAGTTTTGATTAAAGAGGCGCTATGATGAGATATATCTGTAGCGATAATACTTTTGACAAGGTCTTTCATATGTTTGAGCTTGGAATTTGAGTGTCTTTTTAAAAAAGATAAATATTGATAACGTTAATACTGTTAGTATCTGTATTCGAAAATATAATTTCTGCAAAATAAAATCAGAAACAAAAGACAGAAATATAATTAGATGAATAACGTTCCGAGCCTAATAGAAAACTGTATTTCCTTAAGAAATTTAATCCCCTTACTGTTGCCCAAGGTTGTTGGATTAATTCCTCCCAGGATAGAACGGAATAACTATTCTGTAATACCGGTAATGAAAATTACAGAATTTCGTCGAACTCAACAAACGACAGTAAACCACACTGATGCTTACGTTTTTGCTTTGGAAAAAACAGTGCAGAAATGCAGAAGAGAGAGGGGAGAATATGCAAATTTTGATGGTCTGAAAGTGAGACCAAACCTCTAAATTTATAGCCAAACAGTCTGGGTTGAATAGGTGCGAAAGTACCTGTTCACATGAGGTACTGTTTTGGCAGAAAACATTTATATTTGGTCGTGACTTTTAATTTCAAAAACGACCGTTAGGCATTAGGAAATTATCCGCGAAAATATTAGGAAAAAATAACAGAAAACGGGAAATTAATTTGGTCCAAAAAATTATCAATCAATCAATTGACCGAAGCCGAAGTCGAAGCCGAGCGAGCGACAACAACGACGGCGCGAGGCACCACTTCTTCTCAACTCTTTAAGAGCTAGAAAATGTGCTTCTCTATATAAACACAAAGATTTTCTTTCCTTTTTTCGATGAGGGACAAAGTGCATTAGCAAAGGAAACAACTTCAAACTTTTCGTTTCCCTCCAAATCTATTCCCTCCATTTTCCATTCACGCCTTTTATTATATAAAAACCCAACAATCTCCCACATTAATGGGTAATGGCTAACTAAAATATGCATGCATGAAAAACTGTGTGATTTACAAGCAAAGATTAATTGCATCTGGATAAGTAGGTTTCCCTTTGAACTTTTCATAGTGAACTTATGTCGGATATACTCGGTCAATCGGTAGATTTGATATATTTGAACCCTCGAACTTTGGTGTATACCTAGACAGCCATAAGTCACACAATCAACCCTTTAACCGCTTTTGGTTCTCATTGTTGTGTTCGTTTCAGCCATGAACACCGCCTAGTTCATAAGTGCATAAAGAACTGGCCTTACAGAATTTTCCTTGAAGCGGATTACACTTCACACTTATATAGGTGATTCCTAAACGTGTTATCCCATAGATACACTATTTGATATACTCCGTATCAAACTTAGAAACTATTTAAAAGCCTTAACGCTTTATCCTTGGTACTGAACATTGTCTTATCACGAAAATAAACCAAAATTTTATTTGACAATATTGAACTATCACTAATGACTTTGTTTGATCTCCTTGAACCTAGATCTTGGGATCTCTAGTCTTCTAGGTAGAGTTACTGCCACAGTGACTTGTCCTCGGCCATAGTCCCATTCCCTTTGATGATTTATCATCCGCCTCTCTATTTAGTCCTTTTGTAAGTGGATCCGACACATTAGCTTTTGACTTTACGTAGTCAATTGTGATAATTCCACTAGAGAGTAGTTGTCTAACGGCATTATGTCTTCGTTGTGTGTGACGAGATTTTTCGTTATACATAACGCTTCCAACCCTTCCTATTGCCGCTTGACTATCGCAATGTGTATATATATGAGCCAATGTTTCGGGCCAAAACGAAATATCTTCCAAGAAATTTCGGAGCCATTCAACTTCTTCTCCAGCCTTATCTAAAGGTATAAATGCAGACTCCATTATAGAGCGAGCGATGCATGTTTGTTTGGTTGATTTCCAAGAAACTGCTCCTCCACTAATTGTAAAAATATATCCACTTGTAGACTTTGTTTCTGATGACCCAATTATCCAATTTGCATCACTATATCCTTCAAGTACCGCATGATACTTACTGTAATGCAAAGCATAATCGTGGGTATGTTTTAGATATCCCAAAACTCGTTTCATTGCCATCCAATGAGTTTGGTTGGGATTACTTGTGTAACGACTCAGTTTACTTACTGCACAAGCTATATCAGATCGTGTATAATTCATGATATACATTAAACTTCCCAACACTCGAACATAATCCAATTGAGATTTGCTTTGACCTAGATTCTTTGTAAGAGCTACATTTACATCAATCGGGGTCTTTGCGACTTTGAAATCCAAATACTTGAGTTTTTCCAGTACCATTTTAATGTAATGAGATTGAGACAATGCCAGTCCTTGAGGATTCCTATGGATTTTAATTCGTAGAATTAAATTAGCAACTTCTAAGTCTTTCATATCAAACTTGCTAGCAAGCATACGCTTAGTAGCATTTATATCCGCAATGTCTTTGCTCATTATTAACATATCATCAACATATAAACATGCAATGACTATATGATTTGGAGTTTTTATAATGTAAACTTATTTATCACACTCATTAATCTTAAATCCATTTGCCAACATTGTTTGGTCAAATTTCGCATGCCATTGTTTGGGTGCTTGCTTCAAACCGTAAAGTGACTTAACAAGTCGGTACACCTTCTTTTCTTTTTCGGGAACCATGAACCCTTCAGGTTGCTCCATATAAATTTTTTCCTCCAAATCTCCATTCAAGAAGGCTGTCTTCACATCCCTCTGATGGATTTCAAGACCATACACGGCGGCTAACACTATTAACACCCGAATAGATATAATCCTTATTACCGGAGAGTATGTATCAAAATAATCAATACCTTCTCATTGTCTAAACCTTTTTACAACTAATCTTGCCTTATATTTGTCAATAGTACCATCAACTTTTATTTTCCTTTTGAAAATCCATTTAGAATCCAAAGGTTTATTTCCTGGAGGAAGATCAACCAATTTCCATGTATGATTACTTAATATGGATTTTATCTCACTATTGATTGCCTCTTTCCAATATTGTGCTTCCGAGGAAGATATTTCTTCTTTAAACGTTTGAGGCTCATTTTGCAACAAAAATGTCAGAAAGTCTGGTCCAAAGGAAGTAGATGTCTGTAACGACCCGACCGGTCGTTTTGAGAATTTACGCACCTTTCAACTATTTGAAGTCTTGAATAGCTTCCTATGAGGTTTTATGACTTGTGCGAATTGTCGGTTTTGGTTTTAAGGTATTTCGGAGTTAGCTTGGAAGAATGAATTTTCATGTTGGAAGCTTTAGTTGAAATAGTTGACTGGATATTGCCTTATGTGTAAATGACCTCGGAATTTAATTCTGATAATTCCAATAGCTCTGTATGGTAATTTTGGACTTAGGAGCGTGTTCGAAAAATTATTTGGAGGTTCGTAGTGGAATTAGGCTTGAAATATCGAAAGTTGAATTTTGGGAAGTTTGACCGAGGGGTTGACTCTTTGATATCAAGGTCGAAATTCGATTCTGAAAATTTGAGTACCTCCTATATGCCATTTATGACTTGTGTACAATATTTGAAGTCATTCCGGATTGATTTGATGTGTTTCGGCACAAGATATAGAATTTGAAAGTTCAAAGTTTATAGATTTTGATTTGAGGTGCGATTCATCGTTTTGATGTTGTTTGATATGATTTGAGGCCTCGAGTAGGTCCGTGTTATATTATGAAACTTGTTGGTATGTTCGGAAGGGGTCTCGAGGGGCTCGGGTGAGTTTCAGATGGTTAACGGATCAAATTCGGACTTAGAAGAAAAATCTGAAGTTTTTGCCTTCTGGTGCAATCGCACCTGCGGAACTTGGCTTGCAGGTGCGACCACGCAGAAGCGCAATGGACATCGCAGAAGTGGAGGATGGGCTGTTGACTGTGGAGTGCAGATGCGGACATACACCTGCACGTGGGGGGATCGCAAAAGCGATATTTTTTGCAGAAGCGGGTAAAAAATCCGCATGATAGGTTGCGTAGAAGCGGTTCAAATTTCCGCAGGTGCGAAAACCCCTGAGAAGTACAAAAACAGAGGGGTTCTGAGCTTTTGCCATTTTTGGGCATTTCAATCTCGAGTTGGGCGATTTTGAGCGAGGTTTTCACGGAAAAACTTGAGGTAAGTCCCTTGTGATCCTTTCTACTCCATAATATTGAATTATCATCGAACAATCCGACTAGATTACATGTTTTTGAGGTGTAAATCGGGGATTTTAACTTAGGGATTTGAAAATAAGATTTGAAGATTTGGAGGTCGAGTTGAGGTCGGATTTTGGTAAAATTGGTATGGTTAGACTCGTGGTTGAATGGGCTTCCGTATTTTGTAACTTTTGTCTGGAATGTGGCCCCCACAGGCAATTTTTAAGCTTAATTTCGGATTTTTATGGAAAATTAGTATTTTCCTATGGAATTAATTCCAATAAATGTTATTGACTGAATCGAATTATTCGTGACTATATTCGAGGCATTTGGAGGCCAATTCACGAGGCAAAGGCTTAGCGGAATAAGAATTTTACGGTTTGAGGTAAGTAACAGTTATAAATCTGGTCCTGAGGGTATGAAACCCCAGATTGTGGTATCATGTGATTACTTTGGAGGTGACACACATGCTAGGTGACGGGCGTGTGGGCGTGCACCAAGGGGATTGTGATTTGGTCCGTCCCATGAAAACTGTAAAGTTTGGTCTCATATCATTATTGTTTGGTCTAATTTCATAATTATTGAGAGCCCGAGAGACTGGAGAGATATATGACTGAGTGAGGCCGAGGGCCTGATTGTGAGATATTGATACTATAGCTCGTGAATTATCCGTACAGCACGTGAGTTGTCTGTGCGGATCCAGATATTTATACTATGGCACGTGAGTTGTCCATGCAGATTATAACGCTTGGGCTGTAGGAGCTCCTCCGGAGTCTGTACACCCATAGTGAGCGCGGGTACTCATTGAGTGTGAGTGCTGAGGGCTGGGATCCCAGTGAGTGATTTTTATCCTGAGAGGCTGTACTTGATTTTCATTTGTTGTTGCACTTAGTTGCTATCTGTTATTATTGTAAAATTTCTAAAAGATTTTATATCCGGAATACATGAACTTGAATTGTATAGAATTGATTTGACTTAAAATGCTGGATTTGAAAGCATGTCTATTCTTTGCTGGAAATACTGAAAATGAACTATAATTGTGTAGCTCATCACTCTCTTTAGTTCCTTATTTATTATTGTTACTTACTGAGTTGGTTGTACTCATACTATACCCTGCACTTTGTGTGCAGATCCAGGTATTTTCGGACATAGCGGGTGTTGATTCTTTCGCGCAGTTGATTTTCTGGAGATTTAGAGGTAGCTGCCGTATTTTGCAGACCTTGTCTCTTCTTCCCTATCTCCTTGTTTACTGTATTTTGCCTTAGACTATTATAGACCGTATTTCCAGACTTGTATTCATATTAGATGTTCATGTACTCAGTGACACCAGGTTTTGGGAGTGTTTGTATCGAAAATTGTGATGCCTTTTATTAAACTCAAATTATTATATATATATTTTCAAACTTTAAGAAATTATGGTTTATTGAGATTGTCGGCTTGCCTAGTATCGAGATAGGCTCCATCACGACATGTTAGGATTTTGGGTCATGACAAGTTGGTATCAGAGCTCTAGGTTACATAGGTCTCACGAGTCATGAGCAGGTTTAGTAGAGTCTTGCGGATCGGTACAAAGACGTCTGTACTTATCTTCGAGAGGCTTCCAAATCCTTAGGAAAGTTTCCCTTTCTTGTATTCTATCGTGCAGAATTGATTCAGCTTGAAACATAACTCTTTTAATTTCTTCCACGCATTTCGTATACGCATATGAGCGCTCGGTATCAGCTGTGCATTGCTGGCTTATGATTCTATGATCGAGGTTCAAGATGTATATTCTGTGTTTTGGTGATGGGCCAGTCTGGAGGACTTGAGGCCAGGTTTAGATCGCAGCTTAGGCTCGGTAGCTTCAGTTGTAACTTGTACATTTGGACTCATATATCCGGTAATATCCCTACGAATGGAATTTGTGGCTCGATGAGCAGTGGAATGGCTTTATGATGAGTATGATGTAACTGCGGGATGTGTTAAGACGATTTGAATCTTCTTTTATTCCAGCTCAGTGTCTGTATTTTTTTTATGATTTCGAGACTGTGCATGGGTTGCTACAATGGCTATGCGATGTTATCACACAATATTGGTGTAATGGTAAGGTGCTCGTTATGTGTTAAGGTGATGAATGGCTCGAAGAAAGGATTTCTCAGTACATGATTAAGGGGTTCATCAATTAATTCCAGCGGAGGAAAGACAGTCGGACTATAGATGTCTAAGTTTAGTTGTTAAAGTAACAAAACTTGGTATTTGCGAGCATGGTCGAATTTTTATTGTGATACTGTGTCGCCGTCCTTGTTTGAACGCATTATGGTCCGCCGGTGTTACGGTCTTCTTGGATTTTGCCTTTGGGGTAGGGTGTTATGAAATGGTACATGAGGGGCGGTTGCCAGAGATAGCTGTGTACAACGGTTCAGAATCAAATGGTATTTCTAATGTTGATGGCTCGAGAAGGATGATCTTCGAAGAGGCTTAGGGTCAGTAACAATTTATTGGTTCATGTGTTACAGAGATGCATTTTGATTTGATGCAACAGTTGTTCAGCAAATTATGAGGGAAGACATGACAGAAAGTGTTTTGCGGTGGTTGAAGTACTAGCAGGTCAAGTAGAAGAAGTAGAGATTGAGAAGTTGCTTAAAAGAGATGGTTTAACCGAAGTAAGAGTGGCAGATTAGCATACGGATTCTGTGGTAAGTTAGTCGCGCGCCTTGAGAAAGTGTAGAACAGTTTGGAATCGTGATAGAATGTGATTTGGCCTACGGACTTTATTTGGAGTGATGGTTACTGTACGAAGAAAGATTGAATATGGCAGAAAGGAGTTTGTTTGAAATGAAGAGGTCGAGTGTGTGACTGTGGCTGGCGATTCAGAATGTTCATGAAAAGCTTAACAAAAGACTTCGAGAAATTTGGCCGGTTAACGATGTGAGATCTTGGTAATTAAGAAGGAGAAATCCTTGCGGGTTCTAATTTTATATAATTACAGCTTAAGGCTAAGTGGGGGAGCCTGCTATTGACAATTTGATTTCATGGTTATGTGTTAAATTTTAGTTTTGGTTTGAGGCATACTTGTGGTTTAGTTATGACTTACAGAGGAGGATATCGAGGATGACTCGGGTAAGTAAATTCCTGGATACGGGTTACATTGCACTTTATGAAAATATGAAAATTATGGAATGATTAAGTTGTTATTTTGAAGGATGTAGTGCACACGAAGTATGGATTTGATTGGCCGTGATAAGGCAAGGTTACTTATTTGAGTGTTGATTGTGCTAAAGGAGCACATGTCTTTCGGCCCGTTTGGGGCGGAGTAAATTAGATTTGAGCAGAGTGGATGACTCTCGAGAGGGTTCTAATGGATTCAAAATGTATATGTGAAAATTGAAATTTTTTTGAATTTGTATATCACTAGAATCAGTTACTTAATTGGATGGTATCAGGACGTGCGGTAATTCTGTTTGACTATGGATTCTACATTTCAGTATAAGAAAGGAAAGAAGAATAATTTTAAACTCGCATAAGGTATTTTCAGAGTGAGTGTTACGGTTGGGGTATTTATGGAGGTGCTTAAGAAGAATACAATGGCTTATCGGCCTTAGGGCGATGTGGTTTTATGTTAGGATGTCTTGTAGTGAGCTTTGGGTAAGGATAGAAGTGTTTTGACAAGGAGAAATGTCAACTTAAGGGTAATTCAGAAGAAACTCAGAGAAAATAGGACAAATGGGTAACATGGTGGATCGGTATGGTAATGGTATGCTCGGTTCTTTTGGTTCTTACGATGAGGTGGGGCTTTACAGGTGTTTTGTGGCAATACTCTTGGATTTGGCAGCCTGTGTGGCTTGGTGGAGTTAGAAGAATTCAGTTCTGATAGCTTGGTTATATGCAAATGAATTTCAAAGTATTCACGATGGTTTCTATCATGGTTTGAATCGGATATTTTCTACCGATGTATGGAACGTGTTGTGTATTGTGATTTCCTCCTAGAAAGAAGCAAGAGAGAGGTTTCCAACTAATAAGGTAGGTAATTTGCTAGTGACTTAGAGTTTATAATGAGATTCTTGTGCCTTTCACATGATATATGTGGTGTGTTGCGCGAGATTAAGATTTACATGTACAAGATAACAGTTCATTCTTGAAAGGAAGATCACGAATTTTGGATAGAATGGTCAATTTCAGATAATTAGATGAATGTTATAACTGCTCGGTAATATTAGAGAAGGGTGCGCATTTCAAAAGGTACATTGTGTTTTTACTTACGGATGTTCATTAGTATTGCAGTACTCACCTGGTTGATAGACTGTCGATATTTAAATTATTATTATGTGGCACGGAAGAATTATAAAATTATTTCGTATGGGAAGATCGTGAATGGAATATGTGTTAGTCATTCTAGTACTGGAGTTGGGATTAGTTACGGTGATTCATGTGTTCGATGAATTTGGAGACTGGGAGTTCTCAGAAGTATATTGTTTCGGGGTTGCGACCTATTTGAGTTGACTATTTTATTTTAACTCAGTGGAGGCACTAGTTGCGTTAATTATTTGTGATAGCTACGCGCTATAACGGTGCATATATGTGAGGTTTGAGCCAATGTTCGAGCATCGGGGCAAGTGTTCATACTCGAAAGAATGCTTAGGCTATGATATGCCTAGAGTTGACTGTTAAGCGTAAAGTTACAATGTTTCTCGTGTTCGTACATTTGTTGAGAACTATATGGGCTACATTTGAGGTTACAAAGAGGCTAATTCCACTGAATAAATGGGGTAGTTACTATTTCTGCATTAACTTATCGATTTGAAGTGTGGTAGTAGACTTTGCACATGCTTAAACTATGGCGTGCTATTTATACCAGTCCAGGAGTATGAGAATCTTATTCCATTATCATATACAAGTGTACTTGTTTAATTGCTCCTGTATGATATACTGGGACTGGAGGCCTGTGACCATGCTAGGCGATTCATACTATTGGCACGTGAGTTGTCCGTGCTATGTGTGGGAATTTTATTTCTTTGATAATTTATCGGATTTCATTGCTTTCCTTCCTTTACGATAAAAATTACATGAGCAGCGTATTTGAGGAATTGTGTACATGCGCCTACGGTTATCCTCTTCATGAAATTTGAGGAGTTGGTTGTAACATTGTGGTTGTAGTGGTGCTTGTTGAACTTGCAATATGGTTCTCTTCCTTGATACATCTCCCATATTTGGGTACACGGATTGCGCAGTGGTGGCTGGAGTTATATTGATGTGGCGTGTCTGTGGGATAGTTGTGCTGAATACTATAAGGTCATTGGACCTAGAATGGGTACTATCAGGCTTGAGTATGGTATATTCAAGAGGGTTATGGTTTTGGTTGGGGTGAGAGAGCTCCATGGCTAGTTGATCTGATGAGTGCTTATGAGTTTTTGATTGTTTATTTCATCATTGGTAGTGTACAAAGATTGTGGAATGAGGTTCTGTTGACTGCGGGGAATGATGTTCTGTTATACTAGTACATGGTTGGTTTGGAGTAGTTACTGTGATCAGGAATGGTGCTACGAACAGACGAGTTGTGTAATATGATGGGTGATTATATCCGTGATTATAGTTATAGCTTGATGCAGCTTGTTTAGACTCACACAGTGTGTAAATATAAGATTCGTGTCTTGAAAAAAATTCTAAAGGTTGGGAATTGAATTCCAAGGTTTTTGGGTTAAGGTTAAATTAATGATTTTCAGTTATGTTATAAGGTCAGGCCTATATAGAATAGGGTGACGTGAGATCACCCCGGGTATGTGCGTGGTAAGGTGGAATAGAGATTTGAAGATTAAGAACAACTCTTGGCACGTTCGAGGACGAACGTATGTTTAAGTGAGGGAGTTTGTAACGACCCGACCGGTTGTTTTTGAGCATTTACGCACCTTTTAACTATTTGAAGTCTTGAATAACTTCCTACGAGGTTTTATGACTTGTGCGAATTGTCGGTTTTGGTTTTAAGGTATTTCGAAGTTAGCTTGGAAGAATGAATTTTTCATGTTGGAAGCTTAAGTTGAAACAGTTGACCGGATATTGACTTATGTGTAAACGAACTCGGAATTTAATTCTGATGATTCCAATAGCTTTGTATGGTGATTTTGGACGTAGGAGCGTATCCGGAAAATTATTTAGAGGTCCGCAGTGGAATTAGGCTTGAAATGCCGAAAGTTGAATTTTGGGAAGTTTGACCGGGGGGTTGACTTTTTGATATCAAGGTCAGAATCCGATTCTGAAAATTTGAGTACCTCTGATATGTCATTTATGACGTGTGTGCAACATTTGAAGTCATTCTGGATTGATTTGATGTGTTTCGGCACAAGATATAGAATTTGAAAGTTCAAAGTTCATAAATTTTGATTTGAGGTGCGATTCGTCATTTTGATGTTATTTGATATGATTTGAGGCCTCGAGTAGCTCCGTATTATGTAATGGAACTTGTTGGTAAGTTCAGACGGGATCCCGAGGGGCTCGGGTGAGTTTCAAATAGTTAACGGATCAAATTCGGACTTAGAAGAAAAATCTGAAGTTTCTGCCTTCTGGTGCAATCGCACCTGCGGAACTTGGCTCGCAGGGGCGACCACGTAGAAGCGCAATGGACATCGCATAAGCGGAGGATGGGCTGGTGACTGTGGAGCACAGATGCGGAAGGCATCTCGCAGGTACAGACATGCACCTGCGCGTGGGGGGATCGCAGAAGCGGGGGAAAGATCCCCATGAGAGGTTGCGCAGAAGCGGTTCAAATTTCCGCAGGTGCGAAAACCCCTGGGCAGTACAAAAATAGATGGGTTCCGAGCTTTTGCCGTTTTTGGGCATTTCAAGCTCGGGTTGGGCGATTTTGAGCGAGGTTTTCATGGGAAAACTTGAGGTAAGTCCCTTGTGATCCTTTCTAGTCCATAATATTGAATTATCATCGAACACTCCGACTAGATTACATGTTTTTGAGGTGTAAATCGGGGATTTGAACTTTGGGATTTGAAAATAAGATTTGAAGATTTGGAGGTCGAGTTGAGGTCGGATTTTGGTAAAATTAGTATGGTTAGACTCGTGGTTGAATGAGCTTCCGGATTTTATAACTTTTATCGGGTTCCGAGATATGGGCCCCACGTGCGATTTTTGAGCTAAATTTCGGATTTTTATGGAAAATTAGTATTTTCCTATGGAATTAATTCCAATAAATATTATTGACTGAATCGAATTTTTGTGACTATATTCGAGGCATTTGGAAGCCAATTCACAAGGCAAAGGCTTAGCAGAATAAGAATTTTACGGTTTGAGGTAAGTAACAGTTATAAATCTCGTCCTGAGGGTATGAAACCTCGAATTTTGGTATAATGTGATTACTTTGGAGGTGACGCACATGCTAGGTGACAGGCGTGTGGGCGTGCACCGAGGAGATTGTGACTTGGTCCGTCCCGTGGAAACTGTAAAGTTGCATAACTTGTTGTTAGCTATGTGCTCTCTATGTGTTGTGGAAATTTGACTGTAAGTCACGTTAGAAACCATGTTTAGGCTATATGTTGTTACTGTTGGGACCCACATAGGTCTTGCACATGTTGAATTATCTGCTTAATTGTTGTTTTGTACTCAGTCACAGTTTACTTGATTATTTTATCTCAGTCTCTATTGTTCATTATTGATGCATCATATCATTGTTGTTTGATCTGATTTCATGATTATTGAGAGCCCGAGAGACTGGAGATATATATTATTGAGTGAGGCAGAGGTCCTGACTGTGAGATATTGATACTATAGCATGTGAGTTATCCGTGCAGCACTTGAGTTATCCGTGTGGATCCAGATATTTATACTATGGCACATGAGTTGTCCGTGCAGCACGTGAGTTGTCCGTGCAGATTATAGCGCTTGGGCTGTAGGAGCCCCTCCGGAGTCTGTACACCCCTAGTGAGCGCGGGTACCCATTGAGTGTGAGTGCTGAGGGCTGGGAGCCCAGTGAGTGATTGTTGTCCTAAGAGGCTATACTTGCTTTTCATTTGTTGTTGCACTTAGTTGCTATCTGTCATTGTTGTGAAATTTTCTGAAAGATTATATATCCGGAATACATGAACTTGAACTGTATAGAATTGATTTGACTGAAAATGCTGGATTTGAAAGCATGTCTATTCTTGGCTGGAATTACTGAAAATGAAATATAACTGTGTAGCTCGTCACTATCTTCAGTTCCTTATTTATTATTGTTACTTACTGAGTTGGTTGTACTCATACTATACCCTGCACTTCGTATGCAGATTCAGGTATTTTCGGACACAGCGGATGTTGATTCTTTCGCGCAGTTGATTTTCTGGAGATTTAGAGGTAGCTACCGTATTTCGCAGACCTTGTCTCTTCTTCCCTATCTCCTTGTTTACTGTATTTGGTCTTAGACTATTATAGACCGTATTTCTAGACTTGTATTCATATTAGATGCTCATATACTCAGTGACACCAGATTTTGGGAGTGTTTGTATCGGAAATTGTGAGGCCTTTTATTAAACTCAAATTATTATGTTTTTTTTTTCAAACTTTAAGAAATTATGGTTTATTTAGATTGTCGACTTGCCTAGTATCGAGATAGGCGTCATCACGACAGGTTAGGATTTTGGGTCGTGACATGTCTTTTGATGTTTACTACGTCTTGGATTTCGTCATTAAACTTACTTTCCTTTGCTTCTTCTCGAGGTCTCTTAGAATTTTTACTAGACGACTCGCATTCATTTTTATACGGATAAATATTCTCAAAGAATTCAGCATTATCGGATTCGATTACTGTATTAATATGAATGTCATGATTTTCTGATTTATGAATCGAAAAATGTTATGCCTTACTATTTCTTGCATATTCGATGAAAACACAATCAACCATTTTCGGTCCAATCTTCACCCTTTTGGGTTTAGGAACTTGCACTTTAGCCAAACACCCCCACACTTTAAAATATTTTAAGTTGGGTTTCCTACCTTTCCATTTTTCATATGGAATGGATTGCGTTTTACTATGAGGAACTCGATTGAGTATTTGATTATTTGTAAGAATAGCTTCCTCGCACAAGTTCTGGGGTAAACCCGAATTTATCAACAATGCATTCATCATCTCCTTTAACGTTGTTGATACCCAATTTTGCCCTCATATATTTTTCAAACAATATATATACTTTCAAAATATTATTTTGAATTATTATTTAATTTACAAGATTTACACAAGCATTTCTAATAATTTTTCATAATTTTAGAGCTTTTAAATTAATTTTCTCGCATTAATTTACATAAAACATTCAGTAATTACCCTTTTAAATTATTTGTGATGAAGTAATCACTTCAAATTATTATTTGCATTCCTAATATATTTTTGAAATATTTTTACTTCATTTTTATATAATTACAATTGTATTTTTAGGCTATTCGCATAAATTTGCAATAATAGCCTATATTTTGCATTCTTATTGCAATTGACATTTCATTTAGGGTCAAAATAGTATTTTACATTTTTTATAGTCTTCTATTATTGTTTAAAGTATTAATTTACATAAGTAGCATTTTGATATATTTATTTAGCTATTTTATTAAATTATTTCCCTTTTAATTTCTATTTAAAAGAGGTGGCCCAATTTTTTAAAATAATTTTCGGACCAAAAGGCTCAATACCCTAACCCAATAACTCCTAGCCCAACACCAGCAACCCACCACCCATACCCATTTAATTAACCCGCCCCAATCCCTCTTTAAATTCCTGGCCGTTGATCTCTAAGATCAACGACCCACAATCAACCTACCCTTTTAAATTACCCAACCCCAAACCCTAATCCCATTTCTCTCTAACCCGCCGCCCTGAAACCCTCCCCCTTCTACGAAGATCCCTAATCGCCGCCTTCCTAAAACTCTCCGAATCCATCTCAAACATGGATTCTTTCCACGATCTGCTTACCTTATTTGTATTATCTCGTTACCATTTACTCGTTCGTGGTGTTACTTAGTACTTGCCCGATCTTGGCAAGTACTACTTACCTTATTTGTATTATCTCGTTACCATTTACTCGTTCGTGGTGTTACTTAGTACTTGCCCGATCTTGGCAAGTACTACCTCTCCGAATCAAGTGTAATCATCCTCAACCTACAAAATTCAGATGAAAATCCGTCTGTATACACTCTCAACAGGATCATGTGGGTTCGATTCACCGAGATTCTTAGCTAATATTTTGACCATTTGCCAACTAGGGTTTGTCCTTTTTTTTTTTTTTTTTTTTTACCTATTTCTACTCGGAATAGGCTATGCATGTGACTTTCCTTGTTCCTTCTTAAATTTGACTGATTTTCTTTCCCTATTTGTGTTTAATTGATTGTTTTCCATATTTGTTCTTCCAATTTCTGTCACTATATAAACCCCTCCCAAGTCCCCTTTAAGACAGACTTTTGGAAATCGATTTTCTTCCCTAAAAATTATGGTTTTGCTACTCTTTTGCTCTGTATTCTGTATTGGCCAGCTAAAAGCCAAGGCCATTAACACCTTGTTACTTAACATGTTCTTGGTGCGAGCATTTTCCTGAGTTCATCGAAGCTCCTGGGAACTTTGACGCATTGGGCTTCTGGGTTTTCTGTGGAAGTTCATTCTTTACTGTTCTTCGCTTAACTAGTGAGTTACTAGACTTTGTAATTTCATTCCTATGTATCTATGATTTGCATATGTTTTCACTCCTGAAGTTCATCAGTTTAATATATTTTTTCTGGGCTGTTTTGTGTGCAATTCTGTTTGCTTTTTTTAATTTTTAGGTCTCTTTAACTTTTAGCTTCAAGCATGCCTAAACCTGGTTCTATTAAGTAGATATTTTCCAAATCTGATTAGTCCATGTGTTAAGAATTACTACTGTTTGGGACCTTTACACTTATTAGCGTCTCTTGGTGTTTAATTTTGCCTTAGACTATCAATCTTGTTATTCGAATATGCTTTGCCTACATAATTTGTGCTCTCTTTCATTAGCTAGTCGATTGTGTTCAAAACCTGAGTATGTACACTCACTATATGGCACAAATCTATTTCCTATCCTATTCTGAATTGCTGTGATGATATCCTGCCTATATAGCATGTTTATTCCTATTAGTATGCCCTTTAGCATGTTTAACCCCCCTGATTCACCATTAATTGTAATATGCTTTTATCATGTCTAAATGTTGTCCTATTGCCAAATTAGCATGACTATTTCATAACATCATGACCTATACTTAGCATAATTTGGACCTCTTTCATTATTATGAATTTATGTATGCTACTGTCGCCAATCCTGCAAACCTGTTCTGCTAATGTATGACCACTTATGCACAAGGTGTTGAACTTGTTCTTCTAAATCTTTGCTAAATCTGTTCTAAATCCCCTAAGGCATGTTTGATAATTTGATCTATGTGCTCAACTTGATTATGTTTGTATCCCCTCAGCTTTGTCTCTCAACCTTGGTTTACTATCCTTCACTTGTCATCTATGCTCTTTCTTGAGTTCTCATTCTTAGCCGGCTGAAAGCCAAGGCTACTTAGGTTCTATTATTAATCACCCTAGTGTGAGCACTGCTCGGGGTCCAATTGAGACCCTTGTGAACTCTGACACACTAGGGCTTGGTCCTTAGTCATTCCCTAAATCTCAAACTACTCTGATTCATCCTATTCCATCCTGTTATTTGTTGTGTACCTGAATTGGCTGATTTAAATGGTGCAACACTTGGTGCTATGGTTGAATAAATTGACTTTGGGCTCCTTTATGGATTACGGGGTTGTGTGTTGGATATGGACCATATCAGAGGTCTGGGTACGCCGTGTGTGAGTTGTTGAAGGCCCAGACAATGCTGGGTATTTCATGTTGAGCCTACTGTGGGCCTATTGTCACCGTTGTGTAACATTTGTATTTTTACTCATTATTG
Source organism: Nicotiana tomentosiformis (assembly GCF_000390325.3). Taxonomy (NCBI): domain Eukaryota; kingdom Viridiplantae; phylum Streptophyta; class Magnoliopsida; order Solanales; family Solanaceae; genus Nicotiana; species Nicotiana tomentosiformis. The sequence continues at coordinate 72,785,822 of NC_090812.1, read as the reverse complement.
GGCCTGTAATAACTTTTGTATAAACAATTGGGGTGTTAGTAAAAAGGGGAAATGGGTAGAATTTAATATTTACATGCAAAATGGGTAGATAACATGCCTATATGACTTGGTAATTTATTTGCTATATGTGTTGTTCGGTTACATGTACACTATAGAAATCACAACATTAGAAGAAGCACACACACACACACACACTGTCTGCTCCCAAACCCAAAATGCTGCAATTATATTTATTGTTATGTGTTATTAGAGAACCTGCCTATAGGAATTAGTTTCTCATCGATTTTTCTGTCAATCCTCATCGCCTACTAGAAATCATGCCTATAGGATTGCAATTATTCTACTTAGCGGTGTTCACCTAGAAATTATGCCTATAGTATTAAGATATGACGATAAAATATGCTTTAAAGTGCTGTGCGTTAGAGATCCTGCCTATAAGAAATAATTGCTCGTTAATTGGTTAATACTAGACTACTCAAACACTATTTCCTGAATGTCACTGTTAGGAACATCTGGATAATTATAGGACTTTTCCCAGCAGATTTTGTTATACTCAACTGCGTAGATCACCTAGGCATAACACATATAGGATTGGTAACTTAAAACCTTCAATAATCAGCTTGTAATACCTGAATAATTCTATCTATAAGCAATGTCCTGCATCTGAAATTGCCCGCATAGTTTGACTCAAACTATCACCTAGAAAGCATGTCTATTGGTTTAAGATTCTGGATTCTGCAGCTTCCTAATTGACATCTGTGTTTGTGTGCATTCGCTGCTTAAGTGGGGAGGCCAATGTGAGCCTCAATTGCTTTTATGTGAAGTCTTTATATGTTTTGTTTGTCTCCTGGTTTTGCATTTTTGAGCAGCCTAGATAAGGTCTAGAACTATCCAAATAGAGGTCCAAAACCTCCTGGACCATAGGTATGTGATAGGTAGTGCACGCGTAGGGAACGACTTAGAATTGAATTGGAGCGCTCTTAGGTAAACAACTTTAACATACTAATCGGGTAGAAGAAGATGTTAGTCTATGCCCGCTGGATAATATGAGTAACACCCTATCTCAAGGAAGTTACGAAATATTATTTATGTTGCACGGGGTGATCCTTTAGACTAAAAAACTTAGGACCCCCCCTTTTCTTTCTTTTCTATTAGAATGAAAATAGCTGTACTTCCCTATTCAAGATTTCTTTGTAATAAAATTATTAGATTTTGTACTCTCTTTGCTTACTTGATCACATAGACTAATCCATATAATTTAATTTCGGCCGGGATCCACAGTTGTGGACCTCGAGGAGTGCCTAACACCTTCTCTTTGAGGTAACTTGAGCTCTTACCCGATCTTTGGTGGCGTTGACCAGTTAAACCTGAGTCATTTGCAAATAGGTGCCCTAACATACCTTAAAAATTATTAGGTAGCGACTCTCCTATTTTAATACCTCCTTAAAAGAGTTATCACATGTCGAAACCCGATTCCACGAGAAAAAGGGGTGCGACAGCATGGCGACTCTGCTGAGGATTTACACTTAGGCTCTTACCATAGCGAATTTGGCTTATTTGGATTAGTCTTCTTTGATATAAACGCGCTTCCCTTTTCCGTTTTTATTTGCTACTACATGCACATCCCTCTCCTATTTTCCTTTTACTTGTTTAGATTCGTTGTAATATGCACATCCCTTCCCTGCTCCACCTTCCTTTGCTTAAATTGGTTATAACATGCATATCCCTTTCCTATTCACCTTTATTTGCTCTAAACTTCTCTTCATTTGTTTAAAGATTGCTACATCATGTCTCTCCCACCCCTACTCCCTTGCTTACTTTATTACATTCCCTATATTCCATGAACTAACTTCTTCCTTTGTCTTTCTTTTACGTCTTTTATGTTTTACCTTAATACTGTATTTATTGCTTTTACATATTTATCATGCAAATACTTGGAAACGTGTTATTATCTTTGCATAAAGCATGCTCCACATCATATTACACCTGTGCCCGATTAATAACATAGCGGCACTTGATGAGTGTCCGCGCTCTTCCAAAATTACCCTTTTAAATTGAAAAGGCTTACTTGCGGTAAACTAGTCGATCAATGGTGCAGTCGACGGTCCCGTGCCTTTCCCTCTCAAGTTCTCCACTTGAGAGTACTAGTCTAGACCCTTCTAGAAACCTCACTCCAATATCAATTGTGCATGCATCATGTCAAACCTAGTATGGGTTAGAGCGTTGTCCACGTGATAATCCACTAAGATAAGCCTTGTCCAAAGTCCGACGGGATTTCCATAATCCCAATGGACACCATCACGTTATGTGCATTACTTGGAGAAAATATGCCGGTATGTTAATATGTGTAAATAGTCAGATCCGGAGGGGGGAAAGGGCTAACTCTATTTGTTTGCATAAAATAAAGCACGAAGTCGCCAGGTTCGGCATGGTTCAAAACATCCCACCTTTGCTGCTTGATTGGTGGAAGAACCTCTCACCTAGTGACAAAAATCATGTGAAAAGGGTCCTAGGTAATTTACCTTCCTTATTGGACATTCGACCAAATAGGGCATTGATTGAGGCCGCCACTATGTTTTGGGATGAGAAAAGAGCTGTCTTCCACTTTGGTGACATAGAAATGACTCCTCTCTTAGAGGAAATAGGAGGCTTCGCTAAGCTGTCATGGGATAGTCCGGGTTTATTAGTACCAGAAAATCGCACTCCCTGCGGTTTTTTGAAAATGTTGGGTTTTAAGAAAAATGATGAGTTACTCTGTCTTAAAAAGTCATACATCCCATTTGAATTCCTTTACGAACGTTATGGGCATAGCAAGTCATATCGCCTTCATCATGATGAACTTGCCATCACATCCTTGGGTTAGATGCACCGTTGAGTTTTTGTGTTCATTGTTTGTTTCTTGGGATTGCTGATATTTTCGATGAAAGGAGAAAGGATCCACACTCGCTTAGCCATGGTCATTAGGACTCTAATGGAAGGAATCAAGGGACAAACTTACACTATCATCCCTATGATCTTGGCCAAAATGTATCGCGCTTTAGATCGATGCAAACAGGGGTATGGACACTTCGAGGGCTATAATCTGTTGCTGCAAGTTTGGTTATTAGAACTTTTCCAGAGAGGTGAATATCGCCAAGAGCTTCTGCGACGACCATTGAATGACTGCATAGCTTACCATCATCCAAAGAGAATGGCATTTATCCCAGGTAGGTTTGCGCAACTTGGAAGTGCTGTAAGCTGGGTGCATTTCTTCAGCAATCTGACTGACGAAAAGGTACATTGGATGTTTGAATGGTTCCCTAGCAGTGAGTTCATTATCAGATCAAGAGAAACTACTCATCTAGTGCTGATCGAGTTAAGAGGGATCTATCCTTATGCTCCTATAAGGGTAATGAGGCAAGTGGGAAGAAAACAGGTTATATCTCGGGTTTCCAATTAGAGGAACACCATATGTGGAATCAAAAGGTCATTATGGAGAAAGATACTATCGATCCAGACAGGTATCATGCCGGCCATGTGTACTTCTACCCATCATGGTTGGTAGATGATATAGCGGGGGATGTCAAGCCAGGAATTAATCTGAAAAATAGGGTTATAGATGACGTTGCTAAAGCACAAGTCAAGTATAGGATGCTACGTAAGAGGGTCTTCGAGTCTGAAGCTAGGCATTTGGAACAACACAAAGTGGATATGAAAGCGATCAACGAATGGAGAGAAATTGCTACTAAATTAACAAAGAGATTGGAATATTTGGAGCAAGGGCTAATGGAACTTGAGGGAAAGATGAGAAAGAGACTCTCGGATTGTCAGAACACGGAAGGCAATGAAGGAGGGCATGTAGCAAAGGCTTACTTACTATTAGATATGCACGACCTGGGGAATCTGATCGACGAATCCAAGAAGGCCAAACACGGAGAAGGTCTTTCTAGGTCCAAATAGATTAGGAAACAATGTCTTTATTGCTTTCTAGATTCGTTCAAAATTTTTATTGTAATAAGGCAAATGCTATTAGTGACTTTCTAATTATTGTCGTTTTAGTAAAGATTTGACTCATTTTCGCATTAATGAAATGACGCAATTATTGGCATCAATTGTCTCGAAGTCTATGTGTCGCTTAGACCTACCTCGGGCACAATGAGGTCCCTCAAATTAGGACGCGAATTTATTAATTTTGCAACACATGCCCAATATTGCAAACATTCTTTTAATACTCCTTACTCACTTGGTTACCTATTTGTTTTTTCTTTTCTTTTGTTTATTCCCATTCCCCAAGGTTGGTTCGTGCATACTGTTCATCGTCAGTATATCATACTAGATCCAGAGGTCCTCCACCTCCTCCTCCACCAAGTGATCCCAAGAACAAAGGAAAAGTGAAAATGGATGATATGAGTGGTATTAGAAAAGACAATGCTACCCACACAGAGAACATTGAAACTTCAGACGGTCGGAGTATGCCGGCACATAATGATTTGGTCCTACGTCTGGAACAGAAAATATTGGAGCGACAAGGGGAGCTTGAGCAGGTCCGAAACTTGGAAAACCTTTCCCTCACCCTAAACGTCCCCGACATCAACCAACAAAACGCAAACGCCCAAAACCCGGTGCCTCCCCAAAACACACAAAACCAAAATCCGAAAAATCCTCCCGCGCCTCATCAATACGCCCCCACCTCCTCAAAACCATAATCCTCTACCAGTACCTACCCCTCCACAACACCATCACCATCCGACTCAATATTCACAAACCACCACTTATCACACTCCTCAGAACGCACCACAACCTACCCCTGATCCCCAAAACTCAACCAATAACCACCATTATGCCCAGATTTCCGGAGTCCATCAAAGCAATCCCATATATGTGGAAACTTTACCCCATACCCCACAACAGACCCTATATATACCCGAATCCGTCGAGAAGGACCTGCTCATTAAGAACATGACGGAAGAACTCAAGAAGCTTACTGGAAGAGTTCAAAGTGTCGAAGGTGGCAAAGGCATTGAGGGTTTGAATTATGAGGATTTGTGTATTCAGCCAGATGTAGAACTTCTAGAGGGTTACAAACCTCCTAAGTTTGAAATGTTCGACGGAACTAGTGATCCGAAGGTGCATTTGAGAACGTATTGTGACAAACTTGTAGGGGTTGGCAAGGATAAAAATCCGTATGAAGTTGTTCATGAGGAGCCTCACTGGAGATGCCTTGTCTTGGTACATCAGTCAAAACCCAAAGAAGTGGGTTAATTAGGTGAGCATGGCATCGGATTTCATGGATCGGTTTAGGTTTAACACAGAAAATGCACCAAAAGTTTTCTACATTCAGAATCTCAAGAAGAAACCAACGGAAACTTTCCTCGAGTATGCTACTCGGTGGAGGTCTGAAGCCGCAAAGTAAGGCCGGCTCTTGAAGAAGAACAGATGAATAAGTTCTTCGTCAGATCTCAGGAACCGCAATACTACGAAAGATTGATGGTTATTGAAAACCATAAATTTTCTGACATCATTAAGTTGGGGAAAAGAATAGAAGAAGGGATCAAAAGCGGAATGGTGACAAACTTTGAAGCACTCCAAGCCACAAATAAAGCTTTGCAGTCAGGAGGTATCTCCAAGAAGAAAGAAGTGGGTGCAGTAATGGTAGCCCAAGGTCCAAAGTCTCCTCTCACATACCAAACACCTCCACCCACATATCAACCTTCACCTCCCAGATACCAACAATCTGCCGCCACTTACCATATCTATAACACCCAACCAACATACTACCACTCACCACCAGCCCGCCAAAATTACCAAAGACCAAGACCAAATTTCGATCGCAGACCACCCAGACAATACACTCCAATTGCTGAACCCATAGACCAACTATACGAGAGGTTAAAGGCTGCCGGTTATGTCACTCCCATTCCCGCTGTTGCTATGGAAATCCCTTTCCAGTGGATTAACCCAAATAAGACATGTGCCTATCACTCATGCATTAAAGGTCATACTATTGGTGAGTGTTGTACTTTAAAGGATAAGATTCAGACATTAATTGACACCAAAGTCATACAGGCAAAGGAGGCTGCACCCAATGTCCATAACAATCTTCTCCCAGATCATAGGGGTGAATAGGCGTGATAGAGACCTATGAAGAATGGGACTTGGAAGGGTCAATTGGACTCATTCGAGAAGGGGATTATCCTAAAATATCTCCATACAAACTCAGGCACCAATTGAAGTTGAGGTAGTCGCACCAACTCCGTTTGAGGTTGAAGTAACATCACCCTTCACCGTGATGGCAGCACCTACGCCATCTTATAAGTCTAATGCTATACCATGGGATTATGTTGCGGAAGCAAGAAGGAAAGGAAAAGCAAAAATGGAAGAAACAGGTGCAGCGCAAGGCATAACCAGAATCGGTAGGGTTTATACACCCGAGCATTTGGGAGGAACGAGCAAAGAAGATGCATCTAAGCTGCCTGTCACTAAGACCGGCCCGGTTGACCTTTGGAGAAAGGTGCAAGCAAGAGAATATTCTGTGGTTGATCATCAGAACAAAACCCCTGCTCAAATATCCATTTTATCATTGCTGCAAAACTCCGAGGCACATGGAATGCCCTGATGAAGGTGTTGAATGAAGCTTATGTACCCAATAACATCACCAGTGGAGAAATGGCCAACATGGTAGGGCAAGTGTTGGAAAGCCACAAGATCACTTTTCATGAAGACGAGCTGCCACCGGAGGGACTAAGTCACAATAGGGAACTGCAAATCACAGTGCAGTTGACATGGTATGAACTCGGCAAGGGTCTCGGCAAGAATCTCCAGGGGATCACCAAACCGATACAGCTAAAGCGTCATGGCACAAACTTTGGGCTTGGGTATGAACACACCTGGCAAGAGTATCAAAATTGGTCGCTACCATGGCGTGGTCCTTATTACCCTCTAGAACAACCAGTACCACATTTGCACCAGTCATTTCATCAAGCTGACATAATGTGGGGGTCCAAAGAAGATGAAGTTTTAGCTGGCATAAGGAATTTATTTTTGGATGATGAAGACATAGATTGCAGTGCGATAGTTGAGGAGGAGGAGAAGGAAGGCCTTATTATTCAGACCATGGAGAAGGGAGTTGTTCTCAAGAACTGGACTGCTGCACCATCAAGAGCCCGTCGAGTTCCTGGGTAGCCTGATAATTAACATCATTTATTTTTGAAAGCAATTTTATGAGCATCTAAGACATTTTTCAGTATTTTGTTTTAAGCATATTTTGTTTTGAAATAATTGCTCGAATCATCGAACTGCACTTGTTTGGCATTTTAAATCTTTATCAATGGATTGCTATTTTTAGTATTTATTATTATCCTTTACATTTTCTCTCTCTACAGCGTTATTATTAATTATCCTGATGAACCTACGGCTGTGACATATAATGAGACAACGCAACATAAGGATAGTGATTCAGAGGATCTGGAAGAGGATATAATACCCGAGAAAATTGTCAGAGAAGTGAAATTTTTTAAAAACAAGCCTAAGTCCAATTTGGATGAGACTGAAACAATTAATTTAGGAGACTCCAAAACAGTCAAGGGAACGCGTGTAAGCATTCATCTATCGCCGCCAGAGAAGGAAAAATACATCCAGTTTTTTAAAAGAGTATGAGGATATTTTTGCATGGTCCTACGATGATATGACCGGTTTGAGCACGTCCATAGTGGCTCATAAACTAACAACTGACCCTATGTGTCCATCGGTAAAGCAGAAACTCAGAAAGTTCAAGCCAGATATGAGTTTGAAAATAAAAAAGGAAGTCACCAAGCAAATCAAATAGTTTCTGAATTGTGTAGTCCTAACAAAAGATGGAACACTCTTTTCTGAATTCCAAATGGTTTGTACTACCGTACTTCCATTGCTCAATTGTTGTTATGTCTATGGCTGTGTAACGTGAGGTTTCCATAAGAATTTTCAGCCAAGATTTCCTTGCATAGTAACGTTAACCATTCTAAATATATTTGGAAAGGGAGTTTACTTTGCTGCAAATTTTGTGGGTATACTAAGCCAAGGACTAAGAATTGCTCCTCCAAAAGCCCCAGCTACAGGATATATGTTTGAAAACGTGATTTTGCTTCAACAAAATTTTATACAAAGTTATACGACACAATAACAATGAAATTTGTAATTTTAAGAGAATCAGATCAAGTATGTTAAGGATAAGCCCTTCCTTCATTTTGGCATGATCCAAGTAACGATACGTAAATGTAATGTTATTTCATAAGTGGTTCTGCTCTTAGTAGTTAAGGATATCTATGTTATTCATTTCGGTAAAGTTATATTCAAGCATGTCTAAGTATGTATCTAGTTCGCTATTGAGGTATTATGATAAAGATGTTAATGTTTATAATATAGTGATACATTCATCTTCATGCATTTATCACCGTGCTCCGGTCGGTCGGGAAGTTACCACCGGTTGGACAGTTATGTATTATTATTTACCACCGGTTGGGCAGACATGCATATTCATTTACCACTGAGCTATGGCCGGTCAAGCATTTATGCATTTACCACCGAGCTACGGCCGGTCGGGCAGTTACATATTTACCACCGAGTTACGACCGATCGGGCAGTTATATATTTATCACCGAGCTATGGCCGGTCGGGCAGTCATGCATTTACCACCGAACTACGGCTGGTTGGGCAGTTACATATTTACCACCGAGCTACGGCCGGTCGGGCAGTTACTACTGATCAGTTGAGCAGTCATGCATCATACAATATGGATAATTGTCTTAAAGAGAAGCATTCTATATATATATGAGTATAATAAGTATGCATATACGGTGGCACTTCAGAGATTCAGGTTGATTCTTATATGTCTTTAATTAATATTGACTTATTGTTATGTTTCAGTTCTGCCTTGCATACTCAGTACATTATTCGTACTGACGTCTTTTTGTTGGGGATGCTGTATTCATGCCTGCAGGTATAGATAATCAGTTTGACGAGCCCTCATAGTAGACGAGATTGGCATTCAGCGAAGGATCGGTAAGATTTCACTTCATTCGGAGTGCAACCGAGTCTATGAGTCATCGTGTCAGAGTTTTTTCTATAGACTTATGGGTAGGCCGGTACCCTGTCCCATTTGATATCAAATAATCTTAGAGGCTTTGTAGACAAAGGTTCATTTTGTACAGAATGTTAGATTCTTTGACGACCCATATGTATTCATGTTTTAAGAACAATAGTTTATTGATACAATATTTCCCACTTATAGTTATACATTACGAGTTATGGCCATGTTGGCCCATGATAGTTGCAGAAGAAAAAAAATAAATTACAGAGTGGTTCGTTCGGGCCAGTACGACACCGGGTACCAGCCACGCCTCCCCAGGTTTGGGGCGTGACAAAAGTGGTATCAGAGCAAGTCGTGTCCTAGGGAGTCTACAAAGCTGTGCCTAGTAGAGTCTCACTTATGGATGTGTTGCGCGCCACATTTATAATTGAGAGGCTATAGGGCAATTAGGAAATGTTACCCTTCTTCTGTTTCCAGATCGTGCCACGGAGCTGAATCATAAGAAGTCAGTATAAAGTTGTCGCGAGCTTTTGTATGCACCAGAGGTGTAGGTATTACAGTAGAGCTTTAATGCGTAATGTGGAAGGAAGGTTATGAAAGAAATAATAGATACGATGCGAGCTTGAAAGGTAAGTAAGTTAAAGATGAAGAAGATACGAGACACTCAAGTAGAAAAGGTTGTGAATAGTCGGGACTTTAGATAGCGGTTGGGTTTTAGTTTAATTTACAGAGGAGACCCTAGTAAAAATTTTGTAAATCTCTAAGAGTTAACATTCGAGGACGAATGTTCTAAAGGGGGGAAGGATGTTACATCCCGTACTTTTCTATAGAGGATTTGTGATCATTAGACCCCGTAAGTTTAACAACCTTGATACCGTTAGATACATTTTAATATGGTATGTATATTGAGTAGAATATTTTTGTAAAAAGTTTGAAAAATATGATTTTATATAGTTATTAATATTACTACTTGTGAATATATTTTAAATTATACACATGATATAAGAAAGTTTATGAGATTTTCTTTATTGTAAAGATAGAAATTATTTTCTCACAAGAAAAGAAGATTATCTTTTTACCATTTTAAGAATTAAGCGTACGAAAATTTGTACTCTTTATATGAGATTAGGAAAATTATAAGTTGAGAAAATATATGTATTTTTGCATGGATGTTTTAATGAAATGATTGTGTATGTATTTATTTTATATGGTACAACATGACCACAATAGTAGGGTATATATAAAGTGTCTTAAAAAGTAAGTAGTATTTTAAATAATTTGAGATAATTCTTAATTATGTGAATAATTGATTAATTGTGGGGGTTAAGTGGATAAGTGTAAGAATTTCTTTGTCCACGTGGGACCATGGCAATTAAAGAAAGGTATGACTAATTTGTGTGAAAGATTCGGTGGTGTCAAATTTTGGGGACAAGTATGCTTGCTAAGCATTAAATATTCTTTAGGTGGTTTACATTTTATGTCTTGCTTAAACAACGTGGACGTATATATTCACAATTTTTCTTTCACATATTATGAACCATAAAATCTCACTAGCTTTGCATGTATTAGTATACAACCTTTTAAGTTGAAGCAATAACAAAAAATAGTCTTATTGTGTACTCCTAACAAAAGATGGAACACTCTTTTCTGAATTCCAAATGGTTTGTACTACCGTACTTCCATTGCTCAATTGTTGTTATGTCTATGGCTGTGTAACGTGAGGTTTCCATAAGAATTTTCAGCCAAGATTTCCTTGCATAGTAACGTTAATCATTCTAAATATGTTTGGAAAGGGAGTTTACTTTGCTGCAAACTTTGTGGATATACTAAGCCAAGGACTAAGAATTGCTCCTCCAAAAGCCCCAGCTACAGGATATATGTTTGAAAACGTGATTTTGCTTCAACAAAATTTTATACAAAGTTATACTACGCAATAGCAACGGAATTTGCAATTTTAAGAGAATCAGATCAAGTATGTTAAGGCTAAGCCCTTTCTTCATTTTGGCATGATCCAAGTAACGATACGTAAATGTAATGTTATTCTATAAGTGGTTCTACTCTTAGTAGTTATGGATATCTATGTTATTCATTCCGGTAAAGTTATATTCAAACATGTCTAAGTATGTATCTAGTTCCCTATTGAGGTATTATGATAAAGATGTTAATGTTTATAATATAGTGATACATGCATCTTCATGCATTTATCACCGTGCTACGGCCGGTCAGGCAGTTACCACCGGTTGGGCAGTTATGTATCATTATTTACCGCCGGTTGGGCAGGCATGCATATTCATTTACCACCGAGCTACGACCGGTCGAGCAGTTATGCATTTACCATCGAGCTACGGTCGGTCGGGAAGTTACATATTTACCATCGAGCTACGGCCGGTCGGGCAGTCATGTATTTACCACCGAGCTACGGCCGGTCGGGAAGTTACATATTTATCACCGAGCTACGGCCGGTTGGGCAGTCATGCATTTACCACCGAACTACGGCCGATTGGGAAGTTACATATTTACCACCGAGCTACGACTGGTCGGGCAGTTATGACTGATCAGTTGGGCAGTCATGCATCATACGATATGGATAATAGTCTTAAAGAGAATCATTATATATATATGAGTATAATAAATATGCATATACGATGGCACTTCAGAGATTCAGGTTGATTCTTATATGTCTTTAATTAATGTTGACTTATTATTATGTTTCAGTTCTGCCTTACATACTCAGTACATTATTCGTACTGATGTCCTTTTGTTGGGGACACTGTATTCATGCCCGCAGGTATAGATAATCAGTTTGACGAGCCCTCATAGTATACGAGATTAGCATTCAGCGAAGGATCGGTAAGACTCCACCTCATTCGGAGTGCAGCCGAGTCTATGAGTCATCGTGTCAGAGTTTTTTCTACAGACTTATGGGTAGGCCGGTACCTTGTCCCATTTGATGTCAAATAATTTTAGAGGCTTTATAGACAAAGGTTCATTTTGTACAGTATGTCAGAGTCCTTGACGGCCCATATGTATTCATGTTTTAAGAACGATAGTTTATTGATATAATGTTACCCACTTATAGTTATACATTACGAGTTATGACCATGTTGGCCCATGATAGTTGCAGAAGAAAAAAAAGTGAGTTACAGAGTGGTTCGCTCAGGCCAGTACGGCACCGGGTGCTAGCCACGCCTCCCCAGATTTGGGGCGTGACAGAAAAATCTTTGACAAGATCAAGGAATATTTATCCAAACCACCTGTTCTGGTCCCACTGGAACCTGGGAGACCTCTGCCACTCTATTTATCTGTACTAGATGGGGTTTTCGACTGTGTCTTGGGATAATACGATGAGACAGGAAGAAAGGAGCAAGCCATATACTATCTGAGTACGAAGTTCACACCCTATGAAACACGGTATTCTTTGCTGGAACGCAACTGCTGCGCTTTGACATGGATAACTCAAAAGTTGAGGCACTACTTTTGTGCCTACACCACATATCTCATATCAAGGATGGATCCGCTAAAATACGTCTTCCAGAAACCCATGCCTACGGGGAAGTTAGCAAAATGGCAGATACTATTGAGTGAGTTCAACATCATCTATGTAACTCAGAAGGCGGTCAAAGGGCAAGCATTGGCGGATCATCTGGCAGAAAATCCTGCAGATGGAGAATACGAACCACTGAAAACGTATTTTCCCAATGAATAGGTATCATTCGTAGGAGAAGATATCACCGAAGCCTATGATGGTTGGAGAATATTCTTCGATGGGGCTGCGAATTTCAAAGGAATGAGTATTGGAGCAGTTTTAGTGTCAGAAATGGGTTAACACTATCCAGTATCCGCAAAACTCGGGTTTCCATATACTAACAACATGGCAGAATACAAGGCCTGCATCATAGGACTCAGGTGAGCCATCGACATGAACGTTCATGAATTGCTGGTAATTGGATATTCAGACCTTTTGGTACATCAGGTTCTAGGAGAATGAGCTATAAAGAATACCAAGATATTACCATATTTGTACTATGTACAAGAGTTGATGAAAATATTCACAAAAATAGAGTTCAAACATGTTCCGAGAATCCAGAATGAGTTCGCAGACGCATTGGCCACTTTATCTTCCATGATACAACACCCAGACAAGAGGTTCATCGATCCTATCCCAGTAGGGATTCATAATCAACCAGCTTATTGTGCTCATGTTGAAGAAAAATGGATGAAAATCCATTGTTCCACGACATCAAAGAATATTTGGCAAAAGGAGAGTATCCGGAGCACGCAAATCATACTCAGAAACGCACACTTTGAAGATTATCCAACCATTTCTTCCAAAGCGGAGGAATTCTGTATAGGAGGACTCCAGATCTGGGATTATTACGGTGTGTCAATGCCAAGAAAGCATCCAAATTGCTCGAAGAGATACATGCCGGAACTTGCGGACCGCACATGAATGGCTTTGTCTTAGCTAAGAAGATATTAAGAGCAGGATATTTTTGGATGACTATGGAAACAAACTGTATCAGGTATGTCCAAAAGTGTCATCAATGCCAAGTATATGCTGATATGATACGAGCCACCCAATGAACTCAATTCAACAAGTGCACCTTGGCCTTTCTCCGCTTGGGGAATGGATGTCATCGGTCCAATCGAACCCGCCACTTCAAATAGGCACAGGTTCATTCTAGTGGCCATAGACTATAGACTATTTCACAAAATGGGTTGAAGCTACATCTTACAAGGCTGTAACTAAGAAGGCCGTCGCAGATTTCGTTAGGAATTGTATTGTTTGTCGGTTTGAGGTACCGGAATCAATCATCACCGACAACGCCGCCAACCTTAACAGTAATTTGATGAGATCAATGTGTGAAACCTTCAAGATCAAGCATAAGAATTCCACAGCATACAAGCTGCAAATGAATGGAGTTGTGGAAGCCGCCAATAAGAACATCAAGAAGATATTAAGGAAGATGGTAGATAATCACAAACAATGGCACGAGAAGATACCATTTTCCCTACTTGGATATCGTACCACGGTTCGCACATCAACCGGGGCAACTCCTTATTTGCTGGTCTATGGTACTGAAGCCGTTATTCCCGCCGAAGTAGAAATTCCTTCTTTGAGAATCATACAAGAGGCTGAACTCAGTGATGCAGAATGGATATGAAGTCGCTATGAACAAATGGCTCTCATTGATGGGAATATAATGAATGTGGTATGTCACGGTCAACTCTACCAGAACAAAATGTCCATAGCTTTCAACAAAAGGGTCAGGCCTAGACAATTCACACCGGGGCAGTTGGTGCTAAAGCGGATCTTCCCGCATCAAGATGAAGCCAAAGGGAAATTTTCACCCAATTGGCAAGGGCCCTACATGGTTCACAGAGTACTAACAGGAGGAGCACTCATACTTGCTGAAATGGATGGAGAAATTTGGCCAAAATCTGTCAATTCAGATGTAGTCAAGAGATACTATGTTTAGACTGTTTACATTTCTTCATCTGATATAACTGAACTACGCTTGACCTGATTCCCATTTAAGAGGGGATACGTAGGCAGCCCTGTGGGTTCGGTCACATCTTAATAAAATCTTCATTTTAGCCATGGTCAGAAACTGGGGCAGAATTTTGAGGAGGGCCCTCAAAATTCTAAAGCTAGTCCAGCCAACTTCATCATACACAGAACAATCAAAGGATTGTTTTTAAACTGGGGTAGAATTTTGAGGAGGACCCTCAAAATTCTAAAGCAAGGAGGTCGCAATGTCTTTAAAAAATGTCACAGTCATTGGCTCATCTAGATTACTTAATATTGCATACTGCCATATTTCAAATAACTACACTCATAAAATGCAGGCATATTTTTCAAAAAAACTTTATTTCTATAACAGCCAGATACTGCCCAGGGTAACTCAAACAAGATCTCAAGACAGGAGCAAAAGCAAAGCAAGAAGGTGAAAGTACAGACCAACCTTCCCCCCATAAAACTCACAATCTTTCTTTGGATCGAGGCACAGTAAGACAACAATATCTGCATACACATCAGGTCACTACCTTCAAGATAGCAAATTATCTATCACAAGCATCTCTAGCTAAGAAATACTCTACTTTCTCACTATCACTTATCATTTTCTTGCATGAGGCTAAGCACTGCCTCCTTAACTGCATAAGGCTAAGCACCACCTTTCTTTGCATGAGACTAAGCAGTGTCTCCTATTTGCATGAGGCTAAGCATTGCCTCCCTAATTGCATAAGGCTAAGCATTGTCTTTTTCGCATGAGACTAAGCATTGTCTCCTATTTGCATGAGGCTAAGCATTGCCTCCATAACTGTATAAGGCTAAGTATTGCCTTTTCCGCATGAGACTAAGCAGTGTCTCCTATTTGCATGAGGCTAAGCATTGCCTCCTTAACTGCATAAGGCTAAGCATTGCCTTTTCCCATGAGACTAAGCATTGTCTCCTATTTGCATGAGGCTAAGCATTGCCTCCCTAATTGCATAAGGCTAAGCATTGCCTTTTCCGCATGAGACTAAGCATTGTCTCCTATTTGCATGAGGCTAAGCATTACCTCCTTAACTGCATAAGGCTAAGCACTGCCTTTCTTTGCATGAGACTAAGCATCGTCTCCTATTTGCATGAGGTTAAGCACTGCCTCCTTAACTGCATAAGGCTAAGCATTGCCTTTCTTTGCATGAGACTAAGCATTGTCTCCTATTTGCATGAGGCTAAGCCTTGACTCCCTATTTGCATGAGGCTAAGCCTTGACTCCCTATTTGCATGAGGCTAAGCCCTACCTTCTTAATTGCATAAGGCTAAGCACTGCCTTTCCTGCATGAAGCTAAGCACTGCTTCTCTTACTTTCATGAGACTAAGCATTGTCTCCTCTTCCTGCATGAGGCAAAGCATTGCCTTCCTAATTCCACAAGGCGAAGCACTGCCTTTTCCTCGTGATTAAATGCTATCTCCATTACGCCATCTAAGACCTAGCACTATCCTCTACTTACCCAGGGCTAAGCACTGCCCTCATCTTACCCAAGACTAAGCCTTGTCTTGTCTCATCTTCGCATACGGCCAAACATCATATTTTGCATTTCATGCGCTGAAATATCGCCATTTTGTCCAAAGGCGTCATGGTCTGAAGGCATCATCCTCATAGCCAGAAGACACCATTCATGGCCCGAGGATCTCTCAAAAGTGCACATCATTATTCAAAGGCGTCATGGTTTGGAGGCACCATTCTCATGGCCCGAGGACATCATTTCATGGCCTGCAAATCCCTTATCACATGATTCATGGCCCAGGACGTCATGGTTTAAGGACACCATCCTCATCGTCCAAAGACAACCCTCATGGTCCGAAGGGAATCTGCATCATGTTTAAATTCTCGCAATAATCCATATATACTTGCATGCATCATGTTTTAAGTTTTGCAGGTAATCCAGGAAGTAACCTTCTCCTAACGGGAGCAATCTTCGCTCCGGTTTCCGTTCAATGTTCACATCCTGCAATTATTTCAAACGTAACCAACCACCATCAATTACCCGCTTTTTACTCTATGACCGTTCAGATATTTACACAGTGATCCATCCGTAACATTTCAGATTCACATCGATGACTCCGCATAAATTCATCCGATACTGTCCTACCCCAAAAGAACCTTTTCCGAAGCATACGACCATTCCTATAACAACTTCATCGGTTCAGTTCACCGTTGGATCTAGAACTACACATAACCTGATTCCCGTAACACCAGGGATACATAGGCAACTCAGGAGCCAGGGTTCAACCTCTATTTTTTCAAATCAACTCATTCGCTCAAAATCGGTCATCATTTTCTTTACCCGACAACTCTTTCATTATTCCCGAGTAAAGAGGGGCAGCTATTGATACCGAATTTTTCCCTCATATATTTATCAAACAATATATATACTTTCAAAATATTATTTTGCATTATTATTTAATTTACAAGATTTACACAAGCACTTCTTATAATTTTTCATAATTTTAGAGCTTTTAAATTAATTTTCTAGCATTAATTTACATAAAGATTCAATAATTACCCTTTTAAATTATTTTTGATGACTTAATCACTTAATATTATTATTTGAATCCCTAATACATTTTTGAAATATTTTCACTTCATTTTTATATAATTACAATTGTATTTTTAGGCTATTCGCATAAATTTGCAATAATAGCCTATATTTTACATTCTTATTGCAATTGACATTTCATTTAGGGTCAAAATAATATTTTACATTTTTTATAGTCTTCTATTATTGTTTAAAGTATTAATTTACATAAGTAGCATTTTTATATATTTATTTAGCTATTTTATTAAATTATTTCCCTTTTAATTTCAATTTAAAAGAGGTGGCCCAATTTTTTAAACTAATTTTCGGACCAAAAGGCCCAATACCCTAACCCAATAACGCTTAGCCCAACACCAGCAACCCACTACCCATACCCATTTAATTAACCCGCCCTAATCCCTCTTTAAAATCCTTACCGTTGATCTCTAAGATCAACGGCCCACAATCAACCTACCCTTTTAAATTACCCAACCCCAAACCCTAATCCCATTTCCCTCTAACCCGCCGCCCTGAAACCCTCCCCCTTCTCTGAAGATCTCTAATCGCCGCCTTCCTAAAACTCTCCGATTCCATCTCAAACATGGATTCTTTCCACGATCTGCTTACCTAATTTGTATTATCTCGTTACCATTCACCCGTTTGTGGTGTTACTTAGTACTTGCCCGATTTTGGCAAGTTCTACCTCTCCGAATCAAGTGTAATCATCCTCAACCTACAAGATTCAGACGAAAATCCGTCTGTATACACTCTCAACATAATCATGTGGGTTTGATTCATCGAGATTCTTAGCTAATATTTTAACCATTTGCCAACTAGGGTTTGTCCTTTTTGTTTTACCTATTTCTACTCGGAATAGGCTATGCATGTGACTTTCCTTGTTCCTGCTTAAATTTGACTGATTTTTTCCCCCTATTTGTGTTTAATTGATTGTTTTTCATATTTGTTTTTCCAATTTCTGTCACTATATAAACCCCTGCCAAGTCCCCTTTAAGACAGACTTTTGGAAATCGATTTTCTTCACTAAAAATTGGGGTTTTGCTACTCTCTTGCTCTGTATTCTGTATTGGCCGGCGAAAGACAAGGCCATTAACACCTTGTTACTTAATATGTTCTTGGTGCGAGCATTACCCTGAGTTCATCGAAGCTCTTAGGAACTTTGACGCATTGGGATTCTGGGTTTTCTGTGGAAGTTCATTCTTTACTATTCTTCGCTTAACTGGTGAGTTACTAGACTTTGTAATTTCATTCCTATGTATCTATGATTTGCATATGTTTTCACTCCTGAAGTTCGTCAATTTAATATGTTTTTTCTGGGCTGTTTTGTGTGCAATTCTGTTTTCTTTCTTCAATATTTTAGGTCTCTTTAACTTTTAGCTTCAAGCATGCCTAAACCTGGTCTATAAGTAGTTATTTTCCAAATCTGACTAGTCCATGTGTTAAGAATTACTACTGTTTGGGACCTTTACACTTGTTAGTGTCTCTTGGTGTTTAATTTTGCCTTAGGCCATCAATCTTGTTATTCGAATAGGCTTTGCCTACATAATTTGTGCTCTCTTTTGTTAGCTAGTCGATTGTGTTCAAAACCTGAGTATGCACACTCACTATATGGCACAAATCTGTTTTCTATCCTATTCTAAATTGATGTGATGATATCCTGCCTATATAGCATCTTTGATCCTATTAGTATGCCCTTTAGCATGTTTTACCCCCCGATTCACCAGTAGTTGTAATCTGCTTTTCTCATGTCTAAATGTTATCCTATTGCCAAATTAGCATGACTGTTTCATAACATCATGACCTATACTTAGCATAATTTGGACCTCTTACTTTATTATGAATTTGTGTATGCTACTGTCACCAATCCTGCAAACCTGTTCTGCTAATGTATGACCACTTATGCACTAGGTGTTGAACTTGTTCTTCTGAATCTTTGCTAAGTCTGTTCTAAAGTCCCTAAGGCATGTTTGATAATTTGATCTATGTGCTCAACTTGATTATGTTTGTATCCCCTTAGTTTTGTCTCTCAACCTTGGTTTACTATCCTTCACTTGTCATCTATGCTCTCTCTTGAGTTCTCATTCTTAGCCGGCTGAAATCCAAGGCTACCTAGGTTCTATTATTAATCACCCTAGTGTGAGCACTGCTCGGGATCCAATTGAGACCCTTGTGAACTCTGACACACTAGGGCTTGGTCCTTAGTCATTCCCTAAATCTCAAACTACTCCTATTCATCCTATTCCATCCTGTTATTTGTTGTGTACCTGAATTGGCTGATTTAAATGGTGCAACACTTGGTGCTATGGTTGAATAAATTGACTTTGGGCTCCTTTATGGATTCTAGGGTTGTGTGTTGGATATGGCCCATATTAGAGGTCTGGGTACGTTGTGTGAGAGTTGTTGAAGGCCCACACAATGCTGGGTATTTCATGTTGAGCCTACCGTGGGCCTATTATCACCGTTGTGTAACATTTGTATTTTTACTCATTATTGGGCCTGTAATAACTTTTGTATAAACAATTGGGGTGTTAGTTAAAAGGGGAAATGGGTAGAATTTAATATTTACATGCAAAATGGGTAGATAACATGCCTATAGGACTTGGTAATTTATTTTCTATATGTGTTGTTCGATTACATGTACACTGTAGAAATCACAACATTAGAAGAAGCCCACACACACACACACTGTCTGCTCGCAAACCCCAAATACTGCTATTATATTTATTGTTATGTGTTATTAGAGAACCTGCCTATAGAAATTAGTTTCTCATCGATGTTTTTGTGAATCCTCATCGCCTACTAGAAATCATGCCTATAGGATTGCAATTATTCTACTTGGTGCTGCTCACCTAGAAATTATGCCCATAGGATTAAGATATGACGATAAAATATGCTTTAAAGTGCTATGCGTTAGAGATCCTACCTATAGGAAATAATTGCTCATTAATTGGTTAATACTAGACTACTCAAACACTATTTCCTGAGTGTCACTGTTAGGAACATCTGGATAATTATAGGACTTTTCCCAGCAGATTTTGTTATACTCAACTGCGTAGATCACCTAGGCATAACACATATAGGATTGGTAACTTAAAACCTTCAATAATCAGCTTGTAATACCTGAATAATTCTATCTATAAGCAATGTCCTGCATCTGAAATTGCCCGCATACTTTGACTCAAAAAATCGCCTAGAAAGCATGTCTATAGGTTTAAGATTCTGGATTCTTCAGCTTCCTAATTGACATCTGTGTTTGCGTGCATTCGTTGCTTAAGTGTGAAGGTCAATGTGAGCCCTCAATTGTTTTTATGTGAAGTCTTTATATATTTTGTTTGTTGCCTAATTTTGCATTTTTGAGCAGCCTAGATAAGGTCTAGAACCATCCAAATAAAGGTCCAAAACCTCCTGGACCATAGGTATGGGACAGGTAGTGAACACATAAGGCACGACTTAGAATTGAATTAGAGCGCTCTTAGGTAAACAACTTTAACATACTAATCGGGTAGCAGGGGATGATAGTTTGTGCCCGCTGGATAATATGAGTAACACCCTATCTCAAGGAAGTTACGAAATATTATTTGTGTTGCACGGGGTGATCCTTAGGCTAAAAAACTTATGATCCCCCCCCCCTTATTTCTTTCTTTTCTATTAGAATGAAAAATAGATGTACCTCCCTATTCAAGATCTCTTTGTAATAAAATTCTTAGATTTTGTACTCTCTTTACTTACTTGATCACATAGACTAATCCATATAATTTAAGTTCGATCAGGACCCACAGTTGTGGACCTCGAGGAGTGCCTAATACCTTCTCTTTGAGGTAACTTGATCCCTTACCCGATCTTTGGTGGCATTGACCAGTTAAACCAGAGTCATTTGCAAATAGGTACCCTAACGCACCTTAAAAATTGTTAGGTGGCGACTCTCCTCTTTTAATACCTCCTTAAAAGAGTTGTCACATGTCGAAACCCGATTCCGCGAGAAAAGGGGGCACAACAAACGTTCTATTATTTCTTTCCGCAATTTCATTAGATTGCGGTGAGTAAGGGGTATTTGTTTGGTGAATAATGCCATATTCCAAAAATATTTGTTGAAAAGGAGATTCATATTCGCAACCCCTATCACTTCTTATCATTTTGATCTTTTTGTTTAGTTGCGTTTCAACTTCATTTTTGTATTGCTTGAATACCTCAATTGCTTTATCTTTACTATTAAGTAAATAAATATAGCAATATTTAGTATTGTCGTCAATAAAAATTATGAAATATAATTTTCCACCGCGAGATGGTATTGACTTCATATCGCAAATATCTATGTGAATTAAGTCTAAAGGATTTGAATCCTTTCAACTGATTTATAAGGAAGTTTAACATACTTAAATTCCACACATATTTGACATTTCAAATTATCGCATTCAAATTTAGGAAATACTTTCAAGTTAATCATTTTTCGTATAGTTTTCAAGTTGACATGACCTAAACGTGCATGCCATAAATTATTTGACTCAAGTAAGTAAGAAGAAGCTTGAATTTTATTGATATCAATAGTTATTATATTCAACTTGAAAAGGCCCTTAATTAGGTAACCTTTTCCTACATACACATCATTCTTACTTATTACAACTTTTTCAGAAACAAACATACACTTAAATCCATTCTTGATAAGAAGTCCAGTAGAGACCAAATTCTTGTGAATTTCAGGAACATGGAGAACATTGTTTAGAGTCACAACTTTGCCCAAAGTCATCTTCAAAGCTATCTTCCCAACTCCTTCAATTTTCATTGTTACGGAGTTTCCCATAAAGATAGTCTCGTCGGGCCCTGCGGGAACATAAGAGGCAAATAACTCTTTGTTAGCACAAAAATGGTGAGTGGCTCCAGAATCAATCCACCACTCTTTGGGATTTCCTACCAAGCTGCATTTAGATAGCATGGCACATAAGTCCTCAATTTCATCATTCATTTCAACCATGTTTGCTTGACTCTTCTTCTTATCCTTCTCCGGTGCACGACAGTCCACAGCTTTATATCCAACCTTTCCACAGTTGTGGCAATTACCTTTGAATTTCTTCTTTCTCGGGTAATTCTTTGGACCAGATGGCTTCTTTCTCTTTCTATTGCTTGTAGATGCTTCCTCAATAATATTTTCTCCCATTATTGTTGAGTTACCACGGGACTTTTTTTCAGCAGCCTTGTTGTCCTCTTCAATCTATAGATGAACAATAAGGTCTTCAAGCGTCATCTCCTTGAGCTTATGTTTCAAGTAATTCTTAAAGTCCTTCCACAGCGGAGGCAGCTTTTCAATAAATGCCACAACTTAAAATACTTCATTTATGACCATACCTTCATTAATTTATAATTAGTAAAATCATTAATATCTTAAATAAAAATATTGACTTGGTTTATACCTTTAGCAAGGAGGTCATGAACAATAACTTGCAATTTTTGGACTTGCGTTATGACAAATTCGCCGTCAACCATTTTGAAATCCAGAAATTTGGCGGCCACAAACTTCTTATGTACAGCATCTTCAGTCTTGTACTTCTTTTCAAGAGCATTCCACAACTCTCTTGATGTTTTCATGATGCTATAAACATTATACAAGTCGTCTTCCAAGCAACTTAAAATATAGTTTTTGCATAAGAAGTCAGAATGCTTCCATGCCTCCGTGACCACAAATCATTCATTTTCGAGAGTTTTTTCTCCTTAAACTAGAACGTCCTCGCTGATAAAGTACTACAAACAGAGTGTTGTCAGATAGAAGAACATTTTCTGCTGCCAGCGCTTGAAATCCACGCCTGCAAATTTTTCGAGCTTTTCTGCCAGTGCCATCGCAGGTGCAGGCGTTGTGCGACTTCAAGACGCAGCCATTGCAACATTCTGTTGTTCCATACTTGTTATCATTTTTCTGTAAAATAAATTGACACAACCAGAATTAGTAAGTCGGTGAAGTTTTTTTTATCTTCAAACCGAATACAAACGACCGAGTAGAAAATCACTAGGATTTTAATCTCAGATTGAGTAGAAAGCCACAAAGACTTTAATCTCACTGGAGTAGTAAATCCAAATATTTTAATCTCCAAAACGGGAGTAGAAAATCGCTAGAATTTTAGTCTCCAAAAGAAAAAAGTAAGATGAATACAGAATATAAAAAATATTTAAATTCCTTAAGCTTGTTAGTATCTGTATTCGAAAATATAATTTATGCAAAATAAAACCAGAAACAAAAGACAGAAATATATTTAAATGAATAACGTTCTGAGCCCAACAGAAAACTGTGTTTCCTTAATTAATTTAATCCCCTCACTGTTGCCCAAGGTTGTTGGATTAATTCCTCCCATGATAGAACGGAACAACTATTCTGTAATACCAGCAATGGAAATTACGACCCAATTTCACCTATAGGTCGTGATGGCGCCCAACATTACCGCTAGGGAAGCCAACTAGAGAATTAGACATATTATTCCTCTTTTAATAAGTTTTTGAGCAATTAAACTTTCCTTATTTGTAAGATTCAAGAAAATAAAAAGGTTTAAATAAATAAAACCAAATTAATAATTTAATACCACAATTCTACTAGTGTGTGTGCCAAGACCTGGTGTCATAAGTGTATGAGCATCTAGTAGATTATACAAAATTCTAAATACTATTTGAACATAAAATAGACAGAATACGAATACGAAGAGAGGTGCTGCGGAACGACTCAGGAAAAAGCAGCTCACCACTAGGCCTCGGGATATCAGGGATGCGCACCAATAGGACCGCCTGATGCACCTGTCTCAGATCCTGCATAAAAAGTGTAACAATTGTAGCATGAGTACGTAAATAACGTGTACCCAGTAAGTATCAAGTCTAATCTCGAAGAAGTAGTGACGAGACGTCGACTTCGACACTCACTATGGGTCAATAATTATTCAAATAAAATCTTAAATAAATACTGGATGTGTAAATAAATTTAAATCTTCTCAACAAGCAGGAGAAAATAATTCGTTCACAATTATATAATTTTCAAATAAGTCATTCCTTTTAAAGGCTGTAATCTTACAAGCCACAACAAAATATCAAGACACCAAGTATTATTATTAAGCACGATTTATGCCGAGATCGTACGGCCCAATACAGAGTGACGTGTACACTGCTGAAGGACGTGCGACATGATCCATAGATCCATCTATCTACTGCCGAGGCGTTCGGCCCGCTCCACAAGAAGAGAAGGATACTTTATAAGCATTTGACTTAACGTGATTAAGGATTTATATACAAAGTAATACAAATTTCATTAACTACCTTTCACAATTTCTCTAACAAGTTCTAATATAATTTAGACATTTTAATTTAACAAGTATGGTGCAAAAATTCCAAATAGTTCACATTTTGGGTCCTAAAACTACCCGGATATAAGCATAACCAGTAGCTATGCACTGACTCTCGTCACCTCGTACGTACGTAGCCCCCCACAATTAGAAACAAATATTTATTTATAATACTTATGGGGTAAATTCTCTCTTATAAGGTTAGACAAGAGACTTACCTCATTTCAAAGCTCATTTCCCGGTCTCTATTTCGCGCTAAAGCCTCAATTTGGTGCTGAAAAATTCGAAACTAGTGAAATATTATATAATTTAATCAATACATGCTCAAAAATTTGAAATTAAATTATTAGATTAATTATCTAACCCAAATTGATAGAATTCCTAAAATTCACCCTGGGTCCACGTGCCCGGATTCCGAAAATTTTCGGAGAAAATTGTCACCCATAATGTTAAGAACTCAAATATACAATTTTCATCCCATTCCATAACCATTTGCGTGGTTAAAATCTCATTTTTATCAAAACCAAGGTTTTTCATCTAAACCCGTGATTTCCACAATTTACGTTAAAATCAACCCATAATCTATGTATTTAACTCACAATAGGTAGAATTAACTAACCTCCAAGTTTCTAGGTGAATACCCCTCTCAAGAATCTCCAAAATCGCCCAAGAATGAAGAAAAATGGGCTAAAAATACTCAAACCCCGACTTAAATAAAGGTTCTGCCTTCTGTGATTTTTGCTCCTACGGAGGTACGACCGCTTCTACGGTCCCTCATCTGGGGAAAAGTCCTCGCAGATGCGGTCTTCTCTAGTCGAGCCAAAATCCGCACCTACGGACCATTTGCTCGCTCCTGCGGCTTCCTTCATCGCACCTGCGCACCCGCAAGTGCGCCCAGTAGCTCCGCTTCTGCGGCTTCTGAGCTGCCCCTGCTGAACCGCTTCTGGGCTTTTTGCTCACTTCTGCGAGCTCGCACCTGCGGCTGTCCATGTGTAGGTGCGGTTACACCAGAAGCTGGAAGTTTGAACCATTGCTCCTAAGTCCAAACTTGGTCCAAGCCTCGCCCGATTAACACCCGAGGCCCCTGGAGCCCCGCCCGAACATACCAACAAGTTTGAAATCATAAAACGGACTCACTCAAACCCTCAGAACACGTAAAACAACATCAAAACTAAGAATCATAATCCAAACCAAATTAATTCAACTTAGAAACTTCAAGTTCTTCAAGCTTACTTCGAACGTGCCGAAACATACTTAAATTACTCGGAATGACACCAAATTTTGCGTGCAAGTATTAAATCACTATACGGAACTATTCCCAGCTCGGAATTCTAAAAGGACCTCGATTACTCCAAAACCTACTCCAAACCAAATTTGAAGAACTTTAAACCTTCAAATAGCCAATTTTCACTATTAAGGGCTTAAATGCTCCCGGGTCGTCCAAAATTCGATTTGAACATACGCCCAAGTCCAAAATAATCATACAAACCTATTAGAACCGTCAAATCCCGATTCCGGGGTCGTTTACTCAAAATGTTGATCGAAGTCAAACTTACCATTTTTAAAGCCAAACTAAGGAACCAAGTGTTCCGATTTCAACCCGAACCCTTTAAATTCCTGAACTAGCCATCCCCGCAAGTCATAAAACAATAAACGCACATACGGGGAGTCTTACTTAGGGAACGGGGTTCTAGAAGGCAAAACGATCAGTTGAGTCTTTACATTCGTCGAACTCAACAAACGGCAGTAAACTACATTGATGCTTATATTTTGCTTTGGAAAAAAATAGTGCATAAATGTAGAAGAGAGAGGGGATACTATGCAAATTTTGGTTGTCAAAAAGTGAGACCAAACCTCTAAATTTATAGCCAAACAGTCTGAGTTGAATAGGTGTGAAAGTACCTATTCACATGAGGTACTGTTTCTGTTACACCCCATATTTTCACACGTAAAAATACGCCATAAGTAAATTAATGAAAGCTCGGAAATGAGATGTTACATCGATTTTCGTACATTAAAGTTTCGTCGTAAGTTAATCGATGTAAGCTCGGGAATGAGATTATTTTGAGATTATAAGTATTATGCTATTTCAAGCAAGTGATAAGTAAATTCACGAAGGTGAGAGGGTAAGCGAATCGAAGAAAATGAGTTTCGTCGAAATTTGGCATTTTTGAGATAAAATACGGTCCAAGCTATAATACGCCATATTTATGGACTAATACCATACAAGGTACCACATGACCATGATAGTATGATGTATAAAGTGTGTTAAAATTGAGTAGTATTTTAAGTAATTTGAGATAATTCCTAATTAAGTGGGTAATTGATTAATTATTAATTTTTAGTGAGAGATTAACTAATTAATTAGTATTTTTGGATAAGCCTAATGGGCCTCAAACGTGGCAGCAAAAGGCTTGGAAATAATGACTCTTTAGTTTGTATGCAAGGTGGCATATTTAGAGGGAATTCTTTGGCCAACTAAGCCATAAAGTAAGGCCCACCATCCAACAATTTAAAAGAGATGTCTTTACCTCATTAAGGTAAAAGACTTTTTAAATACAAAGAGAGATGTGATATCATACGGATATGCTATGGCAACATAAATTGCTTCAACAAAATTCCTACAAGGCAACATAATACTATAGCACTGTGCAAACTTTTTTAAGAATATCATATGAATTTTTCCTACTTCGATCCGCCGTTACGTGTCTTTTTCGCAATTGATGAGTGTTAGATGGATTGTCAAGAGAATCGGCTCAGGTATGTTAAGGCTATCCCTTCTTTCCTTTTGGCATGATCCATACGATAGAAACAAAACGAGCAAATGCACAACTTTCATAAATGGCTCTATTCATTGAAGTTCTAGAAGTGCCTATGTTCTTGATTCCCCATGTGTCGTATTATTCTATCATCTGTTCATGGGTCTCAGAAAATACGTAAGTTGATAAAGTTTATTTCATGATATTAATCGAAGGCATATTTATTTTATGACATACCGAAAGATCTTACAAATGTATTTCTTATGCATTTCATTCATTTATACATGTACATTGACCCATGACCAGATAACGTTATATACGCATATATTATATGTATATGGGATATGAGAAAAGGTTATGACGTTATATACGCACCACCACCTGATCAACTGGTATACATTGATGATTTTGCCCATAGTGGCCGAGATGATATGATGGGATGCCCTCAGAGGCTTGATGATGTTATGTACGCATGTACTTATACATGGTATGGCATTTATACGCATATGCATAGCATTATACATATTTATTATTCATATAGTTATTCAGACTTACATGTTGAGTCTTTTACTCCATGTTTCTCTCATGTCTATTGTTTACTGATTTTAATCCCTTACATGCTCGGTACATTATTTGTACTGACGTCCCTTTTGCCTGGGGATGCTGCGTTTCATGCCCGCAGGTCTCGATAAACAGGTTGAGAGTCCTCTAAGTAGGTTATCAGCTCAGCGAAAGGTGTTGGTGCGCTCCATTTGCTCCGGACTTGCTTATTTGGTCAGTATGATTAGGACATTTATTGATTAGTATGGCGGGGCTGTGTCATGACCTTTATGATATTTATATACTCTTAGAGTCTTGTAGACAGATGTCATGTATATGGATACTTGTATAGCCTTGTCATCCTATATTTTGAGTATATAAAGGATCATGCCGGCCTTATAGGCCCGTACTTCATATGTATGAGTCGGTATATCATGTTGGGTCACCCTATATTGAGTATTACCTCATGCTTTATTCTAGTCATCTCATGACAACCTTTCCGGTTCATTTACCTATGATAATATGATACAGAAGATACGTTACATTGGTACCCGGTTGAGTAAGGCACCGGGTGCCTATTGCGGCCCATCGGTTTAGGTCGTGACAAAAGTGGTATCAGAGCAGTTCTGTCCTAGAGAGTCTATAAGCCGTGTCTAGTAGAGTCTTGTTTATGGGTGTGTTGTGCACCATACTTATAAGTAGGAGGCTACAGGGTATTTAGGACTGTCGCTCTTTCTTCTTACTCTATATCGTGTGGTAGAGTTCAGTTATAAGAATTCAAACTCTTAAACTCTATTTTATTTGTAATACAACAATACCTACCTCCAAAAGACAGCTGGTAAGAGTTTGATTATGGCCGTGGTAGAGTTGGGTCAGAGAAACTCGATTTTTTGCATGATGCTTATGATGAGTAAATGTAAGGTCTTCAGCATATCATGTATGTACTAAGACATGTAAAGCTTCTTGATAAGGAGCCTTAAGGCATGAATATCTATCCACCCATATGGTGAAAAACAATGAGAGATTTAGAAGGTAGATACAAGTTTCAACAAGTAAAAGAAGCAAGGTGAAGGAGAGTACGAGCTACCCAGTTAATGAAGATTATCAGTATTACAATTCAGCCAGAGAAATATAAGCCTTTTGAGTTACCTTCAACAATAACAAATTTATGTACAGTCGGCCACACCCATCTCAGTTATGCCCTATGGAAGCTAACATATATGGTTTAAGAGAAGGACTGGATATCAGGATCTGGCTGGGGTTAGAGTAACCCAAAATGGTGGATGGATTGTTAGTGTTAGTTGACATTTCCGAAGGATAGTGCAAACGTGGTAATGGATCTCCTTGTGAGACACCTAGATGGTTCACTCTAAAATAGTACATCTAGATATGAGTACTACTAAGATAGGCACTGGAAGCCTGGAAGGGATAAATATTATCTTAGTATGGCTCCCTTACCTAGTAGAGAGAGAATGTTAGGCAACCAGAAGAGCAAGTAGATGGAGCAAGGGGAGCTAAAAGCAAAAGAATATCTTGTTGAAGTTTTCAGAATAAAGTGATAGATAGAAATATTAGTAGGGAAATAAGAAGAGAGTTAATGAAGCATTATGAGTAAGATGTGATACATGGATGACAACAGTAGATCAAAAAAAAAGAGGTGACATGCCTTGAGATAACAAAAGAGTATAGGCCATAAAGTTATATCCTCATTTCGAGAAATATGTTCGTGACTCTACCGTGATTACTAGAAGGAAAGGTTAGACCCCAGAGTAATACAAATAAGTATGGGCTGGTGAAAAAGGTAAACTAAACATGAATTGGGGATTGAGTGATTTGATAATAGTCGGCATTATGAGAATTTCAGAGATTGCGTTCCAGCAATAATAGAATGGACGATAGAAGAATAACCTTTAAAGGTCATTCAGGGAGACGCTTCCCTAAAGCAAGCAATGTGAGCAAAGTTAAGCTTAAGGGACTATGTGTGCCAGTTACACTAGGTGTCACCCTCGTGAGTAAGGAATTTCGTTATCCTTGGTACAGAAGGATTACCGCAAGGCGAGTAAGGATCATCGATGATGTGAAGAGACGCCAAAGAGAAAGAGGTAAAACATCTATAGGTAGATCGTCGTAGTACTAAATCTTAGTACTCCCCTAAAGGGGGGAATGTGGAGTGATGCGGCATTAAGTCAGAGTTAAGTGGTCCTAGTAACTATGGAATAGTAAAGGAAGAATGCGATAAACATGAGAAAGGAATGAGATTACACTTATCCAAATCCTACAGATATGCTACGATTCTAAAACATTATGCAATCACGATGTCAAGGAAAGGAAGTTAGGGTTCCTGCCTTGGATGTTATTGATAAATAAGGAGCCAGTGCGAGACGTAAGTTAAGACAAAGGAAATAACCCAAGAAAGATTACGCGAAATATTGATATGAGAATGGGCCAACAAGTACTTAGTAGTCGATTCAGGAAGAGCCTAGTTATGGCTAAACAAGAAGATACAGACAAATCAACAGATTGTGCAAGATAAA
This sequence comes from Nicotiana tomentosiformis, assembly GCF_000390325.3. NCBI lineage: Eukaryota > Viridiplantae > Streptophyta > Magnoliopsida > Solanales > Solanaceae > Nicotiana > Nicotiana tomentosiformis. The sequence goes on along the minus strand of NC_090812.1, from coordinate 72,755,551 downwards.
CATAGTGAACCCCAACATGGGGAATTCAGTCTCGCAGATATGACATTGTGACCCTTGAGAAATATTCAGATAGGATTTGGGGTAGTTAAAGGTACCATATGAGTGTTACAGAAATAAAAGAGAGTGCCACTGGGAAGATAGTCAAAATATCAGTTCAAAAGCAACCATACAAGCACAAGGGCGGGGAGGTAAGTAACTACGGATAATTATAGGCGAGGAAGAACGTAAAAAATTCTTTCGGGTATACAATGTAATAAGCTTGAAGCTTTATAAGAGTCAGAGGGTCCTCCCTAAGTGCTACAATGAAAGACTAGATAAGGAAATAAGGAAGAAGGCTTCAACCTAAACATAGTAATTTGAAGAGAAAACGGTCTTGTAAAAACAGTCTCATTACAACATTGTATGCACTCCATAAGAAAGTGGTGTTGATACCCAATTTTCCCCTTATATATATATATATATATATATATATATATATATATATATATATATATATATATATACTTTCAAAATAGTACACATGCATCATCATTTAGTTTATAAGCATATACAAATATTTTTCATAATTTTCCATAATTTTTAAAGGCTTTAAATCGATTTATTTCCGCATTTTTATGCCCAGTAATTATCCTTCAAATTATTTTTATGATGATTTAATCATCTAAACTTATCATTTACACCAACATGATGTTTTAAATATTTTCAGTACATTTTTTAATTACATTTGCATTTCTAGAGCTAATTGCACATTTTGCAATAATAGCCCATATTCATGTATAATTATTTTATTTATGAGAAAAGGACTCTTTATATTTTTATAATTTTAAGTAATTATTTTTAATCATTTTAGTGCACAAATAATATTTTGTTATTTATTAATTACTTTTATAAATTATTTTTTTATTAAATATTGGGTATTTAAAAACTAGCCTAAAATCCTACCTATTTTCGGACCAACAAAGGCCCAAAGCCTAATACACTAGCCCAAACAACCTCCAACCCAAACCAAATTAACCCAACCCTTAACCCGGTCGCGACCTGTTTCTAATAACCCGACCCAACTACCCTTTAATCGTGGTCGTTGATCTCTGAGATCAACGGCCCATATCATAACCTCCCATTTAAACTAACCCAAACCCCAACCCTAATCCAATTCCCCCCCCCCTCCCCCGTCCGCCGCCCTAATATCCCTCACCTCCTTTCTCCCTTCTAAGAACCCTAGCCGCCGCCCTCTAAATCCTCTCATAATCCTGTCTAATGTGGGATTCTATGGCTACTACTTGCCATATATGACCTCCTCCGGGTATTGGTTACTCTCCTATACTGCTTGCCTAAACATGGCAAGCAGATATCCACAAGATCAAACCAAAAAAGATTCAAATCACTGATCTTTCTGCTATTCTATCTATGTTCATCCTTTGTTCTATTGTGAGTACGAATATTTGTGCATTTTTTGTTGATTCTTATTTTCCTAAAAAAATTAAGGTTTACAGATCTCTTCAAATCGAACCAAAATTGGTTCGATTCTCTGATTTTGAGTATTATTTGTGTTTATATTCGTCCTATGCTACCGTTTCTGTGTATATTCCGTTGATTTTTATTTTTTCTAAAAATTAGGGTTTGCTTGACTTCTCCTCAATTGATTCTGAATCAGTTCTGCATGCTATTCTTTCCTTTTTCTTTAAGATTGATTGATTGTTTTTCCCTGTTTGTGTGTTTAATTTTGCTACTATAAAAATCCATCCCCCTTCCACTTTCTGGAAAAACTGGAATCACTATTCTCTCACTAAAAACTGAAGTTTTCTATTCTATACTTGTTCACTATTCGATTTTGTTTGGTTCTTGGTCGGCTGAAAGCCAAGGCCACTGGACTTCTACTTTTTCTGACCTCTCTTGGGTGTGAGCATTGCCTGGGTTCTTGAAACCCTTCGAACTTGACACATTCAGGACTCTGGGTCCTTACTGCAATCTTTTTCTTGTTTATCGAACAGTCACTGGTTAGTTTCTAACTTTTGCAATGTTTATTATGTTCTAATTAGCATGTTTTCCGAACTGCATGATCTAATGCATTTCTTTGACTCTTTTCTGCCTAATTCTGCTTGTGATTGCTAGCTTAATAATGCTTTGCACCTAAATTAGTTAATTTAGACAGAATGAAGCATGTTTAGTTTGGTGTTGTTGATAATTCGAATGTTCTGCCTTGATTATATGGTTTAATCCATGTTCTCTGCCTAATTCTAAACTTCTAGTGATTAAGTGATGTTATTAGCATGCCTTAGCTTGTTTAAGACCTTTACTCTAAGTGTAGTATGCTCCTATGACTATGGTTGCCACTCTATGTATTCTTGCCATGTCCAATTCTGCACCTCTAACAACCTGTTATCCTTTAAACTAATTCTCCTTGACTGATACCCTCTATGATATCTAATCATGTTTGTATTATACTGTGTAATCCTGAGTTTGGTATAATCTGATCCCTTAAGTCCTAAATTAGTTGCATTACTTGGTTTTAATAGTCTAATACCATTGCATGTTAACTTGCAATCCCAGGCTCCTTGTTCCTTATCATATGTCACCCTGCCCGGTGTGTTAATTTCCTTTTGGAGTTCATTATGTGATTATCTTACAAGTTTACAAATGTTTTCCAAACCTATTACCCTACTACTATTTTCACTGGTTGCTTCTAGTCTAATTCTGGGCCAGCTGAAAGCCAAGCCCCCCTCCCCTAAATTTTCTCTATCAACCTCCCTAGTGTGAGCACTGTTCGGGGTCCATTTTGAGACCCTTGTGAACTCTGACACACTAGGGTATAAGGTTCTTTGGGCCATTTGTCCTAATTGTTCAACTTTGCCTCTCCTTTTTCACCTACTAAATAAACCAATTGGTTTGTGGAAATGACTGTTGATCAGCTCTGGCTACTGGGTTTTGTCTATTTTGTGTAAATGAAGATTGTTTTCTGGGTTTGATTGGCTATGACTTCTGGGCGAAGCCTGTTGGATATGTAATTGAAGGCCTGGCTGGGCTGGGTATACTTTGGGCCTGTCTTAGGCCCACTATAGTTTTTTTTTGTAACTTTGTAATTTATTCATTGGGCCTGTAATAATGTTGTAATAACAATTGGTGTGTTAGTAAAATTGGGAAAAAGGGTTTATTTTAATATTTACATGAAACGGGTAGAAATCCTGCCTATAGGTGTTTACTTTGCTCGAACATGTTCTGCTATTGTGTGTGTTAGATAACCTGCCTATATGTATTTAATTCATTTAACATATTCTGTTTTTACATGCTAGATGTTATGCCTGTAGAAAATAAAATTACTAATGTCTCAATGTGTATTACAACATATTCATTAGATGCTACGATCATAGGGTTCTGTTAATTTATGTTCTACCAAATTTGCATTTTAGAAATAATGCCTATTGGGTTTAATTGGTTAATATGTTGTTGTTATAATTGCTCATTTAGGAAACATGCCTATAGGAGCTAAAATCAGTTTCAATCACTAATCGTAGAAATCTTGCTTTAAGTGCTAAAATTGAACTTTCAACACTGTTTCATTGCTTAACTCTGCCGCTATTAGAAATCATGCCTATATGATCAAACTGGGTAATTCTGAATATTTTCAATAGTTATCACTGTCAACAACTGCGCAAATCACCTAGAAATCATGTCTATAGGTTTAACCACTTGTAATCTGTAATTTCAACAATCAGCTCGCAATACCAGATTCCCTAAAATGTATAGTTGTTTAGAAATCACGTCTATAAAGGTAGCATCTTGCATCTGAAACTGCCTGCATGTTTGAATCCCAAGGTCACATAGAAACCATGTCTATAGGGCCTAATAACTTTAATTTTCCTCAATCCTAAAATTGTCTAACGTTTAATGTGAAATTTTTTTCGCGTGCATTTGTTGTCTAAGTGTGGAGGCTAACTTGAGCCCTTAATTGCTTTTACATGAAGTCCAACTTGTTTTGTATGTCGCCTAGTTTTATCATTTCTGAGCAGCCTAAGCTAAGTCTAGAAACCATTCAAAATAGAGGTCGAAATGCCTCCTGGTCCATAGGCATGGGATGGGTAGTGCACGCAGAGGGCATGGCTTAGAATCAACTAGTGCGCTTTAGGTAAAAACTTAAAGATAGTAATTGGGTAGCAGGAGATGATAGTCTGTGCCTGCTGAATAATACGAGTAACACCCCACTTCGAGGGAGTTATGAAGTATTATTTATGTTGCACGGGGTGATCCTTTAGGCTAAAAAACTTAGGACCCCCCATCTTGTCTTTAAACCAATTATCTGTGTTTACTCAAGGACTTTCTAATAATGATTTTTTTTTAAATTTCTTGTTTTTCTCTCTGACTATTTGACTAATTCATATAATTCAAGTATGGCCGGGACCCATAGTTGTGAACCTCGAAGAGTGCCTAACACCTTCTCTTTGAGGTAATTTGAGCCCTTACCCGATCATTGGTGACGCAAACTGGTTAAACCAGAGTTATTTACAAATAGGTTCCCTAACGCACCTCAAACCCATTAGGTGGCGACTCTTCTCTTTTAATCCTCCTTAAAAGAGTTGTCACACGTCGAAGACCGATTTCGTAAGAAAGAGGGGCGTGACAAGTGGCACCTACCATGGCTAGTGAACGGGAAGTAAAAATCAAAAGTAATATTCGAGATCATATGAGTTGTACGAAAATTTCGGCATGCGTGAGAACTAAGATAAGCTAAGTATGCATGCAACAAGGGGGCAGAAAGCTGAGAAGGAACAAAAAGGAATTATTCAATCAATGATCCAGGGTTAGTTACGTTATGAACGCACTTAAGACGGAGTATTATCCATGCAGCATATATGTTGACAATCATACAGCCGTAAAAGACTCCGGTGTAAGCGTAAGTTAAAAAAAAGAATTGAGTCCAGGTCATAGACAAAGGATTAAATTGTTTATCATGGATATTCCATAGCACCCATGAAAGACTAAAGTAATAACTAATACCATGAGCCACAGATCGGAAGATAGCTTAAGCCTACATACAGGCTGATCAGAGGGAATAGGAAACTAAAGAGTTACATCAACTAAGTTAATCAGGAGTCTGATTATTGGACCCAGAATATTTTTTTTTATAGAAATCATGATTGACAACATAGTGAAATCACTCTTAATATCATAGGTACAAGAGAGATAGTATAACAATCATATTTTATGACGGCTCTACGATAAAGCAGTTAGAAGGGTATCGGCCTCATAAGAAGCCAGTATGAAGCTCCCACCGGATTGTGTATGCACCAGAGGTGCAAGTATTATAATAGAGCTTCAAGTTGTGGATGTAAATTATACCCATATGGAAGGGAGGTCATGAAAGAGATAGAAGATGTGATGCGATACTTTAAGGTAAAGTAAGGTAAAGGTGGACAACATACGAGATACTCAAATACAGAAGGTTGTGAATAGTCCATACTTCGGATATAAGGCTAGATACGCTGGGATTCAGTATCCAGGAATGATAGCGGCGTCCTCAGTGGCACATTTTCCAGCCTATGGTTTCTATGTATCGAGAGGTCTAGTTAAAAGAGTAAAGAAGAGTTAGAGACGATGCGATGTCTCACTTGATTTTCCGAAATGACATAAGGAAATCTATGGTGCAAGCAAGTTGAAGGAAGGTTGTGAGTTGTATAAATAAATATGTTTAGGTTGCAAGCTAAAGTATGGTAGAGTGACAAGGTTTTAGGAAGACATTGGTAAGGATAAGGAAAGGCGAGTGCGAAGGTATCATGACCCAAAATCCCACCTCAGGCGTTGTGATGGCACCTAGTCTCTAAGACTAGGTAAGCCGATTATTTCAATTACATTTCAAGCCATTTTATTTTATAAGTAATCAAAACTAACAGCGAAAATAAATATGAAAATCTCCCAAGACTGGTAATACTGAGTCACGAACTCTAACTGAATATATAAAATGATCTCAAGGATCAAATACTCAATACTGTTTGAATAATAATTAACAGTACAATAAAAATGAAAAGACTCCAAGGAACTGCGACGACCAAGCAGCTCTACCTTGAATCCTTGCGATCCTACTCTAACTCTGTCCGATTCCGATATCTTCAATACCTGGCTCTACACAAAACTGTGCAGAAGTGTAGTATGAGTACACCATGGTCGGTACCCAGTAAGTATCAAGACTAACCTCAGTGGAGTAGAGACGAGGTACAGTCAAGATACTCACTAGTCTAATAACCTGTGCAATATGATATACAAAATAATAGGAAAAAAATAACAATAAGGGCAACAAGAACACCATTAATGTCGCTCAACAAATAATAAATACAAGTACACCCAATTAAATCAAGTCCTTCAAATAAATATCTTTCACATATAATTCTTCCAAATAACTCTCTTTCAAATATGATTTCCTCAAATAAATATCTTTCAAATATAATTCTTTCAATAAATCTCTTTCAAATATAATATCCTCAAATAAGTATCTTTCAAATATAATTCTTTCAATAAATCTCTTTCAATTATAATTTTCTCAAATAAATATCTTTCAAATGCAATTCTTTCAAATAATACTTTTTGAATAAAAATCCTTCCACATAAATAGTTTGAATATAATTCTTTCAATTAAAAGTCATCATGTGACACCCTATTTCATAATCATAAAAATATGGGTCTCAACCCTTTTTCATATTTTTCATAAACACGGGTCTCAACCCACTTTCATATTTCCACGACCCTTCGTGCATATAATTCAATCATCATATTTCCCCGGCGCCTCATGCCCACTTTTCATATCACAGCTGCATGGACAGTTCACGTGCCAATAATAAAACCATCATATTATTTTCGGCACCTCGTGCCCACGTTTCATATCCCAGCTGCACGGACAATTCACGTGCCAATAATAAAACTATCATATTTTGCCCGACACCTCGTGCCCACGTTTCATATCCGTTGTGGCGTGCAAACCGATCCTATATAACATTACCTGCCCGACAATAGCTACAGGCTCACAATTTTAACATAAATCAGGCTATTATCAAGTTTACTGAAACAACAAGACAAGTTGCACAATATATAAAAATAAACACAAGGAATACCCCAACATCACATGAAAATTACCAACACAATAACTCCACATCATCTCATATCATCCCTGACAATAGACACCCTTATCTCTCTTATAGCCACCCTTATCACTCCTATAATAGCCTCCCTTATCCCTCCGCCCTGACAATATCAATAGCCACCCTTATCGCTCCTATAGCCACCCTTATCTCTCCTATAGCCACCCCTATCGCTCCGCCCAAACAATATCCCAACACACATAACAACAGTGAAATGTCTCCCTTATGCCCACATAATATCAACAGTGGAATGCCACCCTTATATCCTCAAAATAATAACTCACACAACACAACAATTTATACGGAATATTATCACGGCAACATAACAAAATCAATTCATATCACAATTTTTCCTGTGGCCACAACCAATTCCGAAGATATAACAATTCAACTAATTTCACAACAAATAGCCGAAGGCTCCACACAATGTGTATATGACCTCAAAAACAATCAACAGAGATAGAAATACTCAGCATAGGGAAACACCTTCATTAATCCAAATTCTCAATAATTATATAAACACCTCTTCTTAAGCTCATTTAATTAATTATTTACAGAGGAAAAATCCATAATGAATTAAATTCCAAGAATATCAAACCATCTAATGCACGGAATTCACATAAATATACAGGTAACATTCACATCAAATCGTCATACGAAAACAAATTCAATAAATGCGAATTGAGGCATGGCAAACGGATGATTAAATAAATGCCAATAATTATTCAATTTAATACACAATATGACCAAGACTTTAACTCAATAAATTTTTCACATATAGCCCAAGTACATACTCGTCACTTCGCGTACACGGCTTTTCACATTTTACAAATGGCATATAAGACTTGATGCCTAAGGGGTAATTCCTCCACTTAAGGTTATGCAAGACACTTACCTTTTCGAAGTTATGCCGATATTCCAAAATTTTCTTCTTGCTTGAATAGACCTCTGGAACACTCAAATTTATCCAAATTAATTGTATAACTTCATTAAAATTTATTGAAAATAATTTCGGATAATAATACATCGACTTAAAAATTTATTCTAAAAAGTAAACAAAAGTCAACGCGGGGCTCGCCTCTCGGAACCCGACATAATTTTTATAAAATCCGAAAACCCATTCGGATACGAGTTCAACCATACCAATTTTATCAAATTCCGATAACAACTCGACCTCCAAATCTAAAATTTATTTTTTGGAAGATTTTGTAAAAATCTTGATTTCCTCCATTTAAATTCGAATTAAATGATGAATATAACCATGGATTCATGAAATATAATCACTTTAGGATATATAATACTTACTTGAGTTGAAATCGTAAAGAAATCCTCAAAATCCCCAAGAACCGAGCTCCAAATATTCCAAAACGAAATGGCAAAGTGACTGATTTTTAGTCCTTATGTTTCTTCCCAGTTCCGCTTCTGCGAGCACTGTTCATGCTTCTGCAACTGTTCACGCTTCTGCGATCACTGTTCACGCTTCTGCAGGCACTGTTCACGCTTCTCCGAGTATTGTTCATGCTTCTGCGGGAAATGTTCACACTTCTGCTATCACTGTTCACGCTTCTGCGAATCACTGTTCATGCTTCTGTGAAAAGAAAACCAGCAAGCTGCCAGCTTCTGTCCAGCTCCCTTTCCAGTCGCTTCTGCGGGGTCGCTTCTACGATCAAACTTCCGTAGAAGCGAAACAAATAGCTGCTGCCCAGCACAACTTCAGCAACAGAAAACAAATTCCATCAGCTTCCCTTGTCCGAAATCCATTCCGTTAACCTTCCGAAATACATCCGAGGCCCTCGGGACTTTAACCAAATATACCAACATGTTTCAAAATATAATACGAACTTAGCCGAGGCTTTAAACCATGTCAAACAACGCCGAAATTACGAATCGCGTATCGAATCGAATTATGAGTTTTCAAATCTTCCAACAACTATATTTTGTGCCGAAACATATCAAAGCAATTCGAAATGACTTCAAATTTTTCACACAAGTCATAAATGACAAAATGGAGCTATTCAAATTTTCAGAATTGAAATCCGACCTCGTTATCAAAAATTCAACCTTCGGTCGGACTTTCCAAAAATCTTCCATTTTCCAATTTTCGCCAAAATACGTCGAATTGTCCTATGAACTTCCAAATCCAAATCCGAACATACGCTTAAGTCCGAAATTACCATACGAAGCTATTGACATCATAAAAATTCTATTTCGGGGTCGTTTGCTCAAAAGTTAACTCTCCGGTCAATTCTTTCCATTTAAGCTTCTAAATAGGAATTGTTCTTTCAATTTAATTCTAAATCTTCCGAAAATCAAATTCGACCACACCCGCGGGTCATAATACATATTACAAAGCTGCTCGATACCTTAAGTCACTGAACGGTGCGTTAATTCTTAAAATGAAAAGTCGGGTCGTTACATTCTCCCCCTCTTAAACATACGTTCGTCCTCGAACGTGCTAAAAATTATTCTGATGACATTAAATTACTGAGTGCATTATTTCACACATACTCACGGGTGATTCTACGTCACCGTAAATTTAACAGGGGTCCGACAACATCATCTCAGTGGAGATTATTTCTTTTATTCACACTTATAAGCCTTTAGGCCCAATAAATTTTAAATTCCTGACATCAACACACGGTGTTAGTCTCAACCGGCTGTAGCAATTCGTTCCCATGCACACATCATACGTATGTCCATAACCACATTTCTGGTCATAATAGCTATTTATAATTAATTTCCAGCATCTTCAATTAATCTTATATTCATCAAAATCTCATTTCAACTTTTCGTAACACTGACAGCAACACGCGAGGCATGAATACCTCATAATTATTTACCCGAATTAACGAGTCACATTTAACGCCACCTGGACACCCACCTTATAGGCTAAAACTCAATGTTTACAGCATGAATATGGCTAAATATGAACAGAAAAAAATATGCAAGAATTATCAAATAAACCTAACAGGCATGACTCCCTATTTATACTATAGTACAAATTTAATTACACAAAGGGAGAATTTAAACTCATAAAAATTTTCACCACTAGGACCTCGTCCTTATATAACTTCCACCGTGGCTTGTAGCCCGGTTTAAATATTTCACATCATATAAAAATGCGAGGACCTCGCCCTCAACTCCGAATCACAAGTATTTTGCACATTGTGCCAACTGAAATTTTTAATTTCCTTTCTTTATTCTTTTCAATATATTTCGTAAACAGTTTTCACAACACATAATGAACCCTCATACTGGTAGGGCATATAATTCATAAAATTGAATTCAATTAATTCGAAATCACTCGAAACCCACTGTAGTGAGTAATAAAAAGTCACATTTGGACTTATAGCCCTCAATGGTGTACACATATAAAAATGATAGACACAAGCTAACATCACCAACCCTCCCAACAGGGATAAACATATAAGCGGGTTACAAAATTATGAAGCTCACCCATAAGCGGAGCATAATAGGAGGACTTTCCTCAATATTTAGAACCGAATCGAATTAAGGGAAAATATCTTCATAACAAATCAGGATCATACCTGTAACGATACCCTCTGGTGTATTGGCCTCAGCCATACCATAGCAAATATATCAACGGGTTGGGCCTCCCCCTCTAGGGCGCCCTCTACCCACCTGTCCTCCACCCCTAACTGGCTATGCACGTGGGTAGTAACTGCATTGGGGTCCATAGCCTGAGTGTTCTGATAAAATCCACCTCTCCCAAGTCTGGGACAGTCTCTCATAATGTGCCTAGTATCACCACACTCATAACAACTCCTCTGAAGTCGCGGTTTCTCATACTAAGTCTATGCCAGATAACTGGAATAACCACTGTAAGAATCTCGTGTCGGTGGTGCACTATAAGAACTTACTGGAGCACCCCGAGTAATCTGATATGCGGATTGAGCTGGTCGACTTCTTGAGCCTCCGCCATAATGGGTCATAGCCGAAGAGTAAAATCCACTAAACCCTCCAGAGCTTCGAGACCTTTTGGCCTCCTTATACTCCATTTCCTCACCTAGAACACCCTCAATCCTCCTCGCAATCTCCACTACTTGTTTAAATGGAGTATTAGTTTGCAGCTCTCGAGCCATCCATATTTTAAGATCATAATCGAGCCCCTCAATGAATCTGCGAACCCGCTCTCTGACTGCAGGTACCGAGATAGGTACATGACGGGCTAATTCACTGAACCTGATAGCATATTCTAACACTGTCATAGTGCCCTAACGCAACCGTTCAAACTCTGTGCGCCACGCATCTCGGAGAGTCTGGGGAACAAACTCTTTCAAAAATATTTTCGAAAATTGAGCCCAAGTTGGTGGTGTTGCATCTGCTGATATACCTTCTTCATAAACTTACCACCACTGATACGCTGCGCCTGAAAGCTGAAATGTAGTAAAGGCTACTCCGCTCACTTTCACAATACCCATGGTACGGAGAATACAATGACACTTTTCTAGAAATCTTTGGGCATTCTCTGAAGTTGTGCCACTGAAAGTAGGTGGACTATACCTCTTAAATCTCTCAAGTCTCTTTTGTTCTTCTTTCGATGCCCCTGGCCTGACCTCAGGCTAAACCGGAATAACAGGTTATACCGCTACTATATCCGGAACTTGACTAATGTGAACCTGCTCCTCTGGAGTCGTGGTAGGAGTCTGAGTTACTCCCCCAATCTGCGAAATATTTGGTTTAAAAGAGATCAACCCCACCTAAGTTAATGTACCAAACATACTCAGGAATTGTACTAAAGTCTCCTGAAGTCCGGGGGTAACAACAGGTGCTTCTGGTACCTGTCCCCCAACTGGAGCTACTGGTGGTTCCTCAACTATTGTTCTGACAGGTTCTCCAGTCGCGACACGTGCCCTTGCTTGGCCTCGGCCTCTTGCGGTCCTAGCAAAATGCGCGGGTGCCTGGTCAGTTGACCGGTAGCACGTGTCCTCACCATCTGTGAGAGAATAGAGATACAAAGGCTCAAATTCCAAATTCAACAAATTTTGCATGACATGAATGAAAAAAGTGGAAATTTCCTAACAGTTTTGTAGCCTCTCGAAGATAAGTACAGACGTCTCTGTACCGAGCCACAAGACTCTACTAGACTCGTTCGTGACTCGTAGAACCGATGAACCTAGAGCTTTGATACCAACATGTCACGACCTAAAATCCCACCTCAGGCGTCGTGATGGCACCTAGTCTCTAAGATTAGGTAAGCCGATTTCAATTACATTTCAAGCCATTTTATTTATAAGTAACCAAAACTAACAGCGGAAACAAATATGAAAATCTCCCAAGACTGGTAATACTGAGTCATGAACTCTAACTGAATATATGAAATGATCTCAAGGATCGAATACTCAATATTTTTTGAATAATAATTAACAGTACAATAAAAATGAAAAGATTCCAAGGAACTGCGACAACCAAACAGCTCTACCTTGAATCCTTGCGATCCCACTCTAACTCTGTCCGATTCTGATATCTTCAATACCTGGCTCTGCACAAAAATGTACAGAAGTGTAGTATGAGTACACCACGGTCGGTACCCAATAAGTATCAAGACTAACCTCAGTGGAGTAGAGACGAGGTACAACCAAGACACTCACTAGTCTAATAACCTGTGCAATATGATATACAAAATAATAGGAAAAAAAATAACAATAAGGGCAACACAAATCAACCAGTGATATGCACAACAAGCCAACAAGAACACCATTAATATCGCTCAACAAATAATAAATACAAGTACACCCAATTAAATCAAGTCCTTCAAATAAATATCTTTCACATATAATTCTTCCAAATAACTCTCTTTCAAATATGATTTCTTCAAATAACTATCTTTCAAATAAAATTCTATCAATAAATCTCTTTCAAATATAATTTCCTCAAATAAATATATTTCAAATATAATTCTTTCAATAAATCTTTTTCAATTATAATTTCCTCAAATAAATATCTTTCAAATGCAATTCTTTCAAATAATACATTTTGAATAAAAATCCTTCCAAATAAATATTTTGAATATAATTCTTTCAATTAAAAGTCACCATGTGACACTTCAATTCATAATCACAAAAATACGGGTCTCAACCCTTTTTAATATTTTTCGTAAGCACGGGTCTCAGCCCACTTTCATATTTCCACGGCACTTGCACATAATTAACTCATCATATTTCCCCGGCGCCTCATGCCCACTTTTCATATCACAGCTGCACGGATAGTTCACGTGCCAATAATAAAACCATTATATTTTTTCCGGTACCTCGTGCCCACGTTTCATATCCCAGCTGCACGGACAGTTCACGTGCCAATAATAAAACCATCATATTTTTGTCCAGCACCTCGTTCCCACGTTTCATATCCGTTGCGGCGTAAAAACCGATCCTATATAACATTACCTGCCCGGCAATTGCCACAGGCTCACAATTTCAACATAAATCAGGCTATTATCAAGTTTACCGAAACAACAAGACAAGTTGCTCAATATATAAAAATAAACACAAGGAATACCCCAACATCACATGAAAATTAACAACACAATAAATCCACATCATCTCATATCATCCCTGACAATAGCCACCCTTATCTCTCCTATAGCCACCCTTATCATTCCTATAATAGCTTCCCTTATCTGTAACGACCCGGTATGTCATTTTGAGAATTTAAGCTACGTTCGGCGGCATAAAGTCTTGAACAACTTTATATTATGTGTATTGCCTTTCGTACGTGGTTGAATTCAGTTACAGGATGATCCGGAGTGATTTGGGATACTTTGTCCCTAAAACGGAAGCTTAAGTCTTAGGATTTTGACCGTAGTCGGAACTGTATGAAGACGACTCCGGAATGGAGTTTCGTTAGCTCCGTTGGGTGATTTTGGGTTTTGGAACGTGTCCGGACTGTGAATTTGAGGTTTGTAGCTGATTTAGGCTTGAAATGGCAAAAGTTAAAATTTTGGAGATTTTGACCGGAAGTGGACTTTTTGATATCAGGGTCGGAATGTGATTCCGAGAGTTGGAACAGCTCTATTATGTTATTTGGGACTTGCCTGCAAAAATTTGACGTCATTCCGGGTTGGTTAGATTGGTTTCGGCACAAGTTTTCAAAGTTGGATATTTTGGAAGTTCATAAGTTTGATTCGTGGTGCTATTTGTATTTTTCGGCATTGTCTGATGTGATTTGAGACTTTGAGTGAGTCCGTGTTAGGTTATGGGACTTTTTGGTATGTTTATACGGGGTCCCAGGAGCCTCGGGTGAGTTTCGGATGGGCTACGGGTCGTTTCCCCCTATTTTGAACTGCTGTTATTTGTCATCTGGTTTCCTTCATTGCGTTCGCGTCCTTGCCTTTGCGTTCGCATAGTGTTATTTTGGAGGGTGAAATATTTCCTCTTCGCGTTCGTAGTCACCGTCTCGCGTTCACAAAGTTCTGCTACCCCCTTCTTCGCGTTCACATTCCCTATCTCGCGTTCGCGAAGTGCAAACCAGGCCCTGGGCACTGGTGATCATTTTACTCTTCGTGTTCGCGTAGCTATTCCACTACACTCTTCGCGTACTACTTCACGCGTTCGCGAAGAGCAGTCATTGGGCCATCATATGTTTCCTCTCCGTGTTCGCGAACATGTTGTCGCGTTCGAGACGAACAACTGGGCAGCTTTTGTTTTCCTTCTTCGCGAACGCGCCCCTTTCTCCGCGTTCGCGATGCACAAAACACCTGAGCAGAATATAAAGTCCTCTATTCCGAGGGTTTGCCATTTTCACCATTTTTGGAGTTCTAGAGCTTAGTTTTGAGCTATTTTTTGCGGGTTTGTTTCATGCAAATCGATTGGGTAAGTATTCTTCACCTAGAATTTATTATATTCCGTGATTTTATCTTTGTTTTTATCATTTAATTTATTTTTTGAGTTGAGGAAAATGTTGGTTTTTGAATAAAATTTTCAAAATAAAAATTCTTGATTTGAGGGAAGAAATGGTATCGGAATTTGATAATTTTTGTATGATTGGACTCATATCGGAATGAGTGTTCGGGCTTTGTAAAATTTTTTGAGTTCCGAGGTTCGGGCCCGGGGTCCACTTTTGGACCGATTTTTAGATTTTGATAAAGATTGAGACTTTATAATCCGAAATAGTCTCTTATGAGTTTTATTTGTGCTTTGAAGTTATTTTGATTAGATTTGAGCCGCCCGGAGGTTATTTCACCCGAGAAGTTCATTTTTGAGTTTCGGTCTGTCTTCTTTGAGGTAAGTATCTTGCCTAACATTGTGTGGGGGATTTTTCCCTTATGATTTGAGTCTTCTATGTTGATTGTAGTCCATGTACGCGAGGTGACGAGTGCGTGCTCGGACTTATTTGTGAAAAGTTGGCCTTTTAGGATTCTTAGGTCCTTATATATACTGAGTATGGAGTTGTTCTTGATATGATTAATTTCCTATTTACTAGCTTCAACTCTACCTGCTTAATTTGAATCGATTTCTTCATGATCCACTATTATTGTTATTTGATTCATTTGTGCCTTAATTGAAACTGTTTTCTTTTTTATAGCCATGCTATCTTTTCATAACTGCTTATCTTTATTTGGAATTTGTCTTATTTCATCCTATAATTGTTCAGTCTTAATTGAGGTTATGATTATTTTTTCGCTGCTTATCCTTAATTGAATTGTTGAATATCCTTCGTAATTTTCTCAACCTTAAAAGAAGTTTAGATATCCTATATATTAGTCGACTTGTTTTATTTGGCATTATTTGATTCGTGTTAGCTTCCCTGTTGTTGAAGTGTATATTGTGGGATCGTTGCTACACATTAGGTTTCCCTTTGTTGAGCTGTTCTCTTTACGTCTAGCATTTTTTACTGTGGTTATTCCTTGTGAATTGGTTCTACTGTTTCTTTGTGAATTTAAGTTCTTAAGTTAATTTACTTGTCGTACTTTGTATTATTGTTATTTTTTCTGTTGTGCTTGTTGTGGTGATGCACGAGGTTTCTACCGTGCGATTGTTATTATTGTCATGCACGAGGTTACTGTCGTGCGGTTGTTATTATGGGGTTGCACGAGGTTTCTGCCGTGCTATTGTTACCATTGATATTTTACACATGTGGCGAGACAAGGTGGGAACATTATTATGCACGTGTGGCGAGACAAGGCGGGCATTTATGTTACTATTATGCACGTGTGGCGAGACAAGGCGGGCATTTATATTACTATTGCATACGTGGTGAGACAAGGTGGGCTGTGTCAGGGATTGATTTGTGATAATTTGTGGCCTGGGGGCATTCTTGTTGTTGATATTTGTGAAGTGGTATACATACCTGTGTGAGATTTATCTTGTGAAAGCTGTGAGAAACTATTCTACGTGCTGTCCGTTCTTTTTTCTTATGCTTATTTGCTTATATGGGCTATGGTAGGACACTTGCACAAGCATAAATGTAGTTAAGCACTCTTATCGGATAAAAGGTGTTCTTGATATTGTTGAGCATAGATGCTCACCCCTGTTTACTTGCCTTCTATGTGAGAATAGCTCTATTGGCATGTGAGTCGTCAGTGCGGTTATGAGATGTTATGAGGGCACATGATGCCAAGTGTTAGAGTTCAGGTATTGAGACCCGTAAGTTGTGATTTGCCCGAGGTTCGGTACCTCGTGGAGTTGCTGACTAAAACCTTATGTAAAAGCGGTTGTAGTTGCTGAGTTATTATTTGTCCTTGTTGTATTTGTGATTCCGGACTTAGGTTGTTTTTCATTCACCTTTCAGTGTCATTTTCAAGATATTCTGCCGATACTTGTTGTTTTATTCCTGATTGCCATTACTGTACTGTGAGCCATATTGCTTAGTCTTTATGTAGACATCATACTTCTGTTGTTCGTGTTCTTATATCCGTTCAGTTTATTAGACCAGTGAGTGTCTTGACTGTTCCTCGCTACTACTTTCAGCCTAGAGGTTAGTCTTGATACTTACTAGGCACCGCTGTGGTGTGCTCATGCTACTCTTCTGCATATTTTTGTGCAGATCCAGGTACTTGTTTGTTAGCTAGCTGTGTGGACTGTTGCTGTGGAGACTCAAGGTAAACCTGCTGCTGCACTCGCAGGCTTCGAAGTCACCTTCCAGTTTTCGTTTTGCATTGTTTATTCTTATTTCTGGACATTTGTATTTAGAAGTTTTCTAGCAAACACTCTGTAGAGCTTATGACTTGTACTACCGGTTTTGGGAATTTTAAGACAATCTATTTAAATAATGTTGTTGTTTTAATTATTGTTAGGTTTATCTAGTCCTTAATACTAGGTGCCATCACGATACCCAAACGGAGGGGAAATTAGGTCGTGACAAGTTGGTATCAGAGCTCTAGGTTCATAGGTGCTATGAGTCATAAGCGAGTTTAGTAGAGTCTTGCGGATCGGTACGGAGACGTCTGTACTTATATTTGAGAGGCTACAGAATTATTAGGTCAATCTCACTTCTTTCATTCCTATCGTGTGAGCTTATTAATCTCGGAGTTTGAACTTTTATCATTCTATTCTCTCACAGATGGTGAGGACATGAGCTGCAGTTGCTGATAACGTTACCCCGGAGTAGATGTCGCTAGGGGCAGAGGCAGAGGCCGACGAGGAGTACGTGCCTCATCTAGAGCACCTACCAGAGCAGCAGTTAAGGAGCCGCCAGTAGTTCCAGTTAGGGGGAAGGTACCGGAGGTGCCTGTTGTTACCTCCAGACTTCAGGAGACCTTAGCACAGTTCCTGAGCATGTTTGGTATATTGGCTCAGGCGGGGTTGATTCCGGTTGCACCAGCTACTTCACAGACCGGGGGAGGAACCTAGACTCCCGCCGCCCACACCCCAGAGCAGCGAGTTCATGTTGGTCAGGCTCCAGGTGTCATGGCGACATATCTTGTGGTTCCAGTTCAGCCTGTGGTCAAGACAGCAGCATCTGAGGAGGAGCAGCTTAGACTTGCAAGGTTCAAGAAATATGACCCTCATATATTCAGTGGTTTGGCTTCAGAGAGAGCACATGATTTTCTAGAAGAGTGTCACAGCATTCTCCGTACTATGGGTATTGCAGAGACGCACGGGATTGCTTTTACTACGTTCCAGCTTAGGGGAGCGGCTTACCAGTGGTGGCATGCATATGAGTTGGGTAGCCCAACCGAGTTAACTTCACTTACATGGGTTCAGGTTTCATAGATGTTCCTGAGAGAGTTTGTACCTCAGTCCCTTCGAGATGCATGGCACACAGAGTTTGAGCAGCTGCGCCAGGGCATTATGTCAGTATCATAGTATGCCGTGAGATTCAGTGATTTGGCCAGGCATACACCTGCTTTGGTCGCCACAGTTAGAGAGAGTGTCCATAGATTCATGGAGGGACTCAAGCATGATATTCGGTTCAGCACGGCTCGGGAGTTAGAGTCAGATATTTCGTTTCAGCAGGTGGTAGGGATCGCTCGTCGAGTAAAGGGCATATGGGACCAAGAGAGAGAAGATAGGCGAGGCCATGAGAGAGAGTACATGCGATATCAAGAGAGAGAGGACATGGAGGTGAGGAGGCCTCGTAGACCAGAGAGATCTACTGGTCCTTATTTTGGAGGCAGGGTACGACATGGTAGAGGTTTTGTGGGTCAGCCAGTCCAGTTTGTACTTCAGGCTTCGCACAGTGTTTTAGGTGCTCATGGGTCTCAGAGTACCCATACCGCACAGGTCCCACAACCACGTCAGTAGAGAGGTTGCTTCGAGTGTGAAGATACCAACCACAGGGTGAGAGATTGTCCTAGACTCCGAATAGGTTTGTCACAGCGGAGTATTCAGGAGAGTAGAGGGCGCCCAAGAGGGGAAGGCCCGACCCGTTGATGTGTTTCATATAGTAGGCTTGAGGCTACTGCGCCAGATGATGTCATACAGGTATGCTTTTGATTTGTTACAGAGGGGCACCATTCGTATTTTGATTCGGTCCTACTTACCGGGGCGAGTTCCCCTACTTGTTGTCCCACCTATGGGTGAGTTTATGACTTAGTATTATGTTGAGATATTTACCCCGTTGGGAGATTCTATGAGTGATAGCCGTGTCTATCATTTGTTTCTATTCATTATTGAAAGTTACAAGACTATAAGTGAGTTCACGTTGTCCATTATGATAGGTTTGATGTGATTCCTTAGTAAATTTGGTTATAATTTGTGATTCGATACTCTATTGGGTGAGAATTTAGCAAGTGTTGAGGTTTTATTGGCAGAATTGAGTTAGTGGAAGATTTCCACTGGTATGATATGTATTCGACTTATGATTCAGAGTAGAGGGCGAGACCCTCGTGACCCCATGTGATTTGATATGTTTGAGCCGGGCTGCGTGCCGCGGTGGAGGGTGATACCAGGATGAGATCCTTATGATTTGTTCATGTACTTTGATTTTTCCTTTTGAATTGATTCGTAGCAGGGTATTGTTAGAAAGTTGTGCCTGTTGGGCTTGTTTGATATTTATCTTATGTGTTTCTCTTTACATATTTAGTCAATTTCGTTATGTGCTTTTTGAGTTTTGGCTTGCGGGGTGTGTGCCCGGTGGTGTTAGTTGTGACTTGTTAATTTGGGTGTATAGTTAAGAGGTCTTCATGTTTCTTGCATCGTTTTCAGTGTTGTGGAGGTTTGAATAGGGTTCTAATGGATATGAGGCTAATTGCCGGTGATGGTTTTGATTACGGGCAGCTATTGTGATCAGAAATGTTATTATGGGCCTATGTGTGGTGTGTCTTGTTGTGTGGTTGTACCTTGTGGGTGTAGGCATGAGTTGTTACAACTGGTTGAGACTGATACCGGTTATGGATTTAGACTCGGGTCTTTTGAAGATAAATGGAAGGTGAGAAATTTTGACTCTAAGGCTTATTGGTGTTGGCAGAAAGGATGAATTACAGTTGGGATGGTGTCGTCAGGCTTATGTGGATTCAGGTGATGTGGATTCGCCCGCGGGTGTATGTTGGATATGTACTTTCGATTATTTGAAGACTTCGAGGCAATTCTTAGCACGTTCGAGGATGAATGTTTGTTTAAGAGGGGAAGGATGTAACGATCCAGCCGGTCTTTTGAGAATTTAAGCTCCGTTTGGCGGCATAAGGTCTTGAACAGCTTCATATTATGTGTATTGACTTGCGTACGTGGTTGAATTCAGTTACCGAATGATCCTGAGTGATTTGGGACACTTAGTCCCTAAAACGAAAGCTTAAGTCTTAGGATTTTGATCGTAGTCAGAACTATGTGAAGATGACTCCGGAATGGAGTTTCGTCGGTTCCGTTAGCTCCGTTGGGTGATTTTGGGTTTAGGAGCGTGTCCGGACTGTGAATTTGAGGTCTGTAGCTGATTTAGGCTTGAAATGGCAAAAGTTAAATTTTTGGAGATTTTGACCGGAAGTGTACTTTTTGATATCGGGGTCGGAATACGATTCCGAGAGTTGGAACAACTCTGTTATGTTATTTGGTACTTGCCTGCAAAATTTGACGTCATTCCGGGTTGGTTAGATTGGTTTCGGCATGAGTTTTCAAAGTTGGAAGTTTTAGAAGTTCATAAGTTCGATTTGTGGTGCGATTTGTATTTTTCGGCGTTGTCTGATGTGATTTGAGACCTCGAGCGAGTCCGCGTTAGGTTATAAGACTTGTTGGTATGTTTAGACGGGGTCTCGGGGGCCTCGAGTGAGTTTCGAATGGGCTACGGGTCATTTCCCCTATTTTGACCTGCTGTTATCTATCATCTGGTTTCCTTCATCGCGTTCGTGTCCTTGCCTTCACGTTCGTGTAGTGTTATTTTGGAGGGTGAAATATTTCCTCTTCGCGTTCGTAGTCACCCTCTCGTGTTCGCGATGTTCTGCCACCCCCTTCTTCGTGTTCACATTCCCTATCTCGCGTTCGCGAAGTGCAAACCAGGCCCTGGGCACTGGTGATCATTTTCCTCTTCGCATTCACGTGTCTCTTACGCGTTCGCATAAAAATTCCATTACACTCTTCACGTTCGCGTACTACTTCACGCGTTCGCGAAGAGCAGTCCTTGGGCCATCATATTTTTCCTCTCCGCATTCGCGAACGTGTTGTCGCGTTCGCGACGAACAACTGGGCAGCTTTTGTTTTTCTTCTTCGCGAATGCGTCCCTTTCTTTGCGTTCGCGATGCACAAAACACATGGGCAGAATATAAAGTCCTCTATTCCAAGGGTTTGCTATTTTCACCATTTTTGGAGTTCTAGAGCTCGGTTTTGAGCGATTCTTTGTGTGTTTTTTCAAGCAAATCGATTGGGTGAGTATTCTTCACCTAGAATTTATTATATTCCGTGATTTTATCTTTGTTTTTATCATTTAATTTGTTTTTTGAGTTGAGGAAAATGTTGGTTTTTGAATAAAATTTTCAAAATAAAAATTCTTGATTTGAGGGAAGAAATGGTATCGGAATTTGATAATTTTTGTATGATTGGACTCATATCGGAATGAGTGTTCGGGCTTTGTAAAATTTTTTGAGTTCCGAGGTTCGGGCCCGGGGTCCACTTTTGGACCGATTTTTAGATTTTGATAAAGATTGAGACTTTATAATCCGAAATAGTCTCTTATGAGTTTTATTTGTGCTTTGAAGTTATTTTGATTAGATTTGAGCCGCCCGGAGGTTATTTCACTCGAGAAGTTCATTTTTGAGTTTCGGTCTGTCTTCTTTGAGGTAAGTATCTTGCCTAACATTGTGTGGGGGATTTTTCCCTTATGATTTGAGTCTTCTATGTTGATTGTAGTCCATGTACGCGAGGTGACGAGTGCGTGCTCGGACTTATTTGTGAAAAGTTGGCCTTTTAGGATTCTTAGGTCCTTATATATACTGAGTATGGAGTTGTTCTTGATATGATTAATTTCCTATTTACTAGCTTCAACTCTACCTGCTTAATTAGAATCAATTGCTTCATGTCCACTATTATTGTTATTTGATTCATTTGTGCCTTAATTGAAACTGTTTTCTCTTTTATAGCCATGCTATCTTTTCATAACTGCTTATCTTTATTTGGAATTTGTCTTATTTCATCCTATAATTGTTCAGTCTTAATTGAGGTTATGATTATTTTTCCGCTGCTTATCCTTAATTGAATTGTTGAATATCCTTCGAAATTTCCTCAACCTTAAAAGAAGATTAGATATCCTATATCTTAGTCGACTTATTTTATTTGGCATTATTTGATTCGTGTTAGCTTCCCTGTTGTTGAAGTGTATATTGTGGGATCGTTGCTACACATTAGTTTTCCCTTTTGTTGAGCTGTTCTCTTTACGTCTAGCATTTTTTACTGTGGTTATTCCTTGTGAATTGGTTCTACTGTTTCTTTGTGAATTTAAGTTCTTAAGTTAATTTACTTGTCGTACGTTGTATTATTTTTATTTTTGCTGTTGTGCTTGTTGTGGTAATGCACGAGGTTTCTACCGTGCGGTTGTTATTATTGTCATGCACGAGGTTTCTGCCGTGCGGTTGTTATTATGGGGTTGCACGAGGTTTCTGCCGTGCTATTGTTACCATTGATATTTGCACATGTGGCGAGACAAGGTGGGAACATTATTATGCACGTGTGGCGAGACAAGGTGGGACATTATTATGCACATGTGGCGAGACAAGGCGGGCATTTATGTTACTATTATGCACGTGTGGCGAGACAAGGTGGGCTGTGTTAGGGATTGATTTGTGATAACTTGTGGCCTGGGGGCATTCTTGTTGTTGATATTTGTGAAGTGGTATATATACCTGTGTGAGCTTTATCTTGTAAAAGCTGTGAGAAACTATTCTACGTGCTGTCCGTTCTTATGCTTATTTGCTTATATGGGCTATGGTAGGACACTTGCACAAGCATACACGTAGTTAAGTACTCTTATCGGATAAAAGGTGTTCTTGATATTGTTGAACATAGATGCTCACCCTTGTTTACTTGCCTTCTATGTGAGAACTGCTCTATTGGCACGTGAGTCGTCAGTGCGGTTATGAGATGTTATGAGGGCACATGATGCCAAGTGTTAGAGTTTAGGTATTGAGACCCGTAAGTTGTGATTTGCCCGAGGTTCGGTACCTCGTGGAGTTGCTGACTAAAACCTGATGTAAAAGCGGTTGTAGTTGCTGAGTTATTATTTGTCCTTGCTGTATTTGTGATTCCGGACTTAGGTTGTTTTCCATTCACCTTTCTGTGTCATTTTCATGATATTTCACTGATACTTGTTGTTTTCTTCCTGATTGCCATTATTGTACTGTGAGCCATATTGCTTAGTCTTTATGTAGACATCATACTTCTGTTGTTCGTGTACTTATATCCGTTTAGTTTATTAGACTAGTGGGTGTCTTGACTGTTCCTCGTCACTACTCCACAGAGGTTAGTCTTGATACTTACTGGGCACCGCTGTGGTGTGCTCATGCTACTCTTCTGCACATTTTTGTGCAGATCCAGGTACTTGTTCGTTAGCTAGCTGTGTGGACTGTTGCTGTGGAGACTCAAGGTAAACCTGCTGCTGCGCTCGCATGCTTCGGAGTCACCTTCCAGTTTTTGTTTTGGACTGTTTATTCTTATTTTTGGACTGTTGTATTTAGAAGTTTTCTAGCAAACACTCTGTAGAGCTTATGACTTGTACTACCGGTTTTGGGAATTGTAAGAGATTCTATTTAAATAATGTTATTTTAATTATTGTTAGGCTTACCTAGTCCTTAAGACTAGGTGCCATCACGATATCCAAACGGAGGGGAAATTGGGTCGTGACATTATCCCTCCGCCCTGACAATATCAATAGCCACCCTTATTGCTCCTATAGCCACCCTTATCTCTCCTATAGCCACCCCTACCGCTCCGCCCAAACAATATCCCAACACACATAACAACAGTGAAATGTCTCCCTTATGCCTATATAATATCAACATTGGAATGCCACCCTTATATCCTCAAAATAATAACTCACACAACATAACAATTTACACGAAATATTACCACGGCAACATAACAAAATCAATTCATATCACAATTTTTCCAATGGCCACAACCAATTCCAAAGATATAACAATTCAACTAATTTCACAAAAAATAGCCGAAGGCTCCACACAATGTGTATATGACCTCAAAAACAATCAACAGAGATAGAAATTACTCAGCATAGGGCAACGCCTTCATTAATCCAAGTTCCGCTTTAATTTTTGGTCCTAAGCCTTCAACTGATTTTTGGTCCTTATGTTTCTGCCCAATTCTGCTTCTGCGAGCACTGTTCACGCTTCTGCGGGCACTATTCACGCTTCTGTGAGTACTGTTCACTCTTCTACAGGCATTGTTCGCGCTTCTGCCATCACTGTTCATGCTTCTGCAAATCACTGTTCATGCTTATGTGAAAAAAACCCAGCAAGCTGCCAGCTTCTGTCCAGCTCCCTTTCCAGTCGCTTCTGCGATCAAACTTTCGCAGAAGCGAAACAAACAGCTGCTGCCCAGCACAACTTCAACAACAGAAAACAAATTCCAGCAGCTTCCCTTGTCCGAAATCAATCTGTTAACCTTCCGAAATCCACCCGAGGCCCTCGGGACTTTAACCAAATATACCAACATATCCCAAAATACAATACGAACTTAGTCGAGGCTTCAAACCATATAAAACAATGCCGAAATTATGAATCGCGCATCGAATCGAATTATGAGTTTTTAAATCTTCCAACTACTATATTTTGCGCCGAAACATATCAAATCAATCCGGAATGACTTCAAATTTTGCACACAAGTTATAAATGACGAAATGGAGCTATTCAAATTTCTAGAATCGAAATCCGACCTCGTTATCAAAAATTCAACCTTCGGTCGGACTTTCCAAAAATCTTCCATTTTTCAATTTTCGCCAAAATGCATCGAATTGTCCTGCGGACTTCCAAATCCAAATTCGAACATACGCTTAAGTCCGAAATCATCATACAAAGCTATTGACATCATAAAAATTCTATTCAGGGGTCGTTTTCTCAAAAGTCAACTCTCCGGTCAACTATTTCCATGTAAGCTTCTAAATAGGAATTGTTCTTTTAATATAATTCTAAATCTTTCGAAAATCAAACTCGACCACACCCACGGGTCATAATACATATTACAAAGCTGCTCGAGACCTTAAGTCACTGAACGAGGCATTAATTCTTAAAACAACAAGTCGGGTCGTTACAGAATGTGACGAGAATGGATAAGTCCTCGGGGTTAAGCCTAGGAAAACAAGAGAGCTAATGGTTTCTCTAAGCTATAGAAAGCTCAGTATAGCCTGAAAGAACTCAAAGGAGTCTAAGACTAATAGCATTTAGAAGAGATGGAATGCTGCCCTGGTAGTAGAATAAGGGATTAAAGGACTTAGATTTATACATATAGGATAAGCAACTAGAGTAACCTGAAGTTTGGTAGCAGACCTCAATAACAATAAAATGAAGTAAGAGTTATGGTAAAGTATGACCTACTTAGATGTAGTAAAGCTAATGACGCCCAGAGGGACAACTTGTCATAATTCTATATATGTTCACAAAGTGAGGCCTAGAGATTGGCTAAAAATTGGAGGAAAGAGGAGAGAAGAGTCGCATAGGCGCACATACAAAGTCAAAGCCGTACAAGCTACATGATAGGAGATAGCAACAGTTACGAGATTGGGAAGATTCCGACCACAAGTTGTGGTGTGAGAAAGAGGCCTAAAGGGGAGAATACCCTGACCTTTGGATTTACTCACAGAACAATTGCTTAGATGGCAAGAAGAGTACTAAAGTATTCGGAAGGCATAGGTTATGAAAATAATAAGTGCATCAGTCAACATTCGAGGACAAATGTTCCAAAGGGGGGAATGATGTTATACCCCATGTTTTCGTATGTGAAAGTACGCCATAAGTAAATTTATAAAAGCTCGAAAATGAGATGCTACATTTCGTATTTTCGTACGTTAAAGTTTCGTCGTAAGTTAATCGACGTAAGCTCGGGAATGAAATTATTTTGAGATTATAAGTATTATGCTATTTCAAGCAAGTGATAAGTAAATTCATGAAGATGAGAGAGTAAGCGAATCGAAGAAAATGAGTTTCGTCGAAGTTTGGCATTTTTGAGATAAAATACGGTCCAATTTATAATACCCCGTATTTATGGACTAGTACCATACAAGGTACCACATGACCATGATAGTATGATGTATAAAGTATGTTAAAAGTGAGTAGTATTTTAAGTAATTTGAGATAATTCCTAATTATATGGGTAATTGATTAATTATTATTTTTTAGTGGGAGATTAACTAATTAATTAGCATTTTTGGATAAACCTAATGGGCCTCAAACGTGGCAGCAAAAGGCTTGGAAATAATGACTCTTTAGTTTGTATGCAAGGTGGCATATTTAGAGGGAATTCTTTGGCCAACTAAGTCACAAAGTGGGGCCCACCAACCAATAATTTTAAAGAGATGTCTTTACCTCATTAAGGTAAAAGACTTCTTAAATTCAAAGAGAGATGTGATATCATACGGATCTGCTATGGCAACGTAAATTGCTTCAATAAAATTCCTACGAGGCAACTTAATACTATAGCACCGTGGGACTTGCGATTATAAAGAAGTATGGTACAATCTTTCTTAAGAATATCATACGGATTTTTTCCTATTTCGATTCGCCGTTACGTGTCTTTTTCGTAATTGACGTGTGTTAGATGGATTGTCAAGAGAATCGGCTCAGGTATGTTAAGGCTATCCCCTCTTTCCTTTTGGCATGATCCATACGATACAAACAAAACGAGCAAATGCACAACTTTCATAAATGACTTTATTCATAGAAGTACTAGAAGTGCCTATGTTCTTGATTCCCCATGTGTCCTATTATTCTATCATCTATTCATGGGTCTCAGAAAATACGTAAGTTGATAAAGTTTATTTCATGATAGTAATCGAAGGCATATTTATTTTATGACATACCGAAAGATCTTACGAACATACTTCTTATGCATTTCATTCATTTATACATGTACATTGACCCATGACCATATGACGTTATATACACGCATATTATATGTATATGGGATATGGGAAAAGGTTACAGCGTTATATGCACACCACCACCTGATCAGCTGGTACACATTGATGATTTTGCCCACAGTGGCCGAGATGATATGATGGGATGCCCTCAGAGGCTTGATGATGTTATGTACGCATGTACCTATGGATAGTTCGACATTTCTACGCATATGCATGGAATTGTAAATATTAATGATTCATAAAGTTATTCAGACTTACATGTTGAGTCTTTTATTCCATGTTTCTCTCATGTCTATTGTTGACTGATTTTCATCCCTTACATACTCGGTACATTATTTGTACTGACATCCCTTTTGCATGGGGACGCTGCGTGTCATGCCCGCAGGTCCCGATAGATAGGTTGAGAGTCCTCCAAGTAGGCTATCAACTCAGCGGAAGGTGTTAGTGCACTCCATTCGCTCCATTTGCTCCGGAGATGTCTTTACCTTATTAAGGTAAAAGACTTCTTAAATTCAAAGAGAGATGTGATATCATACGGATCTGCTATGGAAACGTAAATTGCTTCAACAAAATTCCAACGAGGAAACTTAATACTATAGCACCGTTGGTACTTGCGATTATAAGGAAGTACGGCACAATCTTTCTTAAGAATATCATACAGATTTTTTCCTATTTCGATCCGTCGTTATGTGTCTTTTTCGCAATTGACGTATGTTAGATGGATTGTCAGGAGAATCGGCTCAGGTATGTTAAGGCTATCCCTTCTTTCCTTTTGGCATGATCCATACGATACAAACGAAACGAGAAAATGCACAACTTTCATAAATGACTCTATTCATAGAAGTACTAGAAGTGCCTATGTTCTTGATTCCTCATGTGTCCTATTAATCTATCATCTGTTCATGGGTCTCACAAAATACGTAAGTTGATAAAGTTTATTTCATGATATTAATCGAAGACATATTTATTTTATGACATACCGAAAGATCTTACGAACGTACTTCTTATGCATTTCATTCATTTATACATATACTTTGACCCATGACCAGATGGCGTTATATACGTGTATATTATATGTATATGGGATATGGAAAAAGGTTACGGCATTATATACGCACCACCACCTTATCAGCTGGTATACGTTGATAATTTTGCCCACAGTGGCCGAGATGATATGATGGGATGCCCTTAGAGGGTTGATGATGGTATGTACGCATGTACCTATGCATGGTATGATATTTATACACATATGCATGGCATTGTAAATATTAATGATTCATAGAGTTATTCAGACTTACATGTTGAGTCTTTTACTCCATGTTTCTCTCATGTCTATTGTTTACTTATTTTCATCCCTTACATACTCGGTACATTATTTGTATTAACGTCCCTTTTGCCTGGGGACGTTGCGTTTCATGCCCGCAGGTCCCGATAGACAGGTTGAGAGTCCTCGAGTAGGCTATCAGCTCAGCGGAAGGTGTTGATACGCTCCATTTGCTCCGGAGTTGCTTATTTGGTCAATATGATTAGGACATGTATTGATTGGGATGGCGGGACTCTGTCCCGACCTTTATGATATTTATGTACTCTTAGAGGCTTGTAGACAGATGTCATATATACAGATACTTGAATGGCCTTGCCGGCCTATGTTTTGAGTATATAAAGGATCATGTCGGCCTTATAGGCCCATATGTCATATGTATGAGTCGGTATATCAAATTGGGTCACCCTATATTGAGTATTCCATCATGCTTTATTCTAGTCATCTCAAGACAGCCTTTCTGGTTCATTTACCTATGATAATATGATATGGAAGATACGTTACATTGGTACTCGATTGAGTAAGGCACCGGGTGTCTGGCGCGGCCCATTGGTTTGGGTCGTGACAGTTTTGGCAGAAAACGTTTATATTTGGTCGCGAATTTAAATTTCAAAAACGACCGTTAGGCGTTAAGAAATTATCCACAAAAATATCAGGAAAAAATAACGGAAAACAAGAAATAAATTTGGTCTAAAAAATTATCAATCAATCAATTGACCGAATCTGAAGTCGAATCTGAAGCCGAAGCCGAAACCGAGCCGAGCGAGCGATGACGGCGACAGCGCGAGGCACTACTTCTTCTCAACTCTTTAAGAGCTAGAAGATGTGCTTCTCGATATAAGCACAAAGATTTTCTTTCTTTTTTCCGATGAGGGACAATGTGCATTAACAAAGGAAACAACTTCAAACTTTTTGTTTCCCTCCAAATCTTTTCCCTCCATTTTCCATTCACACCTCTTATTATATAAAAATCCAATAATCCCCCACATGAATGGGGAATGACTATCTAAAATATGCATACATGAAAAACTATATGATTTAAAAGCAAATATTAATTGCATCTGGATAAGTAGATTTCTCTTTGAACTTTCCATAGTGAACTTATGTCGGATATACTCGGTCAATCAGTAGATTTGATATCTTTGAACAGTCGAACTTTGGTGTATACCTAGACAGCCATAAGTCATACAATCAACCCTTTAACCGCCTTTGGTTCTCATTGTTGTGTTCGTTTTAGCCATGAACAACGCCTGGTTCATAAGTGCGTAGAGAACTGGCCTTACATAATTCTCTTTGAAGCAGCTTACACTTCACACTTATATAGGTGATTCCTAAACGTGTTATCCCATAGATACACTATTTGATATACTCTGTATCAAACTTAGAAACTATTAAAAAGCCTTAACGCTATATCCTTGGTATTGAACATTGTCTCATCACGAGAATAGACCAAAATTTTATTTGACAATATTGAACCGTCACTAATGACTTTGTTTGTCCTTGAACCTAGATCTTAGGATCTCCAGTCTTCTAGGTAGAGTTACCGCCACAGTGACTTGTCCTCGACCATAGTCCCATTCCCTTTGATGATTTATCAACCGCCTCTCTATTTAGGGCTTTTGTAAGTGGATCCGACACATTATCTTTTGACTTTACATAGTCAATTATGATAATTCCACTAGAGAGTCCTCCCTCCGGTCCACAATAAGTGACCAATTTATCTTTTTATTTTGGTTCAAAATAAGTGTCCATTTATATAATCAAGAAAAAATTCAATTTATTTTTTCAAAATTACCCTTATATACGTATCCCTAAAAAGTCCTTTACTCCTCACATTAACTATGCTGCAATATTTAATTATGGATAGTTTAGTCACACTAACTATTTTTGTCTAAAATTTTGTAATTCCTTAATGGGCGTGCCCAAGACAAATTGGTCACTTATTGTGGATTGGAGGGAGTAGTTGTCTAACAGTATTATGTCTTCGTCCTATGTGACGAAATTTTCCGTTATATATATATATATACAATTGACCGAAGCCGAAGCCAAAGACGAAGCCGAGCCGAGCCGAGCCGAGCGACGACGACGACGCGGGGCACCACTTCTTTTCAACTCTTTAAGAGCTAGAAGATGTGCTTCTCTATATAAGCACAAATGTTTTCTTTCATTTTTCCTTTGAGGGACAAAGTGCATTAGCAAAGGAAACAATTTCAAACTTTTCGTTTCCCTCCATTTTCCATTCACATCTCTTATTATATAAAAACCCAACAAATACTACTTCCCACAATTAAATCACGGATATTTCTTCTTTTTTTCTAGGATTGGTAATGTGGGTAGAAGCGTTTGATAGACTTATTATTGTTACATATATGCAGTGGAACATCTAGATTTCACATGAGTTCTGACATTTTTGTCCAAACTTTATATATATATATATATATATATATATATATATATATATATATATATATATATATATATATATATATATACGCCTATAAATATTTGATTTAAACCTATTTATTATTGTACATTGTCCAAGATTTAAACCTAAATCTTGGATCAGGCTCTGTTATACACCGTTCATAAAATAAATTTGACGCGGTGTATCGCATGTGGCACTACACCGGACAAACCTAACATTATTGTTGAAAATGTTAATCGTTGTTTACAAAAATATCATTTTCTACTGTAAACGTCATATATATATTTAGAAAGATTGTTATTCGAAACTAAAAGATAGAAACTCCGGTCCTAAAACGACAATGGAACTGCAGACGTTTGATTATTTTTTTTTTTTGTTCTTTTCTTTTTAATCTTGAACAATACTTTCTTGTTTGGGAGAAGAACATTCCCATTTTACGACACTAAATTTACAATTACACTTGGATTCTAAGTTTGGATAAGGTGAAAAAAGGATAAATTTACCCAATACCCTGGAGAAGGGTTTGAGCTCGTGCCGAGCACGACGGCATTCATTGCAATTTGCAAGAATGGGAACATGAAATTCGCCGTAATGCCACTCATACGCTGGCCTTTTTGAAACACGAGTCAAATAGTGGCCAGTCGCTTGGCAAAACTAGAGGGATGAAAATACTCTATTATTTGCACTTAATTACGCTTTGGTCTTCTGAATATTTGCTGTAGTGTTGGATGTCGTTTAATATTCATAATAATGATTACATAATAAAATAAAACACTTTTTAGTTTAATCTCCTTTTGCTTTTTTTTTTTTATTATTAAATGTTTTTCCTAATAATTTTGTTAAATATTTCCCTCGAGTGTTTAAAAAAATTAGAGGTTGCAAATGAGTAGGTTAAGCCAAGTTTGAACAGGTAAAAAATGGGTTAATAATTCAACCCGTCCAAAATTCACTCTAGTCAAAATAAGCTGGGTCAGGGTGCATCACACAAATGTACACTATTTTTTCGATTCGGAGAGCCGTATTTTAAAAAATAATCGAAATTTAAAAAGTTCTTAAAGATTAGTCACCTCATAATCAAACTTCTACGTGCAGGTCTGAAGTTTCAATTGTCGAAGTTGGGTTCTATTAAGGCCTGACGTTTGAGTGCAATTCAAATTCCTTTAGCAGAATCGAAGTCATACCCGAAGATTTGAATGTGAACTTTATTTCTTTAAACGTCAAACTTTCAGGTATAACGTTAAGCTTTGCGCAGAACAAACTTTGAGCACAAAAGTCTGGATACAGTAAAGTTTGCCTAAACTGGCTAAAGTTTAAATAATTTTTTAAAAATGAATATGTTTCAATTTGGTGTGCAAAAAAGTGGCTACGTGTGTCAAATAACATGTTATAACCAACTCACCCAAGATGACTCAAAATTTCCTTCTTTTTTTTCTGAAAAGGAAGAAGGAAAACTAGTATATTATCTCAAATAATTAGTTAAGTGTTTTCAAATTTATATAATTGCCATCTTAAAATTGATTTTTTATGTTTCATTAAATAGATTGATGAGTCATTCTAAATTTAAAATGTAACATGTTAAATCAAGTTAAAAAATGGGACATGTCCTAACCCCATTTGAACTTGAACGGATTGGAAAAAAAGATGGGTTGATTTTGTCACGTCTGATAAAAATAGTGGAATAGCAATGCAACGGTTGGCAACATGATGTAGGAGACTGACTTATCCAACTATTGACACGTACTAAAGATTAAAATTGACAAGCACTTAATTCAAAGAAATTCCAGTCGAATAAAGACAATGGGTATAAGTTCATTACCAAAGGACAAATGAGCAGATTTGTGCATATGCTTGAAAGAGACATACAATAGGGAAAGTTTCGAACAATCTAGTCTGAATTTAATTAAGCAGCAAAAAAAGTACTTCCTGCTCTCCGTCGAAACTTCATAGCAGAGATCAGATTGCATTAATTAATGTCAGCGAACAATAGGTACGAGAGAAACCTGGCTGTTGTCATTAATGAAAACCAGAACACGAGTACAGTCCACTGTCTCTGGAACATTCTGGGAAATGTTTAACACGACTGCGTGAAGATTTGGGTTCTCTTTCTGTATTATACTCACTGCTTTGTCCACATTTTGTCCCAAAAGCTCTGGCCATGCAGATTTACCTATTCACATTAACAATTGCAATTTCTAACTAAAGGAGGAAACAACAGAAAGAAGAATATGAAGCAAAACAAGGCGAAAAATGAAGAGAAGCTTACCCTGAACCGTACAAGGAGAACTCATATCTAGCTACTTCCCCAACTCTTCTAGATATATGCAATGTTTTGGATAGGGTGGCTATATTTATAGGTGTCTTTTGTCTTTGGATTTGAATATATTTCAATATTTTATTGATCCCAGTATCAATTAGAAAATTTACGTAGGAAATGAAAAATGGAGATATAAGATTACTTTTTTTCGAAAAGTCATATGAACACTTCAACTTTTCGGCGCCCCCTACCCGCTATAACTGTTCAAAGTGTTTCTATTACACCTTTAAAGTCAGTTTGACAAAAAAAAAAGAAGAAGGTGTTTTCACCTTCTAATCACGCTTGAGAAGCCAAGAAAATAAAGACAAACTAAACCGTATATGTGTCATTTTTCAATTAGATCCTCTTTTCTTCTTTTTCCTTCTTCTTGAATTAGATCCTCTTTTCTAATTACTCTTATTTTCAATTGGGCCTCTTTTCTTTTACTTTTTCTTTTCTTATTTTTCCCTCTATTTCTCTATCTTTTTCTTTTTTTTTTGACCTAGAACCAACCACGATCAGAACCTCCACCAGCACGCGGCCACCTGCACAATACTCTCTTCTCTGTGGCGGGGTTTGCAACTGTACTCTATATTTGTGCAACATTTTAACCTGTACCCTATTTTTAAAAATTATAGATTTGATAGCAAAAATTCCATAATAATATGACAATTATACCCCCGGCAAAAGATATAAAACTTGTATCATGCATTAATCGCGTGATCTGCAACCTCATTCGTAAAAAAAGATCCCCTCCATCACTCCGTCCCTCCTCAAAAGATCTCTTTCAACCCTGGTTGAAGATCTCCTCTCCTCTCAGCAGAGGCGGATCCAGAATTTTAAGCTTATGGGTTCATACAACAATCTCAAGTTAATTTACATGATAACTTGAACAACGAACTGGGTACCAAGCCAAATATTCTTGTACTTTTAATATATTTTTTTAGTACGAATACAGAGTTTATACAAAAGTTATTGGGTTCACGGGAACCCGTAATATTTGATCTAGATCCACCCCTGCCTCTCAGCAGCTTTATCAAAAAACCAAAAACTTGAACTAGATTCATCTCCAGAATTTAATATTACAAAATACATTGTAAGTATTGCAATTCATCTTCACAATTCGCCTTAGTTTGTCAAACT
Organism: Nicotiana tomentosiformis; assembly: GCF_000390325.3. Taxonomy (NCBI): domain Eukaryota; kingdom Viridiplantae; phylum Streptophyta; class Magnoliopsida; order Solanales; family Solanaceae; genus Nicotiana; species Nicotiana tomentosiformis. Next base: position 72,721,277 of record NC_090812.1, on the reverse strand, counting down.
GATTGAACTTCATCATATACTTCTGCAATTATTTTGGTAATTCGTCATATTTTTTAAGTTTTGAACTTAAAAAATAAAATCTGAATTCAATTAACACCTATAGATATTTTCACTTATGCTCATTTACAAATCACACTTGCATGAAGTTGTTTGACAGATATAGCATGAAGTTTTGACTTATAGATCTTCAAAAATATTTCAAAACTTCAAATTTAATGCGTGAAGGATATAAAATAAAGTTGTTTCACGTTGAAGTCTGAAGTTTTAATCAAATACAAGCTAAAACTTCATGCTAATGTAGCATGAAGTTGTTTCACGCTAAAACTAAAACTGCATGCTAATGTAGCATGAAGTTGTTTCACGTTGAAGCTAAAACTTCATGCTAATATAGCATGAAGTTATTTCATATTGAAGCTAAAACTTCATGCTCATGCTGAAGTTGTTTAGTTCATTTGATAAAACTTCATACCAAAACATGCTGAAATTTTGTCCTGCAGTCTACAGTTTTGTCATGAGTTTTATCCGAAATTTCAGTCTAAACATGCTAAAGTTTTTAGTACATTTGCTAAAATTTCAGACTAAACTTGCTTAAATTTTTGTTTTGCAGCATGAAATTTTCTAATAAGTTTTTGCTAATGCATGCTGAAGTTATTTAGTTCATTTGCTAAAATTTCATACCAAAACATGCTGAAGTTTTGTCATGCAGTCTACAATTTTGTCATGATTTCTATCCAAAACTTCAGTCTAAACATGCTAAAGTTTTTTAGTTTATTTGCTAAAACTTCAAACTAAACATGCTTAAGTTTTTGTCCTGCAGTATGTAATTTTCTAATGAGTTTTTGCTAAACTTCATACTTATACATGCTAAAGTTTTTTTGTTCATTTCCTAACACTTCACACTAAACATGCTGAAGTTTCCATACTGCAGGATGAGTTCGATTTACCTTGTTATTACTTTCAATGGGAGATAGACTTTTTATTACAATTACTTGGATCATGATACAAAACTTGTTCGGGTTAATAAACAAGTATCATTCAACACTTTTCTGAAGAAAATTAGTGAAGTCACAGATTTTAATTCAACCAAATATGCACTAAAAATATGGTTTGATATCAAACTAAATACAAGCAAAGGGATGTTTGTAACTTCAGATGAAGAACTCAGAACCTGTATACATTTGCTAACAATTGATTCATCCTTCAAGAATTGCCATTTTGTCATCGAAAAAATACAATTACTTTCGACAGTATAGCTGCTATAGAATCTACAACATTCAAATCATCTCTTGCACATACAATAGATTCAGAACAACTTGTTGATTATCAACATGAAGTAGAACATCCAATAATGGAAGTAGACAACGAGCGACAACCTTATAACATTACATCTGATTCAGAATATAGAACGCTGCAAGAATTACATGCCGCTACAATAAATTCAGACCAGTTTGGTGAGGTCCAACAAGAAGAAGGATAGCTAATAATGCAAATAGACAACCAACACACAATCCAACAATTTTTTTGTTATCTCCTGCAATGATAAGCAACAACCAAGATCAAGAAAATACAGAAATTATACTGCTAACATTAGATACAATTGAAGAAATTGCTGAAACTTTTATTGCTTCTAAGAAATCAAGAAAAAAAGTGAGGAGAAAGCTGAAAGAATCTCCACCATGTAAAATACTTAGGCATGATGCATTGCCTGAGGAAATAAAAGTAGGATCAATTTTTGAGAACAAGAAGAGCATGACTAAATTTTTCTGCAGCTTGGAGATAAACCAAAAAGTTGAATTCATTGTTGTTAGATCATGTTCAAAGAGATACAAGCTGAAATGTATCGTGGAGAAATATGGTTGGAATGTACGAGCTACCAGAATAAAATATTCCACACTTTTCAGGATGATAAAATTTTATAACAACCATGAATGCTCAGTTGATGCAAGAAAATCAAATCAGAAGTATGCTACATCAAATTTTATAAGTGAGCAAATTTTAGAACATGTTTGAGATAAAAAGATTGAGGTCACACCAGCCATTGTAGAAAGTGAAATGAAAAACAAAAATTGGAATTGACATTGGATATCACAAGGTATGGCGTGCTATTCAAAAAGCTATTGCTTGTATAAGAGGAACACCAGAAGAGAACTACCACATTCTTCCTTCATACCTACACATGATGGTGCATAAAAACCCAAGAACGTACACTAGCATAAAAAGAGATCAGCAGAATCGGTAAGCAAAAATATAATAACCATCAGTCTGAAGTTTTAACTGCTCCTATTTGAAAACTTCACACCTTATGATTTATTTTTTTTGTGTTTCACCTGTACATGTTTGCTTACATGTTCTTTGCTCATGCGGCATCAATAGCTGGTTGGCGTTACTATAGACCCATGATTGCAGTAGATGCAACGTTTTTAAAGTCAGAATATCATGGTGTTCTATTTGTTACTGTATCAAAGGATGCAGACAATCAAATCTTTCCTCTATCTTCTAGTGCAGCAGATTCAGAAAATAATGATGCATACATTTGGTTCTTCGGGGAAATGAGAAAAGCAATTGAAATCCGCCGTGAACTGGTTTTCATATCAGATAGAAACCAATCGATCGCAAATGGGATTAAATAAATTTATTCTGAAGCTCACCATGGTATCTACCTCTATCACTTTGAGAAGAATTTAAAGCAAAGACATGCAAAAATTATGGTAATAAATCTTTTTCAAAGCATTGCAATGTCATACAGACGTGAAGATTTTAATCAGTTAATATCCCAGATCAAAAGTGTTGATAAGAAAATATACAATTACATAATGGAAGAGCCACCAAAGAGATGAGCTCAATCGTGGTTCCCACGGCGACGTTATGATATGCTGACAACAAACATCGTAGCATCAATGAATTTCATGTGACTAAAAGCGAGAGAGATGCCTTTTTATAGAATGTTAGATTTCATCCAAGAAAAGTTGGGATAGTAATTTTATGAACGGAGAAAAATAACACATGAAACTTTTCATAAAGTATCAATATGGGTAGAAAAAAAGATGAATAAGAAGATAGACTTGGCTTTCAAAATATTTGTAAGTATATTTATTAATTTCAGAATTTACTTCAGTTTATTTTGTCTGAAGTAATTAACTAATGCATAATCACTTCAGCTTTTTATGTATGAAGTGATTTACTGCTTATATATAAAAAACTTCATACTTTTTCTTTTTGAAGGAATAATACACTAATATAGTTTTTTACTTTTTTATTCCTTCTTAGGTATTCAACCTTGATTTAATGTTATTTAGAATAAATAATGAAGGAATGGAATTCATTGTTGACTTAAAGAAGAGATCTTGTGACTGCTTGGAAATCAAACTTGATAAATTGCCCTATTCACATGCAATTGCTGCTATCAATAAGAGATATTTGCAGAAATCTAATTACTGCTCAAAATGGTATTCAAGGGAAACATTGTTCAAAAAATATGAAGGGCGTGTCAATACCATGGGAAATCAAAATTCATGGGATATACCACAAAAATATAGAATCTCAAATCACAAAATCTCCCGATCTAGAGATTCTACAAGGAAGAAGAAATAAGAAGAGGTATATCCCTATAACCGAATCAGTACGACTGAAGTCTACCAAATGTAGTCGTTGTAAACAAATTGGGCATAACAGAATAACTTGCTTGTCTTCTCCACCGCCCCATCCATATTCCAAGAAACACGCTGAAAAATGCTCAAACGTTCAATAATCCTTGGGAAAAAAAATCATTCTAAATGATGATAGAAATTCTGAATTTAGACTTTCATTACTTATTGATATATGTGAAATGTGATTGTTTTCATAGAAATAAAAAAATAGCTCTTGGATTGAAAAATACTCGTTTATATATTGTTTGAAGTACAAACCTCTCAATTTCTCTATATATCTCATCATCATTCGAATCAAAGATAATTATAAGATATTCGGGCAAAATACCACAAAGTCTCATGATATTGCACTTCAACTTGTTAAATTGATCACGCAACTGATTTTGTTCCATTATTACTCTGTCCATAAGATAAGGAAGACTCTTCAAGCTATTTTCCATCTTGGATCTTGGCATAGTCATCCCTGATGGGGAATTTAAAAGAATCATATTGCTGCACAACCTTGTCGAACAAGATTGAATAACCTTCCCAACTGCGTTCAAGGTTCAGCCTATTCTGGAATGATTCATCAGCAAAAAAATGTGGTCTGATTCTTTGTCAATCAACCTTTATTTTCTCTCACTTCTTCATAAGATTAGCCATTGGTACATTACCATTCCAATCAGACTTTAAACTCTCTCACTTCTGCATAAGTTCATTCATTGTAAGCTTCCTGCTCCTACTAGCATCATACATTATTTCTTTAAAAAAGTTAAAAGGCTATGGATGAATATAAATTTAAATAAATATGATAGAAGTCTATAGATGACTATGAAATTTTCAAGTGAAGAGATTGTTAATATAGCCAAAGTACTAATCAATTTAATATCTATAAATGCAAAGGTAACTTTTCAGGTCTGTTTACTATTTTACAGTCAGAGAAATTGAAGGTAACAAGATAAGTAGGTGGTAAGAGACAATAAGTAGGTGGTAAATACAAAAAGAAATGTAACTTCGGTCTAATAAGTCCACAATTTTTCTATAGTAAAAAACTAACTTCAGGCTGAAAAGACAAAGTTTGCACATAATCAAATTGAAAGATTTCATTTACTATTTCTAAATGCAAAAGTAACTTTTCAGGTCATTTACTATATGGTCAGTCAAATTAAATGTTAGATAAAGTAGGTGGTAAAAGACAAAAAGTAGCTAGTAAATACGAAAAAGATAAGTTTGAAGTTTCAAAATGCCAAAACATGCTGAAATTTCGTCCTACAGTCTACAGTTTAGCAATGAGTTTTTCCTTAAAAACTTCAGACTAAACATGCTGAAGTTGTGCTTCAGACAAAACATGCTGAAGTTTTGTCCTGTAGTATCTATTTTTGTAATGAGTTTTTTCCTAAACTTCAGACTAAATATGCTGAAAGTTTTTAGTTCATTTGCTAAAACTTAAGACTAAACATGCTGAAGTTTTCTCCTACAGTATGTAGTTTTCTAATGAGTTTTTGCTTTACTTTAAACTTATCCATGCTAAAGTTTTTTTGTTCATTTCCTAACACGTCATACTAAACATGCTAAAGTTAAAGCTTCATGCTAATGTAACATGAAGTTGTTTCACGTTGAAGCTAAAACTTCATGCTAATGTAGCATAAAGTTGTTTCACATTGAAGCTAAAACTTCACGCTAATGCATGTTGAAGTTATTTAGTTCATTTGCTAAATCTTCATATCAAAACATATTGAAGTTTTGTCCTGCGGTCTACAGTTTTGTCATGAGTTTTATCCGAGACTTCAATCTAAACAAGCTGATGTTTTTTAGTGCATTTGCTAAAACTTCAGACTAAACATGCTTAAGCTTTGTCCTGCAGTATGTAACTTTCTAATGAGTTTTTGCTAATGCATGCTGAAGTTATTTAGTTCATTTGCTAAAGCTTCACACTAAACATGTTGAAGTTTCACAAAACATGCTTAAATTCATGATAAAAGAGACAAAGGTATTTGATACAATCCAAAGACAATTTCAGACTAATTAATGCGAGGAGAACAAAAATTTAAAAGATAGACATCACATAATTCACAAAAAATAATATATATTCTCAAATCCAATTTTGTTTTCACTTACATCATTGAAAAAATAACAATTTTGTTTTATTTACAATTTATTCTCTATTGAAAAAATTCACATAGAGTATCTTCATATTCTCCATAGTCATGTCCTAGTTGCTCCTCTGGAGTTTCATAACCACTTTCTTTTTTCCACTTTCCATGAGCCCAAAGATTCGCAACCAATTCTCTCCCGAATATCAACACATCACTTTGTTTGAATTTTAAGATATCATGTTGCTTAAGAGTAAATATACCACAATCAACACTACAAAAAAATATAAAAAACAATTGAAGATTAATTAACACAATAACACAACTCTAAAAATAAAATTAAAACCATAAAGATAAGATGCATGGTAAACATATGTCAAACACGTACTTGTTCTACTGTAGGGGTGTGTTCATCCACTTAATCGTAAAACTTTTCGGAGTATTTTGTGCACCAAACTTCAAGCATTCGAGCAAGTGTGGGATCAACCGAGCATAGTTTTGGACATGTTCCAAGTTTTGGACATGTTCCAATGCACTGTCATATGGTAAATCACTCAAGAATTCATACACATATATAGTTTTGGTTTGAAAGTGCAGAATTCTAAAAAAGTAGTGCATAGATAACTAGCCAGGTCTTGGCTTAAGTCAAAATGGAAAGAATAGTTTTTCGACAGATGCCCATGAGATACCATATGAAAGGTCAATGCCTCTTATGTAGTTGACCACCTTTTCACCAGTTAATTCTTCAATAAACTAGGTAAACTCGGTGAGTTTCTCAATCTCCACAGCTTCCTCAATCACCTATTTTTTGACACCCCGTTTTTTCTTTGATTTGTTCTTTTTCTCTTTTATTTTTCTTTTCTCCTCCATTCTCTTTTCCTTCCTTATTCTAATTTTCTCCTTCTGTTCATTTAAAGGATGAACACTAGCCAACTTAGCCATATACTGATCAAAAGGTAACTTGAAAGGTGATAGTAATATTTTTTGCGCAAGAAATATACGCCACTTCAATATGCTGTAAATAAACAACAACAAAAGAAAATATGTTAACTTAACCATAATATAATCCAGAGTAAAAATAAGTTTAAGGAATAAATGAAAAAACTTCAGCATGCATAAGTATGAAGTTTAGAAAAAACTCATTACAAAACTATAAACTGCATGATAAAAACTTCAGCATGTTTAATTTAAAGTTTAGAAAAAAACTCATTACAAAACTAGAGATTGCCGGACAAAAATTTCAGCATGTTTAGTATGAAGTGTTAGGGAATGAACTAAAAAACTTCAGCATGTATAAGTCTGAAGTTTAGAAAAAAACTTATAACAAAACTACAGACTGCAGGATAAAACTTCAGCATCTTTTAGTATGAAATTTTAGCAAATCAACTAAAAAATTTGAGCATGCATAAATCTGAAGTACACCAAATTACAGTACAAAAACTTTAAAACATAACATAAGACTGAAGTTTTAGGAAATACAGTTCAAAACCAATTCAAAAAACAAACTTAATAACTTACTTCTTCCGCAAGATCAGAGTTAGGGTCCACAAGCTCGATAAAGAATGACTTGGGAATATCAATTCTAGCTAATTTGAATGGCTTGGAATCATATTCCCCGGCATCCGTCTTCAACCAGTTTGTAAATCTCTGCATCAATACGTTGTCTTGATTGATATAATGGAAGAGACATCTTCGTGTAGTCTTTTATGCTTTTCAATCTTACCCCCTTGCCTTTTGTTTAGGAATGGCGTAAGGAGATTTCAAACAAATACTCTCCATACAAATCATTTTTCCTACTTTACCTGGTTTTCTTTTTGCTTGTTGTTCCTGCTGCTCAGTCGTAACTAACTGTTGCGGTTCAACAGCATGGGAAAAATCCACAGGCATAGGGGCAGATACTTCTCCAACTCCCTGTTGTTCATGATCTTCTTGTCTCTCTTCACCAACAACAACAGCAACAGAATTAGCTTCTAAACCAGTCTCTTATGTACTACCCAGCGAAAATGAACATAAATTAAAGTTGGGGATATCACTGGTGTCACACAAAACATTAGGAGAACTGGATACCTTCCTTCTCTTAGGATTTGGAAGACGTTGTGATGCACCAGATGAGATCTGCAGAAAAAAAGGAAAATATATACATAAATACAACTGATACAAACACACATTAGGCAAACAAATGCCTTGTAATCGAATTGCAACAAATAACTACCTGGTCTAAGTGTTATGACACAGATGATGTTTGCATACCAACGGATCCGTTTGCATTACCCTCAGATATGACTATATCTTCATGCAAAAAAAAATGCAAAAGTATTAAATAATACTGACTAAATTTTGAAAATACTATAAAGACTCACACCTGTCTATGAGCCAACAGGTGTGAAGAGATATATTTCTCCTTTTTCATATAGCCGAATGAGCTCACCAATTTCTTTTTCGGCTGCATCAACTCTTTCTAAATAATCATCAAAAAGCACAAAAAAGAAAAGAAAGTATGTAAAATTTTAAATTGAAAATAAAAACTTGGATGAAATGTAACAAGTTCATGATGTATAGAATACCTTGACGTTTACCTTCCACTGCGCTATCGCCAGACTGCATACCTTTGTCGATCGCAGCAGCTCCAGCTTCATTCAATGGTGCGGCATCGTCGGCGAGCCTTGGAGTATTCTGCGAAAGGATTTTCTCGACTCTATCTTCATGCAATGCAGCATCATCAGAGAGTTTTTGAGTCGTATCAATTGAACCACCATTGTTTTCAACTTCCACTGCATATTCATGTGGGGGGGGGGGGGAAATCAATGATCTAAAATATATGTATGTATATATATATGTGTGTGTGTGTGTATATATATACACATGTATGTATATACACACACACGTATATATATAATAACATAGAAAATATTTATACCTTTAGTGACAACTTCCTGTGTCTTTGCTCCTAAAATTTCTTGGAAAATAGCTAATGCTTCCGCAAACGCATTGCCTTTCCCAATAGGAGTACTCACATCACTCGGTGCATGTTCTTCAATACCAACAGGTTCATTATCTGCATCGGCAAATACATTGCGTTTTGCAATATAAGTACCCAATTCACAACTCGGTACATGTTCTTCGGTACCGATAACTTCATCATCCGCATCTTTCTTGCTTCCGACATTCTCGGTTGATAAATGTTCATCATATCCAACAACTTTGCTCAATCTATCAACACTAGAACTTGGCCTTCAACAGTTGTTTGCTCACCTCTTACATTTTCATCTTTGACTTTATGCAGTCCATCATGAGCAGCATTAATTTCAGATTGAGATTCGAATGAGTCATTCATCCTATCATATTGTCGATAATTCATAAATTCAAAATTTGCATCACGATCATCTCTTCATTTTGACTTGTCGACAATCTCAAACAACTTTTCAAACTTTATATCAAAATATTCCTATACAAAATTACTAACAATGATTATTCTAAATAAAAGAATAACATTAGCAGGAAAAAAGACTTCTCTGTAATTAAGCATACCTTGACCTTTTCATAACCTCGTCCACAGTAACAGATAGCTCATCCCGTCGAAACTCTTGAACAACTTCTTTTGCGATCATGCGCCTTTCTTTTGTTGCATGGTTTTTAACCTCCCTCGTTACCCTCTAGTATAGAAATAAAAACAGCACAACAATTTTAGAAAATAGAAACACAGAACAAAACTTCAGCTCTAAGAATGCTGAAGTTCAGCAAATACAGAACAAAACTTCAGCTCAAAGAATATTGAAGTTCAGTAAATACATAACAAAAACTTTATCCAAAACATGCTGTAGTTTTACAAATACAGAACACAACTTCAACTCCAAGAATGTTGAAGTTCATCAAAAACAAAACAAAAACTACAGATAAAATATACTTTACTTTTACAAAACATAAAATAAAACTTCAACTCCTAGAATGCTAAAGTTCATCACAAATAGAACAAAAATTGCAGATAAAACATGTTGTAGTTTTACAAACACAGAACAAAAACTTCAGACAGCAAAATACAGAACAAAAACATCACATAAAACATCCTATAATTAAGCAAAAAATAGTATGAAAAACTTAAGATCAAACACACATAAAAAAAACTTACACGACATATTGTGTTAACTAATTCATCATCAAACGCCGTTATAGAACGTTTAGAATGACTTTGGGTACGAGGTGATACTCCAATTACAGGAGTTCGGTTGATTTTTTTTATCGACTCCGACTACGTGGTGATTCACTAGTTGAAAGAACCGGATTCAGTACCTTCGAATGATTGCGGCTGCATGGTAATTTTCCAATATAGAATTCAATTCCTCTTCGATAGAAATTATCTCCAATACCCTAAATGTCCGATATTTTTATTTAATACAAAAAAGTATATTAGAAAAAATAAAATAAAACTGATACGTCAACATGTTAACAAAACTACAGAAAAAAGGAAAAATAAAGAGCATCAACTTATATCATGATTACTGAAGTAATCTGCATGAAGTTCTTTAAATTTAGTGTCACGACCCAAAACCAACCATCGTGACGGTGCCTATCGTGGAACTAGGAAAGCCAACTACTCAACCAGTTCAACCAAATAAAAACTTTGAAAATTAAATGAAAGCAGTTAATATTTAAGAAAAACTCTTTAAAAACTATACTAAAACCACAATGCAATACAAATCTCTGCCAAAAATCAGGGTGTCACTGAGTACATGAGCATCTATACCAGGATACAACCTACTACAATGTCTGAGGAAGAAGAACTGAAATACAAATAAAGATAATGAAGGAGGGTCAAAGCCTGCGAACTCCATGCAGCTACCTCGATAGTCTCCGAGATCTCGACTCCTCACTCAGCAGCCGCCGTAACCGGAAGCATTTGGATCTGTACATGAGGTGCAGGGTGTAGCGTGAGTACAACCAACTCAATAAGTAACAAATCCAAACTGTGGACTGAAAGTAGTGACAAACTCAACTGGCACAGTTCAATATAGAAAATAATAGTGCAGAAACATAGACATGCTTTCAAGTTCGATAGATATCTCAAAACAGTAAAAATGAATCAAATCTGAATGATATGAAGAATATAACTCCTCTACTTCTACATGCCAATACACATGTTGTATGTGATGCACCATGCTGACAGCCTCATGTGCTCACACTCTCAAATGCTCAATCACTCGGTATTGTATATGGCCTATACGGCCCAGGGAAGATCCATCCCAAAATATATACAACACTGAACATCCATCACCCAGTACCAAGTAGGGCCTATCCAGCCCGTAGAGAAGATCCATCTATAGGTATATAATGCTTCGGACAAGTTCCATGTCCAGGGAAGATCCATCCCTCAATATAATCAACTGCACTCACTGAGGGTGTGTGCAAACTCCGGAGGGGCTCCTTCAGCCCAAGCGCTATCATAAATCAGTATAACCGCTGCGGCGTACAGTCCGATCCCATAAATGCCACTCATAATCAGGCCCTCAGCCTCACTCAGTCATCAATATCTCTAGTCTCTCTCTCACGGGCTCACAGTGTCATGATACTAGCCCGAAAACAATGATATGATGTATCAATAAATAACAACAGAGACTGAGATATGATATGAAATGAATGAATATGACTGAGTACGAAACATCAATGAAATCAGTAAGACAACAGCAAGAAACGGCTACTATGGGTCCCAACAGTACTGGCATAAAGCCTAAACATGATATCTAGCATGAGTGACAGCTCAATTACTTTATCACATGATGAAAATACGGATATCAACAAGATAGAACCACTAGACAGTGCCATGGAATCGACCAGGTCACAATTCTCACGGTGCACGCCCGCACGCCCGTCACTTGGCATGTGCATCACCTTAATACCAATCACATAACACATAAATTCGGGGTTTCGAACGCTCAGAACCAAGTTTAGAAGTGTTACTTACCTCAATCCGAGCAAATCCCTACTCCAATATGCCTTTGCCTCATAAGTCAGCCTCCAAATGATCTGAATCTAGCCACAAGCAGTACAATAAAATCAATACGGGCTAAAGGAATCAATTCTACAAGAAATTATGAAGTTATAACTCAAAAATCCGAAATCGGCTCAACCCCCCCGGCCCACGTCTCAAAATCCAACAAAAGTCACAAAACCCGAAAGCCCATTCACTAACGAGTCTAGTCATACCAAATTCATCAAAATCCGACACCAACTGGTCATTCAAATCCCCAAAATCAACTCTCCAAATTCCTAACCTCAAACCCCCAAATTACACCTCAAAAACACACCATCTAGGTGGAAAATCAGTGGGGAAACATAATTATTGAAGATAAATGAACACAAGGAACTTACCTCAAGAATCCCCTTGAAATTCCTCTCAAAAACCTCCAAAATCTGAGCTCAAAATGTTAGAAAATAGAGAAAATCGAGGACCCTTATGTTTATATGTTCTGCCCAGTCAAACCGCACTTGCGGTCCCAAAATCCGCTTCTGCAGTCCCGCTCTTGCGGTGAAATCTCCGCATTTGCAGAATTCACTTACCCAGCGTGCCTTCGCTTCTGCGACGCCCAGTCTGCTTCTGCGAACATGCTCCTGTGAAGGGCCATCCGCTTCTGCGAAGATGCCTCACCAAGCTCCCATGCGCTTCTGCGATCCAACACCCGCATATGCGGACACGCAGGTGCGGAAAGGACCTCGCACCTGCGACCTTTGCCAGCCTCCTTCTTGACCGCTTCTGCGGCCCCTTCCTCGCTTCTGCGAGCTCGCATCTGCGGTTCCCAATCCGCAAGTGTGATTACACCAACAATCGCAAATCTTCAAGAATTCTTCAACTTCAAACCTTGGTCCGTTAACCACTCGAAATCAACCCGAGGCCCCCCGGGACCTCAACCAAACATACTAACAAGTCTTAAAATATCATAAGAACTTAGTCGAGCCTTTAAATCACCTCAAACAACATCAAAAACATGAATCACACCCCAATTCAAGCCTAATGAACTTTGAAATTTCCAAGTTCTACAAACGACGCCGAAACTTATCAAATCACGTCTGATTGACCTCAAACTTTGCACACAAGTCACAAATGACACCACGAACCTACTCCCACTTCTAAAAATCCAATCCGACCCCGATATCTAAAAGTCCACTCCCAGTCAAACTTTTCAAAATTCTAACTTTCGCCATTTCAAGCCTAATTCTACTATGGACCTCAAAATCACAATTCGGACGCGCTCCTAGGTCCAAAATACCTAACGGAGCTAACGGAACCATCAAAATTCAAATTCGAGGTCGTTTACACATAAACCAACATCCGGTCAACTTTTCCCACTTAAGCTTTCCATTATGAGACTAAGTGTCTCAATTCATTCCGAAATCTCTCCGAACCCGAACCAACTAACCCGATAAGTCATATAACAGCTATAAATCACAAATGGAGCAGTAAATGGGGGAACGGGGCTACAACTCTCGAAATGACCGGCCGGGTCGTTACATCCTCCCCCTTTTAAACAAACGTTCGTCCTCGAACGAGTATAGAAACATACCTGGATTCTCAAATAGGCATGGATATCTGCTCCGCATCTCTCGCTTGGTCTCCAAAGTAGCCTCCTCAACGGGCTGACCTTTCCATTGTACCTTCACTGAAGCTATATCCTTTGACCTCAACTTTCGAACCTACCGATCCAACATGGCCACCGGCTCCACATCATAAGTCAAATCACCATCCAACTGAGTTGTGCTGAAATCCAAAATATGAGACGGATCACCAACATACTTCCAGAGCATAGAAATATGAAATATTGGATGCACACTCGACAAGCTAGGTGGCAAGACAAGCTTATAAGCCACCTCTCCAATCCTTTGATGTACCTCAAAAGGCCCAATGAACCGAGGGCTCAACTTGCCCTTCTTCCTGAATCTCATAACACCCTTCATGGGTGAAACCTTCAGCAGAACCTTCTCCCCAACCATGGAAGCAACATCACGGACCTTCCTGTCGGCATAACTCTTCTGTCTGGACTGCGCCGTGCGAAGCCGCTCCTAAATCAATTTAACCTTGTCCAATGCATCCTGAACCAAGTTAGTACCCAATAGCCTAGCCTCCCCCGGCTCGAACCAACCCACCAAAGATCTACACTGTCTCCTATACAAAGCCTCATACGGAGCCATCTGAATGCTCGACTGGTAGTTGTTGTTGTAGGCAAACTCCACGAGTGGCAGAAACTGATCCCAAGAACCCCCCAAAATCAATGACGCAAGCGCGTAGTATGTCCTCCAATATTTGAATAGTGCGCTCGGATTGTTCGTCCGTCTGAGGGTGAAATGATGTGCTCAACTCAACCTGGGTGCCCAAATCTCGATGTTCTGCTCTCCAGAACTGTGATGTAAATTGCGTGCCTCGATCTGAAATGATAGACTCTGGCACACCGTGAAGGCGGACGATCTCTCGGATGTAAATCTCATCCAATCGCTTTGAAGAATAAGTAGTACCAACTGGAATGAAGTGTGCGGACTTGGTCAGCCTATCCACAATCACCCAAATAGCATCCAACTTCCTCGAAGTCCGTGGGATCCCAACTACGAAATCCATGGTGATCCGCTCCTACTTCCACTTTGGAATCTCTAACCTCTGAAGCAATCCACCCGGTCTCTGATGCTCATACTTCACGTGCTGGCAGTTAAGGCACCGAGGTACAAGCCCCACTACATCTTTATTCATTCTCCTTCACTAATAGTGCTGCCTCAAGTCCTCATACATCTTCGCGGCACCCGGATGAATGGAATACTGCGAACGGTGGTCCTGTTCAAGAATCAACTCACGTAGCCCATCCACATTGGGCACACAAATCCGATCCTGCATCCTCAATACCCCATCATCCCCAATAGTCACATCTCTGGCATCACCGTGCCAAACCATGTCCTTAAGGACAAGCAAATGGGGATCATCATACTGGCGCTCTCTGATGCGATCATATAAGAAAGACCAAGAAACCACACAAGCTAGAACCCGACTAGGCTCCAAAATATCCAATCTCAATAACTGGTTAGCCAAAGCCCGAACATCAACTGCAAGAGGTCTCTCCCCAAAGATAATGAATGCAAGACTACCCATACTCACCGCCTTTCTACTCAAGTCATTGGCCACCACATTAGCCTTCCCGGAATGATACATAATGGTGATATCATAGTCCTTTAGCAGCTCCAACCATCTCCGCTGCCTCAAATTTAGATCCTTTTGTTTGAACAAGTGCTGGAGACTCTGATGATTCATAAACACCTCATAAGACACACCGTAGAGATAATGCCTCCAAATCTTTAATGCATGAACGATGGCATCTAACTCCAAATCATGAACAGGGTAGTTCCTCTCGTGAGGCTTCAACTGACGCAAAGTATAAGCGATCACTCTACCATCCTACATCAACACACACCCAATGCCGATCCGAGAAGCATCACAATACACTGTATAAGAGCCTGAAGCTGATGGCAAAACTAGAACTAGAGCTGTGGTCAAGGCAATCTTGAGCTTCTGAAAGCCCTCCTCACACTCATCCGACCACCTGAAAGGAGCACCCTTTTGGGTCAATTTGGTCAAGGGCGATGCAATAGACGAGAAACCCTCCACAAAGCGACGATAATTACTGGCCAAGCCGAGAAAGCAACAAATCTCCGTAGCTGAGAACGATCTGGGACAACTCTGAACTGCCTCTATCTTCTTTGGATCCACCTGAAGACCCTCACTGGACACCACGTCTCCCAAGAATGCTACTAAGCTGAGCCAAAATTCACACTTGGAGAACTTGGCATAAAGCTTCTCCTCTATCAACCGCTGCAACACAATCCTCAAATGCTGGGCATGCTCCTCCTAGCTACGAGAGTACACCAGGATATCATCAATGAACAATATAACAAATGAGTCGAGATAAGGCTAAAACACACTATTCATCAAATGCATGAATGTTGTTGGGGTGTTGGTCAGCCCAAAAGACATCACAAAAAACTCATAATGACCATAACGGCTCCTGAAGGCTGTCTTTAGAATATCCGAGTCCCGAATCTTCAATTGGTGATACCCAGACATCAAATCAATCTTGGAGAACACCCCCGCTCCCTGAAGCTGGTCAAATAGATCATCAATATGCGACAAAGGATACTTGCTCTTGATTGTGACTTTGTTCAACTGCCTATAATTAATACACATTCTCATAGTACCATCTTTCTTCTTTACAAACAACACCGGTGCACCCCAAGGTGACACACTAGGCTTAATGAACCCCTTATCAAGGAGTTCCTAAAGTTGCTCCTTCAATTCCTTCAACTCAGATGGTTCCATGCGATATGGTGGAATAGAAATGGGCTGAGCACCCGGCACCAAGTCAATACTAAAGTCAATCTCCCTGTCAGGTGGCATGCCCGGCAAGTCTGCAAGAAACACATCCGGAAACTCCCGCACCACCAGAACAGAATCAATAGTGGGAGCATCAGCACTAACATCCCTCACAAAGGCCAAATAAGATAAACAACTCTTCCCAACCATCCGTTGGGCCTTCAAATATGAAATCACACTACTGGGAACATAGTCTGGAGAACTTCTCCACTCAATCCTCGGCAACCCCGGCATCGCCAATGTCACAGTCTTAGCGTGACAATCTAGAACAGCATGACATGGAGACAACCAATCCATACCCAAGATCACGTCAAAATCAACCATACTAAGCAACAAGAGATCAACTCTAGTCTCTAGACTCCAATTGGTCACTACACACGACCGATATACACGATCCAAAATAATAGTATCGCCCACCGGCAAAGAGACATGAACAGATGAAACTAAGGACTCACAGAGCATATCCAGATAATGAGCAAAGTAAGATGAGACATAAGAATAAGTTGAACCAGGGTCAAATAGTACAGAAGCCTCATTGTGGCAAACTGAGACAATACCTGTGATCACTGCGTTTAAAGCAACAACATCTGGTCTGGCAGGAATAGCATAGAATCAGGCCAGACCACCACCTGATCGGCCTCCCCCTCTAGGGCGACCCCTAGCTGACTGAGCTCCACCCCGAGTTGGCTGAGCGGGTGGTGAAGTAACGGGTACTGAAGCCGTAGTATGACTCCTCTGTTGAGCTGGACCTCCCGTAAGGCAGGGACAATACCTCTTAATATTACCCATATCTCCACACTCAAAACAACCCCTCCCTGCGAATGGTGGTGGGGACTGGAGGGAGCCCCGAGCACCAGAATACCCGCTAGAAGAACCTGGTACTGATGAGCCCTGAACTGAAGGTGCATGGGACGAACTCTGAGCTGGAAGGGCACTGAGAGATGACTGGCCCTGATGTGTACTGTATGAACCATGGCCGGATGATGCATCACGGTGAACTGGACAAGCCGTCTGATCATACATATAAGGACGACCCCTGCCGTGGTAGAACTGACCTCCAGAAGGAACACCACTATAACCTCCTGACCCATGAGGCCTCTTGGCCTCCCTCTCAACCCGCTCCTGACTGCGGACCACCTTTATCAGCTGAGCAATGTCGACAACCTCATCAAAAGTAGCACCATATACCATCTCTCTAGTCACAAGCAATCACAACTGATATGTGAGGCCATCGATGAACCTCTGAATCCTCTCCCTATCAGTGGGAACCAGCCAAACTACATGATGATCCAGCTCCGAAAACCTCATCTCGTACTGCATCACAGACATGCCATCCTGACAAAGCTACTCAAACTGTCTGCGCAACTCTTTTCTATGAGACTGCGGCACAAACTTCTCTAAGAAGAGAACAGAAAACTCCTGCCATGTAAGTGGTGCTGCACCGACTGGCCTGTGCCTCTCACAAGCCTCCCACCATCTGAAGGCAATCCCAGAAATTAAAAAGTAGTAAACGAGACCCCACTGGTCTCCAGAATACCTGCTATCTGAAGCATCCGCTCGCACCTATCCAAGAAGCCCTGAGCATCCTCCGACTCAGCACCGCTAAATGATGGAGGTCGAAGCCTCCCAAATCTCTCAAGTCTCCTCTGCTCATCATAACCCATAACGGGGACTACCAGGATATGAGCAGCTACAACCGGCTAGGCTAGTAGTGACCCCGATATCTGAAGTCCCGACACTACCTGCTCTGGAGTATGGGAAATAGGGGTATGAGTACCTCCCCCGGCCTGAGAAGTGGCATGTGCGGCCTGAGCCGAAACCACCTGAGCAAGGGCAGTGCAAACTATCAATATCTGGGCCAAAGCCTCCTGAAGGCCTGGAATCACAATGGGCACAGCTGGTGCCTGAGCTGCCCCACTGGCTCAACTGTATCGGGTACCTACTCCTGAGCTAGAGCAACTGGTAGGTCTACAGGTGATGCCCTAGCTGTTTTACGAGCTACACCCCTGCCCTTACTGATCTCGCCCAAATCACACCTCAGTTTGGGGTTATGAAGCGGTCGATTACAATAATAATACCCAACTAGGAGTCGGGATCGAATCCACAGGGAGCGTAGATGGGATTAGGTATATATTTGGACTAAACACGTAAATTGTCTAAGATGCACTTCCACAAACTGTGTTTTGATTCCACTTCTAAGTTATGTTATAGTTTGCAAATGTAAAGCTAAAGAATAATATTTTTGGTGTTGTCTTTTTTTTCAAGTAAGTAAAAGATCTAGGGCTGTGACTTCCACCTAGGTGTTTGCCTAATGGGGTGTGGGCTTTAGAGCGGGTTTTGTTGGTCGGGGTGTATTATAGCAATCAACACACAATTACCCACTCAATACCTCTCGGTAATAGAGTGGTTTTGCCCAATTTGGCGTTCTCAATGACAAATGGGTAATGCACAAAACAGTTGATAGATGCTCAAGTCATGTTTTACTATTTCTAGATTCAACCCTTTAATTGAGACTATCAATTTCTTGAATTCATCCCAATTTCTTGTTGGCCAAGTTTTCCTAGACTAAGTCTCTCTTTATCAAGTAGAGACTAAGTCAAATAGGCTTGAATCAATGTTTGCAACCATTAATTCTACAATTATAACAAGAACTAGGCTAAATATTACACACCCAACCATAAACAAGCCCTAAATCAAATACCCATTAGGTACCCACACTAGGGTTGGGTCACAACCCTAGCTAGAAATTTAGCCACTCATAATGGGTGATGAAGAAAATAAAGAAGAAAAGATGATTAAACTCATATTTAATGATAAATAGATGAAAATCCAATGTAAAATTGACAAGCTATAATAAAGTTTCCTAAAACAGTAAAGAAAAACGGCTACCAACTTTCAAATGTTCCAAACTTAACCTAATTTCGTGAAAGTGGTCTATTTATACAAAGCTGGAATTTTCGGACAAAATAACCTTTTAGGAGGTTCTGCGGCCGCACAATTCTGTGTGCGGTCCACACTTTGCTGCAGCTCTTGACAGGAGTGGTTTCTGCGGCCGCACTTCTTGAGTTCTGTGGACCGCACAATTCTGGGAGCGGCCGCACATCTTGAGTTATGCGGCCCGCACAATTCTGGGTGCGGCCGCACATTTGATTTTTGCGGCCTCACAATTATAGTGCGGTCCGCAGATCTTGATTGTCTTGAATTCCCAACTCTCTAAATCTTGACTTATGCGGCCACACAATTATTGTGCGGTCCACACTTTGCATTGCAGCACTGTCAAGTTTTCTTCTTGTTCTGCGATCGCAGATAAAATTCTGCGGTCCGTACTTTAGCCTTTTGCCCTTGTTCCAAATCACTCCTTCTGGATTTGAATTTCATCACTTTGACTCATTTTCCAATACTCCTGCAAGTAAGCATATTTCATCAGTTTTCGGGAATACCTTTAAGTATTTTTGAACTAAAACGAAAGTCAAAAGGCGCAAATAAGTAGTCAAAATCCCCACTTATCAACTTCCCCAAACTTAAGCTTTTGCTTGTCCTCAAGAAAATAAGGTAATTCCCACCTCCAAAGGAAAAGAGCTATTTCAGCTAAGCTAAGGTGAATCAAACACACATCAATTGGGACCAACAATTACCCACACACTCATGAATCATAAACCAGGCAATGTTTTGAAGGTTAAAGCATAAATAGCTCAAATATGACACTTGAGCATCAAGGTTTGACTTTACTCATCAAGGAAGTTCGCACTTTTATGTAGGTCACTATGGATCCCAAACTCCTCCTCCTATACTCTCCATTAGCTCATCTCACTTAAGAATGTAGTACTCAATTCAATAATTTGTGAAACGTTTGCTCATCACTCTCAAAAGAATGTCACAAGTAGGCTCTAAGTACCATATGCTTGCCCCTCATGTAAATCACCACTAATGTAAGCTCACTTGGCTTGAAATCACATAGGGCTTTTTTGGCATGTAATGAAGGCTTTTGGACTAAGGTAGGAAATGTTGGAATAGAACGGGTTCATCTTTCCTTAAGCACTCCATTTTCTCTTTATGGCTCATGCTTTGCCGGCTCTTTGATTCATTTTCTTTTTCCTTAGGGGAACTAGAGAGACTTGACATCACTCTTTCTTGGTCATGTATTCATTTTCTCCTTATTTGTTTTCTCCATGCTTTGCACTTTTGCTTTTCTTTGAATCCCTTCAACTCTTCAAGTTATTCACTTTCTTTTTGTGTTTTTCTTTTGTTCTTTCTTTTCTTCATTTATTTTCTCTTTTTGTATCTTGATACCACTTTCAAACTCCCCGTCTTTGCCAATTTTCTTCTCATGAGTGTTAAGAAAAGCTCGGGTGCCAAGAGAGGGTCAATACAAAACGGGTAAAGGCTTGTAACATGGTTATCAAATAAGAAAGGCTTTAAGCTCAAAAGGGTTGACTAGGGATAATATCATTGGTGGGCCATGAAAAATTTCAAAACGGGCCAAGGATAATATCATTGGTGGGCCATGAAAAATTTCAAAACGGGCCAAGGATAGCCTACAATCACTTTTTAAGCCAAACAAAACTTAGAATTTCGCCTAGAAATACATTCGGGGCAAGTTCTTGACCATTCGCACGGGTACTTGGACTTGTAACAAAACATCTCACCTCTCACGTGGCTGGATTGTTCAAGAGGATAGAGGCAAGGGCCCACAACAACCGTATTCAAGATTGAAAATCTCTAATGGTTCAACTAAACCACTCGATGATTGCCTAAGTCAACACAAGAGTCACAAGGTCACTAACTAGAGCCATTTCTTTCCAAGAACTTGTTTTTAACCATAAACGTGTAGTTAAGTGCTTGACCCTCTTATTCATTATTACTACTGTTTTTATCTAATCATAAAAAACGAACTCAATTCCTTAAGAAGGTTGTCACGCCATCCATCGTTGGGAAGAGCCACCCGGTTCACACAAAAACCACCTTTGGAAAAAGCCGTGACATTAAGAAAACCAAAGGCTTATTGATCACTTAAACATAAAAAGAAGCTACCAAATCAACAAGAAGCTATTAAAGTAAATAAGAAGCTAAACTACTAAGAAACAAAATAAAGAAGCTATGAAGTAACTACTAAAAGTAAAAATGAATACACAAGCCGAGAATGGGAAAACGAATATATACATCAATAGAGAGGGAGGAATATATATACATAATGAAAAAGAAAATATAGATAAAATGAGAGTATTATCGTTATTACAGGCCAATGTCAAATGTCATATCAAATCAAAAATAGATCACCCCCTGAATAAGAATAAGTGTTGTCCTCAATGCTTAATAAAAATCAAAATAAGAGGGGAAAGAGTATAGAGGACTCCCTATGTGGTCTCGGTATCCATAGCAGCATCACCTTCCTCAGGCACCTCCAACTGGATCTCATCATCCTCTGCTCGGGGAGAAACTGGGTTGGTGAACATCTGTAGCACCGCCTCAGTAGTGTGGGTTGCACGGTCTAGCTCCTCAGACTGGCCAGGTGGTGCCACTGCTGTTGTTGGGTCTACTGGTACTGATGGATGCGTCTCTATCAGTAAGTCAAATGGAAAATCCCCAGTGGCTACTATCTTGGTCACTTCTTGTCTCAATTTGTCCAATGATTTTCTTGAGGCCTGTGATTTTCTCATCTTCTTCACCTGTTTACCCAACTGCTCAATAGCTCCCCCATGTGCCACCAATGTATCTATGATGGTCTTCTGATTGTCCAAAATCTTCTTCAATGTTTCCTCCACTGATGAAGGAATCTGGGGTGCTAAGGTAGAGGTCTGATCTGCAACAGCACTGGATAGATCAGACAGCTTTGCAGAAGCTGTCTGTATCCAGTTGTTGAGACTCGCCAGAATATGGGAGACTCGCAGCACAAATAGTGGATAAGTTGAGGAGGAAGGCACTGATACCAATGCTGATGGCCCTAAAGATGGACATGGTGGCATGGCAGCTGTCTCGGTGGAAGGCCCGGCAGTTGTGGAAGGCATGGAAGTTGTATAAGGCATAGAAGTAGAATCTATAACTACCACCGATGGCTCACCAGACTGGCCTACGGTAGTAGTCGACTTACCCTTGTTTTTCGGGCTACTTGAGTCCTTCAAAGAGTACCAGGAAAAGGGCTGCTTAGCCCTTACCTTCGTATCAAATCTCTTGGGCTCCACCCTTGTATCCGTGAGATACTCTGTGATTGTGTTGGGATACGGATAGGAGCTTTCACCCTGCCTGACAACCAGAGACATGTTGGCCGACATGATGGCACCCACATTAATTAGGAACCCGGCCATGATAGATGCAACTAAGACTGCCCGGGGGATTGGAAGGTTGTTTTCATTCCGGCTTGGGTCTATGCGACTGCATCCAAATGTTTTCCACCCTTTTGCTTCAAAGTTGAGGGTGTTCCGCAAAATAGTAACCCCTGTTGTGCTCCATGGTGGTGGTGGTCCTGGAGCTGCAAGTATCTCAGCTAGCCAAGGGCGAGCTGCGTTACCAAGTGCGAACTACTATAAATACTGCACCGGCTCCATATCCTCGAACCCTAAATAAGTGTTCAGGGTGCTCTGATCAAATCGTACTTTCAAGTTCCGCACCTTAGTCACCTTAGTCCCCTTCTTGATGTGCACCACATTGGCGTAGAACTCCTGGACTAAGTGTTCCTTGGTATCCAATATGCTTTTCGTGAACCATTTCCACCTTTTTCTTTCCCGAAATTGTCTAAACATATTCGGGTTGTATCTATCCAGATCTTTCAATACAAACTGCCGCTCAAGAGTGAGCGATCTCTGCGGCCACCACTCACAGAACCTATTGAATGCAGTCATGTTCAAAAACCTATCTTCCCAAACTTTCTTCTTCTTTGACCTCTCCAGGCCTGCAACTCTGGTATCACTCCCCGACCGTCATCTGGAATATCAACATCATCATCAACTATGACGGGTGCGGCGGGGGCATGAGTAGATGAGGGCTCTGTAGCCTGACTGTTCCCTTCCGATCCCTCAGAATTACTCTCAGAAGAGGCAGGCTCGTCTCTCAGTCGGTATCTGCCCTGGGGCATCTGTGGCTGTGTTTGCACAATAGGCTGCCTTTGCACTAAGTTGCACTCTGATGCTTCCCTAGACGAGGCATATGAATTTGATTCGGAGGGCTATGGCTGTCTACCTCGGCCTATTGTTGCCTTCTTACTAATCACTCTTTGCACGGAGAGTGGTAGGATACCCCTGCCTTGGCCTAGGGAGGGTTCACCCCTCCCTTTGGAAGTGTCACCACGTCCTCTTGATCTAACCATTTTCTACAATACATAGCAACATGAGTCAGTCAAAGTTCAAACACAGACTATAAAACAGTTGCAGATAAAACAGTGGGCAAGAGGGGGAAGTGTGGCCCGTACAATTTTGAGTGTGGTCGTAGATTGCCTTGTGCGGACCGCACAATTTTGAAGTGCGGCCTCACAATTGAAGTGCGGACCGCAAAATTTTGAATACGGCCGCACAATTCCATGTTCAGTAAAACCACTTCTCTGAAGTTTGGATCTGCGGTTGCACAAACTTTTATGCGGCCGCAGATCATTTTCTACGGACCGCACAATTTTGAATGTGGTCCGCACATTAAATGCACAGACTTGCCCTAAAACTAAGGATCTGTGGACTGCACAATTTCATGTGCGACCGCAGACTACAAAATTAAACGGCACTGAACTTAGGTTTTTCAATTTTTTCACAATTTAGACATGGTATTGGCAAAGTAGACATGATATATGATTTACCCAACCCCCTCCCCCCCCCCAATGAGTACAAATGAAATTACCCACATAATTCTAAGCACACATGATGAATCATCTATCATTTAGGACTAAAAATAACTATACTAATTAAGAACAAAAACTAAGAAAATTTGGAAAAATTTAAACAGGAATTGAACATACCAGTGATAAAGGATGGACTAGGATATTTGAAACAATTTTTGTGCACTATTCTTGCTTTGGTGTTACGAGTTCTAAGTGCGTAAAGTTTGGAACAGTGAAATGAGGGCCTATTTATAGGTGCAGCTGAGTGTGGGCGCACAATTTTGTGTCCGGTCTGCACTCTTTACCTGGTCCTTCTGAAGATTTGTGGTCCGCACAAAATTGGGTGCGGCCGCAGATATTTGTGCGGACCTCACAATTTCAAGTGCGGCCGCAGATTGGCCAATTCTCTGCAATTTCAAACTTCAGAGAGTTGTATTTTTGGGTCTCCAGTTGTGCGGCCGCAGACTCCTTTCTGTTGTGGCATGCAAGGTTGTGCAGTCCGCATAATAAATATGCGGTCCGCACTTTTTCAACACTAAGCCATTATTTAGAGCACAGTTCCTGCAAAGCACACCCATTCCTGCAATTCACTTCAAAACCAGTTAGCACAAAACAGAACCTATCTAAAAAGAAGAAAAAGAGAAATAAAAAGAAACATGGGTTGCCTCCCAAGAAGTGCCTGATTTAACACCGCGGCACGACGTAGATTACCATCAATCACTTGAAATGAATTAATGCCACGATGTGATCATCATCAACCTTTCCAAGATAATGCTTCACCCGATAACCATTGACTCTAAACACTTCATCATTTTTATTCTTCAAGTCTAATGCACCAAAGGGTGTCACCTTTACAACCTCAAACGGACCGCTCAACTTAGACTTCAACTTTCCCGGAAACATCCGTAACCGAGAATTGAATAATAACACAAGATCACCTTCTTTGAACTCCTTATTCCGGATGTACTTGTCATGGAGGTACTTCATCTTCTCCTTGTATAAGTAAGAACTTGTATATGCATGGTACCGGAATTCATTAAGCTCATTCAATTGTGCCACCCTCAGGTTAGCTGCGACATCCCACTCAAGATTAAGCTTCTTCAATGACCACATAGCCTTGTGCTCAAGTTCCATCGGAAGGTGAAAAGCTTTCCCGAACACCAATCGGTATGGAGACATCCCAATCGGTGTTTTGTAAGCCGTCCTATAAGCCCATAGAGCATCATCAAGTTTCTTCGACCAATTCGTCCGGTTGGCATTCATGCTATTTGACAAAACACTATTGATCTCCCGATTGGAGACTTCCACTTGTCCGCTTGCTTGAGGATGATAAGGGGTCGAGACTTTGTGAGTGACACCATACTTGGTGAGTAAGGTATCAAAAGCTTTATTGCAAAAGTGCGATCCCACATCACTTATAAGGGCCCTTGTATTGCCAAATCTTGTAAAGATATTCTTTTTCAAAAATGCCACAACACTTCGAGCTTCATTGTTGGGAAGAGCAACGGCCTCAACCCACTTTGACATATAGTCCACAGCTACCAAAATGTATGTGTTCCCACAGGAGCTTATGAACGGTCCCATGAAACCAATCCCCTACACATCAAAAATGTAAATTTCCAAGATGGTGGTGAGGGGCATCTCATTTTTCTTAGAAATCCCACCAGCCCTTTGACATTCATCACAACGCTTGACTAGATCACTAGCGTCCTTGTAGAGGGTAGGCCAATAGAATCCACAACTCAACACTTTTGCTGTCGTTCTCGCTCCACCATGTTGACCACCATATGGTAAAGAGTGAAAAGCCTCAAGAATTTTCACTTGTTCTTCCTCCGGCACACATCATCGAATCACACCATCGGTGCAAATTTGGAAGAGATACGGTTCATCCCAATAATAGTCAAGGAAATCCTGTTTGAGCTTGTTCCTTTGGTTTGAAGAGAACTCATTCGGTACAATACCACTCACAAGATAATTTGCTAAGTCATCAAACCATGGCATCTCGGTCATTGAAATGGCTAGAAGTTTCTAGTCGGGGAAAGAGTCATTAATCTCAAGGCCGTCTTGTGGCCTCCCCTCCTCCTCCAATCGAGACAAGTGGTGCGCCACTTGGTTTTCACTGCCTTTACAGTCTTGAATTTCGAGATCGAATTCTTGCAATAAAAGCACCCACCACATTAGCCTCACCTTTGAATCCTTTTTGCTCATTAGGTACTGAAGTGCCGCATGATCGGTGTGGACAATCACCTTTGTACCCATCGAGAATGGGCGAAACTTCTCCATAGCAAAGACAATAGCAAGGAGCTCTTTTTCGGTCACTGTGTAATTAACTTGGGCATCATTCATGGTCTTACTAGCATAGTAGATCGGGTGGAAGATTTTTTTTGATATGTTGCACCAAAACTGCTCCGACCGCCACATCACTTGTGTCTCACATGAGCTCAAAAGGCAAGCTCCAATCTGGTGCGGGGATAATAGGAGTAGTAGTCAATTTGAACTTGAGCAATTTGAATGCCTTCATGCAATCCTCATTGAAATGGAATTTTGCATCCTTCTCCAAAAGCTTACACAAGGGGTTCACCACTTTAGAAAAATCCTTGATGAAACGGCGATAGAACCCCGCATGACCCAAGAAGCTCCTCGGCCATGAAGTGACACTTCTCCCAATTTAGCACCAAGTTTGTCTTCTCACATCTTGCCAAGACCTTATCCAAGTTTGTCAAGCAATCATTAAAGGAATTCCCAACCACAGAAAAATCATCCATGAAGACCTCAAGAAAATCCTCCACCATGTCGGTGAAGATATACCGTTGAAAAGTCATCGGTGCATTGCACAACCCAAATGGCATCCGCGAGAATGCAAAAGTACCACAGGGACATGTGAAAGTAGTTTTCTCTTAGTCCTCCAGAGCAATAAGAATTTGATATAGCCGGAATATCCATCAAGGAAACAATAGAAATCACGGTCGGCCAATCTATCAAGCATCTGATCAAGGAAGAGAAGTGGGAAATGATCTTTCCTTGTGACTTTGTTGAGCTTGCGATAGCCCATACACACTCTCCACCCGGTCACCGTTCTTATAGGAATGAACTCGTTCTTGTCATTGGTGACCACAGTCATGCCCCCTTTCTTTGGGATACATTGCACCGGAGAGGTCCATGAGCTATCGGAAATAGGGTAAATAACCCCGACATCCAACCACTTAATGATCTCCTTCTTCACCACCTCTTGCATTGCTTCATTTAGTCTTCTTTGATGTTTAACGGAGGGTTTGGAATCCTCCTCCAAAATAATCTTGTGCATGCAAAAGGCAGGGCTTATACCCCGAATATCTGCCAATGTCCATCCGATAGCTTTCTTTCTCTTTTGTAGCACCGCCAAAGTAGAGTCTACTTGTACGTTAGTTAAACAAGAGGAAAGAATAACCGGTAAAGTAGAACACGTGCCAAGGAATTTATACTTGATATGTGGAGGCAATGGATTTAACTCCAAAGTGGGAAGCTCCTCGATTGAGGGCTTTGTTGGAGGAGTCTTCCGATTTTCAAGATCTAAGGACAATTTGCGGGGTTCATAAGTGTATGACCCCATTGCTTGCAATGCATTCATACATTCCACATAGCCATCCTTCTCATCATCATCATGATTAAGCAATACGGCCTCCAAAGTATCATCAACATTCATCATGGCACTAGCATCATCAATAATCACCTCGGTCACCAAGTCCACAAATGAAACTATTTCATTGCTATTCGGTTGCCTCATAGATTTGCACACATGGAAAACTACCTTTTCATCACCTACCCGGAAGGTGAGCTCGCTGGATTCCACATCAATAAGTGCCTTCCCCGTAGCAAGGAAAGGTCTACCCAAAATAATAGGCACCTCATAGTCCACTTCACAATCAAGAATCACAAAGTCCGCCGGGAGGATGAACTTATCAACTCGAACTGACACATCATCAATAATACCCAATAGTCTCTTCATAGTACGATCCACCATTTGTAGCTTCATAGAAGTGGGTTTTGGTTTCCCAATCCCCAACGTTTTGAAAACCGAGTAGGGCATCAAGTTGATACTCGCCCCTAGATCACAAAGAGCTTTGGCAAAGTCGGTGCTTCCAATGGTGCAAGGGATTGTGAAAGCGCCGGGATCTTCCAATTTAGGAGCCATTGAGCGCACAATTGTGCTCACTTAATGTGTCATCTTTATAGTCTCACAATTCATCGACCTCTTCTTTGTCACCAAATCCTTCATGAACTTTTTATATCCGGGCATTTGCTCCAAAGCCTCAACCAATGGCATATTAATAGATAAGCTCTTCATCATGTCAATGAACTTTTTGAATTGGTTCTCGCTATTTTGCTTGACGAGCCTTTGAGAGTATGGAGGAGGAGGCCTTGGCATTGGTGCCTTAGCCTTTGGCACTACCGGTTCTGGTATGTCAACAATATGTTCCCTAGACGGGTTCGCTTATTCTTAAGTCTCCTCCATATTTTCATTAATATCAATTCCCCCTTCGTCATTTGCTTGCACCACACTGTTTGGAATCTCATCTTCTTGAATCACTTGTTCATCATCCATAATTTTTCTTTGACTTGAGGTGGTTACATCCCCACCTTTTCCACTCCTTGTAGTCACGGCCATGGCATGTCCCGTATTGTTCTCACCCTTCGGGTTCACCACTGTGTCACTTGGTAGTTCCCCCTTAGGACGAGTGTTTAAAGCTTGCGAGATTTGCCCCAATTGAACTTCCAAATTGCAAATTTAAGTGTTCTGAGAGGCTAGTTGAGCATCGGAGTCGGCATTATTCTTCATCATTTGTTTAAACATGTTCTCAATTTGCCACATCTCATTATTAGAAGAGCTAGGACCATGGAAAGGGTAAGGAGGCGGGTTGCTTGGTTATTGATACATCGGGGGCCTTTGAAAACCCAATCCCCGATTCCCTTGATTATTGTTCCATCCCCCTTGGTTGTTTCCTCCCCAATATCCTTGACTTTTGCCACCCCATTTGCTTTGGTTTTTTTATTGTTCCAATTCCCTTGATTATTTTGACCATTCCAATTACCTTGGTTATTTTGATTGTTCCAATTTTCTTGATTACCTTGAGATCGCCATTGTTGTTGATTCGGGCTTTGAGAGTTGTTTTTTTGCCTTTGGAAGTTGTTCACATATTGTACTTCCTCCTCTTGTTCATTGTAAGATTCATCTTGGTCAAACCCACTATCTTCTTGCACATATTGTTCCGCACGGTTTTGCACTTGTTGACCCTTTTTGCCTTTGCTTGTTCACCATCATATTTACTCCTTCCATTGCATATACTTGCTTAGGGCCTTGAACTTGTTGAAGTTGATCTTTGACTAATTTATTCATTATGGTGGTCAACTCAAAAATTGCTTTTACATGATCATGTAATTCTTTATGTAGGTGAATCATATTTGGATCACCTTAAGGAACATTTGCTCTACTTTTCCATGCCGATGAAGTATCCTCCATTTCATCTAAGATCTCACAAGCTTCGACATATGGTGTTGTCATGAAATTTCCACCATCAAGTTGGTTGACCACGCATTGATTGGTAGTATTGATCCCCCTATAGAAATTTTATTGAATCATAGCCTCAGTCATGTCATTGTTCTGGCACTCTTTCACCATAGTTCAGTACCTCTCCCATATCTCATGCAAAGGCTCATTGGGCTCTTGTTTGAATGCTAGAATCTCGTCTCTAAGAGTAGCCATATGCCCGGGAGAAAAGAACTTGGCAATTAATTTCTCTGCCAATTCATCCCATGTATGGATGGAATGGTTTGGAAACCTTTCTAACCAATCCAAGGATTTCCCCCGTAGTGAAAAAGGAAATAGCCTCAACCTTAAAGCAACATCGGAGACATTTGTATGTTTACACCCCCAGCAAGTGTCCACAAATTCTTTCCAAGTGTTTGTACATATTTTGATTTGGAGCCCCGGTGAAGAATCCCGGTTGCTCTAGCAATGTGAGCATAACATTTGTGATTTGAAAGTTGCCCGCCCTAATGCGGGGCGGGACTATGGTACTTGCATACCCTTAATTCGGCAACACCCGGTGTGGAGCCGCTTGGTGGAGGTAGGGTGGAACGGGAACATTGTCTTGAGGCGGTCGGCCTCGTCTATATGCTTGAGGTTTAGGAGGAACCTCTTCAACTTGGTCATCTTCCACGTCCACATCCCCCAAAGGCATGTTTCCGAGAGAATCATTGTCGTTGAGAGCCATTGTTTCACCTATAATGGTTTCACTAAAAAGATTAGTAACACAGAAGGTAAAGAAGACAATTCACACACAAAACCAAATATATAGCTAAATCCATTTTTTATGCTCCCCGGCAACGGCGCCAAAAATTGATCTCGCCCAAATCACACCTCAGTTTGGGGTTGTGAAGCGGTTGATTGCAAGAATAATACCCAACTAGGATTCAGGATCGAATCCATAGGGAGCATAGATAAGATTAGGTATATATTTGGACTAAACACGTAAATTGTCTAAGATGCACTTCCAAAAACTGTGTTTTGATTCTACTTCTAAGTTATGCTACAGTTTGCAAATGTAAAACTAAAGAATAATATTTTTGGTGTTGTCTTTTTTTTTCAAGTATGTTAAAGATATAGGGTTGTGACTACCACCTAGGTGTTTGCCTAACGTGGTGTGGGCTTTAGAGCGGGTTTTGTTGGTCGGGATGTATTATAGCAATCAACACACAATTACCCACTCAGTACCTCTCGATAATAGAGTGGTTTTTCCCAATTTGGCTTTCTCAAGTCCAAATGGGTAATGCACAAAACAATTGATAGATGCTCAAGTCGAGTTTTACTATTTCTAGATTCAACCCTTTAATTGGGACTATCAATTTCTTAAATTCATCCCAATTTCTTGTTGGCTAAGTTTTCCTAGATTAAGTC
This sequence comes from Nicotiana tomentosiformis, assembly GCF_000390325.3. Taxonomy (NCBI): domain Eukaryota; kingdom Viridiplantae; phylum Streptophyta; class Magnoliopsida; order Solanales; family Solanaceae; genus Nicotiana; species Nicotiana tomentosiformis. The sequence continues at coordinate 72,690,430 of NC_090812.1, read as the reverse complement.
TCTCTTTCTCAAGTAGAGACTAAGTCAAATAGGCTTGAATCAATATTTGCAACCATTAATTCTACAATTATAACAAGAACTAGGCTAAATATTACACACCCAACTATAAACAAGCCCTAAATCAAACACCCATTAAGTACCCACACTAGGGTTGGGTTATAACCCTAGCTAGAAATTTAGCTACTCATAGTGGGTGATGAAGAAAATAAAGAAGAAAAGATGCTTAAGCTCATATTTAATGATAAATAGATGAAAATCCAATGTAAAATTGGCAAGCTATGATAAAGTTTCCTAAAACAGTAAAGAAAAATGGCTACCAACTATCAGATGTTCCAAACTTAACCTAATTTCGTGAAAGTAGTCTATTTATACAAAGCTGGAATTTTTGGACAAAATTGCCCTTTAGGAGGTTCTGCGACCGCACAATTCTGTGTGCCGTCCGCACTTCTTAAGTTCTGCAGACCGCACAATTCTGGGAGCGGCCGCACATCGTGAGTTCTGCGGCCCGCACAATTCTGGGTGCGGTCTCACAATTATAGTATGGTCCGTAGATCTTGATTGTCTTGAATTCCCAACTCTCTGAACCTTGACTTCTGCGGCCGCACAATTATTGTACGGTCCGCACTTTGCATTGCAGCACTGTCAAATTATCTTCTTGTTCTGCAGCCACAGACAAAATTTTGCGGTCCGCACTTTAGCCTTTTTGCTTGATTTTTGTGCTTGTTCCAAATCACTCCTTCTGGAGTTGAATTTCATCACTTTGGCTCATTTTCCAATACTTCTACAAGTAAGCATATTTCATCAGTTTTCGAGAATACCTTTAAGTATTTTTGAACTAAAACGAAAGTCAAAAGGCGCAAATAAGTAGTCAAAATCCCCACTTATCACTTACCGCGGCCTCAACCGTGACCTTGGCCTCTCGCGGCCCTAGCTGGTGGTACTGGTTGCTGTCCATCCTGGCCAGTAGTGCGTGTCCTCACCATCATTGAGAGAATAGAATAATAGAATCTTAGTTACCGGAATCAACAAATCTACACGACAAGAATACAAGAATATGAAATTTCCTAAGGGTTCGGCAGCCTCTCGACGATAAGTGCAGACATCTCCGTACTGATCCGCAAGACTCTACTAAACCTGCTCATGACTCGTGAGACCTATGTAACCTAGGCTCTGATACCAACTTGTCACGACACAAAACCAATTGTTGTGACGGCGCCTATCGTGGAACTAGGCAAGCCAACTACTCAACTAGTTCAACCAAATAAAAACTTTGAAAATTAAACAGAAGTAGTTAATATTTAAGAAAGACCAATTAAAAAATGAAATAAAACCACAACACAATACAAATCTCTCCCAAAAATTGGGGTGTCATGAAGTACATGAGCATTTATACCAGGATACAGCCTACTCCAATGTATGAGGAATAAGAACTGAAATAAAAATAAAGATAATGAAGGGGGGTCAAGGCCTGCGAACTCTATGCATCAACCTTGATAGTCTCCGAGATCTCGACTCCTCGCTCGGCAGCTGCCATAATCGGAAGCACCTGGATATGCACACGAGGTGCAGGGTGAGTACAACCAACTCAATAAGTAACAAATCCAAACGGTGGACTGAAAGTAGTGACGAACTCAACCGGCACAGTTCAATACAAAAAATAACAGTGCAGAAAGGTAGACATGCTTTCGAATTCGATAGATATCTCAAAACAGTAAAAATGGATAAAATCTAAATGATATGAAGAATATAACTTCTCTGCTCAATGCACAGGTTGTATATGATGCACCATGCTGACAACCTCATGTGCTCCCACTCTCAAATGCTCAATCACTCAATACTGTATATGGCCCATACGGCCCAGGGAAGATCCATCCCGGAATATATACATCACTGACCATCCGTCACCCAGTACCGAGTAAGGCCAATCCAGCCCGTGGAAAAGATCCATCTCCAAGTATATTATGCTTCAGACAAGATCCATGTCTAGGGAAGATCCATCCCTTAATATAATCAACGGCGCTCACTAGGGGTGTGTGCAGACTCCGGAGGGGCTCCTTCAGCCCAAGCGCTATCATAAATCAGTATAACTGTTGCGGCGTGCAGCCCGATCCCATAAATGCCACTCATAATCAGTCCCTCGGCCTCACTCAGTCATCAATCTCTGCAGTCTCTCTCTCACGGGCTCACAGTGTCATGATACTAGCCCGAAAATAATGATATTATGTATTAATAAATAACAACAGAGACTGAGATATGATATGAAATGAATGAATATGACTGAGTACGAAATATCAATGAAATCAATAAGACAACAACAAAAAACGACCATTATGGGTCCCAACAGTACCGACATAAAGCCTAAACATGATATCTAGCATGAGTGATAGCTCAATTACTTTATCACATTATGAAAACACGAATATCAACAAGATAGAACCACTAGACAGTGCCATGGAATCGACTAGGTCACAATTCTCACGGTGCACGCCCGCACCCGTCACTTGGCATGTGTGTCACCTTAATACCAATCACATAACACATAAGTTCGGGGTTTTGAACCCTGAGAACCAAGTTTAGAAGTGTTACTTACCTCAATCCGAACAAATCCCTACTCCAATACGTCTTTGCCTCGCAAGTCGGCCTCCAAATGACCCAAATCTAGCCACAAGTATACAATATAATAAATACGGACTAAAGGAATCAATTCTACAAGAAATTACGAAGTTATAACTCAAAAATCCGAAATCGGCTCAAACCCTCCCCCCTCCCCTGGGCCCACATCTCAAAATCCAACAAAAGTCACAAAACCTGAAAGCTCATTCACTCACGAGTCTAGTCATACCAAATTCATCAAAATCCGACACCAATTGGTCATTCAAATCCCCAAAATCAACTCTCCAAATCCCTAGCCTCAAACCCCCAAATTACACCTCAAAAATACACCATCTAGGTGGAAAATCAATGGGGAAACATAATTATTGAAAAAAAATGAACACAAGGAACTTACCTCAAGAATTCCCTTAAAAATCCTCACAAAAACCTCCACAATCCGAGCTCAAAATGTTAGAAAATGAAGAAAATCGTGGACCCTTATGTTTATATGTTCTGCCTAGTCAAACCGCACCTGCGGTCCCAAAATCCGCTTCTGCGGTCCTGCTCTTGTGGTGAAATCTCCGCATTTATGGAATTCACTTACCCAGTATGCCTTTGCTTTTGTGATGCCCAGTCCACTTTTGCGGACACGCTCTCCTGCGAAGGGCCATCCGCTTCTGCGAAATTGCCTCACCAAGAGCCCATGCGCTTCTGCGATCCAACACCCGCATCTGCGAACACGCAGGTGCGGAAAGGACCTCGCACCTGTGACCTCTGCCAGCCTCCTTTTTGACCGCTTCTGCGTCCCCTTCCTCACTTCTGCGAGCTCGCATATGTGGTTCCCAATCAGTAGGTGCGATTACACCAGTAGTTGCGTATCTTCAGCAATTCTTCAACTTCAAACCTTGGTCCGTTAGCCACCCGAAATCAACCCGAGGCCCCCCCGGGACCTCAACCAAACATACCAACAAGTCTTAAAACATCATACGAACTTAGTCAAGCCTTTAAATCACCTCAAACAACATCAAAAACATGAATCGCACCCCAATTCAAGCCTAATGAACTTTGAAATTTCCAAATTCTACAAACGACGCCGAAACTTATCAAATCACATTCGATTGACCTTAAACTTTGCACACAAGTCACAAATGATACCACGAACATACTCCCACTTCCGGAAATCCAATCCGACCACGATATCAAAAAGTCTACTCCCGGTCAAACTTTCTAAAATTCCAACTTTCGCCATTTCAAGCCTAATTCTACTACAGACCTCCAAATCACAATCCGGATGTGCCCCTAAGTCCAAAATCACCTAACGGAGCTAACGGAACCATCAAAATTCAAATTCAAGGTCGCTTACACATAAGTCAATATCCGGTCAACTTTTCCAACTTAAGCTTTCCATTATGAGACTAAGTGTCTCAATTCATTTCGAAATCTCTCCGGACCCGAACCAACTAACCCGATGAGTTATATAATAGCTATAAAGCACAAATGGAGTAGTAAGTAGGGGAACGGGGCTACAACTCTCGAAATGACCGACCGGATCGTTATATTTAGGCTCTCCCAAAGATGGATAACGTAACATCCTTGGAATCTGAGGGACATCAAGGTAGTCGTCATCTTTTAAATACATCTGGGAAGCGCTCATATAACCAAACACATAATGGATATGAAAATCTGTATACTCAGTTGCATTGGTTTTGTCCGTTTGTCCAAAGCATGTTTCATTGAGGTAATAAGCTTTTCATAAAGTGCATTACCCCAAGGATAATTAAGACAAGCCTCATCGTCTTTAACAATAGCTGCATACTCCCCTAACACAGTTGATTCATGCTTTTTTCCAAACAAAATAGATACCACAATAAGAATTTCCATAAGCTTCACAACATCTTCATCACTCTCGTATACATGTTTGAAATTCACATCATCCTTTTTAATTTGATTCCGTATCATATACTCTTGAATGTCCTTCAAGGTCACACCCTTAGACTTCCCAAAATAGCATTTAAGAATCTTACTCTCTCGTTTAATTGGTTTTTCAATATTATGTATTGTGATCCTCAAGCTTCACATAATGTGAAAGTCTTCTGGCTTGAACGACACATCACGACCAAAAATCTTGAAACTAATGGAATCTCAATCATTGGTGAATACGCGAGAAAGAATCAAACAATGAATCAACTTCATGTTGCAATGGAATTTCTCCATAGCCATGATATACCAAAATGTACCATTATTCAGCTTCTGCTGTTATGCAGGAGTCAAGAAAGATACAATTAAACCCTTCAAATCGTATTCTAGGTGCTATAGGTGCTTTGGATTTCCCAGATGCCATATGTTCAAAAATATTACAGGTGAAAAAATATAACTTCAGAACATTATCAAAATAATCATTAAAAACTTCAGCACAATTTGGCTTAAGTTATATTTTAAAGTCCTCTAACTTTAGAGAAATACATAACAAAACTTCAGCTCTAAGAATGCTGAAGTTCGGCAAATACAGAATAAAATTTCAGCTCTAAGAATACTGAAGTTCAGCAATTATAGAACAAAAACTTCAGCCAAAACATGTTGTAGTTTTACAAATACAGAACACAACTTCAACTCCAATAATGCTGAATTTCATTAAAAACAAAACAAAAACTGCAGACAAAACGTACTTTACTTTTACAAAACACAAAACAAAACTTCAGCTCCTAGAATTAAATTATCTTTGAAGTATTATAAACTTCAGACTTTAATAACATCATCTTTTCGAGTCTCCAAATTCTTAAAAATTTCAAACGTCTCCAACAATGACTGAAGAATATATAGAATTTTCATAAAAACACAAAAAAAAAACCTTAAACACTAATCGTAAAAGTAAAACCTACAAAACTAGTGCACTGATGAAAGTATAACCTAGGAAACCATTTTGGCTCAAATAAAAAAATAAAAATGATTCAACTAAGATTACTATCAACAAAAAAATCCAGAAATTAAATCATAAAAGTAATCCTAAATTAAAACCCCATACACAGTTAATGCATTGTACAAAAGTAACCATTAAAATCGTACATGTGATTATACTTAATTTTAGTTGAGAAGAAACAATTGGTAATCAAACAGAATTGTAACGAACTGGCCAGTCATTTTGAATATTATAGCCCCGTCCCCCCATTTACAGCTTATCCTGTGTTCAATTATAATTATGTGACTTGTCGGGGAGTTTTCAGAATGAATTGGAACACTTAGTTCCAAGATTTAAAGCTTAAGTTGAAATGGTTTACCGGATATTAGCTTATGTGTAAATGACCTCGGAATAGAGTTTGATGATTCCAATAGCTCTGTATGATAATTTTGGACTTAAGAGTGTGTCCGGAAAATTATTTGAAAGTCCGTAGTTAAATTAGCTTGAAATGGCAAAAATAGGAAATTTTAAGTTTGGAAGTTTGACCGAGGAGTTGACCTTTTGATATTAGGGTCGGAATCCAGTTCTGAAAAATTTCATAGGCCCGTTATGTCATTAATGACTTGTGTGCAATATTTGAGGTGAATCGGACTTGATTTAATAGGTTTCGGCATCGAATATAGAAGTTGGAATTTCTTAGTTTCATTAAGCTTGAATTGGGGTATGATTCGTGTTTTTAGCATTGTTTGATGTGATTTGAGGCCTCGACTAAGTTCGTATGATGTTTTAGGACTTGTCGGTATAATTGGTTGAGGCCCGGGGGCCTCGAGTGAGTTTCAGATGGTTAACGGATCAAATTTTGAACTTAGAGGAAATCGGAAAATTTTGCCTTCTGGTGCAATCACACCTGTAGACATTTTCTCGCAGGTGCGAGCTCGCAGAGCGAGCTTGGCATCGCAGAAGCGTGAGGTCCACAAAAGCGAACGAAACCTCGCAGAAGAGAGTCCGCAGAAGCGGACTGCTATCCGCAGAAGTGCGCTGAGCCGCAGAAGCATTGAAGCCCTCGCATCTGTGTGACCGCAGATGCGGCCAAGTGAGTCGCAGATGCAAAAAGCCCTGGACTGAATATAATCAAAGGGGTTGCGGGATTTTTTCATTTTGGACCTTTCAAACACTGGTTGAGGCGATTTTTGAGCGAGAATTCACAGGAAATCTTGAGGTAAGTCACTTATGATCATTGTTAGTTAATAATATTGAATTATCATTGAGTATTTCGACTTGATTACGTGTTTTTGAGGTGAAATTCGAGGATTTGGGCCTAGTGATTTGAAAATAGGATTTGAGGGTTTGAAGGTTGAGTTGATGTCGGAATTTGGTAAAATTACTGTGGTTGAACTCGTGGTTGAATGGGCGTTCATATTTTGTAACTTTTGTCGGGTTCCGAGATGTGGGCCCCACTAATGGTTTTTGAGTTGAATTTCAGATTTTAGTTCGGAAATTTAGTATCTTCATATGGAATTGATTCCTATAATTCGTGTTGACTGTATCGAATTAATTGTGACTAGATACGAGGTGTTCGTAGTCCGATTCGCAAGGCAAAGGCATATTGGAACAAAGAACTTGCACGGTTTGAGGTAAGTAACACTTCTAAACTTGGTTTTTTAGGGTATAAATGCCTGAATTTCGTGTTATATGAATTGTTTGGAGGTAACGCACATGCTAGGTGATGGGCGTGCACTATAGAAATTATGACTTAATTGATTTCGTGGAGTTGCATAATCAAATAATCATGTCATTATCCACATATCCTCCACGTGTCAGGAAATTGAGCTGAGACTCATGTTAAAGATCAGGTTTAGGCTACGTACCGATATTTTTGGGACCCACAAAGGTCTTATTGCTATTGAATCACTTGTTTAAATTTAGAAATTTTGAACTCACTCACATCTATCATTTGCATATCATATCGCAGTCTCTGTTGTCATTCATTGATACATCATATCATCATGTCGGGTTGATTTTCATGTCATTGAGAACCCGAGAGACTGGAGATTTTGAGTAATATTTATGGGTTCGGGCTGCACGCCGCAGTATGTTTGATTTATTTATGCCTGGATCTGGCCATTATAGCGCTTGGGCTAAAGGAGCCCCTCCGGAGTCTGCACCCCCCAACAGTGAGCGTGGCTGATTTTATATTGAGGGATGGATCTTCCCTGGGCATGGATCGTGCCCGAAGCATTTATATTGAGAGATGGATCTTCCACGTACATGGATCTTGTCCGAATCATTTATATTTGGGGATGGATCTTCCCCTGGCTGGATTGGCCTTATATAGTACTGAGTGACTGATTGTCGGTTGATGTGTGTGTGTGTATATATATATATATATATATATATATATATATATATATATATATATATATATATATATATATATATATATATATATATATATATATATATGGGATGGATATTCCCTGGGTTGTATTGGCCGTATAGAGTACTGAGTGATTGAGTAACTTGAGATTTTACGTACACGAGGTTTCCACTGAGGTGCATCAGATACAGCATGTACATTGGCATGTAGATATAGAGATGTCATATTCCGCATATCATTCGGAATCAATCTATTTTACTTGTACTGAGTTTAACTGTTGAACTTGAAAGCATGCCTACATTTCTGAAATGTTATTTCTATACCGGACTGTACCTGTTGAGCTCGTCACTACTTTCAGCCCAAAGGTTAGTCTTGTTACTTATTTAGTACATGGGGTCGGTTGTACTCATACTACACTCTGAACTTCGTGTGCAGAACCAGGTACTTCCGGATACGGCGGTTGCTAGATTTCGGAGTTTCATCTATAGGAGACTATTGAGGTAGCTGCTTGGCGTCCGCAGACCTTGACTCTCTTTCATTTCAGTTATTTGTATTGTTCTACATCTCTAGACTATGTTTGTATCAATCCAACTATGTTATCATTTAGATGCCCATGTACTCAGTGACACCGAGTTTTGGGAGTGTATTTATATCAGTATTTGCGATATTTTCTATTGAATTTAAATAATAGGTTTTTCGAACTTAAGGAAATTTGTGGTTTATTGAGGTTATCGGCTTGCCTAGTATTAAGATAGGCGCCATCATGACAGGTGTGATTTTGGGTCGTGACAAGTTGGTATTAGAGCCTAGGTTACATAGGTCTCACGAGTCATGGGCAGGTTTAGTAGAGTCTTGCGGATCGGTACGGAGACGTCTGTACTTATCTTCGAGAGTTTGCCGAACCCTTTGGAAAATTTCACCTTCTTGTATTCTGTCGTGCCATTTCTTTTATTCCGGAAACTAAATTTCTGTTATTCTATTCTCTCACAGATGGTGAGGACACGTACTATCGGATCGGACGGTCAACCACCAGTGCCACTAGTTAGGACCACGAGAGGTCGGTACCGTGGAAGAAGCCGGGGCCGTGGTAGAGATCGAGGTATAGCTCGCATAGCAGTTGGAGCGGCACCTGTAGAACCACTAGTTGCTCATGCTCAGAAGCAGGTTCCAGATATAATCGTGCCGGTGAGACTAACTCAGGCACCAGCTGTGCCTATTGTGATTCCAAGCCTTCAGGAGCCTTTAGCCCAGATATTGACTGTTTGCACTGGACTTGCTCAGGTGATCCACCAGCCACTTCTCAGGCCAGGGGAGGTACTCATACCCCTGTCGCCCATACTCCAGAGTAGGAAGTACAGGGACTTCAGATACCGGAGGCACTACCAGTCCAGCCGGTTGCAGTTGCTCAGGCCCAGGTGGGTCCTATTATGAATGACGAGGAGCAGAAGAGATTAGAGAGGTTTGGGAGACTCCATCCTCAAACTTTCAGTGGAACTGAGTCAGAGGATGCTCAGGATTTCTTGGACAGATGCCAACAGATTTTACGTACAGCGGGTATTCTGGAGACCAGTGGAGTCTCATTTACTACTTTCCAGCCGACTGGAGCAGCCTTCAGATGGTTGGAAACTTATGGGATGAGCAAACCAGTTGGTGCAGCACCACTTTCATGGCATGAGTTCTTCGTATTATTTTGGGAGAAGTTTGTGCCACAGACCCGCAGAGAGGAACTGTGTAGGAAATTTGAGTATTTACGTCATGGAGATCTGTCTGTGACCCAGTATGAGATGCGATTTTCAGAATTGGCTCGTCATGCAGTTTGGTTGCTTCCTACTGAGAGGGAGAAGATCAGGAGATTCATTAATGACCTCAACCATCAATTTCATTTTGTTATAACTCTAGGAAATATAGCAGTTGCTAAATTCGACAAGGTAGTTGATAGTGCTCAACGGCTAGAAACGGTCCGTACTCAGGAGCGTGAGGAGAGAGAGGCCAAGAGGTCTCGTGGTCCGGGTAATTCCAGTGGTGTTCCTTCTAGGGGAAAGTCCTATCACAGCAGGGGTTGACCTTATAGGCCCGCTCAGATGGCTTGTCCAGCTCATCGTGGCGCATCAGCTAGCCATGGTTCACGCAGTGCTCGATCGAGTCAGTCTTCTCTCAGTGCACTTCTAGCTCAGAGCTCATCTCATGCACCATCAGTTCAGGGTTCATCTGTACCAGGTTCTTCTGATAGTTATTCTGGTTCTCGGGGTCCACCTCAGTACTTGCCAACATTTTCAGAGAATGGTTGTTTTGAATGTGGAGATTTAGGTCACATAAAGAGATATTGCCCCCACCTTAGGGGAGGTTCAGCTCAGTAGAGGAGTCAGACTACGACTTCAGCACCAGTTGCTTCACCACCCGCCCAGTCGGCTCGGGGTGGGGCATAATCAGCTAGGGGTCGCCCAAGAAGGGGAGGCCGATCAAGTGGTGGTCAAGCCCGATTCTATGTTATCCCTGCCAGGCCAGATGCCATTATTTTAGATGCAGTAATCACATGTATTGTCTCAGTATGCCACAAGGAAACTTCTATATTATTAGACCCTGGTTCCACATATTCGTATGTATCATCATATTTTGCTCATTATATGGATATGCCCTGTGAGTCCTTAGTTTCACCTGTTCGTGTATCGATACTAGTGGGCGATACTATTCTTGTGGACCGTGTGTATCGGTTGTGTGTGGTAACTATTGGGGGACTGGAGACTAAAGTTGATCTCTTAATTCTTAGTATGGTTGATTTCAATGTAACCTTGGCTATGAATTGGTTGTCTCCATGTCATGCTATTCTAGACTGTCACGCAAAACCCGTGATGTTGGCGCTATCGGGATTGCCGAAGGTCGAGTGGAGAGGTCCTCTTGATTATGTTCCCAGCAGAGTAATTTCTTATTTGAAGGCCCAACGAATGGTTGGGAAGGGGTGTTTGTCATATTTGTCCTTTGTGAGAGATATTGATGTATACACTCCAACTATTGATTCTGTACCGGTAGTGCGAGACTTTCCGGATGTGTTTCCTGCAGACCTATCGGGTATGCCACCCGACAGGGATATTGATTTTGGTATTGACTTGGTGTTGGGCACTCAGCCTATTTTTATTCCTCCGTATCGCATGGCACCAGCTAAATTGAAAGAATTGAAAGAGCAACTTTAGGAACTTCTTGATAAGGGGTTTATTAGGCCTAGTGTGTCGCCTTGGGGTGTACCAGTTCTATTTGTGAAAAAGAAAGATAGTACTATGCATATGTGCATCGACTACAGGCAGTTAAACAAAGTTACAATCAAGAACAAGTATCCATTGCCACGATTTGACGATTTATTTGACTAGCTTCAGGGAACGAGGGTGTTCTCTAAGATCGATTTGAGGTATGGGTATCATCAGTTGAAGATTCGAGATTCGGATATTCTAAAGATGGCATTCAGGACCCGTTATGGTCACTGTGAATTTCTCGTGATGCCTTTTGGGTTGACCAACGCCCCAGCAGCATTTATGCACTTGATGAATAGTGTATTTCAGCCGTATCTTGATTTGTTTGTTGTAGTATTTATTGATGATATCCTCGTATACTCACGTAGCCATGAGGAACATGCACATCACTTGAGTATTGTATTACAGAGGCTGAGGGAGGAGAAACTTTATGCCAAATTCTCTAAGTGTGAGTTCTGGCTTAGTTCGATGGCATTCTTGAGACACATAGTGTCCGGTGAGGGAATTAAGGTGGATCCGAAGAAGATAGAAGCAGTTTAGAGTTGGCCCATGCCATCTTCAGCTACTGAGATTCGGAGTTTTCTCGGCTTGGCCGGTTATTATTGTCGCTTTGTGGAGGGTTTCTCGTCTATTGCATCGCCCATGACTAAATTAACCCAGAAAGGTGCTCCATTCAGGTGGTCAGATGAGTATGAAGAGAGCTTTCAGAAGCTCAAGACTGCCTTGACCATAGCTCCAGTTCTAGTTTTGCCTTTAGCTGCAGGCTTTTATACAGTGTATTGTGATGCTTCTCGGATCGGTATTGGGTGTATTTTAATGCAGGAGGGTAGAGTGATTGCTTATGCTTCGCGCCAATTGAAGCCACATGAGAAGAACTACCATGTTCATAATTTAGAATTGGCAGTCATCGTTCATGCATTAATGATTTGGAGGCACTATCTCTACGGTGTGTCCTGTGAAGTATTTACGGATCATCGGAGTCTTCAACACTTATTCAAACAAAAGGATCTAAATTTGAGGAAGCGGAGATGGTTGGAGTTGCTAAAGAATAATGATATTACTATTATTCACCCCGGAAGGCCAATATGGTGGCCGATGCCTTGAGTAGAAAGGTGGTGAGTATGGGTAACCTTGTATTCATTCATGTTAGTGAGAGGCCTCTTGCAGTTGATGTTCAGGCCTTGGCTAACCAGTTTGTAAGATTAGATATTTTGGAGCCCAGTCGGGTTCTAGCTTGTGTGGTTTCTCGGTATTCCTTATACGACTGCATCAGAGAACGCCAGTATGATGATCCCCATTTGCTTGTCCTGAAGGACACAGTTCAGTACGGCGATGCCAAAGATGTTACTATTGGAAATGATGGGATGTTGAGGATGCAGAGTCGATGGGCTGCGTGAGTTGATTCTTGAAGAAGCCCATAGTTCGCGGTATTCCATTCATCCGGGTGCCGCTAAGATGTACCAGGACTTGTGGCAGCATTATTAGTGGAGAAGGATGAAAAAAGATATAATTGGGTTTGTAGCCCGATTTTTAAATTATCAACAGGTGAAGTACGAGCATTAGAGCCGGATTACTTCAGAGACTTGAAATTCTAAAGTGGAAATAGGAGCGTATTACCATGGACTTCGTAGTTGGACTCCCATGGACATTGAATAAGTTTGATGTTGTTTGGATAATTATGGATCGGTTGACCAAGTTCGCGCATTTTATTCCAGTTGGGACTACTTACTCTTCGGAGCGGTTGGTTGAGATTTATATCCACGAGATTGTTCGCCTTCACGGTGTGCCAGTGTCCATTATTTCAGATTGGGGCACGTAGTTTACATCACAGTTTTGGAGCAGTGCAACGAGGATTAGGTACACAGGTACAGTTAAGTACAACATTTCACCCTCAGACGGACGGACAGTTCGAGCGCACTATTTAGATATTGGAATATATGCTACGCGCTTGTGTTATAGATTTTGGGGGTTCTTGGGATCTGTTTCTGCCGCTTGCAGAGTTTGCCTAAAATAATAGCTACCAATCGAGCATTCAGATGGCTTCGTATGAGGCTTTATATGGGAGACGGTGTCGGTCTCCGGTGGGTTGGTTTGAGCTGGGTGAGGCTAGGTTATTGGGTACTGATTTAGTTCAGGATGCTTTGGAGAAGGTTAAATTGATTCAAGAATGACTTCGCATGGCGCAGTCTAGACAGAAGAGTTATGCCGACCGGAGGGTTCGCGATGTTGCTTACATGGTAGGAGAGAAAGTACTACTCTGAGTTTCACCTATGATGGGTGTTATGAGATTCGAGAAAAAAGGGCAAGTGTAGTCATAGGTATATTGGGCCTTTTGAAATGCTTAAAAGGATTGGAGAGGTGGCTTATGAATTTGCATTTCCGCGTAGTCTATCGGGTGTTCATCCAGTGTTTCATGTATCTATGCTCCGGAAGTAAGTCGGAGATCCGTCTCATGTTTTAGATTTCAGTTCAGTGCAGTTGGATGGAAATTTGACTTATGATGTGGAGCCGATGGCCATTTTAGACCGGCAGATTCGAAAGTTAAGATCAAAGAACATAGCTTCGGTGAAAGTACAGTGGAGAGGGTAGCCATTCGGAGAAGATACTTGGGAGACTGAGCGGAAGATGCGGAGCAAATATCCCCACCTATTTGAGACTCCGGGTATAATTATAAACCCATTCGAGAACAAACGTTTGTTTAAGAGGGGGAGAATGTAACTACCCGACCGGTTATTTTGAGTATTACAGCCCCGTCCCCCCTCCCCATTTACTGCTTATCCTGTGTTCAATTATAATTATGTGACTTGTCGGAAAGGTTTCAGAATGAATTGGAATACTTAGTTCCAAGATTTAAAGCTTGAGTTGAAATTAATAAGGATAGAGGGGGACTTCGAGGTCTGTGGACGCTGGCAGATATACCTTGAAGTCTCCATGTACAGTCCAGCTCACTGGTATCTAGTCTAGTAGGAAGGACCTGGATCTTCCCAAAAAGATGTGCAGAAGTGTAGTATGAGTAGACCACAACGGTACCCAGTAAGTGCCAAGCCTAACCTCGGTAAAGTAGTGACGAGGTAAGGTCAGGGCCCTACTGGAATAAAAGGAAATGAGGCAGAAAAATATAATAATAGAATGAAGTGACTGAGAAATGATCAACGAGAAAGTACAGAAAAGTAACAGCATAACAAATAGAGGAAAACAACAGGGGCGCTTGATAAGTGGGGATTTTGACTACTTGTTAGCGCCTTTTAGTTTTTGTTTTTAATCTAAAAGCATTTAATTGTATTCCCGAAACTGATGAAATATGCAAAATTGTAGGAATGTTGGAAGTTGGACTCCCGAGATGAAATCCGACTCAAAAAGAAGTAATCAAAACACAAGGCAACAAAAGGCACAATAGCTTGCAAAGTGTGGACCGCAGAATTCCATCTGCGGCCACAAACAATGAAGCGAATCCCAACAGGATTTCCTAGCAAACTGTAGACTGCACAGAAATTGTGCGGCCGTAAATGAAGAACTGGAGATGAACTTCAGAGGGTGTGCAAATTTCCAAAGTCCAAGTCCCTCAAGAATGCGGACCGCACAAGAATTGTGTGGTCGCAGAAGTAAAAAAGCGGACCGCAGAAGACCAGGTTGCGGCCGCAGTGAGAAATCTGCGGACCGCAGAAACAATGCCTCGCGACCACAGTGGAGAATTGTGCAGCCGTAGAATCCCAGCTCCTGCAAGATAAATACTTCTACGGACCGCACATGGAATTGTGCGGCCGCAGAACCTCCCGAGAGGCATATTTTTCCAAAATTTCTAGCCTTGTATAAATAGACGAGTTTCACACAATTAGGTTAATTTTTGACATCAGCAAGTCTTGTAGTTGTTTTTCTTTGCTTCTTTTAGTAGTTTTCTATATTTTGGGATACTTTAACATAGATTTTATCATTTTTGACTTTACAATATGAGTTTAATTAGTATTTCTTCTTCTATTTCTTCAATTTCAAGCATGAGTAGCTAGATTTTTACTAGGGTTGTGACCCAACCCTAGTGTGTAAACCTTATGGGTATCTAATTTAGTGCTTGTTTATGTTTGGGTGTTTATTATTTATCCTTATTCATGCTTTAATTTTTGGAATTAATGGTTACAAATATTAGTTCATGCCTATTTGACTTGGTCTCTACTTAAGAAAGAGAGACTTAGTCTAGGAAAACTTGGCTAACAAGAAATTGGGTCAATCGAGAGATTGATTAACCCAATTAAAGGGTTCAACCTAGAGATAGTAATAACCCTACTTGACCTTTTATCAACCGTTTTGTGCAATACCCATTTGGTCTTGATAAAGCCAAATTGGACAAAACCACTCTCTGATCGAGAGGTATTGAGTGGGTAATTGAGAGTTGATAGCTATAATACACCCTGGTCAACAAAATAAGTATTAAGGTTTATACCTTATTAGGCAAATACCTAGGTGATGGTCATATCCCTAGGCTTTTTACAAACTTGAAAAACAACAAAAACAATTATCTTAGTTTTATTTCTTAACTTTGCAATCTTAGTTTTAAAAATAGAAATAAAAACAAAACCAATTTGTGGAAGTGTAAATTAAGATAGTTCAAACTCACGTACTAGAATATATACTCCTAACTCCTATATAAACTCCATGTGGATTCGATCCCGACTCTTTGTTGGGTTACTATTATTGCAATCGACAGTTTCATATCCTTGTTTTGAGGTATGATTGGGACGAGGTCAATTTTTGGCGTCATTGCCGAGGACTTAAAAATGGTGTTAGCTATATATTTGAGTGTGTTTTTGGAATATCTTCTTTTCTTCCATGTTACTAACGTGTTGAGAAATTATAGGGGCAACCATGGTAAACAATGAGCTCGAAAACATTACTTTGGGAGATGTGGACGTTGAGGATGATCAAATGGATGAGGTTCCTCTTGAACCTCAAGCCATTAGACGAGGCCGAGTGCCTCAGGACAATGTGCTCGCTCCGCCCCCACCTCCACCACGAGCGGCTCTGTACCGAGTGTTTCTGAATGAAGGATATGCAAGTGCAATAGTCCATCCCCGTATTAGGGCGGGCAACTTTCAAATAACCAACGTGATGCTTACCTTGCTTGAGTAACAAGGGTTCTTCACCGATGCTCCGGGTCAAAATGCATACAAACATTTGAAAGTGTTCGTAAATACGTGTTGGGGCAGTAAACAAACAAATGTCTCTGAGGATGCTTTGAGACTAAGGCTTTTTCCCTTCTCTCTACGGGGGAAAGCTTTATATTGGTTGGAAAGTTTGTCAAACCATTCCATTCATACTTGGGATAAATTGGCGAAAAAAATTATTTCTAAGTACTTCTATCTCGGGCACATGGCTATACTTCAAGATGAAATTCTAGCATTAAAGCAAGAACTCAATGAACCACTACACGAGATATGGGAACGATATAGAACAATAATTAAAGAGTGTCCCAACAACGATATGAAAGAGAACATGATTCAAAAAACTTTCTATCGGGGGATCAACACAACCAACCAATGTGTAGTGAATCAACTTGCCGGTGGAAACTTCATGACTACGCCTTATGCAGAGGCGTGTGATATTTTGGATGAAATGGCGGATACTTCATCGGTATGGCAATCCCGGGCTAACGTTTCACAAGGTGATCCCAATGTAAGTCACCTACACAAAGAGTTGCATGACCATGGTCAAGCCGTAGCCGAATTGACCACCACTATGAACCAACTGGCAAAGGCTCAACTTCAACAAGTGCAAAAGCCAAGGCAAGTCAATGCAATGGAGGGAAAAAACATGATGGTGAACAAACGGAAAATAAAGGGTCCATAAGTGGAACAAAGAGTGGACAATTTTGTGCAAGAAGATAGTGGGTTTGATCAAGATGACTCTTATAATGACCAAGAAGAAGAGGTCCAATATGTGAATAACTTTCAAGGGCAAAGAAACAATTTCCAAGGGCCAAGTCAACAACAATGGCGAACTCAAAACAATCAAGGAAGTTGGAATTCTCACAACCAAGGTAATTGGAGTGGTGAAAACAATCAAAGCAATTGGAATAGCAACAACAATCAAGAAAATTGGAGTGGTAGCAATAGTCAAGGGAATTGGCATAACAACAATAACCAAGGCAATTGGGGAGGCAACAATCAAGGTGGTTGGAATAACAATCAAGGAAATCAGGGGTCGGGTTCTCAAAGGCCCCCGATGTATCAACAACCAAGCAACCCACCTCCTTATCCTTCCCATGGTCCTAGTTCTTCCAACAATGAAATAGGACATATTGAGAACATGTTCAAGCAAATAATGGAGAAGAATGTCGATTCCGATGCCCAACTTGCCTCACACAACACATCAATCCGCAAATTAGAAGTGCAAATGGGACAAATCTCTCAAGCTCTAAAATATCATCCTAAGGGGGCACTACCAAGTGACACGGTGGTGAACCCAAAGGGTGGGAACAACACGGGGCATGCCATGGCCATTACTACAAGAAGTGGAAAAGGTTGGAATGTACATACCTCAATACAAAGGAAACTTATGGATGATGAGCAAGTTGTGCAAGAAGAAGAGATCCCGAGCAATGTGATGCAATCAAATGATGAAGTTTAGATTGATATTTATGCTAATGTGGAGGAGACTCAAGAGGAAGTGAACCCGTCTTGGGATTATGTTATTGACATACCGGAACCGGTAGTGCAAAAGGCTAAGGCACCATTGCCTAAGCCTCCTCCTCCATATCCTCAAAGGCTTTCCAAGAAAAAAGGTGAGAATCAATTCAAAAAGTTCATTGACATGATGAAGAGTCTCTCAATCAATGTGCCATTAGTTGAAGCCTTGGAACAAATGCCCGGTTATGCAAAGTTTATGAAGGATTTGGTGACAAAGAAGCGGTCAATGAATTTTGAAACTATCAAAGTCACTCATCAAGTGAGTGCAATTGTGCATTCAATGGCTCCCAAATTGGAAGATCTCGATGCTTTCACAATCCCATGTACCATTGGAAGTGCCGAATTTGTTAAAGCTCTTGGTAATCTTAGGGCAAGTATCAATTTGATGCCCTATTCGGTTTTCAAGACTTTGGGAATTGGTCAACCAAGACCCACATCTATGAGATTACAAATGGTCGATCGTACCATGAAAAGACCGTTGGGAGTGATTGAAGATGTATTGGTTCGTGTTGATAAATCCATTCTTCCGGCGAATTTTGTCATTCCTGATTGTGAAGTGGACTATGAGGTATCGATTATTCTTGGAAGACTTTTCCTTGCTATGGGGAAGGATCTTGTTGATGTGGAAGCCGAAGAGCTCACTTTCCGATGGGTGATGAAAAGGTGGTATTCCACGTGTGCAAATCTATGCGGCAACCAAATAGCAATGAAGTATGTTCTTTCGTGGACTTGGTGACCAATGTGATTGTTGATGACACAAGTGCCATGATTAATGTGGGTGATATGTTAGAGGTTGTCTTGCTCAACTTTGATGATGACGAGATGGATGGCTTCATGGAATGTGTGAACTCTTTGCAAGGGATGGGGTCATACAACTATGCACCCTGGAAACTTTCCTTGGATCTTGAAAATAGAAAAACTCCTCCTACAAAGCCTTCAATTGAAGAGCCTCCTATCTTGGAGTTGAAGTCATTGCCTCCACATCTTCGGTATGAATGTTTTGGCCCTTGTTTTACTTTACCGGTTATTCTTTCCTCTTGTTTGACTAACGTGCAGGTTGATTCTACATTGGTGGTGCTCTATGAGAGGAAGAAGGCTATTGGGTGGACTTTGGCAGATATTCGGGGAATAAGCCCCGCATTTTGCATGCACAAGATTAACTTGTAGAAAGATGCCAAACCATCTATTGAACACCATAGAAGACTCAATGAGGCTATGCAAGATATGGTCAAAAATGAGATAGTTCGTGGACTTCTCAGGTGAAATGTGTTCCAAAGAAGGGGGGCATGACAGTGGTCACCAATGACAAGGATGAGTTGATTCCCACAAGAACGGTGACCGGGTGAAGAGTGTGTATAGACTATCGTAAGATAAATAAGGTCACAAGGAAGGATTATTTTCCACTTCCTTTCCTTGACCAAATGCTTGATAGGTTGGCCGATCGTGCTTTATATTGCTTTCTAGATGGATATTCGGGCTACAACCAAATCCTTATTGCCCCGGAGGATCAAGAGAAAATAACTTTTACATGTCCCTATGGTACTTTCGCCTTCAAGCGTATGCCACTTGGTCTATGTAATGCACCGCCGACTTTTCAAAGGTGTATGATGGCGATCTTCACGAACATGGTAGAGGACTACCTTAAAGTTTTCATGGATAACTTCTCGGTGGTTGGGGATTCCTTTGATGATTGCTTGGCAAATTTGGATAGAGTATTGGCAAGGTGTGAAGAAACGAACTTGGTGCTAAATTAGGAGAAGTTCCATTTCATGGTCGAGGAAGGCATTGTCATTGGATACAAGATCTCAAAGAATGGCATAGAAGTCGACAAGGCAAAGATTGAGGTGATTTCTAAACTTTCACCTCCGACTTTGGCAGAGTTTCTTAGGTCACATGGGATTTTACCAGCACTTCATCAAGGATTTTTCTAAAGTGGTGAACCCGTTGTGCAAGATCTTAGAGAAAGATGTGAAGTTTCACTTCAATGATGATTGCATGAGAGCCTTTGAATTGCTAAAGTTCAAGTTGACAACCACTCCCATTATCACCGCTCTTAATTGGAGTATCCCTTTTGAGCTCATGTGCGATGCTAGTGGCGTAGCGGTTGGGGCTATTTTGGGGCAACGCATCAACAAGATTTTTCATCAAGTCTACTATACTAGTAAGACCATGAATAGTGCCCAAGTTAACTACATCGTTATGGAGAAAGAGCTCTTTACCATTGTGTTTGCAATCGAGAAGTTCTGCCCACTTGATGGGTGCAAAGGTTATTGTTCATAAGGATCATGCGGCACTTTGCTATCTTATGAGCAAGAAAGATTCAAAAGCTCGGTTGATGAGATGGGTGCTATTATTCCAAAATTTTGATATTGACATCCAAGATCTAAAAGGGAGTGAAAATCAAGTGGCGGACCACTTGTCTCATTTGGTGGAGGAGAGGAGGCCGCATGATGACCTTGAAATCAATGACTCCTTCCCTGATGAGCAACTCTTGGCTATCTCAATGAAGGAGATTCCATAGTTCGCGGATCTAGCAAACTTCCTTTTGTGTGGAATCATCCCGGATGAGTTCTCTTCAAATCAAAGAAAGAAACTCAAATAGGATTGTCAAGACTATTATTAGGATGAGCCATACCTTTTCCGGATCTACACAGATGGGGTAATTAGAAGATGTGTACCGGAAAAAAAAAAGCAAAGTGATTTTCTTGAGGCTTGCTATTCTTCGCCTTATGGTGGTCACCATGGCGCAGCAAGAACGACGGCCAAAGTGCTAAGTTGTGGTTTCTATTGGCCCACTCTTTACAAAGATTCAAGTGATGTGGTGAAAAGATGTGATGAATGTCAACGGGCTGGTGAAATCTCGAAGAAGAATGAAACGACTCTCAATACCATTTTGGAGATTGATATCTTTGATGTGTGGGGTATTGACTTCATGGGTCCTTTTGTGAGTTCTTGTGGAAACACCTACATCTTGGTCACGGTTTATTATGTGTCTAAATGGGTTGAGGCCATTACTCTACCCAACAATGAAGCGAGAAGTGTGGTGGCATTCTTGAGGACGAATATTTTCACAAGATTTGGCACTCCACGGGCTATCATAAGCGATGGGGGGGTCGCATTTTTGCAACAAGGCTTTTGACACTTTGCTTAGCAAGTATGGTGTCACTCATAAAGTTACGACTCCCTATCATCCACAAGCTAGCGGTCAAGTGGAAGTCTCCAACCGGTAGATAAAGAGTATCTTGTCCAAAATAGTGAATGCTAACCGGACGGATTGGTCAAAGAAGCTTGATGATGCATTATGGTCTTATTGGATTGCTTTTAAAACTCCTATCGGAATGTCTCCATACCGATTGGTTTTCAGCAACGTTTGTCATCTTTCGGTGGAACTTGAGCACAAAGCCATGTGGACTCTAAAGAAGTTGAATCTTGATTGGGATGCAGCTGCTAACTTGAGGGTTGCACATTTGAATGAATTGGATGAGTTCTGGTACCATGCCTACACAAGTTCGTCCTTGTAAAAAGAGAAGATGAAGTACCTTCATGACAAATACATTCGGAATAAGGAGTTCAAGGTGGGCAATCTTGTGTTGTTATTCAACTCACGGTTGAGGATGTTTCCCGGAAAGTTGAAATCTAAATGGAGTGGTCCTTTTGAAATTGTGGGTGTGACACCTTTTGATGCATTGGACTTAAAGAACAAAAATAATGAAGTATTCTGAGTCAATGGTCGCCGGGTGAAGTACTATTTAGGCAAGGTTGATGATGGCCACGTTGTGGCGACGATTCATTTCCAATGATGGTAATTTGCGTCGTGCCGTGAAGTTAAATCAGGCACTTCACGGGAGGCAACCCATATTTCTTTTTCTCTTCTTTTCTTCTTTTGTAGATAGGTGTTATTTTTGTGCTAACTGGATTTGGAGTGTCTGTAGGGATGAGTGTACTTTACACGAATTGTGCCCAGAAAATTGGCTAAGTGTGGAAAGAATTACGGACCGTACAATTTGGTTGCTGCAGCAAAAGGGTCTCTGCAGCAGCACAAATACATTGCGGACCGCACAAATTAAAGGTGAAAAATGTTAACTCTCTGAAGTTGGTCCGTCAGAGAAATGGTCGATCCGCAGTCGTGACACGAATTCTGCGGTCTGCAACAAATCTTGCAGCCGCATAACTAATTTTGTGGACCGCAAAATGCTAGGGCAACTGGGCCCTCGGGTAACAGAGTGCAGACCGCAATGGGAATTGTGTGGCCGCACTCAAACCCTCTTACTTTGGCAGAACCCGTTCACTATAAATAGCATAAGCTAGGGCACTATTTCTTTTTTTTCCTCTCTGAGCTCACAAAGTGCACAATTTGAAATTTCATGTTAAATTAGCTGCTCAAAAGCTTAACAACTATGATCACTCATCTCTTGCACAAATTTATATCTAGTATGCATCATCATCTTGATTAATTTCTTTGAATTTTTAGATTTTTAGTAAAATTTTGGACCATTTGTCTGATTGAATCTATTTGAACAACCATGTGGGGCAAATATGTAGTGGGTAGACTGAGGGGAATGGGTAAATTGATTTTCATGCTTAGATGTTGTTTCCATGTCAAAATTGTTCAAACATTTGAAGCCCTGGGTAAAAAACGATCTTCTGTTCATAATTGTTGGAATCTGCAGCCGCACAAGAAATTGTGCGGTCCGCAGAAGTTAAAGATTAGGGCACTATAGTAAGGCATGGTTCTGTAGCCAAAATGAAAAATGTGTGTACCGCAAAAATTCCATTGCGGCCGTAGAACAGCTTAATCCATGTGATCAAAGAGTTGTCAATTTGGTGACTCTCAAGTGCGGCCGCAAAAGCAAATTGTGCGGACCGCAGCAAACTGAGTGCGGTCAGAAAACAACCAATTCTCTGTCATCAGAGAGCTGACATTTTTGTTACATCTCAAGTGTGGCCGCAAAGCAAATTGTGCGGACCGCAATCCAGTTCTGCGGCCGCACTAGAAAATTATGCGGTCCGCAATGCCCAGTCTGTAGCCAATTGACAATTCTGCGGACCACACTTCCCTACCCTGAAAGCATGTTTCTACAATGTTTTTCACTGCAATCTCCGGTGTCCTTGCATTCTTTCTGTGTCTGAAATTGAATTGCAACTAACATTCGCCTTTGCTTGGTACATAACATGGTTTGATCTAGAGGACGAGGTTATACTTCAAAAGGAAGGGTGACCCTTCCCGGGGATGAGGGAAGAGATCCTTGCCTAGTGCCCAACAGCTTGAAGTTAGAAAGAAGACAACAACTGGCAGAGGGAGAGGTATAGATCTTTCCAAGACCAGTTCTTATGCCCCATCTCGGGAAGCATCAGAGGGCAACTCAGCCTCTGTACATGAAAAGCCAGCTGTCCAATCAAGGCCACCAGGGAGATATTAGCTCAGGGATGAGCCGTCTTCATCACATAGCACCTCCGAGGGTTCGGAGAGTGCCAGTCAGGCTTCCAAGCCTTCCACTACACCTGCCCCCCAGGCACCAGAGGTTTCAGTTCAGGACATCCCAGATGATGGCCGATGGGGAGATACTACAGTTGTCGGCCTTAAGCGATCGAAGAAGAAAGAGGTATGGGAGGACAGGTTCGTCAGTTTGGCTTCCTTCTCTAGCTTCTGTGGGTGGTGGTCGGTGAGGTCGCTCACTCTTGAGCGACAGTTCCAATTGAAAGATCTAGAAAAGTACAACCCTACAGTCTTGAAGTAGTTTTGAGAGCATAAGGGATGGATGTGGTTCACTCAGAGCATGATGGATGCAAAGGAATACCTTATCCGGGAGTTCTACGCCAATGTGGCGCATATTAAGAAAGGGACAAAGGTAACTAAAGTTAGGAACCTCAAGGTGCATTTTGACCAGCGCACATTGAACACCTACTTAGGTTTTGATGATGTTGAGTCCACGGAGTATTTGGAGAAGTTGGCACTTGGGGATGCAGCTTGCCCATGGCTAGCTGAAATTCTAGCAGCTCCTGGGCCACCCCCACCATGGATCATAGTAGGGGTGGCTATTCACAGCAACACTTTGCATTTTGAGGCAAAGGGGTGGCAGACCTTTGTATGCAGCCGACGAGACCCGTGTCAGAATGAGATAAATCTTCTGATGTTGCGGGCAGTTCTAGTCGCCTCCATCATGGCCGGGTACCCAATCAATGTGGGTGCTGTGATGTCGGCCAACATCTCTGTGGTCGCCAGGCAAGATGACATATCCTATCCATATCCCAACACCATTACTGAGTATCTTACGGATGCAAGGGTGGAGCCGAGATATTTTGATACGAAGGTCCGGGCGAAGAAGCCCTTCTCGTGGTACTCGCTGATAGATGCACAAAACCCTAAGAAAAAGGGTCAATCGCCTACCACCACAGGCCAGTCTGATGAGCCATCAGTGGTAGCTGCAGAGGCAATTGACATGCCATCTACCTCAGCCGAGCCTTTAGCTAGTGCAGCAGCTATGCCTCCACCTCCAACCTTAGTGCCTACAAAAGTCCATGTCACATGTACCACCTCGATTTTGAAGCTGGTGTCGATGCCTAGTGCTTCACTCTCTGCGCTGCAAGTCTCCCAGACATTGGTGAGCCTCAACAACTGGATGCAGACAGCCACTGCAAAGCTGTTTGACATATCCAGTACTGTTGCAGCAGAGTCCTCTATTCCGGTACCTCAGATGCCCCCAATAGTGGAAGAAATTTTGAAGAAGCTCCTGGACAACCAGAACACTATCATGGCTACACTAGTACATCATGGGTCAGTGATAGAAGAACTGGGCAAGGAAGTGAAAAAGATGAGAAAGTCTGAGGCATCCAAGAAGTCAGTGGACAAGCTCTGGAGACAGGTTACCAAGCTTGCGGCAGCCGTAAATACTCCATTTGATATGTTGATTGACCCACACCATCCAGGCCCAGATCCCACAGCACCTATAGCACCAGTTGGCCAGTCTGAGGAGCCAG
The DNA here is from genome assembly GCF_000390325.3 of Nicotiana tomentosiformis. Taxonomy (NCBI): domain Eukaryota; kingdom Viridiplantae; phylum Streptophyta; class Magnoliopsida; order Solanales; family Solanaceae; genus Nicotiana; species Nicotiana tomentosiformis. Next base: position 72,665,668 of record NC_090812.1, on the reverse strand, counting down.
ACTCTGCTGCTGACACTGCTGAGGCAGTGCGTCAGATGTTCACCAACCCAATCACTCCCAGAGTTGAGGACGATGAGATCCAGTTGGAGGAGACTGAGGGAGGTGGTGATGTTGTGGACACAGAGATGGCCAAGGAGCCATAGGGAGTTCTCTTTACTCTTACCCTTCCTTTACTCTTATTTTGTTAAATATTGGGGACAATGCTTATTTTTATTTCGGGGGTGGAGTTTATTTGATCTGATTTGATGATTCTAAGACAATTGGTTTGTAATAACTGACAATATTTTTTTTCTTTACCTTATTTTGTATATATTCTCTCTTCTCTTCTCTCATTATGTATATTCGTATTGCTTTCGATGTCCTTATTTATAGCCTCTTTATGTTTGGTCCTCTAACTAGTTAGTGTTTAATTTAGTAGCTTCTTTTCTATTTAGTAACTTCTTTTTTGAATTAGTAGCTTCTTTTCGATTTAGTAGCCTCTCTTTATGTTTTAGTGAATAATAAGCCTTTGGTTTTCTTAATGCCACAGATCTTTCCAAAGGTTGTTTTTGTGTGAACCGGGTGACTCTTCCCAACGATGGATGGCGTGACAATCTTCTTAAGGGACCGAGTCTATTTTTGGTGTTTAGGTAATAATAGTAGTAGTAATGAATAAAAAGACCTAATTAAGCCATGCTCGAAGAGTCAAACATGCTTCACTTGGTACCAACACACTTAACTAAGTGCTTATGGTTAGAAACAAGGGTTTTGAAAGAAATTTCTCTAGTTAGTAAGTTTGTGACTCTTGAGTTGAATTATGAAATCATCGAGTGCTTTAATCGAACCATAGTGATTTTCAATCTTGAATATGGTCGTTGTGGACCCTTGACTCTATCCTCTTTAACAATCCAGTTGCGTGAGGGGTGTGATGTTTTGTTGCTAGTCCAAGTACCCGTGCAAATGGTCTAGAACTTGTCCCGAATAGGTTTTAAGGCAAAATTTTAAGTTTTGCTTGGCTTGAGAAGTGATTGTAGGCTTTCCTTGACCCGCTTGAATTTTTCCATTGCCTACCAATGTTGTTACCCCTAGTCAACCCATTTGAGCCTCGAACCTTTCTTATTTGATAACCATGTTACAAGCCTTTACCCATTTTTTCATGACCCTCTCTTGGCACCCGAGATTTCCTTAACACTCTTGTGAAATAATTGACTAAAAATGTAAGTTTGGGGGAGAGACGAGGAACTTGAAAGAGGTATCAAGGCACAAAAAGAGAAAAGAAATGATGAGAAGGAAAGAAAAGGAAAGGAAAGAAAAAAAATACAAAAAGAAAGTGAATAAGTGGAAAAGTTGAAGGGATTCAAAGAAAAGTAATGAGACAAAGCATGGAGAAATCAAAGAGGGAGAAAATGGATGTCATGATCAAGAAAGAGTGATGTTAAGTCTCTCTAGTTCCCTAAGGAAAAGAAAGTGCTTCAAGGAATTGGCAAAGCATGAGCCGAGAATAAAAGAAAATGGAGTGCTTAAGGAAAAGTGAACCCACTCAACCATAGTGTATCCAACCTTGGTCCAAAAGCCTTCATTATATCTAAAAAAGCCCTACGTGATTTCAAGCCGAGTGAGCTTACATTAGTGGCGATCTACATGAGGGTCAAGCCTATGTTACTTGCAGCCATACTTGACACATTCTCTTGAGAAAGATGAGTGAACCTTTCACAAATTTTTGGATTGAGTGCTAAAAATTCTTAAGTGAGCTAGGAAAATGGAGAATAAAGGAGGAGGAGTTTGGGATCCACAATGACATACATAAAAGATCGATCTTCCTTGATGAATAAAGTCAACTCTTGATGCTAAAGTGTCACATTAGAACTATATATGCATAAAAGTTTAACTTGTCACCATGTTGAAAATACATAAGTAGAGTGGGTAATTGATGGTCCCAATTGATGTGTGAATGGCTCACTTTTGATTGGCTAGAATGGACCTTAACTTGTGGAGGTAGGAATTATTTTATTTGCTTGAGGACAAGCAAAAACTTAAGTTTGGGGGAGTTGATAAGTGGGGATTTTGCCTACTTATTAGCGCCTTTTAGATTTTATTTTAGTCTAAAAGCGTTTAATAGTGTTCCCGAAACAGATGAAATGTACAAAATTGCAGGAATGTTGGAAGTTAGACTCCCGAGATGAAATCCAACTCAAAAAGGAGTAATCAAAACACAAAGCAACAAAAGGCACAATAGCTTGCAAAGTGCGGACTGCATAATTCCATCTGCGGCCGCAAATAATAAAGGAAGTCCCAATAGGGTTTCCTAGCGAACTGCGGACCACACAGGAATTGTGCGGCCGCAAATGAAGAACTGGAGATGAACTTCAGAGGGTGTGCAAATTTCCAACGTCCAAGTCCCTCAAGAATGTGGACCGGACAAGACTTGTGCGGCCACAGAAGTAAAAATGCATATCACAGAAATAATGCCTCGCGGCCGCAGTGGAGAATTACGCAGCCGCAGAATCCCAGCTCCTGCAAGATGAAGACTTTTCCGGACTGCATATGGAATTGTGCGACCACAGAACCTCTCGAGGGGCATTTTTGTCCGAAATTTCCAGCCTTGTATAAATAGACGAGTTTCACAAAATTGGGTTAATTTTTGACATCAGCAAGTCCTGTAGCTTCTGCGAGTCCTCGGCCGCACCTTCGGAATTCCCATCGCAAGTGCGGTTCTATCTTAGGACAGGTGCGTCCGCTTCTGCGGACCCAAATGCGCATCTGCCCTTCTGCTTCTGCAGCCAAGGAGCGCTTCTACGCACGTGCTCCTGCGGACCATGTCCGCTTCTGCGATCAACAGGTCTCATAGGCCCCTTCTGCGCTCATTCTTCCGTAGAAGCGACTCCGCTTCTGCGGCCTTCATGTCGCACCTGCGGCCACAGGCCACTTACTCCAGCCCCATATCTGTGACCAATGGCTCGCTTCTGCGAGCTCGCACTTGCGGTCAATCTTGCGCAAGTGGGATTGCACCAGAACTGGTGCCTTCAGCCATTCTCCCAAGTCCAAATTTGATCCGTTAACCATTCGGAATCCACCCGAGGTCCCCGCGACCTTGACAAAATATACCAAACAGTCCTAAAACATCATACAAACTTAGTTGAGCCTATAAATCACAACAAACAACGCTAAAACACGAATTGTGCATCGATTCAAGCCTAATGAACTTTAAAACTTCAAACTTCTACATCCGGTGCCAAAACCTATCAAATCAAGTCTGATTGACCTCAAATTTTGCACACAAGTCATAATTGACATTACGGACCTACTACGACTTCTGGAATCGGAATCCGACCCCGATATCAAAAAATCCACTTCCGGTCAAACTTCCCAAAAAATATCCAATTTTCCAAATTTCGCCAATAGACGCTAAAATGACCTACAGACCTCCAATTCAACATCCGGACACGCTCCTAAGACCTAAATTACCCTACGGAGCTATTGAAACCATTGAAACTCCATTCCACAATCGTCTTCATATAATTCACCCTACAGGCAATTCCTATGACTTAAACTTCCATTTCAGGGACTAGGTGTCCCATAACACTCCGAAACTAAAAACAAATCCTCTCAGCAAGTCACAAAACCCAAAAACAAAATAGAGGGAGAAATAAATAGGGGTTCTGGGCTAATACTCTCAAAATGACTGCCTGGGTCGTTATATCCTCCCCCTCTTAAAACAAACGTTCGTCCAAACGAGTATAGAGACATACCTAAAGTGGTGAAAAGATGAGGATAATGGATGCGCATAGCGTGCTTGGTCTCCCAAGTCGCCTCCTCGACCGAATGACCTCTCCACTGAACGTTCACTGCAGGGATGTTCTTTGACCTCAACTTTTGAACCTGCCTGTCCAAAATGGCCACTAGCTCCTCAACATAAGATAGATCCTTGTCCAACTGAACTGAGCTGAAGTCTAACACATGAGACGGATCATCGTGATATTTTTGGAGCATGAAAACATGGAATAATGGATGAACTGTAGAGAGACTAGGTGGTAGTGCAAGTATGTAAGCCACATCTCCAACCCTCTCAAAAATCTCAAAAGGCCCGATATACCTAGGGCTCAACTTGCCCTTCTTTCTCAAGACCCGCTCCCCAATCATGAATGCAACGTCGCGAACCTTCCGATCCGTATAACTCTTCGATCTGGATTGGGTTGTACGGTGTCGATCCTGAATCAATTTAACCTTTTCCAAAGCATCCTAAACCAAGTCTGTACCCAATAGCCTAGCCTCGCCCGACTCGAACCAACCCACTGGAGACCGGCACCGCCTACCATACAAAGCCTCATACGGTGCCAACTGAATGCTCGACTGATAACTATTATTGTAGGAAAACTCCGCAAGTGGAAAGAACTGATACCAAGCACCTTTAAAATCCATCACACACGCTCAAAGCATATCCTCCAATATCTGAATAGTGCGCTCGGACTGTCCTTCCGTCTGAGGGTAAAATGATGTACTCAACTCCACCCGAGTACCCAACTCACGTTGTACGGCTCTCCAAAATCGTGATGTAAACTGCGTACCCTGGTCAGAGATGATAGACACCGGTACACCATGAAGCCTGACAATCTCGCGAATGTAAACCTGAGCCAGTTGATCTGAAGAGTAAGTAGTAACCACAGGAATGAAATAAGCTGACTTGGTCAATCTATCCACAATCACCCAAACCGCATTGAACTTTCTCTGAGTCCATGGGAGCCCAACAACAAAATCCATAGTGACCCGCTCCCATTTGCACTCTGGGATCTCAAACTTTTGAAGCAATCCACCCGGTCGTTGATGCTCATACTTCACCTGTTGACAATTTAGGCACCGAGCTACATATTCCACTATGTCCTTCTTCATCCGCCTACACCAATAATGTTGCCTCAAGTCCTGATACATCTTCGCGGCACTCAGATGAATGGGGTACCGCGAGTTGTAAGCCTCCTGGCGAATCAACTAACGCAACCCATCTACATTGGGCACACATAGCCTGCCCTGCATCCATAATAAACTGTCATATCCAATGGTGACATCCTTGGCATCGTCGTGTTGAACCGTGTCCTTAAGGACAAGCAGATAGGGATCATCATACTGAAGCTCTCTGATATGATCATAAAGAGAAGACTGAGAAACCACACAAGCCAATACTCTGCTAGGCTCATAAATATCCAATCTGAAAAACTGGTTGGCCAAGTCCTGAACATCCAAGGCTAAAGGCCTCTTTACTACTGGTAGATATGCTAAACTGCCCAAACTCTCCGCCTTGCGACTCAAGGCATCGGCCACCACATTGGCCTTCCCGGGATGATAGAGGATGGTGATGTCATAATCCTTAAGCAGATCCAACTATCTTCATCGCCGCAAGTTAAGATCCTTCTATTTAAACAGGTGTTGTAGACTCCGGTGATCGGTGAAAACCTCACAAGGAACATCATACAAATAGTTCCGCCAGATCTTCAAGGCATGAACAATAGCTCTAACTCGAGGTCGTGGAAAGGATAGTTCTTCTCGTGCACCTTCAGCTGTCTAGAAGGATAGGCAATCACCCTACCGTCATGCATCAACACCGCGCCGAGGCCAATGCGCGACTCATCATAATACACCGTATAGGACCCTGATACAGTAGGCAACACTAACACTGGGATGTAGTCAAAGCGGTCTTGAGCTTTTGAAAGCTCTCCTCACATTTCTCGGTCCACCTGAATGAAGCACCCTTCTGGGTCAATCTGGTCATAGGTGCTGCAATAGACGATAAACCCTCTACAAATTGACGGTAATACCCCGCTAAGCCAAGAAAACTCCGGATCTCTGTAGCTGAGGATAGTCTGGGCCAACTCTGCACTGGTTCAATCTTCTTCGGGTCTACCTTGATCCCCTCGCTCGATATCACATGACCCAAAAATGCCACTGAATCTAGCCAGAACTCACACTTCAAAAATTTTGCGTACAACTATTTTTCTCTCAAGGTCTGAAGCACAGTCCTCAGGTGCTGCTCATGATCCTCCTGACTCAGGGAGTACACTAGAATGTCGTCAGTAAATACAATGATGAAGGAGTCAAGATAGGGTTGAAATACACAGTTCATCAAGTGCATGAATGTTGATGGGGCGTTGGTCAGCCCAAAAGACATCACAAGGAACTTGTAATGACCATACCGAGTCTTGAAAGTAGTCTTCTGGATATCTGGCTCCCGAATCTTCAACTGATGATAGCCTGAACGTAAGTTGATCTTAGAGAATCCTCTAGCACCCTGAAGCTGATCAAATAGGTCATCAATACGTGGCAATGGTACCTGTTCTTCACTGTAACCTTGTTCGACTGGCGATAATCAATACACATTCGCATAGAACCATCCTTCTTCTTTACAAACAAGACAGGAGCACCCCAAGGCGACATATTGGGCCGAATAAAGCCCTTATCGAGCAACTCTTGCAATTGTTCCTTTAATTCTTTCAACTCTGCTAGGCCATACGATAAGGTGGGATAGAAATGGGCTGAGTGACCGGTAAAAAATCAATGCTAAAGTCAATATCCCTATCGGGCGGCATGCCTAGAAGATTCGCCGGGAATACATCTAAATAGTCCCTCACTACCGGAATAGACTCGACGGTAGGAGTATGAATACTAACATCCCTCACATAGACCAGATATGAATCACACCCTTTCTTAACCATTTCTTGAGCCTTAAAAAATGAGACAACCCTGCTAGGAACATGATCTAAGGTACCTTTCCACTCTATTCACGTTAGGCCTAGCATAGCCAACGTCACCGTCTTGGCGTGACAATCATGGATAGCGTGATAGGGCGACAACCAGTCCATGCCCAAAATAACATCGAAATCCACCATACTGAGCAATAGTAAATTGGCTCTGGTCTCAAAATCACTAAGAATAATCAAACATGACTGATACACACGGTCAACAACAATAGAATCACCCACTGGTGTAGATATATAGACAGGTGAGCTCAGAGAATCACGGGATGCACCCAAATATGGAGCAAAATAAGATGAGACATAGGAATAAGTGGAGCCTGGATCAAATAAGACTGATGCATCTCTATGACAGACCGGAACAATACCTGTAATGACATAATCGGATACAAATGCCTATGTCCTACCAGGAAAGGCATAACATTTGTCCCAGCCTCCCTCACAAGGGCAACATCTACCTGTCCGACCTCCACCTCTAGCTGGATGTGCAGGTGGTGTGGTAGCTATTGCTCTAACCATAGCTTGAGGACCCGGTAGAGCACGTGGTACCTGAGAAACCTGTGGAGGTGCAACCCTCCTGAGTCTGGGGCAATCCCTCACCACTTGACGAGTGTCACCACACTCAAAATAAGCTCTCAGAGGACGTGGCTATTGCGACTGGCTCGGGCCTGATCGACTGGACTAACCACTAAAAGCACCTCGTACATGAGGTATGCTAGACACTAGCGGTGCATAATAGGGATCCTAGGGCCTAGGAGTGGCCGAAGCACCGCTGGCAACTCAAAGTGCTGAATGAACAGGGCGACCCATATAACCCCTGTCCTGACAAGCTGCCGCTGGGGCACGAGTACCACTATAAGTGCCAGACTCTCGATACCTCTTGGACTCTCTCTGCTCTCTATCCCGAGTCAGCATACCCTCTAACCTCCTAGCAATCCCTACTACCTGCTGGTACGCAATAACCGTCTCCAACTCTCGGGACATACTAAATTTGATACTAGGGTTGATCCCCTCAATAAATAGATGAACCCGCTCTCGAACAGTAGCAATCAAGGCTGATACATGCCTAGCCAAATCACTGAATCAGACCGCATACTCTGACACGGTCATAGAACCCTGGCGTAACTGCTCAAACTCTGTACGCCATACATCTTTGAGACTCTGAGGGACATACTCCCTCAAGAACATATATGAGAACTGAATCTAAGTGAATGAAGCTGTCTCGGTCGGACTACCCAACTCATATGCTCGCCACCACTGATACGACGTTCCTCTAAGCTGGAACACAGTGAAAGAAACACCACTAGTCTCCGTAACACCCATAGTATGGAGGATAATGTGGTACTCCTCAAGAAAACCCTGGGCATCCTCTGACGCCAAGCAACTAAAAAAAGGAGGGTGGTACTTCTTGTACCTCTCGAGCCTAAGCTGCTCTGCCTCAGAAATTGTTACCCTAACTTTCGGCTGAACTGGAGCTACTGGCTGCATCGGTATGATCTCTGGAACCTGGTCAACTTGAACTAGCTGCTCTGGGGTACCGGCGGTGGGAGTTTGTGCTCCTCCCCCAACTTGAGATGTGGCAAGAGCAAGTGATATCAATCCTGCATGAGCCAAGGTGCTGAACATGCTCAGAAACTGGGCTAGCGACTCCTAGAGAGCTGGTGCGGTAACAGGCATCTCAGGTTCCTGTCCTCCAACTGGAGCTACTGGTGGCTCCTCTGTAGCAGCTCATGTGGGTGCTCTGGCTGCACCAAGTAGACATCCTCGGCCTCTACCCCGGACCCGGCCTCTTGCGGCTCTAGCAGGGGGCGCGGGTGTCTGGTCATCTGATCCAGATGTACGTGTCCTCACCATATGTGAGAGAATAGAAAGACAAAAATTTAGAATTCGAAGTCAAAATCTTGCACGATAAGGAATCAAGAAGTGAAGTTTTTCCTAACAGTTCCATAGCCTCCCGAAGATAAGTACAGACTTCTCCGTATCGATCCGCGAGACTCTACTAAACCTGCTTGTGAGTCATAACACCTATGAACTTGGAGCTCTGATACCAACTTGTCACGACCCCAATTTCCCTCTGTAGGGTGTCGTGATGGCACCTAGTCTCTAAGACTAGGTAAGCCTAACAATTTGTGGAATAACTGAATATAAAACTGAACTCAAATCTCAACACATGACATATAAATAGAAACTGTAGTTCGAATAATTACAACTCCCTAAACCCGATAGAATTAAGTCACAAGCTTCTACGAGAAAATATTAAGTGTCTCTATACATCTGAGTCTAACGAGAATAAGGAAAAACAACATAATAAGGATAGAGGGGGACTCCGAGGTTTGCGGACGCTGGCAGATATACCTTGAAGTCTCCACATACAATCCAACTCATTGGTATCTGGTCTGGTAGGAAGGACCTAGATCTTTACAAAAAGATGTGCATAAGTGTAGTATGATCAGTAGGCCACAATGGTACCCAGTAAGTGCCAAGCCTAACCTCGGTAGAGTAGTGACGAGGTCAGGTCAGGGCCCTACTGGAATAAAAGAAAATGAGGGAGAAAAATGTAATAATACAATGAAGTGACTGAGAAATGATCAACGAGAAAGTACAGAAAGGTAACAGCACAGCAAATAGAGGAAAACAATAGGGGCTCTCCCGAGGAATTGCCTCATAGCCCCAAATGTAAATGCATAACAGGGGGATCTCCCGAGGTACCGCCTCGTAGTCCCAAAGGTAAATATGTAACAGGGGGATCTTCCGAGGTACCGTCTCGTAGTCCCAAAAGTAAATATGCACGACAGGGAGATCTCTCGAGGTACCGCCTCGTAGTCCCAAAAGTATATATGTAACAGGGGGATCTCCCGAGGTACCACCTCGTAGTCCCAAAATAAATATGCAACTCATAAATTATGGAACAACGAATTTATAGTAAGGAATCCTATAGTTAAAGACCGAATTCAATAATCAAGGAAACAGGAAATTCCATTGAGCATGTTGCACGAATTTCAAGTAAAGGTTAAGACACGTAGACATGCGATACTAGGCTAACATGACAGCTACACATGCTAAGGAAACTCAGTTAAGGAATTTAAAAGAAATCTACTTGGCGAGAACCGGAATTTCCATAATTTTTCCGTGTACGCACTCATCACCTCGCGTACACGGCGCTCACATATCATAAATTGTTACAACAGTACCAAATCCTAAGGGGATTTCCCCCCACACAAGGTTAGACAAGTCACTTACCTCAAATCTCGCTCAATCAATCGATAAGAATGCCTTTCCCTTGACTTTCCGACTCCGATCGGCTTGAATCTAGCCAAAACAATTACATACTATAAATATAACTACAAGAAACTAATTTAAATAATGAAACTACGACTTTAGCAAAGAATTAAAAAAAACTCGGCCCAAAAAGTCCACCCAGGCCCACGTCTCAGAATCGGGTAAAAGTCATAAAATACGAACATTCATTCGATAACGAGTTCACTCATACCAAAATTACTCAAATCCGATACAAAATTCTCGATCAAAACCTCAAAATTCAGCCTAAGAACTTTCACCATTTTCTCCCGAATTTCTCAACCCAAATCCTTAATTAAATGAAGAAGTTAATGATAGATTAGTGGATATTAATCAAAAATGAGTGTAGAATCCTTAACCAAATGTTTCCTCTGAAAAACCCTCGAACTTTCGCCTCATTCCGAGCTCTATAACTCAAATTATGAAGCAAATGGCAAACCCTTGATTTAATATAATCTGCCCAGCGATTTCGCTTCTGTGAGTCCTCAGCCGCATCTGCGGCTCCGCACCTGTGGAATTCCCATCGCAGGTGTGTTCTAACTTAGGCCAGGCACGTTCGCTTCTGCAGACCCAAATGCGCATCTACACTTCCACTTCTGCGGCCAAGGAGCGCTTCTGCGCACGCGCTCCTGTGGACCATGTCCGCTTCTGCAATCAACAGGCCTCCTAGGCCTTTCCGCTTCTGCGCTCATTGTTCCGCAGAAGCGACTCCGCTTATGCGGCCTTCATGTCGCACCTGCGGCCACATGCCACTTCCTCCAGCCCCACATCTGCGTCCAATGGCTCGCTTCTGCGAGCTCGCACCTGTGGTCAATCTTATGCAGGTGCGATTACACCAGAACTAGTGCCTTTAGCCATTCTCACAAGTCCAAATTTGATCCGTTAACCATCCGGAATCCACCCGAGGCCCCCGGGACCTCGACCAAATATACCAACCAGTCCTAAAATAGCATACGAACTTAGTCAAGCCTATAAATCACATCAAACAACACTAAAAACACGAATTGCGTATCGATTCAAGCCTAATAAACTTTAAAATTTCAAACTTCTACATCCTGTGCCGAAACCTATCAAATCAAGTCTGATTGACCTCAAATTTTGCACACAAGACATAATTGATATTACAGACCTACTCTGACTTCCGGAATCGAAATCCGACCCCGATATCAAAAAGTCCACTTCCGGTCAAACTTCCCAAAAATCATCCAATTTTCTAACTTTTGCCAATAGACGCTAAAATGACCTACAGACCTCCAATTCAACATCCGAATACACTCCTAAGACCAAAATCACCCTATGGAGCTATTGGAACCGTCGAAAATCCATTCCGGAATCGTCTTCACACAATTTAGCCTACGGTCAATTCCTACGACTTAAATTTTTATTTTAGGGACTAGGTGTCCCATAACACTCCGAAACCAAAAACAAATCCTCCCGGCAAGTCACAAAACCCAAAAACAAAATAGAGAGAGTAATAAATAGAGGTTCGGGGCTAATACTCTCAAAATGACCGGCTGGATCGTTACAAAACAATCCCAGAATATAGTTTTGATGATTCCAATAGCTCTGTATGGTGATTTTGAACGTAGGAGTGTGTCTAGAAAATTATTTGGAAGTCCGTAGTTAAATTAGGCTTGAAATGGTGAAAATAAAAAATTTAAGTTTGAAAGTTTGACCGGGGAGTTGACCTTTTGATATCGAGGTCGGAATCCAGTTCTGAAAATTTTCATAGGTTCGTTATGTTATTTACGACTTGTGTGAAAAATTTGAAGTCAATCGGACTTGATTTGATAGGTTTCGGCATCGAATGTAGAAGTTGGAATTTCTTAGTTTTATTAAGCTTGAATTGGGGTTTGATTCATTTCTTTAGCGTTGTTTGATGTGATTTGAGGCCTCGACTAAGTTCGTATGATGTTTTAGGACTTGTTGGTATAATTGGTTGAGGTCCCGGAGGCCTCGGGTGAGTTTCGAATGGTTAACGGATCAAAATTTTGACTTAGAGGAAATCTGAAAATTTTGCCTTCTAGTGCAATCACACCAACGGACATTTTCTTGCAGGTGCGAGCTCGCAGAAGCGAGCTTGGCATCGCAGAAACGTGAGGCCCACAGAAGTGGACGAAACCTCGCAGAAGCGAGTCCGCAAAAGTGGACTGCTGTCCGCAGAAGCGCCCTAAGCCGCAAAAGCGTCAAAGCCCTCGCATCTGCGTGACCGCAGATGCGGCCAAGTGAGCCGCAAATGCGAAAAGCCCTGGACAGAATAAAATCAGAAGGGTTGCGGGATTATGTCATTTTGGACCTTTCAAACACGGGTTGAGTCAGTTTTTGAGAGAGAATTCACAGGAAATCTTGAGGTAAGTCACTGATGATCATTGTTAGTCAATAATATTGAATTATCATTGAGTATTTCGACTAGATTACGTGTTTTTGAGGTGAAATTCGAGGATTTTGGCCTAGGGATTTGAAAATAAGATTTGAGGGTTTTAAGGTCGAGTTGATGTCGAAATTTGGTAAAATTGGTATGGTTGGACTCGTGGTTGAATGTGCATTCTTTGTAACTTTTGTTGAGTTACGATACGTAGGGTCCACTGTTGATTTTTGAGTTTTATTTTGGATTTTAATTGGGAAATTTAGTATCTTCATATGAAATTGATTCCTATAATTTGTGTTGACTGTATCGAATTAATTGTGACTAGATACGAGGCATTCGGAGTCCGATTCGCGAGGCAAAGGCATATTGGAATAAAGAACTTGCACGATTTGAGGTAAGTAATACTTCTAAACTTGGTTTTGAGGGTATGAATCCCTGAATTTCGTGTTATATGAATTGTTTGGAGGTGACGCACATGCTAGGTGATGGACGTGTGGGCGTGCACCATAAAAATTGTGACTTAATTGATTCCGTGGAGTTGCATAATTAAATAATCATGTCATTATCCACATATCCTCCACGTGTTAGAGGAAATTGAGCTGAGACTCATGTTAAAGATCATGTTTAGGCTACGTGCCGATATTTTTGGGACACAAAAAGGTCTTATCGCTATTGAATCACTTGTTTAAATTTACAAATTTTGTACTCAGTTACATCTATCATTTGCATATCATATCCCAGTCTCTGTTGTCATTCATTGATACATCATATCATCATGTCGGGTTGATTTTTATGTTATTGAGAGCCCGGGAGACTGGAGATTTTGAGTAATATTTATGGGATTGAGCTGCATGCCGCAACATATTTTTTTTATTTATGCCTGGATCTGGATATTATAGCGCTTGGGATAAAGGAGCCCCTCCGGAGTCTGCACCCCCACAGTGAGCGCGATTGATTTTATATTGAAGGATGGATCTTCCCCAGGCATGAATCTTGCCCGAAGCATTTATATTGAGGGATGGATCTTCCCTAGACATGGATCTTGTCCGAATCATTTATATTTGGGGATGGATCTTTCCCTGGCTGGATTGGCCTCATACAGTACTGAGTGACTGATTGTTAGTTGATGTATATATATATGGGATGGATCTTCCCTGGGCTGGATTGGCCGTATACAGTACTGAGTGATTGAGTAACTTGAGATTTTCCGTACACGAGGTTTCCACTGAGGTGCATCACATACAGCATGTACACTGGCATGTAGATATAGAGATGCCATATTCCTCATACCATTCAGAATCGATCTATTTTACTTGTACTGAGTTTAACTATTGAACATGAAAGCATGCCTACATTTCTGAAATGTTATTTCTATACCGGACTATACCTGTTGAGCTCGTCACTACTTTCAGCCCAAAGGTTAGTCTTGTTGCTTATTGAGTACATGGAGTCGGTTGTACTCATACTACACTCTGCACTTCGTGTGCAAATTCAGGTACTTCCGGCTACGGCGGTTGCTAGGTTTCGGAGTTTCATCTGTTGGAGACTATTGAGGTAGCTGCTTGGCGTCCGCAGACCTCGACTCTCTTTCCTTTCAATTATTTGTACTGTTCTACATTTCCAGACAGTGTTTGTATCAGTCCGACTATATTCATTTAGATGCTCATGTACTCAGTAACACCGAATTTTGGGAGTGTATTTATATCAGTATTTGCGAGATTCTCTATTGAATTTAAATAATAGGTTTTTCGAAATTAAGGAAATTTGTGGTTTATTGAGGTTGTCGGCTTACCTAGTATTAAGATATGCGTCATCACAACGGGTGTGATTTTGGGTCGTGACAAGAATGCAATGGCGAAAACTGTTTGATTTCAGAGAATAATCAAAAACCGGCGAAGAAGGAGAGAGAGACAGAGACAAGAGACAATATGAAGTATACTTAGAGAGAAAGTAGTCTTTTATTAAAGGACAAAATCGTCTTTTAAAAATATTTTTAACAAAAAAACGGATACAAATATAAACGAACAAATAAAACGGATAAAAGTTAAAAAGGGGCGACCAAATAAGGCGCCCATGCAATTTTTACCACTATAGCCGGTTAGATGGTAAGGCCACTAAAGGTCTTACGCCTCAAAATTTCGAAGGCCTCAAAACTTACTAAGTATCATTATATATAACAATGTATATTTATAAATTGACTCATCTTACTCAATCATGATTAATTATATTTTTTTCACCTAATAAAATCACTTAATTATGGAAAATTGAAACATCTCAATATAAACATCCGGTACTGAACTGCATATTGCTCTTCTCCAATTTGAATTCTACCTTTTTTCTTTTTTGGCATTACGTTGATCTAGACAATTCTGATACTAAATATGGTTAAATACCATAATATTGCTCATAAAATAATATTTACAGTTTCTATAATGTTGATCCAATAAAAATAAAAATTTTAAGTTAAAATTGATAAATATTATTTATGATTAATAATGTCTCAACAAAGATTTATTAAATGATAAAATATATTGTTCATTGAAAAACCCTTAGAATAATTAATAATTTTGTATTTCAAAAATCAAATATTAAATTTAAGTAAAAATATAGATGAATTTTGTTTTTTAAAAAAAGAGAGTAAAGCCTATTGTTAAAACTTAACTTTAGGCCAAATATTTTGCCGAGACGGCTCGGTCCTTCACCACCATCACTTCCAATTCAATATAGCCACATGCAATGAAGGGTGATCAGTTATTAGAAAGTCGAAGTAGTAACTTTATCCCAATTTTCAAATAGATGAGATGGTCGAGTGGTCTCATTTGGAAATGAAATTGCACGTGTTTATGGATTGAACAAGATTCAAACTGGAAAAATGGTTGAATTTGCCATCGTTAATGAAAATGTTCAAGTAAAATAGACATCAAATGTGAATTGGTATTGAGATGGAGTCCTTACATAGGTACTTCTATTATCATATGAAGCAGAATCAGAACCTGGAGTTGCTGGCAAGCTACCCTAGTGTAACGACCCGATCGGTTATTTTACTTTTTAGATCCCCATTCCCTTAAATAAGACTCCTTGTATGTGCTTCTACTATTTTATGACATGCGGGGATGGTTAGTTCGGATTTAAAAAGGTTTGGGTTGAAATCGGAACACTTAGTTCCTTAATATTGGCTTAAAAGGGGTAAGTTTGACTTGAGTCAACATTTTGAGTAAACGACCTCGGAACTGGGATTTGATGGTCCCAATAGGTTCGTATGATGATTTTGGACTTGGGCGTATGTTCGGATCGTATTTCGGATCACCCGGGAGCATTTCGGCACACAAAGTTGGTGCATTAAAGGTTTTAAAGTTCTTTAAATTTGGTTTGAAGTAGATTTTGATGTTATCGAGGTTCGTTTGGGATTCTGAGCCTCGAAATAGTTCCATATGGTGAATTGTGAGTTGCACGCAAAATTTGGTGTCATTCCGAGTAGTCTACGTATGATTCAACACGTTCGGAGCAAGTTGAAAATTTGAAGTTCATAATTTGATTCAATTTGGTTTTGGGGTGCGATTCTTATTTTCGATATTATTTTACGCGTTTCAAGAGTTCGAGTAGGTCCGTATTATATTTATGGACTTGTTGGTGCAGTTGGACCAGATTCCGGGGAGCTCGGGTGAGTTTCGGATCGCCCGGAGCTAAATCCAAAACTATCGGTGTGTTGGTTCTGGTTTCCTTCTTTGCGACCGCGGAAGAACCCTCATGTTCACGATGAAGGATTTGGGGACTGGGAGCTTTTGCTCTTCGCGTTCGCGAAAATAGGGCCACGTTCGCGAAGGCTTGGAACCATTGGCCATCGCGTTCGCGTTTGGTTGATCGTGTTTGCGTAGAAGCCTGGGCCTGGGCAACCCAGTTGCCTTACGCATTCGCGAGTTGGGCCTCGTGTTTGCGAGGAGTAGCTGACTCAGTGCACAGTGTTCGCGTGTGCCCTCTCGCATTCGCGTAGTATCTTTTCCCTGGGTCCTTCAGTTTAGCCTTCGCGATCGCGTGAGCTTGGCCGTGATCGCGATTAAGGACCACTGGAAAAAACGTTTTTAAAATGAGACTTAGGCCATTTGGGTTCATTTATTTCACTTCTTGGGCAATTTTGGAGCTTCTTAGAGAGGGATTTCCACCTAGCTATTGAAGGCAAGTAATTCCTACCCAATGTAAATACATAAATTATGGGTAGATTTTAACATGTAAAATGGTGAAAATTATGGGTTTAGTTGAAAAATCTAGATTTTGATAAAAATGGGATTTAACCACGAAAATAATTATGGAATTGGGTGAAAATTATATATTTGAGTTCCTGAGATTATGGGTAACAATTATCTTCAAAAATTTCTGGAATCCGGGCATGTGGGCTCGGGGGGTGAGTTTTAGAAATCTTCCAATTTGGGTTGGGTAATCACTCTAATAGTTAAATTATGAACTTTTGAGTATATATTGACTTATTTATAAAATATTTGGCTAGTTTCGATTTTTTTGGCACCAAGTTGAGGATTTAAAGCGTATTTGTGGACGAGAAGTGAGCTTGAGAACGAGGTAAGTCTCTTGCCTAACCTTGTAAGAGGGAACTCATCCCCTTATGTGTATTTTATTGTGTGTTATTCGTGTAGGGATCTACGTATGCACTAGGTGACGAGAGTCCGTGCGTAACTATATTTTATGAGATGTCCGGATAGTCTTAGATTTACATCATGCTTTAATTGTACGGTCATATTTGTTTTGCATATTAATTTTCTTAAATAGAGCTGAGACTAGAGATTTTAAAGTTGAAAACTTCCAATTTAGGTTTCTTATTTTGGGGAAGAATTGATGAATACTTAATATCTCTGAGAAATCCATGTCCTCTCGCGTCGCAAGTACTTCCGCGAGAGGGGTAAACTTCTCTATTCTCATGGGAGCGGGTCGTTCGCCTCGGTAGTATAATAGATGCATATATGGTTCATGTCATTCGACCATCGGTAGTGCACATGGTATAATTTTGGATCGGGTCGTACGACCCCAGTATAAATCATGCGTGATAATACTTGGAGCCTAATTATACTTGATATTATTTTATGGCTTGAGAGGTTAAAATTTATTTAATGACGGAAATTGATTTGAAGTTAGTAGGTGTTGGTTAGAGATGTTGGAACTTTTAATTAAAGAATCATTTATTCACCGATTATTATTGTGTTATTATTATTATTATTATTTACATAACCCATGCTTATTTATAATTTCTATATTTTATTTGTTGGCCCATAGTAAGTGTCGATGTCGACCTTTCGTCACTAATTCTTCGAGGTTAGACTAGATACTTATTGGGTACATGTTTATGTACCCACGCTACACTTCTGCACTAACCGTACAGGATCTGAGACGGGTGCATCTGACAGTCATCCCGGCGCGCACCCCTGATACCCCGAGACTTAGTGGTGAGTTGCTTTCCGAATCCGTTCTGCAGCACCCAGAGTCTCTCTTTTGTATTTACTTTCTGTCTACTCTATTTCAGACAGTAGTTTAGAGTTTTGTATATCCTACTAATAGCTCATACACTTGTAATACCAGGTCTTGAAAAATATGCTAGTAGACATTTGATGGCTTTTGAGTAATTATTTCACCACACTTGTTCTTATATTTATTTATGCTTTATTTTATTAAATCTTTCACCTCTTACTTACTTAATAAATAAAAATCAACTATTTCGAAATTGTTAAAAAGAATAAATACATGGCTAGTTCACCCTTCGCTTGCCTAGCGACGACGTTGGGCGTTATCACGACCTATAGGAGAAATTAGGGTGTGACACCTTGCCTACCTCATCTATAGGCATTTCTATCCGCCCGCGCGCAAGATCAAATCGACTACTCTACTATCATCATTCGGAAGGTTTTTTATTCAAAATGATGAAGAATAAATAGCTTATTCCCTTATGAACCTAATGCATACAAGTTTTTCTGTTTGTTGGAAAACTTATACATAATACATAACCAAAGGAATGCTTATAGTGTATTCATTACCTCATAAAACGATCTTTTCCGGTAAAAAAAATGATCTTTTCAATACCTTCAAAGAAAAATTATATTGTATATAAAAAATTATATTACATACGTAAATCAAAAATTACTTTATATATATATATATATATATATATTAAATCCTAAACCCTTAATGAAATTCTTGTTTTTGCCATTGTACTCTTCCATCACCGTACCCACCGTTGGTACAACCACCTCCTCTTAGTCAGTAAAATATTTTGAGTCGGCTTCAGTTTTCAATGATCATCCATTTTAGAACCCTTTTCTTATTCCATATCCATAGCTTTACAAAAAGCTTTAAAAAATGGAAAAGTTCAAGAGACTTTGGTCGGAGAGTTTTTTCTGAGAAGCCTCCATTTCTCCAGTAAGTCCACTTGAGATTCAATTCAAACAGTTCAGATATAACTCATCCCACACATTATCTCATCCCACAAATATTCAGTTGCAATTAATAACACCATGATAATTCAGTCCTCAACTCCAGCCATGATATACAGCTCCATGTACTATTTGAAGTTGCAATTTCTATACACGCGACCCAAACGAATAATAAGTTGAATTTCTAAAAATCCAAAAAAAAACATTAAAAGGGAATTAATCTTTACGTACTATTGAAGAAAAGAATAAAGGAGTTTTATTTCTTGTCTCTTTCTCTAAGGGCTTTTCTCTTTTGAAAAGCAGTGGAGTAGTTCGAGGAGGTGAGCAAGAAGATTGGAATAGAGAAATTTTGGAGAAAAAAATTGAGAAAGGTATATTTTAGCTATTCTTAAAAATAATAGTCGATAAAATATATATATATATATATATATATATATATATATATATATATATGCGTGTGTGTTGTATACATATAATATACATACTTTATATATTGTTTGGAATGTAATTAATTTTAATTGACCGATTAATTCTATATTTTATGCTGAAAAATTTAAAGTGTTTTAAGTTCTTACGTTTTTGCTAACACGGAGCACGTATACTTCACCACTCGATTTATAAGACTACTTTTGGAATCGACAAGAGGGCATCAGTTCGATTCCAAAAAAGGATAAGGAGACGACCGCCAAAATTGGATTGTGTAGATAATATTTTTCCGTTATAGATATACATTTTTTTACCCAGAAAAAACAAAATACATTTCATAACATGAAAAGTTGGTAGAATTGTCAATAAATATTTAAAAACCGATTGAACCATACCGTATCGAATCGATTTTTAGGTTTCTTTTAATAAAATCGTAGGTTTTTATATAAATCTATAATTCTACCGATAATTAGGGTAAGTTTTTTATTTTATAAAAATAAACCGAAAAAAATATCAAACCGTACCGAATAAATTTACATGTAAAAAATATATTTATATAATAAAGCATTAAATTTTTCCTTGGGTGTTGATATTATGAAAACACTTACAAGCCAACAAGTAATTAAACTAAAAATCCTAATTCCAAAATCTATTATGCTACTCATATTGAAACTAAATTTTCAGCACATTCACTAGCAAGACATAAGGTATTGTAGCGATTGATTGTAGCGATTAGCGATTGATAAGCAAACTACAATGTATTGAATATTTTTCCTTTCGTATGATTTAAATTTATCTTTTTGAATATAGAATAGTTAATATATTTTCACTCATGTGATTTATATTTTCTTTGTATTTGCTTAGTTTCTTTTACACTGTTGTAGAATAGTTAATGTATCTATATTCTGGTCATATTTCATATTTTCGTAATTCATCACCCTTTAAACTGTAAAAATATCTTAATGTTTTGCTAAAGTCTTATAAATGTACATATGTTATTGCATTCTACTTCTCCTAATGACTTTTACATAATTGGGACGAATCGAAAAGTGTAATTTTGGTTATACATAATAGAATAACCAAAAAATTGGTATGGTATAATTTTTATAAAATAACCGGCGGAACCGAACCATTGACACCCCTAGAAGTTGGTATCAACTAGGATGAATATGCCACAAAAATAAGCCAATAAAGCTTTTGGGAAGAATACTTACTTTTCTGATAAATCTTTTGCCTTTCAAACATAGATGAGGCACTTGTTTTGTGCTCGGGTGGCATTGGTGTGACAACCTACCCATATAATTAGTAGAAAAAAGTCATAGTTATAAATATTGACACCAAATAATCAATAAATGTATATCACAACAATAATGTGTATATCATAACTTTTTTTCTTCTTTGCGTATATAAACATATATATTAAAATTTTATTTTCCTTTTTGATATATCCAAAATATGAAATTATATTATAGTTATTGAAAATTTATCGTTGCCTCTATATCAGTGTATATCACGATAAAATAATTATATTGTTTTATATATCACAGTATAACACATCGATTATGTGTATATCAAAATGTATATCCTAAGTTTATTTTTCTTCATTAGGTATATCGAAATGTATATCAAATTTTCTTTCTCTGTATATCAAAATTTTATTTACTCCCATAATTATATTTATTAATTTTATTTTAGAACTTGCTCTATACCTATTATAGCAATAATTTATTTTCCTTCTTTGATCAATAACAAAATTAAAGTAAGTTTATTCAGAATGAATTTTGCCCTTTTAAAATCAGTTGGACGATTTGATTCCGATCTAACATTATATTGCCAAACCTAACAATGTATATCACGATATACATAGATGTACACCACCTCAAATACATATATTATCTTTTTTACAATAAAAAAAGAATAGAGAAGAAAAAGAAAATCGAAATCGCCAAAGAGCTTACGAAAACAAATCGAACTCTACGATTGCTAATTGCCGTTGCCGTCATTGTCATAGCAATCTGCCAAAAAAATCAAAATTTGTCATTGCTAACTGCCTTTGCCATTATCATCATAGCCACTTTTAGGGCTTTCTCTTATTTATATAGATGGGAATATGACGGGGAGAGAGGGAGAGAGAGACGGAGAATAAATAGAAAAATGTGTTGAATCAATACAACTTCCTAAACATTATCAAAGAACACATGCCCTTCCAAATCTATATTGAAGAGAAAAAATTGCTAGATTGAAGAAGAAAAAAAAAATATTGAAGAAGAAAATTGGAGAAGAAATACGGGGAGAGTGAAGAAAAAATATGTGGAGGGAGAATAAATAAGAAATTAAGATTATTTATGATTTGACTATATAATGCCAATATTTTTAGGTTATCTTTGTCAAACCTAATATAAGGCTAAAATATTGTCAATTCTCTTTATGTATTGTCTAGCATGTCATTATCTCCGCATACAATTGGTAGCAACAAGCCTACAAGGCCCAATAAGCTCTTCAACTCCGACCTGCCGGGCAAGTGTTGCTCCGAACTCCGAGATTTATCACTGTAGAGATTCCGGCCGCCGGAAATTCATAGTTATAACCCTAATTTCACTCCACCAGTCCATGCTTCACTGGAAAGTTCTTCAATTTCGCTTTGATTGTGAGAAACGATTGATTTTTGCAGTAGGTAAGCTATTGCCTTATTCTATGGCTCGGATTAGTAAAGATCTCACTTTTGATAATTGAACATGATTTTCATTTCCAGATTGGTACCTCTTCTGGAATAAGAACATTACCTGTTCAAAATGCTGCACGTTAATCTATATGTGCACATCGCTTCTCGAAGAGCAACCAAACAGATCGCTTGCACGAAAAAGCAAAAGAAGAAGAGATCCTTTCTTTCAATTGTCGAATGGCAAAAACAGAGTATACATAAAAATGAAATCCTAAGTTCTTAACTTTGGATAAAATCCATAAAGGGTAATCCAGATGAAACCAGCGATCATAAAGAGGATGTTGTACGAGCTCTTTTCTTATTAAGTAACAACTCTTTAAGAAAATAATTGGAGCCTATTGTTTAAGTTCCCTTAATCGCACAGTCTCCACTTTTTAGTTTGCTTCCAAAATTACAACCATGATATTGTTGAAAATGCTAGTAATATCTTATAATCTCAATTACCTTCAAAGTTTTTTTTTTTTTTTGGTCTCAATTTAAATACACAAGGCTACACTCATTTTGAATGTACTGACCCTAAATTCTAGATTACTTGTGATGGTGAATTTACAAATGGGCTTGGAGAAATACTGCTGCGAAGTTGATCAAAATGGAAGATTTTATTGGCAAGGTTGGCAGTGGGATAGGGTTGTTTTAGCCTTACTTTCCTGGTAATAACTAAATGAGTGATTTACTATTGAGCAATCACTATCTCTTTAACATCTTGCAACTGCAATTGAATGGAAGACCTTAAGTTTTTGAGAAGACTACTACTTTGCCTTGCCGCAGACCAGAGAATAAATTCAGAAATTTTATAACTTGTCCCTGTATATCATTTAATGCCTTCTTCGTTTAGAGGTCAAGCTATGACTAATCAAGGTTGTGAAAAATATTGGTTGTTTTCGATTATCTAGGGCTGGACTCTGAAGTCACAAATCTGGTAGTTGGCTTCATTGATTACCTTCGTTTTCTCCCTAGGATTTATAAAGTTTAATCATTTTCCTTGTGTTTCTTTCTACCTTCTTATGACGGCTTTCCTTTTTCTTCTTCTTTTTTTCTTCCAATTATTTTCTCCATTTCATTTTAAGTGGTACTGTTTAACTAGGCATCAAATTTAAGAAAGAGCTGAAATATATCGTAATATTTGTAGGGTTATAAAAACTGTTATTAAAAAGTTGAGTAAATTACTTATAAATTTAGAAATGAGTTGTTCTCTTTTGAAAGATTAAAAAGAAAATAAATGAAATGGGGAAGTATGTAGTTTTTCCCGCTATCCCCCTGGAAAGTTACTGATCTTCTCGAAATCATTTCTCAAGCTTTACTTTGTATTATAGGTATCTCATTTTCTCTCAACAGTGAAATAGTATCACCTATAATAACGTAACTAGAGAATTCCATTCGACTCTTTTTTGCTCTACACACGCACACACACATCTTAGTTAAAAGAGGCTTTTTATATCATTCAAAAGTGGAATAAGGAATTATATCTAACCTTAAAAGGTTAGGAAGTTTAACTACTAAGTTTTACTCTTTAGAATTGGAAATTAATTAAGAATAAATTGGATTTTGATTAACGCTTCTCGATCACGGACAGGAACATGAAAAATGGGGTGACAAATTGAACAAATTTTCAAGCAAGAGAATTGGTTAAACCATTAAGTGCTGCTAAAAAGTGGTCAAATTTGATAGATGTTTCCCATTTCTGAGTGAAGGACTCTTTCCATGAATTATGAATTAAAGATATGATGGCTATAGAAGAAAAAAGAGCACCGAGTGATTTCTGGTTTGGTTCTTTTAATAATTGCATTTTAGTGGGGAACCTACTCATTTTTGGAACAGTCATTACCACTATCATGAAATCGATACAAAGTGCGTGAACTTCCAACTTTTAATGTATGGTTTCCAATGCTTTTCCCTTTGACTTTGCTAAAATATTTAGCTCATCAATACTTACAAGATTTATTGTCACTATAGATGATGTAAGAATTAATAAATTGAAGAGTATCTGAAATACTAGTACTTCATTAATAATTGGTTAAAATGTTACTAACAACATTATGGACCTATGTAAAAAATCGATATATGAAGATGGTTTGGTATAACATAAGTTATTTTTCAAAAAAATAGTTTTTTTTAGGAGAAAGTCATTTTTCTATACTTGGTTATGGACGGTTGCTAGAAAACGGGAAAAAAAGACTTCCCTCTTGTATAGAAGTTATTTTCTTTACAATTATTCTAACTTCTAACTTCCTATCTTGCTCAAATAACACTTACACATTATTGTTAATCTTACACAAAGTTCCATAAACATACTCTTAAATTTGCATGGTCAACACCATGATAGTGAGTTCGAGTCACTAAAGGAGCAGCAATAGCTCCAACAAATATCAAAGAATATTTTTCATTTACCAACAAAATATCAAAAAATAATTTCAAGAAAATAATTTATTACAAAAAATGCTTTGTTGAAAATGACTTTCATCATACAAAGACACTCTAGAATTCTGCATCCATTAGTTATATCAGGTTTATCGAAAGCAAGACAGTTCGGCCATAGATTATAATAAATTTCATATTTGTCTTGGTTGGTAGTGGAGAATTTTGTAGCCTACAAATAGTGGAACATCTATTGATATGGCTCCTAAGATGTTACAATATTTTTGCTCTTTATTAGTAGGCAATTTTGTGGGGTATGACTGGAACTCTAATTATAGTCATGGATATGCATGCTAAAAGATATGGGATGAAATTCATTACCTAGATATCTACTAGTGGTTTTTAAGTGGGTAGATGCATCTCAATCAGCGGCGGACGCACATAGTGGCAAGCGAGTTTAACTGAACCCGTTTCATTAAAAAATAATATTGTGTATATGTATAAATTAGGATTAAAGCTGCGTAAATTTTATATAAATATTTTATTTGAACCCACTTGACAACTACTATTTTACGACTAAAGTTATGTACTTCTAAGATTGAACCCGTTTACACAAAATTCTGGGTCCGCTACTGATCTCAATTAGAATGAACTTTTTTGCTTACAACATCAAAAAAGATAGGTTAGTGAAATTCTCCCCTTTTGGTTTAAATATAGTACTAATTCTGCAGATATCTCTGAGCAAAGGATGCTTCTTATGGAGCAGCTTTTATATGGAAACAAAGGCACAATATGGATTATTCCTTGTCATTTTTGGCATCATGGCTCATAATTATGGAAATCTATTTAAGCAAATCCCGCATTTCCATTTAGTCGAAACAAAACAAAAAGACAAAAACGGAAGAAAAACAGACATTTCTCACAACTCTAACTCAAAATTGTGCTCTTGTCGATCAGAAAGAAAACTCTAAATATAGCAATAAGCTTTTTATCATCTTGTTTCCTCAATAAATTTCTAAATGATAATTTCAGTTCTGTAAATAGAATTTCCAGATACGCTCTTGTTAACCCAACAGGCAAAAATTATAACAAGTTATAAAACCAAACTTAGTAAAAAAATTGTAACTTGTTTAGCCGAAAAATCGGATAACGTTAAATTTAGATATGGTTCTAAGGGTATGCAAATTTTTTTAATACAAAATGACGATACAGGTATTTTTTGCTATGAAATGGGAAATGATGGACGGGAAGACTAAAAAATATTAGAAGAACAAGCACAATGAAATCTTAATATGTCTTGCCCTTTCTATTGCAGTCTATCTCCCTTTTTATAGTAGAGGGTCACTACTTTATCTATAATAACATAAAATAATACATATAGTGGAGAACCCATGATGGTTTGTCTCTCCCTTGATTCTCGCCAAGATTCTCTCCCTTGGTGCTGTTGTAACGCCTCTTGTCTGCGAACTTGGCACTGACTCGAGCTTGGTGCTAGATCGAATCCCCAGTCTTAGTTCGAGCTCGGTTCTGCCTTGGAGCATCGATATTCGGGGCCTGTGTCGGTCGTCGTTATCTCATAGTCCGATTCGGACGCGGGCTCGATAATGATATCGAGTTTTGCGGTTGATTGGTCTTATAGCTCGAAGCTCGACGTCTCTACTTCGGAATTCGTCCGAGATCGCCATGCGGATACCCTTCGATTGAAACATCATTGTCTCGACCGGTTTTTATGACTGAGAATCGATTTTGACCGTACACAAATAGTCCCCTTATTTTCTCGGAAAGGATGTGGCGAGGAACGATATGATTTCCCTGCGGCTCGATCAAATTTATGCCGACGTTTCTATCGAACCCGATCTCGACGTATGTGATAGCTGTCCCATCGGCTCGATTTTACCGAGGCATTTAATGTGTGTCAGACGGTGGTCGGCCACCGCTGATACCGAACCGTCAGGCCTTAGTCTATAAATAATCTTTCCACACAACTTTTACCATTTTTGCGCCTTCTCTTCTTCCAAACTTTCCTATTTATCCTCTCTACTTCGCTGTTACGGGGCCGTCCATACCAGAATTTTGGTGCTGTCTATTTCCTCCTTTGCACTCTTTCCTTTCATATCCATGGCGAAAACTTCCAAAACCGTACCTCAGAAGGAAAAAGCCTCTTCCCCACGGCCGTCTGATGATAAGGCGCCGGCGGAGCCGTCAGTTCATGACTACATTCCTGGCCCGTGCATTTTGAAAATTGATTTTAAGGTGGAGAACCCTTCCTCCGTTCCGGGTCGATGCGAATACGTATCGATGTATACATGCTCTATAACGGAGGATTACCTCGAGGCCGTCCGAAAAGACTGCAACTGGGGTTCCGAGGTCGTGTTGCAAATTTCGTCTTCCGATGAGGATGTTACCACTTACGTGGAGGGGTTTTTAAGTGTTTACACTTATCCTTCACACTGGGACCTGTCGACCCGATGATTATTGATTTCTGCAAAAGGTATCAAGTCACCCTTGGCCAAATTCATCCCTCTTTATGGCGTATAGTGATCTTATTGCGCTTCTTCTCCATCAAAGCCGGGGGATTGGATTTTTCTCTGAACCATCTCATACGACTGTATCGGCCTCAGATCTTCCGAGGGCTAATCAGACTTCATCGTCGGGCGTCGAAGGCATTGATGTCGAGCATCGATGAAGACAAGGATCGAGGTTGGATGGGTCGTTATATCGGAGTGAGGACCTGTGATCTCATTCTGGAGGAGAATGTGTCGTTCCTTGAAGAATGGAATTTTGAACGTAAGTGGTTTTGGTTCACTTTTCAGGTGCTTTTTTGATTTTTTCTGATGTCCTTCCCTGATGTTCAGCTGCCCCTTGGATGCCACAAAGCGGTGCCCGACCTCGAGGACTGGGTTTGGAAGCTGGCCTCGACCTCCTCTTATGCCGAGTGCGCTTGGCGTAATTTGGCAAAAGGCAGATGGAGGCCAAGAACCATGGTGAGGTTTGCTTCTTGTTTCCTTCGAAGTATTCTTTGCGTTCTATTCGTTACTGATTTCCTCTTGTGCAGGCGTAACCAGGGATGCCGCTTTGAGGCCTTCGAGCAGCGAAGAAGGGAACAAGTCCTAGGTCTCTAAACAGGGGGAAGATAAGAAGCAAAAAGCTTCCTCTCGGTCGGGGGACCCCAAGCCCAAAACTCGTCGGGTGAAGAGAAAAATAATTTCCCTTTCGATTGACTCGGTCCAACGACTGAGAGAAGAAGAAGAAGAAGAAGAAGAAGAAGAAGAAGAAGAAGAAGAAGAAGAAGAAGAAAATAGCTCCTCGGCTTTGGTAGTCCGGTCTACGGAGGCCATCGCGGTTGCCAGAGCTCCCGAGCTGATGGCGGCTGTGCCTGTCGAGGTTGTTCCCGAAGACCAGAATCTCGACCGGAGTACTCCGAGCGATTTACTCGGGGCTATGACAATGGGTGATTCACCTTCTCTTCTATCTTTTTCTGAGGAGGCGCTGAAGGAAGCTCGAGAATTGAAGACTCTCGATATCAGCGCAGGCTCTGGTGCAGGGGATCCTTTCAGGGATTGTTTTACTAGAGTCGACGATGGTTCTGATATCGATGATGCTTCTCTTTTATTGGAGGAGGCTCAGTGTTTCATTACTCGGGTAATGATTCTTCCATACTTCGTTTATTTGTTCTTTTCCATACTTGACTCGTGTTTCTTACTGTGCAGGCCATTAGTAGGTTTCGAGTCGATCTTAGCCAGTGTGAGGCCGAGCTCCGGAAGGTCTCAGGTGAGAGAGATGCCCTGCGGCTTCTTTGCATCCAAAAGGACGAGGCTATAAAGGACCTCCAAGCGGATTTGGCTAAGGTCCGTGAAGAAGAGGCTGAGCTCGATAAGCAGGTAAGCCTCGTTCTGTTAAAGTATGGGTCTGACTCAACCGTGGAAGTTAACCCTTCGTTGTCTCAGTTGCAGCAGAAGATCGAAAAGATCGGGTTACTTCGAGAAGAAGTCGATCAAATCTGAGCTGAATGCAATCGGTGGAAGGAGACCCTCGACCGCCTGGCAGCGGAAAAAGAGACCATTTTAACAAAATTATTATCGGCCAACGTTCAAATTCGAAGTGTCAAGAAAAAGGGGTCGGTTCAAGCTAAGAAGATTGAGGAGCTTGAAAAGGGAATTGCTGAGGCTAAGGCGGAGGTTGAGTCGTCGAAAGTCTTGGCGGATAAGTCCATTGTTGTATATCGGGCTGATGCTGAGGCTGCTCAGATGGAGGCCCGGGCAGCAGCGAAGGTCGCCGATACTCGAGCTCATTGGATTGCCGAACTTGCTAAGTATAGGTCTCGGAGGGAGACCCTCGAGGAGATACACGCTCGAGGTTTCGACCTTACCGAAGAGGTGAAAAAGGCAAAACAGCTCGAAGCAGAAGCTGAAGCCTTGGCTTCTGATGATGATGATGATGATGATGGTAGCGAAAGCGGATCCGAGGACGGGGAAGAGCTCGACCAGGAAGCTTAGTTTCGAATTCTTCATGTTTGTACATTAATCTCGTAGGCAATTTTCGTATATATATGTATAATCAGGTTGACTTGTTTTTGTTCTGTGAAGATTTTTAATCGAATGTTGACCTTGTAGTCTCTCTGAGTCGATGATTCAAACTTTGAAGGAACATAATCCGTAGATGTTAAAAGTAGCTTATTAGCCATCGAGTGAATGTTTGGAACTTAAAATATTGTAGCCCGTAGGCGTAATGGTCGAGTGCGTGCTTGTTCGAACTTGAGATAAAGGTAGTCCGTAGGCTTAATATTCGAGTGATTATTTCAAATTCGGAATGTAAGCAGCCCATAGGCTTAATAGTCGAGTGAATATTTCGAACTCGAAATTTAAGTAGCCTGTAGGCTTAAATGGTAGAGTGAGTGCTTTGCTCAAACTCAGAATAACAGTAGCCCGTAGGCTTAATAGTCGAGTGAATGTTTCGAACTCGAAATTTAAGTAGCCGGTAGGCTTAAATGGTAGAGTGAGTGCTTTGCTCGAACTCAGAATAACAGTAGCCCGTAGGCTTAATAGTCGAGTGAATGTTTCGAACTCAAAATTTAAGTAGCCCGTAGGCTTAAATGGTAGTGTGAGTGCTTTGCTCGAACTCAGAATAATAGTAGCCCGTAGGCTTAATAGTCGAGTGAATGTTTCGAACTCGAAATGTAAGTAGCCCGTAGGCTTAAATGGTAGAGTGAGTGCTTTGCTCGAACTCAGAATAACAGTAGCTCGTAGGCTTAATAGTCGAGTAAATGTTTCGAACTCGAAATATAAGTAGCCCGTAGGCTTAAATGGTAGAGTGAGTGCTTTGCTCGAACTCAGAATAACAGTAGCCTATAGGCTTAATAGTCGAGTGAATATTTTGAACTCGAAATGCAAGTAGCCCGTAGGCTTAAATGGTAGAGTGAGTGCTTTGCTCGAACTCAGAATAACAGTAGCTCGTAGGCTTAATAGTCGAGTGAATGTTTCGAACTCGAAATATAAGTAGCCCGTAGGCTTAAATGGTAGAGTGAGTGCTTTACTCGAACTCAGAATAACAGTAGCCTATAGGCTTAATAGTCGAGTGAATATTTTGAACTCGAAATGTAAGTAGCCCTTAGGCTTAAATGGTAGAATGAGTGCTTTGCTCGAACTCAGAATAACAGTAGCCCGTAGGCTTAATAGTCGAGTGAATGTTTCGAACTCGAAATGTAAGTAGCCCGTAGGCTTAAATGGTAGATTGAGTGCTTTGCTCGAACTCAGAATAACAGTAGCCCACAGGCTTAATAGTCGAGTGAATCTTAATTCTGGTTCCACAATAAATCTCAAGTCATTGCACATGTGTTTATGTTTGGGTTGATCTATATGAGCATGGTTCATTTTGACCATTTGGCTCTTACAATTTTTCCTGTTGGAACCTTGTTGTGAGATGACTATCTTGCATCTGAACTCGATGTATTTGAGGGCCCTGATGCTCCCCCGGTATTCGAGGTCTATTGGAAAGAGGCCTCGGATATTGTTGAAAGTGCAGCACGATCGATGGTTGCCTCATTAAAAACCTTGCCGAAAAACCTATTTGGGAGAAAACCGGTCTAAGGGAAAAAGAGTGCAACGCGTGCTCTTGATCGAAAGATCTTCTTCAGCTCTTGTTCGGACTTCTGCATGGGTTAGTTAGATGAATATGGAAAGGTCGTGCCTTAGCAGTAGTACCGTTTTAGATGTGATACATTCCAACCACTTGATAGTTGTTTGCCGTTTATGATGTCGAGCCTGTATGATCCTTTTCCAACGTTCTCGAGCACCTGGTATGGTCCTTCCCAATTTGGTCCTAATTTTCCTTCGTTCGGATTCCGAGTATTGATGGTGACTTTTCTTAACACTAAGTCCCCGGGCTTGAAATGGCGGAATTTAGTTCTTCGATTATAGTACCTTTCGATTCGTTGCTTTTGGGCGGCCAATCGGATGAGGGCAGCTTCTCGTCCTTCGTCCGATAATTCAAGGCTGGTGTTCATAGCCTCGTTATTTGATTCTTCTATCATGAATCAAAATCTGGGATTAGGTTCACCGACTTCGACTGGTATCAATGCTTCGGAACCATATACTAAGGAGAACGGGGTCGCCCCCGTACTGGATTTTGACGTTGTTCGGTATGCCCAAAGGACTTCGGGCATGATTTCTCTCCATTTTCTCTTCGCATCGTTCAATCTCTTCTTCAGGTTTTGAAGAATAGTCTTATTCGTTGATTCGGCTTGACCGTTCCTACTGGGGTGGTATGGTGTTGATAATATCCTTCTTATTTTGTGATCTTCGAGGAATTTTGTGATTTTGCTGCCAATGAATTACTTCTCATTGTCGCATACTATTTCGGCGGGTATCCCGAATCGGCATATGATATGATCCCAAATAAAATCTATGACTTTTTTCTCTCTTATTTTCTCGAACGCCTGTGCTTCAACCCACTTAGAAAAATAGTCAGTCATAAATAAAATAAATTTGGCTTTACCTGGGGTCAACGGCAGAGGGCCGATGATGTCCATCCCCCATTTCATGAATGGCCACGGGGATAGGACCGAGTGAAGTTGCTCCCCGGCTTGATGGATCATTGGCGCAAACCTCTGACATTTATCACATTTACGAACAAATTCTTTCGCATATTTGCCCATATCGATCCAATAATACCCCGCTCTGATCACTTTTCGGACTAATGTGTCGGCGCCGGAGTGATTGCCACAAGTGCCCTCGTGTACTTCCCGGGGGATGTAATTGGTATCTCTCGGACCCACGCATACCGCCATCGGTCCATCGAATGTTCTTCGATATAGTGTTCCGTCCGCAACCAACGTAAATCGAGCAGCTTTAGTCCGTAGGGCCCTGGAATCTTTAGGGTTTGAAGGGAGCTTTCCGTTTTTAAGTACTCAATATACTTGTTTCTCCAATCCCAGGTTAAGCTAGTAGAATTTATTTCGGCGTGCCCATCTTCGATTACCGATCTTGAAAGTTGGACGACAGTCCCCGAGCTCAAATCACCAACCTCGACCGACGATCCCAAATTTGCGAGAGCATCAGTCTCATTATTCCGTTCTCGTGGAACATGCCGTAGGGTCCATTGTTTGAAATGGTGTAAGGTGATAAGCAGTTTGTCCATATACCTTTGCATCCTACCTTCTCGGACTTCGAAGGTTTTGTTTACTTGACTCACCACCAGCAAAGAGTCACAGTGCGCCTCAATGACTTTTGCTCCCAAGTTTCTAGCTAGTTCGAGACCTGCAATCATGGCAAAAGGAGTTCCCTTTCGACTTTGGGTATGAGGGTTGGCGTGAAGTCGGCCACGAAGTCTGCCAAAATTTGAGACTTGATGGTCGTGCGGTGTTGAAATTCGATATCGTACCCACTGAGTTCGATGGCCCATTTGGCCAATCGGCCTGATAGTTCGGGCCTATGTAAAATATTTCGGAGTGGGCAGGTGGTTAATGCGCTTATGGGGTGACATTGAAAATACGGCCTTAACTTTCTATATGTGCTTACCAGGGCAAGTGCCAATTTTTCTAAGTGCGGATACCTAGTTTTCGCTTCTCCTAAGGTCCGACTTACGTAATAAACGGGAAATTGCGTACCTTGCTCTTCTCGAACTAGGATGCTGCTTACGACGACTTTCGATACTGCCAAGTACAGGTAGAGCTGCTCGTCCACTTTTGGAGTATGAAGCAGTGGCGGGCTCGAGAGGTATCGTTTCAATTCCTGTAATGCTTGTTG
The DNA here is from genome assembly GCF_000390325.3 of Nicotiana tomentosiformis. NCBI lineage: Eukaryota > Viridiplantae > Streptophyta > Magnoliopsida > Solanales > Solanaceae > Nicotiana > Nicotiana tomentosiformis. The sequence continues at coordinate 72,633,107 of NC_090812.1, read as the reverse complement.
GCATTCCGGCGTCCAGGCGAAGTCGTTCTTCTTTTTGAGTAGGGAGAAAAATTTGTGACTTCGATCCGATAATCTTGAAATGAACCGGCCTAAGACTGCAATTCTTCCCGTTAACCTTTGTACAGCTTTCACGCTGTCCACGATGGTAATGTCTTCGATGGCCTTGATTTTGTCGGGGTTGATCTCAATTCCCCGATTTGAGACCATGAAGCCGAGGAACTTGCCCGAACCAACCCCGAAAGCACATTTTTCGGGTTTGAGCTTCATGTTGAATTTCCTCAGAATCTTGAATATTTCCTGCAAATGGGCCAAATGGTCCTCTATGCGCAGGGACTTAACTAGCATGTCATCAATATAGACTTCCATCGTTTTACCTATTTGTTCTTCGAACATTCTTTTTACTATGCGTTGATAAGTAGCTCCTGCATTTTTTAGCCCAAAGGGCATTACGTTATAACAATATGTTCCATATCGGGTCACAAATGAAGTCTTTTCCCGGTCGTCCAGGTTCATCTGAATTTGATTATACCCGGAATAGGCATCGAGAAAGGTGAGAATCTCGTGGCCGACCGTGGCATCGATCATACGATCGATGTTGGGCAGTGGAAAGGAATCTTTAGGGCATGCTTTGTTCAAATCCTTATAGTCCACACACATTCTAAGTTTGTTTCCTTTTTTAGGTACAACAACCACATTGGCTAACCATTCGGGGTATTTTACTTTCCGAATGGATCCTATCTTGAGAAGTTTGGTTACCTCGTCCTTTATGAATGCGTGCTTTTCCTCGGACTGGGGCCTTCTTTTTTGCTTCACCGGTCTGAATATAAGGTTCAAGCTTAACTGGTGCGTCGTTATGTCCGGCGGGATCCCTGTTATATCTAGATGGGACCAGGCAAAACAGTCGATGTTATTGATAAGAAATTGAATGAGTTTCTTCCTGAGTTCGAGGCTCAAACCCGTTCCCAGGTATACCTTTTGTTCGGGCCAGCGTTCGATCAGTAAGATTTGCTCCAGTTCCTCAATTGTTGATTTGGTGGCATCGAAATCATCGGGGGTTACGAAGGATCGAGGGATCCGTCGATCATTATCTTCTTCTTCAATGTTTTGCTTACCTGGTCGGGTCGAAGCCGATGTCTGTGATTGCTATTTGGCACTCTACTTTGAACCTGATCCTTTTATTGGTGAAGGTGAGGATATTGATTTTTCTTCTTCGACGGAGAACATTTCCTTTGCGGACGGTTGTTCCCCGTACACTATTTTGACACCTCCCGATGTTGGGAATTTGAGGACCTGGTGTAGGGTCGAGGGTACGTCTCTCATGCTGTGGATCCACGGCCTTCCGAAGAGGGCGTTATATCTCATATCACCTTCGATCACGTGAAACTTTGTTTGCTGGATGGTTCAGGCCACGTTTATCGGTAGGGTAATCTCGCCTTTAGTAGTTTCACATGCCATATTGAATTTGTTTAGAACCAGAGTTGCGTGTACGACCTGATCCTACAGGCCGAGCTATTCTACGACCCTCGATCTGATGATATTGGCCGAGCTACCTGGATCAATTAACACACGCTTAATCTTAATTTTATTCATGAGTACGGATATTACCAGCGCATCGTTATGGGGTTGGATGATTCCCTCTGTATCTTCATCACTGAAGGATAAAGTCCCTGTGGGTGTATAATCTTGAGTTCGAGATCGTTTCACAATCGACGTTTTAGCGTGTTTAAGCATCGGTCCCTGGGGGGCATCGATGCCGCCGACGATCATGTGAATGACGTGTTGCGGTTCTTCTGGCTCGTTTCACTTACCGAATTCCTTGTCTCTAAAATGGTTCTTCGCCCTATCGCTTAAAAATTCCCGAAGGTGCCCTTTGTTAAATAAGCGGGTCATTTCCCCTCTTAGTTGCCTGCAATCTTCCGTTTTGTGACCATGGGTGCCATGATATTCGCACATTTGATTGGGATTCTTTTGGGCAGGATCAGTTTGCATAGGTCGAGGCCATCTGGTGTCTTTAATGCGTCCGATAGCCGATACAATGGCGGATGTACCAATGTTGAAGTTATACTCCGATAGTCGAGGGATTTCTACAGGATCTGTATATTTATCAAAGCCGCTCTTGCTCATAAGTCCCCGAGGATTTTGCCCCCGATCAATCCTTCGGTTGTTCCAAACCGTATCACGTGCTGAACAGTTGTTCATCCGATCTGTGTCATACGGTTGGTATCGATCTCTGTTCGACCTTTGTTCTCTGTTGGTTTCCCTTTGATTTTTAGTGGTTGTGTGGTTTTGATGTACGGGCCCATACGGAGCTCCCAATTGATCATCTTCGACCCTGATTTTTGATTGGTACCGGTTGTGTACATCTGCCCAAGTTATTGCTGGGTACTCGATCAAATTTTGTTTCAGCCGACGTGACGCTGTCGAGCTTAGCCAGTTCAGTCCTTGGGTGAAAGCTTGTACGGCCCAATCGTCTGTGACCGGTGGCAAGTCCATACGCTCTATTTGAAATCGGGATACGAATTCCCTCAGCATCTCGTTACCCCTTTGCTTTACTTTGAAGATGTCTGATTTTCTTGTTACAACCTTTATGGCACCAGCATGTGCTTTTACGAACGAGTCTGCTAACATGGCGAAAGAATCAATGGAATTCGGTGGTAAGTTGTGATACCAGATCATCGCTCTTTTTGCGAGGGTCTCTCCGAACTTTTTCAACAACATGGATTCGATTTCATCATCCTCCAAATCGTTGCCTTTGATGGCGCATGTGTAGGAGGTGACGTGTTCGTTAGGATCGGTCGTACCGTTATATTTGGGAATTTCGGGCATACAAAATTTTTTGGGGATTGGTTTTGGGGCCGCGCTCTAGGGAAAAGGCTTTGTATGAATTTTTTCGAATCGAGCCTTTTTATCATTGGCGGAGCCCCCGGAATTTGATCGACCCTAGCGTTATACGTTTCCATTTTTTTTGTTGTTGGCTTCGACTCGCTTTGTGAGTTCCTCGAGCAATTTAGCAATTTCAGGAGCAGTCCCCGATTCCTGCTCGTTTGATTTCACTACGGCGGGTTCCGTTCTGGGGGTGACTTCTCGAAGAAGCGGATTAGAGTTCGGCCCGCTTTGCGTATGAGTTCGGCTCTGCAACTGGCTATCGCTGCTTATTGGGCTTATAACATTTCGAAAACCATACGCAAGTTTACCCCGATTCCCCCGTGCTGTAGGTGTCTCGGGCTATGGATCGAGCACCGCCCTGAACGCTTCTCTCCGGTTCAGAACATTGATTCGCTTCTAGAGCTATTTGCGAATTGATATCCAGTGGTATTTCGGCTCGAATTTCGGGTTCTTCGATTCGAGCCTCATTGCCGTTGTCAGGTAGCCTTCCGGCCTCGGGCACCAAGTTGTTGGTTTCATCTTGAAGGCCGGCTTCGAGGTCGATAGGTAGAGCCATGGCTGATTCGAAGTTGTAAGCTGGAGTGTACTGTAGATTTATATCAAACAATCACCGTTACCCTTAGCCCCACGGTAGGCACCAAACTGTTTACCCGAAAAATCGGATAACGTTAAATTTAGATATGGTTCTAAGGGTATGCAAATTTCTTTGATACAAAATGACGATACATGTATTTTTTGCTATGAAATGGGAAATGATGGACGGGAAGACTAAAAAATATTAGAAGAACAAGCACAATGAAATCTTAATATGTCATGCCCTTTCTATTGCAGTCTATCTCCCTTTTTATAGTAGAGGGTCACTACTTTATCTATAACAACATAAAATAATACATATAGTGGAGAACCCATGATGGTTTGTCTCTCTCTTGATTATCGCCAAGATTCTCTCCATTGGTGCGGTTGTAACGGCTCTTGTCTGCGAACTTGGCACTGACTCGAGCTTGGTGCTAGATCGAATCCCCAGTCTTAGTTCGAGCTCGGTTCTGCCTTTGAGCATCGATATTCGGGGCATGTGTCGGTCGTCGTTACCTCGTAGTCCGATACGGATGCGGGCTCGATAATGATATCGAGTTTTGCGGTTGATTGGTCTTATAGCTCGAAACTCGACGTCTCTACTTCGGAATTCGTCCGAGATCGCCATGCGGATACCCTTCGATTGAAACATCATTGTCTCGACCAGTCTTTATGACTGAGAATCGATTTTGACCGTACACATAACTAAATCAGGCAAACTAATCCGGAGATGATGGGCCTTAGAACGCACACATAATGCCAGCACAGACTTTTATTCCTGAACTTACATATAAATGCCAATTTATTTAGAAATTAAAATTTATAATGGTATATACGAAAGGTGTAATAAATATTTCAGAGGAGTGGCGTAGGCGGTTTATTTTTGGATGCGGTACGTAATTAGTAATGCAAACCTTTCTCCATTTTGCTGTCCTCAGTTTGTTGCAACTTGCAACATTTTGTTCAAATTAATGACCACATAAGTTTGCATAAATTTTCCCATAAGAAATAGCTTAATCTTTGTTGTGTGGACTGTGGACCATCTTATGTCTCTATCAGTTTCTACTGATTTTTTCTTAAAATTATAGTAGAACTCTATTAAAAAAATTAGTTGTGACTCTCATAAAATTCCAATAATTGACTGTCAAGATTAATTATTAATTATGCTTTGAAAGAGAACACAACTTTTATTGTTTGTATTTTGTCTGGTTGCAAACTTCTAGTGTTTGCTGGCGGATTAGGTTCCTTTCTTACGTTGCGGTATCCCCAAAATCTTGTCATTAATCTAATTGCAGCCCCTGAGTGGGGTTATTCTTTGAAGAAGTAAATAAATAAAATAAGTAAATTATTTATATTGACAAGTGATGTTGTTTTTTATATTTATTCTTCAATACTTTTATTTTGCTTAATTCATATCAATATATATACACTTTTAGGGTGTGTTTGGTTTGAAGAAAAATATTTTTCAATTGTCTCACGTTTGATTGGGTTAAATGTTTTAGAAAATATTTTTCTTATGAACTCATTTTCTTCCCATTTGAGTAAAGGGAAAGTATTTTCAAATCTTTTTTTAACCTTCCCCACCTTGTTCCCCATCACCGCCAACCCAACCCCACCCCTACCCCACCCCCACCCTAAATAAAAATATTATTAATAGTACTTTCTTTTTATGTTATAAATAGAGTATTTTTTTCATTTCAACAAAAAAGTTATTTTCTTTTCATGATGTAAAAAAAATATTTTTTTTTATTTCAACAAAATGAGTATTTTATTTTCAACAAAATGAGTACTTTATTTTCATGTTATAGAAAAAGTACTTTCTTTTTCAACCAAAAAAAGAATATTTTTTTTTGTAATGGAGCATAAATTTAAATGTTATTTTTGTGTAAAAAGATGAAGCACCACATTAGTTCCTTTAAATTTTGTGTGAATTTTTAGAAGAATAATTAAATTCTTGAGAAAATAGAGTCCTGAAAACGTTGGGTATTTGGAGGGAGGGAAAGTACATGAAACATGGGAACTAGGGGGACGGGGACCAGGGGGTGAGGAGAGTAGCATAAAAAAAAATTTCTACTGATCTCTAACCCAATACTAGAAAATATTTTACGAAAAAAATATTTCGCTCACCAACCAAACAAGAAAAAATAAGTGATAAAATCACTCATTTTCCAGGAAAATATTTTCCATAAAAAACATTTTCCTTCCTACAAAACACACCTTTAGTACTAAGAAATTTAGACGAAACAGTGTTCCAGAACAAGATATATCCGCCCATGTCTAGTTGGATGTATGATGTATACATCTGGTTGAATAGTTTTTTTGTAACACATTACCTATAGTAGATATTGAACCTCTTTTAAGTTATAACAATATGAGAATATGAGGTACCTTGGTGGTAAATGTTTATTTACACTAAATTAAGCAAATTACTATTAATAATTAAAATTATATAACATTTAATTACCATAGTTAGATGATAAATATTTGCGTAAAAAATATGCCCTTTGATGTAAATATTATGTGCGAGTAAAATTTCAATCATTCCAAGCAATTATACCCAACGAAAACTACCATGTCTTTCTTGAATAATCTAACGATTTCCAATAATTCTTCCTTCAGAAGGTAAATGCAAAATTAGGATTTTGAAAAGGTCAGAAAAATATTTACACATATACGACATTATCTAGTCAATATATACGATAGTACCTTCTAAGTTCTAAGACAAACTAGTAAGGGAATTAACAATATTGAATTGGACCAAAACTCACATTTTGATTGAACTGACGTTAAGATCAAAAAGTTCTTAGCTCCTCCACCTTAACTTGAACCAACTATCCAATGTTTCACTAGCAACGAGGTTCATATGTTCCTATTTTTTGGGTAATCATCCATTGTTAGTATATAACACGTAAAATTCAACTGACATAAAAATTTTAATGGGATAATAAAATCAAATAGCTGTACAATGTAGAGCAATCACAAATAATTCTCATAAAATATACCGTATTTTTTTCTTTTTCACTAAATATATTACAGTAAGAGTTATGTGCACGTGTGGCTGGGTGGCTGCATATCATTAACAACAAAATTGATTTTATTTGTTTGTTTATTGTTATTTGCTGATATTGTCACGTTGTGCGAGCAATGAACATGATACGTAAAGTTTAATTTGGTGTTATGTACAAATAGTCAAAAAGATGATTTGAGGAATCCCAAAATATTTGTGATTTCCGTGAAGTTCAAGTAATATTAGTAATATATTTGCGTGTTTTTCTGGCAATAATAAAGTCTCTCCATGACTTTTAGTTGGATCATGATTTATGGGGATTTGGTCTCTCTCCACATGGTCAGATTGTAAAACACATTTCCTAACAATTTCACTATTAATCTCTTTATTCTCACTCTTTCTTGTTAAAAATATATAAAGATTGTTGTTAAAGAATCTTAATGACGTATTTGAAGGGAAATTCTTGGCTTAATTGTAGTACCATCTGTGGAGATTTTTGCAATTATAAAAACGAGCTTGCAAAACTAAATTGCTAAAGGATCTGTTTGGAATAACTTAAAAATACTATAAAAAAAAATTGAAGTATATATCCTATACTATTGATCTTTGAGTTCTTATAAGTTCATGATAAACCCTATAAAATGACAAAAATAATCATTGGAGTTGAGTGTGAAATGGATTTAAAAAGGTTAATGAAGAAATCCAAGTGAAAATAAGATCCTTTATGCAGTCCTTGACTTTGATCAATAGTAAGAATTTAAGTTCGAAGGAAACAGTTAACAAACTTCCTTTTTATTTCTGGTATAAACTACTAATTAATGTCACCTTACACCCCTTTTGTCCTCCTCTTTTATGGAGTATGATATAAAAAGAAGAAAATTTGATTTTCATCAACTTGTACATACGGATAGCATGTTCTTTTAGCTGAACTAATTCTAGCTGTTTTACACTAAAACTGTAACACAACTCACTAGTTGGAAATAAATGAAAATTAAATATGCTTAAGTGAAAAAATTCAAGCATCGTCGTTGTGTCACGACAAATTATGTTATGATCAGTCATCAATTCACGAATGAGAACAACATATTAATACTGAAAAACTTGTATCTTTGACATATGATAACTACTATCACAGACTCACAGTGCCCCTTCTCGGATATCCCATGAAAAACTACCACTGTAATTTTCTTTTCACTATTAGTATAATTTTACCATGTATATTATCAATTAATGTTTGTATAGAGAATATTTGTAATTATTTTGTAAGTAACTTGATGGTATAAATTATTTATATACCGTTAATGCAACTTATACTCGTCCAATTAAGGATCGCTGGACGTGACCGATTAAGAACTACTCCATCTTAGAAGTTAGAATTAAAAACATTAAATACATCCACGAAGCCAAGGAGATCAATTGAGCAACAAGGACATGTTCAAATTTTATCTAAGCACGAATACAAAGAGTCACAATATGCTCTAGGGAAAGTACAAATTTTCCCTCTTAAACTTGTCCCGAAAGCTCATTTACATATTTAAAACTTTACTGATGATCTTTTACCCTTTAATCTGTCTTGAGCGAATTTATTATCACATATAAAAGATCGCTCGCAAAGTTTTATGTATTTCATATATTTCATTTTCTAAATCTATATTTCTATATATAAGTCTTGAAGTATAAATCCCTATTCATATGGATTACCACTTTAAAGCTATTTTAATTTTCATCTTTGTCCGTGAAATTCAGGTCAAATGATTTTGTGGGTTTTTACAAATTTACTTTTAATTATATGATCCTATCTTCTTTTCTTTGTTTACATAAGTGAGATTTATATTTACACGCAAGAGATATATCTTTTATACATAAAAAATTTAAAAAGGATATTTTCTTAATTGCAACATTGTAAATAGTCATATGCCCATTCCCTCAAATTTGAGTGAGGTAGCTTTTTCCAACTTTAACGATGAGACAAGACCTACGACATTCAGTCAAACTAGGGAAAAAGGTCAGATTTATCCCTCTACTTTAGTAAATTGTCCACATTTATACTTAGTTCTACTATCGGTCCAAATAAGTCCCTACCGTTAAAAAAGAGACAAAAACACCCCCAACCCATAATAAAAAATACCACGTAATTAAATAACCCACCCCTTACCTTTTTTTGTTAATATTTCTTTTTCATTCTAAATTCTTATATTTTTCCTTTCTTTTTTTTCTCTATCCCTTTCCCTACCATCAGAATCCCTTCCTTTCTCTCCCTGCCCAGTTGCCCTCCACCATTATAGTGGAAAATTTCACCGAAAAAAATGGTCCCTCTCCTATAGCAGTTGCTGGTGCCGGCGATATCAACCGGCCGGCTAACCTCTAGAAACAATCTCTCTCTCTCCCTCCTACTATATCCGCCTGCCACCTACCAAAAAATATCCGCCACCACTAGAAATTAGATCTGTCTGAACACTATCGGAAGCCACCAGACTCAAAAACTCTTTGACCATGATTCACCTTCTTTGCCTACCCATATTCAGATCCTGGTAAAAAAATTAAAATACCGGCGAGCACCATTGGCCCCAAAAATAGTAGATTGGGAAAACACATACACACACATAGATCTGTACAAAAATCATAAAGACGGGATGGAAGTGGCTCCACCATCATTATATTGCCGGAAGTTGTTCTGGCATCTGTCGTTATTGGTAGCAGCATCTTGATATCTTCCCCTTTAACTTTGTCTTGTTCCGGTTCCGGCCCCCTGTCGCTGTGCGTTTTGGCCTGTAATTTTTAGTCCTATACATTATGGTTGAAAAGTTGTTATCTACTTTACGTTGGTTTGCAATATTTTCTTTCACACTATTTTGTTGGTTCATTTCTTTAATGGATACTCCTAATCTAAATAAAACTATACAGTTTATTAATAAAACCAAGGAAAATAGCAAGTAATTTCAGTTTTTGAGTTCTTTTTGTTTTAAGAAACAGTGAAGACTAGCAATTTTAACAAATGAAGACTAGCGATTTTTTGAAATATGAGAGAAAGACGACAGAGGTTGAAAATGGTGGTGGAAGGTTAGTGGTTCAAGGTGGAGGACGATGGTTCAAGGTGCTGCCGCAAAGTCTTAGATACCCAATTCTTTCATGGGTTTAGTTGTTAAGGTTGCTCTAATGGTGGAGGGCAAGAGATTCATATGTTCGAGAAAATAAGAGAGAAAAAGAAGAAAATGAAAAAGAATAAAAATTTAGAATTAATTACGTGGCATTTTTTATTCTGGGATCCTTTGCCACAGTGGACAAACGTTAGGATTGTGGGTGTTTTTGTTTACTTTTTTAACGGTAGGGATTTATTTGGACCGATAGTAAAACTAGGTATAAACGTGGACAATTTACTAAAGTAGAGGGACACATCTGGCCTTTTTCCCAAAAAGGAAAGAGAATAAAAAGAGATGTTCTAAAAGCTTAACAGAAATTACTTTTAAAAAATACTAGTAGTTCAATATTAAAAAAATATTAATTAAATTAAATTATGATCGGGCTTGTTTGAACAAATTAGATCGTATTGCTTTACTAAATTTTAATTGTTATCTTATTTGTCACTGTGATATACCCCAATGATAAAATTGCTATTAAATTAAAGGGACTTATATAGTCACTGAATAACTTTTTTGTCATATATTTTTCTTTATTCTATTATCCAATGTTTAGTATTTTTACATTGTTAATAGAAATTTTTATTAGCATGTTACTTTGTTTAATATTTTTGTCTACTCGATTTCTTTTTGTAATATTAGAGAAGATATTTATATTTTATTAATCTTGAAATATTTTTAATTTTTAATTTTATTTTGTTGTTGTCAATAATATTATCTGAATTTTAATGAATAAAATCTCTATCAAATTAAAGGGACTTATATAGTCATCGAATAACTTTTTTTATATGTATTTTTTTAATTATATTATCCAATATTGAATATAATTGCATTGTTAATAAAAAATTTATTAGCATATTACTTTGTTTAATATTTTTGTCTACCATTATAATATAATAGAAGATATATATTTTATTACTCTTAAAATATTTTTTTATTTTAAATTTTATCCTATTGTTCTCAATAATATTATCTGAATTTTAATGAATAAAATCTCTATTAAATTATAGAGAGTTGTATAGTCATTGAATAACTTTTTTGTTCTGTATTTTTCTTTATTATATTATCAAATATTTAGTATTATTGCATTATTAATAGAAACTTCTATTAGCATATTACTTTATTTAATATTTTTATCTATTACTTTCTTTTTTTTAATATATTAGAAGATATATATTTTATTACTCTTAAAATATTTTTTTTATTTTAAATTTTATCCTATTGTTCTCAATAATATTATCTGAAATTTAATGAATAAAATCTCTACTAAATTAATGAGACTTATATAGGCATCGAATAACTTTTTTGTTATGTATTTTTCTTTATTATATTATCCAATATTTAGTATTATTGCATTGTTAATAGAAACTTTTATTAGCATATTATTTATTTAAATTTTTGTATGATAATTGTTTTATAATATAATAGAAGATACATATTTTTTTTTTATTCTATTATTCTCAATAAGTTTTTCTGAATAAATAAAGTTTTTATTATTAAAAAGAAAAAAAAATATTAAAAAAATATAGAAATTTTAAATTGTTAGTTTTTTATTTTAAAATAATTTAAAAACTCCAACTTGAAACTACTTTCCAATTTGAATGGATAGTTTTTTTTTAATTTTTGTTTTGTATTATAAAATATTTTATTATTTTTTAGATATTTAAATTCAAAAATAATAATTAATAACTAATTATTAACTTCTTATTCCATCTGGCTTTTTTCTAGACTGCCATTTGTCTTAAGGAGAGGGTTTTTTCCTCTCCTTTTAATAATATATAGATATAGATATAGATTATCCAATTTTTAGTATTATTGCATTGTTAATAGAAACTTTTATTAGCATATTACTTTATTAAATTTTTGTATGCTAATTTATTTTAATAATATAATAGAAGATACATATTATTTTATTTTATATTTTATTCTATTATTCTCAATGATATTTTCTGAATAAATAAACTTTTTATTTTTAAAAAGAAAAACAAAAATTATTAAAAAACAAAGAAATTTTAAATTGGCAGTTTTTTATTTTTTATAATTTTAGTTTTGTATTTTAAAATAATTTAAAAACTCCAACTTGAAACTACTTTCTAATTTGAATGGACATTGTTTTTTTTAATTTTCATTTTTAATTATAAAATATTTTATTTTATTTTTTTATAGATATTTAAATTCAAAAATAATAATCAATAACTAATTATTAACTACTTATGTCATGTGACTTTTTTCTAGGGTGTCACTTGTCTTAAAGAGAGTAATTTTTTCTCTCCTTATATATATATATATATATATATATATATATATATAGATAGATAGATAGATAGATTATCCAATATTTAGTATTATTGCATTGTTAATAGAAACTTTTATTAGCATATTACTTTATTTAATTTTTGTATGCTACTTTATTTTTATAATATAATAAAAGATACATATTTTTTTTTATTCTACTATTCTCAATAATATTATCTGAATAAACTTTTTATTTTTAAAAAGAAAAAAAAACAAAGAAATTTTAAATTGGTAGTTTTTTATTTTTACTAATTTTAGTTTTTTATTTTTAAAAAATTAAAAAATTCCAACTTGAAACTACTTTTCAATTTGAATGGACAGTAACCAATTTTATTTTATTATTTTATAGATATTTAAATTCAAAAATAATAACTAATAATTAATTATTAACTAAATAACTAATTATTAACTACTTATGTCATGTAACTTTTTTCTAGGTTGTCACTTGTCTTAAGGAGAGGGTTTTTTCCTTTCCTTTTAATAATATATAGAAGATTTTCTCATTGACTAGTGACTCGCATCCAAACCATCTATAAATACTATAAATAAGAAAGATTACGTAGTCGTTTGGACATAATAATGTAAGATTTGAAAAAGGTAATTTTTTGAAGTTAAATTAAAAGAAGTATTTAAAAATTAAAATTATGTTTGAATATGCATTTCATTTGAAAAAATATTATAGGTTTGTGAGAGTAAACTATTAGTAAAAAATAGGTAAAGACTACTTTTTCAAATTTTAAACTCATCTTCAAAATTTTTTAAAGCTCATCTTCAAAAAGATTAGTTAATTGTATAACCAAACATTGATTTTAAATTTTTTTGATATTTTTTAATGTCCAAGGCTCTTAAGTAGTCTCAAAATCAGGGATTTCTTTATAAAATATAGGAGATTTCCATACCAACTACGGTTAATAATGTACATTTTTACTTACTTGCTACACCCCTATACCAAATTAATTAATGTAATCTTAGCAATCAAAAATTACAACAAGAATCTATAATATTTAATATAGTTTAATAATAAGTATATATGTTATACTTATACAAGTATCGGGTGTGAATAAATTCTTGCCATAATAATTTATAAAAGCCACAATGAGGTACAATACGGTAGAAAAGAAAAGTACTTATTTAGAGTAATTTTTAGAAGAATTAACCCAAATAGTCGTCTACTCAATAACTTAAAATAAAAATAGTAGATGAAATTATAATATATGTATATTTTATTTATTATATGTGTATAAATAAATATATAATATATGTAGATGGTTAGAAAAACTAAACATGCGAGCTAATTTTTAACCAAAAAATTGGAGTTGACGATTCAGATAATTAACAAGACTTGACCACAGGAGAGTGGAGCCAATTAGGGCGTAGTTAATTTGGGGAGTAAATTCTCACGTGGATGACGCGTGGCTTTCGACATAAAGGTACAAGTACTCTAATTCAGCTCCTCCTTCAGTCCCCGTCCATCCATTATAACGGAGCTACCCATCCCTCTTAACATCCATCCACCCATACATTACATATACATACAGTTTTTTTCTTCCCTCAGGAAATCTTAATCTTCTAAATCTCTACTTTTTTCACACCGTTGTTCTTGATTCTTGAATTTTACTATGTTTTCCCTCTAAGATTCTGTTCCAATAACCATGGGTGCTTGTACCTCAAAGCCTCCGAATAAACCCAATCCTTATTCCCCAAAAGACTCCCTCGAAATCCTTCCACCACCGGAAACTCCAAACCCACAGAAGGACAACAATGAAGTAAAAAAGTCACCTTTTTTCCCTTTTTACTCACCTAGTCCCGCTCGTTATTTTCTATCCAAGAAATCTCCTGCCCGTCAGTCTTCTGGTTCTAAAAGTGGTAATTCTACTCCGGCGAGGTTATTTAAGCGGCCTTTTCCTCCTCCTTCTCCGGCAAAACACATAAAGGCTTTGCTTTTGAGGCGGCACGGTAGTGTAAAGCCTAATGCTGCTGCTATTCCTGAAGGAGAGGAAACTGAGGGTGCTAACTTGGATAAGAGTTTTGGTTTTTCTAAGCAGTTTAAGAATAAGTATGAGGTTGGGGATGAAGTGGGTAGAGGCCATTTTGGGTATACTTGTTCTGCTATTGCTAAGAAAGGTGAACTTAAGGGTCAACAAGTTGCTGTAAAGGTCATTCCAAAAGCCAAGGTCACTCCTTTCTCTCTTTCTTGTTCCTTATGATTATACTGCATTGAAGTATATATGTGCTTTGAATAACTTACATCTCTGATCCTTGAAGTCTATGTTGAGAAAAGTTGGTTCTTTTAGGAATTTATTTCCGTTGATTAAAATTGTGTTGGGTTTAAGTTTTGTTCTATCTCTTTCTCTGCCTCACTTCCTTGTGGGGTGGGATGAGTAGATCATCCTCTTGCTCCCTTAATTCTCCCACCGCCCACATGTATTTTAATTCTTTATTTTATTCTCCCCTTTTATCTTGTGAATTTGGGGGTTTTTCACTTAAAACTGGTGTGATTCAAAATCAAAGTTCAAGATTCTTCTGCTACCTTTTTAAAAAAAATTCAAAATCCCTTTCTTTTTTTGTGTGGGCATAAGCACTCCCTTTCTAGGAAATTGCTAGTAAGTGCTGTGTTAGTCTTGGCTTTTAGTAGTAGCTTTTGTTAAAAATTCCAATTGAAGTTTATTGGGGTCCATGAAATGTTTGAAAAGAGTATAGTGGCTTACACTATTAAATATTGAGGAGTTGGTGAGCATTATAGAATTGTGCAATCTCTTGTCCATTTCCTTTGATGTAAACATAAATCAATTAGCAAACTTGCTTAGTATAGAGTCCCCGGTCTGACTCCTAAAGATTTTTACTTTTTTGGTTCACAAAATCACCTATGCAAGTTAAACTATTCATATCTTTCTCAGAACTTCAAGGGCTGACTTTCCTATGTGACTGATGCTAGTCACTGCTTTAAAAACTGATGAACATTGTAATTATCAACCCAAAAAAAAAAAGGAACACTGCATATGATTATCTTCTCGCTCCAAGAACTCCTCTTTAAAAGGTGCCAGTATCATCACTAGGAAAAAGATATCACTACGATTATGCTAGAACATGACGTACCAAATCAAATGTAATCAGAAATCATGAATCCCGCATGGTTTAGACAGGCCTACACCAAGTGACAAAATTTCAAGCAAGTTGAGCATTTACATAATGACTAACAAACTTTAATCTGATACTTTTGGCCTTATCATTGAGGAGGCTGCAACTGGTATCTTTATATCCCGTTGGTGTTAGAAACTTAACATCGGTTCCTGCAGCCAATATTCTTGTCGCTTTGAGGTGATGACATGACTCACTCTACAACAACAACAACAACATACCCAGTATGACTCACTCTGTAATATGAAATCTTATTCAGTCACAGGGTGTTTCATATAAGGAAATAATATACAAAATGATCTTATATAATCTTTGAAGGGAAAAATATCATGTCTTAGACCGAATGAGAGATTCAATCACACTGTTATGCTTCATTCTGCTTATCTATAATTATCGAAAAAGTAGATATTTATGTTGGAGGAGCTTCTGCTTTGCTAGTAGACAGAAAGACTGTATAAATTCATGAGAATAACTATTGAGGTGCTTAAAAAGATTCTATAGCTGACTACTTTGAGGGACAAAAGAAAAGGTTTTGGTAGTAGATAGGTTTAGTGAAATTTTTCTACCTGATCTCATGAGACCATATCATGTTTTGTAGCTTACAGATGGAGTTACATTGTTGCTAACATTTATTTATGACCCGTTATATTTGTAACACTATAATGAATTCACTTTTGGGGTTTTAAGTTTTGACAGATGCAATTCTTCACTGTATCTTACCCTCTTAACAGCTGACTATCAATTTACTCCAATTTTGTTGCCTTTCAGATGACAACAGCTATTTCCATCGAGGATGTTAGAAGGGAAGTTAAAATTTTGCGCGCCTTAACAGGACATAACAATCTGATACAATTCTATGATGCATTTGAAGATCAGGATAATGTCTATGTAGTGATGGAGTAAGATTCTTAACCACACATTAGTGAGATCTAAATCTATTTTGCTGTAAGGTTTTTCCTGTCTGTCTTAGTGATGCTTCTGGTCAGGGGATAATTCATGTAAGCTCAACATGGAGGAAAGTTTTGGTATTAAGCCACAACTTAGCTACTCAAAGAAAGTGCATGACCCTAAACCTTTATAGCATCAGGCTTTAGAAGAATTTGTTTTGAATCCCTAGCATGGTCTTTTAAGGATATGAAAGTAAGTGAACTCTTGAAAAATTTCTGTTTAGGTTATGCCAAGGAGGAGAGCTCCTTGATAGAATACTTGCACGGTATGTCTTTGGTTAATTTACGGAATTTGACTTCTAATTTATGGATTTGTCTTTTCTAAGTTAACTTTTTGGGTATACTATTTTATTTCCTTCTCATTTCTTTTGGTAGCGGCGGGAAGTACTCAGAAGAGGATGCAAAGGCCGTTATGGTACAGATATTGAATGTTGTTGCATTCTGTCATCTCCAGGGTGTTGTGCACCGTGATCTTAAACCTGAGGTAAACAGATTCCTCAAACTGGCCTTGCAAATTAGAACACTAGTTATACTTTTTTTATTTTCACTAGTTACAAAAGTATCTCATTTTTTCCATGTCCTCCTTCAGAATTTTTTGTTTTCGTCGAAGGATGAATCTTCGCAGTTAAAAGCTATAGATTTTGGCTTATCAGATTTTGTGAGACCAGGTTGGTTTTCATCATGCATATTTGTATGATTTCTTTGTCTTCTCTATACCAATCAAAGAGATATTTGCCTTCTCCATTAAATGCTTTAAATACGATGAATGCAGATGAAAAGCTTAATGACATTGTTGGAAGTGCATATTACGTAGCACCAGAAGTTCTTCACAGATCATATGGTACAGAGGCTGATGTGTGGAGTATAGGTGTGATAGCATATATTCTTCTGTGTGGTAGTCGTCCATTTTGGGCTCGCACAGAGTCTGGAATCTTCAGGGCTGTTTTAAAGGCTGATCCAACTTATGATGAAGCACCTTGGCCTACACTAACTTCGGAGGCTAAAGATTTTGTCAAGCGACTATTGAATAAAGATCCTAGGAAAAGAATGAGTGCTGCTCAAGCATTATGTAAGTGTTTTCTCCTGTGATTTTTTTTTGGCATTCTCTTTCTTTAAATAGCCTCTTCTAATCACCCCCTTGTGCAGGTCATCCTTGGATGCGGAATCACAGTGGTGCAAAACTACCACTTGATGTTCTTATATTTCGACTCATGAAAGCATATATGCGATCATCCTCTTTGCGTAAGGCTGCTTTAAGGGTGTGTATATTATTTAGCTGGAACAATTAATAGAACCTGATATATCTGTCTCTGCCCTTGATAGCTTATCTATTTATTTCTTCCTATCTTTTGGTTTTAGGTTTTGAAATAGTTTATAAGGGTTTTATTCTCAAAAACAAATAGTTTATAAGGTTTTTAAGCCACCTTTCCTTTTTGTCTTTAAATAAATTCTGCGATTACTTTCTTTGGTAAGTTTTTTCGATAAGGTAATCATTTATAGAGGAGCATTGACACTTTCTTTGATAAGTGATAAGGTATTCAACTATAGTGGATAATAAGCAGTAAGCTAGTGCGTCAAAACATAGTTACAAGTTGTGCAGCTCCCCTATCATATCTAACTAGGAATTAATATCCTGTACAAAGACCTGTTTGCACCAAAAAGCTAGCAGAGAAAAAGCTCTAAACTAAAGGATAAGTAGTTCTCTTGTTGCCTTAAAAAAATCTGTTTTTCCTTTCTGCCCAGAGAGTACACCAAATAACTTGGGGTATAGTATTCCAAATTTTGAGGGATTTTTTGTGGACACCATCTCTGTTCCAGCAAGTAAGGAACTCTTGAGAGGAGAGTGGGATAGTCCAACTCATGCCAAGAATAGCAAAAATAAACTCCACAATTGAGAAGTGACGTTGCAGTGAAGAAAATGGTGATTTTCTTCTTCAAGATGGTCTTCACAGAGGACATCTACTAGAGTTTGAAAGCCTCTTTGCTGAAGGTTGTTTTGAGTGCAGCAGGCCTCCCTAGCCACTAACCAAGAGAAGCAGGAGACTTTCAGGGGAGTGTTGTTAAAACCAGATTTGATTTCAAGGTCAAGAAGCAGTGTTGTCATTAAAAGACAGGATTTTGTAGCAAGATTTCACTGAAAAAAGACACTTTGGGTGTCCTCTAAGGGTTCGGTGAACCTTCTACCCCAATCCGTGCAGTTATGCGGTGTAGAATACAGGATAAATCTCACCAATTACTTATAAAAAAGAAAGATATGTCTCACCCATTATCAGGGATATGTGAGAAAAAAAGCTTATATTGCCATAGGTATTAGTCATCGGGAATGGACAAGTTGCTTTGATTTTGGGGCAGTGCCTGTTCTCCTGAAAAGCAATTCCATTTTTTCTTAAAACCTTTTTTAGTTCCAGGGGTGTTTTACTATAAGATCTTTACTGTTAGGTACTTCCTTGATTCTGAATTACATAGATTGTAACTGGATAGTCATGGGATCTGTGAAGCTCCTTCCCGTTATCACAAATAAGATACTTACCTAAGGAGAGAGGTCCAGGAATAAACGAATAACCGAAGAGGAAATAACATGATAATTCTTCTGCATTCACGAAGCTATATAGTTTTCGGTAGTTCTAAGGTCTCGGACGCAGCTGTATAGTTTTCGGTAGTTCTTAGGTCTCGGACGCAGCTGTTGTCCTAATTCATCTTGAAAGTGATGACAATAAAGTCTTACTAGGATAAAAGAAGCTAGTCTGGTGAATATATCTGCTAAGCTGAGGGTCTATTCGAAACAGCCTCTCTACCTTCCCAGGGGTAAGGTCTGCGTACACACTTGACACTACCCTCCCCAGACCCCACTTGTGGGATTCAACTGGGTTGTTGTTTTTGGTGAATATATCTGCTAAATCCCTTTTAGCCTGTGAAATTATCTTGATAGATTATTATTCTACGATGGGAAAAGAGATTGAGGCTAAAGTAACTTGTTTTACTTTAAGATTTTTACTGTTAGCTACTTCCTTGAGTCTGAATTACATAGATTGTGACAGGATAGTCATGGGATCTATGAAGCACCTGCCCATTATCACCAATAAGAAACTTATCCAAGGAGAGAGGTCGAGGAATAAACGAATAACCGAAGAGGATATAACATGATAATTCTTCTGCATTCATGAAGCTGTACAATTTGTCGGTAGTTCTTGGGTCTCGGACGCAGCCGTTGCGCTAATTCATCTTGAACGTGACGACACTAAAATCTTTCTAGGATAAAATAAACTAGTTTGGTGAATATATCTGCTAAATCCCTTTTAACCTTTGAAATTATCTTGATAGATTATTATTCCACGATGGGAAAAGAGATAGAGGCTAAAGTAACTTGTTCCTACTGATTTTGTTTCTTCACTCTTGAGCTGTTAGTCTCGATAAGTTCACTTGGACAACTTTCAGGATGCGTATCACTCTTACATGGTTTAGTTTAGATGTTCCGACAAGAAAATCAAATGATATGTCATGGGCGGCTTTCCAACCATGCCCCATGACCCCTTGGACGCACCCCGTGGCGTCCTGGCCAGCTTCCCAACGCCCGTCGCCACGGTCGGCCCCGTGGTTTCGGCAGCTCTAAGTGACAAGCGCGCATGTGCCTCTGTCGCCCCACCGATAGCCATCGCCAGCGCCCGGCCACAAGCAGATGCCAACAATGCCGCGCGCACAGACCCTGATGCTAAAGACAAATTTGCTGCCAACGGACTTGTTTCTGCTTTGTAGAAGACTAAGTCCTTTTCATTGTAAATATAGAGTAGTTTTACTGCATTTTCTTTAAGTGTGATTTTCCAGCTTTCATAGGTCTAGTCATGTAACTTTGGTTTATTTTTTTAAGCATTATTAAGGGAGACCAAGCAATCAAACTTTCAAGCAAGCAAACAATTCTCTGTACTGGTGTCTCTCCCCCCGACACCGTGTTGTTTTGCCTTACGTCGCCCTTCCAAGGAACTTCAGGAAGGCGTCGCGTAACAGTTGGTATCAGAGCCTAGGCTCGACATCGGACGAGGGATTACATTGCAATTACCACCATTTCTGACCATGGTGAATTATGGGGATCCCATCGCGACCCTTGAGGGAACGGTTGACGCATTACGGCCCATCGTGGAAATGGTGCCTGACCTAAAGTCCAGCCTAGTGCAAAGGTTGGACGACATGGACCGCAGACTGATCCAGGCCGAAGTTGACATAGAAAACATCAGTCGCGACTCTGAAGGAGACCGGCAAACGGCAGCCACAGAGGCAGCCGAAATTTTTGGTAAATTTGAGGTCCTCCAACAGGAGCGCGCCGAGGATTTAGCCAACAGGGCACAAGAGGCAGACAAGGTGACTGCCATGCAACAAACTATAGACAACTTGACAGGCCAACTCAACGTTGTCAATGCTGCTTTACAAGGCCTGCTTCGAGGAGGTGGAAACCAAATTGGGGGTATTGTGAACCTCGCTCCTGTGGCCCAAAAACTGAAAATTCCTGAGCCAAAGCCATACAGTGGAGCTCGGAATGCCAAAGAAGTGGAAAACTTCATCTTCGACATCGAACAATACTTCAATGCCGTAGGGGGCCTAGAAGAAGCTAAGAAGGTAGCAATTGCTGCCATGTATCTGATGCCAAACTTTGGTGGCGGGTGATATACGAAGCCATCAAGGCTGGTGAAGATGCCCTCGAGACATGGGCAGAACTGAAGGCAGCCATACGTCTACAGTTCTTCCCCGAAAATGTTGAGTACAAGGCTAGGAGAAAGCTACGGGAGCTCCGCCAAACCAAATCAGTGCGGGATTACGTGCGGGGAATTCTCTGCGCTCATGCTGAACATCCGCGACATGGGGGACAAAGACAAACTCTTCACCTTCCTGGAAGGGTTGAAACCTTATGCCTGTATGGAGTTGCAAAGACAAAGGATAGACACGTTACCTAAGGCAATCCAAGCAGCAGAGTGCCTTGGGGATTATCAAGTGGAAGCCCGGAAGGACAGGCCTCAACAGCCTGTCCGACGAGGATACAAAGGAGGCCAGCCGAACACTGGTGGTCCTAGCAGAAGTGGAGGAGACCGGAGTGCAACCAAATCTAAGGCTCCCTCCTAGGCAGTACTAGCGCTGCATCTAACAACAATGATCGGGGGAGGAAACCCCCCTCAGGATGTCGTCGTTGCGGCGGACCACATTGGAATAATGAATGCCCACATGCACAGATGAACGCCCATCAAGCTTTTGAGGATGGGACGGATGACGATGCCGATGATGCGGACCAGACCAAACCAGTTGGTGCATTCAATGCCATTGTTGGCTCTATTTCTGAGCCTCTAGCGGGAACTAGTGCTGGTATCCGTAAGAAGGAGGACCCCTGTCCAATCACCAAGAAAGGGAAAAAGAAGGCGAACGAGAGGACTCCTCCTCATCAAGAGAGGACCTTAATGTTCGTTGACATGAAGGTAAATGGCAAACCCATTCGGGTGATGATAGACACGGGTGCTACCCACAACTACTTAGCTTCGACTCAGGTGGAGCGCCTTGGCCTAGTTGTAGGAAAGGGCAAAGGTCGTGTCAAGGCTATCAACTCACCACCTCAGCCAGTGGGTGGAATAGCCAAAGAAGTACCGGTGAAACTTGGCCCTTATGAAGGAAAGTTTAACCTGCGCGTGGTGATCATAGATGACTTCGAGTTGATAGTGGGGTTGGAATTCCTGAGACAGACCAATACCATGCCCGCACCATATGCAGACTTGCTACTGATGATGGGAGAAAATGGAGCTAAGCCTTGTATTATTCCGTGCATTCCCATGAAGATGGCCGCCGAGAACATCTCGGCCTTGCAGTTGAAGAAGGGGTAAAAAGACATGAACCCACGTTCCTGGCTACCCTCTGCATGGAAGATATAGAACGCTCCTCGGGTCCGATTCCTGCACCCGTGAAGGAGTTGCTTCTGGAATTTGAAGACATCATGCCACAAGACATGCCAAAGCGTCTTCCGCCTAGGCGAACTGTGGACCATGAGATTGAGTTGGTGCCGGGTGCGAAGCCACCTGCCCGGGCGCCGTACAGAATATCACAACCCGAACTCACCGAGCTTCGAAGACAATTGACGGAAATGCTAGACACAGGGATCATCGTGCCCTCCAAGTCCCCATACGGGTCCCCTGTGCTATTCCAAAAGAAACATGATGGTAGTTTACGACTCTGCGTGGATTACCGGGCTCTAAACAAAATCACCGTGAAAAACAAGTACCCTATTCCGCTAATGGCAGACTTGTTTGATAGACTGGGTGGTGCGACGGTATTCACCAAAATAGACCTGAGGACAGGTTATTGGCAAGTTCGGATTGCCGAGGGTGATGAGCACAAGACGACCTGTGTGACAAGATATGGGTCGTACGACTTCCTGGTTATGCCCTTTGGCTTGACTAACGCGCCAGCCACATTTTGCACCTTGATGAACCAAGTCTTCCGAGAATACATTGATGAATTCGTCGTGGTTTATTTGGATGACATTGTGGTATATAGCCAGACACTGGAAGAACACCTGGAGCATTTGCGGAAGGTCCTAGCCCGATTGCGGGAGCACGAATTATATGCGAAGCTATCCAAGTGCTCCTTTGCTCAGAAACAAATTGACTTCCTCGGACATGTCATCGAGGAAGTGCGGATCAAGATGGACCAGCAGAAGATTCAGGCCATCACAGAATGGCCGCCTCCTAAGGATATCCACGCCTTGAGGTCGTTCCTTGGCCTATGCAACTTCTATCGGCGTTTTGTGAAAAGTTACTCCCTCATTGCAGTGCTGCTGACAGAACTTCTCAAGAAGGTCACACCGTGGGATTGGGGGCCCAAGCGGGCAGAGGCCTTCGACGCATTGAAAATGGCTATGTCTAGTAGCCCAGTCTTGGCCCTCCCTGACTTGGCCAAGCCATTCGAAGTGCAAACGGATGCCTCCGACTATGCACTTGGTGGAGTATTGCTACAAGAAGGGCATCCCGTAGCGTACGAGAGCCGGAAACTGAAGGATGCAGAGCGACGCTATGCCGCCCATGAGAAAGAATTATTGGCTGTCGTTCATTGCTTACGCCTTTGGAGGCATTATCTACTGGGAGCCCCATTCGTGGTCAAGACAGACAACACAGCCGTTAGCCATTTCATGACCCAGCCAAAGCTGAATGGTCGACAGGCTAGGTGGCAGGAACTCCTAGCGGAATTTCACTTCAACCTGGAGTACCGAAGTGGGAAGACCAATCATGTTGTTAATGCACTCGGTCGGAGAGCTGATCTAGCATCGGTGTGTGTACTCGCCGCCCTAAAGGGAAGCGAAGTAACCACCACCATAAAAGACCAGATACAGGATCTACTCATCAAGGATCCTGCTGCATAGTATTTGGTTGATTTGGTAGGACAGGGCAAGACTCGCCAGTTCTTCACCGAAGATGGTTTCCTGAAAGTGAAAGGGAACCGACTTTATGTTCCTAAAGGAGGAGATCTGCGAAGGGCTCTTCTGGCGGAATGCCACGATACTTTGTGGGCCGGTCATCCCGGCGAGGAACGCACCATGGCATTGCTTCGCCGTGCATATTATTGGCCTCAAATGGTCGATGACGTCGCTCAGTATGTGAAGACTTGTCTAGGTATGCCAGAAGGATAAGTCAGACCGCTTGACGCAGGCAGGGCTCTTGGAACCACTAGCTGTCCCAAAAAGACCTTGGGAAAGCGTTTCCCTGGACTTCATCACCGGATTGCCCAAGGTCGGAGATCTCACAACTATCTTGGTTGTGGTGGATCGGTTTTCCAAGTATGCTACCTTTATAGCAGCCCCACAATATATATCAGCAGAAGATACAGCTCGACTATTCTTCTCTCATGTCGTCAAATATTGGGGCTTACCTAAAGACATTGTTAGTGATCGCGACTCACGCTTCACTAGCAATTTTTGGACCCAACTCTTTAAGTGCCTCGGGTCAAAATTGAGTCATAGCTCAAGTTTTCATCCGCAATCTGATGGCCAGACGGAGCGATTCAATGGCATGCTAGAGGAATATCTCCGGCACTTTGTGACCGGATCGCAGAAGAATTGGGTGAAGCTTCTGGATGCTGCTCAACTGTGTTTCAATTCACAAAAGAGCTCAAGTACCAACAAAAGCGCTTTTGAAATTGTTACCGGACAGCAACCGCTACTCCCACACACAGTGAACGCACCAAACATGTCAAAATCTCCTCGGGCTGCCAGCTTCTCAAAAGAATGGAAGCAAAATTTGGAGATAGTGCGGAGCTATCTTGTCAAAGCCCAAAAGCGGATGAAGAGGCATGCTGATCAGAATCGCCGCTTTGTGGAATACCAGGTGGGAGACAAAGTGATGGTCAAAATCCCAAAGCGGTACTTGTTTGCAGGGGTCCATGACCCTCGCCTATTGCAAAAATATATTGGACCCTTGTCCATTGAAAGGCGCATTGGGAAAGTTGCATACCGGGTGGATACCCCAGCTTGGTGGAAAATCCATCCTGTTTTCCATGTCAGTCTCCTGAAACCTTTTCGGGAAGATGTGGAGGATCCTTCACGAAGCCAACTCACAATACCAAGTATTCGAGGTCCCAATTCAACCGGGAAAAGGCGTGCTGAAGCTATTCTTGATGATCGAGTGATTCACGCCTCAAGAAAAGATCACCAGGAGTTCTTGGTGAAATGGTAGGGATGTGATGCAGAGGAGAATACTTGGGAGAGGGAACAAACCTCAAAGCCTACAAGAGCCTGATTGATGATTACCTTGCAAGGAAGGCGCCGAGGACGTCGCCAACTCAGGTGGGGGAGAATGTCATGGGCGACTTTCCAACCATGCCCCATGACCCTTTGGACGCGCCCCGTGGCGTCCTGGCCAGCTTCCCAACGCCCGTCGCCACGGTCGGATCCGTGGTCTCGGCAGCTCCAAGTGACAAGCGCGCATGTGCCTCTGTCGCCCCACCGATAGCCATCGCCAGCGCCCAGCCACAGGCAAATGCCAACAATGCCGCGCGCGCAGACCCTGATGCTAAAGACAAAGTTGCTGCCAACGGACTTGTTTCTGCTTTGTAGAAGACTAAGTCCTTTTCATTGTAAATATAGAATAGTTTTACTGCATTTTCTTTAAGTGTGATTTTCCAGCTTTCATAGGTCTAGTCATGTAACTTTGGTTTATTTTTTTTAATCATTATTAAGGGGGACCAAGCAATCAAACTTTCAAGCAAGCAAACAATTCTCTGTACTGGTGTCTCTCCCCCCGACACCGTGTTGTTTTTCTGTAATAGCTTTCATTCAATGCAATCAAGCTTTCTTTCATTCTCAATTCTCTTTTCTGCTCTCTCTTTCAATTAATCATGACATTGGTTTTCCCGTACGACACTGACAATCTAGTCTAGCGTACGGAGGGGACCTCAGTTGGCGGACAGCAATCGCACTGACATCGGTTGCTTAGCCTCACGTCGCCCTTCCAAGGAACTTCAGGAAGGCGCCGCGTAACATATATTATGCTTCTTTCTCATATTGTGGGTTCATAAAGCTCTATGTTGTACTTTTACCAGAATTCTGAAAGGTGAAAAAGGGAACTCTTTAATTTAATCCCTAGGTATTCGGGATAAAGTTAACCTGATTAATGCCTGAATTTTTCTAAAGTTCTATTGATTTATGTAAATTGATATGGTGATTCTGCCTCTTTTATTAGCTCTGATGCTCATAGTCTTGGTACATTTGACTTGGTAAATTGATACTAATATTTTTGCCTTTGCAGGCAATGTCGAAAACTTTGACAGCAGATGAACTGTTCTACCTGAAGGAGCAATTTGCATTGCTGGAGCCAGACAAAAATGGCAGCATAAAACTAGAAAATATAAGATCAGTTAGTATCTCAACTCTCTCATCTTCAGCTCTTCCGCGTTTTTTGCTAAAGCCTGAAGGTCTTATCTCCTTACTCTTTTTGTGCCATGTAGGCGCTGATGAAATATGGAACAGATGCTATGAAGGAGTCGCGCATTCCGGATTTTCTTGCCTCGGTACTGACATAACTGTCACTTTGTGTGTTTCCCTGCTTCTTCTGTGCTTGTAGCTTATGAATAACTGTTTTTTATGTCATCTTTGACAGCTAAATGCACTTCAATATAGAAAGATGGATTTTGAAGAATTCTGCGCAGCTGCCTCAAGTGTTCATCAGTTGGAGGCACTTGAGCGCTGGGAACAACATGCTAGGTGTGCATACGAAGTTTTTGAGAAGGATGGCAATAGGGCTATTATGATAGAAGAACTTGCATCTGTAAGTTTCCTTACAAATGCCATGTTCTGCTCTCGCGTTTGCATTGTATATGACTTTTTGAGTGTACTGAGTACTTACTGTATGTTTCATGACATGTTTACTGCCTGAAATTGTGATAAATCTCGCTTTCAGGAACTTGGACTGGGTCCTTCAGTACCAGTTCATGCCGTTCTACATGACTGGATAAGGCATACAGATGGAAAGCTAAGTTTTCTTGGATTTGTGAAATTGTTGCATGGTCCCTCCACTCGAGGACTTGCAAAGGCGCAGTAATATGTGAAACATGCTTTGGAGAATATTGGATGTACCGTGTCTAGACAGTGTGGCTGAGACAAACCTTCAAGCGCTTCAACATTTCAGTTATCTGCCACCTTGCACTGAAGCGTCAAAGAGGCCTGTCCTGAATTGGACTGTCTGGAGTATTTTTGATTCACGGGTTCCACTTTTATAGCACGTATTGATAGCTTTTGTTTCCACACCATATAGTGTAAAGATTTCTGATGGTGTGCGGGTGAGCAACATTGTTGATTGGATTTGCAGCTGTTTGTTACTAAGGGGAATGAATCCTAGTTGCAACTCCTGCCAACTGGGATTAACAAGATGTAGTTACTACTAGTTATGCCACTTAAATTGGGAATGTGGCACTCAATATAGAAAACATAGGGCCTTAGTTGATTCAATGCTGGAATTGGATGATTTAGTTGATGTATTCTCTATTTGTTGTCCAATTTGAGTCCAGGCTAAAAGTTGCCTGGCTGTTGAATTGTATCCTCTTTCCTATAAGATAACGTGCTTCTGTTTCTGGTGCTTAATTATCTCAACTCCATAACCTAAGGCTGTAATTTTTCTTATCATCTGAACTGAAAATTGTAGCAGACCTATCTATTTTAGCATCCAACTAAATATTATTACTAAAAGGTTTCTTTTACTACTAATAATGGACTTTGATGAGCATGAGTTCCTGCTATGATTTGAAGTACTGAAAGGTTTGAAGTGGTTGAAGGAAAAGGTTAAATTGGAAACAAAATAACTAAAATAAAGCTGCCTCAAAAAATATATTCCAAATTCAGTGGGAAGCTAATGCACATGGATTTGGCCAGTTAATTTCTGGCTTGAATGTGATAAAGTATTCCCATCACCTATGTTCTTCATACTGTATTTGTAAGTACATATCTATTCCTATTTACTTTAAGGATCAAAGTTTTGAGAATGCTCTGCTTATAACATCAAACGTGATAAAACAAAGGAGACAAACTCATCAACTTTAACAAAGCACATGTTGGTATTGGTAATTAAAGAGTATTGTGATGATTGCTTTTAGAGGTATACAAATGAAACTGACAAACCGCACCAACCCGACAATCCGAGTCAAACAAGAAAAAAAAACCGACTATGTTTTGGTTTGATGGTTTGGTGTTGGAAAAATAAACCCGACCATATTTGGTTTGGTTTGGTTTGGTTTTAACTAAAAAATGTCAAACTGAAACCAAACCAACCTGATATTATATGTATATAAGTTTTAAATATATTTAATACATAAAATTTTTTATGGTAGTGTAGTTTATAAATATTTCTTAAGCTTTTTCATAATTTTATCTTTTAACGTATTATTTAAAGGAAAAATGACAATGTATAGCCGATGTAAAAATAATAGCCGAAAAAATGTATAAAATTTATATATTTTTTGTATATATATACATTTTGTATGTTATATACAAAAATTATACAAGTTTTATATACTTTTTCGGCTACTAGATGTAAATAATTTCTGGCGCGGGCTAAAAATGATAATACCCCTTATTTCAAGCTTGGGCTTATAATTTTTGAATGCTCCAATAAGTTTTATAATCCGTAAATGTTAGTAACTCAAATAAATCCTAAACCAAAATCAAATCAATACTAATGCTAATAAAATACATTCAATTCAATTGTACTGTGGATGAAAATAGTGTTGGATATATATTTTTTAGTTTTTCCATGGTTTAGATAAAATGTATAACTTATTTTTCTTTTAGTGGTTAGTCATGTAAATAATAGTACTTATTAGTCATAATTTTAAATTATGTTTATTTTTATTATGGTTTATTAATAATATTTATTTTATGCGATTTTATTATCTTTATTGTTGAATATATTTTAGTACAATGCCATGACTCATCTCATATTTAAGTTATTTTATTGAAAAACACCTTATATAGTTCTGACTTACTAGGATTAAAAAAATATTTGGAGCACAAATTTTACGTTTTGTGCTATGAAGACTTTATGAAAAAAAATCCGAAAAACCCCAAAAATCCGAAAACCCGAGGTTAAAAAACCCGATTTTTATTGGTTTGGTTTGGTATTTAGATTTAATAACTCGATATAATTGGTTTGGTTTGGTAATTAGAAAATCCGAACTAACCCGACACATGTACACCCTTAATTGCTTCTACTTAATATATAAGTAGTAATACTATATGAGGTAGCTTCTATAAGTATTATTGGTTCTCTAAAACCCCAAATGATATTTCAGTCATTCATAAGTAAATGCGTTGTCTGTTGAGATTCCAGTATAATGTGTTGAAATTTCATAATGAGTTGTAGTTCCATCATAGTATGCTAAAAGTTTATACGCATGAGCTCCATAATCCAACATATTATGCTTGAACTTTCCGTATTTCCGTATTGTAGTTTCAATGGCTTCGCAAACACAGATTATTTTTCAATTACCAATCCGAAAACTAACTAACCCGTGCTATTTTCACCGGACCAGAAATAAAATGCATATGTCTGTTGAAGTCTTATGTTCCATACTAGATAAAGATTGCTCGTGCTATCGTACGGGCCCAACATATTAAGCCTTTTGCTTATTTTTTTTCTAAGTTTCCCGTTGCCAATGGAATAATGCTCCATCTATAGATAAGAAATTGGACTATCATAACCAATAGGCTTTTCGATACATCATACAAGATGGTAGGATGGTAAACAAAGGACATAAAAAGAATCTATAATCAACTAGAAGTAGCAATTACAACCATGTATTATTAATTATAATACCCATAAAATATAGAAAATGTGTATCTTCAAGCAAAGCAACCCGTCGAGAGTAAGCAGACAAAAACTTTTGTATGGTTCTTTTTATTAGTGGGAACTCGGGGACAAAAAACACATTTAAGAATTTATCTCCTCTGATTTAGAACCGCGGTGGAAGACAACTGCACAACTTACCATGAAAAACTCAGGGGAGGAAGGATAGAGGCATCATATTGAGAAGTTCCCTTGTCAAAGTTCTAAATGAGAAGTAAAGGACTTATTTTTGGGAGAAGAAAGTGGATTCATTTTTCCTGCAAATTTTCATGTAATCCCTTTTGTCAAGTAAAGTGTATGACATCTGTAAAACTACCATCTCTCACACCTTGAGAAACTTTCAAGAAAAGAAAAGAGATTACAGCTTAGCGGCAGTTTATCAAAATTACATACTCCATCTATCTCAGCAAAAGCACTCAATGCATAGGTGTCATTGCCAGGTTTGATGATAGGAAATGGGAAATGAAATGGAGAGGAATGAATAGGATTTCAACCAAATATTAGATTATTGGAATAGCAGCTATGTGTTGGAAGTTGTTTATTCATTACAAGGAAATAGATGCTACAACACTCAAGTGTTTAGCAAGTTTCTGCTGTGCCTTATAGATAAATTTACATCTTAAGGTATCATCTCTAGAGTAAATTTTCTTTATGATCCTTAACTTAGCTTTGAGCCCTTGACTGCCTGCACAGTTGCTAGATGGGGTTTAGGAGCTCCACCAGCACAAGCTTAAGTTTGTACCTCACCAAATTGTATCACTGTTGATACCTTCTTTATTCACCGACAACCAAAAGAAAGAAAATTCTGACATCATTACCGTAAGCCAATAGAGGATTCTGATTAATGAATCTTGTAAATCTATCATCAAATAATGAACTAATATAGAGCACGTGCAGAACTTCAAAAGTACTTGTTAGCACATACTAAAACAATTTCATGCATGCTTGACATTGCCACATGAAAATTTAAGGAGAAGGAATATCAAAAGAATATAAAAAATATAATTGTCAGAATTAAAACTACACATGGTAATTAAATGGTCATGGGTTCAGAAAGCGGGTTATTACAAGTGCTGAAAGTAACACAACGCAAAGTGTGAAAATAATTCAGTTTGCAGAATGGTATCACTGTTGAAATAATGTCCATAGAAAGAAAAAGAAAAACAGAAAGCTACCCAGTCAGTTAACTTAGCAAGTTCCCTCATTCCTTCGGTATGGTATTATCTCAAAAAGCATAGAGGCCAAATGTCTTTTTTGTCTCAGTTTCTGATAATTATGAATAACATATCACAACGCAGAAGAATTGTGAAACTTACATAGAGATGGGAGTCAAGGTTGAAAAGAAAGAAATTGCAGAGAAATTGTGTCTTATTCCACGACCTGTAAAAATTGAAGTTATACTACCAGAAAGCATGGCAATAGATGTTAAACCAAGTAGGAAAAGAGCAAGCAGCAATAAACAGAAACATAACTTGCTTTACTAAGGACACTAATCTCGAATACTGTTGAGGTTTTATTTTAAGATGTAATATTCTTAAAATGAGGATGAATGGGAAATGGAGGGAAAATGAAATTTTGAGTAAAATTTTAAGTTTCCCCCTCTTAACAATGAGACATTGTCCCATATTGGAAGTGGAAGACATTTTTGGTGGGTATATATATAATTGCTCTTCTTGTAGCTCTTAAAGAGTTAAGAAGAAAGCAAGCCTCGCGCCGTCGTCGTCGTCGTCGCTCGCTCGGCTCCGGCTTCGGCTTCGGATTTGGATTTGGTCAAATGATCGATTGATTGATTAATTTTTTGGACCAAATTTATTTGTTAATAGTAAATATTAACGTAAGATTATCCGTATTTGTAAACGGATATTTTCCAATCCGTGTATTGATAATTTGGCAGCCGGATAATGGTCTTCCCACCATGAAGTGCTTGCTCCACAAACATGAAGTGCTTGCTCCACAAACATGTAATGCTTGCTCCACCATGAAGGGTGGACGTTTGGTCTTGCACTCCTTCTTGGCTGCTATATATATGAGCAGCAAATGTTGAAGAAAGATACCAAAAACTCAACATACAATTCGCTCAACAAATTGGCTATACATTGCATTCCTTCCTCTCAGAACTTCCATACGTTTTTCTGAGTATATACTCCTTCGTTCTGCATTGTTTTTAACTTCAAACAAAGCAACTGTAAGTGTGATTTGCTACCGAACTTTGTGTTCGCCGAAACACTGGGGTTTGAAGTACCGCTACACCAGTGTGTTATTCGTTCTATCCTGGGAGGAAATAATCCATTACCTTGGGTACTAGGAGGGGATTAAATTCCTTAAGGAAACACTGTGAATTCAGTGGGCTCGAATTTATTATTATTGTTTCATTACGTTAACTTATATTTTGCAGAATTAATATTTACAAAAACAGGAATATTGACGGGAATAACAATCTTAAGGAATTTAATATTTATTTCTGTACTTGTGTTATTCTTATTATTCTGCAAACTAAAACCTTTGTGGTTTGTGTACTCCCGTTTTGGAGAGTTAAGCCTTCGTGGCGTTTTGTTGGATATTAAAATCTACGTGATTTTTACTCCAGTTTGAAAACGTGTATTAAACGTTTGTTTGTGTCATTCTTTTACAGAAAAGATGATGACTGAAAACGAAAACCAAGCTGTTCCGATGGCGACTGCCAACGCAACGACAAGCCGAACACCGGCGTTGGCACCGGCAGAAAAACCCGGAAAATTTTCCGGGATTGATTTCAAACGCTGGCAGCAGAAGATGTTCTTCTACTTAACTACGTTATGTCTACAGAAGTTCATCAAGGAAGATGTTCCTGATCTGCCGGATAAAACTCCAGATAATGAACGCTTTCTCGTGATTGAAGCGTGGAAGCATTCTGATTTTTTATGCAAGAATTATATTCTTAGCGGACTGGATGATAATCTGTATAATGTATACAGTAGCATGGAGACATCCAAAGAATTGTGGAATGCGCTTGAAAAGAAATATAAGACTGAAGATGCCGGGATGAAGAAATTCGTTGCCGCAAAATTTCTGGACTACAAAATGATAGATAGCAAGTCTGTTATTACTCAAGTCCAGGAATTGCAAGTGATTATTCATGATCTACTTGCTGAAGGTCTTGTAATCAACGAAGCATTCCAAGTAGCAGCAATGATTGAGAAGTTGCCTCCGTTGTGGAAGGACTTCAAAAATTATTTGAAACACAAACGAAAGGAAATGTCCCTTGAAGATCTCATTGTTCGGTTGAGAATCGAAGAGGACAATAAAGCTGCTGAAAGGAGAGGCCGTAGAAATTCAACAATAATGGGAGCAAATATTGTTGAAGCTAACAAAAAGAGGAAGAAGGCTTCTGGTCCGAAATACAACCCAAGCAAGAAGCGGTTCAGTGGAAACTGCTACAACTGTGGGAAAACCGGACACAAATCTACGGAGTGTCGTGCTCCGAAGAAAGACAAGAAAAGGGGTCAAGCAAACATGGTAGTAAACCATGATGATGTTGATAACTTGTGTGCCATGCTCTCTGAATGTAACTTGGTGGGAAATCCTAAACTGTGGTGGTTTGATTCAGGAGCCACTCGCCATGTTTGTGCAGTTAGAGAGGCTTTTGCTACCTATGCTCTTGCTGAACCCGGAGAGACAGTTTATATGGGAAATGCTTCAACAGCAAAAGTTGAAGGATATAGGAAGGTATTTCTAAAAATGACTTCTGGCAAGGTCATGACTTTGAACAATGTCCTTCATGTTCCCGAAATGAGAAAGAATTTAGTCTCTACTGGACTTCTTGTTAAGCACGATTTTAAGTGCATTTTTGTATCCAACAAGGTTGTAATTAGTAAGAATGGAACATTTGTGGGAAAAGGTTACCTCACCGAGGGCCTTTTCAATCTAAATGTAATGGTTGTTGAAAATAATAATAATATTTCAGCTTCTTCTTACTTACTTGAGTCAAATGATTTATGGCATGTACGTTTGGGTCATGTCAATTATAAAACCTTGCGGAAAATGATTAACTTGGAAGTACTGCCCAAGTTTGAATGCGAAAAATCAAAATGTCAAACATGTGTGGAATCTAAGTATGTTAAACATCCTTATAAGTCAGTTGAAAGGAATTCAAATCCTTTAGACTTAATTCACACAGATATTTGTGACATGAAGTCAATACCATCTCGCGGTGGAAAGAAGTATTTCATAACTTTTATTGACGATGGTACTCGATATTGCTATGTTTACTTACTGAATAGTAAAGATGAAGCAATAGACGCATTCAGGCAATACAAAAATGAAGTTGAAACGCAACTTAACAAGAAAGTAAAAATGATAAGAAGTGATAGGGGTGGTGAATATGAATCTCCTTTTGAAGAAATATGTTTAGAATATGGAATTATTCATTAAACAACAGCCCCTTACACGCCCCAATCTAATGGGATTGCGGAAAGAAAGAATCGCACATTAAAGGAGATGATGAATGCGTTGTTGATAAGTTCTGGTTTGCCACAGAACTTGTGGGGGGAAGCCATTCTTACGGCTAATCGAATATTAAATCGAGTGCCCCATAGCAAAACACAATCCATTCCTTATGAACAATGGAAAGGAAGGAAGCCCAACTTGAATTATTTTAAAGTGTGGGGGTGTTTGGCAAAAGTGCAAGTTCCTAAACCCAAAAGGGTAAAGATAGGACCGAAAACCGTTGATTGTGTTTTCATAGGATATGCGACAAATAGTAAAGCATATCGATTTCTGGTTCATAAATCAGAAAATCCCGACATTCATAATAATACGGTTATAGAATCAGATAATGCTGAGTTTTTTGAAAATATATATCCGTATAAAAAGGAATGTGAGTCGTTTGGTGAAGGATCTAAACGACCTCGGGAAGAAACAAAAGAAAGTACATGTAATCAGGAGAATCCAAGACGTAGTAAACGTCAAAGAACGTCTACTTCATTTGGACCAGATTTTGTGACTTTCTTATTGGAGAATGAGCCTCAAACATTTAAAGAAGCTATGACTT
Source organism: Nicotiana tomentosiformis (assembly GCF_000390325.3). Lineage (NCBI taxonomy): Eukaryota > Viridiplantae > Streptophyta > Magnoliopsida > Solanales > Solanaceae > Nicotiana > Nicotiana tomentosiformis. The sequence continues at coordinate 72,598,740 of NC_090812.1, read as the reverse complement.
CTTCGGAATCATTGTTTTGGAAAGAGGCAGTCAATAGTGAAATAGAATCCATATTGAACAACCATACATGGGAATTGGTTGATCTTCCTCCTGGAAATAAATCTTTGGGTTCTAAATGGATTTTTAAGAGAAAAATCAAAGATGATGGCACTATTGATAAATTCAAGGCAAGGCTCGTAGTCAAAGGGTATAGACAACGAGAAGGTCTAGACTACTTTGATACATACTCTCCAGTTACAAGAATTACGTCCATACGGATGTTAGTAGCATTAGCTGCAGTGTATGGTCTTGAAATTCATCAAATGGATGTTAAGACGGCCTTCTTAAATGGAGAGTTGGAGGAAGAAATTTACATGGAACAACCTGAAGGGTTTGTGGTTCCAGGTAAAGAAAAGAAGGTATGTAGACTTGTTAAGTCTCTTTACGGACTAAAACAAGCACCCAAACAATGGCATGCGAAATTTGACCAAACAATGTTGTCAAATGGTTTTAAGATAAATGAATGTGATAAATGCGTGTACATTAAAAATGTTCCAAATCACATAGTCATTGTTTGCCTATATGTGGATGATATGTTGATAATGAGTAATGACATTGCCAACATAAATGCTACTAAGCGTATGCTCAATAGCAAGTTTGATATGAAAGACTTGGGAGTTGCTGATTTAATTCTGGGAATTAAGATCAATAAGACTCCTCAAGGTCTGGCATTGTCACAATCTCATTATATTAAGACAGTACTTGAAAAATTCAAGCACTTGGGCTTTAAAGTTGCAAAGACTCCAATTGACGTGAATCTTGCATTAGCAAAGAACAAAGGCCAAAGCATATCACAATTGGATTATGCTCGTGTATTGGGATGCTTAATGTATATCATGAATTGTACACGACCAGACATAGCTTGTGCTATAAGTAAACTGAGTCGATATACGAGCAATCCAGGCCAATCTCATTGGATGGCAATGAAACGAGTTTTGGGATATTTAGAACATACCCAGAACTTTGAATTGCACTACAGTAATTTCCCTGCGGTGATTGAGGGATACTGTGATGCAAATTGGATCACCGGTTCAACTGATTCTAAGTCCACGAGTGGATATGTATTCACTATTGGTGGAGGAGCGGTATCTTGGAAGTCGTCCAAACAAACATGTATTGCCCGCTCTACAATGGAGGCTGAATTCATAGCCTTAGATAAAGCCGGTGAAGAAGCTGAATGGCTCCGGAATTTCTTGGAAGACATTCCATTTTGGCCCAAACCGTTGGCACCAATATGCATACATTGTGATAGTCAAGCGGCAATTGGAAGGGCTGGGAGCGTCATGTATAACGGTAAATCTCGTCATATACGACGAAGACATAAAACCGTTAGGCAATTACTCTCTAGAGGAATTATCACAATTGACTATGTAAAGTCAAGTGATAATGTGTCGGATCCACTTACAAAAGGCCTAACTAGAGAGGTAGTTGAGAAATCATCAAGGGGAATGGGGCTATGGCCGAGAACAAGTCATTGTGGCGGTAACTCTACCTAGAAGACTGGAGATCCCAAGATCTAGGTTCAAAGAGATCAAACAAAGTCATTAATGACGGTTCAACATTGTCAAATAAAATTTTAGTCCATTCTCGTGATGAGACAATGTTCAGTACCAAGGATAAAGCATTAAGGCTTTTTAATGATTTCTAAATTTGATACGGGGTATATCAAATAGTGTATCTACAGGATGACACGTTTAGGAATCACCTATTTAAGTGTGAAGTGTGAGCCGCTTCAAGGAGAACTTTGTAAGGCCAGTTCTCTACGCACTTATGAAACCAGGCGGTGTTCATGGCTGAAACGAACACAACAATGAGAACCAAAGACGGTTAAGGGTTGATTGTGTGACTTATGGTTGTCTAGGTATACACCAAAGATCGACGGTTCAAAGATATCAAATCTACCGATTGACCGAGTATATCCGACATAAGTTTACTACGGAAAGTTCAAAGGGAAACCTACTTATCCAGATGCAATTAATCCTTGCTTGTAAATCACACAGTTTTTCATGCATACTTCCGTGATATAGCCATTCCCCATTCATGTGGGGGATTGTTGAGGTTTTATTTTAAGATGTAATATTCTTAAAATGAGGGTGAATGGGAAATGGAGGGAAAATGAAATTTTGAGTAAAATTTTAAGTTTCCCCCTCTTAACAATGAGACATTGTCCCATATTGGAAGTGGAAGACATTTTTGGTGGGTATATATATAATTGCTCTTCTTGTAGCTCTTAAAGAGTTAAGAAGAAAGCAAGCCTCGCGCCGTCGTCGTCGTCGTCGCTCGCTCGGCTCCGGCTTCGGCTTCGGCTTCGGATTTGGTCAATTGATTGATTGATTAATTTTTTGGACCAAATTTATTTGTTAATAGTAAATATTAACGTAAGATTATCCGTATTTGTAAACGGATATTTTCCAATCCGTGTATTGATAATTTGGCAGCCGGATAATGGTCTTCCCACCATGAAGTGCTTGCTCCACAAACATGAAGTGCTTGCTCCACAAACATGTAATGCTTGCTCCACCATGAAGGGTGGACGTTTGGTCTTGCACTCCTTCTTGGCTGCTATATATATGAGCAGCAAATGTTGAAGAAAGATACCAAAAACTCAACATACAATTCGCTCAACAAATTGGCTATACATTGCATTCCTTCCTCTCAGAACTTCCATACGTTTTTCTGAGTATATACTCCTTCGTTCTGCATTGTTTTTAACTTCAAACAAAGCAACTGTAAGTGTGATTTGCTACCGAACTTTGTGTTCGCCGAAACACTGGGGTTTGAAGTACCGCTACACCAGTGTGTTATTCGTTCTATCCTGGGAGGAAATAATCCATTACCTTGGGTACTAGGAGGGGATTAAATTCCTTAAGGAAACACTGTGAATTCAGTGGGCTCGAATTTATTATTATTGTTTCATTACGTTAACTTATATTTTGCAGAATTAATATTTACAAAAACAGGAATATTGACGGGAATAACAATCTTAAGGAATTTAATATTTATTTCTGTACTTGTGTTATTCTTATTATTCTGCAAACTAAAACCTTTGTGGTTTGTGTACTCCCGTTTTGGAGAGTTAAGCCTTCGTGGCGTTTTGTTGGATATTAAAATCTACGTGATTTTTACTCCAGTTTGAAAACGTGTATTAAACGTTTGTTTGTGTCATTCTTTTACAGAAAAGATGATGACTGAAAACGAAAACCAAGCTGTTCCGATGGCGACTGCCAACGCAACGACAAGCCGAACACCGGCGTTGGCACCGGCAGAAAAACCCGGAAAATTTTCCGGGATTGATTTCAAACGCTGGCAGCAGAAGATGTTCTTCTACTTAACTACGTTATGTCTACAGAAGTTCATCAAGGAAGATGTTCCTGATCTGCCGGATAAAACTCCAGATAATGAACGCTTTCTCGTGATTGAAGCGTGGAAGCATTCTGATTTTTTATGCAAGAATTATATTCTTAGCGGACTGGATGATAATCTGTATAATGTATACAGTAGCATGGAGACATCCAAAGAATTGTGGAATGCGCTTGAAAAGAAATATAAGACTGAAGATGCCGGGATGAAGAAATTCGTTGCCGCAAAATTTCTGGACTACAAAATGATAGATAGCAAGTCTGTTATTACTCAAGTCCAGGAATTGCAAGTGATTATTCATGATCTACTTGCTGAAGGTCTTGTAATCAACGAAGCATTCCAAGTAGCAGCAATGATTGAGAAGTTGCCTCCGTTGTGGAAGGACTTCAAAAATTATTTGAAACACAAACGAAAGGAAATGTCCCTTGAAGATCTCATTGTTCGGTTGAGAATCGAAGAGGACAATAAAGCTGCTGAAAGGAGAGGCCGTAGAAATTCAACAATAATGGGAGCAAATATTGTTGAAGCTAACAAAAAGAGGAAGAAGGCTTCTGGTCCGAAATACAACCCAAGCAAGAAGCGGTTCAGTGGAAACTGCTACAACTGTGGGAAAACCGGACACAAATCTACGGAGTGTCGTGCTCCGAAGAAAGACAAGAAAAGGGGTCAAGCAAACATGGTAGTAAATCATGATGATGTTGATAACTTGTGTGACATGCTCTCTGAATGTAACTTGGTGGGAAATCCTAAACTGTGGTGGTTTGATTCAGGAGCCACTCGCCATGTTTGTGCAGTTAGAGAGGCTTTTGCTACCTATGCTCTTGCTGAACCCGGAGAGACAGTTTATATGGGAAATGCTTCAACAGCAAAAGTTGAAGGATATAGGAAGGTATTTCTAAAAATGACTTCTGGCAAGGTCATGACTTTGAACAATGTCCTTCATGTTCCCGAAATGAGAAAGAATTTAGTCTCTACTGGACTTCTTGTTAAGCACGATTTTAAGTGCATTTTTGTATCCAACAAGGTTGTAATTAGTAAGAATGGAACATTTGTGGGAAAAGGTTACCTCACCGAGGGCCTTTTCAATCTAAATGTAATGGTTGTTGAAAATAATAATAATATTTCAGCTTCTTCTTACTTACTTGAGTCAAATGATTTATGGCATGTACGTTTGGGTCATGTCAATTATAAAACCTTGCGGAAAATGATTAACTTGGAAGTACTGCCCAAGTTTGAATGCGAAAAATCAAAATGTCAAACATGTGTGGAATCTAAGTATGTTAAACATCCTTATAAGTCAGTTGAAAGGAATTCAAATCCTTTAGACTTAATTCACACAGATATTTGTGACATGAAGTCAATACCATCTCGCGGTGGAAAGAAGTATTTCATAACTTTTATTGACGATGGTACTCGATATTGCTATGTTTACTTACTGAATAGTAAAGATGAAGCAATAGACGCATTCAGGCAATACAAAAATGAAGTTGAAACGCAACTTAACAAGAAAGTAAAAATGATAAGAAGTGATAGGGGTGGTGAATATGAATCTCCTTTTGAAGAAATATGTTTAGAATATGGAATTATTCATTAAACAACAGCCCCTTACACGCCCCAATCTAATGGGATTGCGGAAAGAAAGAATCGCACATTAAAGGAGATGATGAATGCGTTGTTGATAAGTTCTGGTTTGCCACAGAACTTGTGGGGGGAAGCCATTCTTACGGCTAATCGAATATTAAATCGAGTGCCCCATAGCAAAACACAATCCATTCCTTATGAACAATGGAAAGGAAGGAAGCCCAACTTGAATTATTTTAAAGTGTGGGGGTGTTTGGCAAAAGTGCAAGTTCCTAAACCCAAAAGGGTAAAGATAGGACCGAAAACCGTTGATTGTGTTTTCATAGGATATGCGACAAATAGTAAAGCATATCGATTTCTGGTTCATAAATCAGAAAATCCCGACATTCATAATAATACGGTTATAGAATCAGATAATGCTGAGTTTTTTGAAAATATATATCCGTATAAAAAGGAATGTGAGTCGTTTGGTGAAGGATCTAAACGACCTCGGGAAGAAACAAAAGAAAGTACATGTAATCAGGAGAATCCAAGACGTAGTAAACGTCAAAGAACGTCTACTTCATTTGGACCAGATTTTGTGACTTTCTTATTGGAGAATGAGCCTCAAACATTTAAAGAAGCTATGACTTCTTCGGAATCATTGTTTTGGAAAGAGGCAGTCAATAGTGAAATAGAATCCATATTGAACAACCATACATGGGAATTGGTTGATCTTCCTCCTGGAAATAAATCTTTGGGTTCTAAATGGATTTTTAAGAGAAAAATCAAAGATGATGGCACTATTGATAAATTCAAGGCAAGGCTCGTAGTCAAAGGGTATAGACAACGAGAAGGTCTAGACTACTTTGATACATACTCTCCAGTTACAAGAATTACGTCCATACGGATGTTAGTAGCATTAGCTGCAGTGTATGGTCTTGAAATTCATCAAATGGATGTTAAGACGGCCTTCTTAAATGGAGAGTTGGAGGAAGAAATTTACATGGAACAACCTGAAGGGTTTGTGGTTCCAGGTAAAGAAAAGAAGGTATGTAGACTTGTTAAGTCTCTTTACGGACTAAAACAAGCACCCAAACAATGGCATGCGAAATTTGACCAAACAATGTTGTCAAATGGTTTTAAGATAAATGAATGTGATAAATGCGTGTACATTAAAAATGTTCCAAATCACATAGTCATTGTTTGCCTATATGTGGATGATATGTTGATAATGAGTAATGACATTGCCAACATAAATGCTACTAAGCGTATGCTCAATAGCAAGTTTGATATGAAAGACTTGGGAGTTGCTGATTTAATTCTGGGAATTAAGATCAATAAGACTCCTCAAGGTCTGGCATTGTCACAATCTCATTATATTAAGACAGTACTTGAAAAATTCAAGCACTTGGGCTTTAAAGTTGCAAAGACTCCAATTGACGTGAATCTTGCATTAGCAAAGAACAAAGGCCAAAGCATATCACAATTGGATTATGCTCGTGTATTGGGATGCTTAATGTATATCATGAATTGTACACGACCAGACATAGCTTGTGCTATAAGTAAACTGAGTCGATATACGAGCAATCCAGGCCAATCTCATTGGATGGCAATGAAACGAGTTTTGGGATATTTAGAACATACCCAGAACTTTGAATTGCACTACAGTAATTTCCCTGCGGTGATTGAGGGATACTGTGATGCAAATTGGATCACCGGTTCAACTGATTCTAAGTCCACGAGTAGATATGTATTCACTATTGGTGGAGGAGCGGTATCTTGGAAGTCGTCCAAACAAACATGTATTGCCCGCTCTACAATGGAGGCTGAATTCATAGCCTTAGATAAAGCCGGTGAAGAAGCTGAATGGCTCCGGAATTTCTTGGAAGACATTCCATTTTGGCCCAAACCGTTGGCACCAATATGCATACATTGTGATAGTCAAGCGGCAATTGGAAGGGCTGGGAGCGTCATGTATAACGGTAAATCTCGTCATATACGACGAAGACATAAAACCGTTAGGCAATTACTCTCTAGAGGAATTATCACAATTGACTATGTAAAGTCAAGTGATAATGTGTCGGATCCACTTACAAAAGGCCTAACTAGAGAGGTAGTTGAGAAATCATCAAGGGGAATGGGGCTATGGCCGAGAACAAGTCATTGTGGCGGTAACTCTACCTAGAAGACTGGAGATCCCAAGATCTAGGTTCAAAGAGATCAAACAAAGTCATTAATGACGGTTCAACATTGTCAAATAAAATTTTAGTCCATTCTCGTGATGAGACAATGTTCAGTACCAAGGATAAAGCATTAAGGCTTTTTAATGATTTCTAAATTTGATACGGGGTATATCAAATAGTGTATCTACAGGATGACACGTTTAGGAATCACCTATTTAAGTGTGAAGTGTGAGCCGCTTCAAGGAGAACTTTGTAAGGCCAGTTCTCTACGCACTTATGAAACCAGGCGGTGTTCATGGCTGAAACGAACACAACAATGAGAACCAAAGACGGTTAAGGGTTGATTGTGTGACTTATGGTTGTCTAGGTATACACCAAAGATCGACGGTTCAAAGATATCAAATCTACCGATTGACCGAGTATATCCGACATAAGTTTACTACGGAAAGTTCAAAGGGAAACCTACTTATCCAGATGCAATTAATCCTTGCTTGTAAATCACACAGTTTTTCATGCATACTTCCGTGATATAGCCATTCCCCATTCATGTGGGGGATTGTTGAGGTTTTATTTTAAGATGTAATATTCTTAAAATGAGGGTGAATGGAAAATGGAGGGAAAATGAAATTTTGAGTAAAATTTTAAGTTTCCCCCTCTTAACAATGAGACATTGTCCCATATTGGAAGTGGAAGACATTTTTGGTGGGTATATATATAATTGCTCTTCTTGTAGCTCTTAAAGAGTTAAGAAGAAAGCAAGCCTCGCGCCGTCGTCGTCGTCGTCGCTCGCTCGGCTCCGGCTTCGGCTTCGGCTTCGGATTTGGTCAATTGATTGATTGATTAATTTTTTGGACCAAATTTATTTGTTAATAGTAAATATTAACGTAAGATTATCCGTATTTGTAAACGGATATTTTCCAATCCGTGTATTGATAATTTGGCAGCCGGATAATGGTCTTCCCACCATGAAGTGCTTGCTCCACAAACATGAAGTGCTTGCTCCACAAACATGTAATGCTTGCTCCACCATGAAGGGTGGACGTTTGGTCTTGCACTCCTTCTTGGCTGCTATATATATGAGCAGCAAATGTTGAAGAAAGATACCAAAAACTCAACATACAATTCGCTCAACAAATTGGCTATACATTGCATTCCTTCCTCTCAGAACTTCCATACGTTTTTCTGAGTATATACTCCTTCGTTCTGCATTGTTTTTAACTTCAAACAAAGCAACTGTAAGTGTGATTTGCTACCGAACTTTGTGTTCGCCGAAACACTGGGGTTTGAAGTACCGCTACACCAGTGTGTTATTCGTTCTATCCTGGGAGGAAATAATCCATTACCTTGGGTACTAGGAGGGGATTAAATTCCTTAAGGAAACACTGTGAATTCAGTGGGCTCGAATTTATTATTATTGTTTCATTACGTTAACTTATATTTTGCAGAATTAATATTTACAAATACAGGAATATTGACGGGAATAACAAATACTTGAATTAATTATACGTGTAAACGATAATATTACACAATTGGGGTATGAAAAATGGTATCATTTGAAAGATCATCTAATCACTAGCTAGATTTTAATAACTCAAGCCTTTTTATGCAGTATCTGTGAGCACCTAATTTTTGCCTTAATGCAAATCACTCCTAAAAATATTTCAAAATAGTTTAGAGTGGTTCATGCATATTTAGAGTTGTTTTTAAAACCATTGAAAATCATAAAAATAATAAAAATAAATATTAAAATTTTCTATTTCATAGCATTTTAGGTTTTTATTTGCATTTTTAGAAATTGATTTAGGTTTTAATTAGTTTAATTAGGATTTAAAATCAAAGAAAAGAAAAAGAATGGAAAAAGGAAGATTTTGTTTAAGTGTGATCTCAAATTGGGCCACAACAGCCCCAATTGGCCCAATTCCCCTCTTTCTTGCCCAACCCAAAACCCCACCTGCCCGACCCGCCTGCCCAGTCCGGCCCAAGCCCCCTCTTCAATTAAGCACTCCCCTATTGTAACGACCCGACCGGTCGTTTTGAGTATTACAACCTCGTTCCCTAATTTACTGCTCAATTTATGCCTTACATTAGTATGTGACTTGCCGGGGTAATTGGTTCGGGTCCGGTGAGATTTTAAAATGATTTGGAACACTTAGTTCCAAGGTTTAGAAATTAAGTTGAACGGTTGACCGGATGTTGACTTATGTGTAACGACCCCGAAGAACTTTTGCTAAGAAAATTAGGATTTTGTGGTGCCGAGGTAGATTAATTAAAACAAAGATTAGCTCGGACTTTTTGGGTTGAACAATGTACCGATGTGTAAAGGAAAACTTTTGCCAAAAAAGGGTCATTTCTGCGACCACTATGCGGTCGCAGAATCACTTTGCGGACCGCATAATGGTCGCAGAGTGGATCAGGAGAGGGGCAAGATTTGAGAAAAATTTGTGGTGCATTATGCGACCGCAGAACAGGTATGCGGGCTGCATAATGACCGCAGACCGGGTCAGTCACACCCAGGTTTGGAGGCCAAATTATGCGGACGATATGAGGACCGTATACGTGTTATGCGATCGCATAACTGCGTCGGGGCTTCCATCCTTTCTAATTTTTGACCCGACCCAACTTCGATTTATAGCCCTTGAAGCTCATTTTTTAGCAAAAAATCTGACATTTTAGAGAGAGATGAGAGCATTTTAGAGAGAGAGAGTGAAGACTTAGTCATTTATCCATTAATTCTTGTTCAAGGTTTGAAGATTTCACAAGAATCTTGCTAGGGCTTCAAAGAGGTAAGAATTTCTTTCCCTAATTCTTCAATTTCGGGTTTGGAGTAAAGATGGGTAATTAAAAGTATGATTCTTGGATGTTAGAGTATTATTTATACATACACATACCAATAAGGTTTATGGAAAGAATATTGTGTTCAAATGGGTAAAGATTGAGTTGAAAATGGTAGAAATCTTTAAGGACTTTCATTGAAGATTTGAGGGTCGAGTTGATGTCGGAATTTGGTAAAATTTATATGGTTGGACTCGTGGTTGGATGGGCGTTCATATTTTGTAAATTTTGTCGGGTTCCGATACGTGGGACCCACAGACGATTTTTGAGTGAATTTTGAATTTTTATTGAAAAATTAGTATTTCCTTATGGAATTAATTATAATAATGGGTATTGACTGAATTGAATTAATTGTGGCTAGATACAAGGCTTTCGGAGACCAATTCTCAGGGAAGGGCATAGCGGAATAAAGAATTACACGGTTTTAGGTAAGTAATAGTTCTAAATTTGGTCCTGAGGATATGAAACCCCAGATTATGTGTTATGTGATTTGCTTTGAGGTGACACACATGTTAGGTGGCAGGCGTGTGGGCGTGCACCATAGAAATAGTGACTTGGTCAAATTCCACGGAACTCTCTAGTTGAATAATTTGTTGATATTCGTACCTTCTCTACGTGTTAGAGAAATTTGAGCTTAGACTCGTATTAAAAATCATGCTTAGGCATATGCTGTTATTGTTGGTACCCATTGGGGTCATTTCTATTGTTGAATTATATGTTCAAATTGAAATTTCACACTCAGTCATGTTCATTCATTTCATATCATATCTCAGTCTCTGTTGTTATTTATTGATGCATCATATTATCATTTTGGGCTTGTTTTCATGACATCTTGAGCCTGAGAGACTGGAGAGGTTGATGACCGAGTGAGACCGATGGCCTAATTGTGAGGATATATATGGGATCGGGCTGCACATCGCACCATGTTTCATTGTTATATGTCATGATTGGCTTGATATAGAGCTTGGGCTGAAGGAGCCCCTCCGGAGTCTGTACACACCCCTAGTGAGCGCAGGTACCTACCGAGTGCGAGTGTCGAATACCGAGTGATGAGTGACTGTGAGGAATGCATGACTGTGAGGAAAGAGTGACTGTGAGGTTGGAGTGAATGGGAAGACTGAGTGACTGTTACTCTGAGAGGATGTATTGATTTCATTATTTGCTACATTTCAGCTGTCATATATCACTATTTTAAAAATTTCGGAAAAATATTATTTTCTGTTTCGGTCAAACTTGATATGAAATTTCAGTGAAATCTTAAATGTTGAACTTGAGAGCATGCCTACTCTTTTATATTGGAAAGTATTGTATTTGGACTTAGCTGAGAAGCGCGTCACTACTTTCAGTTCTTTATTTATTATTGTTACTTACTGAATTGGTTGTACTCATACTATACCCTGCACTTCGTGTGCAGATCCAGGTGATCCCGGATACAGTGGGGGTTGATTCTTTCGCACAGTCAATTTTCTGGAGATTCCGAGGTAGCTGTCATGTTTTGCAGACCTTGTCTCTCCTTCCCTATCCTTTTGTTATTGTATTTGGTCTCAGATTATTATTAAAGACCAGATTTTCCCCAGATTTGTAATGTATAGATGCTCATGTACTCAGTGACACTAGGTTTTGGGAGTGTTTGTATCGATATTTGCGAGACTTGTGGATTGTGTTTAAATATTATATTTTCAAACTTAAAAGAAATTGTGAGTTTTTGATGTTGTCGGCTTACCTAGAATCGGGAAAGGCGCCATCACGACAGGTGTGATTTTTGGGTCGTGACACCTATCCCATATCCCCTCGGGTAAAAGGAGGTGTTGCAGCTCTGGCGACTCTGCTAGGGATCGAACGCAGAATCTCTAGTTCAGTGTTCAGAATTCGAGCTTAGAATAACTGTTATACTTGGCTTTCTTGTGATTGTCTGATATTACATGTTTGAGCCTAATGTGCTAAATGCTGCTTTTTACCACTTTGATATTGTTTGAACTGTATATAAAACTGTTACGAAACCCTTTTTCCCTTCGAGTCTTCTAAATCTTCTGGGAAGTGCACGCTGGCGTGGCTTCTTTTCTGTTAGTGTTATACCCTAATCTAGAACGAGGATCGGATCAGTTACAAAGCCGAATGATCTTTTGGTTACCAGTACGTTGCCCCCCTCCCCCTCCCCCCTCCCCCCCCCCGGACTCGAGTTGTCCGCTCGGGTAAGCCAGGTCTAAACAATACACCCAGGATTCAAACTTAGAATGACATAGCTTCATGTCGGATCCCTAGTAGGTACGTTGTTTGCATCATGTGCATTTGACTTTGGGGACTCAACACAGGGGTTGGGTCCGTCTAGGACAGGTGTACCCAAAAATTAAAAGACCATCCTGATGCATTTTATGTGCTACTTGTGCATTCATTTGCTTCGGCTTGTATGTTGAACGATTTCTAGAATAAGGAAAGAAAATCAAGAAAAAACAAGAGTGAGGTAGGTATTTGAAACATTTCGAAACTGTGCCGAAATTTTGAGGAAAAAAAGAGAGAAAGAAAATAAGCCAATGTTTTCAAAAGTCATTGTTTCCTCTATTTCGTCAAAACTGACCGAACTACGCGGGTCCGATTCTCACCGGATGTGAGATACGTAGGCAAACCTCATCGGTTCCGGCCCCAATTTTTAAAAATCCAAAAAAATATTTTTCTTTAATTCCTTCTTTAGCAGTCTTTTCTTAGAAAAATCCAAACAGATAAAAGATAAGAAAACTTTTTAACTCAAAAATATTTTTTCTTTGTAGAGGTCTTTCATTCGAAAAAAAGAAAACAAATCAAATCAAAATCCAAAAAATATTTTCCACCATTTTTAGAAGTCTTTTGCCCAGAAATTCAAAAAAATAAAATCAAAAATCAAAAATATTTTTCTTCTTCTTTAGAAGTCTTTATTTCGAAAATTTCAAAAAAATAAATCAAAACCAAAAATCCAAAAATGCTTTCTTTCCTCTTTAAAAGCCTTTCCTTCGAAAATTCCAAAAGAGAAAAAAAAATGAAATGAAAAAAAAAATTATATTCTTTTTCTAATTTCTTTCATAGCGTGAGTGTTATAAAAAGTAAGTAAAAAAAAGTTATTTTATTTACTTCATTCCTGAGTTTTCTGAACTACGCAAGATCTGATTCATGCGGCGTCATGATACGTAGGAAATCCCCATCAGATTCGATCATAGCCATAAACAAATTGAGTGAAAAAAATAAACCGAAAAAAAAATAAAGAGAGAAAAATTGAGTGAAAAAAGAAAGAAAAGAGTGGCAAAAATAATAGAAAAAACAAAGAGCAAAAAAAAAAAAAACCAAAAAAAAAAGCAACAATGAAAAAATCCAAAAAAAAAGAAAAAGAAAAGAAAAGAAAAGAGAGAGCGAGTAATTGAAATGATAGAGGTATAAAATGGAATGAGACATTTAAAGGCCTGGATGAAACACGCAACCGTTCAAACACATGGTAGAACCGTTTAACTGTTAGGTGCATTGCATCCTAACGTGCGATTTCCTATCTGTTAAATATCTCAAAACTAACAAGGTTGTTGGGTGTGCAAATTAGCCAGGTTTTGTTCAGGTGGTTAGTTTTGTTGGTAGTATGGCTTCCCATCCTCCATAAGATCCAAAGGCAGAGATGGCCTCAGCAAGCAATCTACCAATCATCGGTCCTGAGGATAGCCCGGCATCGGCTATTCCGCAGCCAGAATCAGTAGGTGCTGAAGAAAATAAAATGTTGCGTCTCCGCATGTTGGAAATGTGGGACGCCTGGTCTAATGGTAGGGAACCGCCAAAGTGCAATTCCTGGGTTTCCTAAGTTGATCCCGAGATCAGGTGGGCTTACCAACATCCTTGTACCCAACTCACTCATCCCATGCGGGCACCCTCTAATGCCGTCTAATGGCCCCGGAATGCCTTCTGTGGTTCACCCCCAGGCTCCGGATTCAAGGGCACTGCCAGCAATGTTCGCTGCAGCACCAGTCTGCACCACAACACAACCAACTATACCACGGCCGTATGTTGAGCCTCCGATGTTCACCTTTCAGGGTCCACAGTTTCAACTAGAAATAACATATATGACCCCATGCTCATTTACTCAACAACCACAGTGTGACTTCTCGTTTTGCAAGAAAGGGTTGTCAAGAATCCTGAGCAAGAGAAAATGGCTCAGAAAATAAAGAGCCTAGAACAAATCCTGAGGAACATGCAGGGTCTGAGCGGCCAAAAGAGCATCTCATTCTCCGACATGTGCGTGTTTCCCCATGTCCACTTGCCAACTAGATTCAAGATGCCAAAATTTAAAAAGTACTACGGGCATGGAGACCCGATCGCTCACCTGAAACGATACTGTAACCAGCTTAAGGGTGTTGGCGGAAAAGAGGAGCTGCTAATGGCCTATTTTGGAGAAAGCCTCATCGGAATCGCTTCTGAATAGTATATGGATCAAGAAATTACCCATTGGCATGTGTGGGGTGATCTAGCCCGAGATTTTGTCCGCTAGTTCTAATATAATGTGGACATCGCTCCCGACAGAAACTCTTTATCTAATTTGAAAAAGAAAACAATAGAAAGCTTCCGTGAATATGTCGTCAAATGGCGCGAGCAAGCCGCCAGGGTAAAGCCTCAAATGGACGAAGCATAAATGATTACGGTCTTCCAATAGGCCCAAGAGGCGGACTACTTCTGGAACATGATGTCCGATATGGGTAATTCGTTCGTCCAAGCTATCAAAATTGGGGAGATGATCGAAAATGGTTTAAAAACGGGCCGAATCTTGAGTCATGCTGCCTTTAAGGCCACATCATAGGCCGTTATGAATGGTTCGGGGGGTTTTGATGAACAAAAATGGGAGAGAAGAGGGAGCCATGATGGCTTCAAGCTCGAGGGGTCCCACATGTCATTCAACCAATCATATATGCTTTCTAAGGTCCCACAACACTATTATCCCCATCAAGATGCTGCTTATGCCGTGGCACCGCCTCCCTATGCGGTGATGAACGTGCAACCTTACACGCGGCCACAACATTATACACAAAACCGAGCTCTATCTCCTAGAAATGTCAGTCTCTACCAAGCTCTATATAATCTCCAACCAAATGTTCCCCAATACAATCCTCGCCCAAGAGAACCCCCAGAAGGAATCAGTTCACTCCTATTGGTGAATCATACTCTAGCTTGTTCCAAAAGCTAATCAGGCTAGGTCTGCTGCAGCTAGGGGTGTTCATGGTTCGGTTTGGGTCAATTTTTTCCTAAAAAGAAACCAAACCAAGTAAGTCAGTTTTTTAAATATTAGAACCAAACCAAACCAATTAAGTTGGTTTTTTATCGATTCGGTTTTTGTCGGTTTTTCGATTTTTTTGGTCTTCTGTCGGTTTTTTCTTAAATATGAGACATACACTACCAAACGCATATTCCGGCGAGTACATTTTCAACGTAACGCTATCAAACTAATTGCTCTTTGAGAAATCTATCAGTTACCAAGATATATTGATGATAATTGACTCAAATAGTGATGAATAACTTAAATACTCAATTAAAAATTGATTATTTTTAACATGAAATAAATTCTTGTACTTAATAAAAGAAAACTACCAATCAAACTAGAAAGCAAAGAATTAGATTATTATAATAGCAAAGAACTAGACTAAAAATACAAATGACTAATATGTACCATAAAATTTTAGAAACTTTATATAAAAATATACATATATATAGGTGTAATAATAAATTTAAATAGCTACTTTTATAGTCGGTTTGGTTCGGTTCTTTTTAATTAAAACCAAAACCAAACCAAATTTGATCGGTT
This sequence comes from Nicotiana tomentosiformis, assembly GCF_000390325.3. Lineage (NCBI taxonomy): Eukaryota > Viridiplantae > Streptophyta > Magnoliopsida > Solanales > Solanaceae > Nicotiana > Nicotiana tomentosiformis. The sequence goes on along the minus strand of NC_090812.1, from coordinate 72,582,963 downwards.
TTTAAAATTTAAAACCAAAACCAAATCAAACCTAAAAATATCGATTTTTTTGGTCGGTTTGGTTTGGTTTTCGGTTTGGTTCAGTTTTTCGGGTTTTTATGAACACCCCTAGCTGCAGCCAGTGGCCCCGAACAGGCCAAAACTCGAGTACCCCTTGCACCGAGCTGATGCTAGATGTAAATACCACTCCGGAGCAGTGGGATATGATACTGAAGATTGTTGGACTCTCAAAAGAGCAGTGGAAGACCTCATCGAGGTCCATGCAATAGTGCTTAGGGATGAAGAGGACCTTAATATGATTAACAATCCTCTGCCTACTCACACCAATGGGCCATTAGTCAGAATGATTTGTGAAGATGAAGAATTTGATCTGACACTGAAGGCCATTGCATCCATTGCCGAGACAGAAGAAAAGCCAAAAAATTATCGTCAAGCCTGAAAGTTCCCCATCAGACGGGAGCCTCGGTAGCCAGTCTTGCTATCCTTTCTGTGTCCGGATTATCTGAGGGTGTGATGCGGATGTTTTACTTTATTGTCTTACCTTCCGATGTAAACCCTTCTATCTTCAAAATTCAAAAAAAAAAGAAACAAAAAAATAAAAATAAATAAATAAATAATAATAATAATAATAATAATAATCAAATGAAATTAATATTTCATTGTGCAGGAATGTCTTTTTTCTTAATCTTGTCACTTTTATTATTCTATTTTTAATTCTATTAAATGCAGATTTCAATAACATGACATGCTTGAGGACTTCATGCCCAGATCCTAAAACGTTGTCAGACCTCGAAATAATGAATTAAGAAACAGAATGTGTTGAAGATAAGGCTTGTGAGAAAATAAACAAAGAATTGGAACAGTAGGCCTAAGCCAAGTCCGAATGAAATCGGAAGAAGTTGAAATTCCCTCTTCGGATCATTGTTGAAGCCGAGATTGAGGATAAAGATTGGGTCAAGAATCGATCGGAACAATTGACATTGATTGATGAAAATGATTGATCGTAGTTTGCCACGGGCAGTTGTACCAACAAAGAATGGCCCGTGTCTACAACAAGAAAGTGCGGCCAAGGAAATTTGAAATAGGACAACCCATTCTGAGACGTATCCTCCCACCTCATGAAGAAGCTAAAGGAAAATTGGTTCCAAATTGGAACGGTCCATATATTGTAACGAGAGTACTGCAAAAGAGTGTGTTGTACCTGCGAAGCATCGAATGAAATGTCCATGAAACAACTGTCAACGAGGATGCAGTCAAAAGGTACTATGTTTGACCCTCTATATAGCATTAATATTCTCTTATTGGGATGACAAAGGCTTTCATTCTCGCTATCCAAACACTATCAACCCTTTGCTAACCCTTTTGATCCGGTTATCTTTCTTTGATTACCATCTTTGGAACCTGAAGATGTTATTAAAAAAAAAAAGAAACAAGAAAGAAAAAGAGAAGAAAAACAAAACAAAGAAGAAAAAAAGGAAAACAAAAAAGAGAAAAAAAAAGATAAAGAAGAAGAAAAAAAACAAAACAAAAATCCAAACAAGTTCATGTTGCTTGAACTACGTTCGACTTGATTCCGAAAGGACGCGTAGGCAGCCTCTCTCCGGGGTTCAGTCACACCAAAATAAAAATCCAATTTCCCCCAAAAGTGAAACTGGGGCGGATGTTATAATGGTTTGGCGATGGTTTCGTTTGAAAGGTTTCAAAGTTGTAATTCAATTCAAATCCTTTTTCACCCAAGTCCTTTTCAAAGTCCTTACGATCAAGCAACGAGAATGTTCAAGAATTGGAGGATACAACCACTTGGATCTGATACAACAAAATGAGAGAAATAAAATAAGAGAGTCTTATTGGTGAAAACCCTCACGGGCACCGTAAGGCGATGGTAAGTAGAGAAATTAAAATGAGATAATCTTGTTAGTAAAAACTCGCAAAGAGTACTATAAGGCGATTGTAAGAAGAGAAATGAGAGAGGTTAGCTGGTGAAAACACGCAAAGGGCGCCACTGATCGAAAAAGAGGATCCTCAGTCACTGATATTGACACAGTCCTAAGCAAGGTTTCTCGGTTTCGAGGCAAAAGTTGTGATGCATTTTTGAGAGTCAGACGGTTTACACAGATCAGGCATCCAGTCCAAAAGGCATGTCATGTTCATTGAAGTCCGTATGTACTCCAGATAAGTCCTTCTGTCCTTTCCCCGAAAGGTATACCTTTCGTCTAAATTTATTGTCCATTCTATTATTTGTTTTTCTTTGAATCCTTATCGGTCTAACTCTGTCCCGAAACTAAGACAAAGAAAGGATGGTAAGACTGATTTATAGGGTTCTCATTTGATACAAGCTAATATGCAAAAGGACACCTAGCCTCGGCAGGGGGATCAAGTCGACTTCGGCTGGCCATGATCGCTGATGTTTTGAAATTGAAAACTCTCGAAAGAAGGAAATCAAATTGAAATGCCTACAAGGGCAAAAATGAAGTTGAAAAGGTTGAGTCCCACACGACTAACTGCTTTGGTAAGGTTTGAAAAGCCAAAGATTCCCCAATGCTTTGAAGTTAAAAAAATTGAAAGAAGGAATTCAAACTGAAATGCCCACGAAGGCAAAACAAAGTTGAAAAAGGTTAGGTCCCACGTGACCAACCGTCATGGCAAGGTTTGGAAAAGCCAAAGGTTCTCCGGGTCCAGAAGTGCAATCGATATTCAGGAAACAACCAGTTGCAAGTAAAAGTATCATCAAAGAGGCCGACCAAGATCAAGTGACTGAAACACTCAAGGTCGCAAACCAACCACCGTTTCAAACCGACAAATTGTTCTTTGTTTGAACCACAAGAAACAGGTGCAATCCAAAGTAACCTTGCAAGAAGCAGGTGCAACCTAAAAGAAACCGCGCGGGAGCTAGAAACAGCTCTGCAGTAGCAACAACTCCAAAAGGGAATTCTACTTCGAATTCTGCTCCAATAGGGTCTTCACTCCCTAGTTGATTTTATTTTAGACATAGGGTCTCCACTCCCTAGTCTGCTTTTCCAACATAGGGTCTCCACTCCCTAGTTGATAGTTATTTTAGACATAGGGTCTCCACTCCCTGGTTTCTTTTCCAACATAGGGTCTCCACTTCCTAATTCATTTTATTTTAGACATAGGGTCTCCACTCCCTAGTCGTTTTTCCAACACAGGGTCTCCACTCCCTAGTTGAAGTTATTTTAGACATAGAGTCTCCACTCCCTAGTCTACTTTTCCAACATAGGGTCTCCATTCCCTAGTTGAAGTTATTGTAGACATAGAGTCTCCACTCCCTAGTCTGCTTTTCCAACATAGGGTCTCCACTCCCTAGTTGATTATATTTTAGACGTAGGGTCTCCACTCCCTAGTTGATTATATTTTAGACGTAGGGTCTCCACTCCCTAGTCTGCTTTTCCAACATAAGGTCTCCGCTCCCTAGTTGATTTTATTTTAGACATAGGGTCTCCACTGTCTCTACTCCCTAGTTGATTTTATTTTAGACACAGGGTCTCCACTCTTTAGTCGCTTTTCCAACATAGGATCTCCGCTCCCTAGTTGATGTTTTTGGACATAGGGTCTCCACTCCCTAGTCTCTTTTCCAACATAGGGTCTCCACTCTCTAGTTGATGATTTTTGAACATAGGGTCTCCACTCCCTAGTCTCCACACCCTAGTTGATTCTATTTTAGACATAGGATCTCTACTCCCTAGTCGCCCTTTCCAACATAGGGTCTTTACTCCCTAGTTGATTTTATTTTAGGCATAGGGTCTCCACTCCCTAGTCGCCCTTTCCAACATAGGATCTTCACTCTCTAGTTGATTTTATTTTAGACATATACTACAAACTACGGAATAATAGTTTCATTGCAAAAAAAGCCAAAAAATAATTAGTATCTAATATAGCGACGGAATAGCAACGAAATCGAAAATTTGTCGCTAATTGTTGGCGCTAAATATTGGCGCCCTCAATTTACCTACGGATTTAACGACAAAAGCTGAGTGACAAACTTTATTTAACTACAACGACGGATTTAGCAACGAAAAATCCGTCGATAGCCTTAATTTCTTTTTCAAAATGTTTTAAAACTCCTTGCTATGGAAATTTCCGTCGATAATGTATTCTTTAATGAAAATTAATGTTATTTTTAGCGACGGAACTTTGTCCGTAGCTAAATCCGTCGCTGAAGACCACTTAATTATTTTCCCTAGGGCACAAATTTGGTAAAACATCAGTCTCTTCTTCTAAAGCAGTAGAAACACACGCTGGGAGCAAAATCAGGCGGCTGGAGCAAAATCAGTAGAAGACACACGATGAGGGTTTTCAAGAACAAGAGCAAAAATCAGTAGCCAACGTGAATCTAAGGTTTGTAGATGGCTTTGTTTCTTCTTCTGTTTCTTATGCTTTGTACTAATTTTGGGTACCAAAAATGCTAAGCCACTGATTTGTTAGAGCCAACTTGTTTGAATCTTGTTATGTTGCGAAGCTGATTGTTGTCCGAGGCCGCCATCTTCATAGCCATCAGAAATGGCCTCGATTGACACAGGATTTTGTCAATCTTCTGTTTGCTTTGGCCACAGGATTTTGTCAATTTTTACACAGAAATTTTTAATCGCCACATTTTGTTTCCTTGTAGAATACGAATTTTTAATTTATTTATTTTTCAAAGAAAAATGAAAAGCAAAGCGAAAAAGATGAAAAAAATACTCACACGATGTAAACCTTGGTAGCCATTTTTCGGATTTGGTTAGATTTAGGCCTTCGGTTCTCGAAAGAAAAATGGGGTAACTGTCTTTCTCTTTATAGTTGGGAAGAACAGCAAGAAGATTTGGACTACAGCTAATTGCAGTGTAATTACTTCATTGCACAGTGAGTAACTCATATACTCACTGTGCAAATAGAAAATTATACCATCATTGAGTTTTAATCTGTTATTGCAGGTTATCTTTCTCATTGTTCGGATGAATTTAAGTTATACATACTAATTGGGTAAATATTTTTAAACCATTAGTGAATCTTAACTTGTGATAGTAGATCAGTTACTCATTTTATCAGAAATTTGATTAATACTATATATAAAGAGATTTACGGGTAATTACCTAATAAGTAACATGATTTGGTATAAATCTTTTATCTAATTGTTTTCCTATCATGTTGACATGTCTTGACCTTCATTGAGCTAAACTTCTAAGAATACGATGAAAAGGGTTACCAATAGTTTGGCAGCCGTCATAATTTGGTCTCATTACTTGACTCTCTTACAAATATCACCAATAGCATGGTTTTCAAGAAGGATTTTGTAGTTGCTATAGTGATTTTGACACCTTTGGATGGTAAACGCTTGGAGAATTTTTTGGTAGATTCCTTTGGTAGTTTAATTAATCTTCTCCTGCTTATCTTCTTAATTTTTTGTCCAGTACTTCCCTTTAGAACATTCTTATTATCTTACTCATAGAAAAAAGAAGTCTGATTATCCTATTTTGTTTCTATATTAAATAGGAATATGGATAATTTAGAGCGTGCTTGGATGTACGAGAGGTTGGATGGCCGAGGGGGTATTAATTCTAATTTTGTAACTGGTATGGATAGCTTTCTCCTGTTTGCACGTTCTCAGCGAAATCACATGAGTGGTGAGAATGTTAGATGTCCATGTAAAAAATGTCGCTACATTATATACATGGATGTTGAAACGGTTAGATTTCACCTTTTTAAGTTTGGATTTGTTGAAAACTATTCTGTTTGGAAGTATCAAGGGGAAAAAGATGTGACTGGTGTGACGTCTTCTAGCAGTGATCTACATGGTGGTGTTCAACCTGCATTAGGATATGACAATCCATACCGACAAATGGTTTTAGATGCAGCTGGACCCAACTTTGGCCAGGATTCTAGTTGGCAATCTTATAGTAACACTGAATTTGAGCCGTCTCATCATTTTGAGCCTTCAATGGAGGACGAGGCTAATCCTTCAATGGAGGAGGAGCTTAATCCTGAGTCTCAAAGGTTTTATGATTTGCTAAAGGCCGCTGATACAGAATTGTATCCTGGTTCTCCCCTCTCTCAACTCGCAGTAGTTTCTAGGATGTTAAACATTAAAATGGAGAACACTTTATCACAGAGGGGATATGACCAAATGATACAATTGCTGAAAGAGGCTTTACCTGAAGATAACATAATGCTTGAAAGTTATTATCAAACCAAGAAGCTAGTGCGTAGCTTGGGTTTGCCGGTTGAAAAGATTGATTGTTGTAATTCAGGATGTATGTTGTTTTGGGGTGACGATGAAGACCTCACATCTTGCAAGTTTTGTGGCTACGAGTTTAAACGTCGCGTTGGTTCTCGTAAGAGGAAATTAGTCCCTTATAAAAAGATGTATTATTTTCCTTTGATTCCTAGATTGCGAAGATTATACGCATCTCATACTACAGTCGGTGACATGAGATGGCATCATGAGCATATACAAGAGGAGGGGGTAATGCGTCATCCATCAGACTCTGAGGCTTGGAAGCACTTCAATGAAACTCATTCATTTTTTGCTGCTGAACCAAGGAATGTGAGGTTGGGGTTATGTACTGATGGTTTCCAACCATTTGGTCAATCAGGAAGAAAATACTCTTCGTGGCCAGTGATTGCCACTCATACAACTTACCTCCTTGGATGTGTATGAAAGAGGCGTACATGTTCTTAACTGTCATTGTTCCAGGGCCAACCAATCCTAAACAAAAAATTGATGTTTTTCTACAACCTCTAATAAAAGAATTGACCTTGTTATGGGAGGAAGGTGTGGAAGCATTTGACATCTCAAAAAAGCAAAACTTTCAATTAAGGGCGGCTTTGATGTGGACAATCAATGACTTTCCAACATATTCTATGTTATCAGGATGGAGTACTGCTGGCAAGTTAGCATGTCCTTATTGTATGGAGGAAGCACAATCTTTAAGATTACGTCATGGTGGGAAAACAACTTGGTTTGATAGTCATGGAATGTTCCTTGACCAATATCATCCATTTAGGAAAGATCGTAAAAACTTTCTTAAAGTCAGACTGTCAAAAGACTACCACCAGCACTTAGAACGAGAGAGGAAATTTTGAACCAAATTAGTGTGTTAGGGCTAAGGAAAGTAACAGAGGAAGATGTACAAGTAGTTAATTCGAAAATATGTAAATCTTGTGGATGGAAAAAGCGAAGCATCTTTTGGGATTTGCCTTATTGGAGTTCTAACATGATTCGGCATAATCTTGACGTCATGCATATTGAAAAGAATGTCTTTGATAATGTATTTAACACAGTTCTTAATGTTAAAGACAAAACCAAAGACAATCCAAAAGCACGTCTGGATATGCTAACCTATTGCGATAGACCTCAGTTGGCAAAGGATGCTAGTGGAAAATATCCCAAAGCTGCATATACAATAGGCAATGAAGCAAAAGATATCTTATTCGATTGGGTGAAAAGTTTGAAGTTTCCAGATGGGTATGTTTCAAATTTGGGTCGATGTCTAGAGATGAACAAGTCTAGGTTATTTGGCATGAAAAGTCATGATTGCCACGTGTTTATGCAACGATTAATGCCTATTGCCTTTCGTGAACTACTTCCTAGTAATGTGTGGCAGACACTTACAGAATTGAGCTTATTTTTTAAAGATCTTACTTCGACCACTCTACGAGTGGCTGACATGGAGAGATTAGCAATAGACATCTCACAGATCTTGTGTAAGTTGGAACGTATATTTCCACAGGGGTTCTTTAACTCAATGGAACATTTGCCCGTGCACCTACCATATGAAGCAAGAATTGCTGGACCTGTACAATATCGATGGATGTATCCTTTTGAGAGGTAAATTTAAAACTTCTATGTCATAATAGTGACAAGTATGCTACACATGACTTTTTAATTTTATGGTCCATTCATTTATCTATTTAGGTACCTTGGAGCTTTGAAAAAAATGATTGGGAATAAAGCTAGTGTTGAGGGATCTATTTGTAAAGCATACTTGATGACAGAGTCAACACAATTATTTTCTCATTATTTTGAACCTCATGTCATTACACGTAATCATAATGTGGACCGGAATGATGATGGTGATGTTGTGGAAGATCATAAAGGAAATTTATCAATATTTACACATCCAGGTCGACTATCGGGAGAAGGAAAAAAGAGGAGTTTATCCTTGGAAGAAATCAAGGCTGCCCAAACTTACATTCTACTAAATTGTAAAGAGGTTGAGCCATTTGTAAGGTAACATTTGAAAGTTATACTTGCTTAATATAACAAATATTCATATATCTGAAGCACTAATTTTAACTTATTTTGTTGCAATGAAGTATGTACGTGGAACGTTTACAAGAAGAATATCCGAGTCTATCTCAGGATCAAATAGATGAGAATCTCGAAACATATTTCTCTATATGGTTCAAGCAATATGTAAGCCTCCAACAATAATTTACTTTTATACAATAATGTACATAAATTGACTTGTTAAATTTAACTAAGTCTCACAATTTCTTAAATAGGTCCGAAGCAACCATATTGAGAATGCATTCTTGCGTAGCCTTGCTCATGGACCATTGATAAGCGCGATATGTCAGTCAGTGTATTTTGTTAATGGATATAAATTTCACACAGAAAGTCATGGTAGCACAAGATCAACAATGAACAGTGGAGTTTGTATATCGGATCCAAATGTTGGTGACTACTATCATTAGATACAAGAGATTATACAAGTAGAATACTGTGAAGAACCTTTAAAGAAAACTGTATTATTCAAGTGTGAATGGTTTGACCCAACGATGAATGTTGGTGTTAAAAAGCATAATCAATACAAATTGGTGGATGTTAACCTTTAAAGAAAACTGTATTATTCAAGTGTGAATGGTTTGACCCAACGATGAATGTTGGTGTTAAAAAGCATAATCAATACAAATTGGTGGATGTTAACCATCGTCGTCGATATAAAAAATATGAACCTTTTATTCTTGCGATGCAAGCAACTCAAGTGTGTTATGTTCCTTATCCTAGCAAGAGAAAGGACAAGGAGGATTGGTCAGCTGTATTGAAAGTTAAACCTTGGCATGTTGTTGAATTACCCGATGAGTAAGTGATGGCAATTTCAGATGCGAATCTCCCCTTCAAAGTTGAAGAAGTTGAAGATCATGTGATAGATATGAACATTGTCGTTGATGAAAATATACTCTTACATGATCCAAATGGGGATTTAATTGAAATGGATGAGCACGTTGATGATGAATTATTGCTAGATCATCATGAAGAAGAAGAAAAAATGGATAGTGACTAGTGTGTTAATTAAAAATATGTTGATGCATCTTACTGTGTTTTGTTTGTTATAATCTAAGCTGAATGCTATGTGTTTTGTTTGTTGTAATCTAAGTTGAATGCTATCTGCAAGAATATATCTATATTTATTGCTTTTCTTTGATGTCTAACTTCTCACTCATTTCCCTAAATTTATCACTTACTATAAAATTGAAAAATCTAGCAGTAATTTTGGCCCAATTCTTGACTTATACCAATGTTTTCTATTTGCAGGGACTTAATTCTTGACTTATACCAATTTATGACTCTAATTTGCTTACATGTAATTATTTTTGTAGATATGACTCGAGGGAGAGGCAGAGATAGCATAGCTCGTGGAGGCAAGTCCTGAGTTAGGGGTAGGGGTAATTCTGCTATTCGTGCAAATATGCCTTCTGTTCCCATTCCTATAATTAGTACTCAACAAGGTGGTACAAGTTCTTTAGGTGGGCAGAATCACATAAATAAAGTACAAACTTTAGCTCCTAGCAGTACGACACCCGTTCAAACATCAGGTCATGGTAGTACCCCAACTATCCATTCTGAATCATCTCCTAATACACCTGATCAGAGTAACCCAATAGGTGAGGGCATATCTACTCAAAGCAACACAATTGGCGAAGGTGAGTGCACCAGTAGTCGCGGGCAGCGGACACTTGTTACTCTTGCTCCTACAGGGTTAGTCCATGTTTTTACTATTATTTTTTATATAGAAATTTTGATTTCTGATACCCCTTCAACTATTGTCTTCAAATTTTTTCAGGTTAGAACCTAGTGGATTATGCTCGAAGAATATATTTAAATCTTTCAAGCATGAACTTGATCCCAATGGAATCAATTGGAAAAGTGTCTCTGACGAGATAAAAAACTTTTATTGGGGAGAATTCAAGGTATAACTTCTCATTATATAATGAATTTAGGAAGTGTATTAACTGTTATAAATAAGATATTAATGTTATTACTTTATAAAATTATTTCAGAAGAAATTCTATTGGGACTCTTCCATAGCTAGTGCAGTGAGGAGCCAATGGGAGAATAAGGCATCAATAAGGTACAAAGATTTCATTTCCAAAATAAAAACTAAAAAGGTTAGGCCAAGAGGTGTTCCAGAAGAAGTGTGGGAAAGTTGGGAACAACTTTGGAAAGATCCCAAGTGTATTGAAAAGTCAGAAATAAATGCAAAATCGTCGTGGCGGTAGGAGTGGAGTCTCCACCGAGACTCACACATGCGGCTCTGTCTCCAATGGGGAGTATCGCAAGAGACTTGTAAGTATATCGCAACCTTAGCTTTATTGCAACTCTGAACTTAAAATTTCTTCTTGTTGGTGTTAAGAATTGCTTATAGTAACCTTAGCTTTCATTCCTTGGCGTTACGATTGATTGATTTGTTACTTAACGTATGTAATTTCATTGGTTGCTGAGAAAATCTATTCTACAAAACAATAGTTAGCTCCCCGGCCAGGCTATAATAAATGCGGCTAAAGAGTTTAAGGAAAACTTCTGATTAAGTATTCACAGAGACAAGCTGTTTGAAAGACAAAACCAACTGAAGAAGGTACTTAATGCTTTCTGCATGTTCAGTATGTACCTGTAGTCATTGTAGATGCACTGTAGACTAGATAGGTATTAACTAAATGAAATGGAAGTAGGAGTGCAACAGAATCAGAATGTAGGTGCTTCATGTTATCTGTAATTCTATTTGAGCAACCTCGTGTATGTTGTAACATTTGTATGAAGTATAGTGCCTGATTAGATACATTACTGAAGTGTCTGCTTCTCTGATGTTCTCTCATCTTGTACATATACCAAATATTGTAAAGACTAGCATTTTGAGCTGTTGATGATGGTTTCAGTCCTGAACTCACGAGGTATTGTGGATCTCATATATTTTGGTGAACTTCGTTTATTAGTTAGAGCGCCCTTTTTCTTGTTAATACACACAGGATTTCATGGGAACTTTCACAAGACATCTAAGGTTAGAGCATTTTATAGTTATGTATGAATTGAATTTAGCAAAATAAAAGTTAGAACCATGTCCTATAGTCTTGCAATCTTTGTAAGAACATCTCATGTAATGTGTTTGGATGCCCTTTCTTAGAGATTCTGCACTCGTTCTTGCTCAAACAGATCCCCTGCTTGCTTGTGCTCTCACATCTGTTAGAACTGTGTCACTTCATAAAGAAGAAAGCTACATCTTTGTAATGGAAATGCAGAAGATTAGAAGTTACATCTGTACCAAATTTTGAGCCAATTTATCACTGTCTTGATCACCTTTTTCACTGGTAGAGCATTCAACAATTTGCTTGTTCATCATGTCGTCTTTTGGGGTTGTTGAATCGAGTATACCTTCGTCCACAACTTCTAGTGCTTCAAAAGTATTTGAGATCGAAGCAGTGGTGGAGATATTTAGTCGAACACCTGAATTTTGTTGCCTTGGCGATACCACCTGCTTAATAGGTGATTTTCTAGATGACACTACGTTCCAGTTTCCCTCCTTTGTATTTGAATTATTGACCTTACCATCATCAATTGTACCACCAGTTTTTGCCTCCACAGATATGCATTTTTGTCCAGTCTTTTTACTTGCAAAAGTCTGGTCCTCAGCATCGCATACAAGAGTGTTTTGTGTAGTTGTCAACTGCTTACTTTCAGCCACCCCTTGCACTTGTTTTGCCCCTGTATTGGAAGCCTTAACACTTGAAGGAAATACATCAAATACTGTCACAGCATTTTGAGCTGTTGATGATGGTTTCAGTCCTAAGCTGTTGATGATGGTTTCAGTCCTAAGCTGTTGATGATGGTTTCAGCCCTGTATTGGCAGCCTTAACCCTTGTATTGTATATTTATAAGTGTAATTGTTTTCGACTGAAATTGGTGACACTAAACTAGAATTAATAGCTTATTGAATCAAACAAAATTGAATCTCTGTCAGCACAGTATCAATATGTTATCCCTCACAACGTGTAGATACTTATGTCTTATAGGCAAGCTGATCTCGTTTAACCTTTGAAAATTAGGTGCTTTTAGATTTCTTCTTCTAATTTGATCTTTTTTAACCAAATTGAAGGAAAATGTTTCAGCTATTTGTGTGCGCTAATAATTGTAGCTGGATGGATAATGTAAGTAGATTAGAAGTTCAGAAAGATAAAAAGTTCAGAAAGATTAAAAGTTACAAGTTCAGAAAGATTAGAAGCTAGAACCTTTGCTTTCTCAATGTCATTCTGGTGCAACAATCTTTGAAGGATCGCTAGATTTTCCATATTGAGTTTAATTCTAGTTTCTTGTGTGCTTTGTTTATTTCGTGCAAATTTTTCGTACTTTTCTCTCTTATTATCGTTGTGAATTGTTTGGTTCAAGTCCGTTTGCTTTAAATTTCTTCTGGGATCATGTCATCTTCTACTATAATAATATTTTCATCCTTTTAAAAATAAATTATTTTTTGTATAGGCTGTTGAAAAGGGTCGAGACCCAACACCAAGTGAGATACATTTGTACGTCCATACACATGGGCATGCTAGAAAATCTTTTCTTGATGAGAAAGCTCGAATCGTGCATGTAAGTCCAATATTTTATAATCTTATTTACTACAATGTAAAAAGAGTATGAAAAGTATCCTCTCTGTTGGTTAATTAAATGCTCAACATTCTTGACTATTTTAATTTCACTATTTATTACACCTCTTTTACAGGAAAGGTATTAAGAAATATTACAAGAACAAACACAAACTCAATCTGATATTGATCAATGTAAAGCATATTACGAAGCCGCGGGAGGGAAAAAGAAGAGAAGAGTATATGGTCTTGGATCTCAAGCAAAATGCTACTATGGACCGAATCTTCGTGGCTCTTCCGGATCAGATGCTTCATCATCAATACCACCTTCGAGTGCTCAATCAGCATCGAACCTGGAAGAGTTAGTGATGCGTTTGAATCCTGCACTAACAGAGCACATAGTTCTTGTGCTAACTGATCATATGCTTCCAGTATTGATTGAGCGGGTGCGTGAAATGATTTCGTCACCCTCGCTGACTTCTACTGACCACCCATCAGATGTGGTACCAACAGTTCATGCTCCTACTACTGCTACTGTTCATGGGGTTCACCCATCGGTTTCAGATGATGACCTTAACCCCTAAGCCTCGTATTTGGAAGCTTTTTGGTTTGAACTTTATTGTTGGTGTTAGGGATAATTCGCACCTTTTTGGTTTGAACTTTATTATTGGTGTTAGGGATAATTCGAACTTAATTGTATTAGCTATATGCATTTTGATATCATTTTGGACCTTGAAGTATGTTAATTTATATGAATTTTATAATTTACATACAAAGTGCATGAGCAGAGAAAATTTAAAATGTTAAATAAAAAATATCTAAAAGTTGTGACAGATTGCGCCGTATATTTTTGTAACAAAAATAAATATATAAAATAACATTGTGACAGATTGCAACAGACGATTTTGGTCGCCAAATGCAAAAGCTGAAATGATTCTCAAATTATTGGCGACGAATTGGCGACCGACTTTCTGTCGCAAAAGTATACCAACGACGAAATGCATTGTGAATTTAGTGATACAATTTTCCAATATAGCAACGGAAATTCTATCGCTAACTGTAGCAACTGACAGTGTTCGTCGCTAGAACGTCGCTAATATTGCGATGTGATGGATTCCATTTTTCCGTCGCGAAGAGCTTAGCAACGAGCAAATCAGCAACAAATGGTAATCCGTTGCTAATCCTGCTTAGCGACGGAAAAAGGCTCTTTAGCGACGGATTTCGGTCGTCGTTAAATGCTTTTTTTTTTTTTTTTTTGTAGTGATAGGGTTCCACTCCCTAGTTGATTTTATTTTAGACATAGGGTCTGCACTCCCTAGACTACTTTTCCAACATAAGGTCTCCACTCCCTAGTTGATGATTTTATTTTAGACATAGGGTCTTCACTCCCTAGTCGTTTTTCAAGATAGGGTCTCCACTCCCTAGTCTATTTTCCAACATAGGGTCTCCACTCCATAGTTGATATTTTTGGACATAGGGTCTTCACTCCATAGTTGATGTTTTTGGACATAGGGTCTCCACTCCCTAGTCGATGATTTTTGGATATAGGGTCTCCACTCCCTAGTTGATTTTATTTTAGACATAGGGTCTCCACTCCCTAGTCTACTTTTCCAACATAGGATCTCCACTCCCTAGTTGATAATTTTATTTTAGACATAGGATCTCCACTCCCTAGTCGCTTTTCCAACATAGGGTCTCCACTCCCTAATTGATGTATTTAGACATAGGGTCTCCACTCCCTAGTCGTTTTTCCAACATATGGTCTCCACTCCCTAGTTGATGTTTTTAGACATAAGGTCTCCACTCCCTAGTTGATGTTTTTGGACATAGGGTCTCCACTCCCTAGTCTCTTTTTTCCAACATAGGGTCTCCACTCTCTAGTTGATGATTTTTGGACATAGGGTCTTGTCACGAACCAATTTCCCCTATGTGTGATGTCGTTACGGCACCTAGTCTCTACAACTAGGTAAGCCTAACATTTTGCGGAATAATGAAATAAAAATATAAATTTAACCAATTATTCAAAAAATACACAACAAATCCCAAAACCCGGAATATCGTGAATCACAAACTACAGAAGGAAAATCTAGTTTCTCTATACATCATATTCTAACAAGGAAAAATACAAAAGATAATGGGCATGAGAACGAGTAGAAGGGGACTCCGAGGACTGCGGACGCGGCAGATATACCTTGAAGTCTCCAAAGCTGTCCCGGCTCACTGACAATGCAACTGATAAGGTACACCTGGATCTGCACACGAAAAATATGTGCAGAGAGTAGCCTGAGTACGCCACAATCGGTGCCCAGTAAGTGCCAAACCTAACCTCGGTCGAGTAGTGACGAGGTCAGGTCAAGGCCCTACTGGTAAGTATGTAATAAAACAATATAGAGTGTAATACCGCAATAAAATAAAGGCTGAAATTTAACAACAATGAAATCATAGAAGGTAACAACTTAGTACACAGAAACACAACAAGGGATCTCCCGAGATACCGTCCCGTAGTCCCAAACGTAAATGTGCAGGGGGATCTCCCGGAATACCGTTTCGTAGCCCCAAAATAAATGTGCAGGGGGCTCTCCTCACATTCCTCTGTCCACCTGAACGGAGCACCCTTCTGGGTCAGCCTGGTCATAGGTGCTGCAATAGATGAGAATCCCTCTAAAAGTGGCGGTAATATCCCGCCAAACCAAGAAAACTTCGGATCTTTGTAGATGAGGACGGTCTGGGCCAACTCTGCACTGCTTCAATCTTCTTTAGATCCACCTGGATCCCCTCATTCGATACTATATGACCCAAGAATGCTAATGAGTCTACCCAAAACTCACACTTTAAAATTTTTGCATATAACTTCTTTTCTCTCAAGGTCTGAAGTGCAGTCCTCAGGTGCTGCTCATGATCCTCCCGACTCCGGGAGTATACCATAATGTCGTCAATAAACACAATGATGAATGAGTCAAGATAGGGCCGGAACACACTGTGCATCAAGTGCATAAAAGTTGTTGGGGCATTGGTCAGCCCAAAAGACATCACAAGAAACTCATAGTGACCATATCTGGTCCTGAAAGCAGTCTTCGGGATATCCGGCTCCCGAATCTTCAACTGATGATAACCTGAACGTAGGTCAATCTTGGAAAACACTCTGGCACCCTGTAACTGATCAAATAAGTCATCAATACGAGGCAATGGATACATGTTCTTCACTGTGACTTTGTTCAATTGGCGGTAATCAATACACTTCCGCATAGAACCATCCTTCTTCTTCACAAATAAGACAGGAGCACCCCAAGGTGACACACTAGGCCGAATGAAGCCTTTATCAAGCAATTCTTGAATCTGCTATTTCAACTCCTTCAAGTCAGGAGGAGCCATACGATATGGAGGAATAGAGATGGGCTGAGTGCCCGGCAACAAATCAATGCCAAAATTAATATCTCTGTCGGGCGGCATGCCCGGAAGATCAGCTGGAAACATATCTGGAAAGTCCCTCACTAGTGGAACTGACTCAACTGTAGGGGTATCAATACTGACATCTCTCACATAATCTAGATACGCGTCACACCCCTTCGCAACCATTCGTTAAGCTTTAAGAAAAGAAATAACTCTGCTGGGAGTATACTCTAAGGTAACTCTCCACTCTAATCGCGGTAAACCTGGCATAGCCAGCGTCACGATTTTAGCGTGACAATCAAGAATATCATAATGGGGCGACAACCAGTCCATGCCCAAAATAATATTAAAGTCCACCATGCTGAGCAATAATAAATCGACTCTGGTCTCAAAATCACTAAGAGCAATCAAACATGACTGATACACGCGGTCCACAACAAGAGAATCTTCCACAGTAGTGGATACATAAATAGGGGAACTCAAAGAATCCCGAGGTACGCCCAAATACAGAGCAAAATAAGAGGACACATAAGAATATATAGAGCGTGGGTCAAATAATACCGACGCATCTCTATGACAGACCGGAACAATACCTGTAATGACAGAATTAGAAGCAACTGCCTCTGTACGAGCAGGAAGTGCATAATATCTGGCTTGGCCTCCCCTCTAGGGCGACCTCTACCTCCCCGACCTCCACCTCGAACAGGTTGAGTAGGTGGGGTGGCAGCTGGTGCTGTAATCATAGCCTTAGGACCCGGTGCAGCACGTTGTGGCTGAAAAGTCTGTGGAGGTTCACCCCTCCTAATCCTGGGGCAATCCCTCACTATGTGGCGAGTGTCGCCACACTCAAAACAAGCTCTGGGAGGGCGTGGCTGCTATGACTGGCTCGGGCCAAGTCTGTTGGACTGGCCGCTAGGAACACCCCGTGCAGGAGACACACTAGATACTGGCGGTACATAATAAGGCTCCTGGGGTCTAGAAGGAGCCGGAACACCGCTGGAGGCTGGAAGAGCTGAATGAACGGGGCGGCTCACATAACCCCTACCATGGCGAGCTGTTGGGGCACGAGCTCCCAAATAATAACCAGCCTCTCGAGACCTCTTGGCCTCCCTGTCCTCTCTGTCCCGGAAAAACATGCCCTCGAATCTCCTGGCAATACCCGCAACCTACTGATAAGAAATATCCATCTCCAATTGCCTGGCCATACTACTCCGGATGCTAGGATGGAGACCCTCAATAAACCGTCGAACCCTCTCTCGAACTGTGGCAACTAAGGCCGGTGCATGTCGAGCCAAATCACTGAAGCGAACTGCATACTCTGACACAGTCATAGCACCCTGGCGTAACTGCTCAAACTTCGCGCGCCATGAGTCCATGAGGCTCTGAGGGACATACTCTCTCAAAAACAGGTCCGAAAACTGAGTCCATGTAAGTGAAGCTGCCTCAGCCGGACTACTCAACTCATAAGCACGCCACCACTGATAGGCTGCTCCTCTAAGCTGGAATGTGGTAAAAGTAACCTCGCTCGTCTATGCTACGCCCATAGTACGGAGAATACGATGACACTCCTCCAGAAAAGCCTGAGCATCATCTGTAGCCAATCCGCTGAAAGTAGGTGGGTGGTACTTCTTGTACCTCTCAAGTCTGAGCTGCTCCGCCTCAGAAGCTGCTGCCCTAACCTCGGGCCGAGCTGGAGCTACCGGCTGCATTGGAACAATCTCTGGAACCTAGTCGACCTGAACCCGTTGCTCTAGAGTACCGGCGACGGGAGTCTGTGCTCCTCCCCCGGCCTGAGATATGGTAAGAGCAAGTGGAATCAATCCAGCCTGAGCTAAGGTGCTGAACATGCTCAGAAACTGAGCTAGAGTCTCCTGGAGGGCTGGTGCAGCAACATGTATCTCAGGTGTCTGCCCTCCAGCTTGAGCTACTGGGGGCTCCTCTGTAGCAGCTCGTGTGGGTGCTCTGGCTGCACCACATGGACATCCTCGGCCTCTACCCCGACCCCGGCCTCTTGCGGCTCTAGCGGGGGCGCGGGTGCCTGTTCATCGGATCCGCTTGTACGTGTCCTCACCTTCTGTGAGAGAATATAATACAGAAATTTAGAGTCTCTGAAGTCAACAATTTTCACACGACAAGGAATCAAAGTAGTGAAATTTTCCTAACAGTTCCATAGCCTCCCGAAGATAAGTACAGACGTCTCTGTACCGATCCGCGAGACTAATAAACCGGTTTGTGACTCACGACACCTACGAACCTAGAGCTCTGATACCAACTTGTCACGACCCAATTTTTCCTCCGTGTGACGTCGTGACAGCACCTAGTCTCTACAACTAGGTAACCCTAACATTTTGCGGAATAATGAAATAAAAATATAAATTTAACCAATTATTCAAAAATACACAACAAGTTCCAAAACCCGAAACATCGTGAATCACAAACTACAGAAGGAAAATCTAGTGTCTCTATACATCAGAGTCTAACAAGAAAAAATACAGAAGATAATGGGCATGAGAAAGAGTAGAAGGGGACTCCGAGGTCTGCGGACGCGACAGATATATCTTTAAGTCTCCAAAGCTGTCCCGGCTCACTGACAGTGCGGCTGATAAGGTACACCTGGATCTGCACACGAAAAACATGTGCAGAGAGTAGCCTGAGTACACCACAATCGGTGCCCAGTAAGTGCCAAGCCTAACCTCGGTCGAGTAGTGGCGAGGTCAGGCCAAGGCCCTACTGGTAAGTATGTAATAAAACAATAAAGGCCCTACTGGTAAGTATGTAATAATACCGCAATAAAATAAAGGCTAAAATTTAACAACAATGAAATCATAGAAGGCAACAACTTAGTACACAGAAACACAACAGGGGATCTCCCAAGATACCGTCTCGTAATCCCAAACGTAAATGTGCAGGGGGATCTCCCAGAATACCGTTCCGTAGTCCCAAAATAAATATGCAGGGGGATCTCCCGGAATACCGTTTCGTAGCCCCAAAATAAATGTGCAGGGGGATCTCCCGGAATACCGTTCCGTAGTCCCAAAGTAAATATGCAGCGCGAATGATAGAAATACAACTACATCACGAAATTCTTACAATTTAGACTAAGTACCAGTCAGGGAAGAAGCAGGAAATTCATTAAGTATACTACACATAATTCACATAAACAATTAAGACACGTAGACATGTTGTATTAGACTAAACATGATAGCTACACATATTGGAATAATTCAATTAAAATTGAAAATAAATTAGTACTCATTAAAATGGTATAATTCAAAATAACAGGAAAAACATGTTGCCGCTCAGTAAGAAAATTTGGGTTTTCCACAACTAGCCCGTGTATGTACTCGTCACCTCACATACACGGTGCTCACATATCACAATAGTTCCAAATCTTAAAGGGATTTCCACCACACAAAGTTAGGCAAGCCACTTACCTCGAACCAAGCGCAATCAATCAGTCACAATGCCTTTCCCACGAATATCCAACTCCGAATGGCCCAAATCTAGCCAAAAACCCAAATCTAGCCAAAAGCAATTACATATCAAAAATACAACAATAATAGACTCATCTAATTTTAAGGAAAATTCCGAAATTAACTCAAAATCGCATGTGGGGCCCACATCTCGCAATCGGATAAAAGTCATAAAATTCGAAAGCCCGTTCACTCACGAGTCTAACCATATCAAATTTACTAAAATCCGACACCAAATGGTCCTCCAAATCCACAAAACTAACTTCCAAATCCCTTGCCTCCAATTCCCAATTTCCACCTTAAATACACACTAACTAGGCGAGAAAATATATGGGGAAGCAAGATTATTGATAAAAAATAAGCACAAGGGAATTAACTCAAGAAATGCCTCGAAAATGCTCTCAACAATCACCCTAAACCGAGTTTGCAATGTCAAAAATAACAAAAATCACGAAGCCCTTCGATTTTAACCACTACCTAAGTATTTCCGCACCTGCGGAACCTGGGCGGGTGCGCTTGTGCGGAAATTGTGCGCATCTGCGCAATTCACTTGCCCCCTCTACCTTCACACATGCGATGAAAGGGCCGCATCTGCGCGTGCGCGCCTGCGAAGACCCCTAACGCATCTGCGGGCATCGCATATGCGGAAAACTCCTCGCACCTGCGACCCCTGACACTCCTCCATTTTCCCGCTTCTGCGCCAATTTACTCGCACCTGCGGGCAGCCTTGCGCAGATGCGATTACAACAGAATTAGCAAAAGCACCAGATTTGCCTAAGTCCAATTTCATTCCGTTAAGCATCCGAAATACACCCGAGGCCCCGGGGACCTCAACCAAACCTACCAACCAATCCTATAACACCATACGAACTTAGTCAATCCTTCAAACCACATCGAACAACACCAAAAATCATGAATTAAGCACGGATTCAATACTAAGAACTTAGAATTTTCCAAATTCTACAAATGACGCCGAAA
The DNA here is from genome assembly GCF_000390325.3 of Nicotiana tomentosiformis. Taxonomy (NCBI): domain Eukaryota; kingdom Viridiplantae; phylum Streptophyta; class Magnoliopsida; order Solanales; family Solanaceae; genus Nicotiana; species Nicotiana tomentosiformis. The sequence continues at coordinate 72,562,270 of NC_090812.1, read as the reverse complement.
CACGTCAAATCTAGTCTGAATTACCTCAAATTTTACACACAGGTCACAAATGACACTACGAACCTACAACCACTTTCGGAAATCCATTCCGAGCTCGATATCAAAGTTTTCACTATCGACCGAAATCGCCGAAAATCTAACTTTCGCCAATTCAAGCCTAAATCTACTACAGACCTCCAAAACACATTCCAGACGCGTTACTAAGCTCAAAATCACTCAACGGAGCTAACGGGGTCGACGGAATTCCATTCCGAATCCGTCTTCACACAGTTCCGACTACGGTCCAAATTCTAAAACTTAAGCTATCATTTAGGGACTAAGTGTCCCAAAACACTGCGAAACTCAAAACCAATCATCCCGGCAAGTCACAATAGCAGAAATAGATATGGGCAAAGCAATTAATAAGGGTTTGGGGCTCTTAACTCTCAAAACGACCGGCCGGGTCGTTACAAGTCTCCACTCCCTAGTCTCTTTTCCAACATAAGGTCTCCACTCCCTAATTAATTTTATTTTAGACATAGGGTCTCCACTCCCTAGTTGATTTTATTTTAGACATAGGGTCTCCACTCCCTAGTCGCCCTTTCCAACATAGGATCTCCACTCCCTAGTTGATTTATTTTAGACATAGGGCTCCACTCCCTAGTCGTTTTTCCAACATAGGGTCTCCAATCCCTAATTGATTTTATTTTAGACATAGGGTCTCCACTCCCTAGTTGATGATTTTATTTTAGACATAGGGTCTCCACTCCCTAGTTGATGATTTTATTTTAGACATCGGGTCTCCGCTCTCTAGTCTCTTTTCCAGCATAGGGTCTCCACTCCCTAGTTGATATTTTTAGACATAGGATCCTTATTTCCTAATTGCTTTTCCAACATAGGGTCTCCACTCCCTAGTTGATGTTTTCCAACATAGGGTCTCCACTCCCTAGTTGATATTTTCCAACATAGGGTCTTCACTCCCTAGTTGATGATTTTTGGACATAGGGTCTCCACTCCCTAGTTGAATTTATTTTAGACATAAGGAGAATTTATTTTAGACATAAGGTCTCCTCCCTAGTCATTTTTCCAACATAGGGTCTCCACTCCCTAATTAATTTTATTTTAGACGTAGGGTCTCCACTCCCTAGTTGCTTTTTCCAACAAAGGGTGTCCACTCCCTAGTTGATGTTTTTAGACATAGGGTCTCCACTCCCTAGTCGCTTTTCCAACATAGGGTCTCCACTCCCTAGTTGATGATTTTATTTTAGACATAGGGTCTCCACTCCTTAGTCGCTTTTCCAATATATGGTCTCCACTCCCTAGTTTATGTTTTTAGACATAAGGTCTCCACTCCCTAGTCGCTTTTCCAACATAGGATCTCCATTCTCTAGTTGATATTATTTTAGACATAGGGTCTCCACTCCCTAGTCTACTTTTCCAACATAGGGTCTCCACTCCCTAGTTTATATTTTTGGACATAGGGTCTCCACTCCCTAGTCTAATTTTTTCAACATATGGTCTCCACTCCCTAGTTGGTGATTTTTGGACATAGGGTCTCCACTCCCTAGTTTCTTTTCCAACATAGGGTCTCCACTCCCTAGTTGATTTTATTTTAGACATAGGGTCTCCACTCCCTAGTTGATTTTGTTTTAGACATAGAGTTTCCATTCCCTAGTCGCCCTTTCCAACATAGGGTCTCTACTCCCTAGTTAATTTATTTTAGACATAGGGCTCCACTCCCTAGTCGTTTTTTCAATATAGGGTCTCCAATCCCTAGTTGATTTTATTTTAGACATAGGGTCTCCACTCCCTAGTCTACTTTTCCAACATAGGGTCTTCACTCCCTCGTTGATGATTTTATTTTAGACATAGGGTCTAGACTCCCTAGTTGATTTTATTTTAGACATGGAGTCTCCACTCCCTAGTCGCTTTCCCAACATAGCGTCTCAACTCCCTAGTTGATGTTGCTTGACATAGGGTCTACACTCCCTAGTCTACTTTTCCAACATAGGGTCTTCACTCCCTAGTTGATGATTTTATTTTAGACATAGGGAGTGAATCTTCACTCCCTAGTATCTTTTCCAACATAGGGTCTCCACTCCTTAGTTGATTTTATTTTAGACATAGGGTCTCCACTCCCTAGTCGTTTTTCCAACATAGGGTCTTCACTCCCTAGTTGATTTTATTTTAGACATAGGGTCTCCACTCACTAGTCGCGTTTTCCAACATAGGGTCTCCACTCCCTATTTGATGTTTTTCGATATAGGGTCTCCACTCTCTAGTCGCTTTTCCAACATATGGTCTTCATTCCCTAGTTGATGATATTTTAGACATGGGATCTCCACTCCCTAGTCGCTTTTCCAACATTAGGGTCTCCACTCCCTAGTCTCTTTTCCAACATAGGGTCTCTACTCCCTAGTTGCTTTCATTTTAGACATAGGGTCTCCACTCCCTAGTCTCTGTTTTCTCAAGGTACACCAACTCCGACCTTTTATTGCTTTCAATAATAAAATAACATAGAGTTTTGTTACAAATAGCTCACGAAATTTTTCTAGTGAAAACTGTGGCAAAAAAATTTCGTTCATTTGGTTTTTCTAAGCAGGTTTTCCCTCGAGGCACACGTTTCGGGGTGGCCAGAAAAAAAAGTCTCAATCCAAAATAAGAAAAGAAAAAGAAAAAGAAAAAGAAGTGAATCCAAAATACAGAAGCAGATTAAGGGACGTGGAATGCTGAAGACATGACTGAGGTCACGAGCATTGCATTTCCCGTTTTGATCAGAAAAAGCCGTAGAAGAGTGAACTAGCAACTGCGGCTAGCAAGCATCAAGGTTTAGATCGGAGTCTGCATGAAGAACCAGCCAAGACTCAAGATCAAGTTTCAGAAGACTTAAAGATAGGAACCTTGTAACTCATAGCTGATAGGCTTGTTTAGTTTCTTTTCATTTTGATTTCGGTGTAATAAGGAGTTCAGCAAGCAGTAACAGCAACAACAACAGTGGAATCATAACTTTTCGGTAGTCCCAGCTACTAAAATTCCCAGAACTACACTGACCTGATTCCTTTATAGCCAAGAATATGTAGGCAACCTCCGAAGCAAGGTTCGGTCAAACTTTTTCAAAACACTTCCCATGGAGTATCAAACAGGCAAAATTTATTCGTAGTTGCTCACTTTATCTTTGCCCGAAAACTCTTCATATTTTCGAGCAAAGAGGGGTAGCCGTGAGCACCTAATTTTTTCTTTAATACAAATCATTCCTAAAAATATTCCAAAATAGTTTAGAGTGGTTCATACATATTTAGAGTTGTTTTTAAACCATTGAAAATCATAAAAAAAAAAATATATATTAAATTTTCCATTTCATAGCATTTTAGGTTTTATTTGCATTTTAAGGATTTGATTTAGATTTTAATTAATTTAATTAGGATTTAAAATCAAAGAAAAGAAAAAGAATGGAAAAAGGAAGATTTTGTTTAAGTTTGATCTCAAATTGGGCCACAGCAGCCCCAATTGGCCCAACTCCCCTCTTTCTCGCCCAACCCAAAACCCCACCTGCTTGCCCAGTCCGGCCCAATCCCCCTCTTCATTAAAACAATCCCCTATCCTCTCGGGAAAAAGAAGGTGCGACAATATCCAACATGTACGTAAATCAAACATCTGCTCTTGCACTAATCCTTCAATATGGCCATAAACTTAATAATCTATTAGATCCGTAGTCTTTAGAATTTATTACGCGCATATGGTCTAGCTAGACTATAGGAGTCTGCCTTACAAGCTCAAGCCAGAGCTCTTAGAATGTATTCAACAATTTTACATACACCAACTTCAGAAACCAAAAGATTGATAGACATAAACCAGGAAAATCAAGACAAAAACTGCTAAATAAAGCTCATATCTAAAAATATTATAACGATCTCATCCTCTGCTAATATGAATGAAAGAAGGATAACTAATTGTTATATTTTTGTTAAAAGGAAATTGAACCATGTCCTTCTCAAGAAGGAATAGGTGAAATGTAAGCCTCTATTGTGACTCATTTTTACCATATTGACTTCTAATATTTTAGTCCAGCAAAATATAAAACTCTATTGTGACTCATTTTTACCATATTCGACTTATAAGTTAACCATCTAATCACTCCAAAAATAGCAACAATCCCTAAGACCTATACAAAGTTGCTACCTAATCTCCCGAATGTGACAATAAATGCCAATTGCATAGATAGGCTGAAAATAAAAGCTTATGCAGCATGTGACTCATGTCTTCATTAACTCTACAGTTGCAAACACATACAATATTTGGCAAGGCTGGTGTAATCTCTTAGCACCCCTTCAAATGTATGTTGATTTTTCATTCTGTAATTAGGAAACTCTGTTATTCAAATTACGGGAATCAATATTTTTTGTCTGACGATTTCTTGATCATAACTTCAGCAGAACAAACCTATACTTTCCTGAGCCGAGGGTATATTGGAAATAACATCTCTACCTCTACAATGTAGGGATAAGGTTTGCGTACACACTACCCTCCCCAGACCCCACTATGTGGGATTATACTGGGTTGTTGTTGTTGTTGTAACGTCAGCAGAATGAACAAATATAAACAAGAACAGTGAATCCATAGTATAGTAATTCGATGATAAAGTTTCTTACAGGAAATGATAGATAAAGTAGAGTAATCTTGTGTTTCCAGTTGGTGATAGCCAATCTTTCATTTTTCCTCTTTAAGGCATATTTTCAAACACATAAAAACTATTGGAGAGACCTTGCTAGTGATAGTCAATTTTTCATTCCTTCTTTAAAGCAATTTGTCAAGACCACAAAGATAAATGCGAGCTACTTTTTCTTTTTCCCTCTTCGAAGCATATTGTCAAATATATAGAGAACATGAAAAACTAAGCAAACTAACAAAAGCTCAACTAAATCCAATTATGCGTCAATTCAGAGTAGACTCTAAAGACAAATAGAAAATGTCCTACGGAACTGTTTCAATCTGCAAGATGGGTATCGCAAAAAGAAAAAACCCAATGAGATGGAACCCAAAAAAAAGAGAGAAACAAAATTTGAAAATAGAAATCGCTAATTTCAATTCTAAATCAAACAACAAAGAGGACAAAGTCAATCACACCTCTTATATAAAATAAACGCCTATCAATTTTAATATAATACAACTGAGTAAAGAAGAAGCAAAGCAAATAAGTAGAAAAAGAAGCACAATAACAAAAAAAATCTCACCAGAAGTATTGTTATTGACCAAAAAAAGAATCCGGAGAGAAATCGAGAACTAGGAGAAGATGCAGAGATCAGTAAAAGTACTTATACTCACAAAACAACAACCCACAGAGAGAACTCGATAGGTAGTGGAGAAAATACTACAAAAATAGACAGGGGAAGAGATGATGGAGCAGAGTAAAGAGGGATGAAATTTCATAGAAAAGGAGGAATATATGTAGGTGTATTATCTCATAGAAGGCTTACTCACCAAAGTGAAGTGTACGTGTAAGCGCAGGGAACACATGTCAAGGTATGCGAAAATACTTAAATACCCCCATGTCAAAGCAGAGACGTCAACGGAGAGCAGCTTCTGGGCTCTTCTATATAAGTATATATAATAATATAATATAACAATCCTTTTATTTTTATTTTCGGCTGTTAATGGTGGGACCCACAGGAATAAAAGAAAGGATGATGCTTTTTTAAATTTAAAAATAATTTTATTTAAACTTATAATTTTATTCTTAATAAAATTTTTTTATAATCAAATAAATACTCTGTATTCCTTTATTACTCGTTTAGGAGCATAAATTTTAAAACTTATTATTTTTTTCTTAAATTTGCTATTTAGTCAAACATATATTATACGAGCGAATCGAGTGTATGATTTTGTAATAATCTATATCATGCTATTTCTTCTACTTGTAACTGGTAGAGTATATGTTACAACAGTCGCCGTTGCTCCATTTTTCCGATATGCCACTTGTTAAACCCTACCGGAGGGCCCTTAATAACTCAACTCGGCAAGTCCAACCAAAAACCCCAGACTCGCCATTCCCTTCTTCCTCCGATATCATTTTTGTGAACAGGGCAGTTTCTATCCTCAAAGGCCACGACCCAATTCCCTTGAACTCCTTATCTTCCCAATTCACCCCTCAATATGCTTCTTCCCTACTTTTCCAATCCCAATTTGATAAACCCCTTGTTCTAAGATTCATCAACTGGGCACGTCATCGCCAATTCTTCAACCTTCAGTGCAAGTGCATTTCCATTCATATCCTCACTCGTTTCAAGCTCTACAAGACCGCCCAATCCCTCGCCGAGGACGTCGCTGTGAAAGCTACCGATGACAAGGGTGAATTTGTCTTTTTATGTCTCAAGGACACTTACCATTCTTGCAACTCCAGCTCTGCTGTGTTCGACTTGATGGTAAAATCTTACTCTCATTTGAAAATGATTGATAAAGCCATGAATATCTTCGAATTAGCCAAGTCTAATGGGTTTATGCTTACTGTTTTGTCCTATAATTCTATTCTTGATGCGTTGATCAGGGTTTCATCTAATGAATTAGCTCAAGAGTTCTATGATGATATGGTTAAGTCTGGGGTTTCACCCAATGTGTATACTTATAATATTATGATCCGGGGGCTTTGTGGAAAAGGGGATTTGGAAAAGGGTTTGGCTTTTTTCAAAGAAATGGAAAAATGTGGCTGCTTGCCTAGTGTTGTAACATATAACACAATAATCGGTGCTTACTGTAAAATAGGTAAGGTTGATGAGGCAGTTAAATTGTTGAAACTAATGCAAGTTAGGAACTTGGAGCCGAGTGTGGTCACGTATAATGCTATTATTAATGGGTTGTGTCGAGAAGGAAGGATGAAAGAGACAAGTGAGGTTTTGGAAGATATGAGGGGAACGGGATTAGTTCCTGATGAAGTAACGTATAACACACTGGTAAATGGCTATTGCAGAGAGGGTAATTTTCACCAAGCACTTGTTTTGCACTCGGATATGTTAAGGAATGGATTATCTCCAGATGTTGTGACTTATACTTCTTTGATCAACAGCATGTGCAAGGCTGGGAATTTGCATCGCGCGATGGAATTCTTTGATCAATTACGTGCTAGGGGATTATATCCTAACAAGAGAACTTACACGACATTAATTGTTGGCTTCTCTCAGCAGGGTTTTATGAATGAGGCTTATAAACTTTTGAATGAAATGATTTCAAGTGGCTTTTCCCCTTCAATTGTTACTTACAATGCTTTAGTTAACGGGCATTGTGCATTGGGCAGGATGGAAGATGCTTTAAGTGTAATTCAAGAGATGGAATGGAGAGGGGTGGTCCCAGATGTTGTAACTTATAGTACAATGATATCTGGGTTTTGTAGAAACCACAATTTGGAAAGGGCATTCTGTGTTAAGCAGCAGATGGTTGAGAAAGGGGTTTCACCTGATGTTATTACTTATTCATCCCTAATTCAAGGTCTTTGCGAGCAGCAAAGCTTGACTGAAGCTCGTGAGCTTTTCCAGGAGATGTTGAGAGTGGGTATTCAACCTGATAAGTTTACATATACTACACTTATTGGTGCATACTGTGTAGAAGGGGATATTAAAGGCGCTCTTAACCTGCATGATGAAATGATAAATAAGGGTTTCTTTCCAGATGCCGTCACTTACAGTGTCCTAATCAACGGGCTCAACAAACAAGCTCGCACTAGAGAAGCAAAACGGCTTCTGTTCAAGTTGTTGTATGAGCAATCAGTTCCTAATAGTGTCACATATGATATGCTGATTGAAAGTTGCAATGATCTTGATTTTAAGAGTGCAACAGATCTTATTAAAGGATTCTGCATGAAAGGTTTGTTAGATGAAGCGGACAGAGTTTTTGAGTTGATGCTGCAAAAAGACAAGAAGCCGAGTGAAGTGGCTTACAACCTGCTTATACATGGTCATTCTAGGGGTGGGAATTTACATAGAGCCTTGCATCTTTACAGAGAAATGGTGAGTGTTGGATTTGTTCCTCATGCAATTAGTCTTATTGTGCTGATGAAAGAACTATTTAAAGAAGGGATGAGTGAAGAATTAAATCAAGTAATTCAAAGCACATTGGGGTCCTGTAAACTTGCTGATGGTGAGCTAGCAAAAGGTATTGTTGATGTAAACTACAAGGAAGGGAACATGGATGCAGTATTCAATGTACTTACTGATATGGCCAAGGATGGCCTTTTTCCTAATAGTGGGAAAACTGCTTTTTCTCGCATGCCACGATAAAGTATTTATCATCTGGAATGATCACACTACTTTTGTCATGTGCATGTTAGAGTGCATCAAACAGCAGAAAACTGGGCTGCAACAAGTTGCTTTCCACTCCTCTACGTTCTCATACCATTGTGAACATAGGAAAACAGTTGGAAAACTTCTTTCAGAAAACAGTTGCTAGAAAGCTTCTTAAATGGAGTTGTTAGAAAGCTGTCACCTTATTAAGTCAAGCAACTTTCTCGTTCAATATGGTTAAGTTCCTGATTTGCTTGTAATTCTACAGTTCCCCACAAGCTGGAAGGTCAGATATTCAACTCCTATATTTGGATTTAAAATGTACCTCAATTTTATCTAAGTTTTCTGCACATGAAATTCTGCATAAGACTTTTGAACTTCTTGAGAGAGTTCAATTATATTTATTCTTAGATTCTCGCATTTGGGGATGTCACTTTATGGTTATCAACTGCAAATTTTTTGGTTTTTCCTCTTCAGAAATGGCACCATCTATCAAGGCATGCGCAGAATATGGAACACCATCCTTGCTTGTGTATGGTGGGCAGATTGGAAAGAGAAATTGAGATGTTATGAATACAAAGCCATCTTAATTTAGAAGGTAAACTTTAACTGTATAGTTTTGCCTTTCTTTAGGGGTGTAAACAGCAACTTGTAAATGGGGCAGAATATGTTGGGATTCATGGACCTCACGTGTGGGATTACACTGGGTATGTTGTCGTTGTTTCATGGAATTTCCTCCATTGATAGAAAGTGAGGTTTTTGGCTTTGGGGGTCATCTTGTACTATGTAAAGATTAGAGCTCCTCCTTAGTGCTGAACTGCTGATTGTTTCATTAAGAATACCTTTCCTTTAAAAAAAACATGACACTATCATATTAATCATTCCCTCCCAGCATCTATGTCATGTATCTCATGTAAACATTGCCTTTTGTATTGGTTGATTAACTGAGCCCATGCCAACTAGATGTACCATACTCTCATGTCTTTCTGTAATACATCTGCTCTACTTTAATTGTTGGTCCATATATCAAAAACGCGTTGACAAAAAGCTGAACACCTTTTTCTTTTGTAAGTAATGGCTGAACGACGTTTCAAATCCCTTTAAGCAAATAAGTAGGGGTTTATCTGAACGGGTGAATCAAAAATGGGGAAGAGACGAGTTCTGTTTGAGGAAGTGTGCAAATTTCAGGTATGGCATCGTCTTTTGCTAATATGTTTGGTTCTCTTGCTAAAATTATACTTAGACAAAGACGTGACCGCAGGATCAATTTCTTATGCTTAACCAATTAAATTTAGACAATGATATGACTGAAGAGGAAAGAGCAATTTTTTAGGCCAAATATATAAACATCCCCTTAAAGTTGGCACCAAATTTCATTTAGACAGCTAAACCGAACCCTTCACCTATTGAACACTTAATGTAGGTCTAAAATGTACCCACTGAACACTATATGCTGACATGTAATAATGCGTGTATTTCACCTCTTATCCACACGTGAATGATTTAAAATTTGACTTCTTACAACTTTTACAATGTAAAATTGACCAAAGAGGACACATGTCATTCGAAGAAAAGAGAAAGGAGAATGCACAACTGTTCACATCTAATTTCTTCATTCCCCTTCTTCTGTTCGCTATCGTCTGTAGCCATCAATGGAGCTTTTCTTTGTCCCTTTATTTTTACCATTTTCCTTTCATTTAATTTTTTTCCCTTACACCATTAGAAAAAAAATTCTCCTTCTCTGTTTTCCAATCTCGCCATTTGTGGTAGCACTCTTCCTCTCTATATTCCAGCTATTTCCTTTCATTTTTCTTCTCCGCTAACAAATACACCCTCTGAAATAAAGAGCCATTACATTTACACCATTACAACTCCATTCTTCTTTCACTACCAAAGATTTTTCAATGAAAATGATGTTGAACTTCAAGAACTATGGCTAAGTGAAAAAAATGGTGGAAGCTCAAGAATCATAATGAAAACTCATGGAATTCTCTGCAAAAAGTGACGGTGGAAGAATCGAAATTTTAGATCAACAAACAGGTGGAAATCATTTCTGTGTGTGCGGGTGTTTTGTGAAATCTGTTTATTTTAATGGATGGAGGAGGAAGACATGTAAGGTGTTTGTGTATTGTGATCTTCTAATAGTAGTTTTTGGTGGCTGTAATAGCGGTGACGTTTGTTGTTGGACTTTGACGGTGGATATGGAGTAAAAATTGAGTGGAGATTTATGGTGTTCTGATGGAGTTCAGGTGATAAAAATAATACTATGTAAGATGAGATGAATTTGTGTGAGATGAAGAGGTGCTAATCTATTTAATTTTCCATTATTTTTGAAGGTTTGTTAATGGTGGAAACGGGAAGAGTCTAAGTGGAGAAGAAAGAGAAAAAATGGGAAAAAGGAAATAGACACGTGTTATATTTTAATTGGGCGTTTTGCCACATCAGATATGTTTAAACATCACGCGCCTTATTTTCCGAGAGATCCATCTTGAGGTGTTCAATAGGTACGTCACAAACATACATCGAGTGTTGAATAGGTAAAGGGTTCAGTTTAGGTGTCTAAATGAAATTTGATGCCAACTTTAAGGGGTTGTCTATGTATTTGGCCAATTTTTTATGATTAACCAATCCAAAGCTGTTATTGTTTAACTCTTCTTTGCTAGTAGCTTTTTTGATTGTTTTGGGATGGTTAGCACAGATACTTTAATCAGATGAGTACTTTGTGGATTCTTGTAATACTCTCTCTTTAGCTACCTGCATGCCTGACGGTCTTTTTCATTTGCATCATTCTGATAAGATGGTGATAGTTGCAGTCTTTGTGATAATGCCTAATGCTATCAGCTTCCTTTGAATTTCCAAAGGGGCATATATCCTGAAGTTGTTTGCTAAGCCAGTGCATGTTGCTTCTAGATGATGTTCCTGTGCTCAATGCAAGTTGGCGAAAGCTGAGCATTTTAGTACAAGCTATAATAGTCCTGACTTGCCTTATGACTATGGGGTTGCGGGAAGCATGTCACAGCTAGTTGCTTCATGGTGTGCAAAATTGGCACTGATATAATCTCTACTCATGCATTTGGAAGTGAAAGCATGTTGTCTTTAACAAGAATCCACGTGCGAATGTATTGATGATGTTTCCATGGTTAGAATCTGTACTTCTGATTATTCGCTCAAAATTGCTCCTGGCTTTTATGTTCTAGTTTGTTCCCAGAGCAACTCTGGTGCCACACGTTCTTCATGTTTCTTACGTCAATTTTAAGCAGCTGAACGCCACCCCGTGTTTTGGAAAGTCTGGTTATGCTTACTTATTATTTTATTTGATTTACGAATATCGTGTCCACTGGAACCTTTTTGTTGATTCACATTAGTTTTAATCGGTTGTCTTCTACTTACCAGGACGACATAATGGCCAAAAACTGGCACTTCCAACACATTGGTACATAAAACTGATAATTTTTCCAATTTGTGACGAGTCTTGAGTTAAACTGGAGGTTTGAGATTTAGAAAATTTCGCCAGGATGTGCAGTAACGAGCAAACGATTATGGCTTCATATTTAAATTTTAATTGCTCTGAAATGGTTTTTCTTTGGTTTTAATAGTTGATTGTAATGTTGGTAGATCTTGGGACTTGAATCCTAATTGGCTGATGCTAAGCAAGTTTAAGGCCAGAGTGAGACAGCTTGAAGCTTAAGCACACTTTGTTTCTGCAAACGTGCTTTCACTAAAAAATTTCTATTGATCTTCGAAAACTAAAATTTGTTTTTGTTTCTTTGGGGAAAGAAAATCTAAACGTTATTGTTTCTTGTATATGAAAAACATTTCTAAACCAAACGGCTATCTCTTGACTATAATACTTTCTGTTCTCATAAAATGTCCATCGATGAGATATTACACTTGAAACTTCTCCTAGTTAGCACACAGTTCCAGCAAGCTTTATACAAATAAGCATGGACGTTGACACATGCTTCCTTTACTTTTTTTCTAAATATGGCCAATAAGCTCTATCTATGACTTTACCTTAACAAGTTAAAGTGGATTTTAATGTCTAGTGACAGAAAACGGGAACACTGATGCTTGCATTAGAGTATGCTGCCTATATCACACTCTTGGTGCGGCCCTTCCCCGGCGGACCGTGCGTTAACGCGAAATGCTTCGTGCACCGGACTGCCTGTCCTTTAGTGACGGGAAAAAGGAAACTACATCAGGACTATCTTCTGCTACAAATGATCATCGCAAATGAGTATTTAACTGTAGCTTCGCAAACAATATCCTGAACTACATTGCCTGTATCTGAAGCACGTCAACAGAAAGTAGAAACAGATATTTCCCACTTCCGCCAACTGCATTAACTCCCTTCCCTCAACTCTCTAATCCCCAAGAAACAGAAGGAAAACAAACAAAAACAAGAATTGATTCAACATATTGCAGAATTGAAAAGCAAATTCAAATCTCTTTTTTGACTTCTGATCAGGAAATCCAACTTAAAGATGCCTTAACACCAAACTGTCAGGTCATATATGATGAATACGTTAATCAACAATATATCAAAGAAAATGAGACATTTGTAATTTTACAACCCAAACATTATCTGGGGCAATAACTTCCTTCAAATGCGCGTATCTCATTCTCTAACACCCTTGGAGGGGAACCATTCCATTTTGAAGATTTTTGTTTCCTTTTCGTACGTAACCCTTGCAGTGTGTTCAACACGAGCTTTTTAACTTCTAAGAATCATAAAGAAAGGACAATAATAGTAAGTTACAAATGGCACTTCCTGATAGAAAGGTCACAAATGGCAGTTGGGAAAAGACAGTTCCTATTGAACATATTGGAACATACATACATACAAGAACAGCACATTGCCCGTAAGTTTTTACTTTACATTACATTTACAATAACATTGAACAAACTCAGCTAGCATAACCAATGTGAACCAGAAGGAATGCAAAACCTAAGTTGTACTTGTATGATAAAGACAGCATGCTCTCATCAGCTCACTACAGGAATAGAATTTCTTTTTGAGAATACATAAATCGAATTTCTTTTTGTATATAGTTGGGATTCCTTCTTTTTTTGTTTTCGTATAGGAGGATCTCAGATCTTGTAACTCACAAGCACCGTCTTAGTGCTTGGCTGTTGACATTAGTAATATCACTACTAACTAGTTTCAAAAGTTGCACCAAGTTTCACATCTCTTTGCTGAGGTAGAAAAATTTCCATTCTAGCTCACACTTAATTTCAGTCTTCTAGCTGATACAATGCTAAGGACTTGTCTATGAGCAGATTTCACGCATTCAAAAGTTAGAGACGACGGAAGCCAGGGCCACGTTGGAAGCAATTGGATCAATGTCACTAGAGAACAAAAAAGAATATAGCGAGCAAGCTGGTCCGGACACCACCATCATCAGAAAAAGAAAGAAAAAATAATACAAATCTCATTGGAGGTAATTGGATAATTGTCACTAAGAAGAAAAGATTCACCAAAAAAGAAATACAGGAAAAGAACAACTCCCTGAAACTTCATAAACAAAGATGTTCACGTGGAATTTTTTGACTCCTGCATTAGGTTGATGACCGGGGATCCGGTTCTTTAGGGCTGGTAAATCCATAAATTTGCACAATCAGAATGTCATAACTCCTACTAACAAATAGACAAGGTGAAAACTGTAGCTGAATGAAGCCATATCAGTAGGCCAAGTTGAAGACATATCTATTCCTGAATTACAGACAAGACATAGATCTTTCTTTTTTTTCTTCTTCAACATAAGATTAAAAAAGCAGCAATTACGCCTCACAGGAAGCAAACTAACATAATCCTTGAGGTACTTCAAGGTTATCAACTAGACTACAGGTACAACTCAGTAAAAAGAGGATCTTTGCTACCCCTCAAGGCTTGTCAAAGAGCAATATCAGCTAACATGAACCAAAACAAGAATTAACAAGTAGTAAAATTATCCTTACATCAAAGCAAGCATTAGAAGATTTTCCCCTCCTAGTAAATTCTTTCATCTCGAAGAGAGGCGTTGATATAGATCATCAGCCAAGGCCTGCCTCAAGCTTTCGCCATAATAAAAAAAAGACTTCTCATTCTCTAACACCCTTGGAGGGGAACCATTCTCTTCTGGCTCCCTCCAAAGCTCCGGCTCCGGCTCCCTCGCAATCTGACACAAGTTATGCAACACACAACAAGCAACAATCGTTTGTGGCGCATGACTTAGTCCCACATTCAAATTCTGAAGAATTTTCCACCTCCCCTTCAACAAACCTATAGCTTCCTCAACCATTTTCCTCCCCTTCATCAACCCCTCATCGTACGCGTTCTGAGCAGGCGATCCAGTCCTATTCCATGAAAACGGAGTGAGCAAAAAAGACAACAAAGGAAAACACCAGTCCCCAACAATATAAGGCCTCACATGTTGTCCCCTAACATTAACCCCTTTGTCCCAAACAATATCACCAGAAATCAACCTGTTATACAACAAACTATCCCTAAAATGCGTAGCATCATCAAATCCCCCCGGGGCTTTCACACAAACATCCCAAAATATCTTCTTGTGATCAGCAACAACCTGAAGCAATACGGAGGGGAATCCATATTTACTAAAGTACATAGAAGAGTTAACTGTGTCTGACGGTAGATGTTGCAGCCTAACGGCCGTTCCATCAATAGCTCCGCATATATTAGGGAGTGAAGTCAGCTCTTGAAACCCTTGAGTGGTCTCCACTAGACGGCGGCGACTCACCGGAATCTTGATAAATTCAGGGTAAAGCTTAGTAGCCAAGAGCCGGGTAACCATGTTAGTAATTTTCGAGATCAGGTAAGGTTCAAGGCCATAACGGGTAGCTAGGGTTTTAGCAGAAAAGCCGTGGAAGAGTCTAGAAAGTACCATAGCAACGGCGTAATCGGAAGGGAGACAAAGTTGAGACTGAGTAATGTAGGGTTTCAGCTTATCGACAACGGTGGTGAAAACTGGATATGATAAGCCGTACAGGGAACGCCACTGAGCGTCACGGAGAGGAGCTTCCATGGCCCAAATATGTTCAGTGGAGAGAGCACGGAAGGCCGAGACGGAGAATTCGGCGGCAGCGGCGGCGTGAGATGGAGAAGAGGGGTTGTTGTTGTCGTTATTAGGTGAAGTTTTGGGTTTTTTGTTGGGTGAGTGGTGGGTGGCGAGGTAAGAGAGAACAGAGGCGATGGTGAAGAAGAGGAGAGGGGCGGCAGAGGTGGAGGTGAGGAGGGAAGTAGGGGAGGTGGGTGAAGCGATGGAGGAAGAATAAGAGGAACTGGAATCGGAAAGGAGAGAGGTGGTAGGGTCAAGGTGGTTCTGAAGATGAAGAAGATTTGTTAGCATCAGCAAAAACGATTGATCCATTGTTTACAGAGAGGGAGAGGAAGGAGGTTGACTGTCAATTTCGCCGGAGAACACCGACAGGTTGGAGTCACCGGCGGCAAATGTCAATCAAACCACTTCATATCAGAATCAGACCACGAGAAGGGGGGTGGAATAATTGCGATAAGTCCTCGTAGTTTCACAAACGTAGCAAACAAGCCCCGTTTCATTGTTTTAGTCGGTAATCAAAATTAAATTGAACTTCTTTGTTGCCACTTTAAGGTAGTGCTATTGGAGTATTGGTTCGGTTTTTAAATATTTTGATCGGGTATTTTCGATACTATTTAGTGTTCTAAAATATCAATACCATATTAAATTAAATTTGGTATAGTTCAATTTTTTTGTTCCGATTTTGATTTATATAACTTTGATTTGATCAGGTTGGATAGAAATTATAACCTTTTTTTTTTGTCTTTAATCTCAACTATAAAGAATATAATTTTAAATATTTTAGAAAAATTAACCTAAATAGCCTCCTATCTAATCGGTTAAACTAAAAATAGCCAGTGAATGTAAAATATATGCATAATTTATGTATTACATGTGTATAATTATGTATATTTAATATATATGGCTAAAGAAAATAATAAATATGATCGACTATTTGTGTAAAATACTCACCTTAGCCCGGTGAACTTTCTTTTTACTGAAAGATGTCTTTTTTTGGTGGAGGGAGGGGAAGCTTCTAACTCTTCATGAAAGGCTATTATTTAAATGACCACATTGACATTAGCACAAGCTCTAACTCTTCGAGGAATGCTAACCTTTCCTTTAGACCGACTTTAGCTACTAATTTATGTTCCCGATTAAGAAGTGGAACGATAGATATATTCCACGGGCTTGGAGTACGAATATTGTTATTCTCGTCTCATTTTACTTATTTGTGTAGAGATATGTAACTGGTCAGTCCTTTAGCTGATAGTTTCATGCCACACCACTTATAGTAAAGCGAAAGCCGCCATTTGTTTCGTTAAACATAAAATGCTTTCTCTGTGCTCATTGCCAATAGGAAAAGACAGAGAGATGGGTAAATGCCTATGTTATTGCGCATAGAGAAACATACTTGGAACTTGGAAGTCAAGGGAGAATTAGAGGAGCAAAAACCAATCAATCATGAGAGTGAAAACACAGAGTTGTACTTGAGAGAGGTCTGTCATTATAAACTCTGAGCTTTGCCATTGGTTCATCGAAAGCAGGAAATGGATCCAATTTATAGCAAAACACTCTACTACACTGTACATATACGAGAAGAAATCAGAGAGTAGAACAGACCCAGCGTGAGTTTGCTTGCCTACGCCTTCAAGGGCTGGATCTTTTGCTCCTAACATCAACCAATTCGCACACAGTGAAGACTCCATTAAGCGGAAGCGCAAGAGGTAATAATTCAGAGAGAAACAACATGCTGCTTCAAATGTGAGATCTCAGGTCCTCTTTGTGCAAAATAGAATTCCAAGATGGGTTTCGTGGAAGGAATGTATCCTGCATGATGAACAATACATTAGTTCAGCCTTACAGCAATGATGCAGCTTTTAAATGAGACACTGAACGAAACGCCTTGATTTTGTTTATACTAATCTAATCTATGATAAAATACTGAAGGTAGCCATGGAAAATACAACTATGCCCGGAGGAACTGAAAAATTATTGTTAAGAGCAACTTAGATCACTCTTTTTGGTTAAGACGTCTGAATCTAAATACACATCTAGATATCAAGATGTGTATTAAGATTAAGACATCTGAATCTGAATACACATATGAATATTAAGATGTGTATTAAGATCTCAATACCAAATGATTAAGACAGTTTGATTTTTAACATATGAATGCATAATATTTATTTTTATTTGAAAATTAATAAACATAAAATTCAAATGAAATACTAATTAATCTAATATTCTATCAATAAAATATATAATTTTTTAAAATATGATAGTTGTTGGTGGTAGAGAAGAAGCATTGATGCCCCTGTTGGGAGGTGTGAGAGATTGGCCATGGCGAGTTTGAAAAGAGGTTGAGATAGGCCTAAGAAGTACTGGGGAGAGGTGATTAGACAGGACATGGCGCTGCTTCAGCTTACTGAGGACATGACCCTTGATAGGAGGGTGTGGAGGTCGAGGATTAAGGTAGAAGGTTAGTGGGTAGTTTTTAGTTGCTCACCGATAGTCTTAGTAACACGCTTGTCCTTTCATATTCTTAGATTTTTATTACGTTATGTAGTTTTGTTCGTCTCAGGTATTGTATCTCTTGTTGCTAGTATTTGGTACTATTTATCCTTTATATCTTCCTTTTTCTTTTCTCTCTCCCTTTCTTCCTTTCTTGCTATCCACTTCTTCTTATTACCCTTCCTGATCCGAGGGTCTATTGGAAATAGCCTCTCTACCTTTTAGGTAGGGATAAGGTCTGCGTACAGACTACCCTCCCCAGACCCCACCTGGTGGGAACATACTGGGTTTGTTGTTGTTGTTGTATAGTTGTTAGTGGTGATGGCTAACAGGTGAATGCCGACTAGAGGCGGTGGTTGGTTGTAGTTTTGGTTGATGGTGGTGGTTCATGGTAGTAGCTAGTGGTGATTGGTAGTGGTGGCGATTATGATTGAGGATGGTGGTGGTGGGTGGTGATAGTTAATAATGGCGGGTAATGGTGGTTGTTGTGATTGAGGAAGGTGGTGGTGGGTGGTGGTAGGTTATAATGATGGGCAATGCCGACAGTGGTTGTTGATGGTGATAGGGCGGTTAGTTGCGGTAGTTAAGGTGGATGAGTTTGATTGTGGTTGAGAATGATGGTGGGTGATGATAGTCGATAATGATGGCGGCTATGATTGAGAATGATGGTGGTGTGGTGGTGGTGGTAGTTGAGTATGGTGGTGGTGGCGATATAGTGGTAGTTGATAATGGTAGGCGGTGGCGGCAGTTGATAATGAATATGGATGATACCATCTTAATGAAATTAAGTTTCTGTTATAGATCTTAATCATACAAAACTTTTTCAGACCCATTAAATGGTTGTGAAGTAAAACAAACAAACATGCTTAATGATTAAGATCTGAAT
Organism: Nicotiana tomentosiformis; assembly: GCF_000390325.3. Classification (NCBI taxonomy): domain Eukaryota; kingdom Viridiplantae; phylum Streptophyta; class Magnoliopsida; order Solanales; family Solanaceae; genus Nicotiana; species Nicotiana tomentosiformis. The sequence continues at coordinate 72,543,587 of NC_090812.1, read as the reverse complement.
AATTGAGATTCAGACTTGAAAAACAAACGCACTTAATGTTTGAGATCTGAATGATTAAGATTCAGACCTCCATTAAGTGCAAACAAATGAGGCCTAAGATCACTATTTGGTTTGCACTTGGAAGGAGGCCATATTTTATAGTTAATCAAAATTCATACATGAATAAGTAAATCCTAGTTATTTTTGAGTAGGATAATGAAACTGTAATAATAAAAATAAAAATAAGAGCAAGTCCATATCATGCAGCTGGTTCTTAACTTGGAACTGAACTTATGCCAAGAAAAGTAACAACTAGGATTCTATACAAAGAGATCACAGCAGAATTCATGTTTGATTTTTGATATCTGAGAAGTTCCCCCGAGGTGTCAGCTGGCGCATGCCACATGGTTTGAACCTCGGTGAGTAACGGGCTTGCCCCTCTACTACCCGTCTCCCCTTAAATACCAGGCTTTATATCCGATAGGATTCAAACTCGTGATGTGCGGATAGGATTCAAACTCGTGATGTGCGATTAGCCCACACTTCACGGGTTGCACTCTTACAACTAGACCAAAGATCTGTGGGAGAGTTCACCTTTGATATTTGGGAGAGTTCACCTTTGATATTTAACAGCTACAAGTGATCAATCTGTCTCTGTTGCAATCTATAGAATGGGGAAACACATGCAACTAATTCTTCAAGTAAGGACTATGTTCTGGTGACCCATCCTTTACTTATCCATGGAAAGGGGGAGGGAAGTGGTGAGGTTCGCACTTCTAAGATTACTGTACCCACTGCTATTCGTTGGTGTTTGTTTGTGAATCAGTACAAGGAAGCAGTTTAATGAAATCAAGCAGGTTGGAGATCAGATGACTGCTATTGTTGCAGATCTTATCACAAGGAGGGACAGATGGAATGAGCTTGTAAATAAGTTCCCGATGCCAAATTCAGATGTTTATGAAAAGAGTTGCAAGCATGTATGTTAGTTCTTTCCTTTGATAACATGTTGGTGAAAGACCTTCATGATTCGAGATAGATCTTATCCCACCTAAAGCTCTTAACTGTTTGCGTTGGTTGTATGCTAAAATAGTCGGTAACTATGCAGGATATGATGCCAAATAATATCAGTTTTGGCTTGAATATTGATCAGCGCAAGAGGATGAGAGGACACTCACTTGTGACCTTTTACAGGATAATAGGACTATCTTTTTAGTAAAGGTTTCCCTCCAATTTAAACACAATCTTCTATTTCTTTAATTTATAAGGACATAAGGTCCCAGAGTATTGGGTACAAGAGGATGGATCTATCTCCAAAATCCGACATGGAGAGGCATTCGAAGACCATTTGAGATTCTTTGAGGGTCTGTAAACTTGTGGTCATTTTCAGTAGTTTAGACATCTACAAATGATCAATCGTGACACCTAAGGACATAAGGTCCCAGAGTAAACACTATCTTCTATTTCTTTGATTTATAAGGACATAAGGTCATCAAAACAACCATTCATTTTTTTTTGTCGTCTCTCCTTTTAATGTGCAACTGCAGTAAAGTTTCAGTCACCTTTGGTTGTACCTCAAACTAATATCAGCTGGTGCATCGGAAGAAGAAATCAACTTGAATTTATTGCAGGCCGTCTTGGTTAGAAAGCGGAATCAGAGAGAGAAACATAATTATTTGGTAGCTAGTTTTAACAAAGCGCAATAGCTTCTAACTAAAACTAACAGTCAACAGCAATATTATGGATAAAAAGAATCATCGGGTAAAAAGTTACATCTTGTATTTTCAGGAAACAAAAGTGCAAGACATAATATTGGAAACTAAATCAAAGAACATGTTGAAGATTGAAGAAAGAAAAATATAAGCTCTACAGCTTAAAGAGAATTTGGTATGAATACTAGGAAAAATGAATAAGTTGTACTACAGTACCCCCGGCCATCAATTAGGTGTGCATTATTTGCCTAAAGGCTCAAGTTTAACAAGTAAATCAAGAAACACATAAAAGAACCTCTATTACTTGAATTTTACCAGTTGAAGTAGGTATCAACAGTCGTATGGAAATTAATGAACTCACGACGCAAAACGCACAATTTGCAAAATCCAGGAAACAAAATAAATAAAAAACCAAAGGAGACTCACAGAGACGTAAGAGCAGGAGGGAATGACGTGTAGGGAATGGGATTGGGCGTGAGAAAAAGCGGCAACACAAAGATGAGAAGCGAGCCCTAATCCGCGCTTGCTAGGAGGAACATAGGTATGGAGAATGTCCATGATCACTTTGTTTCTCAGCTCATACTCCAAATAGGCTTTCTTGTCCTCTGTCTCGAATCTTCCTACTCTCTCGTTCCATACTATCTTCGGTATCTCCTTTTCTCCACTGCCTGCGCTAGCCATCTTACTTCTCTCTTTGGCGTGTCTGGATTTGCATTATTGTATCTACAAAAGACATCATTGAATTGGTGTCGGAAGGAAGAAAATTCTAAAACTAGTCCCTTATCTTCGGGCCTTGATTTAAAATAGTCCTTTTAAATAAACACTTGAACGATTTTAGTCCTTTTATGTGGATAATGAATAAAATGAAAGTGAAAGAAATTTCGCACCTTTTTTCTTTTCTGATGGCTGGAAAAATCCTTTATGGTTATGAAATCGCTTTGATTAAAAGCAAGTCCATGATGTCATAAATCAAACGGGTGGGTGAGGCGTTATTAAAGTTGAGCAACTTTGTTCTTTATTACTAAAACACACGATAACGTTATCAATTGAACTGTGAAAAGCTTGTAAGTAGTTTAAATCGAAGAAGTCATCATGACGAACTTGATCGAAATCATTTCCCTTATTTATACTTTAAAGAAAAATCTTATTCAAGGTAATTAAACACTCCATTCACTTCCTTTGATTCTCAGTTATATGAAAAAACAAAGGAATTTATATTTATATCTGTCAAACGTTCAATAACACGCATTTTTCTTGAAATCTTATAATTAAAGGCTTTTCATGAGGTACAAATTAGGAAAAGTGAATAGGGAGAAGTATGTAATTAGTGGCGTCAATAGATATTTAAAAACCTACTAAATCGATCAAACCGTACTGTACCGAACCGATTTTTAGGTTTCTTTTAATAAAACCGTAGGTTTTTATATAAGTTTATAACCGTACCGATAATTAGGGTAGATTTTTTATTTTATGAAAATCAACCAAAAAATAACGAACCGTACCGGATAATTTGCATGTGAAAAATATATTTATGTATTAAGTTTAACAATAATATAGTATTAAATTTTTTCTTGGACCTTGGAATTATGAAAACTGTTAAAAGCCAACAAGTAATTAAACTCAAAATCCTAATTCCCGAACCTATTATGCTACTCCCATTGAAACTAAATTATTTCCAGCATATTCACTAGCAAGACGCAAAGTATTCTAGCGATTATGAGTAGCAAACTATAATGTATTGAATATGTTTCCTTTTGTATGATTTTGATTTATCCTTTTGAATATTTAATTTTGTATAGACTTTATTCTTGAATTCCAGCTTAGTTAATATCTTTCTACTCATATGATTTATATTTTCTTTGTCTTTGCTTAGTTTCTTTTACGATGTTGTAGAATAATTGATGGATCTATATTCTGGCCATCTTTCATGTTTTCTTAATTCATCATCCTTTAAACAGTAAAAATATATTGAGAGTCTTGCTAAGTCATATAAAAGTACGTATGTTATTGCATTCTACATCTACTAGTGATTTTTACATATTATTTTAAAAAATACCGAATATTAACCGAACCGTACTGATACCGAAGAGAAACCGACATGATTGAGACGATTTGAAAAGTTTAATTTTGATTATAAATAATAAAATAATTAAAAAAATAATATAATATAAATTTTATAAAATAACCATCCGAACCGAACCATTGACACTCTAGTACATAGGATAAGTTTCAATTAAGCGGCATATATGCTTTTCGACAGCTAATTCCATCTAAGATAACTATGAATTTGTGATATAAATATAACATGTACAAAATTTGTTCAGTATTGGAAAAATTTAGATGACTAAACTGCTCATGCGCATTTTTGCAAGGATTATTTTTAACCAACCCAAAAATAAGAGACTGGTTGTGTCCGTTTCTCTCTCACACGCACTAAACAATTTCTCAAAACGGACCGGGCCGGCGCGATCCGAGTTTTGTAAAGAAAATAATTTTGGGGACGAGATCCTCAATAATTTTACCGTCTTTTGTTCAAGAGTAGGGTTTAGAAGAAAAGGCCGTTGATTTTGAATAGGGAAACAAATTTGAGCCTGGGAATCACCGTTCCTTCGCGTTCTCTTTGCATTCAATCATTCGTATATCCCTTGCAGCCATGACTGAGGTATGACTCTACTACTCTTGCAATTTTACATGCAGCTTCTAGATATCTTTTTTCTGTTTCATTCCAAATTCATATAAATTGTAACTAGATGATCGGAATTACTGATTATGGATACCTTTTATGTACTCCTGATTGAAGAACTGACTCAATTTTGCTCACTATTGAGATGGACTCGATTTTGCAAACAGATATTCTCGAGTTTCTGGTTTGGTACTTGGTTTAGAGTTATGACTTATGCTTTTGTAATTATGTTAAAGAAACATTAGAAAAATGGCTAAGGTGTCATGATTGAAGTTACTATTTGAGTTTGATATGCACCTTTAGTTGCAAGACAGGTCAAATAATGTAAAACCCTCTTCAAAGAACACAGAACAAAGCACTGTCGAATTTGTGCAAGTTTTCTATTTATGGTCTCGATTTGGAATGTTACAACAGATGATTATGATAGATTATCTTTCTCAGGGGTTGCTTATAGTGATTCCTCCTTCATGCTTCTTTCATGGTACATTTGTTAAGTGTAATGTGTCAATGTATCCGCCCACATGTCTCATATCATCTGTATTGCTTATGGTGTTTAATATTCCCTATTGGCTTACTTGGCCCTAGATTTAAACTCATCAATTTTTAATTTTCGTTTCTACTTTGTTTCACATTTCACTGGTTTTTTGGAGTTGTGCCGGACACATTTATTTAGTGATAGAGCAATGCAGCTTTAGTATCTGGATTAATTTGTGGGGTCACGGGCTTGCTTTTTTTTTTTTTTTTCCCTGTACAAATCAAAAGCCATACTCCTTTTTTTTTGTCTTTTCAAAATTTGGCAAATTAGCTATTAGTGAAATTTCTGGCATTCCTATAGTCATATTTTGTTACGAACATATGGAATTTGAATACCTACACCACTTTTATTCCATCCATTACAAAGTATTTTGTTTCCTCAGTCATCTTTTATTTGGGTTGCTTTTGTTTCTGATTTAGTTAAGAATTGCCTTTTTATTAATGTGTTTTGTGCTATTTCAGAATATCCGGCCTTCTTCCAAAGTATCGTGCATACTTCCTGTTCCCCTAACCTGCTTACTTACTGAACTTTGATTCCTACTTCCTTTTCCTGCCACTTCAGATTAAAGAATCCCAAGATAATTATACTGATGTTCAGTTTCTTGTGATTAATTTGCAAATATAATTTTAGCTAATTCTTATTTTTCTCATTGTACAGTTTTGGGTTAGCCAAGGAAATAAATGGTGCGATTTCTGCAAAATCTTCATATCAAATAATCCTACGAGCATTAGGAATCATGACCTTGGTACACGTCACAAGGAAAATGTGGCCAATAGGCTCAACACAATGCGACAAGAGAAAGCTGCAAAAGATAAAGATTTAAAAGAAGCAGCCCGTGCACTGGAGCAAATTGAAGCAGTAAGTGCTATTATATTGGAATATATGTTAACATACGAGGTTAAACATTTTTGACCAGGGATTTCAGTTTTCTGGTACCAAAGGATGGCATATCTGGGGCTTCGAATGGAATAAATTGATGTTAGTATTTACCTTCCAAAATAAGATAAAATGGTTATGTGCAGCATATGTAAATGTTTTTACTTTGTTTTATTTTTTTGTGTGTGTTGTATATATCTAAACCTGAAGGCTTATCATCTATACCTGGAAAGCAGATTTACTCTTTTGTTTGCACAGACCAGTTAACATTGCAGTTTGTATTCACTTATCAGTTTTAAAAAATGTTAAAAGAAAATCTCTCTCTCTCTCTCTCCCCCCTTTGTGTGTGTGTGTGTGTGTGTGAGGGGGGGGGGGGGGTATGGAGGGCATAGATGCATTTCCTCTCTTCCTTGGAAATGCATTTTAAGATACGGTTTTGTTTCTGGATTCATTGACATACTCTTATTACATAGGGTTCTCTTAAACTTCCACGGGAACTATTAATTATTTTATTTTGTGTTAAAAGTATTTACATAAATCCAACCAGTTTTGTGTTTTGACTTGTTTTATAATTTGAAAGAGAAATGGATGAACCGAACAAAATGTGATGGATTAATTACGTCCTTCTTTATTTACCAGAAAGCCCAACGCAGCTACCAGAAGGATATGGCTCGAGTTAAAGAGGCCAGAAGTACCAACATACAAGCATTGGTTACTCATGATAATGGTCAAGCGACTGCCAAGGGATCTGCTGTATCTGAAGGTATAAAATATCTGTTGTGCTATGACATTACACCTTTTACTATATATTATCATTGTGCTGGCTCTGAATTAGAAACATTATGTTTAATTGGTTATAAGTGGAGATACCTTTCCCCCCCCAAAAAAGTTAGCTATAAAAATAAAGATATGTCATGATTAGTTCATAGTTTTTAATCATTTTCTAATCTTCAGAAGAAAAAAAACATTGAATAAATTAAATTGCATATGAGTTAAATTGGTAATTGATAACATTTCAGTGATTCTCCCACTTAACTTTCTGGATTACGGATAGTTAATGGTAAAGAAGTGTCTTATCATATATAAATAAATAATCTCTGCTATTAGTTTTCCATTTTTCTTGCTTGGTTTTTGGTCTGCTAAGGTTTTTGTACCTACTGCTGGTTCTTTGCAATTCCTTCGCTACCACCTTGGTTAAATACAGTGCTGCATATCACACTTTCTACAGAATACTGAATACCTTGATTACGTTATACAAAAACAATAAGAAAAGTTAACTAATCCGCTTCTTTTCAAAGAACTGCTTTATCCGGTCATTAAGAGATTGATTATATGAAAAATCATCACGTCTTTCTCCATTTTCGGGTCTACTAGTGTTCTGATTTCCAGATGATTTACCTTTTGCTTTGGATACACCTTTTTGAGCGGGTGAAAATTTTCATGTCTGAAAGAGCTTGCTCGTTTTGCTTTAGTGGCTAAGTTCTCTTCAAGTATTTTAGGTGACACAAGGTTGGTGAAGTAGGAAATTAACAGTACTAGGTTGGATTCTAAATCTATTAATAATACAAAGGTTTATGTACCTAAGAGTCCTCTCTTTCCAAATTTAGGCTATCTACACCACTTATTTCAAGTTTGAGTTAAAACGTTGGTCTTCATAATGTTATCTTGAGTATTACGCTTGAGCTAACACTGTTTTGGTAATAACAGAGTGGGAGTATGACAGCTCATCAGGCTATTATTACAATCAAAGTAATGGATGTCACTATGATCCTAACTCCGGCTTCTATTATACAGATGCTTTAGGTAAATCTTCTTTCCAAAGCCCCATTTAGCTACCCCATTCCTTTTTTTCTGGCAGCATGTTTAATTGAATGAAACGTGACAGGTAGGTGGGTAACACAGGAAGAGGCACTTGCTGCAACTCAAGTTTCTTCAACGTCCACCCCAAAGAAACCTCTATGGAAAGCACCTGTATCAACGATGGATGCTGGATCTTCAGAAAATAAAAGCACAGAAGCTCCTCAAAGTGGTCCCCCACCAGGGCTTGTTGTTTCAACCCCTCCAAATCCCATGAGATCTGTTAAAGGTAAACCTTCTTCACTGACGGTTAACAAAAGAAAAAGGGAAAATGAGAAGCCAAAAGTTGTCACTGAGGAGGAAGCAGCGGCACGCAAGGCCAGGGAGGCTGCAAGGAAGAGAGTTGACGAAAGAGAGAAATCACTGCTTGGCCTTTATAAGCATTGATTCTTATGCTTTATCAAGCACATTCTTGTTCAAAGGAGGTCAGTTTTCAATTTAGTGCTGGCAAAATTGATAAATTTTCAAGTGTCCGTCCAACCCGCCCATTTAAAAACAGGTTGTATAATTGACTCATTTAAAGCGGATCAAATATGGATCATATCCATATAACCCATTATAAAAGATGAATTGAATAACCAGCAGGTCAAAAATGGATTCCATGAGTTTAAACTTTGCCAGCAATTGTTCTCCAATCTCTTCCCTAGCATCGAAGAAGTAACCAGAAGAATTTGCATACGAAAAATTTATTTGTGATTACAGAAAATGTGCTCATCTTTCTCCTGTGGGCTGTGGCTTTGGCTTGGATAAAGAAACAAATGGAAAATGGTACTAATATTTTGGGACCGGATTTGCTCCAGTAGAAAATTGCCCAATAATGCTGAATGGCACATTTGATATATGCCATGTGTTCAAGGAGCATTTGATGGCTTTGATCTTTCAATTATTTACGAATTTTAGAACAATTAAAAAGGGTATAATAACGTAGATGGATAAAAAGAAAACTAACCATGTTTCAAGTAACACCGGAAGAAGAAAAGTGTTCTTTTTCTGAAAAAAGTTATGACGTCTGGACTAGAAGTTGAATAAAAGATTAAAAAAAATTAAAATTTGCAATTTTATTGTGAGTTCATGGTGATTTTTTTAAATATCTTATTTGTGATTTTGAGTTGTTGTACTTGCAAGTAGTACCTATATTTTTATAACAAATTAGAAGTACCTAGTAATGTTTCCTGGTTGTTTTCTATTCATTATGTAAATAAATGCTAATGCATTGATAATTCAATAATAATTTACCTAAATACAAAAGATGTTAAGACGTGCTAAATAATGTTTTTCAAATGCTATAGTATTTTTAAAATGGCCATACAATATATCAAACACAAAATGAAAAGCAAGTATTCTATGATCGAAATAAAACAAATATTCATCATAGTGCATTGTAATGGTCTCGAAACATTCGGGCTTCTTAATACTCGAAAATATTTGCCTACGAAATGTAAGTAATTTCAATGTAATAATTGTTAAATGGTATTCAACCATTCATTTAATAATAGAATATTTCACACTTTGAAAGAAGTTAAATCAGAATTATAGAAAATATTTTAACTTATAAATGCATAAAAAGTATAATTCTAACATCTGAGTCCTATTTTTCGAAAAAGTTTTATAAATTGAAAAGCAAAGGTGGGCAGACGTTTATCGACGGTGTCACCATAAGTTTGCTAGTTTTGTTTTTCTTATTTAAGGTATTTAGCTTTTTTAATTGTTAAAATAGCCATAAACTATTGAATGATCATGAATTAAATGCATCATTGAACGTCACTTGACAAATTTGCACCGGAACAAATTTGCTTCCAGTAAAGTTTTTGCTTTAGGCCACAAAAATTTTAATAGTGAATTTTATTTATTTTTAATAAGACAATATTAAAGTTTGTAAAAAAAAAATGCAAAATTTTATTAAAAGAAAAAAGAAAGAAAGATTGTCTACTTTTAACACTAGAAATGTTTTAAAATTTTGAATTAAACTAGTCAAATCTTCATATTAGTAAATAATTTTTACAACAAAATCCAAAATAATGTATTACAAACGCTTACCACATATGTTTGTTGTGACTTGTGAGCTTAAAGGCCTTATGTCTTGTAAACATACTACACTATAAACAAAAAATAGGGAAACAAACAGGCTTTGTTACTGATCATAGAAACTAATCAGAAGTGTCGTTTGAGTATTTTTCATCTTATATTTAATGCATGAATATTTGAGATTGTTCCCTATATGTGTTCTCCACACCTTACACATTTGAGTATGATAACTCTATTTAATGACATTTGAGTATTGACTTAGGTGGGTCAGTTTATTTGACTTTGACATGTCAAATAAATCAACAGTGATTGTGAAATTAGTGCGTAGTAGTAATTGGTGTTCCAGTGAGTCTGTGAGTGTGGTCACGTGGTTGACTGGTGATGCATTTGGACTTGAAAAATGCCTCAACAGTGCGAATTCTGTGTGTTTCTTTCTTTCTGGATATCTGATTCTAATAGCAATTTAGTCTATGGGTTCACACTACTCTCTTGCTTCATTGATTGGTTGTAGTACTCGAGTTGACTTGTACTACGAAAAATAATCTATATGCATGTTTTACATATAAGCTTTAATGGCTATAAGTGACATATATTATTCGTTTAATTTGTCACTTCTATGGTTAAATTACTTAATTTTCATGTAAATATTCAATGCTAACCGAAGATTTAACACTTGAAACAGGAAGATAACTAAGGGCTCGTTTGGTTGGAAAACAAGTTATTCCATGATTAGTTATCTCATCCTCTCATAGGGATAAAAAAAATACTACAATTCTAGGATACTATCCACGGGATTAATTATACTACGATTTTATCTCAACCAAATATGGAATAATCTCATTTCAAATTTAATCCCGGGATTAATTATCTTTTATCCCTCGTACCAAACGAGCCTCGAGAGATAAAAGACATGAGCCTACGTTGTACTTCTTTTTCCTTTTGCTTTGTTCCATTAATCCTTCCTGCAAAGTGATTTTCTCAAAGGCAACAATAACGACTAAACGTATTTTTCAAGTTCAATTAATTTTGAACGAAGATGAAGCAAAAGGGATAAACGTTCGAATTATTCTTACACTTCTTTTCTTAAAGCGGAACATAAATGCCAGAAGTTTACATATTTATCACCTCAAAGAATTCAAATGCGAAGGGGAGATGTATATATATTTTTCTTTTAGTAGACTGGAGGTCTTTTAACGGAATTAGAATCTTAATTATACCTAGATAGATTATGATGTGTAATTTCTATAATCATAAATATCTTTAGCCATAAAACATGAACATAGACTAGAATAATTGTTGATGTTGATACATTCAAAATCAAGGGACAACTAAAAAGTCAACATTTTAACCTCATTTTCCTCCAAAATACTGTACATATGTGAAGAGCATAAACTATACTAACAACCACCGACACTAGCACTGTAAGGTCATGATTATTATCATGTTAAAATGAAGGGAAAGGAGTCTTTTTGAATGAACAAAGTACATTAGGCAATGGGGACACTCGGAATTTATAAACACCAAATTAAACGATTCAAATCATTGCATCCACCTCCATTGATGCATAATTTAAGCTCATTCTAATCCGCCATTTACTCCCTAATCTAATCATAAGAATATATGCTCGATCTTAAGCCAAAATAAACGAAGACAACAAAAAATAAAGAAAAGCAAAGAGAAAAGCTAAATTAAAGTTTGTACAAATATAATGATGCTACTTCCCCCCTGGGAAAAAAAGCACAAAGTTCTCTTCAATATCTTAGTCATTGCCTTCTTTTTATTTCTGAAAAATATTGACGTATTGTCTAGCAAGCTATTTGGATGGATAATTAAAAACTAAGTATTAAAAAATGAAAATGATATCAAAAGTTGGATTAAAGTATTGTCTAGCTAGCTATTTGGATGGATAATTAAAAAAAATATACCATCTAGCTGTAATGGCATGAAAATTAATCTTATAATAATACCAAAAAAGGTCTCATTTGGTGGCTAATTAACTTGTTCCATGAAAGGAATATTTGCAATCTATAAACAACCAACTTGGCACTTCTTTACCTACGAAATAAATATAGTAGTATTATAATATTTTTGGATTGGGGATTGGTTGTTGGGGGGGGGGGGGGGTGGGGTTTCTCCTTGCTTAGTTTGAAAGTGCCAAGTAATAGCAATAGCTGGACCATAATGAAAGATTTGTACCTCTAGGCTTCGACTTCATTACTCACAGTTTGTGTACTGGTCCAGCCATATTTGGGTTGCGAATCTGATAGTATATTAATTACATCGGCTTCATATTATTTGTCTTTTATAATTTTACGCATTTTTTAAGAAAAAAATATTTAATAGATTTAGAGCCCGTTTGGCCATAATTTGTTTTTTACTTTTTTTTCAAAAAAATTTCATTTTTTTTCAAAATCAGTGTTTGGTAATAAATTTTTCAATTTTCACTGAATATGAATTTTTGAAATTTTTCGAAAATTTGAAAAACTCCAGAATTTTTTTTTAAAATTTTCACTCAGATCACTCGCAAAAATTCAAAAACAACCCAAAATTATATTCATGTCCAAACATAACTCTAATTTTTAAATACCATTTTTATTTGAAATTCTTTTTACTTTTTTCGGAATTTTACAATTCTTATGTCCAAACGGCCACTTAATCATAAGATTATTTGTTAATTATCTCAATCTTGAAAGTTTCATTTAATTAAAATTATACAAATTGGAACAGTAAAGATGAGTTTGACAAAAAATGCTTGTTGTTTATTAAAAACGCTGATTATTTTGGCACAATTTCACTTCACTAAAACGACTAATCTATAGGACCACATGGAATATTATAAAAGTTTTTAGATTCTTGAATGACCTATATTTTATTTCTAGTAATAAATGTTTAGAAACGTGCAGACCAGGTCCAATATGTACTTCTTCATATTAATTTTAAGCATACTTTCTGAGACTTTAGTAGTTAGTACATGAATCCACACAAATATGGTTGTCGACCGGCCGAAAACTAATTCTCATGATGATCTACTTGGTCATGACTTTCTAATATATAAATAATAATATTGCCATATACTTTATGCGATCTCAAATTATATTATTCTCTCTATTTTAATTTAGATGACACATTTTACTTATCGAGAGTTAATTTGACTAAACTTTGAAGCTAAATTAGATTAGCTCAACTCAATATTTTAAAATTTAAATTTAAATATTTAAAAACTATGCAAAAAGTACTATAAAGTTGCAATTTTTTTTATATCCATATGATAACAAAATATATTTTAAAATATTAATTAAATTTTACACTTTCGATAAACGAAATATGTCATCTAAATTGAACGAGACACTAATAAGAAATGCGTCGGAGTCTCTTCCCAACATTTGCAACCAACTTTTACCTTATCGAATTCCAACGGAAAATGTTTGGTTGGGAAATTGGAAAGATAGATTGAAACATTCTTTAAAAAATCATGCTTTAAAAAGGTCTCATCTTTTTTTGGTTAATGCAGGATGAAATAACGAATAAATTCACATAATTATGTCATAACTTAGATTTGTTTCCTACAACAATTAAAGTTAGAGACAATTGGCCGAAAACGCCCAAACATAAGAAAGAAATAATAATAGCCAGCGTATATAAAACATTTCATCAAAACATTTACTTATAGTTATAAAAAAAAAATACAGTTACTGTAGGTTCTTACTTCTTACATACGACCATTGTACTCAAGTTCAATAACAAATTTACGAGGAGTAATCAAAACTCAAGAATTATCAATAAACCGTCCAACCTAAAAGGTTATAGTTGTTAAACTTGAATTTTTATTATTACCTATCTTGCTTCTGCTCCTATTTGTTACTATCTAGCTGTTGTGATTGTTTCTTTTACATGACTTTTTCACTACTATATTTTACTTTATTGCTGTGATTATATATATGTGCGTACAGTATTTCTACCTGTACAAGATAAGAGATAAGGTATACGTACGTATTATCATTCGCAGACTTCATTGGTCCCATTGAGAATACACGGGTATGTTATTGTTGTTACACAAAAAAGGTCATGCAAGGATATATTTTTTTCATTGAATACTTTATGCACAACATGAATGATGTAAATACACAAAAAATTGAAAATGTAAGCACCCTCTCTGCTTTCTCTCTTCACTTTTTAAAACTTCTCCCAGGGAGAAATATATAACAAATTAATTTTCCAGAGGAAAATGATCAAATGAGTAACAAATTAAGCAAAAAAAATTACACAATCTGAAGTATTAACGGCGACTCATAGACATAGAATTAGCGACACTTTTCGAAACAGAATCTCGCATTGATGCATTGAAACCTAAGCAACCCAATAAACCCTGTTTGTATGGCAAATATGTTTTCTTCTTCATTTCTTCTGAAACTGCCCTGTTCATTGTATAATGCAATTCATGAGCCGAAACCGGTCCTTTTTTTCTCGATCTAACACTGTCCGTTGACCTAAAGCTGGAATTTTTCACATCTTCTTGATGACTCTTCTTCAATAATTCGTACTTATTTAATTGCTCTGTACTACTCGCTCGACCTTCAGAAGCACTTCTGAATAGAAATAAGTCTTTGAGTTTCCATTTTTTGGACCAGAGTGAGATCATTGAAGAAACTGAAGAAGTTGAAGAGGAGGAAGAAGAAGATGACGATGATGAAACAGAGGCTGACTTTTTTGGGTTTTGATGATTGCTTTCTTGATCATATAATAAATCAGAAACTCTAAATGGTGATAATGATCTTGTTCCTTTTTCCCTTGAACTTGAAGAGTTTTCCAAATTCTGATTTCTTCCTCTTTCTGAGACCATTTGCGGGTCCTCGGTTTGACTCTGTTTTTCAAAATCTTTCTTTTTGTGTCGAGGCGAAAATGCTTCTTTGAACATTTTCTTTGGAGATTTTGGAGAATCAACGTGTTTTCCATCGTACTGAAACCGAGATGGTGGTTTTAAAGGTTTGATTTTTCCACCATCAAAGAGTTCATCAGCTGCTGAAAAAGAAATCCTCTCTAATTGTCCACTGAAATCAAAAGCAAAATCGTCATCTTCAATTGGGTCAGTGATAATTTCCTCGTAAAGTGAGGAAATGCGGGTGGGACTAGCGGGTGCACTGTAGAATAAGGTGGCGACACGTGGAGGGCTTGAAGGTGCACTCATGTATGGAGTAGTGCAACCACTGTCGACGTTGAAATCCACCGCCGGAGATGGCATCATTACCTCTATCTCCATTTTTGCAACACTATATTTTTCTAATGGAAAAAAGGAGAGGAAATAGTGAAAGACTGTTGAGTTTCAAAAAACAGGAGAGGAGAAGAATGATATATAGATATACTTGGGAAAAAAAGGAAGGAGGGAGGTAAAAGAGAGGAATTGACTCGAAGCTAATTGACAATGGCTATGGGCCAATAACAGAGGCATATAGTCGCCTTTTCTTCTGTTTGTTTTTATGGATTTTTTTTCATTTTCTGTCCTCTTATTCTATGTATTTTGATCAAGACTCTTCAACAACTGTTAAAACAATGACAATTTTGCCCTCATTAGAAATGTAGTGTGTTAATGATTGGACTTCTTAAGGGGGTTTGATTGCCTATTTAGTTGCAAAGGAAAGGTGAAATTAGAGGTAAGAATCCGAATATTTTGTGATTTTACCGTTTGATTTCCATTTAGGTTATGGTGTTTTTCCTTTTGTTTGAATTTTAAATTAAAGGATAGCAAATTATGATGGAAAAAATTACGGCTAAGTTAAAGTCAGCCTTATACAGCTAATGCTCCTAATTATTAATCTTAAAGTTGATATCTAGGCTGACATACACAGTCTTTCTTTCTTTTTCCAAAGGGGGAAGAAAAATAAACAAAGGAACGATGATTAAAAAACAAAACAAGAAAAAGAAATGTGAACAATGATTTAAATTTAATTATCTTTTTTGTCACTGTAAGTCTAGTTGGTTTTCTCTGTTCTTCAGCATTATTATTGATAGTATTACTTTTTGGCCGAACTTTTCTTCTCCTATTAACCCTGACAAAAAGTACACTAATTTTCTTTCCCTTGTTTGGTTAGATATGAAATTTCTAATATTCTTTTCTTGCAAATCATAAAATGTCTATCTATTCAAAATTTATTTATTTATTTTTTCCCCAATTCTTCAATGATTTCCGATCATGACAGTTACAGGAAATATCACCACGTTTATTAAGTATGCTCATAATATCATGCAGATTTTAACCCCATCCCCCAAAACCAATAGTCAGATTTGCCAATTAAAGCACCAAATTTGCAGCTTTTTATTGGCAGATTGATTAGGACATTATTTGTAAGGAGTCATTATAAATTTTTACATAAAATTGTGACACTCAATCTATTTAACTATGAAAACTTTAGGCTTTTATTTCTATAATTAAATAAGACTTCTTTAAAAAAAATTGTTTGGTACTCCCTCCGTTCACTGTTATTTAGCATGTATATTAAAAATAGATTTTTATTTTTACTTGTCACTTTACGCATATCAAGAGAAGATAATTTTTTTCTCTGTTATACCCACAGTATTTATTACTAATTTCAAATCATTTTCTCAAATCCAATAAAATATGCATAAATTAATATGGGTATCATGGTAAATTATGCACTTCATTTATTATTTCTTAAGGGGCGTAAAAAGTCAAAACGTGTCTAAGTAAAAGTGAACGAAAGAAAGTATTATATTTCATAATTCATATCTCCAAGTAGTTGCATGAGTGTGTGAGCCACGTTGTGTGCGCCATAACGTATTATACTCTCCAAAAACTACGTTATTTGAATAATACAGAGCATGCAAATTGACTTAAGAATGGATGGAATACTTCTGGTAGCATTAGTTGATAATATTTTCTTAAGCCACAGATAAATAAATAAATAAATAAATAAATAAATAAACAATGTCTAATTTTGGAGTGCTTAGTTTTGTTGCGAAATTAGGTACACAAATTGGTCTACATTGCATATGCATGTCTCCATCAATTATAATATATTATTGTCTTACACATTTGCATTTTAGCTAAACTACACTGAGTCTTATCAATAACATTTACTTACTCCATCAATTAAAAGTTTGACGAGTTTGGGTTATGATCCATTATTTTGTTCAAATTGACCAAATCCATCTTCACTCTAACAAAGTTTATGACTCAATTTTTTTTATCAATTTAACTCAGTTTGTTTTTGTTTAAATTTAGTCCAACCCGTTTATTTGATACTCCTAATTATGATATTATATTAAGCCGTCAAAAGATTGGATAATTGTGAAAGGAGTAAAATAATCCTCCTATATGCTATGAACATTGAAGTCACGAATTTCCAACAAATAGAAGAATAAATATAACTCTTAAGTTAGGAAATTACGTACAAAACAAAGCTGAATTGGGGTTTTGATGATCCAACCCTCATCCTTTACAACTTGACTTGCGCCTTAGAAATTTTTTATTCCTACATAATGATCGTATTAAGTAAAGGCACTCCTTTGATGACCTTTATCGCAAAAGTTAACATACATCATAAAATCGTGATTATTTTAATTAATATTTAACTTCTATCTATACGTAGTTTTATTTATAATAACTGGCAAGTGATGATATTAGTCCAGCTGAGGCCACTCTTTTCCTCTTTACTTTGTTAATTAATAGCTTCAACACGTTTACTTCATCAAAAAAATTCTTAAGGTCACAATTCTCGGCTTGATTTTATGATTTTATTTTTGTCACTCTTCAATTTGTTTGACAAATAGAAGTCTTCCTCCAAATTTAAATGATAGATATTTTTTCTTCTTCTCTTTCACCCAAATATTTTCAGAAATTGGCAGCTGATCAAAAGTTAATTAATACTATGTATAATTCGGTGGTTAAACTAAGTATATTCGAGGATTACATATTAATCATAAGCAGTGGTTTACTTATTCTAACCATTGAAATATGGAATGTACACACACACGTAACAGGGAGATTAGGTTCTAAGGAATTATTTATGTTCGTGCTTTGCATGTCAATATCATATGCCCATACATTTAGCACATTTTCTACATGCTAGTCAATTATTCCTTCTATCATTCAATAATTCAATTATACTATATTGTAACGCTATAGTATTATTTTTGTTTCTCAAGGGCCAGATAGTTGCATACTTGCATAGACCAATCTTTTCGGTTTCCTTTTACTCGAATGACTTTTTTTGGCCCTCTAAACTTAGTCTTAATCACTATAGTCAAGACTAGCTGGAATGCATAATCATGAAAAAAACCTATCTATCTTGATCTTTTTCTTTCTTTTGTGTTTCTATATTGTACAGTAGGATTGATATATAGAGGTAAATGAATAAAAAATTTATATTGCAGGTTTTAACTTGTTGAGATTGAGACATAATAGTAGTTGTTATTGTCTCTAAAACTTGTAGTTAAGAACGTACTATGCATTTTAGAAACCTACAAATTTATTACTCCAGACTGTCCAAATTTCAGTGACATAATCCTATTAGATATTTTTTTTAAAGGGTTACTTTATCATACATATAATTATTACTTAGGAGTAGTAGTTAAAGGAAAATACTGCAGTAAAAAATTTCCCCATCCCAAGTTGTTTGACATTGTTTGATACTTTGAGTAGAGTTGAAATTAGAAGTAAGATTTTTACGCATAAACTAAAAAGAAGCAAAGTATTATGACTTTTGTAACGTATTATTGTATACGGTCAAAATTGTGATTGCTCGATTTTGTATGGTTAATCGAGATCGGGATGACAGATCGAGGTTCAATCCCAAGTTATATTGGATGCATGAATAAATATTGCCTAGCTCGTGATTCAGGGATCGATCGAGATCGAGACCAACTAAGGTCAAGACCGAGAAGGATATGGATCTAGCGAGATCGAAGGAAGCCTACTAAGTCGAATAACAGAGAGCCGAAAAATCTGTGACCGGACGAGGATTGTGGAGGAGATCTCGGCATATATCAAATCAAGACCGGTTGATTAACCAATCAGAAGATTTTCTTCTATATTTAGAATTGTACCATATGTAGAACTCCTCTACTATATAAAGGGGATTCCAATTATTTTGTAAGGACATACACGCATAACAAAGCAATATATTACATTTTCTCTCTTAAGCTTTCTTATTCAGTTGTTCAGTTCTTACTTTTCAATAATATACTCAGTTGGTTCGAGGGCAACCTAGCTCGAGGGTCAAAGTTGCGCGTTACATTGGTTTGCTTCATTTTACAGTTAATTTCTAACTTCAATTCTTATATTTCTCAGTTTGTGCCAAGTGAAATCACATATCCTTAAAATCACTTATGAATTTAATTGTTATTCAGTTTTAAGGGTAAACAGTTTGGCACCCACCGTGGGGCTAAGGATAATAGTAATTGCATGGTGCTAATTTTCTTAACACATACTGCTTTACACTTGTTCTTGTTAGCATTTTTGATTCCAGGATCACCATGCCAAACTCTCAAGCAGTACCCACACACATCGACAATGGTCTTGGTCTTCATGGCAAAAACGACAACGTAGCCGCCCCAGGAAACGAAGTGCCTCGAGTTGATCTCGAGGGAGTACCAATTGCAGACCCCATCGACGTCAGTTCCCATGTTGCCCTGAATGCAAATCTGGGCGTCGATCCCGAAAATAGCATCAATACAGACGTTCGATCAGCCGGTCAGAACGCACAGGGCGACGAAGAAGGCGGAATCAGCCTTCGAATAATATTTGAAATGCTAGAGGCTCAACAAGTTGCAATAGCATAACTTCAAAATCAGAACCACGCACCGAGTAGGGTTGAACCCGAGCCATCACAATAGCACAACTGGTGAGGTCAAATGTGAATGAGTCAGGGACCGACCCCGCTATCTTAAAAATGTTCGAGGAGCTGACAAAGTGAATTGAATTGAGGGAGAAGAAGATTGAAGTGAATGACAAAAAAGTGGAAACATATAAATTCCTGAGTTGATCAAATTCCAGGGGCACTACCAATTTTGAAGAGATTGGATTCAAAAAAGTTCGTACAAAAGCCCTTCCCCCCGAGCGCGGCTCCTAAGACCATTCCGAAGAAATTTCGCATGCCAGAAATTCCCAAGTATAATGGAACTACCGACCCCAACGAGCATGTCACTTATTACACATGCGCAATAAAGGGGAACGATCTAGAAGACGATGATATTGAGTCCATACTGCTGAAGAAATTCGGAGAAACTTTATCAAAGGGAGCGATGATATGGTACCATAATTTGCCACCTAACTAACTTCATTGATTCTTTTTCCATGCTCGCAGATTCCTTCGTCAAAGCACACACTGGAGCGATAAAGGTCGAGACTAGAAAGTTATACCTCTTTAAAGTAAAACAGAAAGACAACGAGATTCTCAGAGAGTTCGTATCTCGGTTCCAAATGGAGCGTATGGATATGCTCCCGGTCGCCGACGATTAGGCCGTTCAGGCTTTCACTCAAGGCCTAAATGTACGAAGTTCGGTAGCCTCACAACAGTTAAAGCAGAACTTGATCGAATATCCAACTGTAACCTGGGACGATGTGCATAATCGGTACCAGTCAAAGATTATGGTCGAGGATGACCAGTTGGGGGCTCCTTCCGGGTCCGTTTATCCAAACAGGACCATCGACAGAGTTAAAAGGGATATTGACCAGGAACCACGGTCAAACATAGATCGATATCAGCCATACGGTGGAGATCGGAGAAACAATAGGCCTGGACGTAACCCCGTTTGAATTGATAGAAGAAATGATCAAGGACAAAGCTCTCAAGGGCTCATGAGTAAGAGCGGTTTCGATAGAAATGTCGAACCCAAAGAAGCACCATGACTATCGGAATACAACTTCAACATTGATGCATCAGCTATTGTATCGGCCATTGGGCGCATCAAAGACACCAGGCGGCCCCGACCTCTGTAGACTGATCCGACCCAGAGAAATCCTAATCAAATTTGCAAATATCATGGGACCCATGGTCATAGAACAGAAGATTGCAGACAACTGAGGGAGGAGGTAGCACGTTTGTTCAACAAAGGGCATCTTCGAGAATTCTTAAGCGATCGGGGTAAAAATCACTTTAAGAACAGAGATCCAAACAGACAGAATGATCAAGAAGAGCCGTAGCACATGATTGTTGGAGGGGTCGATATTCCTCAGGGGCCCGTATTCAAATGCACCAAGGTGTCGATCATGAGGGAAAAACGGACTTGAGACTACGTACCGGAAGGGACCTTGTTCTGAAGTTCCCGACATTGGAGGGAGTCAAAACAGTGTACGTGGAGCAACCCGCCGCCAAGGAGATATTTACAGTCGATGAAGTGATGTCGGTATCGACACTCTCATCAACGAAGGGATCGGGTTCGAAGGGAAAGCAAGAGGCCAAATAGCAACCACATACCCCGACCTCGACCCAATTGCAGGAGCAAGGGATTGACGAGGATGACGACTACTGGATCCCTCGATCCTTTATAATTCCTGATGACTCTGACGCTACCAAGTCAACGGTCGAATAGATGGAACAAGTCACATTGTCCAAGCATCAACCCGAACAAAAGGTATACCTGGGCATGGGGCTAACCCCCGAGCTTAGGAAAAAACTTATTCATTTCCTTAGAGCTAACACAGATTGCTTTGCTTGGTCCCACCTCGATATGATAGGGATTCCACCAGAAATTACCATTCACAAACTGAGCTTGGACCCTAAATTCCGTCCGGTGAAACAAAAAAGAAGGCCCAGTTCGAGGTCAAACATGCCTTCATCAAGGACGAGGTTACCAAACTTCTCAAAATAGGATCCATTCGGGAAGTAAAGTACCCCGAATGGTTAGCAAACGTAGTAGTAGTCCCTAAGAAGGGAAACAAACTTATAATGTGTGTAGATTATAAAGACTTAAATAAAGCATGCCCCAAGGATTCTTTTCCTTTGCCTAATATCGATCGTATGATCGATGCCACGGCCGGCCACGAGACTCTCAGTTTTTTCGATGCCTACTTCGGGTACAACCAGATACATATGAACCCGGAGGATCAGGAAATGACCTCGTTTATCACTAAGTACGGTACCTACTATTATAATGTAATGCCATTCGGTCTAAAAAATGCTGGTGCAACTTATCAACGCCTAGTAAATCGAATGTTCGAAGAACAAATAGGAAGATCAATGGAAGTTTATATTGATGACATGTTAGTTAAGTCCCTGCGAGCAGAGGACCATTTAAAGCATTTGCAGGAGACTTTCGATATACCGAGGAAGTACAATATGAAGCTCAACCCCGAAAAGTGTGCATTCGGGATGGGCTCGGGCAAGTTTCTTAGTTTCATGGTGTCCAATCAGGGAATCGAAATCAACCCCGATAAAATCAAAGCTATCGAGGATATCACGGTAGTGGATAATATAAAGGTCGTGTAGAGGCTGACGGGGCGGATAGCCGTCCTAGGACGATTCATTTTGAGATCCTCAGATAGGAGCCACCGATTCTTCTCGCTTCTTAAGAAGAAGAGCAATTTTGCATGGACTCAAGAATATCAACAGGTCTTGGAGGAACTAAAGCGGTATTTATCGAGCCCGCCGCTGCTTCACACCCCGAAAGTGGACGAATAGCTTTACCTATACTTGGCAGTCTCGAAGATAGCGGTAAGTGGAGTCCTGGTCCGAGAAAAACAAGGTACGCAATTCCTTGTCTATTATGTTAGTCGGACCTTAGGTGAGGCCGAAACTAGATATCCACACTTAGAAAAATTAGCACTTGCTTTAATAAGCGCCTATAGGAAACTAAAACCATATTTTTAATGCCATCCAATATGTGTGGTAACAACTTATCCCCTTCGAAATATTTTGCACAAACCCGAGCTTTCGAGTCGATTGGCCAAATAGGCCATAGAAATCAGTGGGTACGATATGGAGTATCGACCCCGAACTGCCATCAAGTCTCAAATCTTGGCGGACTTCGTGGCTGACTTTACGCCGGCCCTCGTACCCGAGGTTGAAAAAGAACTATTGATAAAATCTGGTACATCTTCGAGAGTCTGGACCCTCTTGATGGACGATGCTTCGAACGCGAAGGGGTCCGAATTAGGCATCGTACTAAAATCACCCATAGGTAATGTAGTTAGATAGCCTATCAGAACTACAAAATTGACTAACAATGAGGCCGAATATGAGGCCATAATTGCAGGTCTCGAACTAGCTAGAAGCTTAGGGGCGGAGGTCATAGAGGCTAAGCGTGATTCCCTCCTCGTGGTGAACCAAGTAAATGGGACTTTTGAAGTCTGAGAAGACCGAATGCAGAGGTACTTGGATAAACTACAGGTGAATCTACATCGGTTTAGGGAATGGACCTTGCAACATGTACCTCGAGAACAGAACAGCGAGGCCGACGCTCTTGCAGACTTAGGTTCATCAGTCGAAGATGACGAACTCAACTCGGGGATAGTCGTACAACTCATGAGATCGGTAATCGAAAAAGGTCACGCCGAGATAAACTCCACAAGTTTAACCTGGGGTTAGAGAAATAAGTACATAGAGTACTTAAATAACGGGAAGCTTCCATCAGATCCAAAGGATTCGAGAGCTCTGCGCACAAAGGCAGCACGATTCACTTTGTCTGAAGACGGAACGCTGTTTAGAAAGACGTTTGATGAACCGTTGGCAATATGTTTGGGACCGGGAGATACCGACTACATACTACGAGAAGTTCACGAGGGAACTTATGGAAATCATTCTGATGCCGAATCGCTGGTCCACAAAGTAATCAGAGCAGGGTACTATTGGACCGATATGGGGAAGGATGCAAGGGAGTTCGTTCGAAAATGCGACAAATGCCAAAGGCATGCGCCCATGATTCATCAACCCGGGGAACTACTCCACTCGGTCCTGTCCCCATGGCCCTTCATGAAATGGGGAATGGACATCGTTGGCCCTCTCCCGTCGGTCCCAGGTAAAGTTTAATTTATTTTGTTTATGACTGATTATTTTTCTAAATGGGTTGAAGCACAGGCTTTCGAGAAAGTCAGAGAAAAGGAAGTCATAGACTTCATTTGGGACCACATCATATGTTGATTCGGGATGCCCTCCGAAATTGTATGTGATAATGAAAAATAATTCATCGCCAGCAAAGTAACTAAATTTCTCGAGGATCACAAGATCAAAAGGATCCTATCAACACCTTAACATCCCAGTGGGAACGGACAAGTCGAATCGACCAACAAAACCATCATCTAAAATCTTAAGAAAAGATTGACCGACGCCAAAGGAAAATGGAGAGAAATACTACCCGAGGTTCTACGGGCATACCTCACAACATCGAAATCCAGCACCGGAACAACACCGTTCTCGTTAGTTTATGTCACTGAAGCTCTGATCCCGGTCGAGGTCGGAGAACCTAGCATTAGGTTTCGATATGCAACCGAGGATTCGAATAACGAGACCATGAATATGAGCCTAAAATTGTTAGACGAAAGACGCGAAGCCGCTCTCGTCCGATTGGCCGCTCAAAAATAGCGGATCGAAAGGTACTACAATCGAAGAGCCAATCTTCGACATTTTAACATCGGGGACTTGGTGCTAAGAAAAGTCACACTCAACACCCGAAATCTGAATGAAGGGAAACTGGGTCTGAACTGGGAAGGACCATACCAGGTTCTCGAAATCATCAGAAAAGGATCCTACAAGCTCGGCACGATGAATGGCGAACAACTACCGAGCAATTGGAGCGTATCGCACCTAAAATGATACTACTGCTAAGGTACATCCCCTTCCATTTTCATTGATATTTTAAACTAACCCTTGTAGGTGTTCGACCAGAAACAACGATGGATTCTTCGACATGAAGCCTTTAGGTCTAAAAGCACGCGTTGCACTCTTTTTCCCTTAGATCGGTTTTGTCCCAAATGGGTTTTCCGGTGAGGTTTTTAATGAGGCAACCATTGATCGTGATAACTTATAACAATTCAATAGTATCCGAGGTTTCTTTACAATCAACCTCGAATACTGGGGGCATTGCCCTCGAATGTCAACTTTGATGCGAAGAAATTACTACATGGCAGCAGGGTCTCGAAAGGAAAAAATTGTAAGGGCCAAACGGTCAAACGAACCGTACCCGCGTAGTTTGCTCGAGCCTTGGCACAGAACATGTACGCAAGTATAATCATTTATAAAGAGAAGTATTTTTCTTTGCCGATATCTCATGCCTTAGAAAATTTTTTCTACTTTATAATTTCATACTCTTGATCTATTATGTAAACAAGCTTAAGGGACGACCATAACCAGAGTTCGGATAATTACCCCCACGCTCGGGGACTGCCTTCCAAAAAATAAACGAGATCGAATCATTAAAACTCCGAGATAATAAGACCTTTTAGGCAATCCTCGATTTTTATAGGCCATGACCACCCCACTCGGGGACTGACACTTCGGGCAAGCTAGAAGTAAAATGGGAAAATAAGCCCAAGGGAAAAATTCCGAACTAAAAAGGCTGCGGCCGAATTAACACGGTTCGGAGTCATCCGAATTCCAACAAAACAGGCATTCGAATTCCCTCATAAACCGGTTAAAAGGGCTACCCCGGCAAAATCATAAAAGGCTTCGATAATATCAATCCTTGAAAGCTCTAATGAGTACAAATTGTTCGAACTCCAAAACAGTTCCTTATTGCATGCTAAGGCATTACAAGTTTTGCAAATACAAATGATTAAAAACCTTTTCAAGCCGAAAAAGGGGAGAAAGCCATAAACAATCTTTTTACAAAGGCTATATTGGCCTAATACAAAAGCCTAAGGGCTGTTTTTAATTTGAGTTCGAGAGACCATCCTTTCTCAAATAAAAAACTTAAGAGATACCTTACTTTGAGTTCGAGCAAGCAATCACTCGATCGTAAAGCCTAAGGGCTATATTAGTTTGGGTTCAATCAAATTGTCTAAATCTCGGACCTTAGAATACAACTTCATAATTTTATAAGGCAGAAAGGAAGAAAGATTTATATATATATACACACGTCAAAAATCATTTACAAAGGCAACATGGCCCGATCAAATTTCTCTACAAAAGACCGAAATGGTCTTAAAAGAAACACAAAATATTAAAGGACTTAGTCTTCTCCGGGAGCAGCATCTTCGCTCTCGAGGCCTTCTCCGCTTTCAGATCCGCTCATACTCCCAGAATCATCATCATCATCAGGAAAGGCCAACACTCTGGCTTCATCTTTGAGCTCCTTAGCATTTTCGATCTCAGCTGTAAGATCGAAGCCACGAGCATGGATCTCCTCGAGAGTCTCCCTTTGAGACTGGCATTTATCATGCTCGGCAACCCAGTTTGCTCGAGCCTGAGCAGCTTCAACAACCTCCTTTGCTTGAACCTGAGCAGCTTCAGCGTCGGACCGGTGGACGGTCACCATTGCATTAGCATTAGCCGTGGCCGTTTCGACCTCCGATTTGGACGCTGCAAGTTCTGTGGCCAGCCTCTCTCGATCGGAAGTTGGTGAACCCAACCGAGACTGGAACTCCTAAATTTTCTTGGCTTGTACCAAGGCCTTCTCTTTCAAGCTTCGGAGTTGGGTCTCAACCGAGGCCAATTGAGCTCGGACATCTTCCTTTTCTGAGGCAAGGCAGTCCATGTTCTTATTCTATGCCTCGGCCTCCGCTTTCACTGCGTCCACTTCCTCACGAAGCTGCCCGATCACATCGAGCTTTCGTCGGACCTGTGGGACCGAACTGTTAGCCATCACACACGAGTCGGTGTCATTAACTTTAAAGATTCTTCTTACCTGCTCGGCCAGATCAACTTGTTCTTTCTGAGATGCTTCTACCTCAGCCCGAAGTCCTTTTGCTTATCCTTCTCTCTGCTCACTGAGAAGCGTGAAGGCATCTCTCTCCTCAGTAAGCCCTCGATTTTCAGCTTCGTACCGATTCAGCTCCCTTCGAGATCGGAAGAAAGCCTCGTGATGAAGCACATACACATACAAAAATAGAAAGAAGGAATTATACAAGGGGAGAAAAGTACAAGTATGAAAATTGACAAAGAAAATATGAACTTACCCGGTTCAGGGCCTGTTGGGCTTCGTTGAAAAAACAAGGCACTTCCACCTCGTCCATCTGGGCTTGGTCTTCTTCCGTGACCAAATATCGGAGGTAGCTAGCCACACGTATGTGGGTAGCAAGAACCCAGGCATCCTCCGGGACCGTGATAACGATTGTTCACTTACGCCCGGGATCGACACTAGGGGCCGAAAATGGATTGGTCAGTTTAAAACTCGAGGAAGCCTCGCCCGAGCTTTTCTTCGGAGCCTCCAAGTCACTCAGACCAGTGACATCTTCTACCCCAACAAAATAATCACGAAAAGGATTTTCCTCTCCGTGGGCTCCCTCCCCGTGACAAGTCTCCACGGCCTGAGCGTCGCGTATCATCGACTCGGAAAATCAAGGAAATGAGGGGGAATCCCCGATCTCTATTGCCCAAAGTGTGTCTTTTAGGGCGCTGCCTCCGTCTTGGGGAGCCTCAAGCCAGGTTTCTGCACGGGCATCCACCGCCTCTTCAACGGTCTCTTCGCCCCGAGATAAATCATCTTCGGTTCCTCTCGGCTCGGGGACTTGGGCCGAAGTCTCCTCCTCGACCTCATCAAGCCTAGACAGAGTAGTTTCAACTCCCACCGGTTCCAAAGTTCTCCGAATCTCGGTGCTAGCTCGCGCACGGACCACCAGCCCAGAATTATCTTCTTTCTCTTCTTCTTCTCCTCCTTCTTCTTCTTCTTCCCTTAGTATTTGGACTGACTCCATAGTCAGCGGGATTGTGTTCCCCTTGGGTTTACGGGCTGTTCTCTTCTTAGGTTTTTGACCCTCGGAGCTCGAGGCCCTTTTCCTCTTATTCTCCTTCACCAGTTTTGAGATAGGTGGTGAGACTTCTTTATCACCGGGCGGGGGTCTCATAGTCGCATCCTTTTCGAGACCTACAAAAGAAAAAAGTAAGTAAACTCATGTTTGAAAAGTTGCTTGAATGATAGGCAAATCGGTAAGTCACGAAGAAGGCTTACCATGAGTTCGAGCCTCCCACCGGCCCTTTGACAAATCGCGCCATGCGCGCTCGGCATATGTTGACGTCGAAACCAGGCTCCTAACCCAGTTTTCGAGGTGGGGAACCGCACCCGACATCCAAGCAACGGCTGCCTCGAGAAAAACACTAATAAGAAAGGGTGAAAAAGTAAAAACAAGGAATAGAAATTAAAGACGGAATCATACTTATGCTTCATATTCCATTTCTTAGGATATGACATGCTCTCAGCCGGGATTAGGTCCGTGGTCTTCACCCGAACGAACCGGCCCTTCCAGCCCCGATCTTAGTCTTCTTCTATACTCGAGATGAGCGCCTTGGTGGCCCGACGTTGAAGGTTTATCAGCCCACCTCGATAGAGTCATTGGCTATATAATCTTATGAGGTGGTCAAGGGTGAAGGGAAGCCCGTCGATTTTGCTCACGAAGAAACGGAGCAGTATCACGATCCTCCAGAAAGAGGGGTGAATTTCGCCGAGGGTCACCTGGTATTACTTGCAGAAGTCTAAGATGATCGAATCGAGGGGACCCAGCATGAAAGGATAAGTGTAAACACTCAGGAACCCTTCCACGTGGATGGTGATCGCTTCTTCTGGTGCCGGTATAACAACCTCTTTGTTTCCCCAGTTGTAATCTTTCTTCACCTGGTCCAGGAGGCTTTTGAGTATTGAGCATATATATCTCGATATCGGCTCGCATTGACCATGAATCAATGAGGTTTTCTCAACCTTAAAGTCGGAATCTATGACACACACCCCGAGAATAAGTTCTTCAGGTGTGGCTCCACCACTGGTTTCTTGCCGGCCGGCCGAGATGAGGATGCAACCTCTTTCTGCGGAACAGTTTTAGATGTTTAGACCATTTAGTTTTTGTGGGCAAAGAAGAATGGAGACTGAAATATTTGATATTTTAGAAAGAACAAGCAAAGAAACTTAAAGATCTGAAGATAGGAAGCTTTGAAGAAGGCAAAGAACTATGGATACTGGAATGAAAAAGATTTAAAAGTAAAGTTTGAAATAATGAAGAAAGGAGCTATTTATTGTTTTCACAACGACGGTTCAAAACTGGTAGTGGCCGACCATCGACTAACGCGCATTAAATACCTGGAAAACTGTACCGACGAGATGTTTCTGTCACTTCTACTGCTTATGTCACGACGATTACGTCGTGATCAAAGGCTCAAATCATTTGTTGTCATTACTCTTCAAAAAATGAGGGGACTATCTGTATACGGTCAAAATCGTGCTTGCCCAATTTTGTATGGTTAATCGAGACTGAGGTGGCAGACTGAGGTTCAATCCCAAGTTATATTTGATCGTTACATGAATAAATATTCCCTATCTCGTGATTTAGGAATCAATCGAGATCGAGACCGGCTAAGGTCGAGACCGAGAAGGATAGGAATCTAGCGATATCGAAGGAAGCCTGCTAAGTCAAATAATAGAAAGTCGAAAAATCCATGACCGGGCGAGGATTGTGGCGGAGATCTCGGCATATATCAAGTCAAGACTGGTTGATTAGCCAATCAGAAGATTTTCTTCTGTATTTAGAATTGTACCATATGTAGAACTCCTTTACTATATAATGGGGGTTCCAATCATTTTGTAAGGACATACACGCATAACAAAGCAATATATTACGTTTTCTCTCTTAAGCTCTCTTATTCAATTGTTCAGTTCTTACTTTTTAATAATATACTCAGTTGATTCGAGGGCGACCTAGCTCGAGGGTCAAAGTTGCGCGTTACATTGGTTTGCTTCATTTTACAGTTAATTTCTAACTTCAATTCTCATATATCTAAGTTTGTGCCAAGTAAAATCACATATCCTTAAAATCATTTACAAATCTAATTATTATCCGATTTTAAGGAAAAACAATTATATAATTGGAAGACTCCATATACGATACGCGGGCTGATTAAAAAAGAAAACAGAAAAAGGAAAACAGTGCCTGCATATGGGATTCTCTGTCAACAAAGATATGTCCACATATATTGATATAGCACTTGTTCAAGAATGTTGGGCCAACTAGCGATAATTTATCCACAGTTGAATATCATGTCACAATTGTAAAGTCTCATTTTTGGAGTTATAAGTCAAAATAAATACTATAAAGCTTCCTAGAACGATAGCTAGCTAATTAAGTATATTTCAAGATTGTTAAAATGTTTCGTATTGAATTGGAAGAATGTGTTGTCTTCTTATATAACCTTGAACCAGGAGCGGATGGATAGTTGTATTGCCAGTTTCATCCGAACCTAGTATTTCTGATGCGAAACATAAATTTATGAAAAAATATACAATAAAATTGCAACAAATAGTAGGTATGAACTATAATTTAGAAAATATGAGTTCAATGCTCAGAGTCTTAAAGATTGAACCCTTGTAAATACAACTACAACTTTTATTGTAATTATCAAAATCGAAGAAAAAATATTAGTATAATAAGTTTTACATTTGTTATTGCAATAAAACTTGCTCTTTATTTATTCAATCAATAGTAAACATATGTTATAGTGTGTTGTTTATTTGAGATATTGAGGAGGAAGCGCGCCATTAATGGAGGAGAACATGGTCAAAGCACGAGCAGGTTGATATCCTGGCACAAAATGC
The DNA here is from genome assembly GCF_000390325.3 of Nicotiana tomentosiformis. NCBI lineage: Eukaryota > Viridiplantae > Streptophyta > Magnoliopsida > Solanales > Solanaceae > Nicotiana > Nicotiana tomentosiformis. The sequence goes on along the minus strand of NC_090812.1, from coordinate 72,513,238 downwards.
CCTGATCCCCTTACTGTCACAAATGTCAAGTTTTCATATTCAATCGCGTAACCACCAACCTGTAGGAAGAGAAAGTAACCAAAAAAAAAAAGATTATAAAATTTCATTAACATAGTATGGTGCGATCTAGAAATATGGTTTGGAACAAAAAAATAAAAAATATTGTTAATTACCTCGCCTTGGAAGTACCAAGGGTACCATGAAGTTTTGATCGGTGTTTTTATTTTGTCTATGGCGCATCTACTCGTTGTCACAGATACTATGTAATCTGTATCTCCGCTGCAGTAACAAAAAAATTTAGAATTTCAATAAGACTAACTCCAGTATTTAGTAGTCGTGGAGAATATATATTAGAGTAGCAGTTCAAGATTATTTAGACTTGTTCAATATTATGCAGTATTTGAATTAACGATTAAATCCAAAATAGTGTAGTATTAAGTACTATGTCAAATATGTTAGCGTTGGAAATCATTCTATACTTTTGTTTCGAGTTTGAGAATGTGCATTGGTCTAATTTAATTTTTTTTAGCAATATCTTGCATAGATGACAGAACTCACCTATAAATCCAAACTCTAATTCCACTTTGCGTAAGCTCTTGATAAATTGGTAAAACTGTGTCAGGTGAATCTTGCCAACTTGCATGTATGGATGAACTGAAACCAATTAAAAAGAAAAAAAGAGTTGGCTTATGAACCAAAATGAATCAGTTACAGTAACAATATTAATTATTATGATTGAAATCTACATTACTATAGTGCTTAAAATGAAAATAATAATACTTGCAAGAAACCCATTCTCGGGGTGTTCCTCTGACATGGAGTGCTTCTTGCACTTCAGCAGTGTTTAAGTAAGAATCCACATAGTCGCTTGTGCATGGGTCATATCCAGATATCTAGTTCCCAAAAAAAAAAAAAAATTGTATATATTTTTATACAAGATAATAAATACATATTGTCATAAAAATCAAAGTTGGTAAAAATTTCGATGTTTACACCAAACCAAACTAGTTTACCATGGTTAAGTCATAAATAAATAATTTGAGGATGAGTATTACTCCATTTAACTATAAATTAGTGAAAAAGTGTGTACGAAGACATGGTGTAAATATTGGGTGCGGGTAAATTTTTATCGTGCATACTATTCCCTCCATTTCAATTTAGATTATATAATTTGACTTGGTACAAAGTTTAAGGGAAAAAAGAATACTTTTTGAAATATGTGGTCCTAGGGGCAAATGCCATTTGTGCGGCTATAAAAACGTCTCATTAAGGATAAAGTAAGTAAAATAAAAGTTTAAAGTTAAATTATTTTCAAATATAGAAATGTATAATTCTTTTTAAAATAGAATAATAAAGAAAGTGTGTCATTTAAATTAAACCGAGAGATTAATAGGAATGAGGGGTTGAGAACTTACAGGGAGAGAAGTATTTTCAGGGGAACCGCACAATGGAGCATATATGTCATAATAGTAAATGTCACCTCGAGAAAAATCTGTTTGTTTTTTGTATTTTAAACAAGTTTCTGATAAACTCTCTGCAGAAAAATTGCAATTTAAGACAATTCCTTCATGTACTTCATCTGATACTATAGCGTGGGACCAATAATAGTCATATGAACCACTATTTTGTGTTTCAATGTCAATGTACGCATTTCCTGAAAAAAAATTAACCATATGCCACAAACGAATCAGACTTTAGATAATATATAAGGTGGAATTATATATGAATCCTGGAAAACAGAGCTTACTGCAATTCCTTGCAAATTAATGACAATATTGGATTCGGTTTTCTTATGGGAAAGGATAAGTTGAGCGAGTTGAGGCACATAATGTCCAGCATAACTCTCTCCGGCAATATAGAAATCTCTGTTTTTATATTCAGGAAATCTTTCCATCCAATTAATTAGGAAATTGTAGCTATCTTCAGAAGTTCGTTTATCTCCAGTTACATAATCTGATGATCGGTTAGAGTAGAAAATCCAACCCCAGCAGGTGATTGAAGAATTATATGTAGAGATGTCATTGTTTATAAATCCCAAAATTGTGACAATTTTTTTTATATGTATAACAGAACCACTTACCGTTATTCCAAGCAAATTCATTGAGCCATAACGTATTTCCGTCGTTGTTTACCCGAAATGGTCCTAATTCGGCCATTCCTCCATTTCCAAATGATGAACAGCCCGGACCTGTCATATTTACACTTATGTAAGAACTCGAACAAGAGAAACTAAGGTAAGTAAATGGCAAATAAGACACGTTAATTACTTGCTATAACATGTTAAAATGTATCGTGAGTGTAAAAGTTCTTTATAAAGCAGTGTATATAAGTTAATTTGTGTGTGTATATATACCTCCATTTAGCCATAAGACAAGAGGCTTGTTAGAAGGGTCCTGTGTTGATTCTGTAAAGTAATAGAATAATGCTCTGCCATGCCAGCATTAGCATCAACAGTAACATATCCTGAATATTGATCGAAATTCACACCACTTGGTTGCCCCGGTAATGCTGATATTTTATCATTTTTCTTGGACCCTTTCTGAGGTATTATCGATCCTAATGCTGAATTAATCCTTTCATTAACATTAGTCATGGGCAATTGTTTAGTCTGTCGTGCCTCGAGGAATTTCAAAAGAACATCTCCTTCCCCTCCGCGACATTGTTGAATTCTAACGAGGCATAGAAGTACAGAAAGACTCAAAATTAAGCTAACCTTCATTTTATTTCTTGTCATGCAATAAAAATGAATAACTGATGATGTTAAGAGTTAACTATAGGATAGTTTTCCTTGCTATTTAATAGAGTTTGAAAACGTTGAGAATATCGTTTGGCCGATTTTCTTGTACTTAAAATAGCATACATTGATTCCATGATAGCTATGTCCTTGTCATTATATCGTTGATTTATACGTCAACACTCAACAATGCGCGGTGGCTTATAAAAACTTGCTTGGAACAGTATTAAATTCGTGTGACAGCAATATCTATTGTTCTTTATGCGTTGATCTATGGGGTCGTTTGCCAGGATACATTAGAAAAAATAATGTATGCATTAACTTTTGATATTACTAATCTCTTATTTGGTACACTTTTTCAACCTATATATTACTAATACAAATATTAGTTATACAACATATTTGGTATTATCCTATGTATAACTTATACATAGCAAGCCATGGTATTAGCAATAACAATGCTATTAATACATGCATTAGCATGGTTAAAGATAAAATTATCCTTAAAGCTAAAGAATATGGAGGGTATTTTTGTAAACAACTAATTTTCTTAAAAATTATGCAATACATTTTAATTTTTAATACACCGCATCAAACAATGGATAAGAAATAACATATGCATAACTAATGCTAGCATTACTAACCCATGCATTGCTAATATACTTTTTTCATCATTATTCTTATACACCCTACCAAACGACCCCTAAATGTCAAATAATGCTGAGTTATTTAATCAAGGGGTTAAATACGTGTTAGGTGTTTGTCCTGATTTTCTTACCATATTTGGTTTTTCTATCTGTCGAAGGAAAGGACAACATATTTACTATAATTGAGTTTTCTTTTTCGTAGAAATAAATTATAAATCTTCCATATTTGGCTAATCTTTTTTCTTGGAGAAAAAAGTTTGAACTTCTCTAAATTGAGTATCCTTCATTCTCATTCAGTAGCATCCACAATGTAGTCATAAGGGGTTTGAGAGTCTTATTTAGGGGGAGAACTTTACGGGACAAGTGTTAGTGTGTCACTTGTGTTTGTCTCTTTGTGAGGTTGTTCTCTCGATATTTTGTGCTCTCTTTTATATAGTGGATCGCTCATCTCCGCCCGTGCATGTAGGTCAATTGGCCGAACCACGTTACATGTTTGTGTCTCTTTTGGTATATTTCTCTTTTGTTGTCTGATTTATCGTCGTTCAAGGTTTGCTTACTAGCTTACGCATGACACCTGATTATTTTGGTTTTAATAATACGCAGAGCAAATATTTTGCCAGTTCTAATATACTTGTAGGTATAGAGAAATCTGAGATGCAATAACAACAACAACAACAACAACAACCCAGTAGAATTTTATCAGTGGGGTCTGGGGAGGGTAGAGTGTACGTAGACCTTACCCCTACCCGGGAGGGGTAGATAGGCTATTTTCGGGAGACGTTCGGCTCAGAGACAATAGATCCATAACAACAACAGAAATCAGAAAAATAATATCAGCAACATGAGAGACAACAAATAAATGAAAAAACAATAACACAAATACTATGCAAAAGTGTGAAACACAACATAAACCGCTAGTAGTCTCAGACACAACACTATCAAACTAGCCGACAGAGAGGAAAAATGCTCGACTACCAAATACTAAATTAATTTCTGCATTAACTTTAACAAGTACATCCACAACGGCGGCGGCATATTCAAGTCAATGAGCAACTTTGGTCTTACAATCCCAAAAGACCATTCTCCTCCGCCGGAAGTCGGCAAGGCTAGCTCACTGCCTAACTCCAGCAGGCTAACCTTCAAGCTAAGGAAGCTTTTTGACTCCTCGGTAATGAACTAATGACCCTCGCAAGTTGAAGCCATAAAAATGGTGGGAATGGGAGGAGAAAGAAGAGGGAGTGAGGGTATTTTTCATGGGGAATCTGAAGATTCTTTAACGATCGGTCAGAATTGTGGAGACTGATGTAATAGGTGTTAGTCCCGCCAATATTGCTGTATTTGTAAATAATAATTCTGGGAAATATAAGTTATCGTAATGAAACAGTAATTAATTCGAGCCCACTGAATTCACAGTATTTCCTTAAGGAATTTAATCCCCTCCTAGTACCCAAGGTTATGGATTATTTTCTCACAGGATAGAACGAATCACACACTGGTGTAGCGGTACTTCAAACCCCAGTGTTTCAGCGAACACAAAGTTCGGTAGCAAATTACACTTACAATTGCTTTGTTTGAAGTTAAAACAATGCAGAACAAAGGAATAGAAACTCAGAAAATCGTATGAAAATGCTGAGAGGAAGGAGTGCAATGTATAGCCAAAGCTGAGCGTTTTCAGTTTTGGTGTTTGTGTGTTGTGTGTCTTTCTTCAACAACTGCTGTACATATTTATAGCAGTCAACTTTGAAGATGAACGACCCTCCACCCTCCATTGTGGAGCATGCACTAGCTTGTTTGTGGAGCAAGCACTTGGCCATGGTGGGAAGAGCATTAGGCGGCTGCTATTGCAGCTGGTGATCAATACACGGATTGAAATATATCCGTTACAAATACGGATAATCTTACATTAATATTTACTATTAACAAATAAATTTGGTCCAAAAAATTAATCAATCAATTGACCAAATCCAAATTCGAATCCGAAGCCGACGCCGAAGCCGAAGCCGAAGCCGAGCCGAGCGAGCGACGACGACGACGGCGCGAGGCTTGCTTTCTTCTTAACTCTTTAAGAGCTACAAGAAGAGTAATTATATATATACCCACTAAAAATCTTTTCCTCTTCCAATATGGGACAATGTCTCATTGTCAAGAGGAGGAAACTTAAAATTTTATTCAAAAATTTTATTTTCCCTCCATTTCCAATTCACTCTCATTTTAAGACTATTTTATCTTAAATAACAAAAACCTCAACAATCCCCCACATGAATGGGGAGTGGCTGTATCATGGAAGTATGCATGGAAAAACTGTGTGATTTGCAAGCAAGGATTAAATCATCTGGATAAGTAGGTTTCCCTTTGAACTTTTCGTAGTGAACTTATGTCGGATATACTCGGTCAATCGGTAGATTTGATATCTTTGAACCGTCGAACTTTGGTGTATACCTAGACAACCATAAGTCACACAACCGACCCTTAACCGTCTTCTACTCTCATTGTTGTGTTCATTTCAGCCATGAACACCGCCTGGTTTCATAAGTGCGTAGAGAACTGGCTTTACAAAGTTCTCCTTGAAGCGGCTAACACTTCACACTTACATAGGTGATTCCTAAACGTGTCATCCTGTAGATACACTATTTGATATACCCTGTATCAAATTTATAAATCATTAAAAAGCCTTAATGCTTTATCCTTGGTACTGAACATTGTCTCATCACGAGAACGGACTAAAATTTTATTTGACAATGTTGATCCGTCATTAATGACTTTGTTTGATCTCCTTGAACCTAGATCTTGGGATCTCCAGTCTTCTAGGTAGAGTTACCGCCACAATGACTTGTTCTCGGCCATAGCCTCATTCCCCTTGATGATTTCTCAACTACCTCTCTAGTTAGGCCTTTTGTAAGTGGATCCGACACATTATCACTTGACTTTACATAGTCAATCATGATAATTCCTCTAGAGAGTAATTGCCTAACGTTGGTGCCAACGGTTTGGGCCAAAATGGAATATCTTTCAAGAAATTCCGGAGCCATTCAGCTTCTTCACTGGCTTTATCTAAGGCTATAAATTCAGCTTCCATTGTAGAGCGGGCAATACATGTTTGTTTGAACGACTTCCAAGATACCTCTCCTCCACCAATAGTGAATACATATCCACACGTGGACTTAGAATCAGTTGAACCAGTGATCCAATTTGCATCACAGTATCCCTCAATCACTGTAGGGAATTTACTGTAGTGCAAGTCAAAGTTCTGGGTATGTTCTAAATATCCCAAAACTCATTTCATTGTCATCCAATGAGATTGGCCTGGATTGCTCGTATATCGACTCAGTTTACTTATAGCACAAGCTATATCTGGTCGTGTACAATTCATGATATACATTAAGCATCCCAATGCACGAGCATAATCCAATTGTGATATGCTTTGGCCTTTATTCTTTGCTAATACAAGATTCACGTCAATTGGAGTCTTTGCAACTTTAAAGCTCAAGTGCTTGAATTTTTCAAGTACTGTCTTAATATAATGAGATTGTGACAATGCCAGACCTTGAGGAGTCTTATGGATCTTAATTCCCAGAATTAAATCAGCAACTCCCAAGTCTTTCATATCAAACTTGCTATTGAGCATACGCTTAGTAGAATTTATGTTGGCAATGTCATTACTCATTATCAGCATATCGTCCACATATAGGCAAACAATGACTATGTGATTTGGAATATTTTTAATGTACACACATTTATCACATTCATTTATCTTAAAACCATTTGACAACATTGTTTGGTCAAATTTCGCATGCCATTGTTTGGGTGCTTGTTTTAGTCCGTAAAGAGACTTAACAAGTCTATATACCTTCTTTTCTTTACCTAGAACCACAAACCCTTCAGGTTGTTCCATGTAAATTTCTTCCTCTAACTCTCCATTTAAGAAGGCCGTCTTAACATCCATTTGATGAATTTCAAGACCATACACTGCAGCTAATGCTACTAACATCCGTATGGACGTAATTCTTGTAACTGGAGAGTATGTATCAAAGTAGTCTAGACCTTCTCGTTGTCTATACCCTTTGACTACGAGTCTTGCCTTGAATTTATCAATAGTGCCATCATCTTTGATTTTTCTCTTAAAAATCTATTTAAAACCCAAAGGTTTATTTCCAGGAGGAAGATCAACCAATTCTCATGTATGGTTGTTCAATATGGATTCTATTTCACTATTGACTGCCTCTTTCCAAAACAATAATTCGGAAGAAGTCATAGCTTCTTTAAATGTTTGAGGCTCATTCTCCAATAAGAAAGTTACAAAATCTGGTCCAAATGAAGTAGACGTTCTTTGACGTTTACTACGTCTTGGATTCTCCTGATTACATGTACTTTCTTTTGTTTCTTCCCGAGGTCGTTTAGATCCTTCACCAAACGACTCACATTCCTTTTTATACGGATATATATTTTCAAAAAACTCAGCATTATCTGATTCTATAACCGTATTATTATGAATGTCGGGATTTTCTGATTTATGAACCAGAAATCGATATGCTTTACTATTTGTCGCATATCCTATGAAAACACAATCAACGGTTTTCGGTCCTATCTTTACCCTTTTGGGTTTAGGAACTTGCACTTTTGCCAAACACCCCCACACTTTAAAATAATTCAAGTTGGGCTTCCTTCCTTTCCATTTTTCATATGGAATGGATTGTGTTTTGCTATGGGGCACTCGATTTAATATTCGATTAGCCGTAAGAATGGCTTCCCCACAAGTTCTGTGGCAAACCAGAACTTATCAACAACGCGTTCATCATCTCCTTTAATGTGCGATTCTTTCTTTCCGCAATCCCATTAGATTGGGGCGTGTAAGGGGCTGTTGTTTGATGAATAATTCCATATTCTAAACATATTTCTTCAAAAGAAGATTCATATTCACCACCCTTATCACTTCTTATCATTTTTACTTTCTTGTTAAGTTGCGTTTCAACTTCATTTTTGTATTGCTTGAATGCGTCTATTGCTTCATCTTTACTATTCAGTAAGTAAACATAGCAATATCGAGTACCATCGTCAATAAAAGTTATGAAATACTTCTTTCCACCGCGAGATGGTATTGATTTCATGTCACAAATATCTGTGTGAATTAAGTCTAAAGGATTTGAATTCCTTTCAACTGACTTATAAGGATGTTTAACATACTTAGATTCCACACATGTTTGACATTTTGATTTTTCACATTCAAACTTAGGCAGTACTTCCAAGTTAATCATTTTCCGCAAGGTTTTATAATTGACATGACCCAAACGTACATGCCATAAATCATTTGACTCAAGTAAGTAAGAAGAAGCTGAAATATTATTATTGTTTTCCACAACCATTACATTTAGATTGAAAAGGCCCTCGGTGAGGTAACCTTTTCCTACAAATATTTCATTCTTACTTATGACAACCTTGTTGGACACAAAAATGCACTTAAAACCGTGCTTAACAAGAAGTCCAGTAGAGACTAAATTCTTTCTCATTTCGGGAACATGAAGGACATTGTTCAAAGTCATGACCTTGCCAGAAGTCATTTTCAGAAATATCTTCCCATATCCTTCAACTTTTGCTGTTGAAGCATTTCCCATATAAACTGTCTCTCCGGGTCCAGCAGGAGCATAAGTAGCAAAAGCTTCTCTAACTGCACAAACATGGCGAGTGGCTCCTGAATCAAACCACCACAGTTTAGGATTTCCCACCAAGTTACATTCAGAAAGCATTGCACACAAGTTATCAACATCATTATGCTTTACTACCATGTTTGCTTGACCCCTTTTCTTGTCTTTCTTCGGAGCACGACACTCCGTAGATTTGTGTCCGATTTTCCCACAGTTGTAGCAGTTTCCACTGAACCGCTTCTTGCTTGGGTTGTATTTCGGAACAGAAGCCTTCTTCCTCTTTTTGTTATCTTCAACAATATTTGCTCCCATTATTGTTGAATTTCCACGGCCTCTCCTTTCAGCAGCTTTATTGTCCTCTTCGATTCTCAACCGAACAATGAGATCTTCAAGGGACATTTCCTTTCGTTTGTGTTTCAAATAATTTTTAAAGTCCTTCCACAACGGAGACAACTTCTCAATCATTGCTGCTACTTGGAATGCTTCATTAATGACAAGATCTTCAGCAAGTAGATCATGAATAATCACTTGCAATTCCTGAACTTGGGTAATAACAGACTTGCTATCTACCATTTTGTAGTCCAAAAATTTTACGGTAACGAATTTCTTCATCCCGGCATCTTCAGTTTTATATTTCTTTTCAAGCGCATTCCACAATTCTTTTGACGTCTCCACGCACTGTATACATTATACAGATTATCATCCAGTCCTCTAAGAATATAATTCTTGCATAAAAAATCAGAATGCTTCCACGCTTCAATCACGACAAAGCGTTCATTCTCTGGAGTTTTATCTGGCAGATCAGGAACATCTTCCTTGATGAACTTCTGTAGACATAACGTAGTTAAGTAGAAGAACATCTTCTGCTGCCAGCGCTTGAAATCAATCCCGAAAAATTTTTCGGGTTTTTCTGCCGGTGCCAACGCCGGTGTTCGGTTTGTCGATGTGTTGGCAGTCACCGTCGGAACAGCTTGGTTTTCGCTTTCAGTCATCATTTTTTTTTCCTATAAAAGAATGACACAAACAAACGTTTAATAAACGTTTTCAAACTGGAGTAAAAATCACGTAGATTTTAATCTCCAACAAAACGCCACGAAGGCTTTACTCTCCAAAACGGGAGTACACAAAACCACAAAGGTTTTAGTTTGCAGAATTATAAGAATAACACAAATACAGAAATAAATATTAAATTTCTTTGGATTTGTTAGTCCCGCCAATATTGCTGTATTTATAAATAATAATTCTAGGAAAGATAAGTTATCGTAATGAAACAGTAATTAATTCGAGCCCACTGAATTTACAGTGTTTCCTTAAGGAATTTAATCCCCTCCTAGTACCCAAGATTATGGATTATTTCCTCCCAGGATAGAACGAATCTCACACTGGTGTAGCGGTACTTCAAACCCCAGTGTTTCAGCGAACACAAAGTTCGGTAGCAAATCACACTTACAGTTGCTTTGTTTGAAGTTAAAACAATGCAGAACAAAGGAGTAGAAACTCAGAAAATCGTATGGAAATACTGAGTGGAAGGAGTGCAATGTATAGCCAAAGTTGAGCGTTTTCAGTTTTGGTATTTGTGTGTTGTATGTCTTTCTTCAACAACTGCTGCACATATTTATAGCAGTCAGCTTTGAAGATGAACGACCCTCCACCCTCCATTTTGGAGCATGCACTAGCTTGTTTGTGGAGCAAGCACTTGGCCATGGTGGGAAGAGCATTAGGCGGCTGCTATTGCAGCTGGTGGTCAATACACGGATTGGAACATATCCGTTACAAATACGGATAATCTTACGTTAATATTTACTATTAACAAATAAATTTGATCCAAAAAATTAATCAATCAATTGACCAAATCCAAATCCAAATCCAAATCCGAATCCGAATCCGAATCCGAAGCCGAAGCCGAAGCCGAGCCGAGCGAGCGACGACGACGGCGGCACGAGTCTTTGCCCTGAATTGGAGTCTTTGCAACTTTAAAGCTCAAGTGCTTGAATTTTTCAAGTACTGTCTTAATATAATGAGATTGTGACAATGCCAGACCTTGAAGAGTCTTATGGATCTTAATTCCCAGAATTAAATCAGCAACTCCCAAGTCTTTCATATCAAACTTGCTATTAAGCATACGCTTAGTAGCATTTATGTTGGCAATGTCATTACTCATTATCAGCATATCATCCACATATAGGCAAACAAGGACTATGTGATTTGGAACATTTTTAATGTACACACATTTATCACATTCATTTATCTTAAAACCATTTGACAACATTGTTTGGTCAAATTTCACATGCCATTGTTTGGGTGCTTATTTTAGTCCGTAAAGAGACTTAACAAGTCTACATACCTTCTTTTCTTTACCTGGAACCACAAACCCTTCAGGTTGTTCCATGTAAATTTCTTCCTCCAACTCTCCATTTAAGAAGGCCGTCTTAACATCCATTTGATGAATTTCAAGACCATACACTGCAGCTAATGCTACTAACATCTGTATGAACGTAATTCTTGTAACTGGAGAGTATATATCAAAGTAGTCTAGACCTTCTCGTTGTCAATACCCTTTGACTACGAGTCTTGCCTTGAATTTATCAATAGTGCCATCAGCTTTGATTTTTCTCTTAAAAATCCATTTAGAACCCAAAGGTTTATTTTCAGGAGGAAGATCAACCAATTCCCATGTATGGTTGTTCAATATGGATTCTATTTCACTATTGACTGTCTCTTTCCAAAATAATGATTCGGAAGAAGTCATAGCTTCTTTAAATGTTTGAGGCTCATTCTCTAATAAGAAAGTCACAAAATCTGGTCCAAATGAAGTAGAAGTTCTTTGACGTTTACTACGTCTTGGATTCTCCTGATTACATGTACTTTCTTTTGTTTCTTCCCGAGGTCGTTTAGATCCTTCACCAAACGACTCACATTCCTTTTTATATGGATATATATTTTCAAAGAACTCAGCATTATCTGATTCTATAACCGTATTATTATGAATGTCGGGATTTTCTGATTTATGAACCAGACATCGATATGCTTTACTATTTGTCGCATATCCTATGAAAACACAATCAACGGTTTTCGGTCCTATCTTTACCCTTTTGGGTTTAGGAACTTGCACTTTTGCCAAATACCCCCACACTTTAAAATAATTCAAGTTGGACTTCCTTCCTTTCTATTTTTCATATGGAATGGATTGTGTTTTGCTATGGGGCACTCGATTTAATATTCGATTAGCCGTAAGAATGGCTTCCCCCACAAGTTCTGTGGCAAACCAGAACTTATCAACAACGCATTCATCATCTCCTTTAATGTGCGATTCTTTCTTTCCGCAATCCCATTAGATTGGGGCGTGTAAGGGGCTGTTGTTTGATGAATAATTCCATATTCTAAACATATTTCTTCAAAAGGAGATTCATATTCACCACCCCTATCACTTCTTATCATTTTTACTTTCTTGTTAAGTTGCGTTTCAACTTCATTTTTGTATTGCCTGAATGCGTCTATTGCTTCATCTTTACTATTCAGTAAGTAAACATAGCAATATCGAGTACCATCATCAATAAAAGTTATGAAATACTTCTTTCCACCGCGAGATGGTATTGACTTCATGTCACAAATATCTGTGTGAATTAAGTCTAAAGGATTTGAATTCCTTTCAACTGACTTATAAGGATGTTTAACATATTTAGATTCAACACATGTTTGATATTTTGATTATTCGCATTCAAACTTAGGCAGTACTTCCAAATTAATTATTTTTCGCAAGGTTTTATAATTGACATGACCCAAACATACATGCCATAAATTATTTAACTCAAGTAAGTAAGAAGAAGCTGAAATATTATTATTGTTTTCCACAACCATTATATTTAGATTGAAAAGGCTCTCGGTGAGGTAACCTTTTCCTACAAATATTTCATTCTTACTTATGACAACCTTGTTGGACACAAAAATGCACTTAAAACCGTGCTTAACAAGAAGTCCAGTAGAGACTAAATTCTTTCTCATTTCGGGAACATGAAGGACATTGTTCAAAGTCATGACCTTGCCAGAAGTCATTTTCAGAAATATCTTCCCATATCATTCAACTTTTGTTTTTGAAGCATTTCCCATATAAACTGTCTCTCCGAGTCCAGCAGGAGCATAAGTAGCAAAAGCTTCTCTAACTACACAAACATGGCGAGTGGCTCCAGAATCAAACCACCACTGTTTAGGATTTCCCACCAAGTTATATTCAGAAAGTATTGCACACAAGTTATCAACATCATCATGCTTTACTACCATGTTTTCTTGACCCCTTTTCTTGTCTTTCTTCGGAGCACGACACTCCGTAGATTTGTGTCCGATTTTCCCATAGTTGTAGCAGTTTCCACTGAACCGCTTCTTGCTTGGGTTATATTTCGGAACAGAAGCCTTCTTCCTCTTTTTGTTATCTTCAACAATATTTGCTCCCATTATTGTTGAATTTCCACGGCCTCTCCTTTCAGCAGCTTTATTATCCTCTTCGATTCTCAACCGAACAATGAGATCTTCAAGGGACATTTCCTTTCGTTTGTGTTTCAAATAATTTTTGAAGTCCTTCCACAACGGAGACAACTTCTCAATCATTGCTGCTACTTGGAATGCTTCATTGATGACAAGTCCTTCAGCAAGTAGATCATGAATAATCACTTGCAATTCCTGAACTTGGGTAATAACAGACTTGCTATCTACCATTTTGTAGTCCAAAAATTTTGCGGCAACGAATTTCTTCATCCCGACATATTCAGTTTTATATTTCTTTTCAAGCGCTTTCCACAATTCTTTTGACGTCTCCACGCCACTGTATACATTATACAGATTATCATCCAGTCCGCTAAGAATATAATTCTTGCATAAAAAATCAGAATGCTTCCACGCTTCAATCACGACAAAGCGTTCATTCTCTGGAGTTTTATCTGGCAGACCAGGAACATCTTCATTGATGAACTTATGTAGACATAACATAGTTAAGTAGAAGAACATCTTCTGCTGCCAGCGCTTGAAATCAATCCCGGAAAATTTTTCAGGTTTTTTTGCCGGTGCCAACGCCGGTGTTCGGCTTGTCGATGCGTTGGCAGTCACCGTCTGAACAGCTTGGTTTTCGCTTTCAGTCGTCATTTTTTTTTTCCTGTAAAGAATGACACAAACAAACGTTTTCAAACTGGAGTAAAAATCACGTAGATTTTAATCTCCAACAAAACGCCACGAAGGCTTTACTCTCCAAAACGGGAGTACACAAAACCACAAAGGTTTTAGTTTGCAGAATAATAAGAATAACACAAATACAAAAATAAATATTAAATTCGTTTGGATTTGTTAGTCCCGCCAATATTGTTGTATTTGTAAATAATAATTATGGGAAATATAAGTTATCGTAATGAAACAGTAATTAATTCGAGCCCACTGAATTCACAGTGTTTCCTTAAGGAATTTAATCCCCTCCTAGTACCCAAGGTTATGGATTATTTCCTCCCAGGATAGAACGAATTACACACTAGTGTAGCGGTACTTCAAACCCTAGTGTTTTAGCGAACACAAAGTTCGGTAGCAAATCACACTTACAGTTGCTTTGTTTGAAGTTAAAACAATGCAGAACAAAGGAGTAGAAATTCAGAAAATCGTATGGAAATGCTGAGAGGAAGGAGTGCAATGTATAGCCAAAGTTGAGTGTTTTCAATTTTGGTGTTTGTGTGTCTTTCTTCAACAGCTGCTGCACATATTTATAGCAGTCAGCTTTGAAGATGAACGACCCTCCACCCTCCATTGTGGAGCATGCACTAGCTTGTTTATGGAGCAAGCATTTGGCCATGATGGGAAGAGCATTAGGCGGCTGCTATTGCAGCTGGTGGTCAATACACGGATTGGAACATATCCGTTACAAATGCGGATAATCTTACGTTAATATTTACTATTAACAAATAAATTTGGTCCAAAAAATTAATCAATCAATCATTTGACCAAATCCGAATCCGAATCCGAATCCGAATCCGAAGCCGAATTATTTGACCGTAATTTTTTTATATGCATTTCAAATATTTTAATAATTTATTAGTGATTTATAGTAATTTTTTTTATGTAGTTTCAAATATATAAATTTTATTTTGAAAAACATAAAATACTCAATGTCCAAATGCACATTCAAAATTAAGAAGTCTGAATCTCGTTAAGCAAAATGTATCAAATAAATTGGGACATAGGCAATATTAATTACTTTAAAATCTAAACACCAAAATCGATTGGTTAACTAACTTGAATCCCGAAATGTGTAAAGGTCTTTCATATGACTTAAACATGTGTTGTGTATCGTAGAGTCCATGTTGCGTATAGATTTGTTTTTTTTTTCATCGGTAGGTTTTTGCCTAATTGCCTTTGTTTATTGCCATCATGAATTCATATAAAATTAAGCTTCTCTTTGCCTAATGATGTGTAGCTATAATTTCATAGTTTCGTACACTATGTGCCTTGCATTTTACATGCTTTAATGATAAATTACACTTTATTTGTGCATAATGGAGTCTATTTTATGTGTAGGTAAATTGGAGATGAAAGTAGAGCAAAATGGATACTTAAACGTTGAAAGTGTGCTCGAGAACAGTGAAAAGGAGAGACCTGGTGAGGCCAGCCAAAGGCCAGGCTGGACCAGGCTTTAGCCCAGGCTGGACCAGGCTTTAGCCTGGCGAGGCCAGCCTAAGGCCAGGCTGAACTAGCAGCCACATTTTTGGGCAGCCACGTTTTTGGGCAGCTAGAGGCAAGAAGAGCTGGTGGAATCACCCCTTGGAGTTAGAATTATTATTTCTACATCTTTTCATCTTTACTCTCTATTTTAATTATGCAAAATATTTGAAATATTGTTACTATGAGTATGAGTAGCTAACTTCCTAATCTAGGGTTTTGATGGAACCTATTGAAGGATGATTTTCTTGTTACGTTAATATAGATTTGCCGTAGTATTTTCTCTATTTGTTCAACTATATTATTCTTGTGGTTGATTGAAGGGCCTTTCAATCAGCTGTGCCTATTTAGTATGTATTACTCGGGAGAGAGTGCATATTTAGGTAGTTGTTGAACAACATCACTCCTAAACGTATATGGGGGATCAATACGGAGGTTTAAAGGTAGGATTAGGGATAACGAAACCTTGGTGCGATATGAGTGAGCTGTACTTAATGCCAGCTAGCGTAATTCGGGAGAATATATCTAGTAAATTATGGTGATTACTCGGGAGAGAGTTACGACAGTTAGAGTGCTCATGATCGGTAGAGAAGACTTAGGCAAATTTATAGGAAACGTAGCGGAAAGGATTCCGACAATAGGGGAAATCACAACCTTAGATCATTCCAATTCTTGTTTACAAGCTGTTCGTAGTTAGTTGTTAATTATTACATTTTTATTACGTAATAATTAGTTAATAAAACCCAATATGTTACTTAAATATTTCTGAAGATTGATTGTGTGAATTTGTGCGAGTTTAGTAGCTGTGTTTGATAGGTTAATTCCTTGTGGGATTCGACTCCGGACTTATTAGCCGGAATATATTTGCAACGATCGCTTAGTCCTTTTTAGAAGGCATAGTTGAGCGTTATCAAATTTTGGCGCCGTTGCCGAGGAGTTAACGGTATTAATTACAGCTAAAAGAAGTGCTAGAATTTTTAGTGTAGTCAATTTTCCCATTTTAAACCAAAGACATTGAAATTTTAACGTTTGTAGTCTTGGGCGTTATAGGTGCATGCCTAGGAATTCCTCAAGAACTAGTGAATTGCTTGAAGCGATATCAGATCCTGAGAAAGTTTTCAAGGCACTAAATCATGCAAACAAGAGAAGCAAACAACAACAAAACTCGAGAGAACAAATCGAACCAAACATGGCGGACGGAATAGAAAATCCAATAAACAACAGAAACAATGAGAATGAACCAAACATTCGGGGTGTGGTGCCTCTTGTACCAGAAACAACATTATATAATTGGGCACAACCCACTGCCTACAATCTAGCAACCGCAATTGCAGTCCCTCAGATACAAGCAGAATCATTCCAAATCACAAATAACATGCTACATTTGTTGCAGAACAAGGGACTGTTCTCAGGGTCACACATTGAAGATCCTCAGCAGCACTTGAAGAATTTCATGTCAATATGTTTAACGCAAAGGCAACCTAACGTAACACCGAATGCAATAAAGCTTTTGTTGTTCCTATTCTCGCTGACAGGAGAAGCTCAGACTTGGCTTAATTCACTCCCCATAAATTCCATCACTACTTGGGAGGAATTAGTCAAGCAATTTTTGAACAAATTCTACCCACCAAATAAAATTGCCCAATAGATTGATGATATATTAAGCTACAGGCATAGATCAACAGAATCACTACAAGAAACATGGGAAAGGTTCAAGGGCATGCTGGTTAAGTGTCCACATCATGGTATTCCAGATCAGATGTTGGGGCAGAGATTCTACATGGGACTGACAGACAGCTTAAAGGCCAATGTTGATGCTTCAGCAGGTGGAGCATTTCTAAGTAAAACATTCCCAGAATGCAAGATCCTACTTGATAAGATGGCACAAAACTCAGGATGGATGACTAGAGCATCCACGATCACTCCGGTAGTTCACTCAGTGGCGTTGGACCCAAACAATTCCATAGCTGAGAATGTGGCCACTCTAATGACACAAATGAGTATCCTCACCAAAAAGATTGATGAATCAGGCCAGAGGCAACAGGTTCACATAGTTGAAACAACTAATGGGGCCTTATGTACAACATGCATTAACCAACCATATGTTTGCTTGTGGAGTGCGGAAGGTGACAACCAGCAATATCATGCAGATATGAACTATGTAGCCAACTATGGGGGACAGAGGCAAGGTGGTCTGAATTAGGGTCAACATAATCAATAATATTGACCAGCGCAACAGTAGTACAATAACAACAACAATCTTGGAGCTATGCGACCAATGGGTCAAGTTGCGCCTTACCAAAGGCAACAGAGCTACATCCAGCAAAATCAACCACTGACTTATCAACAACCTCAACAACAACAGATTATGAGACCAGAGGATGGGTTTACTAAACTTGAGGTAATGTTACAACAATTGATTGGGTCCACAGGAAAAATGCAACAGAGGGTAGACTCGCATGAATCAGCGATAAAGGGTATTGAGATTCAATTAGGACAGATTTCTATGGGCCTAAACAATCGTCCCCAAGGGGCGTTACCTGAAAATACACAAGTCAATCCAAAAGAACAGGGATCGAAACAGCTTATGGCAGTGAGTCTACGAAATGGTAGAGACCTAGATCTGGAGCAAGAGATGGCTCGTGAAAGCCGGCCTACTGAAACACTTGTGCCTATACCCATCGAGATAGATGACTCAACAGGGTTAACAGAGGTGACGGTACAACATGCGCCAGCCGAAACAAGCAAAGAAAAAGAAGTCGCGAAGGAAACTGAGTCAGAGCAAGAGAAGGCAATAGAAACAGTGCCAGAGTAGGTTCAAAATCAAACCACATTAAAGAAGCGGCCTCCAACACCCTTCCCCCAAAGATTGGCCAAATATAAAAAAGATGAGCAATATAAGAAATTCTTGGAGATGTTGAAGCAAATTCAGGTAAACATTCCATTGATTGATGCCTTAAAGGAGATGCCTGGTTATGCAAAAATGATGAAGGACTTGATGTCTAGTAAGTTCGACTTTCAAGACTTGGCCACGGTTACACTGACTCAGACATGTAGTGCTATTGTGACAAGACCCATAGCTGAGAAGTTATCTGATCCACGGAGTTTCACAATCCCATGCACAATAGGCAACTATGCGTTTGCTAAGGCACTTTGTGATTTGGGGGCAAACATAAACTTGATGCCCTTGACTATCTACAAAAGGTTAGGCATTGGAAGAGCTAGACCCACATCTATGTTGTTACAGCTGGCCGACCGAACAGTGAAGAGGCCCTATGGTATCCTTGATGACGTATTAGTACAGGTGGGGAAGTTTGTTTTCCCAGCAGATTTTATCATTTTAGACTGCCGGGTTGACGAGGAGATTCCCATAATTTTGGGAAGGCCATTCTTGGCCACTAGTAGAGCCCTAATTGATTGTGAAACTGGAGAGCTAAAGATGAGATTGAACGATGAAGAGATAACGTTTAATGTGCAGAAATATATGCGGTAACCTAGTGAGTTTGCTAACTGCTCTCTGATAGAAGCTGTGGATATGATCTTGGAGGAGGAAGATGAGACTCTGAATGCAAAAGACCCTCTAGCAGCGTGCCTCATGAACTTAGAAGAAATGAATGGTGAAAACTTGGCAGAGTGGGTTTTGGCCCTTGAAGGGCGAGGGTACTGGAAAAGAGAGCTCGAATTTGAGCCCTTACACTTAGAAGAAAGAAAAACACCTCCAGCTAAGCCGTCAATTGACGAGCCACCACAGTTGGAACTAAAACTGTTACCTCCTCACCCCAGGTATACTTTCTTGGGACCTAAATCCACTTTACCTGTTATTATCTCATCCAGCTTGTTAGATGTGCAGGCAAAACAACTTTTGCAGGTGTTAATGGAATGCAAGACTGCAATTGGCTGGACCATTGCAGATATTAGGGGGATCATCCCGACATTTTGTATTCATAATATTCTATTGGAAGATGGGCACAAACCTTCCAGAGAACATCAAAGAAGGCTAAACCTCAACATGAAAGAAGTGGTGAAGAAAGAAGTGATCAAGTGGTTAGATGCGGGAATCATCTTCCCAATCTCTGACAGTAACTGGGTTAGCCCAGTTGAGTGTGTGCCAAAGAAGGGTGGAATGACTGTAGTGCCCAATGACAATAATGAGTTGATCTCAACTCGTATAGTTACAGGTTGGCGAATTTGTATGGATTATAGAAAACTGAACACAGCACCCGGAAAGACCATTTTCCTTTACCATTCATTGACCAAATGTTGGATAGACTGGCAGGGAGGTCTCACTTCTTCTTTTTGGATGGATATTCGGGGTACAATCAGATTTGCATAGCCCCTAAGGATAGAGAGAAGACATCATTCACTTGCCCGTATAGCATCTTTGCCTTTCGGAGAATGCCGTTTGGCCTATGCAATGCACTTGCCACCTTTCAGAGGTGTATGTTAGCCATATTCACTGACATGGTTGAAGATATTATGGAAGTCTTTATGGATGATTTCTCTATGGTGGGGGATTCGTTTGAAGACTGTCTGCACAATTTAAAAAGAGTGTTAAAAAGGTGTGTGGAGACAAATTTAGTGTTGAACTGGGAGAAGTGCCATTTTATGGTACAAAAAGGTATAGTGCTGGGGCATCGAGTGTCCAGTAAGGGTATTGAAGTTGACCATGCTAAGGCTGAGGTGATTGAGAAGTTGCCACCGCCCACTTTAGTTAAGGCAGTAAGAAGTTTCCTTGGGCACGCCGGGTTCTACAGGCGATTTATAGAGGATTTCTCTAAAATTGCTAACCCCTTATGTAAATTCCTTGAAAAGGATCATTCTTTTGTGTTTTCTGATGACTGCAGGTTAGCCTTTGAGGAGCTGTAAAGGAGACTGGTGACTGCACCAATTATCATTGCACCCAGCTGGGAACAACCATTTGAGCTCATGTGTGATGCGAGTGACTATGCTATAGGAGAAGTCATAGGGCAGCGGAAGGACAAACTGGTTCACCCAATTTACTATGCAAGCAGAACGCTAAGCAGTGCACAACTCAATTATACCGTGACTGAGAAAGAGATGTTGGCTGTGGTATTTGCATTCGACAAATTCAGGTCTTATTTGATTGGTTTAAAAGTGATTTTTTATACTGACCATGCAGCACTTAGGTACCTAATAGCAAAGAAGGAGTCCAAGCCACGCTTGATCCGTTGGGTTCTTTTGCTACAAGAATTTGATTTGGAGATACGCGATAGAAAAGGGGCAGAAAACCAAGTGGCAGACCACCTTTCAAGGTTGGAGGGAGCTGAAAAGAAAGTCGAGGTAGAAGATATAACTGAGACATTCCCAGATGAACAATTGCTAGCAGTGATATTGGAGGAAGCGCCATGGTATGCAGACATTGCAAACTACCTGGCAATCGGTATTATTCCCTATGACCTTTCCTCTGTTCAAAAGAAAAAGTTCTTTCGTGACTGTCACATGTATTATTGGGATGAGCCTTACCTGTTCAGAATTTGTGTTGATAACATGTTCCGGAGATGTATCCCCGAGATAGACCAATCTTCTATTTTACAGGCTTGTCATGCATCACCATATGGTGGCCACTTCGGAGGAGTAAGGACCGCCGCGAAAGTGCTGGAATCGGGCTTCTATTGGCTGACAATGTTCAAGGATGCACACTTATGGGTGAAAGGTTGTGACGAATGCCAACGAACTGGGAATATTTACCGCCGACATGAAATGCCTATGAACCCAATTCAAGAGGTAGAAGTGTTTGACGTGTGGAGAATCAATTTCATGGGCCCTTTCGTCAGCTCATATAGGAACAAATACATACTCGTAGCTGTGGACTACGTGTCGAAATGGGTGGAGGCTACATCGCTCCCGACAAATGATACTAAGGGAGTAATTGTTTTTTTGAGAAAGAATATATTCACCCGATTTGGCACTCCAAGGGCGATAATCAGTGATAGAGGATCTCACTTTTGTAATTGAGTCTTCGCAAAGCTGTTAGAAAAGTATGGTGTACGTCACAAAGTTGCCACCCCATATCATCCACAAACGAGTGGGCAAGTAGAAGTGTCGAACAGAGAGATAAAGAGTGTTTTGACAAAGACTGTGAATGCTACAAGAACGGATTGGACAAGAAAGTTAGATGATGCACTTTGGGCCTATCGTACCGCTTTTAAAACTCTAATTGGTATGACGCCATATAAATTGGTATTTGGGAAGGCATGTCACCTACCAGTGGAGTTGGAGCATAGAGCTTTATGGGCACTGCGACAGTTGAATCTTGATATAGAAGCTGCGGGCACAAGTAGAGTCACAGAGCTGCACGAGCTTGATGAATTTCGTTACCACGCTTTTGAGAGCACAAGATTATACAAGGAGAGAATGAAAATAATGCATGATAAAAATATTCTTGAGCGGAGTTTTAAACCCGGAGATAAGGTATTGCCATACAACTCGAGGCTGAGGTTATTCCCGGGCAAGTTAAAATCACAATGGTCGGGACCATTTAGTGTGGTGGAGATTCACCCCATCGGAGCCATAGAGATTGCTGCATCAAATGACTCTCACACGTTTAGAGTCAATGGGCACAGGTTAAAACATTATTTGGGCATGGAAGATGCGAAGGTAGTGTTGGTGACTCATTTGCTCGAGCCACCAAAGTTAAGCGAGCCTTAAGTGCAATTATCTGCATTGTGCCACGACATTAAATCAGGCGCTCGTTGGGAGGCAACCCAATTCGTAGTTGATTTTTTTTAGTGTAGCTAGAATTCTTCCTTTTTTTTGTTTTGTTTTTAGGTACTAACAAGTTTGCAGGCGAGCTGGGCAAGTCGAACAGGGTTTCAGCATCACCTTACGGACACCAGGCGCTGGAGCTGGAGACACCTGGCTAACGCCAGGGTCTTCCTGGCCTTAGGCTGGCGACGCCTGGCTAACGCCAGGGTCTTCCTGGCCTTAGGCTGGCGACGTCGGGCTAACGCCAGGTACTGGGCCAAGCGACGCCAGGTAAGTTATTTCGGCCAAGTTTACGTTATTTTAACCGAACCTCCTCACATTACACGCCCTAAACACTGAACACAATACATATAACCCTAACCTCACTTAAACCAAAAACACATCAAGATTTAGAAAAGAAATTCACAAGCACACACATCTTCTCATCAACGTTGCTCTCAACCAAAAACACTGCATGAATTGCCCTCACCCACAAACACTCAACAACACATTGCCACAGTGGTCTCCCACATCCCCATTGAAGTCAAGTTTAGTCTTGCTATTGTTTCACACTAATCAGAAATTCTCAGGCAGCTTCTTCCTCTCAAAAGCTTCAAAGGTATGATTTAATCTCTTTACTTTGTAATTTCGAGAGAGGTACAGGTAATTACACACAAAAAATTGGTGGTTGTTCTTCATTGTGGTTTTGAGTTTGTGTGCCCCAACCCCATGAAACCCCATAGGAATGGTGCTGCGATTATGAAAACATGTGGTAGTGCGGAACCCCCAAGCCAATTTGGGAGGATGAGGCAATCCCTCGTGTCCATAAGAAATCCCATGGCACTAATGCATGTTAAGTGTTTGATATAATGCCTCAATGGCATTCCTTGTCCCCATTGGAGCCCGAGTCTCCGGGATTAATACACTAGTGTTATGAAGTCATACACCACGATAAAATCTCAAGTGTGGGGTGGCTCGCGGGCAGCCCATGTATTCTTCTTTGATTCTTATATTAAGAAAAGATGAGGTGAAGTCTGAGTAACCTCGAAAAGTCGGGAAAATTTTTGTGTGTAATGTGTAATGCAGTTTTATCTAACTACTGCTTATTTGTGTAGGAACAACGATGCCTCCCAGAAAAGACACTGGCCAAGCCAAGGCTACTTTCACTGCGCCGGCTAAATTAAAGGCGACCTCAGCACCTCCCCCAAAGAAGAGAAAAGGGGGGAAACTACCTCCAATCTAAGTAGAGTACAAGCTGTGGCAGCTATAACAGCTATGCGTCAACAACCACAAGGCCAACGGGAGTTTGGCATCAACAGTATACCACCACACACTAAGGATTGGTACAGGCATTGTAGGCCTAAACATGTACACCCAGAAGCAGCTATCAATGAACGCATCTTGAAAGCGAAGTATCCGGCAATTTGGAGGGGCATTCAGGATATGGGGTTGAGCTATGTATTTAAGAACACAGGGAACATTAATCTCAACTTAGTACGAGAATTCTATGCAGGGTTTGATCCGCAGAGTACTGAATAGCTGGTGCCGATTCGTAGACGATTGATAGATTTTTCACCTACGGCCATATGTAACTTCTTAGGTGCTCCGGCTGTTCCTGTGGAGCCATTGGACCACTTCATTCGCCGGCCTACATACAGAGAGTTGAGACACATGCTTTGTGGTGACAATTCTATGGCAGCATGGGTCCGGAATAAGATAACTAATCGGCACAAGAGGTTTCCCAAGAAGAAGATGAGGGCGGAGGCTCAAGTGTGGCTTAAATTGATAAATGCACAGCTCCTACCGTGTAATCATGACACACTAATTAGCCGTGAGAGGACCTGTGTACTCTACTTCCTCATGACGGGTCAAAGGGTAAATGTGGGTCATCTGATCCGCTACTAGATGTCTGTAGTCAGAACGAGTAAAAAGATTGATCGAATGCCATTTGCCAATTTTCTAACTCAGTACTTAAGACACGAGGAGGTTGAGGAGGAGACAGAGTTTGACCACACCATTGATCAGCCCCTACGACAAACGGACATCACTAGCCACCGAATGAAAGAAGAGACTGCCATGACATCGTTGACAAGTACCGAGCGCAACGCTCGGGATGATAGTTTTATGGCCCATCTCTATGGGATGATGGATTTGCAGCTAAGGATAGGAGGTCGACAGGCCACATCTGAGGAGAGGACTAAATTGGAGCACAGGTACCCGCTCAATGCTCTTGCCCAACAGCTGGCTGGGTTAGGAGATGGATAAAGACTCCCCAATGATGAAGATGTCAACACACTGGAGCAGTCTGAAGCTGAGCCAGAGCAGTCATATGGTGAGAGAGATGATGATGATGAGGAGGAGGACGAACATGATGAGGAGTGGAGAGCGTCAGAGGATGAAGACGTTGCTTGATCAGGGAGTTTCTTCACACCCTACTCATTTTTCGTGTTTTGTCATTTTGTGCATGCACTGAGGACAATGCATGATCTAAGTGTGGGGTGGGGACTTGTACATGGTTAATTTTAGTCATTTAGTTATTTAGTGTTAAATGTTTTAGTATGTGTTTTAGTACTTTAGTAATTGATTTGGTTATTAAAAAAAAAATAAAAATTGGACTCATCCCGACGATGGATCTCCCACACAGTTTTCTTGAGGGAAGTAAGTCAAAAGAAAATACCAAAAAGATTTTTTTTTATGTGTGCAGGTAGTGTAGTAATTCCCCCTTGGTTTTTCTTTGGGCCGCGGTTCTTTTCCAGGGGCTTTTAGTTGAACCGGGCGTAGTTAGTTTTAATTTTTAGGAGTAGGAACCACGAAGCTATGCATTTAATTGTAGCAATATCTCTTAGCTTTGTTATGCCTTGAGAATAGTTAGTATTATGGTTGTAACGCTTAGGCTCGGTTTTTGACTCTTGCATAAGTATCTTAAATTGTAGATTCCTAATTTTGCTTAACTGCTTTGACTGGAGTGTCACAATGAAACCAATCCTGAGTGAGTTATGTGCCATGCATGTGTGAGTTTTGTATGTATTCTGTGCATTGCATTTGATGTCTAGAACTTGCCCTGTGTGTGTGCAAAGCGAAATAGTAGTCTTGTTCAGTCTGAGAAGTGATATAGGCGTTTCTTTGTTAAGGCAGATATATATATAGTTTACCCACCTAAAAGTTATGTAACGTAGTTAACCCCTTTGAGCCTGTAATCCTGTTTCTTTGGCAACCACACTACAAGATTTGAACCTTTTCACCTCTAATGAGCACTCGAATTGTTATGAACTTTGTAAAAGTTAAAGTGTGGGGTGATTGATTTGGTTTTTGAGTGGAACTAATGACATAAGGAGAAAGGTAAACTGTTTTTAAAAAGTAAGAGCCGCTTGAATCGGAAAAAAAAAATATAGTTGCATTGCTGGGAAAAAGAATATTCTTTGAAAAGTGGCGACTCTTAATGTAATTATGCTTAAAGAAATATGGGGAATATAAATTGAAATGAAGGTAGAAAGTTATGGTTTGACATAAGTATGGGATGTGTGTTAAAGTATATGTATTAAAGTGCTTAAGGGAGGTGTAGTCACTCATATCCAAATATATCCTACCCGACTCGCAGCCTACATTACAACCAATAAAAGTCCTACTTGATCTTAGTCTGAATGAACTCGATTAGTAGAGTATTACACTACGGGCAAGCCTATGGTGCATCCTTTGTAGCATATGAATGTTATTTCTGAGAGCGAGTGAATTCTTCCTATCTTGAGTTCCTACGGTCTTAAAATTTATTGTGTGTGGAACTAATCTCTTTTGTTGTGTGAGGACACGTGATTCATAAAGGAAAGGTAATGTTGTTGACATCCATGTTAGAGTAAGTAAGTGAATTGTGAATAAGGCATGGCATTTGTGAGTCGAATCTTGAGGCGAGGATATCACACTTGTGTGCTTAAACTATTTTAAAAATTCTTACTGTAATGAGTTAGGAGAATTGCTTTAAAAGGTCGTATTTATAAGTGTAGTTTGATTGCTCGAGGACGAGCAATGTTTAAGTGTGGGGTATTGATGTGTGGCTATAATTCCATAGTTTCGTACATTATGTGCCTTGCATTTTAAATGTTTTAATAATAAATTACACTTTATTTATGCATAATGGAGTCTATTTTATGTGTAGGTGAATTGGAGATGAAAGTAGAGCAAAATGGATACTTAAAAGCTGAAAGTGTGCTCGAGAACAGTGAAAAGGAGAGACCTGGCGAGGCCAACCTAAGGCCAGGCTAGACCAGGCTTTAGCCTGGCGAGGCCAGCCTAAGGCCAGGCTGAACCAGGCTTTAGCTTGGCGAGGCCAGCCAAATTCCAGGCCTTAGGCTGGCGACGCCAGGCCTGAGGCCAAGTCCAATCCGAATTTTGAAGACTTAATTCATTCCGGGTTTGAGTAAGACTCGGCCCACACGTTTAGGGTTTCTTCTACACATATAAATAGACCTAAAAACATCACTTGGAGTGGGGTTCTTTCAGCAGCCACGTTTTTGGGCAGCTAGAGGCAAGAAGAGCTGGTGGAATCACCCATTGGAGTTAGAATCATTGTTTCTACATCTTTTCATCTTTACTCTCTATTTTAATTATGTAAAATATTTGGGATATTGTTACTATGAGTATGAGTAGCTAACTTCCTAATCTAGGGTTTTGGTGGAACCTATTGAAGGATGATTTTCTTGTTACGTTAATATAGATTTGCCGTAGTATTTTCTCTATTTGTTCAACTATATTATTCTTGTGGTTGATTGAAGGGCCCTTCAATCAGCTGTGCCTATTTAGTATATATTACTCGGGAGAGAGTGCATATTTAGGTAGTTGTTGAACAACATCACTCCTAAACGTATATGATGGATCAATACGGAGGTTTAAAGGTGGGATTAGGGATAACGAAACCTTGGTGCGATCTGAGTGAGCTGTACTTAATGCCAGCTAGCATAATTCGGGAGAATATGTCTAGTAAATTGTGGTGATTACTCGGGAGAGAGTTACGACAATTAGAGTGCTCATGATCGGTAGAAAAGACTTAGGCAAATTTATAGGAAACGTAGCGGAAAGAATTCCGACAATAGTAAAATCACAACCTTAGATCATTCCAATTCTTGTTTACAACCTATTCGTAGTTAGTTGTTAATTATTACATTTTTATTACGTAATATTTAGTTAATAAAACCCAATATGTTACTTAAATATTTCTTAAGATTGATTGTGTGAATTTGTACGAGTTTAGTAGCTGTGTTTGATAGGTTAATTCCTTGTGGGATTCGACTCCGGACTTATTAGCCGGAATATATTTGCAACAACCGCTTAGTCCTTTTTAGAAGGTATAGTTGGGCGTTATCACCTAATATTGGAATCCATATCGTTCGAGGGAAATCGACATATTCTTACCTTATTTTCGTTCTTCTCATTCACAGTACAAGTGACCACGAGGAAACCTCTGACCCAAATGCCAATTTTCCTTCATTTAGTTCTCTACGCATCAATTCAAGATTTTAAAGCTTTTAGAGATGAAACTAGACATCTGAAACGACATTTAATTTAGTGAGATTTTTCTAACCAATGAGAAACAACACATCGTCAATACTAGATTGTGTATGTCTTATTTTGAATTTGGAATATCAGATCAAGAATATAATTGGGTAGTAGATTTCTACAAAATTATTCCATGTGAAACCAACTTTCCTTCTTTTTTTTTCCCCTTCTCAATAATCGTTTATCTTCTGTTTAATTAGTGGAGACCAGGAAAGTCTAGATCAGGAGGGAGTGTGCCATTGATAAAAGATGAGAACATGGTCAATGCACGACCGGGTTGATAGCTTGGAACAAAATGTCCTGCTCCTCTTACCGTCACAAATGTCAAGTTCTGGTATTCTACTGCATAACCACCAACCTTCAAAAAAAAGGTGCATGAAATAATTAATTCATACAGAAAAGACAGTTCAGTGCACGAAATATTATGATTTTTAGAAGGCGCACTCCAAGGGGGTGTGTTTAATTAATCCATATACCTACATGATAATCCGGAAATTAAGAGAGATTGTAGATTTGAAGATTAGTAATTAATAATGAAACATTTTTTACCTCGCCTTGGAAGAACCAAGGATACCATGGCGTTTTGACTGGTGTTTTGATTTTGTTTATAGCGTATCTGCTTGTCGTTACAGACACAATATGATCTACGTCTCCGCTGAAATTGTTAAGTCAGGAAAGAAAAGGCTTGATCAGAAAATGTTATTGTTTCGAAATTTTGAATTATTTTTATGAGGACTGCTTAGTTCCTTGCTTGATTTGCTAACCTATAAATCCAAACCCTAATGCCACTTTGCATGAGCTCTTGAAAGATTGGTAGAACAGTATCTGGGGAATCTTGCCAAGAGCCGTGTATGTAATCACTGCAAAAGAGGGAATTGAAACAAGTGAAATTAAAAAAAAAAAAAGAACCTATTCGACTTGATTAACGAATTATTTTAAAAATAATCACAGTATATATGTATTACTTGCAAGAACCCCAGGACTGGGGTATGTCTCTGACATTAAGTGCCTTTTGTACTTCAACAGTGTTTAGGTAATTGTCTACATAATCAGCTGAGCATGGATCAAATCCAGATATCTGTTATAGCCAATAGAAAAAAGGTTAGGTTATAAATTTAATAAAGGGATCTAAAATGTACAGTTTTTAAAAAAATTTCTCACCTTAATTTGCGACAGTGAAATTAAATTATTTAAATCGGTTTAAATACTGGGTGCAAATAAAAAAAAATTCTCAAGAATGAAATGAGCAGTTAATTAGCTAGTGGAACTTACAGGAAGGGAAAAATAGGCAGAGGAGTTGCACAGTTGGGAATATATGTTATAAGTGTATATATTGCCTTGAGATGAATCTGCTTGGTCTGTGTACTCATCACAAGCTTGTGTGGTAAATTCTGCTGAGAAGTTGCAATTAGAGACAATTCCTTCATGGATTTCATCTGATATTAGTGCATGTGTCCAATAAAAGTCGTATGAACCACTACTCATTGTTTCATCGTCAATGAAGGCATTTCCTGTCTAAAAACCATGTCATATATAGATAAATTAGTGACTTAATAATCTAGAGAAGGATTTTGATGATCATTTGAAGCTTATAATTAGCTTACGGCTATTCCTTGCAAGTTAATTACGAGGTTGGGTTCTGATTTCTTGTGGGATAAGATCAGCTGAGCAAGTTGAGGTACATAGTGCCCAGCATAACTCTCTCCAATAATGTAGAAGTCGCGGTGTTTAAATTCTGGGAATCTTTCCATCCAATTTATGAGAAAGGTGAAACTGTCTTGTCTAGTCTTTTCGTCTCCAGTAACATAATCTGATGAAGTATTAGAATAAGAGAATCCAACACCAGCAGGTGATTCTAAAAAGAGCACGTTTGCCACTGCATCAAAGTCACAAAATTGTTCATTGTTATTACGGTTTACTGATTACTCTCAATTGTGATGACAAATTTTGCAGAAGATCTAGAGAGATAATTAAGTACCATTGTTCCAGGCAAATGGGTTAAGCCACAAGGTTTTTCCATCTTTATTGACGCGGAATGGTCCAAGTTCCGTCATTCCTCCATTCCCAAACGAAGAGCAACCAGGTCCTATCAAGTTCATACAAAAACAACAAATTAATTAAGCTGGAAACATGATACTCAAACAATAAAGGGAAGTAAATGACATTGTAGAAGAATTTTAATATTATGAGGTCACCTAATTAATAATAAACTGTCGATAAAAAGTGAGATCAGTACGGAAAATGGAAATAATTAAGACAGGTAATGAACGTGCTACAACATGTTAAAATATAAGCTGATTGTACTTTCAAAGCTTATACACACATACAGAGGCGGAACTAGGATTTAAAGCTTGTGAATTCGGTATTCTACTTCGCTTATGTTATTGGGTTCTAAATTAACAATTTATACATATTCAATGAATTATTAAGACAAATACATAGTTTGGACCAAAGTTAGTGGGTTCGGCCGAACAGGCAAGCCATATGCTAGCTCCGCCCCTTCACATATATAAACACACACTAACTTTGCCCATAAACGTGTGTGTGGTGCATGTGTATTTACCTCCATTTAGCCACAAGACAAGAGGCCTGGAAGAAGGGTCTTGAGTTGATTCAGTGAAGTGATAGAACAAGGCTCTACCAGCATTAGCATCAACTGTAACATATCCTGAATATTGATCAAAATTCACCCCACTTGGTTGCCCTGGCAGTGCTAAAATCTTGTCATTTTCCTTTGATCCTACCTGTGGCACTCTGAATTTTGACGATGATCGTCTTTGTTTCTCGGCAGCCGCGTTGCCGTGGTTAATACTAGTCGTTGCCCGTCGAGCCTTGAGAAATTGCCGTAGAACATCTGCTTCCCCTGCGTAACATTGTTGGACACTTAGGTAGCATAGAATTAGAAAAAGACTTAAAACAGAGGAAACTTTCATTTTCTTCCTTCTCATGCAAGAAACAAGAAATGGTGATTGATAAGTCAGCGATAACTCTTCTTTATTTTATAGAGTATGCAAAACGTTGAGAATGTCGTCAGATCTTTTTTCTTGTACTCAAAATCGGACTGACATATCTTTGTCCTTTGTGCTCTTTGGTTAAAACGTCATACGAATTTAACAGCTATAGATGACTTGTTCGAAATAAGTTGTTCCTGTGAAAGATTGAGAGATAGATGATGCAGAAACTTTTCTCCGTATATTTTATTCATACACAGCCTATTTATACATGTAAAATTGATGTAAAGAGAAAATGCAGAAATAAATCTACTTACAATTACCGATCCATATGTGCAACTAACCAGAGACGGATCCATGATTTAAATCCTATGGGTTCAATTTTAAAATTTTTAACATTGAACCCATTATATTTTTAAAGTTATGGGTTCATATCTACTATTTTTATAATTTTAATAAATTTTTACTCCGCGTCGAAAGTTATGGGTTCAGTTGAACCCGTAGCCAGTAAGCTACATCCGCCTCTACAACTAACTTAGATTCTTTTATTCCCTACTATATATAAACATGTGCAATTCACGTGTAGGAAGCTTTCTACTTATTTTGTATATTCAAATCAACGACTCTTGATCAACTTTTCTGATGGTTGTGATGCTCACACGTGTCAATGCCAAATGGTAAGATTAAAACATACAAGTGAGGACATTGACGCCGTATAATCCGAAGAACCTAGGGCTTTTGTCTGAAACCTTTCTTCCCCTTCTTCAATTTTTCATCAACAAATAAATCTTCTTCTGCTAAATTATCATGGGGCTTCTTCTTCTCATCATCCCCCCTCAAGTTGGAGGGGAGGGAAAGAACCCCAACTTGTTCAAAATAGTTTTGTGAGAAGCTCTAGAAAGAGGCTAGGCTTGGTGAAGAGATCGGCGAGTTGCTGCTCCGATGGAACAAAAGAGAGTGTAATTAAGCCGGAGAGGAATTGTTGCCTGATAAAATGACAATCAAGCTCCACGTGCTTGGTATGCTCATGGAACACGGGATTCCGGACGATGTGAATTGTTGCCTGACTGTCGGAGTGAATAGGAACTGGCAAAGTCGGAGTGACAGAGAGGTCAGAGAGAAGGCGAACTAACCAAGTAACTTCAGCAGTTACTCGCCGCATCGACCTGTACTCTACTTCAGCAGAGGAGATGGAAATGGAAATCTGCTTCTTGGATTTTCATGAGATTGGAGCTCCACCAAGCGTGATGAAAAAACTACTCACAGAATGACGAGAATCTCTACAAGCCGCCTAGTCGGCGTCACAAAAGGCGAGTAAATCAAAAGAGGGAGCTGCGGAGTGGAAAATTAAGGATCAGTACGTAGACACGCAGAGCTGCTGAGTAATGGGAAATGCAAAGGCGTTGCATGTACTGACTTAAACAAAGGACTGCAAAGCAGAGATCCGACCCGGTATTAGTCAAATAATTGAGCTTTCCAACTAGATGACGATAAACAGTAGGATCGTACAAAGATTCTCCTACATCAACTTGTAATTTAGAGTATGAATCGAGTGGTTAAGACACTGTTGGACCTGTGCAATCAAATTCTGTCAAAAGATCCAAAGTAAATTGCCTTTGTCCTATGATAAATCCTTGCTTTTCTCTACGGATTTCTATTCCTAAAAAATAATGAATGTCTCCAAGATGTTTAACTTTGAATTCTGTGTTTAAAAAGGTTGTGATATATGTAATTTATGCTGCATCATTGCATGTGAGTAGTATGTCATCAACGTAAACATATAAGATAGAAATGAGATCACTTGATTGCTTGTAGAATAGGGAATAATCATTGAGAGAACTAGAATAACCTTTGTAGATTAGAGCCCCAGCTAACCTAGCATATCATTGCCTTGATACTTGCTTTAGACCTAGAGTGACTTCCTTAAGAGACAAACATGGTTAGGTTTAGGAGGAGATATACCTGCAGGGAACTTCATATAGACTTCTTCTTGTAAATCCCCATGCAAGAAGGCATTATTTACATCCAATTGTGATATTCTCCGGTCCTTCTTAATAGCTACAGCCAAGAGACACTTGATGGTTGTCATTTTCACCATAGGTGAAAAGGTTTCTGAATAATCTATCCCTTCCCTTTGTATGTCCCTCCCTCACCACCAATCTAGCCTTGAGCCTTTCAATTGTACCATCTAAGTTGTGTTTAACCTTATACACTCACTTACAAGGTAAAGCTCTCTTTCCTTGTGGTAGGGGTATAACATCTCAAGTGTGGTTTAGTTCAAGTGCTGAAATTTCAACATCCATGGCCTTCTTCCACCCAGGATGTATAGAAGCCGGTAGATAACTGGTTGGTTCAGAAATAGAAGAAATAAAAGTGAGAAGGTGTTGATTATTCATAGAAAGTGCTCCAAAGGAGAATGCAGTAGGCTTGAGAGGCTTAGATAAACAAGAACTGAGGTCAGATAGGAAAATGTTGTTGCAGATGTAGTCATCTAAGTAAGGTGGTTTCTGAGTTACCCTGTCAGATTTTCTGACTGGGGGAGGAGGAACTGGAATAGGTGTTCTGGTAGTGATTGATGAGGGAGAAAATGTCTTGGTGGGTGAGTAAGAAGGATATGAAACAAGAGTGGATTTAAAAGGGTGTAAGAGTGATATTGATTGGAGTAGGGGAAGTAGGACACTTAGATGTGCTGCTGGGTGATGAAGAGGAAGGGTGAGTTGGAGATAATATGGGAAAAGGGTGATGGTGAGATAGGTCTAGAAGAGGATTCTGCTGGGGCATGAGGGAAAGTGTCTGATGGAATTGTAGTTGGTGGAAATAAGGGAAAATTAGATGTCAAAGGCGTGTGAGCAAAAGGGAAGTGATGTTCACGAAACCTGACATCTCTAGAAACAAACACCCTTTTAGTGTCAAGGTCTAGAACTTTGTATCCTTTCTGATTCTGGGCATACCCTAGGAACACACAACCCTTTGCTCTAGGCTCAAACTTACCCCTGTTGTGAGACAAAGTTGATATATAATACAGGCATCCAAAACTCTTGAGTGAACCATAGTTGGGTTGTTTACCAAGCAGAATCTCATATGGTGTTAGACCCTTCAGAACCTTAGAAGGGATTATGTTGATTAAATAGGTTGTTGTCAGCACACATTCTCCCCAATATGGAAGAGGCGCTTTAGAGTGAAAGAATAATTCTCTTGCTGCTTCTAAAAGATGTCTATGTTTCCTCTCAACCACTCCATTCTATTGAGGAGTTGTAACACAAGATGTCTCATGTATTATCCCTTGAGAGTCAAGAAAACTTGCCTTTTGTGATCCTGTTCCTAGTTCCATGGCATTATCAGATCTGATTTTCTTCACTTTCAAGTTAAATTGTCTGTCTACCATACATAGAAATGATTTCAAGACTAAAAAAGCATTGCTCTTAGTAATCAAAAGAAAAGTCCAAGTTGCCCTACTATAATCATCTACAATAGTTAAGAAATATTTGTATCCATTGTAAGTGATAGTCTTGAAGGGCCCCCAAGTGTCAATGTGAATTAAATCAAAGTTAGCAGAACTCGTAGTTTGACTTAAAGGAAAAGGCAGTCTGGTATGCCTAGCTTGAGGACAAATGTTACACACATGATCAAAACTAGAAGGAAAATTAATGAAACTCAAATTTTTCATTACTGAAAAGGGCAAATTCCCTAGCCTGGCATGCCATTGGATTACATTAGATGTAGCATTAGCAACTAAAGGTACCGGAAAAGAAACAAAAGTAGAAACAACACTGGGATTTCTCCCTTTTGGAATAGAAACTACATTTTATCTAAATGAAGAAACATACTCTATTCTAGGTGGCTGGAACAGGTACAATCCATCTCTAACTTCACCAAAAACTTGTCCCTTGCTCATTAAAGGGACCTGCAATAGACATCCACTCGAGGTTAGGTTTAAAGTACAACTGAATTGAACACATAACTTATGAACATATAATAAATTATACTTAAAAGAAGGGACAATAAGTACTCTATGAAGAATCATATCAGGCTGAATAGACACACTACTTATGTGTGTAACACATAATTGAAATGAATTAGGTAAACTAATATTTAGAGGTACATGCAGAGGGGTCAAATTTATGAAGGAACTAGCATCAAAACACATATGTTCAGAAGCTAATGAGTCAATAATCTATGTTTTAGTGTTAAAAACAGCAAGACAAGTTCATGTGTATTTGAGACTGGTACCAGCCACAACATTTGTATTGATTTCTGATGTTGTGTTTCCTGCATTTCCAATATGTACTTGCTTGATGATGTTCACCAATTTAGACATTTGTTCCTTACTGAAAAATTTGTTATGATTGCTTATGTTTCCTTCAATGCAAGTATTGGGTTTCTCTTCGTTTTCCTGTCCTGCCACCACTGCATTCCCTTTTATTGGAGATTGATAATTTGTTAATCTTGTAAATTGAAAATTATCAGGAAAACCTATTAGTCTGTAGCAATCTGCCCTGACATGCCCTGTTCTCATACAATGAGTACAACTCACATTGGGATTGTACTTTGTCTTCTTCTTAAATTTTTGTTGCATATTCTGATTGTTCCCTGTTTTTGAGGAGTTCTTCAGGTCTTCTGATTGTTGTTTCTTTGATTGAACTTCCCTGGAGTTCCAACCATGAAAGATTCCCCATCTGATAGATATTGTGGGCTAACATATATTTTTCTTTGACTTTCATCTTGCAGAAGAAAAGAGTAGGCATGATCCATGTTTGGAAGTGGGCTCATCATCATGAGGATGTTTTCTCTTGCATGTGCATACACATCATTCAATCCCATAAGGAATTGAATGACTCTCTGATCCTCTAGAAACTTGTCCATCTTCTTCTTCGCTTCACACGCACAAGTACAGGTGCACCCCAGATGTGAGTTCAAAGAATCTAACTCATCCCACAACCTCTTCAAAGTTGTAAAATATCCTACAATACTTCTATTTTCCTGAACTGTTTTGGCTATTTTCTTTTGCAGATGATAGAGTTTGGCTCCATTAGACTATCCAAACCTATGC
Organism: Nicotiana tomentosiformis; assembly: GCF_000390325.3. NCBI lineage: Eukaryota > Viridiplantae > Streptophyta > Magnoliopsida > Solanales > Solanaceae > Nicotiana > Nicotiana tomentosiformis. Next base: position 72,477,278 of record NC_090812.1, on the reverse strand, counting down.
TCAAGACTATTCCAAATCTCTCTTGCAGACTTGGAATAAATGACATTGTCTCCTATCTCCTTAGTTAGAGAGTTTAGCAGCCACGAGGTGACCATGTCATTGCACCTACTTCGTTGTGCATGATCCTTTGAACCCAAAGTAGGCTCATCACAAACCCTATTGATGAATCCCAGTTTGTTTTTAGCTGACAGTGCAATCAGAATGGATCTTCTCCATCCTGAAAATCCTCTTCCATCAAAGGGTGAGATGACAAGAGTCATCCTAGGTGTATCTGAAGAGTGAAGAAAGTAAGGATGATTGACATCATGATTCACAACTTGACTGGTTGAACCAGAAAGAAAAAGAGTAGGTGAGGAATCTATTCCAGTAATGATTGTAGATTAAACTGAGCAAGGGAAAAGAGAAAGATTAGATGATGAAATTTAAGGATCGAGCAGAGAATTGCTCTGGTACTATGAAAGATTGAGAGATAGATGATGCAGAAACTTTTCTCTGTATATTTTATTCATTGTGTACAGCCTATTTATACATGTAAAATTGATGTAAAGAGAAAATGCAGAAATAAATCTACTCTAGTCATCCGTACAATTACCAATCCCTATGTGTAACTAACTTAGATTCTTTTATTCCCTACTATGTATAAAATTCACGTGTAGGAAGATTCCTACTTATTTCCTGTATATTCAAATCAACGACTCTTGATCAACTTTTTTGATGGTTGTGATGCTCACACGTGTCAATGCCAAATGATAAGATTAAAACATACAAGTGAGGACATTGACGTCGTATAATCCGAAGAACCTAGAGCTTTTGTCTGAAACATTTCTTCCCCTTCTTCAATTCTTCGTCAACAAATAAATCTTCTTATGCTAAATTATTATGGGGCTTCTTCTTCTCATCATCCTGTAGTACGGAGTATATATTAAGGAGATAGTTACCTTTCATTTTCACGTCGTCGTTCTCGAGCAGACAGAAAAGGCTGATCGAGAAGGAGATAAAATGAAGATTTATTTTGGATTTTATTGGTTTTTAATATTTTTAATACCCTTAGTTCACACACGTAGCGTTTAATTACCTTGAGAGGAAGAGTACTACTCCATTTCTTATAGGCGACTTTCAAAGTAAGAATTTTCTATCTTTGATGATACATTTTGAAGTAATTTGGTTTATCGCAAGATAAAAAATAATTACTTAGAATTCTACATAAATTATAAGAGGTCCCTAATTAATACTTAAAATATTTGGTTGATTATATAGGATTATATATAGATGTTTGTAACACGCAGCGGAAGACAATAACAATCCTAAGAAGATCTTTTCGTGTTTAAAATTTTATTCACATGTCAAAAATCGGATCTAAGACGTACCTGGTGAAGAGAGTCTCGTTTCAAAAAAATTTCGATAGTACGAAGATTCTATGCGTATCCACACCGAGACTGATCCTTGCTATCAACCCTTTGATCAATGAAATTCGCGAATAAATTGATGAATACTTTGCTGAAATTTTCTCAAAAACTCGAAGCAATAGTAATAAGACAAGAAAACAATTTTTCTCGACTGTGCGGCACACCTCATGAATTGATCCCTTGGCCACGTTATATGGATGATATATATAGCCAATCATCAATTCTTTCCCAAGTCAATAAAGGAAAACTAAAGGAAAGTCTAGTTCTAAATTGAACTTTTCCATAACTTACTATAAATACAAGGGATCTTTATACAAATAGAATGTCATATTTATTGTTTACTTTTTCTAGTCATATACATAAATTACATATTGAATATATATAATTATATACATATAATACATAAATTATACATATATTATACATCCACCGGCCATTTTTAGTTTAAACAATTGGATAGACGGCTATTTGGGTTAATTCCTTCTAAATACAAATCCCATTCACAATGGGACTTAGTGGCCGACGAGTCCTTTTTGGACTAATACGTGAACCCAACTTTAAGTTGGATTGATTTATGACCCTTCCATTAATATTATATATTATATACATAACTTTATATATATATATATATATATATATATATATATATATATATATATATATATATATACGCCTTCACTGTAATAAATATAATTTAATATTATTTCCACCGTCAATTATGTCATTTAGAGTTTTAGCGGAATGTATAATGTATAGACCACAGAGATGCCTGATAGACAGTTTATGGATAGCATATAATAAAAAAGATACTAAATATTTTCACTCATAATATATGTGTGTGTGTGTATATATATATATATATATATATATATATATATATATATTTCAATCAAGAGATATATATATATATTTCAATCAAGAGATATAATTTATTCTATTCAAAATAAAAAACTTCAATTTATTCACAATATTAATTATATTTCTTGTGCTAGCAAAGAGTATAATAATATTTCATTTGGACTAGTAACTTTATTTATTTGACTAATTAAATTTTTTAATTCAATTGTCAAATAATAAGTTAGTTAATCCTTTAGCAAAGATCAGAACACTCGTTAGTGTGTGACCCCATAGGTTCAATACTAAACCGGTAGTAAATTAATCATATCAATATACTAATCAAGGGTGGCATCTAGCAACACTCCTTAACGACCGGATATATAAAGTATACAATTTACTCTCAAGAACCAGTAGAAGAATAAAGTAATATTTTCTCTTGTCCTTATAGCTCTGAGTCACCCTAGGATATGGTTCAACTATCAAATCCTAATAGGCGACCAACTATGTGTTCATGTCATATATAATCGATCATTGAATGACCTAAGAAACTCTTTTCTTCTTTCATTCAATCTCCCTGGCCAAGGTCTTAGTTTGGTCGTTTATAATTCATGACAACATGGAGCTTAAACTCATTACCAAGAGTCGACAGATTCCATCTTGATCAATCATTAATTCTACAAGTATTTAATCGTACCCAATATTCTTTCAACTATCGCCCTAGGGCTATATGTGTCTAGTATCAAAGCACAATAAATAACTTGTCAACTACTCTGACGATCTCCGGTCAAATGAAACTCTTAAATCACAATCTTTAAGAGAATATCCTATTGACAGTTTATGGTAATTCTAACCATTAGGAATTATCCAATGAGTCGGTTCATGATCATATCTCCATATGCATCATCTATCTATGTGATTTAGTTAATGAGATCAACTAATCTTTATCCCATAAAGAAGATCACATAAATATTGATCTAACTGGATTACAAATGTCCAAATTAATAATCCTATGATCAAGAACAAATTTAAATTAAATTGTAAGAGGCTTAACTTTCATTATCATGATTTCTATCACGATAACAAGTCTCAAAATTTAATCAAGGACCTTATTAAATTAATCAAGCAATTAATAATAACTATGATAAAAGAATATCGTCAAATGCCATATATATTTTATATGAAATAACGTTCACAAAAATATGTTCAAATCATCAAATATGATAATGGATCTAGGACATATCTACTATATCCCTAACAGATTTTATAAGCAAAGATATTAATCCCTCCATAACTTAATATAGCTTTTGATCGGTCTTATTAACGAATTGGCTAATACTTGTTAAATTAAAATTATGCGAGAATCTGTGTGTTATTTTATGAAGAAAAAAAGGAGTAACAGTCTATATTAAAGAAATCTTTACAAAAATAGTTGACCGGATTCACGGTTTACTTCGGATATATACGTAGATTATACATTGATTATATATAGTTAAACACATATTATATGTGAATTAAATATTTATTATACATTCGCCAGTTATTTTTAGTTTAAACAGTTGGACAGACTGCTATTTTAGTTAATTCTTCAATATCCTTTAAAGACAAAAAAGCTCTTAAAATAAGCAATCTCAACATAACAATTCATATGTTATCATTCATTGCATAAACAATTTATGCATTGTAATTTTTGCATAATTAATTAATCTATAAACCAAACACACAACTACATATAAGTGAAAGGAACACTTAAGTATATGCATATAATGGGGCAATTTTGCCCGTCTGGTCGAAAAAATGGGTGAAGAAGTTTTTGACTAACCTTTTTTTTTTTCAAGTTTTATAAAATTGTGCTTGTTTGATAATTTTTCAGATTAAAGCCACGTGTCTCTTTTCATCATGTTTCCTTATGACAGATATTGCGTTGGAACAGACTACGTATCAAATTCTACATGATCATGGTTTTATGTTTTGCTATATCCGGTTTCAAATTACAGTACAAGAAATTGGGCCTATCGCAACAGGTAGGATGTAAACCTTTATGTAACCGTTGCAGTAGATAATTTTGTTGCAATGGTTTTGTCCGCTGCATATAGAATTTTGACCTCTTGCAACGATCTCGGCAGTATTGAAACTTTGAAAGTACTCTTACATTAGAATTTCGATGTATATAATGCACGAAATTATCACAGCCATTGAATAAGTTCTTGTATTGCAAAAGTTATTTCAGTAAGATATTTTATAGTAACGTTTCATTAGTTTTGAATTTTCCTAAGTTCCCCCTTTCCATTATAATTTCTTTCAGCTTTTCCCCAAAATAAAACGCGCGACTCTACATCTTTTGCGGGAAAAGAATTTACTCCACCATATACAATCAATCCCTCTGAAATGTTTTGCTCGGATTTGGCTACGAGGGATTAATCTTCTGGTCAGTCTCTTTTCCTATTCAAGTTTCTATAATTTTCCTATTTTGTGGTTGTAAATTGCTAGGTTACAAAAGGATAACCAATTTATCAGCCGATTGCTTAAATACTTCCTCGTGATTTAGAAATTATCATTTCTGTTGGCACTTATGAAATTCAGCCTCCAAAATCTTCTCTTTTTTTATTTTTATTTTATGGCTTCTATGAAATTCAGGTTTATGTTAGTACTAGATATGTATCTGAGTTTCAGTCGGGTCAACCCTCAGCTTCTTTAGTTACGAGGTTTAAGGTCTCATTTTCAGCCGTAGTACCTTTTCCGCTTTATTTTCCAATTTCTTCGTATGTGCGGGATGATGAAGCCAGCGGAAACAAAATTGTGTGTTTTTTTCTTTCTTTTTGGATTGAGAAAGTTGTGTTTAATTTTGATCCATTTTTGTTGAGGCAAGGGTTAGGGTTTGCGAATGTTTTTTAGGTTACGGTTTTATAAAATTTATGAAATTATGTTTCTTCAGGGGTAGGTCAGTATGCTAATGCAATAATTCAAAACGAAGAATGTAGTTTCCTTCAACTATCTAGTGACTAGTGTTACTTTTTAATGCAAGTTTCTACATCGCCAGGATGAACTCATCATCAAATTCATTGCTTAGTGTTTCTAGTGGCTGCTTTCTTTACATTATAAGATTTAGAACATAGTCCTTGCAATGCTGGTAAATATGGAATTAGGTTCTCTTTATCTTGTGCTTGTTTCTCGTTCTTACTGTCAAAATCTTCAAATCTTTGATTGAAACCTTTATCATTACCAATACCAAATATTTGTTCTCTATTGATGAGACAATGTTAACCTCAGACCAGATGACTTGTTCGATACAAAATCAAGCACAGTAGTCTTTTCATCATTGTTTTTTACATAAGATAGTTTTCATAGTACAATAAAGTTGAATCCTTGAACATTTCTCTAGCTGTTCCCGCATTCATTCAATCACCTGCCTTGGGCATCGCTTCCAGAGGTCTCAAGAATATTTCACAAGTTCTCAATTCTTTACAACCTAACTCAAGGATTTTCTAAGTCTCCTTCAGGTTTCAAATTTCTGGATCACTGCTTGAGCTGAAGATCATTTCATTCGAAGGGGTAAAAGCAGAGGGAACAACTTTTCGGATGTGATGGTCATATTCTGTTGTATTTCTTCTAGTATGTGATATCTATTCAGGGTTTCTACTTCTAGTCTTTTCTTGTTCTTTGTTACTGATGTGTGTTTGGGTTTTGGGGGGGGGGGGGGGGGGGTTATCTTTTATACTGAGAATCGAAGAAAACGGAAGCATCCACACACTACCGACATAACAAGTTTTGCTATAGTCCGTAATGATTTGGTGAGTCATTTAAACCTTCAGTTGGAAAATTCTGATGGCAGAGTTAGTTGAGTTAATACTCCATTGAACAGATCCTCTAAAAACTTGTTCTGCTGCTGTTGCAATCTGATTGTCTTCTATTTGGTCACCCTGTTTATTCTGAATCTTATAAATACCTAATTGTTACTATTCACCTTTATAAATCTGTGAAACAACTTGGTGTTCCCCTCTCCTTTATCTAACCAACTTATATTGTCCTTTTGTATGGGATATAAATTTCTCGCATTTTCCTAATCCCGAAAGTTCAGCTTATGAAGAGAAGAAGTTTCTGTTCTAAGAAAATGGAATAGTACTATTTTCTGACAGCATAAATGATAATATGGTTTTGCTCCATATAAGGCTGGTTATGATTCTAATCATTGACACTTTATTGATATTGCTATGACTATTTTATGTAGTTTAGACAGGATGTTTGCATTTTATGTAGAACGAATACAAGCCTGGTTATGACTCTAATCCTTTTTTTGCAATGCCCACTTGGATTTCTTTTGTTGCTAGGGTGTTGTTCTGTTTTTATTTGTATTCTATTTTTAAGTTTCTTTCCACGATGAAATGGAGAAAAATTGAATCACAACAAGTGGAGATGACATTGAATCTGTAGATGCATTTGCATCTATAATGGGACCTGAACATCCAGGATGGCTGAGATTGTTGGACGAGGTTGTAATATGGCCAATTTTTCATGACATTTGTCATGACATAATATCCATTATAACAAATTTGTGGATCATGACATTTGCCATGACATAATATCCATTATTAGGCCAATGATTTCTTGTTATAAATAGAGGAGTTTCTCCTCATTTGCAAACACACCAATTCAAGAGCTTTTCACTCTTGTCTTTCTTTCTCCTCCTTTATTTCATTATAGAGTATTTTATAAGAGAGTGAGTGTTGGAAAACACTTGTGTGAACCTTTTCTTTGGAGTGATCTTGTGAGGTTATTCTCTTGGGGTATTTGGGATTAATTAGAGTATTTACTCTAATTTTGTACTCTCTTTTGTACTCTTGTTGGTATAGTGAAATTGCTCATCTCCGCTTGTAGACGTAGGTCACCTTGACCGAACCACGTTAAATTTGTGTCTTCTTTATATTCTTTAATTGCCGTTATTATCAACTCCCATTGTCTTTGTTATTGTCATTATACCGTTGTTTGGCTAAACTCCGCACTACCCTGATTCACGATCCGAACAAATTGGTATCAGAGCCAGATCTAACCGGCCAAAATGACTCTAACAAAGTCTTATGTTGAGAAATTTGACCGAAGTGCAAACTTTAGAATGTGGCAATTAAAGATGGAAGCTATCCTAATTCAGGATGGCTTAGATTTGGCACTGCAAGGAAAGGAGAAGATGCCGGATAAAATGACGGACGAGGAGTTTGCCGTCATAGACAAAAAGGCAAAAGCAGGTATTATTTTAAATCTTTCAAATGAGGTTTTGCTTGAAGTTGCAGCAGAAAGCTCAGCCAAAGGCATATGGGAAAAGCTTAAAACCCTATATATGAAAAGAACAGTAGAAAACAGACTTTACCTAAAGCAAAAACTCTACACTTTTTGTATGGCTGAAGGTACCTCTATACTTACTCATCTTGACACTTTTGATTCTCTTCTTATGGATTTAAGTAACATAGTTGCTGAAATCAAAGATGAGGATCAAGCTGTGTTATTACTTGTTTCCTTACCATAGTCGTTTAAACATATAAGAGATACTATGCTTTATGGAAAGGATAATATCTCTTATAAAGATATCAAATCTATTTTGAAATCAAAAGAACAAATAGATAGAGATATTACTGGGGAAACTAGTGGGAACCAAGGGGAAGGCTTATTCATAAGAGGTAGATCCAATAAGAAAGATTCAAGTAGTGAGAAACCTAAATCAAGGTCAAAATCCAGATACAGAAATGTCATGTGCAAATATTGTCATAAGAAAGGTCACATTATTTCTGAATGCTTTAAATTGAAAAACAAAGAAAAGCATACAGAAAAGAAAAATGAGCACAAAAATACTGACACTGCCGAAGCAAGTGTAGTTGCTGATGAGACTGAGGGAACTATTTTTTTAGCAACTAATAATAGTTTCAAATCTAACAATGAGTGGATTTTAGATTCGGGTTGTTCTTATCATATGTGTCCAAGTCGGGATTTATTTACCACATATGAATCTATTGGAGGTGGAGTTGTCTTGATGGGCAACAATGCTGCCTGCAAAGTTATTGGAAAAGGTACAGTCCGAATCAAAATGCACGATGGTGTGGTGAGAACTCTCACCGATGTTAGACATGTTCCTGACTTGAAGAAAAATCTCATCTCTTTGGGCACTCTAGAATCTCTTGGGTGCAAGTACACAGGTGAAGGTGGAGTTCTGAAAATTTCTCATGGTGCTCTTGTGATCATGAAAGCACGCAGATCTGGTACGTTGTATACTCTTTTGGGATCTACTGTTACATGTGTTGCTGCAGTTTCAATATCAGATAAATCAGATTCTGACATCACCAAATTGTGGCATATGCGATTGGGGCATATGAGTGAAAAAGGTCTTTCCATCCTCAGTAAAAGAGGTCTCTTATGTGGCCAAAGTACCAGAAATATGGAGTTCTGTGAACATTTTGTGTTCGGGAAGCAGAAAAGAGTCAGCTTCAAATCTCCAGCGATTCATAGAACAAAAGGTACTTTGGATTACATTCATTCAGATCTTTGGGGTCCTTCACGTACCCCATCAAAAGGTGGTGCCGGGTATATGTTAACTTTCATTGATGATTATTCAAGGAAAGTTTGGGTTTATTTCCTGAAAAATAAAAGTGATGTTTTCTTAAATTTCAAACAATGGAAAGTTTTGATTGAGAAGCAAACAGGAAAACAGGTTAAGCGGCTTAGAACAGATAATGGCTTGGAATTTTGTAATGATGAATTCAACGAATTTTGCAAGAATGAAGGAATTGCTCGACATCGTACTGTGAGAATGACACCTCAGCAAAATGGTGTGGCAGAAAGGATGAATAGAACTCTTTTGGAAAGGGCTCGTTGCATGATTTTAAATGCTGGGTTGACAAACGCCTTTTGGGCAGAAGCTATCTCTACAGCTTGTTATATTGTCAACCGAGCTCCTTCTGCACCTTTGAACTTTAAGACTCCAGAGAAAATGTGGTCAGGTACTCCTGCTAATTATTCTGATTTAAAGATATTTGGTTGCCCTGCATACATGCATGTAAATGATGGAAAATTAGAGCCAAGGGCTAAAAAGTGCATTTTCCTTGAGTATGCATCTGGGGTGAAAGGATACCGACTATGATATCCTGATCCCACGGCACCAAAATTTATAATTAGCAGAGATGTAACCTTTGATGAATCCTCTATGTTACATTCTAGAAAAGAGTCTTCTAGTTCTTGTAATACAGATAAAGGAAAGAGTACACAGAACCAAGTGGAGATTGAGATTGGCATTCCTTCTGAGCCAAGCTCATCAACTTTGGAGCAAAATACAGTTGAAACTCCTGAAGTTGAGACAGAAGCTGAAATTCCTAAAGTTGAGACTCCTGAAGTTGAACCAGAAGAAGAGGAGTATTCTGTAGCCAAACATAGACCAAGAAGAGAAGGTAAACAACTATTAAGGTTTGGAGATTATGTTGCATTTGCTTTTTCAGTTGCACAGGATACTGAAGAAATTGGAGAACCATCAAAATATTTAGAAGCAGTTTCTGGTGCTGATTCAGCCAAGTGGCTGATTGCAATGAATGAAGAAATTGAGTCTCTCCACAAGAATGGTACTTGGTCTCTTGTGAAGCTGCCATCAGGAAAAAGAATTGTTGGTTGCAAATGGGTCTTCAAGAAAAAGGATGGCATTCCAGGGGTTGAAGATGCGAGGTATAAGGCACGATTAGTTGCAAAGGGCTATAGTCAGGTACAAGGAGTTTATTTTAATGATATTTTCTCACCTGTTGTTAAATATAGCTCTATTCGTGTCTTGCTTGCCTTCGTTGCCATGTATGATTTGGAATTAGAACAACTTGATGTTAAGACATCTTTCTTACATGGCGAACTTGAGGAACAAATATACATGCATCAACCCGAAGGATTTGAAATTGAAGGAAAAGAAGATCATGTTTGCTTGTCGAAGAAATTCTTGTACGGATTAAAGCAGTTTCCAAGGCAATGGTATAAAAGGTTTGATTCCTTTATGTTGGGTCATGGTTATTCGAGGAGCATGTATGATAGTTGTGTTTACTTCCGGAAGTTAAATGATGGTTCATTTGTGTACCTATTATTATATGTTGATGACATGCTCATTGCTGCTAAGGATTTAACAGAAATTCACAATTTGAAAAGTTAGCTGAAAAGTGAATTTGAGATGAAAGATTTGGGAGCAGCTAAGAAAATCCTTGGCATGGAGATCAAAAGAGATCGAAAAGCCAACAGGCTATTTCTGACCCAGAAGAAGTACTTGGAGAAAGTCTTGGAGAGGTTTGGCATGAAAGATGCTAAACCAGTTAGTACCCCTCTTGCTGCTCATTTTAAGTTATCAGCTGCTCAGTTCCCGCAGTCAGAGGAAGAAGAGAGGTACATGGCACAGGTTCCTTATTCCAGTGCAGTCGGCAGTATTATGTATGCAATGGTTTGTACACGTCCAGACATTTCACAAGCAGTGAGCGTGGTAAGCCGGTATATGGCTTGCCCTGGTAAAGCACATTGGCATGCTGTGAAATGGATTCTCAGATACTTGCGAGGTACTTCAAACATATGTTTGGAGTTTGGGAGAAATACTAACACTTTGGTTGGTTTTGTAGACTCAGATTATGCAGGTGATCTTGACAAAAGAAGATCACTGACAGGCTATGTATTTTGCATCGGGGGTTACGCTATTAGTTGAAAAGCTACATTACAACATGTAGTAGCTTTATCTACTACCGAAGCAGAATGTATGGCAGTGACCGAGGCGATCAAAGAAGCTTTATGGTTGAAGGGTCTATTTGCGGAACTCAGTTTACAACAAGGTGGTATTATCATTTTCTGTGATAGTCAAAGTGCCATTCACTTGACTAAAGATCAAATGTATCATGAGAGGACGAAGCACATTGATATAAAGTATCATTTCATCCGAGAAACCATTGCTGAAAGAAAAGTCTCTGTTCAGAAGATCAACACTAGAGACAATCCTGCTGACATGTTCATAAAACCTCTTCCAGTATCCAAGTTCAAGCTTTGCCTGAACTTGATTGGCATTTATGAAGAATAATTTTGCCCATTGGGGTTTTTGCGGAGAAGGTGGAGCAAATTTACTATAAGCCGAAATTAGACCAAGGTGGAGATTTGTAATATAGCCAAATTTTTATGACATTTGCCATGACATAATATCCATTATAACAAATTTGTGGTTAATGACATTTGCCATGACATAATATCCTTTATAACAAATTTGTGGATCATGACATTTGCCATGACATAATATCCATTATTAGGCCAAGGATTTCTTGCTATAAATAGAGGAGTTTCTCCTCATTTGCAAACACACCAATTCAAGAGCTTTTCACTCTTGTGTTTCTTTCTCCTCCTTTATTTCATTATAGAGTATTTTATAAGAGAGTGAGTGTTGGGAAACACTTGTGTAAACCCTTTCTTTGGAGTGATCTTGTGAGGTTATTCTCTTGGGGTATTTGGGATTAATTAGAGTATTTACTCTAATTTTATACTCTCTTTTGTACTCTTGTTGGTATAGTGAAATTGCTCATCTCCGCTTGTGGACGTAGGTCACCTTGACCGAACCACGTTAAATTTGTGTCTTCTTTATATTCTTTAATTGCCGTTATTATCAACTTTCATTGTCTTTGTTATTGTCATTATACCGTTATTTGGCTAAACTCCGCACTACCCGGATTCACGATCCTAACAGGGGTTATGGAATAACTTTTTTTAGCGGAATACAATTTGAACCCTCTTTTAGTGTTCTGATGATCTCATGCAAAAACTAGAAGAGAGGATGCATCAAAAGCTAGAGGAAGAAAAATCAACTATGTGGCAAGAGATCGTGAGTTGCACAACGTTAACTATGCGACAAGAGAAAATTGACAAACTCATGCATTCTTTGTGTTTTTGTTTTCAGAGTACAAGTGACGAGAGGTACAGGGCAGAATAGGAAGAAACTCGGAAAGGAAAGAGGAGCTCCGGCTGGAAATTTAACCATTTCTGATAAAGCTCTCCAAGATGCAACTAGACATTTGGAATGATATCTAGTGAAGTGAGACTTTTTCTTACTAATCAGAAACACACATAGTCAGAGAGGCCATAATTTATACGTCTCTTTGTTAAGGGAATATCACAATATTCATTTGTTTTCTGCTTAGTGGAGATGAGGAGGGAGTGTTCCATTGATGAAGGATGAGAACATGGTCAATGCACGGCCAGGTTGATAGCTTGGAACAAAATGTCCTGCTCCTCTTACAGTCACGAATGTCAAGTTCTGGTATTCTACTGCATAACCACCAACCTTGAAAGAAAAAGGATTATATGAAATAATTAATTCATATGCATATATGAGATTCTAGAAAGAGATTGTAGGGATAAAGAATAATGACTACTTCGTTACCTCGCCCTGGAAGAACCAAGGATACCATGGTGTTTTGACTGGTGTTTTGATTTTGTCTATAGCATATCTACTTGTCGTCACAGGCAAAATATGATCTACATCTCCACTGAAATTGTAACAAAAAAAAAGGCTTGAGAAAATGTTATTGTTTCGAAATAGCTAAAATTTCAGAATTGCTTTTGTGGTGACTGCTCCATTGCTTGATTTACTTACCTATAAATCCAAACCCTAATGCCATTTTGCATGAGCTCTTGAAAGATTGGTAGCATAGTATGCGGGGAGTCCTGCCAAGATCCTTGTATGTAACCACTGCACAAGTGAAATTAAACCAAAACTAAGAAAATCAGCCTTCTTGATATGAAGAAGGAAAATGTTTTGAAAAATCACATTATGTATTACTTGCAAGAATCCCAGGAATGGGGTATATCTCTGACATTAAGCGCCTTTTGTACTTCGACAGTGTTTAGGTAATTGTCTATGTAATCAGCTGAGCATGGATCAAATCCATCTATCTGTTATAAACAAAAAGAAATAGTTATGGTATAAATGTAATAAAGGTATGTAAAATCTACTGGGAAGAGCACTGCTTATCATTGGGGTGCAGAATGTGCTGTTACGCATGGTCTTTTTCCCCCTTCTTTCTCACCATGCTCTGGTTAGGAGGTGTGAGCAGTTGGCTCTGGCATGTACGAGAAGAGGTAGAGGGTGGCCTAAGAAGTATTGGGGCAAGGTGATCAGGCAAGACATGGCGCGGCTTCAGATTTTCGAGGACATGGCTCTTGATAGGAAGGTGTGGAGGTCAAGCATTAGGGTTGTAGATTAGGGGTAGCGAGCGTGTATCCTCGTTGGGCAGGCTAGGCTGATAGTGTTTTGTCTAGGAGTGCTAGCAGTTTTGTTGTGTTTCACATTTTTGATGTCTTTCACATTTTGGCCTTTCTATTTGTTTACTGTCTTTTACGATGCTGATTTTATTTTTCAGGTTTATGTTGTTGTTACAGATCTACTATCTTTGAGCCGAGGGTCTCCCGAAAACAGCCTCTCTATCCCTCCGTGGCAGGGGTAAGGTCTGCATACACTCTACCTTCCCCATACCCCACTTGTGGGATCCTACTGGGTTGTTGTTGTTGTTGTTGTTGTTACTTATTAAAATTGGTATAAGTACTGGGTACTGGGTGCAAATATCTTCTTTCCGGTTATGATGGGGTTGCATCAGGGGTCGGCACTTAGTCCTTTTTTGTTTGCTCTGGTATGGACGTACTGACGCGCCACATCCAGGGGGAGGTGCCGTGGTGCATGCTTTTTGCAGATGATATTGTATTGATTGACGAGACGCGAGACGGTGTGAACGCGCAATTAGAAGTATGGAGGCAGACCCTGGAATCTAAAGGTTTTAAGTTAAGCAGGACCAAGACATAATACCTGGAGTGTAAGTTCAGTGGCGAGACTACAGAGGGGGAAGGGGAGGTGAGGCTGGACTCGCAGGTCATCCCTAGGAGAGGGAATTTTAAGTACCTTGGGTCTATTATTCAGGGGATGGGGAGATTGATGAAGATGTCACACATCGTATTGGGGCCGGATGGATGAAATGGAAACTCGCTTCCGGTGTTATATGTGACAAGAAGGTGCCACCGAAACTTAAGGGTAAGTTCTACAGAGTGGTGGTAAGACCAACGTTGTTGTATGGGGCTGAGTGTTGGCCAGTCAAGATCGCCCATGTCCAGAAGATAAAGGTAGCAGAGATGAGGATGTTGAGATGGATGTGTGGGCACACCAGGTTAGATAGGATCGGAAATGAGGTCATTAACGACAAGGTGGATGTGGCTCCTATTGAGGACAAGATGCGGGAAGCGCGACTTAGGTGGTTTGGTCATGTGAGGAGGAGCACAGATGCCCCGGTGAGGAGGCGTGAGAGGTTGACATTGGAGGGTTACGGAGAGGTAGAGGTAGGCCAAAGAAAAGGTGAGGAGAGGTGATTAGGAAAGACATGGCGCAGCTTCAGCTAACCGAGGACATGACCCTTGATAGGAAGGTATGGAGGTCGAGGGTTAGGGTAGTAAAGTAGGTAGTCTAGAGCGTTCATAACAGTAGTATTGGCACACAGTCTCACCTTAATTTGCGACAGTAAAATTAAATTATTTGAATCGGTATAAATACTGGGTGCAAATTAAAAAAATCTCAAGAATGAACGAGCAGTTAATTAGCGAGTGGAACTTACAGGAAGGGAAAAATAGGCAGAGGAGTTGCACAGTTGGGAATATATGTTATAAGTGTATATGTTGCCTTGAGATGAATCTGCTTGGCCTGTGTACTCAGTACAAGCTTCTGTGGTAGAGGTTTCTGCCGAGAAGTTGCAATTCGAGACAATTCCTTCATGGATTTCATCTGATATTAGTGCATGTGTCCAATAGAAGTCATAGGAACCACTAGTCGCTGTTTCATCATCGATAATGCCATTTCCAGTCTGAAAACCCATGTCATGTGCGAGTAATTAGTATGTAGACACTATATAATTTAGTGACTTTATCAGGAGAAAAAGAATTTGGTGATCTTTTGAAGCACTACAACAAATTTGATTATTAGTGATGAATTATTTTGTCGCCTAAAATTCATATTTCGTCGCAAAAGACTTTTTGTGACAGAATTTTTTTTGTCAATCTTTTGTCTCTAAAACACCGTCACTAATAATATATAAAGACGACTTTGCGTTTCGTTGCAAAATAAAGTTACATTAACTACAATTTTTTTCGTCCTCAAATATGTATAATTTATGACGAACTTGTTTGTCATAAGAAGTGTAAATATTTTGTAGTTAAAAATTTTGAATCGTCGCTAAAAGGGTCTTCAATACTGACGAATCTATTTTGTCACTAACTATAATTTTGATTAGTGACGATGTCGATTGTCTTTAAAGATATACATAATTTGTAGTTAAAAGAATGTGATTACGTCGCTAAATGGTTATGCTTTTATGTACAAAAAAACTTTCGTCTCTAAATATATAAATTAGTAACAAATTTGTTAGTCCAAAAAGGACAACAATTTCGTAGTTGAAACTATTTCTGTGTCTCGACAAATGGTGCTATTAGTGCTAATACTAATTTGTCGCTATATGTTGTCTTAATTAGTGACAATTTCAATTGTCGTCAAGCATTAAGTTAATTTATAGATAAAAATATAATTATGTTATAATATAAAGACCATTTCTGGACAAATTATTTCTTGTCACTAAATGTAATCAATCTGTGACGAATGAAAATGTAGCAATATGACTTACTTTCTATAGATGAAGGGGACATTTTTTGTGACGAAAATGTAGTGATCCTAAAATATATAGATATTTAAATATTTTTTATGACAAATTATATACTATATAACATTTAAAATTATAGTTAAATGGTTTGTTATTAATTACATGTATATTTTAATTTTTTAAAATTAGCTTATGTATATCAAAAACATCACGAAAAATGTAATGCCAAAATTCATACTAAACATATATTAATTACATCTACAATGAGATAACATCTTAGTACAAACTCACCGAGTAAATAAAGTGAAAACACTCAAACATAAAAAGTTTAATTGAAATACATGAATAATAGTAAACGAAAAAAAAAGTATGTTGCTTCCGGATCATGTGCCAATGCAGCGTCCCTTATCTTATAACTTCATTGACGCTTTTTGCACCTTCATATACCTGTATTAAAAGGAAAAAAATGAATATATACTTTTTGATTTCATGATTTAAACAAAATATATTTTCAAACTTAAATGATAAAACTAACATTAATTAGTGAAGAAAATAGTAGTAATAAAATCAGAAATATATAGTAACTTCTTTGCAAAATCATTAACTAGTAGATTATCACGATCAACTCGACATATATAGAAACTCATCTCCTCATCAAAAGAATGTTAAGAAATACTTCATTAAGGGATGAATCAAGGCCCTCAATTTATAGCAAAAGACAATTTTCACAACAAAATATTGTGGAATTGCTCTTGTGCTAGTCAACTCATGCATAGAGACTAATAGAGTATTGATAAAAATGTTGTTACGAACTTTTACTAGATAGAGATATTAAGTAAATCAAAACCACATGAGAGATAGGTGTTGATTTACCTGGTAATAAAAAGCTATTCATAGAAAAAGAAGAATAGGCAGAAAATACAAGCAAGATGTTTTCTTTTTTTTTTGGAGTCTGTAGTTGTATTTGAGTTGGATACTTAAGTTTATCTTTGTGGGAGGCTAATCGTGGGTTACAGGGTTTACATGGAGGGAATGAGTGAAAGAGAATTTTACACGAAAATATTAGAGGGAAGTTAAAATAATTGAAAATTAACTTTTGTTATTTTATTTCCCCCCCCCCCCCAACCCCCAACATTTTCATGTATATTTCCATGCTTAGCACTTCCATCCTTTTAATGACTCTCCATTAAAATTATTAAGATTATATTTTTATCTTTATAATTTTGTATATGAATATGATTTCAACACTTTTTTGATTGAGGGGTTTTATTTGGAAAAAATGTTACGATTGATATTATGTATACACAAGATCAAGCTTATAGGGACGTGCGTCATGATCCATAGATGCATCTATCATGCCGAGGCGTTCGTCCCGCTCCACAAGAAAGGAGACATTTTCTTATGTACCTCCGGAATGAGAGTATATTTATTATATGATAAATTCAGGAGGAAGACCAATTTCTCTTAACAATTAATTAATTTAAACAGAAAATCAAGTATATGAGATTTTCATCCTTTAATATTTTTATCTAACAATTCAGAATATATATATATCAAATAATATTAATTAAATAAAGAATACAATTTACACAAGTAATTCATGCTTTGACTCCTAAACTACCCGGACTTTAGCATTAATAGTAGCTACGTACGGACTCTCGTCATCTCGTGCGTACGAAGCCCCCACAATTAGCAATAATTATTTTATTTTAATCACCTATGAGGTAATTTTTCCCCTCACAAGATTAGACAAGAGACTTACCTCGTCTTGCTCCAATTTAATCCACTAGTAGACCCTTTCCTCGATTATCCACTATGTCTTGCTCGAATCTAGTTAAAATAATTCGATACAATCATTAAAATTTATAGGAATCAATTCTATAAGAAAATACTACATTTTTAATAAAATCCCGAAATTAATTAAAAGTTCGTCCATGGGGAACACGTCTCGAAATCCGACGATAGTTTCAAAATACGACAACCTATTCAATTACGAGTCCATCCATACCAGTTTCACTCAAATACGACTCTGAATCGATACCGAAATCTCGAAAATTCGTTTCTATGAGATTTCAAAAAAATTCCCAAATTTTAATCTCAAAACACAAATTAAATGGTGAAATCAATGATATATTTGTGTATATAGACTAAATCCGAGTTAAAATCACTTACCCCAATGTCTTTCCTTGAAACTCTATCCAAAATCGTCTTTGATCAAGCTCCAATTTGTTAAAAATGGCAAATGGGATGAATGTCCTCTTTTTATAAAATTGTCGAGACAGCCTTCGGAATTGGGCCTCGATCGTGGCTTCGATCATGGCCCTCGAGCCTAGGCCTCGATCGCGACTTCGATCATAAGCTCGAGCCTGGACCTTGGTCATGTCCTCGATTATGGCATCGAGCCTGCTCCTTTGATCATAGCCTTGATTATGGCATCGAGCCCGAGCCTTCGATTGTGACCCTCGATCTTGGGTCTCGATCCTGGCCCTCGAGCATTGCCTTCAATCATGACCCTCGAGCATTGCCTTTGATCATGTCCCTCTAGCTGGACCTTCGATCTTGGATTTGATATTGAGCCTCGTCCCTGGCTTCGCCTCAGGCCGTCGACCTTGGGCTCGATCTTGGGATCGATCACAACCCAAAAATATCCAACAGAAGAAAAAATTGCAGCAGCATTTTAAATCAAAATTTTGATCCGTTAACCATCCAAAACTCACCCGAGGCCCTCGGGACCTCAACCAAATATACCAACAAGTCATAAAATATCATACGGACTTATTTGAAATCTCAAATCACATAAAACGACGCTAAAATCACGAATCATGCTCCAATTCAAGCTTAATGAAACTTAGAATTTCCAACTTCTACATTCGATGTCGAAACATATCAAATCAACTCTGATTGACCTCAAATTTTGCACACAAGTCATAAATGACAAAACGGAGCTATGAAAATTTTCAGAACTGGATTCCGACTCCGATATCAAAAATTCAACTCCCCGGTCAAACTTCCAAACTTAAATTCTCATTTTAGCCATTTGAAGCCTAATTTAACTACAGACTTCCAAATAAAATTCCGAACACGCTCCTAAGTCTAAAATCACCATACGGAGCTATTGGAATCGTTAGAATCCTATTAAGAGGTCGTTTTCTCAAAATATTGACCGAAGTCAAACTTGGCCTTTTAAAACCAACTTAAGGAACCAAGTGTTCCGATTTCAACCCAGATGCTTTCAAATCCTGAACCAACCATTCCCGCAAGTTATAAATCATAAAACGCACATACGGAAAGTTTTATTTTAGGGAACGGGGTTCTAAAAGTTAAAATGACTGATTGGGTCATTACATTCTCCACCTCTTAAACAAACGTTCGTCCTCGAACGAGTTTAGAATTATACCTGGAGTGATGAATAAGTGTGGATATCTACTCCGCATGTTTTCCTCGGCCTCTCAAGTCGCTTCCTCGACTGGTTGGCCCCTTCACTGGACTTTTACTGCAGAAATCTTCTTGGACCTCAACCAGCGAACCTGTTTATCAACAATGGCAACTGGCTCCTCTTCATAACCCAAGCTATTATCTAGATGAACTGTGCTGAAGTCTAACACATGTGATAGGTCCGCATGATACTTCCAGAGCATAGATACATGGAAAACCGGATGAACTCCCGATAGGCTGGGAGGCAATGCAAGCTCATAAGTAACCTCCCAACTCGTCTCAACACCTTAAATGGGCCTATAAACCTTGGGCTCAATTTTCCTTTTTTCCCAAATCTCATGATTCCCTTCATCGGCGAAACTTTCAAGAGAACTTTTTTACCTACCATAAATGATAAATCACGCATTTTCTGATCTACGTAACTCTTATGTCTGGACTGCGCTGTACGAACTCTCTCCTGAATCAACTTTACCTTTTCCAAGGCATCCTTCACTAAATCAGTACCATATAACTTACCTCACCGGGCTCAAACCACCCGATGGGCGAACGACATCGTCGATCATATAAAGCCTCAAATGGAGCCATCTCGATGCTGGATTGGTAACTGTTATTATAAGCAAACTAGGCCAAGGGCAAGAAACGATCCCACTGAGCTCCAAAGTCAATCACACATGCCCTGAACATATCCTCCAAAATTTGAAGTGTCCGCTCTAACTGCCCGTCGGTCTGCGGATGAAAGGTTGTGCTGAGCTCTACACGGGTCCCCAATTCACTCTGTACTGCTCTCCAGAAATGTAAAGTAAACTGAGGGCCTCTATCTGATATGATGGAAATTGGCACGTCATGCAACCGAACTATCTCCTGAATATATATCTGGACCAACCTCTCTGAAGTATACGTAGTCACAATAGGAATAAAGTGTGCCGAGTTGGTCAACCTGTCGACAATGACCCAAACTGCATCAAACTTCTGCAAGGTCCGCGGCAACCCAACTACAAAGTCTATAGTGATGCGTTCCCATTTCCACTCTGGTATAGTCATCTGCTGAAGTAGGCCGTCTGGCCTCTGGTACTCATATTTAACTTGCTGACAATTTGGACACCTAGCTACATACTCAAGTATGTCCTTTTTCATTCGTCTCCACCAATAATGCTGCCTCAAATCACGATACAACTTCGTAGCACCTGTATGAATAGAATACCAGGAACTATGTGCTTCCTCTAGGATCTTTTTCCTCAGTACATCCACATTAGGAACACATAGACGATCCTGGAGTCGCAGAACACTATCCGCGCCAATAGTAACTTCCTTGGCACCACCCCGTAGTATCGTTTCTCGAAGAACCATTAAGTGTGGATCATCATACCGGCAAGCCTTGATCTGTTCAAATAGTGAAGACTGAGCTACAACACATGCAAGAACTCGGCTAGGCTTTGAAATATCCAGCCGCACAAGTCTGTTGGTCAAGGACTGAATATCTGAAGCCAATGGCCTCTTCTCTGCTGAAATGAAAGCCAAACTACCCATACTCTCCGCCTTTCTACGTCTGCAACCACATTTGCCTTGCTCGGATGATATAGGATAGTAATATCAAAATCTTTCAGTAACTCAAGCCATCTGCACTGTCTCAAATTTAAGTCCTTCTGCTTGAACAAATGCTGCAAGCTGCGATGATCAGTGTAAATTCACAAGATAATCCATACAGATAATGCCTCCAAATCTTTAGGGCGTGAACAATCGCAGCTAACTTCAAATCATGTACCGGATAATTCTTCTCGTGGGGTTTCACCTGACGCGTGAAGCGTCACAATATCAAATACCTAGAGTGCATAAATCTCTACATCTCTTAACCATGGAATTAGTTCATCTAACTAACACTATTTACCAACAATTTATAACTTCCAATCATCACATGTGTGACCATTCATCCACACCCAACCAACAAAATTACATCAATTAATTACCTTTCAATCTCTACAATGGTTATACATTTAAATTGGGAACTTATGTCTTCTAATCACCATACCATAAGTTCAAATACCTAGTTCATACTCATATTCCTATAATATATCCATACATGTAATTATAAGGGTGTATAGTTACCTTTTGGAAGAAATCTTGCAAAACCCTTTTTTGAATTCTTGAAGAAATTTCTTGAAGATCTAAGGATTTCATGGCAGATTGAGTTAGTTCTAGAGTGGAATTGATGGAATGAAACACCAAATTAGTAGGGATTACTCACCTTGAAGATGGGGGGAGTTGGAGGTCTTGAGAGAGTGGAGGAAAATCCCAAAGCTCGGCCAAGAAAAATGGGGTAAAGTGAACCCCGAATGAGTATATAGCGTTTCGGGCACCACAGGTGGCGTCGGGGGGCTCCGAATGAGTATATAGCGTTTCGGGCGCCACAAGTTGCACCGGGGGGCTACCTGTGGCGCTGGTTCCAGTACCTAATAGAAATCCCAACGACAGGGATAGCGCCCCATGCTTCCCTGGGCGCTGGCGACGGGAAATTATTTTTTCTGACACGGAAACGGGCATAACTCTCTCATACGATGTCCGAATTCGATGATTCTTTTTGCTATGGTTCCGTAATTTCAATACGGATCTAATACTTCAATCAAAACTGAATTTGGA
Source organism: Nicotiana tomentosiformis (assembly GCF_000390325.3). Classification (NCBI taxonomy): domain Eukaryota; kingdom Viridiplantae; phylum Streptophyta; class Magnoliopsida; order Solanales; family Solanaceae; genus Nicotiana; species Nicotiana tomentosiformis. Next base: position 72,455,308 of record NC_090812.1, on the reverse strand, counting down.
GCTCGTTTTCTTAATATGATACCACATATACTCGAAGAAGTGACGTCGAAATATCCTAGGTTCGATGCCGAAACATAGCAAATCAAGTTTGATTGACCTCAAATTTTGCACACAAGTCATAATACATCATATGAAGCTATTCAAGACTTCAAATAGTAGAAAAAAGAGTAATTACTCAAAACGATAAGTCGGATCGTTACACTTAGCATCAAATTTATGGCATAAATAATTTTGTAAAGAACCAAATTAAGTGGTTCGTCTCCGACACGAAAATAAATAAACTTAATACTTTTCAATAAGAAAGTGAATTGTGCTCAAAGCTAAGTAGAAAGAAAAATATTCCTAAAATTTCTAATATAAGTGAAAATGAGATTTTAGTTTCTCGAGCTCGATAGTTTTTTCAAAAGATGGTTGTTTTAATCACAAGTTCAATTAGTCTAAAAGTAAGTATGTTTATCTTGCATGAACAAAACTACAGATTCATATACCAGAATGAATGGCACAAGTAAAGGGAAGAAAATGATAATATGCATGAAATTAGTGTTAGAAAAACAATCGTACTCTTGGCAATTGGGGTAACGGGGGAATGGGGTGTGTGTGTACTTACCTCCATTTAGCCATAAAACAAGGGGCTTGGTAGAAGGATCTTGAGTTGATTCAGTGAAGTAATAGAACAAGGCTCTACCAGCATCAGCGTCAATAGTCACATATCCTGAATACTGATCGAAATTAACCCCACTTGGTTGCCCCGGCAATGCCGAGATCTTGTCATCTTCCTTTGATCCTACCTGTGGCACTATGAATCCTGACACTGATCTCTGTTTCTCATCAGCCGCTAGGCTATTGGTAATTCTTGTTGTGTGCAAGCGATTTGCTCGTCGAGCCTTAAGAAATTTGCTTAGAACATCAGCTTCTCCTGCATTATATTGTTGGGCACTTAAGTAGCACAAAATAATTAGAGAAAGATTTAAAACAGAATGAACTTTCATTTTCTTCCTTCCCGTGCAAGAAACAAGAAATGGTGAATGATAACTCAACGATAAATGTTCTTCATTATATATAAAGAGTATGCAAAAAGTTGAGAATGTCGTCCTATCTTTATTTTTTTGGTACTTGGTATGAGATTGACGCTGTTGTAGTGATATGTTTGTACTTTGTGCTCATTGGTTAAAACGTCGCACGACACTTAACAGCTTTGAATTGTTTCTTAAGTTGTTTCAAAGGGGAGAAAACGAAGGATATATATTAAGGAGTTTGTCGGCTTCCATATTTTTACATCGTTGTTCGATCAGACAGGACGGCTGATAGAGAAATGAGATAAAGTGAAGATTTATTTAATAAAATAGATTTTTGAGTCTTTCTCAGAAGAAAATTCAGTGATGATGAATTAGGTTATTTGGCGAGACGATTCTGAGGACAGAGAAATTAGAAAGAAAAAAAAAAGAAAAAAAAAAGAAGGTGTGCAAAGATTTAAATGGTTCCTCCTTGAATAAAAAGAAATATCAAATTGGTCTCACAAGAAAAAAACGAATCAATATTAGATCCTTAGATATTCTTTTTATGTATTTAAGTAGCTCGGATCTAGTATTTCAAAATAATAGAGAAATGATGTTTACTCTTTTCTCTCAAGCTTGATCCCTAGGGGGTTTGATCTAGTCCTATGCTCTTCGTATTTTGCTTTTCTATTTAATAAAAATCAGTGTGGTTGTATAAAATAAAATGAAGATTTATCAAAGATTACTTTGTTTTGTTTCATTTATACTAGTTTACACACTTAACAACACACCATTTAACCTTTGTGAGAAACAGTATTACTCCATCTGTTTTAGTCTGATTAACTTTAAGAATGCGTCTTTTAAAAAGTTATGACGTTCAAACATAATACTTTACTATGTCTTATATACCCAATGAACTATAAGAGAAACCAAAAACTTATTATTATACAACATTAATGCTAGACAACATTCGTCTCTACGTACAATTGGAAATATTCATGTTCGTAAGTCAAAGAGTTGAACATCAAAAGCAATAATATCGGCCGGCTATTGCACCTAAAAAGTAAAGCTAGAATTGCCTCTTCCATTGTTCGGCAAAGAAGATAGAAACATATTTAATAGTACTTAATTAAGAAGAAAATTTATTGTTAAGGCTTTTCAAGTATAATCAAGAGAGGTTATAGATTGCTAGAATTTGTGTTTTATTTCCTCTCAGAGTCACGGAAAAGAAGAGACATATTTCTTAATGAGAATAAGAATTTGATTAATAAAATATGTCCAATTATTCGGATGAGTGGGAAATGAACTTCCAACGTGATCAATCCCAAATGCTAAGAATGATTGGCAAAGAACATATTCAACAAAGCAAAAGCTCGACGTGGTTGAAATTGTGGAACTTGGTGCCCTGCTCCCCTAACTGTTGCGAAAGCTAATCCATCATAAACCACCATATATCCAGCTACCTGCAGAAATTATACAAACCACCTTTAAATTAAAAAAAAAAAAAAACAAAGAACGAAACAATAAGATTTATTTCTCACCACAAATATATAAAATTATCATTAAAAAATATATTCGAAGAACGTACTTCTTGTGTGTCATCAAGCCAAGGACGCCAAGGTTTGATCACCTTAAGGTTCATAGCACTAAGGCTATAGCGAGTTGAAGTAACTGAAACTACTGCATCAACATCTCCACTGTTTCCAAACAATACAAATCCACTTGTTCTTTATTCGAACAATTAAAAATATTGTATCATGAACATAAACCAAAGTCTAAGATAAGCCCATAATAAAGTTACCTGTAAAGAAGTATACGTAGACCAGATGCAATAAGTCTCTTGTATATCGGAAACATGGTTGCTGGAGTATCCTTCCAATCCAAATTGCTACCATACCAAATGAAAAAAAATAAAAAATCATCGTATCATATCATATACACTATGTTTTATATGAGTTCAATTACCTTCTACATATTAAAAGTGACACACACTATCAACTAATCTAAAAGATGACTAAACTAACATAAAGAGTGAGATTTTGTAATCTTGAAAATAAGACATGTCATTGCCGCTACAGATTTAAATACACATGGATATGTACATTGGATGATATAAAAGAGTTTCTGTCAGGTGTCTTAAAAGATAAGTAGAAGTTATTATCTATAAAAAGTAGAATTTAATTTATAAATAGAAAAATAACGTAAATTATTTGTTACAACACATTTTACACTAACAGTGTATATATATAAATCAATACATATACAACGACAGTGTAAAAATTCTTTATACTATCGGTATATATAAGTTAAATCGATATGCTATACATAATATTTACTTAGTTGGATTACCTGCATGGGTTCCAAAGATAAGGAAGGTTAGTGAGGTTAGCATGCAAGGCCTTCTGCACATGAGGAAGATTGAGATAATTCTGAACGTATTGTTGTTCGCAAGGATCATATCCATTCTTCAGTTTCGGAGAAGAAGATCTGCTCTTTGAATTAATGGAACATTGGGGACCATATATGTTGTAAGGATCGACGTTTCCCAACTCAGCCTCTGCTATGTTCTGAAAATGTTGGCATGTTTCGGTCTCCGTTTTGCAGTGTTGTAGGAGACCTCGATGAGTCTCGTCTGAGATTAGTGCATGACTCCATAAATAATCCAATGTCCCTTTCTCGTCTGTTTCATCATTCATTATACCATTCCCTATCTGCAATATAAAGAAATAATTTATGTCATGACATAGAGTAGACTTTTGGGCTGTGTAAAGGAAATTCAAAACATAATATATAAAGGTAAATATCAGACTTTTTCTTATATATACCATGTAATTTTTCGGCGAAGGGATTCGGGTGAACACCCTTGCACCCCTAAATCCGCCCCTCATCACTAGGTATACAAGTAAGATTTGATAACAGAGAGATCAAACAAATTAAAAGGTCAACAAATTAAATGATATAATACCATGATTCCTTTGAATTGGATGTAGAAGTTTGTGGTAGGCAACATGTTCATCTTGACAATGATGTCTGCTAGCTCTGGTACGTAGAATCCTGTGATGAGCAGTCACAGCAATAATAGCTGTCATGTCAATATTAGACTTTAGATACAGACTACTTATATAAGATTGTATTACAAATATAGCCAAAATTTTCAATCAGAATGCTCATTTCGGCTTTGAGCTGAGACTGTACAGGAGGACATTTCTGTGAATGGTCAGAAATATGCACAAGCTGTCTCTGATACAGTGGTCCTTAATTCTTACAAATTTTATTGGACAGAACTCAATAATGAGGGCTCTCACTACTAGAAAGATAAGTCAAGAATATCAAAAGTTTTTGTTTTGTATTTTTTCGTTTGTTAATTACTGATACTGTACTAGATACCTGCATAGCTTTCTCCCATGATGTAGAAATCCCTGCCTTTGTAATGTGGAAACCTCTTGAACCAATTCACTAGAAACCTATATGCATCTTCAGCTGTCACCCAATAAAAAAGAATATAGTTTAAGGAAAAGAAATAAATATATAACTGAATTAATGATAAATAAAAAAATGAAAAATCTCGTTTGATAAGAAAAGACACCACCTCTGCCTCACTTTAAGTGACCAAAAGATTTGACCATGTTTTTAACGATACTCAAGTGTAGTCTTTAAAAAAAATTAAAAAATAGTTACAGACTACAAACGATAATAATATAACTGTTTGCACAATGTTTGATTGGAGTTGAGTGTTGACGAATAGAGCATGTGAAGTTGAAATTGAAGTTGAGGAGTTAAATGAAAGAGTAAAATTTCATCATTTTGACTGTTAAAATTGTTTTAAAAAAATAATAATGAAACTGACAATTATTACTATTGTATTAACGAGATTTTTCGGTGTGTACCAGTCCTCTTATCGCCTGACTTTGAATAGTCCGAGGTAGTGTTGGAATAGGAGAACCCAACCCCTGCCGGCGACTCCAGAAACATCACATTCGCAACTGTATACCATCATTACATATGTAAATAAATAAAAGAAAGAAAAAACATACAATAACTATAAGTAGTTATAGTTATTGTACAATGCATTTGGCAGCGAAATGTATTTTTCTAATACCCGTACAATTCCATTCCGGGCAAGGTACATAGTACGAGAATCAAAGTTCTTAATACCCGTTTGATCGTAGATTTTGCCAAAATAAATTTGGATATTTGTGATTGATAATCAAAGTTTTTACGAGAATCAAAGTTTTTTAATGAATGTTATTGATAATGGTACTGTTGGGTATTTGTGATAGTTTTTAGAACTTGTGGGTATAAATCATATTTCATGTTTTTCCAAAATAAATTTGGGAAATATGTTTTGAAAACTGATGTCCAAACGCATTTTCATCTCCAAACCAAACTTCACCCAAATCAGATTTTTTAGAACAAATTTGGGAATCTATGGCCAAACGCTAGCTTACTTTACACCGTAAATTTAGATACAAATTCATTTTTTTACATAAAAAGTACTATAATTCATAAAAAAATTATAATTCAAAATATTTATAAAACATTTAAGAAAACACATGATAAAGAAGAACCTCTTTGGCTCCCCAAATAGTAATGTGTCAAACATCTGTCATGGATGCTTCTAGATTAAGCTAAGAGAGATCGCAACTTAGAGAGGAAAAGAGAAGATGAGAAAATTATTTTCACTATTGTATTGAATAACCGTCTATACTCATACATATAAAGTGTAATCCAACTGACTCTAACTAACTTCTAATTGTATAATTAGCAACTAATCTAACACTCTTTACCAGCTAAGTGTCATCTGGCTTCCTACTCATGTGACACCTTTAACACTCCCCCTCAAGCTATGTAATATGAACAAATTGAACATTCCTAGCTTGGATAATAGGAAGTCATGTTGCGCCTTTCCTAAACCTTTAGTTAGAATATCTGCCAGCTGCAAACTTGTGGACACATGTTCTGTGTGTATAATGCCCTCATGTATCTTCTCCCTAATGAAGTGACGGTCGATTTCTATGTGCTTCGTTCGTTCATGATAGATAGGATTAGCAGCAATTTGAAGTGCTCCCTTGCTATCACAATATAGTTTAACAGGCAACTCCAGCTTCACCTTCAGTTCCTCACACAGTCTAATGAGCCAAACTATTTCTGCAATTGCATTGGCCATACTTCTGTATTATGCCTCTGCTGAACTTCTTGACACTGTACTTTGCTTCTTTGATTTTCAAGAAATCAAGGAGTCTCCCAGCTTGACTATGAAGCCACTAACTAACCTTCTTGTCATGGGACAATTGGCCTAGTCTGCATCACGGTAGACTGTAAGTTGTGAGGATGGCTTAGAAGGTAACAAGATGCCCAAACCAGGTGCATTCTTTAAGTACTTCACCACCCTTAGAGCCCCTTCCACGTGTGATCTCTTTGGTTTATGCATAAATTGACTCAGGTTCTGCACTGTGTATCTTATATCTGGTCGAGTCATTGTTAGGTATAGCAGCTTCCCTACTAGTTTCTGATAGCCAGTAGGATCGGACAACAACTCATCAGTATTGCCCTCAGTCTTATAGTTGTGATCAAATTATTCACTAGTGAACCTTTGATTGACCTCCGTAGGTATGCTAGTAGGCTTAGAAGCAGCCACTCATAAGTCTGCAATAAGGAGCTAGTGCAAACTTTCTTTAACATACTAGTATTCCATTGTGCTCTTTGCAATTTCAATACCAAGAAAGTATCTCATCTCCCCCAGATCCTTGATCTTGAAATGCTGATGGAGCATGAGTTAGCTGCATGAATGAGAGAAGGAGAAGAACATGTGATGAGGAGGTTATCCACATAAACTAGGATGAGGAACAGGTCATTCCCTAATCTTTGAGTGAAGAGGGACTAGTCATGATGACTTAGAATAAAGCCTGAGGAGAGAAGTGCCTCACAAAGCTTAAGATTTCACTGTCGAGAGGCTTGTTTCAAGCCACACATAGACTTATGTAGCTTGCATACTCTCCTACATCCCCCCCCCCCCCCCATGTCCTAGAAGACCAGGAGGTGGAACCATGTAAACATCCTCTACAAGATCACCCTGGAGGAATGCATTGAGTATATCCATTTGATGCAACCTTCAACCATGCATTGCAGCCAAGGATAAGATAGTCCTCACAGTGACCATCTTAACCACAGGAGAAAAAGTCTCTTAGTAATCCAACCCCTCCTGCTGAGTATATCCCTTAGCTACCAAACAAACTTTGTATCTATCCACCTCACCTTTAGCATTGTATTTGACTTTGAATACTCATTTACAACCAATGACTCTCTTTTCAGGAGGTATATTAACCAGCTGTCAAGTGTGATTGTCTTGAAAGGCTTGCAGTTCTTGTTGCATAGCTGCTACCCACTGTGGATCATAAAGAGCTTCTTCATGAGTATCAGGCTCCCTCACAGATGAGATGCTACAAATGACCTTGTAATAGGGGTCTGAAAGTGAAGGATATGACATATATACTGATAAAGGATAACTTGTGCCCATTACAGCATGTGATAGAGGCTTGGACCCCTTATGAACATAGTCACTAAGCCAACTAGGAGTCTTGGAGGTTCTGCATGACTTTCTTGTGACTGTAAGCTCTCAAGAATCTGGAGCAACAGTAACATCTGCTACATTATCATAAGGAGCCTTACTAAGAATGGGAGAATCAGTACTAGCAGCAGGGACTGATACAGTAGTAGCATTCTTAGAGACACCAGCTGTAGGGTCTCCTAAATTCAAAGAAGTAGGAATAGAAGGACTAGAGGGGACAAAGACTGGCTCAACTATAGATGAAGTCTCCAATGGAGCTGCATCAATAGTAGTTTCAAGAACAAAGGGATCATGGCGACCATTCCAATACTCCACAAGATTAGGTGGTCTAAGTTGATAGTAGGAGGACTTGAAGGGAAATATATCTTCTCTAAATGAAACATCCCTGCTGACAAAGATCAGTTTATTGGCTGTGTTATACAACCTATAGCCTTTCTGAGTGGTAGAGTATCCCATATGCACTGTTGGGATTGCTTTTGCTCCAAATTTGTCACTTTTGGCACCCACACTTATGGCATAACATAAGCACCCCTTAGGTGTTGTAGGTTAGGACTCCTCCTATAGAATGCCTCAAATGGTGACTTTCTTGCCACAGTAGTGGATGGAATCCTGTTAATCAGATACGCAGCATTCTGAACACATAATCCCCAGAAAGTTAGAGGAATGCAACCCTGAAACCTCTTCCTACCTCAAAAGGTTGTATGTGCTTTCGTTCAACAACTTCATTCTGCTGTGGAGTATGAACACATGAGTTTTGATGTACAATTCATGCACCACTGAACAAATCTATACAATGTGAGTTAAATAACTCTGTACCATTATCACTTCTGAAAACCTTGATTGAACTATAAAACTGTGTCTTTATTAGTGACATAAAATCTTTTAATACAAATGAGACATCACTCTTCAACCTTAACAAGAACCAGACCATCCTGCTACAATCGTCTACAAGTGTAAGAAAGAATCTATGACCACCATATGTACATTGTATGGACCCCATACATCACCATGAACTAGCTCAAACAGTGTAGTAGTTCCACTAGTACTTTGAGGAAAAGAAAGCCTAGTTTGCTTAGCTAAAGGACATATAGAACAAGTTCTGCCAGTATCTGTCTTGATATCTTTAAAAAAGTTCATTTGTTGTAGTATTCTATGATGAACATGCCCCAACCTCTTATGCCACAATGCTGCAGATTGAGTCAAAGTAGTAGCCAATGATTGTGGTATCTTATTCTTTATATTATTTCTCCAATAGTACAAGTCATTGTGCATTCTATCAGTCCCTTTCACCTTCCCAATGTGAAGGTCCTGCATCAGAAAAAAATCAAGATAGAAAGACATGAAACACTGCATTCTCTAGTTAGTTTAGCCACTGACAACAAGTTAAACTTGAAGTCTGGTACACACAACACATCCCTGATGTCCCCTTGTGCCAATCTACATTTACCAACATGACTAATAGGCAACTTTTTCCATCAGGTAAATGCAACAGTGAGCCTTGCTTAGCATAGTCATTCAAATCAAATAACATTTAAGGAGTAGATACCATATGATCTGTTGCTCCTATGTCCATTATCTAATTGTGCCCGGTTTTACTAGCCAGAAAAGAACAAATAGTACCTGCCATATTAGCTGATGTTTCTGGAACATAATCTTTGTTGAGCATTTGTAAGATTTGACTATACTGTTCCGGAGTAAATATAACAGTGACACCACCTGTATATCCCTAAGATTGTCCCTGAGATTGAGCATCTTCCATGTGTACAGGATTATGAGTCCCTTACCTTTGCACCTGCATATGTTGTTGTCCCCATATGATATGCCTGCATAAAGATTCCCAAAATCTACAGTCATACATGTTTCCCTTGCATTGCATCTTCCTCAATTGTTCCTTGGTGACCAATAGGTGCTCATTGGTAACCAGTAGGTGCTCCTTGTTTTCTTCTGCCTTTAAAGTCTGTCGGATAACTAATGAGCTGGTACCAATTTTCTTTACTATGTCCTTTCATCTTGCAATGTTCACAAAATATACTGTAATTCCTTTTGTTCTTCTTGATTGAACCTCATTTTACTGCTGAGCTCCACAATGTTGTAATATCATTTTCCTCGGCTATTGAGTTCAGCCCAATGTGTGATAAAGTTCCCGATGTACTCATTTGACTTCCGTCTTCAACAATTGGAGCATAAGGCCGATTCAAAGTAGGTTCTACTGATTTCATTAGAATCTGTCTTCTAGCTTGAGCATAGGAATCATTCAGTCCACTAAGAAATTGTAATAGCCTCTGCCGCTGAAGATGATCAGCATACTACTTCGAATTTGTTGAGGGTACCATTGCATCATACTCAGCCAGAGCTCCCAATTTTATAAAATACATGGACACTGAATCTGTTCGTTGGAAAATTGTAGCAATTTCTCTATGAAATTGAAAGATCCTCATCGTATTCACCTTATCAAACATCTCCTTTAGATCTTCTCATACTAGGTGAGCATTAAAAGCATACACAATTCCACTAAGTACGTAAATCTGGAGATACTGTGTTCATAATCCACGAGAGCACAATCGCATTACATGTCTCCCAGTCTTCATGTAGCTCTGACCTAAACTGATCCTTAGTGGGTGTGCCATTGACGAACCCTAACTTTCGTTTTGCCTAAGTGCAATTTTCATCGATCTCCGCCATAATTCGTAATTCTCAGATCCAGTGAGTTGGACTGGAATCAACATGAAACTTGGAGTATCTGAGGGATGCACAAACAGAGGATGAATGTGGTCAATTTTTTCCGTCGTCATCGTCGATTCGATGTTCTCGAGGGAAGGAGATGAAGACGAACGAGTTGAAGTTTCGTTCACATGAACTCAGAGGAGAATTAGACGAGAGCAATGATCGCACAAAGCTCTGATACCATGCCAAACATCTGTCGTGGATGCTTCTAGATTGAGCTAAGAGAGATCGCAGCTTAGAGAGGAAAAGAGAAGATGAGAAAATTACTGTTGTATTGAATAACCGTCTATACACATACATATACAATGTAATCCAACGGATTCTAACTAATTTCTAATTGTATAATTAGCAACTAATCTAACAGACTCTTTGCCTACTAAGTGTCAGCTGGCTTCCTACTCACGTGACACCTTTAACATAATGTTGTCACATAAATTGAAAAAGATAGAGTATACGTTATTACAAAAAATAGTTGTCTTATTTCTTGAGAAATTAGTTTCATTAATTATAAGTAGGTCTATATTAGTTTAGCAAATGAAATGTACCTTTGTTCCATGCAAATCTTCTGGAATAAAGGGTTTTACCATCAGGGTTTACACCAAAAGGCCCAAGCTCTAGCATGGCCCCGAATCCTAATGATGAACATCCTGGACCTGTACCCAATTGTGCTTTTATTCGTCATTCAATAGCCGAAGAAAATGACAGCTCTTATCTTCATATACACCAACAATTTTTTAAACTTCCTTTTTTTCTCTTCTACTTTAGTAAAGAAGTAAAGAAAGAAAAAGAGCGAACAAAACGAATAAAGTGACCAATAATTCTCTGTTGCGCGTCCCCACTTAATAACTCCATTTGTCTATGAACCACTTTCTTGCAAATGAGCGAAAATTAGATGTTCCTCGGACCATTTATACCTTTTGGGAAATCAAAATTTCAAATAATAAAGAGTTACTCTTCTAGTCCCTAATAAGTGACCATTTTATAGTTGGCACATCCATTAAAGAAATACGAACTCTTAGAGAAAAAAAATATATTCACTAAATTAACCTTAATTAATTATTTCCTTGACACGTTGGAATATGTAAATAAGGGTAAATTTTAGAAAAATAAAATTAATTCCTTATTGATTAGGTAAATGGATACTTATTTTTGACCAAAATAAAAAAGTAAAATAGTCACTTATTGTGGACCGGGGAGAGTAATGAGTATCACTATTAAGAAAAATTACAAACATAAAACGAAAGTTATTGCTCCCTCTGCTTTATTTTATACATTAACATTTGACTTGATTTAGGAAGAAAAAAGACTTCAAAAATATCTCATAGATATTTGAACGGCTACAAGAATATACTATTAAGGGTAAATTGAAATGTCTAAAGTTAAAAAAGTATTCAAATATATAAAATGTGTAAAATAGATTGGAAAAAAAAAATGTTAAGTATATAATGTGGAACACGTGGAGTAATATTCAACTTAATTTGATGCAGAATATATGTGCATAAAGGGTAAGTTAGATTAAATCGAAACAAAACAAATGAGTACTTAATCAAATTAGGTGCATGACAAAAGAATTAAGAGAAGATGAGTAATTAGTAAGACAAAATTAAGTTGAGAAAGAATCATCAACACATATAATTTACCTCCATTTAGCCAAAGAACAAGAGGTTTTGAAGAAGCATTTCCAGAAGAAGCTTCAGCAAAGTAATAGAAAAGGCTTCTTCCATTCTTTACATCAACATTAACATATCCTGCATATTGCTTAAACATCACATTTGAAGGCTGCGCTGGAAGACCATCTTTAATAAGATCATCCTCCATATTTCCGACATGTTTTTCATCGGAAAATACTAAGTTTTCTGTCTCATCCTCATTAGTAGCATAAGTAGTTGTCTGAGCATGCATTTTAGAACGACGCCAAGACATTAATGTACGTGCCTGATCCATTTGGAAGCCATGGCTAAGGCCATGGAAAGTACTTAATGTAACAAGAAAAAACAACTTCAACTTTGTGAGAAACAAAGAGTATTTGTGTTCCTTCTCCATTATTTGAGTTGATGTTATGGAGTGCGCACTTTGGGTTTTGTTGGCTGGGGGATGTTATATATAGAAAGTTTTCAGACAGGTATGACTAATTTGAATTGTCTTTTTTGAGGTATATAATAATCATACCTTATCTTTAACTCAATTATTCAAGATTCTCTTTTTTGCAACCTCATACTAGATCTATACGATTATAAACACTTACTGTTGCAATTCAGAAAACGACTCAGCTGCTTCATCATCATGCCAACTCAGCATCCTACGTTAGTATCATCAAACTTACAGCTCCATCTCATGATGAGGCATATTGCCGTCCCTGCGGTCATTGCAGTGTAAAATTAAATTATCTAAAAGATAATTACACGTATTCGTTCATAAAAAATAAAATAATCTCCTTTTTTACTATATCTAGAAGTTTTTCTAGACACAGTTACAAACAAAAGAAATTCAATCAAACCTCCTCCTTTTATATTGCTGAAATGTGAGAAATATCAATACCATTTTGGTCTTTCCTTGTTTTGTCCCTTTTTTCTTGGGGCGGCGTGACTAATTAAAATTCCAGGATGTTGTGGAAATTTTGATCTTGGAGAGAGACTGATTACTGAGTGCCGTGGAGATATATTATAGAGTTACATCGCTAACGATGAAAGTCGTAAAATAATAAATAAAATAACTATTTCTTCAGAAATTGTTCATTTGTTTCTGTCTATATGAGAAATAATCGATGAAAAAAACCCCATATCTTTTTGCACACTGTGGTTCGAATATTGAAAAGAAAAAAGCATGATGGCGGGTAAAAAAGTAAAAAATAAAAGTCGATCAGTTGTCTAAATGCATGTTTTCTATGTGATTAAATGCGACATACGAGTGTGATTTTCTACATCAACTTTTTAGCTTTTCCGATATATTTAAAAGAATAGCCCAATGTTTCACGAATTTGTAATTATTTATAATGATGCGTCTATTAATCCAATTTTGACCCATGACAGAAGATAGTGGACTAGTCAGCCGTACTTGGCTAATGATGGACATTTTAGCAATTATTGCTCAACCCCTCAACCAAATGAATAGCGGAACTCTTGCATCTGCACAGAATGTTATGTGCATACAAACTTTTAACTATTAAACATGAATTAATTAATATGTATTTTTATTCTATTAAAACACCTAAATATAATATGATTTGACGTAAACACCAGAATAAAGACTTTTATCAAATAAGTTACTGTGGCATTCTACTTTTTAACTCTCTCGAAACACAAGCAAAAAAAAAAATCTCTTGAAACGCAATACCCGAGCAAGCTTTTTCATGCACAGATGCTGTCTCTCTCTACTCTACTTATCAAAGGCAAGATATCACACAGAATCCAAATATTTTTCGAGTATTCCAACGATAATTACGTAATATTTCATATTTCAATATTAATTTAAGCAAGTGCCATGGACCTTAGAAGTCACTTCGGCAATTTTGCGCTTTAAATAACAAGGAAAGAAGGTCGATGCAAGGATAAAAATTTGAACACATTGATTTCGGCGAAAGAATGGAAAAGGCAGATCAGAGAAAGAACTTAATTCCCTACTCTCGTTTCTCATTTTTCCAATTAGTCTCTATCGACAAACAAAAGAACAAATGGAAAAACGATATGCTTGATGAATATTACGTAGTCATAGTTATAGTCTCATTTTTCCAATTAACCCCCAAAGACTAAAGATCAGAAAATAATTTGATGAATATACAGTCATCTTTTTGACGCTTCTATCTTTGCATATTTTCGCTCTGGATACAAGAATCTTTTGCTTCTAAGAAGATGCTGAACAATGACATAAAGAGAAATCGATTACGAAGCCATTTCTAGTATTATCTCCGTTCCAATTTATGTGAACCTATTTGACTAGGCACGGAGTTTAAAAAAAAATGATGACTTTTGAAATTTGTAATCCTAAACAAATCAAAAAGGAGCCCAAAGTATTTGCGTGGTTATAAAAGTTTCTCATTAAGGGTAGAATTGTAAGTTTAAACTAAATTGTTTTCAAATTTAGAAAGGGGTCATTCTTTTTGGAACGAACCAAAAAGGAAATAGGTTCACATAAATTAGAACGGGGATTAACTAGTAAGACAGGCAGATCAAACAGGATTGATAAAATGGAGAACTTATGGCGTATGTGGTTCAGCATGAATGTTTCCTCATTTCTTGAACCTAGCCAGTTGGTTTTGTGAAGTCTATCAAAAAAACAAAAAATAGATGCAGACACAGAGACAGATGGAAAAAAGCAGTAGAAAAATCGAAGTTCACCAATCATTCTAAGTTTAGGTTTAACATTTCTTGGACTCACTAAGCATAAAATAAATCCAGCTACAAAATTCTCATCAAACACTATGCTTTAAGCTTATAAGTCATATATAAATCTGATCCCCCAAAGTGGAAGAAGAGAGAGCTTTGGCAATCTCTCATTTAGCGGCAGAGTCCACTAGAGATCAGCTAACAGGCTGCTGGTGATTCCCGTAGCCATTAGAGGATGCTCCATAAGCTGCTCCAGTAGCATACATGCCAGAATCCTGATTTTGCGATGCGCCATATCCATATCCTCCATAATTTTGCCTTCCATTATAACCCCCATTCCATTGACTACCAGAATCAGCTCTCATCTGCAAAATTAGAGAACAAAAAGACGGGTTGTAGAAGACATTGTACCACAAGAACAAATAAAAGGTGAAAGCTTTTGTAGAACATTAGAGATCATTCCGTGAACGAGGTTGATTTTAGGAAGAATGCATTGTAGGACATTTGACCATTTTGGAAAAGAGTCAGACTTTAAAAAGGTCACAGACTGATCAGATCACCGGCCTTGTCATTTAACTGTTCTATTGGGAAAGCAGGCTGATTTCTCTTTTCCCTGTTTTAAAAATTTCTTTTTTGATCAAGAGTTGATATTTTACATTAAGAATATTCCTGTGGGAGTTACCTGCTTGTTTGCTGGACTTCGTCCCCAGGAAAGACGAACTGCCTGCTTGCCAATTATTGCTCCACTTAATTTCTGTATCGCTTCCTGCGCAGAGCTCCTACGGAACATAAAAACCCAGAAGGTAGTCAAGCATGCTTCCTTTTTTTAAATTATTACAAGAAAGATCAATTTCACTAATTGCACCAACAAGGTACAGGTATGTACAGCAAAAAGATCTTTTAATCAGTTAAACATGTAGGAATTGGAAAAGTCAACAAAAAATATTTACATCTTGATTGTACTGCAAATTGCACAAAGAAAATATCATATTCTGCATTTAAAGGCTTCAGCATAAGACTACTCTATTTTATAAATTAGCAATAACCTAAAAACTTCGTGTCTTTTCCCCGTTTAACTGCCTAGGTTTACTATGGTACTCTGGCAGTATGTTCAGTTTTATTTGTTCATAAGATTTGGTTTTTACCACCAGTTGTATTCCCTTTCAAGCAAGTTACACACGACACTTAGGGCAGCTCAAAATTCATGTCCTAACCAAAAAAGGAAAGAGATCTCATATTCAGAAAAGTTTTTCTTCTACTTACATACAAATTTCTACTTTCACTCAGAATCCAAAAGGAAGTTTACCATCTAGCAGCGAACCTTGTGGCTGGACAGATAAAGTGAGAGCCCCAATAATTTTCATATTTGATAAGAAATTCAAAGGCCAGTTGCTAATAGTCTATTGTTGCTCGCACACTAATGTTAGCAGCAGAAGATGGTGGTGATGAGATTTGCTGTGTTAAAGTTACTTTGAAAGAAAGAACATAATAGAATCTTGCAGAAGGAGCTTAGTGAGATAGAAGAAAGGAAAGAAATATATGTGCAAACATAAGATATAAAGAACAAAAATGAAGCTGAGTTGATAACTGTCAAAAGCAAGGAGAACCAACACAATATTGGATGGTTCAGGAAAAAATAAACAAAAAAAGGGTAGATAAAGCAACCAGCTTTACAAATAATAAGTTGGCAGAATGTAAGGTTAAAATGATGGACCAATAGGAAACAGAGTTTAAACTTCACAATCTTATCAAATATAAAAAAATGAGACTCATATTTCGCCAATAAACAGCAATTGCACACAATTTACACAACATTTTATCCTCACAACGTATTTGTGTTCAGTCCTAGGCAACTTTTCAAGAATCAAAAACCAAACCACTCATCTTTTTAACTCAATATCTAGGATTAATCCATTTATTTAAATGGTACACGATCAAATGAGATTAAATGCTGAAAGATACTGAATATATCTACCAATCAATCTCCGTGCCTCAATACTCGTAACATCAGTTCTGTCACTCTCAATGTTTCAGACAATGATACACTAATAAAAAGTTCACAGGCTACTTAACCACCTTGAATTTCATGTCAAGCAATATAGCTAATTACCTGTCAGAAAATTGTACAAAACCACATCCCTTTCCAGCAGGTATTTTCACAGAGACCACTTCTCCAAACTGATTAAAGGATTGCCTAAGTTCCTCGTCAGTGACATCAGAATCAAGTCCTCCAACAAAAATCTACCATAAATAGAAGTTAGAAGAAACCAACTATTTTTCTATAAGTATTAGTTGATTAAAGAGTCGAGCAAATAACATATGACCAACTTCCACAAGAAAAAGAAGCACTTACTGTAGTGTTTGATGCATCACCATCAGACTGGGATCCATGGGTTGCAGCACCATTTGATGCATATCCACCAGATAATATCACAGCTGAATAATTAGAATAAGAAGTTCCAGCCTCAATATAAAAGTTGAACATGACATTTAACATATGATGAAACTGCTAGCACGTAGGTAAGAAATAACTGGTCACAATAAACTACAAGAAGAAAATCAAGCTCAATAAATCTAGCAAAACTTGGTGCATCCAGGCTTTCTCAATGTTTCGACCATCAATGTATGCATGTTTTGCTACCAATAACTTGTTCAGCCAGGTTACCTATCAAAAAAATACTTGTGCAGCCAGGTTAAAAAAAATTTACTGCCTTGCTCTAAACAACATATCACATTATGTTTTTCAAGCATCAATTGGACTAACTTCTGGATTGAAATGGAAAATGATCTGATTCAGATTTTTTATTATTAGTAGTTTTTTCGATTTTTTAGAAACAATAAAATTCGAACATTTAAGAAGTTAAAAAAAAGATTCCACAAGATGCAACAATGCTAAAGAATCTTTAAAACGCTTTGGTGAAAAATCTGTCCATTTGAATCTTGAAAGCAGAAGTCATTTAATATGGATGACAAGATTAGAAACAGCATACATTGATGGTCATCTGAGGCCCGGTATATTTAGTTTGCTAAATGGCTTGCCAGGGAACAATATCACGTACCTTGTGAAGAATATTGTTGCTGTGCTGATGGTTTCTTTGGGGTAGCAACACCAATACGCATGGCCCTGCTGGAACAATATACACCATTCATCTCAGTCATGGCCCGAGACCTCTCGCTTTCATCACCAAACCTTACAAAGCCATAGCCTTTTGAGTGGCCTGTGTTTGCATCTACTACTACTTTTGCACCTTTAAGAGATGGATATCTACTAGCAAATGTGTCACGCAACATTGTATCAGTAACATCAGAAGCCAAATCTCCTACAAAAATCGAGAAATCAGAACCAGTTTCTGCACGCTTTTCACCAGTACTAAAGCCTGCCCAGTTTAAACGGAAGG
This sequence comes from Nicotiana tomentosiformis, assembly GCF_000390325.3. NCBI lineage: Eukaryota > Viridiplantae > Streptophyta > Magnoliopsida > Solanales > Solanaceae > Nicotiana > Nicotiana tomentosiformis. The sequence continues at coordinate 72,437,301 of NC_090812.1, read as the reverse complement.
GTTGCTCTGCGTTTGGCATCATAGTGCCATTGTAGCTCTGTAGCACTTTCTCCGCTGCTGCGTGAGTATTGAACTCAACAAATCCATAACGCTCTGATTGACCAGTCTGCTTGTTTCGAATAATTTTCACAGAAATAACCTGCATGATATATGACCCATAGTCAGGTACTATTACAGAGTGCACGCTTAAATTGCAAACTAATAATCAACTATTGCACTCTATATGAGTAGTGATGTATAAGCTTGAACAAGATATGCTTGAGATAATTTTATTTCAACCACAAAATAAAAGGTTCCCACAAGATTTAAATGCAGCTGGTCCAATTTCACGTCCATCTCTAATCTCTGTTTTGAGAAAGGAAAAGCTTTTTGGCATCCGCATTTACTCCATTCTCTAGTGTTTTACCATTGAACAAGCTAAGATCAAAGCTTCTTGCTTCAAGTTTAGTAGCTATAACAATATCACCAACCTCTGTCACAAATAATCTTAAAACAAGAACAACTAAAACTAATACATCAGCGGAGATATTCCCGAAAATTCAAAAACTAAGATATTCTCTCTTCACCGCTTCTCATTCTCTTTCTTCTTTCCTTCTCTTCTTCTCCTTTTTTTCTATTTTCCCAGGGCTTCATCCTTCCTCGCCATCATGTACCTCCTTGACTTCTTCTTTAAAACATTCTGGCCTTCTTATTCTTCTAAGTTCCCTCTAACAATATACTATACATAATACTACCTGAAACAGCTTCCTCTTTCTTTCTGTTTCATTCTTCGCCTTCTTGCTTCTCCTAGAGACTTGCCATTTTGGGCTTCTTAGCCGTTTCCTGGTAATAAGAATTCTCACAAAGCTAACAATACTTATGTCTCAATCTAGTTAAATTTATCTTTTTACTGACTCAAATCCCCAAATTCGAACCCAAGGTGAATTTCTACGACAAACTGGATGCCGAGTTAACTACTTGATGATGTCCTTTTAGAATGTAACAGTGAGAAATTAAGGCACGAAAACTGCCCTTTTCTGTATATTCAAATGCATTTAGAATTCTTCTTATCCCCAACATTTTTGTGTGGGGAGATATTTCTAGCTTCACAAACTAGAATACAATATTTGACTCGAAGTTCTCCACAGTCCACACTTTCCAAAAGGAAAAATACCCTAAGGAAAATAGAGGTGACAGGATCCGGAGGATTCTTCTTTGAATCTCAGACCGCTGCATTGACTTGGATCTCAGTAAAGGTCAAATCTTGTTCGCAAATAACAGCAAGTTAAATAGGGTTAGTTTCTTCACCTTAACCATGATACAAGATTTAACACTTCACATTACTTTTAACTGACTAAAGTCAATAAAGAAATTAATCATGAAAATCAAATACTCCATACAGCTAACGAACTAGAATTCGATATTTGACCTGGAATCTTCCCTTTTAGATGACCAACAGAGGAAACCCCTAATAAAAATAGAGGCGACACAAGATCCCAAGAATTCTCCTTTGAATCTCAGACCTCTGAAATGACTGAGATCTCCGTAAGGTGAAATCATGTTCGCAACAAATTGCAAGTTAAATAGGGTGAGTGAGTTCTTCTTAACTACAATACAGGATTTGGCACTTCACATTACTTATAATTGACTAAAATTTATAAAGCAATGAAATCACGACAATCAGTACTCAAAACCAGCTGAACAGATATTTAACGAATATACAAGCAGGGAATGCTAGGAAACTTGAATGATAGAGATAAATGGGAGAAAAAGGCGAACCTCGCCAGCTTGAGAAAAGCAAGAATGAAGATAACTTTCATCCATCCACTGCTGAAGATCACCAATCCAGATCGTTTTATTATCTTCAGATGAGCTCTGAATCTGAGTAGGGGACTGCTGCATCTTCTGCTGCTGTTGTTGATGTTGCTGATAGTAAGGCATGTATTGCTGACCATACATCATCTGTTGCTGCATCGCCATTGCTGCTGCTGGATACTGCATCGCCATCCATTGCTGTTGATACTGCTGCATCGCCATCCACTGTTGTTGTTGTTGCTGCTGTTGTTGTTGCTGCTGCTGTTGCTGTTGCTGATTCATATCTCCTCCGTTCATTTTCCCACCAATTTCACTTATCAATTTTACCACCTCTTCCTCTCTCTCTCTCTGTCTCTCTCTCTAGTTACTTCACGCTTTTTATAAGGAAGTTTTAGAGAGAGAGAGAATGAGCAATGGGTATCTGGGTCACGAGAGAGAGGAAGAAGAAAAGAGGGAGACTAAAAGAGAGTCGGCTTACTATATAACGAAGAAAGATACTAATAGAGATCTAGGGTCTCTCTCTCGTGCGTAACGACGTTCAATTTTGACCGTCCAATTGAGAAGCGAGGGTTTGAGGGTGGCCGTTGATGAACAAGTTTAGAGACAAGTTGGTTGTAGGACCAACTGATACGCGGTGGCAAACGTGGGTCCCTTTCCTCATCGTAGCTTTTCTTTGAAGTCAAACATTTATCGGCGGTTCGTGACGGCAACCGTCCAATTCGTACATGATATTTTGAGCTAACGTTAAACTGTTGACAGGAGAAATTTAATCATACTTGTTGTTTACTATTAGCTACGTAATTCAATCAATACATTAAATTTGTTCTCGAAAGCGCTGTTATTACTTAACTACAGTTAGTTAACACTTATTTTTACTTTAATTTATTACTCTCTGATCCATAATAAGTAATTATTTTATCTTTTTATTTTAATTCAAAATAAATATTTATTTATATAATTAAGAAGGAATTAATTTTATTTTTTTAAAAAATTTATCCTTATTTATATATTATAATGTATCAAGATAATAATTAATTAATATTAATTTAATTAATATATTTTTTTTTTTAGAAACTCGTATTTCTTTAATGGGGTGTCAAACGTAAAATGATAACGTACATGAGAAAGTGATACTATTCGGTGAAAGCATGGATCGAGAAAGTTTTTACCGTTGAGTGGTTGTTTGTATGTGTTCATGGCCAGCATGTCGTCCCGCGTAAGGCACATGCTGGTCATCTGTCCATGTTGACGTGTGAAGATGTCGCTAGATTTTACAACTCCGTTCCGTTGTTTTCACGGTGTGGCTTTTATGCTCAAAACGGAGTTCAGAATAATTAAGTCTCTTGTTGAAATACTTCTATCAATTATAGTACTAGATCTTCTGAATTATTATTGCAACTTGGAAATATAAACTCTATCGATTTTGTCCTCGAAAAGAACTGCACAGTCAAAGACATCATCTCATTGTTGTATATTGGATCTAATGGGGGTTTACATTTTCTTCTCAAAAATAATAGTATATATATATTCGTCATAAGATAAGGTAACATTTTAGCAACTTATTAGTATTCTGATTGTATGTAGTAAGAAAATTATCTTTCTAAAATCATTGATTCCTTTATGGTTGGTACAAAGAATAATTACAAGATCGTTGGTTCCTTATTACCAGTTTAAAGCTTATGAGACTCGTATATTTCATTTATGAAGATAAATAAACCTTAGGAAACCAAAGGAGATGATTCTTTTAATTATCTTGTTTAATAAGAGGGAAAAAATGTAACAACCCAATTAAATTAAGCTTGAGACTTCTAATAAACACCTTTTCAAAATAATTCATGTTTAACCTAGGATTGTCTAAGGGGAAGGTAATGAGTTCTTAAGGGTTAAGGGTACACGGAGGATACCGGTAAAGGGAGGGTTCCTTAAAGGTACTTTTGTTAAGGAAATTTGAAGGTACGGGATAAGGGTAATTTTACTGGTATCCTACCAGTACCCTTACCGGTCATAAGGGTGAGGTACCAACACTTAGGGGTAATTTTAAATTAAAAATTTTTAAAAATTATATTTAAATACAAACAAACTTTAATGGATGAAAAAAATTCAATACTTTTATTTTAATACTTATAAAAATAAAATTACATATTTTTTACAATTTACAGAATTTTTCAATAATTTCTATTGGTTCTTCGCTTGAAATCGATAGCACTTGTTCTTCTGCGTCCCCATTGTCTCCGGCATATCGTATTTCACTATAGGCATCATCGTCTTCTTGAATTATTTATGGAAGGCCAAGATTATATTTTTCTTGTATGTAATACCTAAACCCGGACTGGTTAGGAATTGTTTCAAAACGAGGACCCCCTTTCTTAGCACTACCCTTAGTAGATCTATTACAATTTTTTTTACCAGTTTAGGAGCTATTTTTAATAATAAATAATTAAAATTACAATAAATAGCAACACATGTATAGCAAAAATAAATGTAAAAATTAATATGAGTGCTAGAACGTTAATCGCAATTTATATATATATATATATATATATATATATATATATATATATATATATATATATATATATATATATATAGAGAGAGAGAGAGAGAGAGAGAGAGAGAGAGAGAGAGAGAGAGAGAGAGAGAGAGAGAGAGAATTAGAGATATATGAGAGTTTTGTGTGAAAATTGAAAGAATGAAATGGGGTATTTATAGTTTTAGAATAAGATCGAAGTGTATTTGAACAAATTTAGGGGGTTAAAAACATAAATTAGGGGGTATGGGGTGTGAAGGGCTAGAGGGGCAAAAATAGTCGTTATTGGCCATTGGCTAACGGTACAAAAACAATTACATTTTAAAAAAAAAAACGTAAGGGTACAGGTTCGGTACCGATCCGGTACCGCTATGGTACCTTAAGGGTACCAACCAGACCGGTACTAAGGGTATTTTTTTCGGTATCCTCCCATTACCCTTACTCTTTACCCAAATCCCTCACCCTTATCCCCAATTCAGACCGATAGTGCGGTATCGGTACAAGTACGGACTGATACGGGTACGGGTAATACCCTCCCCTTAGACAACCCTAGTTTAACCCATTTTATAATCATGAGTAGAGTTAACAACACTGCATTTGTAATAATATATATACATTTCTTCTAGCTCAAGCTGTATATACTTGAAAAAAGTAAGAGAATAATATGTGCAAAGTAAATTACAATCACTTAAAATTCACGTACTCAAAATTCTGAATTGCGTCTCCACTTTTAATATGAGGTGATTTTTTTTTCTTCTTTTGGAGACTTAACCTAATTGGTACGTGGAGTAATAAAGCCACATTACAAACTAGACCACTGATGATTTTGGGCCAACCAAAGAGCAGTCAATTTCATCAACTAAGTACTCAAGTACAGAAGAGTGACCACTATGTCCATACCAAGTACATAAAACGAGATGCTAATGTACAAGCGCATATGCTTGCCATTGACTTTATATTTTGGTTCAAATGCACATTAGCATAATAACTGTAACCGGACATTATTTAACGTAACAAACCATTAACTTTCTTGTTTACAAACAGATTTAAAAAACCTTAAATCGTTTGACTTCTCTTCTTCCATTTTACGCCATACTTGGTTGGTGGATACTGGATACAAACAATTTAATGATTAAGCTTGTATGATCAAAGCTCTAGGTACTAGCATCAAATGAAGGCAATGAATGCTAAACATTTGGTTGTTTTGGTCTATTGTTTTTTCCAGGTATATTTTCACCAACTTTACTCATTCTCGTGGTGACCAATTAAGTCTCACAGTTCTCTAATTCGGCTATGAGAACTAGGAGTAAATGGTATTGAAATCGTAATGGACTATGTCACATGTGTGATTTACCTACAGTGGAAAATGCAATGCCACATTGAATTAATATCATAATTCCAAAATGATGGGAGAAGAAAAGGTTCGAGATCAAAATTGCTAATTTCATTCAGTCAGCTTAGAAAACCTATTTAACATGAAGAGTCAAATACATACCCAAAATTGGGAACTCGAAGACAGCCTGCTGCAACCAAAATCTTAACCAGAAGTTCCCCTTTTAGCTTCTGCTTACACATAAATAATGAAAGAATAAAGTCAAACAACACGAGCTACATATACACAAGGACTGCACATTTATATTTTGTAATCTGCATGTAGGAAGCTTTCATAAGATGTTCCCTCGAGCGTCTTTTCAACATCGCTCCAATTTTCAACTTGTGAAGACAATGGCCCCTTGTGTATCTTCACTTGACGACTATGGAGGTCCATTCTTGGAACTTTCAGGAAATCTTTCACATCATTCAGTATCTGTGACAAAACGATAGGAAGTAGGCATATAAAACGAACTTCCTCACAAGAGAACCAAAACATCAGGGATACAGTAGAATATGCAATATCTTACAGTCCGATTTTTTATTATGTCCTCATAGAACAAGATTATATGCCGCGTGCTCTTAAAGTACTCCAAAGCGTTAGCAGCCATATCCTGTACTTGTTTTAGGTTAGCGATCAACGTGGTTGTGTTTATCGTAGGCTTGTAACTTGCGAGTATCTCAGCCTGCAAAACATGATTGCATAGGACAGCATGAAGACATAAGCATGTATCTCTACATCATAGGGATTTATTAGACTGACCTCCACAGGAGAATGCACATGAGACTTATGGGTTCCGTTTAACATCTTAGCATTCTGATCATAGGAATTTGCTAGTATCGAAACCATTCTGCGCAAAAGATTTCTTCTGAAGAGAAAAATTGCAGAAACTCCTCTCCTTTTGAAGTACTCAACAATTTCCTCATGATGCTGTAATAGACCCTGTAATAACATAGAAATGCCCATGCAGTCCATCATGATCCATAACCATGACATGAGGAACCAAGCCACCAAAGCGTAAGGTAATTTCAGTGTTTACATGATCTAGTTCTTCACAAGGTGATGTATCGTGTAGACCAATTTTTACATGATGTAGTTATTCATAAGGCGATGTATCACGGAGACCAATTTTCACAATTTTTTTCTACCTAGTTTCCATTGTACATGGGTAGATCAGTGGTGACATCGGATATGGCTTTCCGCAAAAAACTACTCCTATATGTATCCACGAGATCGAGTATGAAATTATGTTTATCACTTTAAATTGAGTATCTATTTCCCTTTCTTGCTAGGATTGGAAATCTGTATCTTACATATCCATAGGATTGAGTCCCTTTCTAGCCAATTATTTTTGAATTTTAATACATCTTACTTTTCAAACGAAACAGGTTGGTTTTTTTTCTTCTTTTTTTTTTTGGGGGGGGGGGGGGGGGGAGCCAAGCATGTTGTATCTGGGAACTTTTTTGTATTTTTCTACTAAAATACACATCACATACTTTTTTTTCCTGAAATCACAATGCTTGTAGTACTTCAAGGATTGGTATTTTAGCATGGTACAAAATATCAACATTAAATATTCCATATGATTTTCCACATGATCTAGTTTCGTTCGAGCAAAGGACTCCGAGTCCCTATCTTACTCATTATTCCGGTACTACTGTTCCATCTACTATTTACCATATTAAAGCGGCAGACAAGTGATAAGAAACCATCATAACTTAACTAATTATGCAAGTCCAGAATTGAGACGTGATAACCACATATTCAAACACATACATACAGTTTAGTGAGTATAAGTAAAAGACATCGGCCCAAATTCTGAAAACAAAGCTAGCATGTTTCACATATGAACCAACATATGAAGAAGAAGAAAAGAAACGTTTCAAGACGAGCTAACACAGCTAGGTACTGAATACTCCATTGTGAAATTCCACCAACAATCTTCCCCTTTTTAAATTCCTTAATCAAAATTATGTGTTTATACAACCGAAATGACAGCTTAATGAAAAGAGCAAATTCAGATGATAGACAAACATGCCAACTTCACGTTTGAAAACTCAAGAAGCAACCTCATATATCCACTATATAAATCACTGACGACTAGCACACAATGTTGATAAAATGAATCGAGTTTACAGAAGGTTTTCTATAAATCACAGCTACGTTCTCTACGTAGTTATGTTCTCGTGATCACATATTTAGGAACAGACATGACAAATAGAATTTTAAAAATGGCACCCACCTGATTAAGCATCCACTTCAGACCAACTGCAGCTGTGCATTCATTCTTGGAAGCGCTGGTCAAAAAGTCTAGGTTATAGAGTTTGTCCAATGTTTCCAAAATCGTTGATGCATTACTTTTCCGGGCTTTAACAGAAAAAATCTCCCCATTAGAGCTTATATTCATATGGCTGTTCAACAATGTTTCAAACCATCCACTACCAGATCTCTGAGTGGACAAAATTGCGAAAAACCTTACAGGATTACAAGCACACTCAGCCCTGATACAGCAGGATTTAGTCAGTAATTTTATCCACAATGAGATACTAAAACATACTAACAGATTGTCAATATCTCACCGGCTAAAAGTTTTTGGCTTGGGGAAGTGCAGATAAGGTTTTTCTGAAGGTTCAATATTTGTCGCCTCACATGGCCTTTCAACCACATGAATACTGGTGACCGGTCCACTGGAACGCGAACCAATTTGTTTCAGACAAATTGAACATATATAAATTCCACATATCATTGCAAAAAATAAGACCACCATTCTCAGCAGCAATGGAGATTTCTTTGGTGGCTTTATTATGAAAGTATCCTGGAATTAAATCAAAAGTTAAAATGCTTGAGATTTTAAATTTCGTGTTGCTACATCAAATTTTCCTTCAGTGTTTCAACAAAATAAATTTGTGTCCTAAATTAAACAAGCAAAACAAAAGGCAAGGGAATCTAGGTGGGCTTTCATCAAATTAGAATTCAAGATACAAAATAATCAAAAATTATTGTCACACTCTACAGATGAGAAAAGATACAAGAAATAGAAACAAATGCTATGACATAAGAAATGAAAGCTCAAATTTGAGGAAACACTTGAGATTGAGAAGAAACCCAGATCAACACAGCTAGAGTTGTCATAACATTACATACAGTTGTCGATAAAAGGCAAATGAAGAAACTTTCCACTGTTGTGTATATCATTTCAGATAAAATATAAAAACGAAATGATATATATAGAAAGAAGCAAGAATGTTAAACAAACAAAACAAGACATTACCTTGGTGAAGAAACAGAAATCGTCAGCCATAGTTTAGTGCTCAAAAAGGAAGATAATGAAAAGGCATTTGGGGATACCCAGATTCAAAAAAAAATCCCCTTTTTCCTTCTAGCTTTATTCATCTTATTCCTCCACTCCTTCTCAATACATGCAGAAACATTTATTTATGTAAACAGTATATATATATGTAGAAAAAGAGAGCTGGGGTAAGCTTTTTCTCGTGAAGAACACTATAATGAGAGTGTTCTTTAGTGAGCCTTTTGTTCAATTTTCACGCTCCTCCTTTTTGCTTTCTTTTTCTCTTTTTTGTATTTTTGAGCTTTCCTTCTGATTTACACCTCTTCTTCCTGACTTCCTCTTTGCAAATTATGTGGAATCCCAGGTCTGGTACGATCCGAATCCGAATGACAGGAAAAACAGAAAATGATATGATAACGGCGTCGTTTTAATCGGGCTTTGATTTAGTCAAGGAAATTTAATCATTACTTGCAATTTCACCGCTATTCATCCTTAAAAAATTTACACGTTTTACCGTTTAGTTTATCTACCTCAGCTCATGTATCCACTTGAAAAAGGATTAACATACTCCGGATTTCGTCTAATCCTAATTTCTACTTCTTTCTAAAACTTTCTGACATTCTTCTAGTATAAACTATTTGAAATTTCAATTTATTAATTTTTTGGTAACTAGTTAGATTTTTATTATCAAAATTGGAGTACAACATACAAACCCTGAATGTTGGACATCAAGTCCCAACCTTCAGTCTAAGCTTAGAAACTAAAATAGCAAAAAGATCATCTCAATACCAAAAGTATTTAGGCCGGGTAGTAGTTTAAGCTCTCAAGCCACTTTGCAATCTTCACCTTCATTGAATCTCTAAAATGGATTTCTTGAACTATAGGTCTTGCCACTACCTCAATACTCTGCTGCTTGCCTTGAAACACTCTATAATTCCTTTCCATCCACACATGATAAACAGCAACCGCTAGTAGCATTCTGTATACCTCAGCTCTTGAACTGCTCCCACTAGCATGTTGCATCCCCCACTGTAGTTCATCTTCCCAGACCATTGGATTTCTAGTGACACCTATCCAGTTGAGCAGCTTCTTCCAGAGTTGTGCAGTGGTCTCACAGGTAAAGAACAAATGGGCCAAGCTTTCATGGTCTTGCCCGCATAAGAGACAAAATTGATCTTGAGTCACACCCCACTTGAATAATCTATCTTTTGTATACAATCTCCCAAGTGCAGCCAATCTCAATATGAAAATCCATTTGGGTAAACCTTGATTGTTACACATAAGTTTTCTCCATGCTACTTTCTGGAATGTACCCCTTAACTTCAAGTAAAATTGCTTTGTAGAGAACTTCTTCATACTTTATACCTCATTCAATATATAGCCTGCTTCATTAAAGTACTTTGTGGCTTTCAAAATCTTCCGAACAATCCAAGATGCTTGCTTCGGGACATCTTCAAACATATTCTTGTTCCTCCCATAGTAACATTGAATCCACCTCACCCAAAGTTTATCTTTTTTCCTACAAATATTCCATAACATTTTACTAATTGCCGCTTTATTCCAAACTGCAATGTCTAGAATATTTAAACCACTTGCAGACCTTGGATAACAGACTCTATCCCAAGCTAACAAAACTTTTTTTGACAACTCAGTACCACTAGACCAAAGAAAATTCCTACAAGTAGCTTCAATAACTTTACAACTTTCTTAGGTAAGATGAAGATCTGAGCCCAGAAGACTTGTATAGAGAACAACACTGACTTTATCAATTGGGATCTGCCATCATAGGATAAGAATCTAGTAGTCCAAGATTTAATCCTTCCCAACATTTTATCCAAAAGAGGCTGGCATTGAACGACAAAAACTCTTTTGGTGCTTAGAGGGACCTCTAAGTATCTAATAGAGAGTTCCCCTTGCTGAATCCCAAGAGATTCTGAATATCATTTTGAACCTCATGTGTAACACCTCCATAGTAAACAGAGCTTTTACTCAAGTTTGCAACCAAACCAGAGGCCATAGAAAAACTTTGAAACCTATCAAATAGCATATGAACAGACATAACATCCCCTCTACAAAATAAGAGTAAGTCATCTATAAATCTCAACTGGATCAGATTCATTTTAGCACATTTAGGATGAAAATTGAAATCAGGAAGTTTTCCTAATTGCTTGAGAAGCCTACTAAGATATTCCATTGCCAGGACAAATAAGAAAGGAAAAAGGGGGTCTCCTTGCTTCAATCCCTTCCTAGCCTTAAAGGGTTTAGTAGGCTTTTCATTAATGAGTACAGAATAAGAAACAGTTCTAACACACCCCATAATTCATTTTACAAAAATATTAGGGAAATTTAGACTAACTAGAATTTGCTCCAGAAAAATCCACTCAACTGAGTCATAAGCTTTCTGCATATCAATTTTTAGCATGCATCTAAAAAATTTTATTAAAAGGTGAGTGCTAAAGGAAATATGACCTATTTTGTGGGACATTTTCATTGATATCACTAGTATACTATAAATCTTGAAGGTGTGAACTGTTTTTATTGAACTTAGAAAAGAAAAATCAAGCAAAGATGATTTTAACGAAAAAGAAAAGAAATTGTGGCTCTTACAATTTCCATTAACTTATGTCTTTGTCATGAGATAGAAATATGTTTAATATTCACAAACAAGCAACTAACATAGGTGAAAACAAAAAGATTCGGACGAGAATAACAACCTCAATGTCTCCACCTCAGGAAAGGGAAATTTGTAGTGCAAGTAATTTACCCCAAAAAAAATAAAAATAAATGTAGTATAAGTTCTCGACCAGACTCTTTATGATAAGCAATGGGAGTACTGACATTGGAATTTCAACGAGTATTTCTGTGTATTGGGACGCACATTCCGCTGATGCTCTCGGCCTCTAGTCCACTGCTTGACCCGTGCTTTAGTGCGGTGTGTTCAAAAAGCTTTTTTCGAATTGAGAGGAAAGGTATAACAACACCAAAAAACTGCATGTTGGACAGAAGCAATGGGCGGATGGAGTTGCCTTAAGTTCATCTGAACTTATAATTTTTTTTATATGGTGTATATATATTAGATTTGAATATATAAATTATAATTTATTTATATTTATATTTCTATATCTATCTATCTATCTATTTATCTATCTATATCTATATTTGTCATGACCCAAAATCTCACATGCCGTGATGACGCCTATTCTCAATACTAGGCAAGCCGATAACATCAATAACCCACGATTTCCTTTAAGTTTGAAAATATAATATTTAAATACAATATAAAAATCTCGCAAATACCGATACAAACACTCCTAAAATCTGGTGTCACTGAATACATGAGCATCTATACATTATAAATCTTGAAAACACGGTCTATAATAGTTTGAGACCAAATACAGTAAACAAGGAGATAGGGAAGGAGAGACAAGGTCTGCAAAACACAACAGCTACCTCTGAATCTCCGGAAAAAAAATCAATTATGCGAAAGAATCAACACCCACTGTGTCCGGGATCACCTGGATCTTCACATGAAGTGCAGGGTGTAGTATGAGTACAATCAACTCAGTAAGTAACAATAATAAATAAGAATTGAAGGTAGTGACGAGCTTCACAACTAAGTCCAAATACAGTAATTTTCAACATAAAAGGGTAGGCATGCTCTCAAGTTCAACATTTAAAATTCCACAATAATTTCATATCAACTTCAACTGAAACAGAAGATAATGTCTTTTAGAAAATTTCCAAACCGGTGGCATATATATGACAACTGAAATGCAGCAATAATGAAATCAATGCATCCTCTCAGAGTAATAATTATCCAGTCCTCCCATTCACTCCAACCTCACAGTCACTATTTCCTCAGTTCACTCTTTCTTCACAATTACTCAACACTCGGCACTCGTACTCAGTAGGTACCTGCGCTCACTGGGGGTGTGTACAGACTCCGGAGGGGCTCCTTCAGCCCAAGCGCTATAACAAGCCAATCATGGTATAAATCAATGAAATATGCTGCGGCGTGCAGCCCGATCCCATAAATATTCTCACAGTTAGGCCCTCGGCCTCACTCAGTCATCAACCTCTCCAGTCTTCCGGGCTTTCAGAAATCATAATAAGCAGCCCAAACATCAATGATATGATGCATCAATAATGAACAATAGAGACTGGGATGAAATGTGCAAATAAAACTGTGACTGAGTGCAAAAAAGCAATTTAGCAAATAATTCTACAAGTACACGACCTCTTTAGGTCCCAACAGTGTAAACACATGGTTTAAACACGATTTATAGTTCGATTTCTCTAAAACGTGAAAAATATACGGATATCAACAGATTATTCAACTACACAGTTCTATGGAATTAATCAAGTCACAATTTCTACAGTGCACGCCCACACGCCCGTCACCTAGCATGTGCGTCACCTCAAAACCAATCGCATAACACATAATCCGGGGTTTTGTACCCTCAAGACCAAATTTAGAACTGTTACTTACCTCAAATCGTGTAATTTCTTATTCCGCTATGCCTTTGCCTCGTGAATTGGTCTCCAAACACCTCGAATCTAGCAACAAATAATTCGATTCAATCAATAAAAATTATAGGAATTAATTCCATATGAAAATATAAATTTTTCATAAAAATCTGAAATTCTACCCAAAAATCGCCCGTGGGGCCCACGTCTCGGAACCCGACAAGAGTTATAAAATTTGGAAACTCATTCAACTACGAGTCTACCCATACCAATTTTACCAAATTCCGATATCAATTCGACCCTCAAATCTTCAAATTAAACCAAGAGGAGTTTCTAAATCTTCCAACTTAATTCACTAATTAAATGTGAAAAACAACCATGGTTTCGGGTATTTTAACCAATATTAAGTTAGAAATACTTGCCCCGTTATTTTTCTTGAAAATCTCCCGAAAATCCTCTCTCCGAGCTCCAAATTGGTAAAAATGGAGTCCCATTTTCAGAACTTAAACTCTCTGCCCAGTCATTTGCTCTATGCGATCACGACCAACCACACGCGATCGCGAAGCACAAATTTCCACTGCCCAGATTTAACCCTACGCGATCGCGGATTCCTTCACTCGACTGCGAAGCACATAGTCCTCAGCTCTATGCGATCACGGACAACCACACGCGATCGCATAGAGCGAATGCGTGGCCCAACTTCCTCTCCAATTTCCCCTATGCGAACGCGGCATTTCCCACGTGTTCGCGTAGCACAACCTGGCCAAACCTACGTGATCGCGGATGCCTTTGCGCGATCGCATAACACAAAATCTCACTGCTCCAACTTAGCCTACGCAATCGCGGGTGCCTTCACGCGATCGCATAGCACAAAATCTCACTGCTCCAACTTAGCCTACGCGATCACGGACATTCTCATGCGATGTCATAGAAGGAAACCAGTGACAGAAAACCAGCATTCTTCAGCTGGAATACCAAGTCCAAAATTGATCTGTTAGCCGTCTGAAACTCACCCGAGACCCTCGATACCTCAACCAAATATACCAACAAGTCCTAAAACATGATACGAACTTAGTCGAAACCTCAAATCACATCCAACAATGCTAAAACCACGAATTATACCCCAATTCAAGCCTAATGAACTTTGAAATTTCCAATTTTTACAAATGATGCCAGAACCTACCAAATCACGCCCGATTGACCTTAAGTTTTACACACAAGTCATAAATAACATAACAGACATATTAAAATTTCCAGAATCGGATTCCGACTTTGATATCAACAAGTCAACCCCCCGGTCAAACTTCCCAAAAATTCAACTTTCGCCATTTCAAGCCTAATTCCATTACGGACCTCCAAATAATTTTTTGGACATGCTCCTAAGTCCAAAATCACCATACGGAGCTATTAGAATCATCATAATTCAAATTCGAGGTCGTTTACTCATAAGTCAACATCCGGTCAACTTTTTTAACTTAAGTTTTCAATAATTAGACTAAGTATTTCATTTCACTCCGAAATCCTTCCGGACCCGAACCAACTAACCCACTAAGTCATAAAACAACTGTAAAGCATAACTTGAGTAGTAAATAGGGGGACAGAGTTATATTACTCAAAATGACCGGCCGGGTCGTTACATTCTCTCCCTCTTAGACAAACGTTCGTCCTCGAACGGGTCTAGAATCATACCTAGAGTCTCAAATAGGTGTGGATATTTGCTCGCATCTCCTGCTCAATATCCCAAGTAGCTTTTCCGATTGGCTGGCCTCTCCACTGTACCTTCCTTGATTCTATGTTCTTTGACCTCAGCTTTCGAACCTGTCGGTCTAAAATAGCCACCGGCTTCACATCATAAGTCAAATTACTGTCCAACTACACTGTATTGAAATCCAAAATATGAGATGGATCCTCAATAAACTTTTGGATCATGGATACATGGAACACTGGATGAACACCTGATAGACTAGGTGGAAAAGCGAGTTCATAAGCCACTTCTCCAATCTTTTTAAGTATCTCAAAAGGCCCAATATATCGAGGGCTCAACTTGACCTTCTTCCCGAACCTCAACACGCCCTTCATGGGTGAAATTTTGAGCAGAACCTTCTCCCCAACCATGTAAGCAACATCACGGACCTTCCTGTCGGTATAACTCTTCTGTCTAGACTGTGCCGCGTGAAGCCGCTCCTGAATCAATTTAACCTTCTCTAAAGCATCCTGAACCAAGTCAGTACCCAATAGCCTAGCCTCACCCGGCTCAAACCAACCCACCGGAGATCGACACCATCTCCCATATAAAGCCTCATACGGAGCCATCTGAATGCTCGACTGACAGCTGTTATTGTAAGCAAACTCCGCGAGTGGCAGAAACTGATCCCAAGAACCCCCAAAATCAATGACACAAGCGCGTAGCATATCTTCCAATATCTAAATAGTGCGCTCGGACTGTCCGTCCGTCTAAGGGTGAAATGTTGTACTCAACTGAACTTGTGTGCCCAATTCCCGCTGCACTGCTCTCCAAAACTGTGATGTAAACTGTGTGCCCCGATCTGAAATGATAGATACTGGCACATCGTGTAGGCGAACAATCTCGCGAATATAAATCTCAGCCAACCGCTACGAAGAATAATTAGTACCAACTGGAATGAAATGCATAGATTTGGTCAATCGATCTACAATCACCCAACCAACATCAAACTTCCTCAAAGTCCGTGGGAGCCCAACTACGAAATCCATGGTAATACGCTCTCATTTCCACTCCGGAATTTTAAGTCTCTGAAGCAATCCTCGCGGTCTCTGATGCTCGTACTTCACCTGCTGAGAATTTAAACATCAAGTCACAAATCCAACTATATCTTTCCTCATTCGCCTCCACTAATAGTGCTGCCTCAAATCCTAATACATCTTCGCGGCACCTAGATAAATAGACTACCGCAAACTGTGAGCTTCCTGGAGAATCAACTCATGCAAACCATCTACATTAGACACACATAGTCTGCCCTGTATCCGCAATACACCGTCATCCCCAATAGTGACTTCCTTGGCATCATTGTGTTGAACTGTGTCCTTAAGGACAAACAGATGGGGGTCATCATACTGACATTCTCTGATACGATAAAAAAGAGAAGACTGAGAAACCACACAATCCAAAACTCGGTTCGGTTCCGAAATATCCAATCTAACGAACCGGTTGGCCAAGGGCTGAACGTCCAAGGCTAAAGGCCTCTCTGCTATCGGTAAATATGCTAAGCTGCCTAAACTCTCCGCCTTACAACTCAAGGCATCGGCCACCACATTGGCCTTTCCGGGATGATAGAGAATTGTGATATCATAATCCTTAAGTAACTCCAACCACCTTCGCTGCCTAAAATTAAAATCCTTCTGTTTAAACAGATACTATAGACTGGTGATCGGTATAAACCTTACAATGAACACCGTACAAATAATGCCGCCAAATTTTCAAGGCATGAACAATAGTTGCTAACTCAAGGTCGTGGACCGGATAATTCTTCTCATGTACCTTCAACTGTCTAGACGCATAGGCAATCACCCTACCGTCTTGCATCAACACTACACCGAGACCAATACGCGACGCGTCACAATACACAGTATAAGACCCTAAACCTGTAGGCAACACCAATACTAGAGATGTAGTCAAAGCTATCTTGAGCTTCTGAAAGCTCTTTTCATACTCATCTGACCATCTGAACGGAGCACCTTCTTGGGTCAATTTGGTCAAAGACGATGCAATAGATGAGAAACCCTCCACAAAGCGATGATAATAACCGGTCAAGCCGAGAAAACTCCGAATCTAAGTAGCTGAAGAATGCCTACGCCAAATCTGAACTGCCTCTATTTTCTTCGGATCCACCTTAATTTCTTCACTGGACACTATGTGTCCCGAGAATGCCACCGAACTAAGCCATAATTCACACTTAGAGCATTTGGCATATAGTTTCTCCTCTCTCAGCCTCTGCAATACAATACACAAGTGTTGTGCATGCTCCTCCTAGCTACGTGAGTACACCAGGATATCATCAATAAATACCCCGACAAATAAATCAAGATATGGCTGGAATACACTATTCATCAAGTGCATAAATGCTGCTGGGGCATTGGTTAACCCAAATGACATCACAAAAAATTCATAGTGGCCATAACGAGTCCTGAATACTGTCTTTTGAATATCTAAATCCCGAATTTTTAACTGGTGATACCCCGATCTCAAATCAATTTTAGAGAATACCCTCGCTCCCTAAAGTTGGTCAAATAAATCATCAATACATGGCAAAGGGTATTTGTTCTTGATTGTACTTTTGTTCAGTTGTCTGTAATCAATGCACATCCGTATAGTACCATCTTTCTTTTTCACAAACAGAACTATTGCACCCCAAGGTGACACACTAGGCCTAATAAACCCCTTATCAAGGAGTTCCTGAAGTTTCTCTTTCAATTCTTTCAACTCAGCTTGTGCCATACGATATGGAGAAATAAAAATGGGCTGAGTGCCCGACACCAAGTCAATATTGAAATCAATATCCCTATCGGGTGGCATAGTGCGTCCCAAGGTGACGTATAATAAATATGAGACTTGTTAATTATGATTTAAATAGGTTTAAAGTCATAATATGACTATACATGATATTTGGATAGAAAATATAAAGTTTGGAAAAAGTCGGATTTAAGTTGCGGAAAAATCGACTAAGGATTTGCCTTGTAACAGAGCTTTTTGAGCAATAAATTTGTGTGCTACATGGGGTCTCTTTTGGGACATATTATATACAAAATTGAAGACATTGGAATGTATTTTTCAATTCTCTTAACCGTTTATTCATACGACATCCGGATAAAAAGATATAAGCGTCGGAAGATGGGCGAATGAGAGGGTGCCAAGCTAGCACCTCTTTGACTTTTCCAAACTTGATATATATAGGTCTTAGGCCGTGTTTATCTTCATTTTTCCATATAACACGACCTGATAACATCCACAAACATATACTTAAGCTCCCTTCTAGGGTTTGAAAGAAGATTAACATCCCGAGTACGAAATCAAGAAGTGATAACATTAGAACGATCCCTACGGCATAAGTGTCGCTATATCGCCTCTCTTTTTCTTTGTAGTTTGAGTTTTGGAAGGTACTTCATAGTTAGGAAAATGTATACTTTCTGTATTTAAACCTTTATATATCAAAGAAGGTTGATAAATTCATTTTCTAATAGTTTGAACTCACGGGACGGTGATCGGAAGCCATGAGTTTGATTTATTTCACTTTTAGTGGACTGTTTTGTAGTCCACTCATGTTCGCCTATTTTGCTGCATATTTATGGAGTTTGTAAGGATGAAGGGTGTGGATAAATGCCACATATGGTAGGGTAGTAGGCTGGTCGCGCGTCATTGCAATTTCAGGTTAATTGATAACTTATTGATTGGGTGTGTTATGGTATATTTGGGGGCTTTTGTTGTATTGAAGGTCCCGAATTGTAGTTGGGTTGTTTTGAGCTGCTGATTGTATTATGTTTGTATCTTGCCTATAGTAGGATTGAGGGAGTAGTGAAATCAGAGGAAATGCTATCCGTTTTATTTTAGAATCGAATTATCATTTGAGATACGTGATATACCACCGACATCTAAGTTGTACACATATTTCTTTGTTATAGGGTTGGCGCGCTAGTTATCATAAGCTTGTTGTTGAGTTGCATTGATGACTTGGGGGTATGTTAAGGCTATACCTTCTTTCCTTTTGGCATGATCCATGTGATACAAATGAAACGAGTAAGCACACAACTTTCATAAATGATTATATTCTTAGAAGTACTAGGGTTGGCTATGTTCTGGATTCTCCATATGTCCTACTTTCATATTGTCTATTCATGGGTATCATGACATTCCGAGAGATATTATTGACTTACTTCATTATGCATTGCATCCATTTATACATGTATATTGACCCATGACCAGATGGCGTTATATACGCACATAGTATTGTATATGAGGTATGTGAAAAGGTTATGGCGTTATATATGCACTACCACCTGATCAGCTGGTATACGTTGATGATTTCGCCCACAGTGGATGAGATAATATGATGGGATACCCTTAGAGGCTTGATGATGTTATGTACGTATATACCTATGCATGGTATGACATTTATACGTACATGCATGACATTATAATTTTCTTATGATTCACAGAGCTATTCAGAATTACAGGTTGATTTCTTTACTCCATGTTCCGTTCACGTCTTTTATATACTACTTTCATGCCTTACATACTCGGTACCTTATTTGTACTGACGTCCTTTTTGCATGGGGACGTTGCGTTTCATGCCCGAAGGTCCTGATAGACAGGTTGAGAGTTCTCCTAGTAGGCTATCAGCTCAGCAGAAGATGTTTGTGCACTTCACTTTCTCTGAAGTTGCCTATTTGGTCAGTATGATTTGAATATGTATTGATTGGTATGGCGGGGCCCTGTTCCGTCTTTTATGACATTTATGTACTCTTAGAGGCTTGTAGACATATGACATCTATATGGATACTTGTATGGCCTTATTGGCCTATGTTTTGAGTATACAAATGATCATGTCAGCCTTATAGGTCCGTATGTCACATGTATAAGTTTCTGTATCATGTTGGGTCGTCCTATGTCTAGTATTCCCTTATGTTTTATTCCCGTTATCTCATGACGGCCCTTCTGGCCCACTTACCCATGACGGTATGATAAGAAAGATATGTTATGTTGGTACTCGGTTGTGTAAGGCACCGGGTGCCCGTCGCGACCCTGCGGTTTGGGCCGTGACAAAAGTGGTATCAGAGCAGTTCTGTCCTAAAGAGTCTACAAGCCGTGTCTAGTAGAGTCTTGTTTATGGGTGTGTTGTGCGCCACACTTATAAGCATGAGGCTACAGGGCATTTAGGACTGTCACTCTTTCTTCTTACTCTAGATCGTGTGGTAGAGCTCAGTTGTAAGAATTCAAACTCCTAAATTTTATTTTATTCATTATACAATGATACCTACATCCAGAAAGACAATTGATAAGAGATTGAATATGGCCGTGGAAGAGTTGAGTAAGAGGAACTCGATTTTGCATCATGCTTATGATGAGTAAATGTAAGGACTTCAACAGATCATGCGTGTACTAAGATGTGCAAGCTTCTTGATAAGAAACCCTAAGGCATGAATATCTATCCACCCATATGGTAAAAACAAATAAGAGAATCAAAAGGTAGATACAAGTTTCAACAAGTAAAAGAACCAAGGTGAAGAAGGATACGAGGTACCCAGTTAGTGAAGATTATCTGTATTTACAATTCAGACAGAGAAATATAAGCATTATGAGTTACTTTCAACAGTAACATAGATATATTCACTTGACAACACCCATTTCAATTATGCCCTATGAAATCTAACAAATATAATTTAAGAGAAATATGGGATATCAGCATCCAGCTGGGGTTAGAGTAACCCAAAATTATGGATGGATTGTTATCATTAGCTCACATTTCCGAAGGATATTGCAAACGTGATAATAGTTCTCCTTGTGAGACACTTAGATGGTGCACTCTAGAATATTACAGTCAGATATGAATACTAGAATGTTCAGAAATTTCAGAAGATTGGCATTGGAATCCTAGAAGGGATAAATATTTACCTTTGTATGGCTCCCGTCCCTAGTAAAGAGAGAGTATTTGGCGACCCAAAGAGCCAGTGAGGTGAATCAAGGGGGCTAACAGTGAAAGAATATTTTGTTGAAGTTTTCAGAATAAAGTGATAGACAGAAATATTAGCGGGAGAATAGGAAGAGAGTAAATGAAGTATTATAGTAAGATGTGATAAATGGATGATAACGGTAAATCAAAATATGACAAAATGACAGAGTCTATAGTCAAGTGAAGGAAAAGACAAGAGGAGACATGCCTTGAGTCAATAAAAGAGTATAAGCCATAAAGTCATGTCTCCATTTTGAGAAATGAGTTGGTGACTCGTACGTGATTACTAGAAGGAAAAGTTAGACCCCCGGAGAAATAGAAATCAGTATGGGCTAGTGAGAAAGATAAACTGAACATGAATTAGGGATCGAAAGATTTGATAATAGTCGGCATCGTGAGAATTTTAGAGATCGTGTTCCGACAATAATAAAATGGACAACAGAAGAATAACTTTTAAAGGTCATTCAGGAAGACGCTTCCCTAAAACAAGCGATGTGAGCAGAGTTAAGCTTAAGGGACTAAGTGTGCCAATTACACCAAGTGTCGCCTTCGTGCGTAAGAAATTAAATTATCCCTGGTATAGAAAGGTTACCGCAAGGTAAGTAAGAGTCCGTGAAGATGTGAAAAGACGCCAAATATGAAGAGGTGAAACATTTATAGGTAAATATTTATAGTAGTAAATGTTAGTATTCCCCTAAAGGGGGAAGATGGTGTGATATGTTATTAAGTCGGAGTTATATGGTTCAGGTAACTATGGAATAGTAAAGGAAGAATGTGGTAGAAAGGCAAAAGGAATGAGATTGCATTTATTCAGATCCTACGGATATGATACGACTCCAGAATATTATGTAAGTATGACGACGGGGAGAGGCATTAAGGGTTCCATCACTAGATGTTATTGATATATAAGTGCAAATGAACACTTGATACATAAGGAGCCAGTATGCGGGGTAAGTTAAGACAAAGGATATAATCCAAGAGAGATTACGCAGAATATAGATATGAGAATGGACTAACGAGTAGTTAGTAGTTGATTCAGGAAGAGCCTAGTTATGGCTAGACAAGAGGATACAGACAAATCAATAGATTGTGCAAGATAAACGTAGTGAACCCCAACATAGTGAATTCAGTCTTGCAGATATGATGTCGTAACCCTTGAGAAATATTCAAATAGGAGTTAGGGTAATTATAGGTACCGTATAAGTATTATGGAAATAAAAGAAAGTGCCACTGGGAAAACAGTCAAAAATTTCAGTTCAAAAGCAACCCTACGAGCACAAGGGCGCAGAGGTAAGTAAGTAACGATAATTATAGGCGAGTAAGAACATCAAAAATTATTTCGGGTATACGATGTAATAAGCTCGCAGCTTTACATGAGTCAAAGAGTCTCTCTTAAGTACTACAAAGAAAGACTAGCTGAGGAAATAAGGAAGAAGGCTTCAACTTAAGCATAGTAATATAAAGAAGAAATTGTCTTGTAACAACAGTCTCACAACAACATTGTATGCAATCCATAAGAAAGTAGCACCTATCGTGGCTAATGAACGGGAAGAAAAAAAAATCAAAAGATGATAGTTGAGATCATATGAGTTACAGTAAGTTCCAGTATTCGTGGGCAATGAGATAAGTCATGTATTCATGCAACAAATGGCAGAACGACCAGGAAAAATAATTGCTTATGTTTAAAGGAATCTAAGAAAGCACAAGAAGAATTACCCGACCCACGATTTAGAGTTAGCCACGGTGATTCATGCACTAAAGATGTGAAGGAACTATTTGTATGGCATTCATGTTGATATCTATACGGATCATAAGCGCCTTCAATATATCTTCAAGCAAAAGGAATTGAATTTATGCCAAAGAAGATGATTGGAGCTACTGAAAGACTATGACATTGATATTTTATACAATCCGGGGAAGGCGAATGTAGTAGCCGACACCCTTAGTCGTAGATCTATGGGTAGCCTGTCATATTTACATCTAGAGAAGAGTGGGATAGCCCATGAGATTCATCAGCTAGCAAGTCTTGGAGTTTGATTACTGGATCAGGTGATACCGGAGTTACTATTCAGGACATGGCAACATCCTCTTTAGTAACTGAAGTGAAGGAACGTCAGTATGAGGATTTTGTGCTATCTCATTACAGAGATACATCCCCTCAAAAGGAGAATACACCAATTGAGATTATATGAGATGGAGTCCTCAGATATTGAGGTCGATTATGTGTTCCTAATGTGGTAGGGTTGCGCTAGCATGTTATGGGAGAAGCTCACTATTCTCGTTATTCTATTCATCCAGGAGCGACAAAGATGTATCATGATATCGGAGAAATATACTGGTGGGACGGAATCAAGAAGGATATAGCAGAGTTTGTTGCTCAGTGCCCTAATTGTTAGCAGGTTAAGATTGAGCATCAGAAACCCGGTGGATTATTGCAGGCTATAAAGATTCCGACTTGGAAATGGGAAGTGATTAATATAGATTTCATCATAGGCTTACCTCGTACCCAGCGTAAGTTCGATTCTATATGGGTTAGTATTGATAGACTTACAAAATCAACCTATTTTCTGCCTGTCAGGACTACGTATTTAGCAGAGGATTATGCAAGGCTTTACATTAAGGAGATAATACGACTTCATGGTGTCCCTATATCTATTATCTCAGATAAAGGTGCTTAGTTTACAGCTAATTTCTAGAGATCCTTCCAAAAAGGATTGGGGACTCAAGTAAGTCTTAGTACAACATTTCATCCCAGAGAGATAGTCAGGCAGAGCGTACTATTCAGACATTGGAAGATATGCTACGGGCTTGTGTGATGGACTTCAGGGGTAGCTGGGATGATC
Organism: Nicotiana tomentosiformis; assembly: GCF_000390325.3. Classification (NCBI taxonomy): domain Eukaryota; kingdom Viridiplantae; phylum Streptophyta; class Magnoliopsida; order Solanales; family Solanaceae; genus Nicotiana; species Nicotiana tomentosiformis. The sequence continues at coordinate 72,413,306 of NC_090812.1, read as the reverse complement.
ATCTTCCACTTATTGAGTTCGCATATAATAATAGCTATCATTCAGGCATCCAGATGGCTCCATATGAAGCTCTTTACGGACAGAAGTATAGGTCTCCTATCATATGGTTCGAGGTTGGGGAAACTAAGTTAGTAGGACCAGAGTTGGTACAATAGGCAGTTGAGAAGATTAAGCTTATACGGGAAAGGCTATTAGCAGCTCAGAGTCGTCAGAAGTCCTATGCAGATAATCAACGACGAGACTTGGAGTTTCAGGTAGATTCCTTGGTATTCCTAAAGGTATCATCGATAAAAGGCATTATGAGATTCAGTAAGAAAGGAAATCTTAGCCCTCGGTACATTGAACCTTATGAGATCATACGCAAAGTAGGCCAGGTAGCATATGAGTTAAACTTGCCTTCCAAATTGGAGTCGGTACATCCAGTTTTTCACGTGTCTATGCTCCATAAGTGTATTGGAGATCCTTCTAGAGTCATTCTAGTTGACGATGTTCAGGTCATAGAGCAGTTATCATATGAGGCAACTCCCATTTCTATACCAGATAGACAAGTTCGGAGATTGAGAACTAAGGACGTAGCTTCAGTTAAAGTACTTTGAAGGAACAAGAATGTGGAGGAGATGACTTGGGAAGCTGAAGAAGACATGAAGTCTAGGTATCCTCACTTGTTTCCGCTTCCGGAGGAGGATCGGACTGAGACATCACAACCTTTAGGTACGTATATGGTACTTGATTCTTATGTTAGTTATTGTCATTGGTCGTGTCAGGCCATTGGTGTTATTGATGATTGTGGCCCTATGTTGCTTTGTGTTGTTGGGTTTTCTGTCTGACAGGTTGGTAGTAGTACCATTATAGAGGAGACTCTGCCAAAAATTCTATAGAACTCTAGGAGTTTAACATTTGAGGACGAATGTTTCTAAGGGGGGAGATTGTTACACCCCGTACGTCCCAAAGTGACGTATAACGCATATGAGACTTGTTAATCATGGTTTAAATAGGTTTAAAGTCATAATGTGACTATATATGATATTTGGATAGAAAATATAATGTTTCTATACATTGATGATTTCACCCACAGTGGCCGAGATGATATGATGGGATGCCCTCAGAGGTTTGATGATGTTGTGTATGCATATACCTATGCATGGTATGACATTTATACGTACATGCATGACATTATAATTTTTTTTATGATTTACAGAGTTATTCAGAATTACAGGTTGATTTCTTTACTCCATGTTTCGTTCATGTTTTTTATATACTACTTTCATGCCTTACATACTCGGTACCTTATTTGTACTGACATTTCTTTTGCCCGGGGACACTGCATTTCATGCCCGTAGGTACCGATAGATAGGTTGAGAGTTCTCCTAGTAGGCTATCAGTTCAGTGGAAGGTGTTTGTGCACTCCACTTGCTTTGGAGTTACCTATTTGGTCAGTATGATTTGAATATGTATTGATTGGTATAGCGGGGCCCTGTCCCGACCATTATGACATTTATGTACTTTTAGAGGCTTGTAGATAGATGACATGTATATGGATACTTGTATGGCCTTATCGGCCTATGTTTTGAGTATACAAATGATCATGTCGGCCTTATAGGCCCGTATGTCACATGCATAAGTTTTTATATCATGTTGGGTCGTCCTATGTCTAGTATTCCCTTATGTTTTATTCACGTTATCTCATGACCGCCCTTCTGGCCCATTTACCCATGATGATATGATAAGAAAGATATGTTACATTGGTACTCGGTTGTGTAAGGCACCGGGTGCCCGTCGTGGCCCTGCGATTTGGGTCGTGACAGCAGGTCTGCAGGAAATACATCCGGAAAGTCTCACGCTACCGGTACTGAATCAATATGAGGAGTACTGACATCAACATCTCTCACAAAGGCCAAGTATGACAAACATACCTTCCCAACCATACCTTGGACCTTCAAATAAGAAATTACCCTACTAGGAACATAATCTAGAGAACCTCTCCATTCAACCTTTGGCAACCCCGACATCGTCAACGTCAAGGGTTTTGCGTGACAGTCCAGAATAGAATGACATAGAGACAACCAATCCATACCCAGGATTACATCAAAATCATCCATACTGAGCAATAAAAGATTAACTCTAGTATCCAGTTCCCCAATAGTTACTACATTCGACCGATACACACGGTCCACAATAATAGTATCGCCCACCGGTGTAGATACATGAATAGGTGAAACTAAGGACTCACGGTTTATATCCTGATAATAAGCAAAGTATGATGATACATACGAATAAGTGGAACCATGGTCAAATAATATAGAAGCCTCCCTGTGGCACACTGAAATAATACATGTGATCACTGCATCTGAAGCAACATCATCTGGTCTGGCAGGAAAAGGATAGAATCGGGCCTAACCGCCACCTAATTGGCCTCCCCCTCTTGGGTGACCCCTAGCTGATTGAGCCCCACCCCGAGCTGACTGGGCAGGTGGCAAAGTAACTGGTGCTGAAGTCGTAGTCTGACTCCTCTACTACACTGGACCTCCCGAGCGGCGAGGACATTGTCTCCACATATGCCCAAATTCCGCACACTTAAAGTAGTTCCCCGGGACTGGTGGTGGTACAGACTGAATCGGGCCCCGAGAAAAAGAATAACTACTAGAAGCACCCGATGCAATTGAACCCTAAACTGAAGTGGCACGTGACGAACTCTGGGCTGGAAGGGCACCGAGAGATGGCTGACCTTGATGAGAACTATATGAACCATGGTTGGATGATGCACCACGGTGAACTGGACGACCCGTCTGAGCGTGTATGTAAGAACGACCCCTACCGCGGTAAACCTGACCCCATGAAGGAACACTGCTGAAACCACCTGGTCCATGAGGCCTCTTGACCTCCCTCTCTCCATGCTCCTGGCTACGGACCATCTCTATTTGCCGAGCAATGTCAATTACCTCGTCAAAAGTAGCACCAGATACCCTCTCCCTAGTCATAAGTAACCGCAGCTGATATGTGAGGCCATCAATGAACCTCCTAATCCTCTCCCTATCAGTGGGAACCAACCAAATTGTGTGACGTGCCAACTCAGAAAATGTCATCTCGTACTGCGTCACAGACATGCCATCCTGATGTAACTGCTCAAATTGTCTACGCAGCTCCTCTCTGCGAGACTGCAGCACAAACTTCTTCAAAAAATGAATGGATAATTCGTGCCATGTAAGTAGTGTTGCACCGATTGGCATGCGCCTCTCATAAGCCTCACACCATCTGAAGGCATCCCTAGAAAACTAAAAAGTATTGAACGAGACCCCACTGGTCTCCAGAATACCCGCTGTCCGAAGCATCCGCTGGCACTTATCCAAAAAGTCCTGATCATCCTCTGACTCAGCACCGCTAAATGATGGAGGTCGAAGCTTCATAAATCTCTCAAGTCTCTTCTGCTCATCATCTACCATAACGAGGACTACCGGGGCCTGAGCAACTGCAACTGGCTGGGCTGGTAGTGCCCCCGATATTTGAAGTCCCTGCACTACGTGATCTGGAGTATGGGCAACATGGGTGTGAGTACCTCCTCCGGCCTGAGAAGTAGCAGGTACAGCGTGAGCCAAAACCACCTGAGAAAGACCAGTGCAAACTATTAATATGTATGCGAGAGCCTCCTAATGGCCTGGAATCACAATAGGTGCAGCTGGTGCCTGAGCTGGTCCTGTTGGCTCAGTTATATCTGGAGTCTGCTCTTGAGCTGGAGCAACTGGTGGTGCTATAGGTGTTGTTCCAACTGCTGTACGAGCTGCACCTCGACCTCTACCTCAGCCCTGGCCTTTACCACGACCCCGGCCTCTCACGGCCCTAACCGGTGGCACTGGTGGCTGACTGTCCGATCCCGTAGTACGTGTCCTCACTATCTGTGATAGAATAGAATAACAGAGATTTAGTTTTCGGAATCAACAAATTCACACGACAGAATACAAGGTGAAATTTTCATAAGGGTTTGGCAGCCTCTCGAAGATAAGTACAGACGTCTCCATACCGATCCGCAAGACTCTACTAAACTTGCTCATGACTTGTGAGACCTATGTAATCTAGGCTTTGATACCAACTTGTCACGACCCAAAATCTCACCTGTCATGATGGCGCCTATCTCAATACTAGGCAAGCCGATAACATCAATAACCCACAATTTCCTTTACGTTTGAAAACATAATATTTAAATACAATACATAAATCTCGCAAATACCGATACAAACACTCCCAAAACATGTGTCACTGAGTACATGAGCATCTATACATTACAAATATGGGAAACACGGTCTATAATAGTCTGAGACCAAATACAGTAAACAAGGAGATAGGGAAGGAGAGACAAGGCCTGCGAAACACATCAGCTACCTCTGAATCTCTAGAAAAAAAATAAACTATACGAAAGAATCAACACCCACTGTGTCCGGGATCACCTGGATCTACACACGAAGTACAGTGTGTAGTATGAGTACAACTAACTCAGTAAGAAACAATAATAAATAAGAACTGAAGGTAGTGACGAGCTTCACAGCTAAGTCCAAATACAGTAATTTTCAACATAAAAGGGTAGGAATGCTCTCAAGTTCAACATTTAAAATTCCACAGCTCAGTTATATCAACTTCAATTGAAATAGAATATGATGTCTTTTAGAAATTTTCCAAACCAGTGATATATATATGACAGCTGAAATACAACAATAATGAAATCAATGCATCCTCTCAGAGTAACAGTCACTCAGTCCTCCCATTCACTCCAACCTCACAGTCACTCTTTCTTCACAGTCACTCATTCCTCACAATCACTCAACAATCAGCACTAGGTACTCGGCACTCGCACTTGTACTTGTACTTAGTAGGCACCTGCACGCACTGGGGGTGTGTACAGACTCCGGAGGGGCTCCTTCAGCCCAAGCGCTATAACAAGACAATCATGGCATAAATCAATTAAACATGCTACGACGTGCAGCCCGATCCCATAAATATCCTCACAATCAGGCCCTCGGCCCCACTCACTCATCAACCTCTCCAGTCTCTCGGGCTCTTAGAAATCATGATAAGCAGCCCGAACAATAATGATATGATGCATCAATAATGAACAATAGAGACTGAGATGAAATGTGCAAATAAAACAGTGACTGAGTGCAAAACATCAATTTAGCAGATAATTCCACAAGTACACGACCTCTGTAGGTCCCAACAGTGTAAACACATGGTTTAAACATGATTTATAGTTTGATTTTTCTAAAACGTGGAAAATGTACGAATATCAACAGATTATTCAACTACACCGTAATATGGAATTGACCAAGTCACAATTCCTACGGTGCACGCCCACACGCCCGTCACCTAGCATGTGTGTCACCTCAAAACCAATAACCTAACACATAATCCGGGGTTTCGTACCCTCAGGACCAAATTTAGAATTGTTACTTACCTCAAATCGTATAATTTCTTAATCCGCTATGCCTTTGCCTCATGAATTGGCCTCCAAACGCCTCAAATCGAGCCACAAATAATTCGATTTAGTCAATAAAAATTATAGGAATTAATTTCATATGAAAATACAATTTTTCCATAAAAATCCGAAATTTCATCCAAAAATCGCTCGTGGGGCCCATGTCTCGGAACCCGACAAAAGTTACAAAATCCGGAAACCCATTCAACCACGAGTCTACCCATATCAATTTTACCAAATTCTGACTTCAACTCGACCCTCAAATCTTCAAATTAAACCAAGAGGGTTTTCTAAATTTTCCAACTTAATTCACTAATTAAATGTCAAAAAGAAACATGGATTCATGTAATTTAACCAATATCGAGTTATAAACACTTACCCCGTTGTTTTGCTTGAAAATCTCCCGAAAGTCCTCTCTCTCCTAGCTCCAAATCGGTAAAAATGGAGTCCCATTTTCAGAACTTAAACTCTCTGCTCAGTCATTTGCTCTATGCGATCGCGGACAACCACACACGATCACGAAACACAAATTTCCACTGCCCAGATTTAACCCTACGCGATCGCGGATTCCTTCACGCGATCGCGAAGCATAAAGTCCTCAGCTCTATGTGATCGCGGACAACCACACGCGATTGCATAGAGCGAACGCGTGGCCTAGCTTCCTCACCAATTTCCCCTATGCGAACGCGGCATTTCCCACGCGTTTGCGTTGCACAGCCTGGCCAAACCTACGCAATCGCGGATGCCTTCACGCGATCGCATAGCACAAAATCTCACTGCTCCAACTTAGCCTGCGCGATCACGTATGCCTTCGCGCGATCACATAGCACAAAATCTCACTGCTCCAACTTAGCCTACGCGATCGCGGACATTTTCATGCCATCGCGTAGAAGGAAACCAATGATAGAAAACCAGCATTCTTCAACTAGAATGCCAAGTCCAAAATTGATCCGTTAGCCGTCCGAAACTCACCCGAGGCCCCCGAGACATCAACCAAATATACCAACAAGTCCTAAAACATGATACAAACTTAGTCAAAACCTCAAATCACATCCAACAACGCTAAAACCACGAATCATACCCCAATTCAAGCCTAATGAACTTTGAAAATTTCAATTTCTACAAACGACGTCGGAACCTATCAAATCACGTCTGATTGACCTCAAATTTTACACATAAGTCATAAATGACATAACAGACCTATTAGAATTTCCAGAATCGGATTTTGACCCCGATATTAAAAAGTCACCCCCGGTCAAACTTTCCAAAAATTCAACTTTTGCCATTTCAAGCCTAATTCCACTACGGAGCTCCAAATAATTTTTCGGACACGCTCCTAAGTCCAAAACCGCCATATGGAGCTATTGGAATCATCAGAATTCAAATCCGAGGTCGATTACTCACAAGTCAACATCCGGTCAACTTTTCTAATTTAAGTTTTCAATTATGAGACTAAGTATCTCATTTCACTCCGAAATCCTCCCGGACCTGAACCAACTAACCCGGTAAGTCATAAAACAACTGTAAAGCATAATTTGAGCAGTAAATGGGGGAACGGGGTTATAATACTCAAAACGACCGGCCGGGTCGTTACAATATTATTATAAAAGCATGAATACAATGTCAGTTTACAAAAATAACCTTATAATATTAAGCATAATAACTCATAATAAAAGGACCTAACCAGAATTCTAGATATTAGACTTATAATCCTATTTGGTTTAGGACATAATACTACACGTTAGGAATCTTACATGATTACCTTTAGGAATCCTATTAGTATAATTACTTTCGTGCTGTCTAATTCATATAAAATTGAGCAAGTAAATATCTTTAGTCATGTAATCCTATTACTAATTTAATTTGAAAACGTATTATAATGTCCTATTACTTATTTAATTTGAGAATGTATTATATTGTCCAAATCCATTTAGAAAAAAGAGAGCATATATTATTATAAAGCATAAATACAATATTAATATACCAAAGTAGCCCTAAAATATTAAACGGAAGAACTCATAGGGAAAGGACATAACTGCAATAACCTATTTTTTGGACTACAATACCTTCTATGCTAATTTTTAATATTTAAGATTTTAAAATTAATAAAATTTGGTCTAATAAATTCTTATTAAAAATATGTTGGAATGTTTAATAAAATTAATTTCATAAGAATCCTCCATATTGGCAATACATTACCACTCCATAATGTCCAATACCAAGAAAAAAATAAAAGTTATATTAAATAGACTGCATAAAGAGTTGAAATTGAGGGGGAAAATACCCCCACGATAATATATTTTTATATTTGTCAGGACCGTGATGGCGTCTAACATTTCACTTGCTAGGCAAGCCGATGTTAGAGAATTTTTAAGCCAATCCTTATTCAATTCAGTAAATAACAACAAATAAGCTAAAATAAATTTCAGCGAGTGCAGAATGATATGAAAACTTCATTAATTACTACCCCCTGGATCTGGAGTCAAAACTCACGAGCTACTATGATTTACTACAAACAGAGTCTGAAAAGGAAAAATACATTGTTTTGAAGTAAGGAAACAGTAAATGATAAAACTAGGAAGAGACTCCAGGGTCTGCGGACACCAGCAGATCTACCTTGGGTCTCCTGACAGCAAATCCAAGCTGCTAAGCCTCACGATCAGCTAGGACCGGTATCAAAATCTACACAAGAAGTGCAGAGTGCAATATCAGTATAACCGACCCCATGTACTGGTAAGTGTCGAGCCTAACCTCGACGAAGTAGTGACGAGACTTTGACAAGACACCTACATAACAACCTTGTGCAATTTAACAGAATATGTACAAATAACAGCAAGAAAAAATTGACATGTAATATCGGGATGAGGAACATGCCGAGGGGAATACGAGATAGAGAACTACAGCAAAATAATAACTTGAACAACCAAAATACTATGAACCAATAAGAACAAGTAAACACAGTAAAGGAAAAATGCACGGCATCACCCTTCGTGCTTTTACTCTCAACCTCACCATAAAATCAGTAGAAACGACAGGACATCACCCTTCGTGCATTAACTCTCATAACATGGCACGTCATTACCCTTAGTGCATTAACACTCACAATATGGCACGACATCACCCTTTGTACATTAACACTCACAATATGGCACGACATCACCCTTCATGCATTAACACTCTCCCTTACCATAATGCAATAAACAAATAACAACATGGAGGTATAATAACAAGTACAAGCCTTACTTCAACATTTGGTTCCACAATATCAACCTCAACTTTGGAATCAATACTCAATGATCATCAGAAGATCCGTAAACATGATAAGAACGATCAATTTAACAATACTAGGCCCCACCCGCATGCTTTAACCCGACTACAATGCATAAGTACTCATCACCTCACATATACGTTGCTCCCCAACATTTTAAATATATAGCAAATAGACAAACAAGTCATATTCCCTCAAGTCAAGGTTAACCACGACACTTACCTAGCTCCAAAGGCCACTCAATGCTCAATTACCGCTTTTCCCCTAGAATCCACATCCAAACCACTCGAATCTACCCATAAATGACTCAATAATATCAAATATTGCTACAGAATTAAATTACAATACATAAATTTAGATTCCCCAAACTTTCCCCTCAAAAGTCAAAAACCGACCCCGGGCCCGCTTGGTCAAAACTTGAGGTTCGAACCAAAATCCATTCACCTATTCACCCCGAGCCCGATTATGTAATTTGTTTCGAAATCTGACCTCAATTCAAGGTCTAAATTCCAAATATACAAAAATCCCTAATTCTACACAAACCCCCAATTTCCACCATGAAAATCCTAGATTTTAGGTTGAAAACTCATGAAATGTAATGGGTAATTGAAAGAAAGTAGGTTAGAATCACTTACCAACAAAATGGGGAAGGAAATCTTTTAGGAAAATCGCCTCTAGGTCTTCTAGTTTTGAATTTTTGAAGGAATGTCAAAAATCCCGTAATTGGGACTGTTTTAACATTGGGCGTCAGTGTTCCACGCGTTCGCGTTAACACTGACGCGTTCGTGAAGAGCAGTGCCAGTTAGGCTTATGCGATCGTGAGAGGCTACACGCGTTTGCGAAGGTATAGCCCCTCTGACCTCCGCGTTCGCGAGACAAGACCCGTGTTCGCGTAGTGTAACCTCAAGTCTCCTGCCCAGCCTAGCTAACACTAGGCGTTCGCATATGATGGGTTGCGTTCACATAGAGCAACCCCCCATTGCTTCGTGTTCACAACCATAGTCTCACGTTCACGTAGTGTAAAATCCTCCCCCAACCCAGATCCCCTTTGCGATCGCGAGAATTGGTTCGCGATCGCGAAGCACAACACACCAGAAAACCAGCTGCAGCAAAAACATCAGATTTTTCTAAGTCCAATTCACACCGTAGCTTATCCGAAACTCACCCGAACCCTCGGGATTCCAAACCAAACATGCACACAAGTCCTAAAACTTCATACGAACTCGCTCGCGAGATCAAAACACCAAAATAACGCCTAGAACTATGAATCAGACACCAAATCAAATGAAATTTTCAAGAAAACTTTAAAACTTCTATTTTCACAACCGAACGTTCGAATCACGTCAAATCAACTCCGTTTCTCACCAAATTCGACAGATAAGTCATAAATATTATAGTGGACCTGTACCAGACTCCGGAACCAAAATACGGACCCGGTATCAGTAAATCCAAACATCAGTTGATCCTTAAAAACCATAAAACTTTCAAACTTTCAATTTTTCAACAAAAATCAATAACTCGAGCTAGGGACCAACAAAAATCATACGCCCAGGTCCCAAATTACGATACGGACCCACAGGGACCTTCAAAATACGAATCCGGGTCTGTTTGTCCAAAACGTTGACCAAAGTCAACTCAAATGGTTTTCAAAGCAAAATTTCATACTTTTCATAGCTTTTAACATAAAAGCTTTTTGAAACACATCCGGACTGTGCACGCAAATCGAGGGGGTAAAATATGAGCTTTTAAAGGCTTCAGATCACAGAATTAGGTTTTCAAACATAAGATGGCCTATCGGGCCATCACAATATTATATTTGAACTATTTTCCTACCCAAATAATATATTTTTTATTATTTTTTGTGTAATATTAAAAAATACCCAATTATTAAACAACAACTAAGAAAATATTTAAGAATGTAAATGTGTACGAAAGAGAAAAAAAATGGTTGGTAAGAGTCAATACCACTAATGATTCTACAGACATAAAGATCTAAAAGTTAAATGTCATATCAATCTTTTACTCTATGAAAATAAAATTTATAGTGGATAAAATTATAATTAAAATTAAAAATTCAAAATAAGATATGAACTATTATTAAGATCTAAATCAATATAGAATAAATTATTTTTTATGTTAAAACCAAATAATTAAATATTTTAATTAATTATTTAGCACGAGAATCCAATTCAATTATCTTTTAAATTCATCATATGAGTGAAGTTGTTATTCAAGTTATTAAAACATCTTAGTGTACATATATTTATTCCATAAATAGAGCGTTAGAACACAAAGTAAAAATTTTAGTATATTATTAAGAATCAACATGCTATACAAGTGTTTGCAAAGGCACAATCAAAGACAATTCCTAAAAAATAACAAGCTTTCAAGACTAAATTTGTAACGACCCGACCGGTCGTTTTGAGTTCTAGCACGTCGTTCAACAGGTTGAGGCCCTGAGCAGCTTCACTTCAGGTATTATGACTTGTACGCATGGTCGAAATTTAATTTCGAGAAGTTCGGAGTTGATTTGGAAAGAAAATTCTCATTTCGGAAGCTTTAAGTTGGAAAGATTGACTAAGGTGTGATTTTTGAGTAAACGACCTTGGAATCAGGATTTGAAGGTTCCAACAGGTTCGTATGATAATTTTGGACTTGGGCGTATATCCGGATCGGGTTTTGGATGAACCGGGAGCGTTTCGGTGCCATTATGGAAGTTGGCATTTTTGGAAGAATTTCCTAAATTTGGGTTGAAGTGCATTTCAATGTTATTGATGTCCGTTTGAGATTTCGAGTCTGGGAATAGCCCCGTAAGGCGATTCTAGTATTGGGAGCGAGTCCGGATGTGGATTTGGGGGGTCCGTAGGTCATTTTGGGGTCATTTGGCGAAAGTTAGAAATTTGAAGGTTTTTGAGAAGTTTGACCAGGAGTGGACTTTTTGATATCAGGGTCGAATTCCGATTTCGGAAGTTGGAGTAGGTTAGTCATGTCGAATGTGACTTGCGTACAAAATATGAGGTCAATCGGACGTGATTTGTTAGGTTTAGGCATCGAATAAAGAAGTTTGAAGTTCTAAAGTTCATTAAGCTTGAATTGGGGTGCGATTCATGATTTCGATGTTGTTTGATATGATTTGGGGCGTCAAGCAGGTCCGTGTTATGTTATTAGATTAGTTGGTGGGATTGGAAGGGGTCCCAGGGGCCTCGAGTGTGTTTCGGGGCAGTTTCAGACCAAAACGAAATGATTTGTTGTTGTTGTTGTTGTTGTTGTTGTTGTTGTTGTTGTTGTTGTTGTTGTTCTTGTTGTTGTTGCTGGTATCTGGTTTCCTTCTTGGCGAATGCGAAGGGAGTCCCATGATCGCGAAGAGGAACTTTGAGGCTGCTGGGATTTGGCCTTCGCGAACACGAGGCAATGGACGCGAACACGAGGCATTAGCTGGGCAAGCCTTCGCGAACACGGCCAAGGAAACGCGAACGCGAAGAAGAAAGGGGGAGATGGGCCTAAGGCCATTTGGCCTATGCGAACGCGTAGTAGGGAACGCGAATGCGAGGGGTCTGGGCAGCTGGCCTTCACGAACGCGACCAAGATGTCACAAACGCGAAGAGGAAATTTGGAGGCAGTGTTTCTTTGGCCTTCGCGATCGCGATGGTCTTTCCGCTATCGCGAAGAAGGGCGGATTTGGGCAGTGAAGTTTTAAAGACGGGATTTGGCCATTTTCCTCCATATTTCATTTTGGTTGGGCGATTCTTGGATCTTTTGAAGAGGAGATTTCATCATCTATTATGAGGTAAGTAATTCCTGCACATTGTGAGTTAAATACATGGGTTGTATATGGATTTATACTTGAAAATTTGTGGAAATTTGGGATTTTGAAGAAAAACCTAGAAATTTATATTTATGGATTTTGACCACGAAATTGGATATGGAATTTGGAATAAATTATATATTTGGGTTCGTGATGCTATGGGTAATGTTTATCTTCGAACATTTTCCGAATCCGGGCACGTGGGCCCGCAAGTTGCTTTATTAATTTTTTGAACGGAGTTGGAAATTGTTATAAATTGATTAATTATGAGTATTAGATTACATTTTGATTGGGTTGCATCTTAATTGACTATTTTGGAGCGACGAGCATCAGTTTGAGGTGTTAGAGAGGCTTTGGAGCCTGTTATGGAATTTCGGAGCGAAGTAAGTCTCTTGTCTAACTCTGTGGGGGAGGGGGGGGGAGTAAATTACCCCTAGGTGATATGTTTGATGTGTGCTACTTGTTGTGGGGACTACGTACGCGCGAGGTGACGAGAGCCCGTACGTAGCTACATTCATGTTATTGTCCGGGTAGACTTAGGTTCACATCATGCTATAGGTGTACCATTTGAGTAGTCTATCGCTTATTGATTCTCCTATTTTATATTCTATTTGAGACTAGACTTGCTATTGTAGAGACTTCACGGGTTCATGATTAGCCATTAGATAATATTCCTCATCTTACGGCATGGCTCCGGTATGAGTGGGGTCCAGAACTCATCAAAATCTTCTTATTCTAATGGGATCGGACCGTTCGCCTTGGCAGGATTATGTATTTCACTTTTTATGGGATCATGTCATTCGCCTCGACAGGATTTATGTACCACACTCTCATGGGAGCGGTTCGTTCGCCTCGGCAGTTTAATAGATGCATCTATGATTTGAGCCGTTCGACCCTCGGTAGTGCACAATTTAAATATCTATGTTGGATCGGGCCATACGCCTCGGCATTTCCTATATCATATCTCCATGAAATCGTGCGTAAGACTTGGCAAGAAGCCAGTGTATTTGTGAATTCCCGAATTTGAATTATGGTAAGCTACTTGATGAGATTCACTATATCTATATATATGCTCCGGTTAAGGAGGGAATTTCTAATGAAGAGCTTGAGTTCCTCGGAAATAGGGGGATTTGTATCACGTGTTTTGTACTTGTTTATTTCATTTATTTACTCTGCCTCATACTTGCTACCTCTTTACTGTACCTTATGTTGTTGGACCACCAGTGAGTGTCGATGTCGACCCCTCGTCACTACTTTCTCTAGGGTTAGGTTAGTTTTTTACTAGGTACACGTTGCTTACGTACTCATGCTACTCATGTTGTTCATTTTTGTGCAGGTACATATATGACTAGTGGCCTTGTGAGAGCAGAGGCGTGTATGCATGCAGGGACTTAGGTGAGCTGCATTTCATAGTACGACCCGCAACCAGCAGAGTCTCCCTCAGAGTATTTATATTTTTTTTCCTGTCCAATTTGTATTCCGGACAGAAGCTGTATTTTATTTTATATTCCTAGTTGATGCTCATGCACTTGTGACACCGGGTTTTGGGGTGATTATGGGTTGCACTGTATGGAAATTGTTGTAAAATATTATCATTTACTCTGTAAATTCCATCTTCTACTATTTAATGGAAGGAAAAATATGATTTTTAAAATATTAAAACGAGAACCAAATTGAGTATCTATTGTTGGCTTTCCTGACAGCGATGTCTGACGCCATCACGACCTTTAATGGATTTTGGGTCGTGACAATATGGTATCAGAGCACTAGGTTCACTTAGGTCTCAGGAGTCATGAGCGAGTCTAGTAGAGTCTTGCGGATCAGTACTGAGACGTTTGTATTTATCTTCGAGAGGATACAAGGCTGTTAGGAGCACTTCCCTTCTTGATTCCTTATCATGCGATTTGATTTCCTTTTAGGCTTGTTCCTTCATTTCCTTCCTATTCAATCTTACATTGCGTGAAATGCTTGTTATAAATTGAAATCGAGGAATTTAAATGATACTACAGATGTGGTGCAAGATGTTTCTCCCTGCGTATTTGCTTTTTGCTATTGTCGTCGCCTTGTGGAATGCCGCTCTGTCGTTTCAGCTCAGTATCAGTATTACCTAAGGTTTTAAGATTTGGCACTGATTGTTATGACGAATTCATGCATTGCTGTCACGCAGTGTATGTGTAATGGTAGGGTGTTTGCCTATGCGTCAAAGTAGTGAATGACTTGGAAGGAGGTTCACTCAGTGCATGATTCAGAGATTCATTATTTTATTTTCGGCGGAGGAAAGGTAATCGTACTATGAATGTTCAGGTTTGGGGTTGATGAAGTAATGGGGCTTGATATTTTCGAGCGTGGTAGAGTTCTCAATTGTGATGTGGTGTCATCGCCTTGTTAAATGCATTAAGGTTCGCCGGTGTTATGGTTTTCTTCAATTTTCCTTCGGGGCAGGGTGTTTTAAAATGTTCCCTGAGATGCGGTTGTTAGAGATAACAAAGTGTAGCGATTTCGCAATCGAACTGGTACTTCTAGTATTGATGGCTCGAGAAAGATGATCTTCTAAGAGGTTTAGAGTTGGTGGCGACTCATGTGATCGAATGTTATAGAAATGGATTCGGGTTTGGAGCAATAATTGTGCAGCGTAGGACGAGGAAGGATATGTGGGAAGTGTCTTGCGGTGGTTGAATTGTTAGGAGGTCAAGTGTGAAAAGTAGAAGTCGAGCAGTTGCTTATAGGAGAGGGTTTGACCAAAGTGGGAGAGTGGCAGAGTAGCATATGGGTTATGTGGTAGGATAGCCATACGCCTTGAGGGAAGCTTACAGCAATTTGGGTACCATGATGGGCAGTGACTAGGACCATGGATTTTATTTGGATGCAACATGACTTCGAGTTTAGAATACGTTGTTAGACTTTTAGCTGATGTCTATGGGGAAGGAGGAAACTTGGCGGGTCCAAGGGTTATGTAATTGTAGCTTCAAGCTAAGTGGGAGAGCCCCATCGTCTATGATTAGATTGCGTAGTTGTCAACTTGTGCGATTTCTGGTTATCGGTGTATTGATGGGTTATTACGACTAAGGAAAGAAAACATCAGTGGTAACTTGAGCAAAGGATTTGAGGAATGTGTGCTATCTTTTGCCTTATCGGTTCATGTTCAGGTCTTGGGTAGACTCAGAGTCTATGCTTCATATGGATGTGATGTATAAGGAAAGGAATTCAACCGGTTGCTTCTTTGAGGGGGTGTTCATGTGCTCGCAGAGCCTTGGAGTTTGATTATATTCGGGGTCAAGTCAGAGTGGGCGACTATCAACAATGGTTCTAGTGGATTCAAAGATTCAAAGTGCGGTGCCTAGGAATTTCGAGCCAGCAGTTTGGTTAAGTATTGAGCTTTTGCAGTGGATTATGAAAAATGGCTTGGAATGTTCTACGTTTTCTTCAGTCAGCGGTGTGGCATTGGAGGAATGGGAGAAAATAACTTCGGATTCATAGGGGGATTTTCAGGATGGGTGTACCAGTTGAAGATGCGAATATGCACATAAGGAGGGTATGAGATGGTTCATGGGTTTTGGAGACAACGTGGTCTCGTGAAATAGGGTCACTCAGGATGAGTGCAGATTTGGGTTCATGATATTTTGAATGGAGATATTATTATTTCTAGGGAAAGTCCCGAGTAAATTAGAAGAAGTGGCTCGGTTGGTAATGGTTGAATCAACACAGTTATGGCAGCGACCAGTTTCTCCAGCGTGAAGTTATACATGTAGTTTGTGGTTGTACACTTGGGCTTGAGCACCACCACAACTTGGTTGATTTGGGAGGCATTCGATTCATATGGATTTGTTGTGTAAAGGGATTTCCGGAAGAGTTATGGCAGTTTAGATTACGACATGAGGATGTATTTTCTACGGTTTGGGAATTTAGTTGCATGCTGCATTGGTTCTTCTGAAATGAGCTAAGTAAAAGGTTTCTATATGATGAAGTGTTTATCTTCTTAGGGGATTAGGGGTTATTATGGAATTCTGGTACTCTTACGTATTGTCATGTTAGGTGCAATGAGCGGCATGGGGAATTGGAAGCTGATGATCAAGGTTGCGGTTTGGTGTTGACAAGTATGTCACGAGCTCGGATGATCAGGGAAGAATTCAGATGGTTAGAAACAGTTGGTATTATCTTTAGCGTCACTTGAGATCGGTGTCCTGTGTAAGAGGCTTTGTGTACTGATTTGCGGCTTCTTGATTTGCTTTACAGTATTAGTGTGGCTGGTGGTATGGATGTGCAAACTTGTTACCTGGTGCGGAAGGTCGTGGGAGCGTACCCCATGGGAAGATTGCATAAGTGTGACATGTAGTCACCTGATTGATTAAAGGTTGGAACTAAGTATGGAGATTTGGTACTATCGCTAATGTGTAGTCACCTGATTGATTAAAGGTTGGAACTAAGTATGGAGATTTGGTACTATCGCTAATGTGAGAATTTATGCCCGAAGGGCGCTCGGTTCATTTGGTTGTGGAATGTGAAACTTTGTTCTGGATTTGACGGTTGTTATTATGTGTCGTGAATAGGTCATTGTGGGTCCTTGAGAGGTTAGTTAGCCAAGCATGGTATGATCAGAATTGGTTTGAGGTTCGTGGATAGATCTAAATGTGAATGCGGGCTCTATATCAGGCCGGATGTGCTCATCTCTGCATAGCATTATTTTCGAAAGGGTCTTCAGGCATTGGATGTTATTTATGTCGTCAACTATTCCATGTAATCTATGTTATACCAGGTGGGTTGTGAGGTGGTTTGATTATTCGCACTCGTATTGAGATCCCGCATGGTTTGTGGTATTATATGAGCAGGATGGCTTTCGAGATGTAGATCATATATCGTACCTTAGTTGTGCTTGAGTTTTGTAGCGCGTGATGCTACCCGTCTCCCCAGGAATTGTATTATGCATTTGGCGTGCTTATGGTTGATATACGGGCATTTCGTGAGTATAAGCGTTACGGCTCGATGTGTGTATTCTTAAGATTATTATGTGTGGATCGGGTGGCACGCCGCCACGGGTATATGGTTAGATCGGGTGGTACGCCACCACAGATATGTTGATTGGATCGGGTGGCATGCTGCCACAGGTATCATGGTTGGATCGGGTTGCATGCCGCAACAGTATCATGTGAGGATCAGGTTGCATGCCGCAACAGTATGTTATTGAGTACAGTTTCCCACATCTATTATTGTGTGTTTTGCTTCCCATTTCCTGGGGAAGGTTCATAACATCTTTTCGGTTGTTTTAATTAGTTACATAGGTTGAGTAGTTCCTTCTAGAATTCGTTTTTCCTTATGTATCACATTCTAGTTTGTAGCTTGCTGGCACATTGTGGCATCATAAGAGACTTTTGGCAGTGTCTGAGGTGGCTTATTACCTGAGCAACTTGTACTGGGTGAGACGAGATTATTGGACCTGGGATCAGTGCGATCAGATTTATATGAGGCATACTAAAGAGCAAATATTATTATTCAGTCCAGAATGAGGTAATGGTTCTTGTCGGGAGAAAAGACTCCATAAATTGTGATTCGGCAGGTGGTTGTGAGTTCTACATATCTTCTCTGTCGTGGAAGTATTGCGAGAGTTAAAGCAAGGCTTAATTAGTCATGAGGTACACTATGGGCTTCAGTCAGTGGAAATTTTAGTTGTTGTGCTTTGGTAAGATTGCCTTGGGCAAATGAGTTACGTGGTGCATGGTAAGAATTCAGTAAGACTATACAATCATGTATTAGTACATTATGTAGTGACTGATACGGTGTTCATATGTTGGGAACATACCTGGTAGAGAATTTCAGATGTTGGAATTTGGCTCTAAGGCAAATTTGACTAAATAAAAGGGAGAATCTTCAGATTTGCTTGAGCTAATGTGCTCAATTGAGTTGTGCTAGCATGGGTAGGTGCACGAGGTGTTAAACAATGGTTTCGGACAACTCCAGAGCAGTTCTTAGCACGTTGGAGGACGAACATATGTTAAGTGGGAGAATGTAACGACCCGACCGGTCATTTTGAGCTCTAGCACGCCGTTCAGTGGGTCGAGGCCCTGAGTAGCTTCATTTCAGGTATTATGACTTGTACATGTGGTTAGAATTTAATTTCGAGAAGTTCGGAGTTGATTTGAAAAGAAAATTCTCATTTCGGAAGCTTTAAGTTAGAAAGATTGACTAAGGTGTGATTTTTGAGTAAACGACCTCGGAATCAGGATTTGAAGGTTCCAACAGGTTTGTATGATGATTTTGGACTTGAGGGTATGTCCGGATCGGGTTTTGGATGACTCGGGAGCGTTTCAGCGCCTATTATGGAAGTTGGCATTTTTGGAAGAAAGTCCTAAATTTGGGTTGAAGTGCATTTCAATGTTATTGATGTCCATTTGGGATTCCGAATCTGGGAATAGCTCCGTAAGGCGATTCTGGTATTGGGAGCCTGCCCGGATGTGGATTTGGAGGTCCGTAGGTCATTTTGGGGACATTTGGCGAAAGTTAGAAATTTGATGGTTTTTGAGAAGTTTGATCGGGAGTGGACTTTTTTATATCGGGGACGGATTCAGATTCTGGAAGTTAGAGTAGGTCAGTAATGTCAAATTTGACTTGTGTGAAAAATTTGAGGTCAATTGGACGTGATTTGTTAGGTTTCGGCATCAAATATAGAGGTTTGAAGTTCTAAAGTTCATTAAGCTTGCATTGGGGTGCGATTCATGATTTCGATATTGTTTGACGTGATTTGAGGCCTCGAGAAGGTCCGTGTTATGTTATTGGACTGGTTGGTGGGATTGGACGGGGTTCCGAGTGCCTCGGGTGTGTTTCGGGGTGGTTTCAGACCAAAATAGAATGGTTTGTTGTTGCTGTTGCTGGTATCTGGTTTCTTTCTTCGCGAACGCAAAGGGAGTCCCGCGATCGCGGAGAGGAACTTTGATGCTTCTGGGATTTGGCCTTCGCGAACGCGAGGCAGTGGACACGAACGCGAGGCAGTAGCTAGGCAAGCCTTCACGAACGCGGCCAAGGCAACGCGAACATGAAGAAGAAAGGGGGAGATGGGCCTAAGCCCATTTGGCCTACGCGAACGCGTAGAAGGGAACTGTCACGACCCTAAATTCCCACCAGTGGGACTGTAATGGCGCGTAACATTTCAATTGCTAGGCAAGCCAACGTTAGAGAATCATTAAACCAAATCCTTATTTCCATTCAGTATATAACAATAATTAGGTAAGATGAAATATAATAAGTGCGGAAGAATATAAAATCTGTATTTAATTACTACCACCCGGATCTGGAGTCACAATTCACGAGCATTCTAGAATTTACTGCAAGTAATAGTCTGAAAGAAATACAACTGTTTGAATGAAAGAAACAGTAAAACAGAAGGATAGACGGGGACTTCAAGGTCTGTGAACGCCGACACATCTACCTTGAGTCTCCGAATAGTGGGTCCATAGCTAAAATCACGATCAACCCGAGCCGGTACCAAAATCTGCACAGATAGTGGAGAGTGCAGTATCAGTACAACCGACCCCATGTACTGATAAGTGTCGAGCCTAACCTCGATGAAGTAGTGACGAGGCTAAGACAAGGCACCTACAAATCAACCTGTACAATTTAACAGTGTATATACAAATAACAGTTATGAAGAGCTAGAAAAGAATTATCGGGAGGGGGAAACATGCTGAGGGAAATATGAAATAAAGAGCTACAACAGAATGAGAACTGGAACAACCAATATACTATGAATCAACAGGAGCACGAATACAGTAAAGGAAAAATGTACGGCATCACCCTTCGTGCTTTTACTCTCAATCTCACCATAAAATCAATAGAAATGGCACGGCATCACCCTTCATACATTAACTCTCATATCATGGCACAACATCACCCTTCGTGCTTTTACATTCACAATATGGCAAGGCATCACCATTCGTGCATTAACACTCACAATATGGCACGGCATTATCCTTCGTGCTTTTACACTCACAATATGGCACGGCATCACCCTTCGTGCATTAACACTCTCCCTTACCATAATGCAATGCATAAATAACAACAGGGAGATAGAATAACAAGTACAAGCCTTACTTCAACATTTGGTCCCACAATATAATTCTCAACTTTGAAATAAATACTCAATTATCACCAGAGAATCCGTAAACATGATAAGAACGATCAATTTAACAACATTAGTCTAAACACGTAACATTTAGGCATAGGAAAGAGACAATATAAGAAAAATGAGAGAAAACAGGAAAAACAGGTAAATTGGCGGCGCATAAGTACTCGTCACCTCACATATACGCCGCTCACATGAATTTCACATAGCAAATAATCTGAGGTTCCTAATTCCCGATTAGACACAATATTTACCTCGCTTCGAAGGCAACTTAATACTCAATCACAACTTTTCCTCTAGAATTCACCTCCAAACCACTCGTATCTATTCAAAAACGACTCAATAATATCAAATATTGCTAAAGGAATCAATTACATTGCATAAATTTAGATTTCCCAAATTTTCCTCCAAAAAGTCAAAAATCGACCCCTGGCCCGCTTGGTCAAAACCCGAGGTTCGGACCAAAATCCATTTACCCATTCACCCCCAAGCCCGGATATATAATTGATTTTGGAATCCGACCACAAATTGAGGTCTAAATCCCCAAATTTTCGAAATCCCTAGTTTCTACCCAAACCCCTAATTCTACCATGAAAACTCTAGATTTTAGGTTGAAACTTTATAAAATGAAATGGGTAATTG
Source organism: Nicotiana tomentosiformis (assembly GCF_000390325.3). Taxonomy (NCBI): domain Eukaryota; kingdom Viridiplantae; phylum Streptophyta; class Magnoliopsida; order Solanales; family Solanaceae; genus Nicotiana; species Nicotiana tomentosiformis. The sequence continues at coordinate 72,392,020 of NC_090812.1, read as the reverse complement.
AAAGAAAATGGTTTAGAATCACTTACCAACACTTTGGGGAAGAAATTATCTCTTGAAAATCGCCTCTAGCTCGTTTGTTTTATTAAAAAGTTGGAAAAATGGCTTAATCCCATGTTTGATTCTGTTTCACGAAGAGTATAGGCTGCCAAGCCTTCGCGTTCGTGAGTCCTTGCCTGCGTTCGCGATGGTTGCTCCCCCTGGCCTTCGCGTTCGCGAGACATTGCTAGCGTTCGCGAGGAAGGAAAGACCGACCCTCCCCCAGGTCCCAAATGCTTCGCGTTCACGATGAGCCGGTTGCGTTCGCGAAGGGTAAATCCCCCATCACTTCGCGTTCGCGAAGAGTAAAATCAGCCATCCCAGTTTCTACTTCGCGAACGTGAAGAAGGAAACCAGAAGGCACCAGAATTTGCTGAAAACCAGATTTTCCAATGTCCAAACATCCCGTGGCCTATCCGGAACTCACCCGAGCCCTCGGGGCTCCAAACCAAACATGCACACCAGTCTAAACATCATACGAACTTGCTCGCGCGATCAAATCGCCAAAATAACACCTAGAACTATAAATTTAGCACCAAATCAAATTAAATTCTCAAGAACACTTTAAAATTTTTATCTTCACCACCAGATGTCCGAATCACGTCAAACCAACTCCGTTTCTCACCAAATTTTACAGATAAGTCATGAATATTATATTGGACCTATACCGGGCTCCGGAACAAAAATACGGACCCGGTATCAACAAGGCCAAACATCAACCAATTCTTAAAAATAATTAATTTTTAGACTTTTAATTTTCATTAAAAATTCATAACTCGAGCTAGGGACCTCCGAATTCGATTCCAGGCATATGCCTAGGTCCCATAATTTAATTTGGACCCACCGGGACCGTCAAAACATGGATCCGGGCCCGTTTACCAAAAATGTTGATTGAAGTCAACTAAAATCAACTTTTAAGGCAAAATTCTTATTTTCCTCAATTTTCAATATAAAAGTTTTCCGAAAATACGCCTGGACTGCGCACACAAATCGATGAGAGTAAAAATGAGATTTTTAGGGCTTAAGAGCGTACAATCCAGTTCTAAAACATAAGATGACCTTTTGGGTCATCACATTCTCCACCTCTAAAATAATCGTTCGTCCTCGAACGGATATAGAAAAGTACCTGGGCTGGTGAAAAGGTGGGGATATCTACTCCGCATATCGGACTCGGACTCCCAAGTGGCTGCCTTAACAAACTGACCTCTCCACTGCACTCGAACTGAAGGGTAACTCTTTGATCACAACTGGCAAACTTGCTGGGCTAGAATAGCCACTGGCTCCTCCTCGTAAGTCAAATCCTTGTCCAACTGGACAGAGCTGAAATCTAACATATGGGACGGATCGCCGTGATACTTTCGAAGCATGGACACATGTAATACCGGATGAAAAACTGTTAAACTAGGAGGAAACGCAATCCTATAAGCCACCTCTCCTACCCTCTCTAGAATCTCAATATGTCCGATATACCTAGGGCTCAACTTGCCCTTCTTTCCGAACCTTATTACACCCTTCATGGGTGATACCCGAAGCAACACTCTCTCTCCGACCATGAATACAACATCACGAACTCTGCGGTCGGCATGACTTTTCTGCCTGGACTGAGCTGTGCGAAGTCGATCCTGAATAATCTTGACCTTATCCAAGGCATCCTGTACTAAGTCTGTGCCCAACAACCGAGCTTCCCCGGCTCGAACCACCCAACTGTCGACCGGCACCGCCTACCATATAATGCCTCATAGGTAGCCATCTGAATGCTTGACTGGTATTTGTTGTTGTAGGCAAACTCTACAAGGGGCAAGAACTGATCCCATGATCCTCCAAAGTCAATAACACATGTGTGGAGCATATCCTCCAAGATCTAAATAGTGCGCTCGGACTGCCTGTCCGTCTGAGTATGAAATGCCGTGCTTAACTCAACCAGCGTACCCAACTCATGCTGTACTGCCCTCCAGAATTGTGAGGTGAACTGCGTACCTCGATCAGAAATGATAGACACGGGCACACCGTGAAGACGGGCGATCTCACGAATGTAAATCTTTGCCAACTACTCCGAAGAATAGGTAACTGCCACAGGAATGAAGTGCGCTGACTTAGTCAACCTGTCCACAATGACCCAAACTGCATCGAACTTCCTCTAAGTCCGTGGGAGTCCAACAAAAAAGTTCATAGTGATATGCTCCCACTTCCACTCAGGAATCTCTAACCTCTGAAGTAAACCACCAGGTCTCTAATGCTCACACTTTACCTGCTGGCAATTTAGGCACCAAGCTACATATGCAACTATGTCTTTCTTCATCCTCCTCCACCAATAATGCTGCTGCAAGTCCTGATACATCTTGGCGGTGCCCGGATGAATAGAATACCGTGAACTGTGGGCCTCCTCAAGAATCAACTCACGAAGTCCATCCACATTAGGCACAAATACGACCCTGCATCCACAAAACTTTGCCATCTCCAATAGTAACCTACTTGGCACCACCGTGCTGCACTGTGTCTCTAGTTGGCCAGGGCCTGAACATCCAATGCAAACGGTCTCTCACCATCTGGAATATAAGCAAGGCTACACATACTAGCTGACTTTCTATCCAAAGCATTAGCCACCACATTGGCCTTCCCGGGATGATGCAATATGGTGATATCATAGTCTTTCAATAGCTCCAACCACCTCCTCTGCCTCAAATTGAGTTCCTTCTGCTTGAACAAATACTGCAACTCCGATGATCCATGAATACCTCACATGGCATGCCGTAAAGATAGTGCCTCCAAATCTTCAGCGCGTGAACAATGGCTGCTAGCTCTAGATCAGGAACAGGGTAATTCTTCTTGTGAACCTTCAGCTGCCATGAAGCATATGCAATAACCTTGCCACCCTACATCAATACCGCACCCAGACCAATACGAGATGCATCATAATATACTGTATAAGATCCTGAACTTGTGGGTAACACCAATAACGGTGCCGTAGTCAAAGCTGTCTTGAGCTTCTGGAAGCTTACCTCATATTCGTCTGACCAGCTGAACGGGGCACCCTTCTGGGTCAACCTGGTCAATGGGGCTCCTATGGATGAAAACCCCCCCACGAATGACTGTAATAACCTGCCAATCCCAAGAAACTACAGATCTCTGTAGCTGGTGTGGGTCTAGGCTAGTTCTAAACTGCCTCAATCTTCTTAGGATCTACCTGAATACCCTATATTGATACAACGTGACCCAAGAAAGCAACTGAACTCAACCAAAACTCGCATTTTGAGAACTTAGCATATAACTGGCTGGCTCTTATAGTCTGAAGAACGATTCGAAGGTGCTGCTCATGCTCTTCTCGGTTGTGGGAGTAGATCAAGATATCATCAATAAACACAATCATAAATGAATCTAAGTAGGGCTTGAACACCCGATTTATCAAATCCATGAATGTTGTTGGGCATTTGTCAGCCCAAATAACATCACTAGAAACTCATAATGCCCAAACCGAGTCTGAAAAGCTGTCTTAAGGACATCAGATGCCCCAATCCTCAGCTGATGGTAGCTAGATCTAAGATCAATCTTTGAAAACACCTGGGCACCCTGAATCTGATCAAATAAATCATCAATCCTCGGCAATGGGTACTTGTTCTTGATGGTGACTTTGTTCAACTGCCGATATTCTATACATATCCTCATCGATCTATCTTTCTTCTTCACAAACAATACAGTTGCACTCCAAGGCGAGACACTAGGTCTAATGAAGCCCTTATCAAGAAAATCTTGCAACTATTCCTTCAATCCTTTCAACTCTGGCGGAGCCATGCGGTATGGCGGAATGGAAATGGGTTGAGTGCCCGGAGCCAAATCAATGCAGAAATCAATATCCTTGTCGGGTGGCATCCCCGACAGGTCTCCTGGAAACACCTCTAGAAACTCACGAACCACCGGCACTGAATCCATAGAAGGAACCTCTGTACTAGAATCGCGGACATAAGCCAAATAAGCTAGACACCCCTTCTCGACCATATGCCGAGCCTTCACATAAGAGATAACCCTGCTGGTAGAATGGCCAAGAGTCCCTCTCCACTCTAATCGAGGCAACCCCGGCAAGGCTAAGGTCACCTTTTTGGCGTGATAATCTAATATAGCATGATAAGGTGACAGTCAATCCATACCCAGTATGACATCAAAATCAACCATATCGAGAAGTAGAAGGTCTACATGAGTCCTAAGACTCCCTATGGTGACCACACACGAACGATAAACACGATCTACAATAATAGCATCCCCCACTGGCGTGGACACATACATAGAAGCACTCAAAGAATCACGGGGCACAGCCAAATATGAAGCAAAAAAGGATGACACACGGGAGTAGGTAGACCCCGGATCAAATAGAACTGAAGCATCTCTACTACAAAATGAAACAGTACCGGTGATAACAGTGTTAGATGACTCAGCCTCAGGACTGGCTGGGAAAAACACCGGGGATGGGCCCCACCACCCTAAACTACGTCCTTGGGACGACCTCTAACTTGCGGGTCTCCACCTCTAACGGCCTAACCTCTACCTCTAACAGTCTGGCCTCTACCTCTAGCTGACTGACCCTTGCCTCTAGCTGGCTGAGCAGGTGGTGCAGCAACTGGTGCCGGAACCATGGCACGAGAACTCTGATGCTGTGAGCTGCCTATTGCCGAAGGGCAAAATCTAGCAATGTGCCTCGGATCACCACAAGTATAACATAACCTAGGATACTGTGACTGCTGACCCTGAAACTGACCCTGTCGACCTGAGTAACCACCCTGATAACTCTGGAGTGGAGGTGCACTTATAGGAGCTGGTGGTGCACTCTAGGCTAGCTGGTCGGAATAATGCATCTGAGGGTCACGACCACCTGAGGCACCGTGGGATGCCTGGAGTGCTGAATGAAACGGCATGGGAGGATAGACTCTACCAAAAGTACCCCTGCCTCTAGATGAGGCATCACTGAACTCACCAGAATAACGAGGTCTCTTGTCAGACCTCTGACCTCCCTGACAAAGAACCATCTCGACTCGTCTGACGATATTAGTAGCCGCCTGAAAAGAAATCTCACTTCCAGTCTCCTCTGCCATCTGCAATCTGATAGGATGAGCAAGTCCATAAATAAACCTCCTCACCCTCTCTCTCTCGGTGGGAAGCAGAAGAATATCATGACGGGCCAAATCCACAAAACAGGTCTCATACTGAGTAATAGTCATACTGCCCTACTGGAGACGCTCAAACTGACGGTGAAGCTCCTATGTCAGTGTGATAGGCAGAAACTTCTCTAGGAAGAGCTGAGAGAACTGGTCCCAAGTAAGAGCAGGCGACCCAGCTGGCCTGGTCAACAAATAATCTCTCCACCATTTCTTGGTGGAACCAGTCATCTAAAATGCAGGTCAACCCCATTAGTCTCCAATATACCCATGTTCCGCAGCACCTCATGACAACTGTCAAGATACTCCTGGGGATCCTCTGAAGTAGCACCACTGAAGTAAACTGGGAATAGCTTGGTAAACCTGTCCAGTCTCCACAAAGCCTCAGAAGACATAGCTGGCCCATCTCCGGCCTGTACCGCAATAACTGACTGAACTACTTTGACTGAATGAGCTGCTGGAGCCTGATGCTGGGGAGCTATCTTCTCCAGAGCGGGAGTAGTCAGAGTCTGGGCTCCTCATCCAGCCTGAGAGACGGCTAGTGCCATGGGAAATACGCCAGTCTGGGCCACACTCTCCATAAGGCCCACCAAACGGACCAAAGCATCCTGAAGTACTGGGGTGGCAATGAACCCCTCCGGAACCTGAGCTGGTCCGACATGAACAGTCTGGGCTGGAACCTCCTTGTCAAGCTCTATCTGAGGCTCCACTACTATGGCTGCTGCTCGGGTCTTTAGACTGAGCCTTGCCCCTACCTCAGCCTCTGGCACGACCTCGGCCCCGACCTCTGCCCCGCGTAGGTGCTTCCACTGGAGGCTCTGGTTGCTGCTCAGCTGAGGAAGCGGTACGTATTCTCACTATCTGTGAGAGAATAAGAGTAGATGAGTTCAATCAGTATTGAGAAGATAGCACAGACGTCTCCGTATCGTTCCTCCCGACTCTACTAAGATTTCTCGTGAATCGTGAGACCTAGGCAACCTAGTGCTCTGATACCAACTTGTCACGACCCAGAATTCCCACCGTCGGGACCGTGATGGCACCTAATATTTCACTTGCTAGGAAAGCCAACGTTAGAGAGTCATTAAACCAAATCCTTATTTCCATTCAGTAAATAACAATAATTAGCTAAAATGAAATATAATAAGTGCGGAATAATTAGCTAGAACTAAATCCTTTTGAGCTCTAAATTTAATTAGTTGTACATGTGGTCAGAATTTAATTTCGGGAAGTTCGGAGTTGATTTGAAAAGAAAATTCTCATTTCGGAAGCTTTAAGTTGGAAAGATTGACTAAGGTGTGATTTTTGAGTAAACGACCTCGGAATTAGGATTTGAAGGTTCCAACAGGTTTGTATGATGATTTTGGACTTGAGGGTACGTCCGGATCGGGTTTTGGATGACTTGGGAGCGTTTCAACGCCTATTATGGAAGTTGGTATTTTTGGAAGAAAGTCCTAAATTTGGGTTGAAGTGCATTTCAATGTTATTGATGTCCATTTGGGATTCTGAGTCTTGTAATAGCTCCGTAAGGTGATTCTGGTATTAGGAGCGCGTCCGGATGTGGATTTGGAGGTCCGTAGGTCATTTTGGGAACATTTGGCGAAAGTTAGAAATTTGATGATTTTTGAGAAGTTTGATCGGGAGTGGACTTTTTTTATATCGGGGTCGGATTCCGATTCTGGAAGTTGAAGTAGGTCAGTAATGTCAAATTTGACTTGTGTGAAAAATTTGAGGTCAATTGGACGTGATTTGTTAGGTTTCGGCATCAAATATAGAGGTTTGAAGTTCTAAAGTTCATTAAGCTTGAATTGGGGTACGATTCATGATTTCGATGTTGTTTGACGTGATTTGAGGCCTCGAGCAGGTCCGTGATATGTTATTGGACTGGTTGGTGGGATTGGACGGGGTCCCGAGGGCCTCGGGTGTGTTTCGGGGTGGTTTCAGACCAAAACAGAATGGTTTGTTGTTGGTATCTGGTTTCCTTCTTCACGAACGCGAAGGGAGTCCCGCGATCGCGAAGAGGAACTTTGAGACTTCTGGGATTTGGCCTTCGCGAACGCGAGGTAGTGGACGCGAACACGAACGCGAGGCAGTAGCTGGGAAAAGCCTTCGCGAATGCGGCCAAGGCAACGCGAACGCGAACGCGAAGAAGAAAGAGGGAGATGGGCCTAAGCCCATTTGGCCTACGCGAACGTGTAGAAGGGAACTGTCACGACCGGGAATTCCCACCATTGGGACTGTGATGGCGCGTAACATTTCACTTGCTAGGCAAGCCAATGCTAGAGAATCATTAAACCAAATCCTTATTTGCATTCAGTAAATAACAATAATTAGATAAGATGAAATATAATAAGTGCAGAATAATATAAAAACTGTATTTAATTACTATCACCCGGATCTGGAGTCACAATTCACGAGCATTCTAGAATTTACTGCAAGTAATAGTCTGAAAGAAATACAACTGTTTGAATGAAAGGAACATTAAAACAGAAGGATAGACGGGGACTTCAAGGTTTGTGAACGCCGACAGATCTACCTTGAATCTCCGGATAGCGGGTCCAACAGCTAAAATCACGATCAACCCGAGCCGGTACCAAAATCTGCACAGAAAGTGGAGAGTGCAGTATCAGTACAACCGACCCCATGTACTGGTAAGTGTCGAGCCTAACCTCGACGAAGTAGTGACGAGGCTAAGGCAAGGCACCTACAAAACAACCTGTATAATTTAACAGTGTATATACAAATAACAGTAATGGAGAGCTAGACAAGAATTATCGGGAGGGGGAAACATGCTGGGGGAAATATGAAATAAAGAGCTACAACAAAATGAGAACTAGAACAACCAATATACTATGAATCAACAGGAGCACGAATACAGTAAAGAAAAATTGTACGGCATCACCCTTCGTGCTTTTACTCTCAATCTCACCATAAAATCAATAGAAACGGCACGACATCACCCTTCATGCATTAACTCTCATATCATGGCACGACATCACCCTTCGTGATTTTATACTCACAATATGGCACGGCATCACCCTTCGTGCATTAACACTCACAATATGGCACGGCATCACCCTTCGTGCTTTTACACTCACAATATGGCACGACATCACCCTTCGTGTATTAACACTCTCCCTTACCATAATGCAATGCATAAATAACAATAGGGAGATAGAATAACAAGTATAAGCCTTACTTCAACATTTGGTCCCACAATATCAATCTCAACTTTGAAATAAATACTCAATTATCACCAGAGAATCCATAAACATGATAAGAACGATCAATTTAACAAAACTAGTCTAAACACGTAACAATTAGGCATAGGAAAGAGACAATATAAGAAAAATGAGAGAAAACAGGGAAAGCAGGTAAATTGGCGGCGCATAAGTACTCGTCACCTCACATATACGCCGCTCACATGAATTTTACATAGCAAATAATCTGAGGTTCCTAATTCCCTCAAGTCAGGGTTAGGCATAACACTTACCTCGCTCTGAAGGCCACTTAATACTCAATCACAGCTTTTCCTCTTGAATTCATCTCCAAACCACTCGTATCTATTAAAAAACGACTCAATAATATCAAATATTTCTAAAGGAATCAATTACATTGCATAAATTTAGATTTTCCAAATTTTCCTCCAAAAAGTCGAAAATCGACCCTAGTCCCGCTTGGTCAAAACCCGAGGTTCGGACCAAAATCTATTTACCCATTCACCCTCGAGCCCGGATATATAATTGGTTTTGGAATCCGACCTCAAATTGAGGTCTAAATCCCCAAATTTTTGATATCCCTAGTTTCTACCCAAACCCCTAATTCTACCATGAAAACTCTAGATTTTAGGTTGAAAGTTTATGAAATGAAATGGGTAATTGAAAGAAAATGGTTTAGAATCACTTACTAACACTTTGGGGAAGAAATTATCTCTTGCAAATCGCCTCTAGCCTGTTTGTTTTATCAAAAAGTTGGAAAAATGGCTTAATCCCGTGTTTGATTCTGTTTTAAGTGCTGGGCAATAGTGTTCACCGCGTTCGTGAGAACACTGTCGCGTTCGCGAAGAGTATAGACTGCCAAGCTTTTGCAATCGTGAGACCTTGCTCGCGTTCGCGATGGTTGCTCCCCCTGGCCTTCGCGTTCGCGAGACATTGCTCGCGTTCGCGATGAAGGAAAGACCGACCCTCCCCCAGGTCCCAAATGCTTCACGTTCATGATGAGCCGGTCGCGTTCGCGAAGGGTAAATCCCCGATCACTTCGCGTTCGCGACCAGACCTTCGCGTTCGCGAAGAGTAAAAATCAGCCATCCCAGGTTCTACTCCGCGTTAGCGAGAGTGCCTTCGCGAACACGAAGAAGGAAATCAGAAGGCACCGGAATCTGCAGAAAACCAGATTTTCCAAAGTCCAAACATCCCGTGGCCTATCCGGAACTCACCCGAGCCCTCGGGGTTCCAAACCAAACATGCACACCAGTCTAAAAATATCATACGAACTTGCTCGCGCGATCAAATCGCCAAAATAACACCTAGAACTACGAATTTAGCACCAAATCAAATGAAATTCTCAAGAACACTTTAAAATTTCTATCTTCACCACCAGACATCCAAATCACGTCAAACCAACTCCATTTCTCACCAAATTTCACAGATAAGTCATGAATATTATATTGGACCTATACCGGGCTCCGGAACCAAAATACGGACCTGGTATGAACAAGGCCAAACACCAACCAATTTTAAAAAATAATTAATTTTCATCAAAAATTCATAACTTGAGCTAGGGACCTCCGAATTAGATTACGGACATACGCCCAGGTTCCATAATTCGATATGGACCCACCGGGACCGTTAAAACATGGATCCGGGCCCCTTTATTAAAAATATTGACCAAAGTCAACTAAAATTAACTTTTAAGGCAAAAATTCATATTTTCATCAATTTTCAACATAAAGTTTTTTCGGAAACACGCCCGTAATGCGCACGCAAATCGAGGAGGGTAAAAATAAGATTTTTAGGGCTTAAGAGCACAGAATTGAGTTCTAAAATATAAGATGACCTTTTGGGTCATCACAGGAACGCGGACGATATGGGTCTATGCAGCTGGCCTTCGCGAAGGCGACCAGGATGACGCGAACACGAAGAGGAAATTTGGAGGCAGTATTTCTTTGGCCTTCGCAATCGTGATGGTCTTTCCGCGATCACGAAGAAGAGCGGACTAGGGCAGTGAAGTTTTAAAGATGGGATTTGGCCATTTTCCACTATTTTTCATTTTAGTTGGGCGATTTTTGGAGCTTTTGAAGAAGAGATTTTATCATTTATTATGAGGTAAGTAATTCCTGCACATTGTGAGTTAAATACATGGGTTGTATATGGATTTATACATGAAAATTTGTGGAAATTTGGGATTTTGAAGGAAAACCTAGAAATTTATATTTTTGAATTTTGATCACGAAATTGGACATGAAATTTGGAATAAATTATATGTTTGGGTTCGTGATGCTATGGGTAATGTTTATATTTGAAAGTTTTCGGAACCCGGGCAAGTGGGCCCGAGGGCTGCTTTATTTATTTTTCGAGCGGAGTTGGAAATTGTTATAAATTGATTAATTATGAGTATTAGAGTACATTTTGATTGGGTTGCATCTTAATTGACTAGTTTGGAGCGACGAGCATCAGTTTGAGGTGTTAGAGATGCTTTGGAGCCGATTATGGAATTTCGAAGCGAAGTAAGTCTCATGTCTAACTCTGTGAGGGGGAAATTACCCCTAGGTGATATGTTTGATGTGTGCTACTTGTTGTGGGGACTACGTACGCGTGAGGTGATGAGAGCCCGTATATAGCTACATTCATGTTATTGTCCGGGTAGATTTAGGTTCACATCATGCTATAGCTGTACTATTTGAGTTGTCTCTCGCTTATTGATTCCCCTATTTTACATTCTGTTTGAGGCTAGACTTGCTATTGTAGAGACTTCACGGGTTCACGATTAGCCATCAGATAATATTCCTCCTCTTACGGCATGGCTCCGGTATATATATATATATATATATATATATATATATATATATATATATATATATATATATATATATATATATATATGTTTCATTGAAAGGTTTTCATTAAATAAACTACAACTCACACATTTATTCATGAGTGGGGTCCAAGATCAATCAAAGCTTCTTATTCTAATGGGATCGGGCCGTTCGCCTCAGCAGGATTTTGTATTTCACTTCTTATGGGATCGGTCTGTTCGCCTCGGCATGATTTATGTACCGCACTCTCATGGGAGCGGGCCGTTCGCCTCGGCAATTTAATAGATGCATCTATGATTCGTGTCGTTCGACCCTTGGTAGTGCACAATTTAAATATTTATGTTGGATCAGGCCGTATGCCTCGGCATTTCCTATATCATATCTCCATGAAATTGTGCGTAAGCCTTGGCAAGAAGCCAGTGTATCTGTGAATTCCCGGATTTGAATTATGGTAAGCTACTTGATGAGATTCATATATCTATATATATGCTCCGGTTAAGGAGGGAATTTCAAATGAAGAGCTTGAGTTCCTCAGAAAGAGGGGGATTTGTATCACGTGTTTTATACTTGTTTATTTCATTTATTTACTCTGCCTCATACTTGCTACCTCTTTACTGTACCTTATGTTGTTGGACCACTAGTGAGTGTCGATGTCGACCCCTCGTCACTACTTTCTCCGGGGTTAGGCTAGATACTTACTGGGTACATGTTGCTTACGTACTCATGCTACACTTGCTGCATATTTTTGTGCAGGTACATATATGACTAATGGCCTTGTGAGAGCAGAGGCGTGTATGCATGCGGGGACTTAGGTGAGATGCATTCCATAGTACGACCCGTAGCCAGCAGAGTCTCCCTCAGAGTATTTATATTTTTTTTTCCTGTCCAATTTATATTCCGGACGGACGCTGTATTTTATTTTATATTCCTAGTTGATACTCATGCACTTGTGACACCAGGTTTTGGGCCGATTATGGATTGCACTGTATGGAAATTGTTGTAAAATATTATCATTTACTCTGTAAATTCCATCTTCTACTATTTAATGGAAGGAAAAATATTATTTTTAAAATATGAAAACGAGAACCAAATTGAGTATCTATTGTTGCCTTGCCTTACAGCGGTGTCCGGTGCCATCATGACCTTTAATGGATTTTGGGTCGTGACAATATTATAAAGAGTCGACTCTGCCATAACGGGATTATTCTTTGTAGATGCTTCCGGCGGAATCAAAATAATATTTCTATGTCATGCATTACTTGCAAATATCATATCAAGAGGCATGACACTGTTAGCAATAATAGCAAGTGGTGTACCAACAACGATTTTATTGTGAGGCCACCCACTTTAGATTTGATATACCTCTTCAAACAAGTTAAATAACCATCACAAATATATCAAAGCAGAGCAATGGTTATAAATTTATAAGGAAAACAAAATTGATAATATGGGATGAAGCACTTATGGCTAAGTGTCAAACGATCGAAATAATTGCCCGGAGTTCTAGAGATATATTGGATATTAATGAACCGTTTGGTGGAAAATTAATGATTTGGGAGGTACATTATGTCAAGTAATATAAAGTAAGAACATATCGAGTATTCAACGTCTTCTTGTTTCGTGTCGGAAACGAAGAAGATCATCCAATGGTAATAGTAGTGCATTTAATAAGAGAAATATTTCTATCATTATATTAAAATGCAATTTGTACAAATCACATGATAGAATTAAAAAGATATATTAGCTAGTAGAAATGAATATGTTGATCAACTAAATAAGAGGTTGATTGTAAAATTTTATAGTAAAACAAATATTTTTCTATTTTTGACTCAGCAAAAAATGATATCAATAATTACTACCAAGAAGAATACTTACTAAGTTAAAATTGATCTTCCATTGTATATAAGTTTATTTTGAAAAAAACATGTCTATCATGCTACTGAAAAACTTAGATACGTCGAATAACTTATGTAATAGCACACATATGGTATATAGAAGTTTTGACAATAACATCATATAAGGAAAGAATTATGATACGGGTTAATGTACTTCTAAGTATATTCTTATCCTTGAATTCAATTTTCGTCTTTCGAAAATAAGGAATATCCTTTTAAATTTGTGTGAAAATAATTTTTAGTATGTTTATGTTTTGCAAATAAAATAAATAAAGCACAAGGACAAACATCCTAAATATTGGACTATATTTATCTCAATATATTTTCTTATACGAACAACTGTATGTTACACTTTCAAGCGGGATATCAAGATCGACAACAAGAGTTCTGGTTAAGGCAGAGCAACCAAAGCATTAGGAGGAAACATACACAAAAGATATTGTCCACAAAGAAATATTGGTTAAGATACCATCATATTAAATACTTTTAAACTATAATACATAATTATCTAACTAACTTGACAAAATTGATTATTTCTGCAAGTTTTGATGATGTCCTTTTATTTTAAATTCATGCATTATACTAATATAATAATATTTTTCAGTATTTAGATGATTGTTGTATTTTTATATATAAAATTTCTCTCATTAATTAAATTTTATTGTTCCCTCATATAAATAAATGTTTAAATCATCACGTGTCATTATTAACGTACAACGCACGTTGATAGATACTAGTTATTATAAAAGCATGAATACAATGCCAGTTTATAAAAATAACCTTATAATATTAAGCATAATAATTCATAATAAAAGGACATAACCGGAATTCTAGATATTAGCCTTATAATCCTATAAGTTTTAGGAATCCTATTAGTATAATACTACACGTTAGGAATCCTACATGATTGCCTTTAGGAATCCTATTAATATAAATACTTTGGGGCTGTCTAATTCATATTAAATTGAACAAGTAAATATCTTTAGTCACGTAATCCTATTACTTCTTAAAAATTCCTATTACTAATTTAATTTGAAAACGTATTATAATGTCCTATTACTAATTTAATTTTAGAATGTATTATATTGTCCAAATCCATTTAGAAAAATGAGAGTCTATATCTATATCTATATTATTATAAAATCAAGAATATAATGTTAATAGATCAAAATAACCTTCAAATACTGTAATGACCATGCCGGTCATTTCGAGTATTACAACCCCGCCTCCCAATTTACTGCTCAAATTGTGATTTACGGTTGTTATTTGATTTGCCGGGGTAATTGGTTCGGGCCCGGTGAGGTTTTGGAATGTTTGGAATACTTAGTTCCAAGGTTTAGAACTTAAGTTGAAAAGGTTGACCGGATGTTGACTTATGTGTAACGACCCCGGAAAAAGTTTGCTAAGGAAATTAAGGTTTTGTGGTGCCGAGGTAGATCAATTAGTACAAAGGCTCGAACCTTTTGGGTTGAACAATGCGCTGGTGAGTAAAAGAAAATTTTGGGCAGAAAAATACATTTTTGTGGCCCACTATGCGGCCGTAGAATCACTCTGCGGACCACATAATGGCCGCAGAGTGAAGCAGTTGAGGCAAGTCTGAAGATCAGATTTGCGGCGCATTATGTGACCGCATACCAGTTCGGTGGTGCATTATGCGATCATAGAACAAGTCTGCGGGCCGCATAATGACCGCAGACTGAGTCAGTTTCGCCCAGTTCCAGAGGAAAATTATGCGGCCCATTCTGGGTACCGCATAAGTATTATGCGGTCGCATATGCGACAACAGATCTGCGTCGCGGCTTCAATTTTTCTAATTTTTGACCCGACCCTATTTCGATATATTGAGGCAAAAGGACTCTTTTGGAGCAAAAATCTAATAATTTAGAGAGTGGTGAGAGCATCTTAGAGAGAGAAAGTGAAGACCTAGTCAATTGTTCATCAATTCTTATTCAAGACTTGAAGATTCCACAATGATCTTGCTAGGGCTTCAAAGAGGTAAGAATTTCTTTCCCCAATTCTTTAATTTCGAGTTTGGAGTAAAATATGGGGGATTAAGAGTATAATTCTTGGGTGTAAGAGTATTATTTATACATACACGTACCAATAAGGTTTGTGGAAAGATTGTTGAGTTTAAATGGGTAAAGATTGGGTTGAAAATGGTAGAAATCTTCAAAGATTTTAATCGAAGATTTGGGGGTCAAGTTGATGTCAGAATTTGGTGAAATTTGTATGGTTGGACTCGTGATTGGATGGGAGTTTATAGTTTGTAATTTTTGTCGGGTTCCAAGAAGTGAGACCCACAGGCGATTTTTGAGTGCAATTTCGGATTTTTGTTGAAAAATTAATATTTTCATACGGAATTAATTTCTATAATTTGAATTGATTGAATCAAATTAATTGTAACTAGATTCGAGGCGTTCAGAGGCCGAATCGCGAGGCAAAGGCTTATTGGAATAAAGAATTGCTCGGATTAAGGTAATTAATAGTTCTAAATTTGGTCCTAAGGGTATGAATCCCCGGATTATGTGTTATATGATTGGTTTTGAGGTGACGCACATGCTAGATAACGGCGTGTGGGTGTGCACCATAGGAATTATGACTTGGTCAAATTCCATGGAATTGTATAGTTGAATAATATGTTGTTATTTGTACATTCTCCATGTAGTAGATAAATTGAACCACAAGTCATGTTAAGATTATGTGTTGGAATTGTAGGGACCCACAAAGGTCGTGTACATGTTGAACTATATGCTAAATTATTATTTTGTACTCAATCACAGCTTACTTATTTATTTTATCCCAGTCTCTATTGTTCATTATTGATGCATCATATCATTGTTGTTTGGGCTGATTTTCATGATTATTGAGAGCCCGAGAGACTGGAGAGATTTATGACTGAGTGAGACCGAGAACTGATTGTGAGATATTATACTATAGCACATGAATTGTCCGTGCGGCACATGAGTTGTCCGTGCAGATCCATATATTATACTATAGCACGTGAGTTATCCGTACAACACGTGATTTGTTCGTGCGGATCCAGATATCATACTATAGCACGTGAGTTGTCCGTGCAACACATGATTTGTCCGTGCAGTACGTGAGTTGTCCGTGCGGATTATAGCACTTGGGCTGTAGGAGCCCCTCCGAAGTCTGTACACACCCCCAGTGAGCGCAGGTACCTACTGAGTGCGAGTGCTGAGTACTGAGTGAATGTGGTCCTGAGAGGATGTATTTGATTTCATTCTTATTGCACTACAGTTGTCATATATCACTGTGTTGGAAATTTCTGAAAGATATTATCTTCTTTTTCAGTCGAACTTGATATGAAATTACTGTTGAATTTTAAGTGTTGAACATGAAAGCATGCCTAAATCTTATGTTGAAAATTACTGTAATTGGACTCAGCTGTGAAGCTCGTCACTATCTTCAGCTCTTTATTTAGTATTGTTACTTGCTGAGTTGGTTATACTCATACTACACCATGCACCTCGTGTGCAGATCCGGGTACTTCTGGACACGACGGTTGTTAGTTCTTAGAGTTTTATCTGTTAGAGTTTAGCGAGGTAGCTGCTTGGCGTCCGCAGACCTTGACTCTCTCTTTCCTTTCAGTTTTGTACTGTTCTATATTTTCAGACAGTGTTTTTAGCAGGCAGACTTTGTTATCATTTAGATGCTGATGTACTCAGTGACACCGGATTTTGGGAATGTATTTTATGTCAGTGATTTGTAAGATTTTCTATGAAATTCAAATATTATATTTTTAAACTTAAAAGAAATTGTGTTTTATTGAGGTTGTCGGCTTGCCTAGTATTGAGATAGGTGCCATCACGACAGGTTAGGATTTTTGGGTCATGACAAATACCGATCAAAAAAATTAATTTAGGGTAAACCTGCCATCACAATTAATTAGCTTTGTAATTTGTTAATGTTTCGTTTGATTGGTCCATGTATATTATTTGGAATAAGTTTAGGTAACAGTCAACAAAAGTATTTTCGTTCCAAGCAAAACTTTTGTTGGCAAATCCATTCTTTTCGACAAAATTATTTATAGTAGAGAATAAAGAAAAGGAATTTGAATTGGATACTGCAATTAATTTAAATACAATTTCGGTACCGAATTGAACTACAAATTATCACTTTTACTTGACTGAAATATTCTTAAAAATCACCAAGTACATTATAATTAATAATCTATCTATCTTTTATATTATTATAAAAGTACAAATTTTCAAAATATAATGTTGATCGGCAAAATAATATCAAGTTGTAAATGCGTTTCGTAAGCTAAATAAATTCTTCAAAGAGAAAAATCTCAAGTTAGATAAAGTTGTAATATTTAAGACTCTTGAAATTAACTACTAATAAAAATTATTAAATTTATAATTCATTCATAATTCCCATTTAAAAAAAGAAAATACTCTTGTGCCAAATCTTCCGGAATTTTTAGGAAAAACATTCCTATTCATATTAATCGTACAACTTTTGTCTCTTCTCATTTTTTAATAATTTGATTCTCTATTTTTGAAAGCTAAAGTATTACTTCAAAGAGATAATCTTTATTGGATAAAATTATACGTTTAGAATTTTACTTGACGATCAGAATTTTGAAGTCCATTTATAATTTTTATTTATTTATGTTATCTATAACCCTATAGTGTTGACTGACCCTTTTAAGCTCACGGTTATTTTAACTTAACATTAATATTAAGCTCAATTTAGTGATTATTACAATTTAATCAACTGGAACTTTAATATTACTTAAACTTGAGTTTTACAAAAATTACCATATCAAATACAAATATTTAGGATTACAATACTCAGGATTAGGTCTTTAAAATCAAGTTAGACACTAAAATTTTACTCAAACGAGACTTTTTATTAGGAATAAAAGCGTCTTCCTGAATAAGATGTATATGGTAAATATTCTTATGTGTTTTTTCCTGAAACTAATGATTAGATGAAAATAGAAAATTTCTTTGTCGATCACTTTAGATAGGTAGAGTTACTTGTAATAATAGATAACTATTTCCAGCAGTCTGATTTTGAAACCTTAATAGAGTAAGTAACATATTATAATAAGTTAAATTATAAGATGGTAAAAAAATTTTACACTGTTAAAATATATAACTTAACTCATAGTAACTATTTCTCATTCTTCATTACTTATGTAAATATATTAAAGTTTTTGCTAATTTATCGACTTTTATCACTTGAATTAATAATCCAACAAAATTGAAAAACTTATTTGTTTCTTTTATTTATTTTTTAATGTTAAAAACTTATTTTTTGCACAGGACTTTGTAATATTAATAGCGTGAAGTACATTTCACGTGTCACGGATGTTGATAGACAAACTAACACGTAATGGTAGATGAACTTTAATTACTTTTACAAACTAAACTCGGATGCACTTTTAGATTCATGATTATATAAATACGGATTAAAAGTATATTTTAGCCTTTAAAAGTCAAACCGAAGTAAATTTTCAAGAATTACGTCAGTTTAAAGACTGTTTTTTATGAGTTATCACAGTTGTTCACCAAAACATTAGATTAGACCAAAATTTTAAAATAATATCTTATGTTAATACCAAATCAACTGCCACCTAAAGAATAATTATTTTTAGAAACGAAGATAAGTGTAACGACTCGGCCGGTCGTTTTGAGCATTTCAGTCCCGTTTCCCCATTTACTGCTTATTTTGTGCTTTACAGTTGTTATATGACTTGACGGGGTAATTTGTCACGACCCAAAATCCCATCACATGCGTCGTGATGACACTTAGTCTCTAAGACTAAGTAAGCCGATTATAATTACAATTCAAGCCAATTTTATTTTTTAAAAAATAGATAATCAAAACCAACAACGAAAATAATTACAAACAACCTCCCAAGACTGGTAATACTAAGTCACGAACTCTAACTGAATACATGAAATGATCTCAAGGATCGAATACTCAATACTGTTTGATTAATAATTAATAGTACAATAAAAATGAAAAGACTCCAAGGGACTACAACGACCAAACAGCTCTACCTTGAATCCTTGCGATCACACTCTAACTCTGTCCGAGTTCGATATCTCCAATACCTGGCTCTGCACAAAAATATGCAGAAGTGTAGTATAAGTACACCACAATCGGTACCCAGTAAGTATCAAGACTAACCTCAGTGGAGTAGTGACAAGGTACAGTCAAGACACTCACTAGTCTAATAACCTGTGCAATATAGTATACAAAACTAATAGAAAACAAATAACAATGATGGCAACAATAATCGACCAATGATATACACAGCAGGGCAACAAGAACACCATAAATATTGCTCAACAAATAATGAATACAAGTACAACGAATTAATCACGTCCTTCAAATATAAATCTTTCGCCTATATATTTTTCAAATAATAATCAGGATATAATACTTTTCAATAAATATATTTCGAATATACACCCTTCAAATAAATCTCTTTCAAATATAATTATTTCAAATAAATCTCTTTCAAATATAATTCCTTCAAATAAATATCTTTCGAATAAAAGTCATCGTGTGACACCTCATTTCAAAATCATAAAATATGGGTCTTAGCCCACTTTCATATTTCCACGACACCTCGTTCCAATTCCTCTATCACAACCGCACGGACAACTCACGTGCCAAAATCATCATCATTTACTAACGGCACCTCGTGCCCACATTTCATATCACCACTACACGGACAATTCACGTGTTAATATCATCATTATTTACCCACGACACCTCGTGCCTACATTTCATTTTATAATCTGCCTAGCAATAGCCACATGCTCCCAATTTCAATATAGATCAGACTATTATAAATTTTACCAAAACAGCAAGACAAATTGTACTAGATATAAAAATAAACACAAGAAAAATCACAACATCACATGAAAATTACCAATGCAATAACCCCACATCATCACATAAAAATTACCAACACAATAACTCCATATCATCACATATCATCCCTGACAATTGCCACCCTTATCTCTCCTATAGCCACCCTTATCACTCCTGTGATGAACTTCCTTATCCCTCCGCCCTGACAATATCAATAGCCACCTTTATCGCTCCTATAGCCACCCTTATCGCTCCTATAGTCACCCTTATCGCTCCGTATAATAGCCACCCTTATTACTCTGCCCAGATAATATCCCAACACACATAACCACAGTGAAATGCCACCCTTATACCCACATAATATCATCAGTGAAATGCCACCCTTATATCCTCATAATAATAACTCAAATCACACAACAATTTACATGAGATATTATCACGACAACACAACACAATCAATTCCTATCACAATTTGCCCAACGATCACAACCAATTCCAATGATATAGTAAAATTAATAAATTTCTCAAAAATAGCCCAAGGCTCCACACAACGTATATAAAACCTCAAAACAATCAACAGAGATAGAAAATACTCAGTATAGGGCAACACCTTCCTTAATCCAAATTCTTGATAATTATATTAACGCCTCAGTTTAAACTTATTTCATTAATTATTTGCAGATGAAAAATTCATAATATAATTAATTCCAGGAAATATTAAATCAACAAACTCACGGAATTCACATAAGTATTCAAGTAACAATCACATTAAATTGTTATATAAAAATAAATTCAACAAACGAGATTTGAGGCATGACAAATAGATGATTTAATAAATGCCAACAATTATCTAATTTACTATACAATAATGCCTAAGACTTTAACCCAATAAAATTTGCACATATAAGCCCGAGTACGTACTCGTCACCTCGCGTACACGGCGTTTCACATTTCACAAATGGCACATAAGACTCGATGCCTAAGGGGTAATTCCCCCACTCAAGGTTAGGCAAGATACTTATCTTTTTGAAACTATGTCGATATTCCAAAATTGCCTTATTGTTTGAATTGACCTCCGAACAGCTTAATTATATCCAAATTAATTGTATAACTTCATTAAAATTCAACGAAAATAATTCCGGATAATAAAACGTCAACTTAAAATTTTATTCTAAAAAGTCAACAAAAGTCAACGCGGGGCCCGCCTCTCGGAACTCGATAAAATTTTTATGAAATCCGAACACCCATTCCGATACGAGTTCAACCATACCAATTTTATCAAATTCTGATAATTACTCGACTTCCAAATCTTAAATTTTCTTTTTTAAAACGTTTTGTAAAAATCTTAATTTCTTCCATTTAAATCCGAAATAAATGATGAATATAACCATTAATTTATGAAATATAATCATTTTAGGATATAGGACACTTACCCAAGTCGAAGTCGTGAAGAACTCCTCCAAAATCGTCCAAACACCGAGCTCCAAAATCTCAATCGAAAATGGCGAAATGACCATTTTTGGTCCTTAAGTTTCTGCCCAGTTTCGCACATGCGGACAGATTTGTTGCATTTGCGGACTCGCTTTTATGAGCCAAAATGCGCATCTGCGAAGCCCTACAGTACACTGCCCAGAAGAAGCTAGCATCTGCGGATGAAATTTCGCATCTGCGATGTCGCTTCTGCGACAAAACGATCGCTTCTGCGAAGCTATGCCCAGCTGCCTCTATCCGCTTCTGCGTTCCAGTGGTCGCTTCTGCGATCACACAGGTGCGTAAAATGGGTCATACCTGTGACCTCTGTCCAGTACCCCTTCCCAGTCTCTTTTGCAAGCTTAACCTTGCTTCTGCGATGTCGCTTCTGCGACCAAGACATCGCAGAAGCGATCACAATAGCTGCTGCCCAACTTCAGCTAACAGAAAATTTCCAGCAGCTCCCTTTGTCCGAAATCCAATCCGTTAATCTTACGAAATCCACCCGAGGCCCTCGGGACCTTAGAAAATTATACCAACATGTCCAAAAATACAATACGAACTTAGTCGAAGCTTCAAACCACGTCAAACAACGCCGAAATTATGAATCACGCATCGAATCGAATTATGAGTTTTCAAATCTTCCAACTTCTATATTTTGCGCCGAAACGTATCAAATCAATCCGGAATGAATTCAAATTTTGAACGCGAGTCATAAATGATGTAATGGAGCTATTCCAATTACCGAAATCGAAATCCGGGCTCGTTATCAAAAATTCAACCTTCGGTCAAACTTTCCAAAAATCTTCTATTTTTCAACTTTCGCCAAAATGCGTTGAATTATCCTATGCACTTCCAAATCCAAATCCGGACGTACGCCTAAGTCCGAAATCACCATATGAAACTATTGACATCATCAAAATTCTATTTTGGAGCCGTTTGCTCAAAAGTCAACTCTCCGGTCAACTCTTTTCATTTTAGCTTCTAAATAAGAATTGTTGTTTCAATTTAATTCTGAATCTTCCGAAAACCAAACTCGACAACACCCGTAGGTCATAATATATATTATGAAGCTGATCGAGACCTATAGTCACCGAACGGGACATAAATTCTTAAAATGACAAGTCGGGTCGTTACATTCTCCCCCCCTTAAATATACGTTCGTCCTCGAACGTGCCAAGATTTATTATGATGACATTAAATTACTGAGTGCATTATATCACACATACTCACGGGTGATTATACATCACCGTAAATTTAACAAGGGTCTGACAACACCATCTCAGTGGAGATTGTTTCTTTTATCCACACTTATAAGCTTTAAAGCCAATTCCTTACACCCAATCAATTTCAAATTCCTTATATCAACACACGGTATTAGTTTCAACCGGTTGTAGAACGCACACATCATACGTATGTCTATAACCACATCTCTAGTCAAAATAGCTGTTTATAATTAATTTCAGCATCCTCAATTTGTCACGACCCAAACCGTAGGTCCGCGATGGGCACCCGATGCCTAACTCAACCGAGTACTAACGTAATGTATCATTATTATCATACTATCATGGGTAAATGAATCGGAAAGGCCGTCATGAGATAACTAGAATTAAACATAAGAGAATACTCGACATGGGATGACCCAACATGATATACAAGCTTATGCATGCGACATACGGGCCTATAAGGCCGACATGATCATTTGTATACTCAAAACATAGGCCGACAAATCCATATAAGTATCCATAAATATGACATCTGTCTACAACCCTCTAAGAGTACATAAACATCATAAAGGTCGGGACAAGGTCCCATCATACTAATTAATACATGTCCAAATCATACTGACCAAATAGGTAACTCCGGAGCAAGTGGACTGGACCAATACCTTCCGCTGAGATGATAGCCTACTAGGAGGACTCTCAACCTGTCTATCGGGACCTGCAGGCATGAAACGCAACGTCCCCATGCAAAATGGACCTCAATACAAATAAAGTACCGAGTATGTAAGGCATGACAGTAGTATATAAAAGACAAGAAAGAAACATGGAGTAAAGAACTCAACTTATAATTCTGAATAGCTCTGTGAATCATGAAAAATTCTCAACATGTGCGTATAAATGCCATACCATGCATAGGTATATGCATACATAACATCATCAAGCCTCTCAGGTCTTCCCATCATATCATCTCAACCATTGTAGGTGAAATCATCAACGTATACCAGCTGATCAGGTGGTGGTGCGTATATAACACCATAACCTTTTCCATATCCCATATTCATATAATATACGTGTATATAACGTCATTTGGTCATGTGTCAATGTATATGTATAAATGAATGCAATGCATAATGAAGTAAGTCAGTAAGATCTTTTGGAATGTCATAAGATCAATATGCCTTCGGTTAATATCATGAAATAAACTTTATCAACTTGCGTATTTTTTGAGACCCATGAACAGACGATAGAATAATAGGATACGTGGAGAATCAAGAACACGGGTACCCCTAGTACTTCTAAGAATAGAATCATTTGTGAAAGTTGCGTACTTGCTCGTTTTGTTGCATCATATGGATCATTCCAAAAGGAAAGAAGGGATAGCCTTAACATACCTTTGCAATCTTCTCTCCAATCGTCAACCAAGCTCAATATGACCTTCTTATGTCTACAATGAATAACCCGACTTCGTCGTCATCATATAAATATTATAACTCTCATATTTCAAAACCAATATTCTACAATAAAACGGA
This sequence comes from Nicotiana tomentosiformis, assembly GCF_000390325.3. Taxonomy (NCBI): domain Eukaryota; kingdom Viridiplantae; phylum Streptophyta; class Magnoliopsida; order Solanales; family Solanaceae; genus Nicotiana; species Nicotiana tomentosiformis. Next base: position 72,367,831 of record NC_090812.1, on the reverse strand, counting down.
CAGCACCTCCCCTATTTTACTACATCCTATAAGTCATTAAAAGTCACCAAAAATCCCAAACAACAACAATATAATTCACAATAAACTCTCTGATTACTTCAACAACCATTTTGAGCGGCAAGCTCGATTTACAATTAAGAAAAATATAATTTAATCCAATTCCTTTTCCATGAATATACCTACAACTTGTATAACATTATAATTATGTTTATCATATCATTTTCATCCCAAAACATCATAAGAATATTCTTCAAAAATTGTCCACACGCCTAGCACCTTAACCTTTATCGTCAACCTCTTATTTTTCATGTTATCTTCTTCAATCCACTGAATTAGCACATAGATAAGCTTAACAATAGCAGACACAATATAATAAAACTATTTATAACAATTTTCAGTCACAACCAACCATATATATCTCCTCAACACAGCCCACAAAAAAAGATAACGATTCCTTATGTCATGTCAATTACTATCTTGAAGATTTTAACTCAAACAACTCAAACAACACATGATTAACCTTAAGCACAACCAAGAACATGATTTACATACCTTAGTAAGTAGATACAACTTGAAATCCCCAGCTGGTGTATCTCACAACAACCCTCAATCAAACTACAACACTATAAGAGTTGTATTCTCTTCTTGAATCAACTTGTTTTGTTCAAGTTGGTGTGTAAACACTTGTATATCACCTTGAGACTCTAATATATATGAAGGAGGGACTTATTATTAGCTTAATAATAAATAACAACACGAAATCTTAGGTTACTTACCTTTGAAGAACCCTCCAAAACAGCCACAAGATGAAGAACTACGATCTAGCAAGCACCACCGAATTTCTAGAGTTGGATTCATGTTTTCATCTTAGGTTCTCATCCTAGAATAATGGAGGAACCATTGGAGAGAATTTAGAAGGATTTAGGAACTGTTTTAGATCAGAAAAATGAGTTAAAACGATGGAGAATTGACTTTAATACACTCTGGAATTTTTCCCGACTTTGTGGGTCCCATGGGTACTGCTTGCACAGTCTCGCGAAAATACGAATATATCTCTACTCCGATATCGTATCGATAAACGATTAAATGCGTTAGAAATTAAACTCAAATACCTTCAATTTGGTATATAATATGTCCCAAAAGACATCATAAATCTTACTAAATGTATTTCTCAAAAAGCTTCATTACAAGGCAAATTCTTAGTCGGTTTTTCCGCAACTTAAATCCGATTTTTCCCAAACTTTATATTTCATATCCAAACATCATATATAGTCATATCATGACTTTAAATGAATTTAAATCATGATTATCAAGTCTCATATTTATCTTAACTTATCATGATTATCAAGTCTCATATTTATCTTAACTTACTTAAGACTTCGGTAAACCTTTCTTATCCTTGTAGAAGGATTTCGTCCTTTTTGAGCTTACATTAGATAATCCCATAATGACAGTGACGTATGAAGTACGGGGTGTAATAACATGTCCCCTTAGAAACATTTGTCCCCTAATGATAACTCTTAAAGGCTTGCGAAAATGGGACGTAACATCATTAAATCTCTTTATATACTTTCAAAGAGGATCTCATTTTCAAGCTTACATCAATTAACTTACAATGTACTTTCACGTATAAAAACATGGGGTGTAACATTATTCCCCCCTTTGGAACATTCGTCCTCGAATGTTGACTAATGCGCTTATCATTCTCATAACCTATGGCTCTTATGAATACTTTAATATTGTCTTTTGCCATATAAGGAACTGTTCTATGAATAAATCCAAAGGCCAGGGCATTCCATCCTTTAGGCCTCTTTCTCACGCCACGACTCTTGGTCAGAATTCTTCCAATCTCGTAACTATTACTACCTTCTATCATGCAGTCTGTGTGACTTTGTCCTTGTATGTACACCTATGCGACTCTTCTCTCATTTTCCTCCAGCTTTTAGCCAATCTCTAGTCCTCACTTTGTGAACATATACAGGACTACGACAAGCTGTCCCTCTGGGCATCTATAGGTATACTGAAGTTCTTCGTTTGGTACTTTATTGAATGTACCACTATTGCTATATTTTGTTTCCTAGCCTTGGTTATCTCTCCTTATGGCTTTAGTGCATCTAGGTAGGTCATACCGTACTATAACACTTACTTCGGTTTATTATTACCGAGGTATGCTACTCAACTCCAGGTTACTCTCTCACTGCTTATCCCACATGTATAAATCTAAGTCTATTAATGCTTCCTTATTACTGTTCATCTAAAGAATGGCATCATAACCTCCTCTTATACTTTGGAATTTTTTTATCCATTTATTATTGATTCACCTTAATGTTGATCTATATCTACCACTAATTACCTGAGACCTCTTACGTAATAGATTGTCATTAGGGCTCACGTCTCATCGGGGAACATCTGAAGTGATTTTCCTGATCCACCTAGGGGTGATACTATACTTCAATAACCGTATTTCATAGCATTCCAATGTGATTCATCTTATGGGGGTATTCTAATATCGTGCCATTCATGAAATCTTTTTTTATCTCAAAATCATTATTCAATCAAAGGCCTAAACGTCATCCTCTTATCTATTACAATTACACCATTATTATACTATAAGGGCTGCATTTCATCTCTTCTAATTGCTCCTATTCTTAGACTCCTCTGAGTTCGTTCAGACTGTACCGAGCTTTTTATAACTTAGGAAAACCATCAGCTCTCTTATTTTGATAGTTTTAATCTCGAGGCCTTACCTATTCTCGTCACCTTCTCACTCACATTTTCATAAACTTACTCTTGGCTACCTAAACCTTGTCGCTCTATCATACTTTAGCTTGCAACTTACACATATATATTTATACTACTCGCAATCTCCCTTTAAATTGCTAGCACCATAGATTTCCTTTCATGCCTTCTCAGTTGTCTTTAAATATAAGCAATGAATTTTCCTGGTCGTTCTGCCACTTGTTTCATGAATACTTGCTTCATCTTAGTCCCTACATATGTTGGAATTCCATGCAACCCATATGATCTTGATTATCACCTTTTGATTTTTTTTTCTTCCCGTTCATTAGCCACGATAGGTGCCACTTTATTATTGAGTGCATACAATGTTGTAGTGGAACTGTTGTTATAAGACCATTTCTTCTTTATGTCACTATGCTTAAGTGGAAGCCTTCTTCCTTATTTCCTCAACTAGTCTTTCTTTGTAGTATTTATGGAGACCTTCTGGCTCTTGTAAAGTTACGAGCTTGTTATATTATATACCCGAAGGAATTTTTGATGTTCTTACTCGCCTACAAATATCCTTAATTATATACCTTCGTGTCCTTGTGCTCGTAGGGTTACTTCTGAACTCAAATTTTGATTGTCTCCTTAGTGACACTTTCTCTTATTTCCGTAACACTTATACGGTACCTTTAATTACTCCAACACCTATCTGAATATTTCTCAAGGGTTACGACGTCATATCTGCGAGACTGAATTCACTATGGTAGGGTTCACTACGTCTATCTTGCATGATCTATTTATTTATCCATGTACCTCTTATCTAGCCTTAACTAGGCTCTTCCTAAATCAACTACAAACTACTCGTTGGTCCATTCTCATATCTATATTCTATGTAACCCCTCTTGGGTTATGTCCTTTGTCTTAACTTACCTCTCGTATGAGCTCCTTATGTATCAAGTGTTCATTCCCACTTATTTATCAATATCATCGGGTGCGGAACCCTTACTGCTTCTCCTCGGCATCATGCTTGCATAATGTTCTGGAGTCATATCATATCTGTAGGATATGAATAGATGCAATCTCATTCCTTTCACCTTTTTACCGCATTCTTCCTTTACTATTCCATAATTACCTCTTCATCTTTGGCATTTTTTTTTCACATCTTCACTGACATCTTATTCACCTTGCGGTAACCCTTCTATATCGGGGATAATTGAATTTCTTACGCACAAGGGTGACACTTAGTGTAACTGGCACACTTAGTCCCTTAAGCTTAACTTGGCTCACAGTGCTCGCTTTAGGGAAGCGTCTTCCTGAATGACCTTTAAAGGTTATTCTTCTGTTGTCCATTCTATTATCGTCGGAACGTGATCTCTAAAATTCTCATGATGCCGGCTATTGTCAAATTATTCGGTCCCTAATTCATATTCATTTTATCTTGTTCACCAGCTCATACTAATTTCTATTACTCTAGGGTCTAACGTTTCCTTATGGTAATCACGTTGGAGTCACCAACTTATTTCTCAAAAGAAGGATATGACTTTATGGCTTATACTCTTCTATCATTTCAAGGCATGTCTCCTCTTGTATTTTCCTTTACTTGACTATAGACTCTGTCATCGTGTCATATTTTGATTTACCGTTATCACCCATATATCACATCTTACTCATGATGCTTTATTTACTCTCTTCTTATTCTCCGGATAATATTTTTGTCTATCACTTTATTATGAAAACTTCAACAAAACTTTCTTTCACTTTTAGCTCCCCTTGCCCCATCTCACTGGCTCTTCGGAATGCTTAACATTCTCCTTTTTGTTTTACTTGGGGCTGGAGTCATACTAAGATAAATATTTATCCCTTCTAGCATTTCACTACCTATCTTCTGAAATTTCTGAACATTCTAGTATTCATATCTGACTGTACTATTCTATATAGTTCACCATCTGGGTGTCTCACAAGGAGATCTATTACCACATTTGCACTATCTTCGGAAATGTTAGCTAATGATAACAATTCATCCACCATTTTTGGGTTACTCTAACCCGAGTTGGATCTTGATATCATATTCTTCTCTTAAACTATATCTGCTGGCTCCCATAGGGCATAATTAAGATGAGTGTGGCCAATTGTATATAACTCTATTACTGTTGAAAGTAACTCATAATGCTGTATTTCTCTGCTTGAATTGTAAATACGGTTAATCTTCATTAACTGGGTACCTCGTACCCTTCTTCATCTTGCTTCTTTTACTTGATGAAACTTGTATCTACCTTCCAATTCTCTTATTCCTTTTTACCATACGAGTGGATAGATATTCTTGCCTTAGGGCTCCTTATCAATTAGCTTATACATCTTAGTACACACATGATCTGCTGAAGACCTCACATTTACTCATCATAAGCATGATGAAAAATCGAGTTCCTCTGACTCAACTCTTCCACAACCACATTCAATCTCTTACCAACTGTCTTTCTAGATGTAGGTATCGTTGTATTATGAATAAAATAAAATTTAGGAGTTTGAATTCTTACAATTGAGCTCTACCACACGATCTAGAGTAAGAAGAAAGAGTGACAGTCCTAAATGCCATGTGGCATCCTGCTTATAAGTGTGGTGCACAATACACCCATAAACAAGACTTTACTAGACACGGCTTGTAGACTCCCTAAGGCAGATCTACTCTGATACCACCTTTTTCACAACCCAAACCGAAGGGCCGCGACAGGCACCCGATGCCTAACTCAACCGAGTACCAACGTAACCTATCATTCTTCTCATACTATCATAGGTAAATGAACCAGAAAGGCTGTCATGAGATAACTAGAATTAAACATAAGAGAATACTCGACATGGGATGACCCAACATGATATACAAGCTTATGCATGCGACATACGGGTCTATAAGGCCGACATAATTATTTGTATACTCAAAACATAGGACGATAAGGCCATACAAGTATCCATATACATGACATTTTTTTACAAGCCTCTAAGAGTACATAAACATCATAAAGGTTGGGATAGGGTCCCACCATGCCAATTAATACATGTCCAAATCATACTGGCCAAATAGGTAACTCCGAAGCAAGTGGAGTGAACCAACACCTTCCGCTGAGCTGATAGCCTACTAGGAGGACTCTCAACCTATCTATCGGGACCTGCGGGCATGAAACGCAGCGTCCCCAGGCAAAAGGGACGTCAGTACAAATGTCACGACCCAAAATCCAACTAGCCGTGATGACACCTATCCCAACCCGTTAGGTAAGCCAATTACCAACTGTCCAATTCCAATAATAATTATTAAAGCAATCTAATTAAATAAAGGTCTTAATATTATACAATTCCCAAGAACTGGTAGTACAAATCATGAGCTTTTAAGAATAGAGTATACAAAGCGGAAATAAAATAAATACATTGTCTGCTTGAATAATACATAAACTGAGCTTTTATAAATCTAAGGCTACCATGAACAAGAGGCAGCTACAACAGGAACGCAGGTACATCTTCAAATCCCGCAACCATGAAGCACAGCAACAATAACAGCCAATATCTGCACGCAATCTGCAGAAGTATAGTATCAATACAACCGGCCCCATGTACTGAGTAAGTAACAAACCTAGCCTTAGGTTGAAATTAGAGAAGAGCTTCTACCAAGGTCGGGTCCAAAACTACTAGTCCACAACAGTTCATAACAACATAAAGCAAATAATACCAGAAGTAACTCAGAGATAAAATGCTCAGCCAAATCATGATTTCAAAAATAATAGTTCTTCCTTTCAACTACATCAGTGAAAAACCCAAATCGTTTGTTGATGTTGCCAAAAATATGAATAAGTTTGAAAACAATAATTTCTCCCAAAATCTTTTCAATAATAAATGAGATGTTTCATTTTCCTTCCAGATAACTCGTGTAAAAACAAATGCATCACTATGCCCATCTGTCAAAATGTGTGAGAAATCATGCATGATGTGATGTTGTACAACATGAGGAAAATACATCTATATGCCTGCATGTCATGTGTGCATGCTAATACGATGCAACTCAGTGATAAAATCATAAACAGCCCCTCGGGCAGACCTCACAATCACTCGTATACAGCCCCTCGGGCTTACCTCACAATCACTTGTAAACAGCCCCTCGGGCATACCTCACCATCTCTCATGCCTCCCAGTCACTCAGCACTCGGCACTCGCACTCAGTAGGTACCTGCGCTCACTAGGGGTGTGTACAAACTCCGGAGGGGCTCCTTCAGCCCAAGCGCTATAATCTGCACAGACAACTCACTTGCTGCACGGACAACTCACGTGTTATAATAAGCCTATAAGGCCTGCTACAGGCGGGCAGCCCCGATCCACATAATAATAAAGTATATAAAGCCAATATGGTCTGCTGCGGTGTGCAGCCCGATACCATAATTATCCTCACAATCAGGCCCTCGGCCTCACTCAGTCATCAATCTCTCCAGTCTCTCTCTCATGGGCTCACAATGTCATGAAAATAGCCCAAAAATGATGATATGATGTATCAATAAATAACAACAGAGTTTGAGATATGATATGCAATGAAATGAATATGACCGAGTATAAATTTTCAATTTAAAACAAATAATTCACAGCAATATAACCTATATGGGTCCCAAAAATACTGGCACATAGCCTCAACATGATTTTTAATATGCTTTTAGCTCAATTTCTTTAACACATAAATCCGCATGGAAAATGCCAAGATTATTTAACTACAAAATTCCACATAAACAATTATGTCATAGTTTCTATAGTGCACGCCCACACGCCTGTCACCTAGCATGTACGTCACCTCCCAACAATTCACATAATACATATATTTAGGGTTCATACCCTCAGCTCCAAGATTAGAAGAGTTACTTACCTCGAACAAGCCAAATCCAATGCCGAGCAAGCTAAACAATGCTCCAGAAATTCTATTATGCGAGTATCAACTTCCGAACGGCTCGAATCTAGTCACAATTAATTTGATTCAGTACACAAAATTTATAGGAATTAATTCCATATCAAAATACTAATACTTTTCCACAAAATCCAAAATTACGCCCCAAAAATACCCGTGGAACCCACATCTCGGAATCCGACGAAACTCACAAAATACGACAACCCATCTAATTACAAGTTCAACCATACTAATTTCTCTCAAATCCGATTCCAAATCGGTATTCAAACTTGAAAAATGCGTTTTGTGACATTATAGAAATTTCCTTCTATTTCTCTTGAATATTCGATAATCTTAAACCAAAAATGAAGATTAATTCATGAAATATAATCACAAGGGAGTCAAGAACACTTACCCCAAGTTATGTGAAAAATTTCCTCTCCAACTTCGCCCAAACCGTGCTCCAAAATCCGAAAATGGGCGAAAATGTCAAACCCTCGAACTTAAAAGATTATGTTCAGTTGATCCGCATCTGCGGACAATATTTGCGCACATGTGCCTCCGCTTGTGCAAGCAAAACGTCGCATTTGCGTACTTCACTCGCTTGCCCAATTTTTTCTTCTGTGCTCATCCCCAAGCATCTGCGCTCACGCAGGTGCGGAATTGTCCCTCGCACCTGTGACCAATGCCTCACAACCCTCTGCCCGCATCTGCGCTCCTTCTCGCGCAGGTGTGATTCCGCATCAGCGAAATTCCTTCCGCACCTGCGCACCTCGCTTCAGCGCACCCCTACTCGCACCTGCGACTACTATTCTACAGGTGCGATTACACCAGAAGGCTTCATTTCCAGCAGTCTTCCAAATTCAAAAATCAATCCGTTAACCATCCGAAACTCACCCGAGCCCCTTGGGACCCCGTCCGAACATACCAACAAGTCCCATAACATAACACGGACCTACTCGAGGTCTCAAAACACACATAACAACATCAAAATGACGAATCACACCTAAATTCGAAATCATTGAACTTTGAAACTTCAAATTCTATATCTTGTGCCGAAACACATCAAATCACGTCCGATTGACCTCACATTTTGCACACAAGTCACATTTCACATTACACATTACGGACCTATTCCAATTTCCAGAATCAGATTTCGACCCCGACATCAAAAAGTCAACCCCCAGTCAAACTTCCAAAAATTCAACTTTCGGCATTTCAAGCCTAATTTCACTACGGAACTCCAAATAATTTTCCAGACATGCTCCTAAGTCCAAAATCACCATACGGAAATATTGGAATCATCAAAACTCCATTCCAGGGTCATTTACACATAAGTCAATATCCGGTCACTATTTTAACTTAAGCTTTAAACCTTGGAACTAAATGTTCCAATTCATTCCAAAACCTCACCGGACCCAAATCATTTACCCCGGCAATTCACACAACAACTGTATAGTACAATTTGAGGAGTAAATGGGGAAGCGGGGTTGTAATACTCAAAACGACTGCCTAGGTCGTTACATTCTCCCCCACTTAAACATACGTTCGTCCTCGAACGTGCCAAGAGTTGTTTTCAAGCCATAAAATCAATGTTCCATCTTACCACATATGTACCCGGGGGTGAACCCACGTCACCCTATTCCATATGAGCTTGACAACACAATACAACTGAAATCATTGATTTAACTTTAGCCCATAAACCTTGGAATTAAATTTCCAACCTTTAGAATTTCTTTCAAGACATGAATCTTACATTTACACCCTGTATGAGTTTGAACAAGCTGTATCAAGCCATAACCATAACCATAACCACGGACATGATCACCTAACATATTACACAACTCGCATGCTCATAGCACCATTCCTGACCACAGTGACTACTCCAAAACAAACCAAATACTAGTATTAAACCCATGTCGAACCAAACCTCATCCCAAAACCTTCGTACACCATTGATAATAAAATAAACATGCGAAATTGCATGACCACTTACTAAATCAACAAGTCACGGAGCTCTCTCGCCCCAACTAGAACCATAATCACTTTCTGAGCTGACTCTCAATATTATACTCCCAAATATACCGAAATCAAACTTGATACTACCCATTCTAGGTCCAATGACCTTATATTACTAAACACAACTGTTCCATAGACATGCCGCACCAATATAACTCAGAGCCACACCCCGTGCCATCAGTGCACCAATACGCAGCAATTCAAATGTACCCAGTCATGGAAAATGACTCAAATGAGAGAACCACCCCGCCAAATTAACAAGTACCGCCACAACGAAACGCTAAAAATTCATCATACACCGTATAACCATCACCCGATTCTAACACAAGGTTCATACCTTAACATAACTTTGTTGCAATGCGTGACCCCATCCAAACGCTAGTCCATAATATATACCTCGAGCCACCCCGCTCAAAATCAATAACCACAGAGAAGCAAATGACAAAACAATGCCACACAAAACGTGAAAGAACATAACCATTACACAATCGATCATGCAATGCCCAGATACTCATCACGCTTAAATTCTGCTATAAAGCTCAAATAAAACCGCACCATCTGTACACATAACCAATGAATCACAACTCCTCGTAGCATAAAGGAATAACTCACTAATCATTTCAGAACACGAATAAGTTCAACATCAATTGAATGACACATCCCTCAACAATAGCAGTATGGAGTCAACCATTCCGGCTCGGTGTAGAATACACATCTTAATTAGGCCTAACAATGGACCCCCAAATCAACTCGGGTTACCTACAAATAGATAAAAATCCCTCCGAAAATCCATAATGACTGAATCATAACACATTCTATCATCTGGCTAGCTCCGACCACAACTTTACAGTCCACAACTATGAAACAATCTGCTCCTGAGAACTCCCAATCTCCAAATCCATAGAACACGCGAATTACCATATTTGATTCCATTTCCATCGCCCGAATGCCTAACACCTCTCTCATACACGATCATCCCACGAGAAATACTTTAAAAGTTCTTCTATGTCACTTGGCAAAATTTGAATATCATCAGTCTATCAACCATGTAAGTACCACAATACTAATTAAACATCTGTAAGTCAGAATACAATGTGCCTTCTGAAATACATACCCTTCTCATACAACTGTTACACCCTATATTTTTTTGTACGTAAAACTGTGTCGTGAGCAAACTAATGTAGGACCCAAAAATGAGATCATCTTTGAAAATATATAAAGCAAGTTAATCATGTTACCTCAAAATTTACAAATATTTAATATCATGAACAACAAGTACAAAGAGGGTTGGAAGGTTTAGAAGCTAAAGGAATTGAAGAAAATAATGTTTCGTCGAAAGCCGACAAATTGGAAATGTTATAGCATGTATTTTTGGGATGAGACCAGGGTGTTTTATATGATAAGGAGGTTATGTTACGAGTTATGTTATTCGTATGATAGTCGTATGTTATGTTTTGAAGTCAAGCGAGTGGTGGAACAAAAGTCGATGAAAGTCATCACAAGTTACGTTCATAAATTTTATTGAAACTTTGGGTCAAATGTAACTACAATTTTCTCTCAGAATACTTAGAGTTATGGGGTTTTCCACCCATCAAATTAAATATCTATGAGTCTACTTTCCAACGCATTAAACTGTTTGTCAATACGATATCTGAGTAGAGAGATATGGGCATATTTGCGAGACTGCGTAGACTGTCACTTACTTGCTTAAACGAGAATCCAAAACTGGGTCAGTTTGGGTCGATCAAAGAGGACTTTTTAAAGTCCTATCCCCTTTATATATTAGGCTGATAATAGGGCAAAATAACCAGACTCATTCTCTGCAAAACGCCTCCCAAATATTTCCCCCAAACCCCAATTGATTTTCTCCCCCTTTCAAGTTCTAATTGGAGGTAAAGCCTAGAGTTTGAAGAACCAAGATAAGAGCCTAGTTATCCAACAAATAAGGTAAGTTTACTGCTCTCTTTCATCCATTTTTTTCTGCTGTATATGTATAGTAAGTTGTTCTATATTTGTAAGAACTCACGGGACGGTGATCGGAAGCCGTGAATTCGAGTTATTCACTTGTAGCGGACTGTTTTGTGGACTATAGGGGAGATGCTGTCCGTTTTAATACAAAATATCTTGAATTATCTTGAATTTGGAGGAAGTAAGGATTATAGGGGAGATGTTGTCCGTTTTAATACAAAATAAGCTTGTCGTTCGTTGTGCGTTAATTGTACCTTTCGTAACTTAATGATAGTATTATTATCGTTGTTGTAGATTAAGGTGAGAAGAGGCGAGTTCAAGTTGGTGATTGGAAAGATTGTGATAAGGTATGTTAAGGCTAACCCTTCCTTCATTTTGGCATGATCTCATAGCTACAAGTGTTAGTAATGAGACAAAAAGAGAAGTTCATATTCATGAATTTATTCACACTATTCTAGTCTCAAAAGTTACAATATTATTCCTTATCGAGACTCTATATTCAATTTAGTATTGTCTTCTTCCATTCAAGAGAGCAGGAAGCCTATATATACAGTATTACAGTATTTTCATTACCATCGAGCTACAATCGATGGGCAGGCCCCTATTGGGAAACCTCTGATCAGATGGAAAGTTATATACCGAGCCTACTGTGGCCGAGAGCCTATGAGCGAGCCCAGCATGGTCGAGATACATAGCCTAGTATGGCCAAGCGCCTATGAGCGAGCCTACTACGGTAGAGCAGTTATATATACCGAGCCTTATAAGGCCAGATAATTATTTTCCTTACTATATTGAAGGAGTTGAGTCAGTATCAACAGGTAAGTATATCTCTAGATCATCTTTGACTCCCAATTACTTTCAGTTATTATATTATCAGTTCAGTTTCAAATTTTAGTTATGTTATTACCTTATATACTCGGTACATTATTTTGTACTGACGTCCCTTTTCTGGGGACGCTGCATTTCATGCATGCAGGTTCAGATAGACAGACGGGTATACCTCCTCAGTAGATGTTTTCAGAGTTCAGCGTGATCGGTAAGCTCCACATCCTTCGGAGTTATCGGGTCTAGGTTTTCGTGTACATCTTCTGTGTGTATGTATATATATTATGGGTAGGTCGGGGCCCTGTTCCGATCACAATATATCTATCAATAGAGGCTTATAGACATATCCTGTCAGTTAGTGCACTATGTTGGGCTTGTAGGCCTAGTATGTATATTTTGGTGGTTTGTCAGTTGTAGTAGTTATGACGGCCTTATCGGCCCAACTTTATATTGATGTTTAGTCAGCGCTAGTTTCCATTCAGTTTTATATTTTGCTTTCGCAAATTGTCTTGCAAGGTGGCCCCATGGCCAAATTATGAAATTATATGTTCAGAGTTCCTTAGTCGCAATTTGGTACACTAGGTTAGTTGAGGCACCGAGTGCCAGTCTCGCTCCCAGGTCGGGGTGTGACAAATTTGGTATCAGATCAGTTCTATCCTAGGGAGTCTACAAGCCGTGTCTAGTAAGATCTTGTTTATAGATGTGTTGTGCACCATATTATATAAACAGGGAGCTACAGGGTATTTAGGAGTTGGTTACCCTTCTTTCAAATCTAAATTGTGCTGTAGAACTGAGTTATAGGAAATTTGAGTTAAACTTACGTGTTCGTGTTTTCATACACAGATGACGGTGACTAAGAAGACTACGGCTAGCCAGAGGGGAGATACAACAACATGTGAGGGGACCAGCAGGGTACCCCCAGTAGATGGGTCCCAGTCTAAGGCCCAAAGAGAGACCCCTACTAAGCCATTACCGGCTCCTCCACCACCTGATGAGATTCCTAGTGATACCGCACATCCAGTTCCCCCTCCACTTCCACCAGATCAGGACTTGAGGAGTGCGGTGCATTTGTTGACACAATTGGTAGCTACCCAGCAACAAGTTAGGGCATCATCTAGTGCAGGATCTTCTGAGGGGTCTGGGAGTTCAAGGGTCCGAAAGTTTATTGCTTTGAGTCCCCCAGAGTTTACGGGGTTAGATCAGAGGGAGGACCTGTAGGATTTCATAGATAAGCTTCACAGGATCTTTCGGGTTATGCATGCCACAGAGAAAGAAGCAGTTGAGCTAGCAGCTTTTCGACTCCGAGATATAGCCATCCTTTGGTACGAGGGATGGGAGAGGTCCAGGGCATGTGATGCACCTCCAGCTAGTTGGGAGAATTTTTTAGATGCTTTCCTTGACCAATACTTACCGCAGGAGATCTGACAGGCTCGGGTCGATCAGTTTCTAGCCCTTAAACAGGGCAATATGAGTGTTCGAGAGTATAGTCTCCGTTTTGACTCATTAGCCAAATATGCACCATCCATAGTTGATACTACGCGTGACAGGATCCACAGGTTTATAGCAGGGTTAGCCCCAAAGTTGACCGAGGTATGTGCCACCGCTGCATTGCATGATAATATGGATATCTCCCGGATTCAGGCATTCGCTCAGAATATAGAAAGGGGTAGGCGTCGACAGCAGGGTACAGAGAGGACTGAGCAAGGGCAGCGTAACAGGATGCGATTTCCTAGGTCTCAGGAGTTGTCTCAGGGTAGTTATAGGCCCCAGTACTTTGGATGGCCACCTAGGCCTCCGCCACCTCAGTTACAGGGTTACAGATATGACCGCTATACTCAGTCAGGACTAGGTGAGAGCTCACGGGTGTCAGTTTTGCAACGACAACGAGGTTCAAGGCAGACATGGTCATTTCCACTGCGGTGTGACATCTGTGGTAGAGGACACTTAGGCCAATGCCGAGCAGGTTCTGATGCTTGTTATACATGTGGGCGTCCGGGGCATATGATGCGAGATTGCCCAAATAGAGATTCTAAGGGTATGGCACAACCAGCAAGTTCAGCGACAGGATCATCTATGTTTGTGCATCCTTCTGGGCGCAAGTCTCAATCTTCGGCTGGTAGAGGTCGAGGCAGAGGTAGAGGTTCCAGTTCAGGTGTTAATCAGAACCGTATTTATGCTTTAGCGGGTCGACAGGACCAAGAGTCTTCACCAGACATTGTGACAGGTATATTGACCATTTGCTCTCACGATGCTTATGCCTTGATAGACCCAGGATCTACTTTATCATATATTACCCCATTTGTCGCGGGGAAATTTGGTATAGTGCCTGAAATACTAAGTGATCCTTTTGCGGTATCTACACCGGTCGGAGAATCGATTATTGCTAGACGGGTTTACCAAGGTTGTACGGTGACAGCTTGTAGTCGTCAGACCTCAGCCGACCTAGTTGAGTTAGAGATGATGGATTTTGATGCTATCATGGGCATGGACTGGTTGTCAGCTTGCTATGATACAGTTGATTGCCGAGCAAAGGCAGCTATATTTCATTTTCTAGGTGAGGCAATCCTTGAATGGGTAGGTAATACAGCGGCACCCAGAGGTAGGTTTATTTCCTATCTGAAGGCGAGGAAAATGATTGCAAAAGGGTGCATTTATCATATTGTGCGAGTTAGAGATGCAGATGCTGAGATATCTACACTTCAGTCTATTCCCGTAGTCAATGAGTATGTAGATGTGTTTCCAGATGAGCTTCCAGGTATTCCTCCAGAGCAAGAGATTGATTTTAGCATCGATTTTCTTCCAGGAACTCAACCAATATCCTTCCCTCCGTATAGAATGGCACCTGCCGAATTAAAGGAGTTGAAGGAGCAGTTAAAAGATTTGTTGGAGAAAGGTTTCATCAGGCCCAGTACCTCACCTTGGGGTGCACCGGTACTCTTTGCGCGGAAGAAAGATGGCTCGTTGAGGATGTGTATCGATTATAGGCAGCTGAACAAGGTAACTATTAAGAATAAGTATCCACTTCCAAGGATTGATGACTTGTTTGATCAGTTGCAGGGGGCTAGATTCTTTTCAAAGATAGATTTAAGATCGGGATACCACCAGGTCAGAGTTCGGGAGAAAGATATTCCGAAGAAAGCCTTCAGGACCCGATATGGCCACTTTGAGTTCCTTGTCATGTCCTTCGGGTTGACGAATGCACTCGCCGTATTTATGGACTTGATGAATAGCCTATTCCGTCCATTTTTAGATCTGTTCGTGATAGTATATATTGATGATATTCTGGTCTATTCAAGTTCAGAGGATGAGCATGTAGACCACTTGCGAGCGGTACTCCAAACCCTTCGTGATCGTAAGTTGTATGCTAAGTTTTCTAAATGTGAGTTCTGGTTGAAGTCTGTAGCATTCTTGGGGCATATTGTATCCGATGAAGGTATAAAGGTAGACACTCAAAAGATTGAGGCCATGAAATCTTGGCCTAGACCTACCACTCCGACAGAGGTTCGTAGCTTTCTAGGCTTAGCAGGATACTACCGAAGGTTCGTAGAGGGTTTTCTTCCCTTTCGGCACCATTGATGAAGTTGACGCAGAAATCAACTAAGTTTCAGTGGACGGAGGCTTGCGAGTGGAGTTTCCAAGAGCTTAAGAACAGGTTGACCTCAGCGCCAGTTCTAACACTTCTAGAGGGTCCAGAGGGTTATGTCGTGTATTGTGATGCCTCGGGTGTTAGGTTAGGATGTGTCCTGATGCAACATGGGAAGGTAATTTCTTATGCTTCAAGGCAGTTAAGGAAGCACGAGAAGAATTATCCAACCCACGATCTCGAGTTAGCTGTGGTTGTCCATGCACTTAAGATATGGCGGCATTATTTATATGGTGTTCATGTTGATGTATTTACCGATCATAAAAGTCTGCAATATATATTCAAGCAAAAAGAGTTGAATTTGCGACAGAGGTGATGGATTGAGTTATTGAAAGATTATGATGTTAATATTCTCTACCATCCAGGGAAAGCTAATGTTGTAGCAGACGCCTTAAGTCGACGATCTATGGGTAGCTTAGCACATGTAAAGGCCGAGAAAAGACAATTAACTAGAGAGATTCATCAATTGGCTTGTTTGGGGGTTCGGTTAGTAGATTCCGACGATGGTGGAGTTGTACTCCAAAACACTACAAAATCATCTCTCATAGCTGAAGTCAAGGAAAGGCAGTACGATGACCCAGAGTTGGTCGAGTTGAGAGAGCGAGTTCCGTAGTAGAAGAATCCATTGTTAGAGCTCAAGGGAGATGGGGTTCTCAGATATAGGGGTCGTTTGTGTGTTCCAGATGTAGCAGGGCTATGAGACAGGATTATGTCAAAGGCACATTATTCATGGTACTCCATTCATCCTGGGTCGACGAAGATGTATCATGACATTAAGGATGTGTACTGGTGGAACGATATGAAGAAGAACATTGCTGAGTTTGTCGCCCAGTGTCCTAGTTGCCAGCAGGTGAAAATAGAGCATCAGAATCCCGGAGGGCTAATGCAGACTATAGAGATCCCGACATGGAAATGGGTGGCGATAAACATGGACTTTGTTACGGGTTTACCTCATTCTCATCGTAAGTTCGATTATATATGGGTGATAGTCGATAGGCTCACTAAATCAGCTCATTTTCTACCGGTCAGATCTACATATACAATAGAAGATTATGCAAAGTTATATATTAAGGAGATAGTGTGGCTACATGGAGTACCGGTATCTATTATATCTGACCGTGGGGCTCAATTTACAACACATTTTTGGAGGTCATTTCAGAGAAGTCTAGGGACTTAGGTGAATCTCAGCACAGCTTTTCATCCACAGACTGATGGATAAGCCGAGCGCATAATTCAGACGCTCGAGGATATGTTACGAGCATGTGTGTTGGATTTTAAAAGAAGTTGGGATGAACATCTACCTCTTGTCAAGTTTGCATATAATAACAGTTACCACTCCAGCATTCGGATGGCTCCGTACGAGGCTTTATATGGGCGTAAATGCAGATCTCCTATAGGGTGGTTTGATGTTGGAGAATCTGGGTTACATGGGCCAGACCTAGTTCAGCAGGCCATAGAGAAAGTAAAGCTCATCCGGGAGCGACTGTTGACAGCTCAGAGTCGCCAGAAGTCATATTCTGATATGCGGCGACGAGACTTAGAGTTTGAGATTAATGATTGGGTATTCTGAAAGGTATCCCCTATGAAGGGCGTGATGAGGTTTGGCAAGAAAGGCAAGCTTAGCCCACGGTATATTGGGCCTTACAGGATTATTCGGAGAGTGGGCCAAGTAGCTTAATGAGTTAGAATTGCCCTCAGAATTGGAGTCAGTCCATCCATTTTTTCACGTATCTATGCTACGGAAGTGCATTGGCGATACTACCAGAGTGGTGTCCACAGATGATGTACAAATTACGGAGGACTTGTCATACAAGGAAATTCCAGTTGCCATCTTAGACCGACAAATTCGCAAGCTACGAAATAAGGAGGTAGCCTCCGTGAAGGTTTTATGGAGAAGCAATAATGTGGAAGAGATTACATGGGAAGCAGAGGAAGAAATGAAGTATAAATACTCCCACCTATTTCAAACTGAAGATATGGCTCGAGATGGGATGCTACATCACAACTCTATTCAGGCTAGTAGGTCATCAGGTAAGCTCTTATTTTCTGACTTTCAGTATTTACGATTTACGACTCTTTGAGGCAAAGTGTTGTTATTTATAGACATTGTCCATGTGTGGCATGCATAGTATGTTTTCTGGCTGCATGCAAGTTGGTTATAGTCTAGTGTACGGAGGAAACTCTGGCAAAATTTTTCCAAAGTCTCTAAAAGTAAACATTCGAGGACGAATGTTTCCAAGGGGGGAATGATGTTACACCCTATATTTTTTTGTACGTAAAACTGCGTCGTGAGCAAACTAATGTAGGACCCAAAAATGACATCATCTTTGAAAATATATAAAGCAAGTTAATCATGTTACCTCGGAATTTAAAAATATTTAATATCATGAACAACAAGTACAAAGAGGGTTGGAAGGTTTAGAAGCTAAAGGAATTGAAGAAAATAATGTTTCATCGAAAGCCGACAAATTAGGAATGTTATAGCATGTACTTTTGGGATGAGACCAGGGTATTTTACATGATAAGGAGGTTATGTTACGAGTTATGTTATTCGTATAATATTCGTATGTTATGTTTTGAAGTCAAGCGAGTGGTGGAACAAAAGTCGATGAAAGTCATCACAAGTTACGTTCATAAATTTTAGTGAAACTTTGGGTCAAATGTAACTGCGATTTTCTACCAATATACTAAGAGTTATAGGGTGTTCAACACATAAAATTAAATATATATGAGTCTACTTTCCAACACATTAAACTATTTGTCAATACGATATCTGAGTAGAGAGATATGGGCATTTTTGCGACACTGCG
The DNA here is from genome assembly GCF_000390325.3 of Nicotiana tomentosiformis. Classification (NCBI taxonomy): domain Eukaryota; kingdom Viridiplantae; phylum Streptophyta; class Magnoliopsida; order Solanales; family Solanaceae; genus Nicotiana; species Nicotiana tomentosiformis. Next base: position 72,348,933 of record NC_090812.1, on the reverse strand, counting down.
CAGACTATCACCTACTTGCTTAAACAAGAATCCAAAACTGGGTCAGTTCGGGTCGATCAAAGAGGCCTTTTTAAAGTCCTATCCCCTTCATATATTAGGCTGATAATATGGCAAAATAACCAGACTCATTCTCTGCAAAACTCCTCCCAAATATTTCCCCCAAACCCCAATTGATTTTCTCCCCCTTTCAAGTTCTAATTGGAGGTAAAGCCTAGAGTTTGAAGAACCAAGATAAGAGCCGAGTTATCCAACAAATAAGGTAAGTTTACTGCTCTCTTTCATCCATTTTTTTCTGTTGTAGATGTATAGTAAGTCGTTCTATATTTGTAAGAACTCACGGGATGGTGATCGGAAGCCGTGAGTTCGAGTTATTCACTTGTAGCGGACTATTTTGTGGACTGTTTTGTGGACTATTTTGTGGTGCTATTGGCCAGCATGTTTTACTACTATTTTGTGGAGTTTTGGAGGTGGAAGGGTGTGGAGAAACACCACATAAATGCAGGATGTTGGGCTGGTCATTTGTCGTAACATTTTCGGGTTGTTGACACTGCTACGGTTGTCGTTTTGTGTATGAAGAGATTGGGGTGTGTTAGGCTGTTTTGTAGTATTGTGTGGTGTGAATAAGGTTGGAAAATAATGTATATATGTTGTTATTGTTGTTTTTGGTGTTGTGGTGTTATCTTGAATTTGGAAGAAGTAAGGATTATAGGGGAGATGCTGTCCGTTTTAATACAAAATAAGCTTGTCGTTCGTTGTGCGTTAGTTGTACCTTTCGTAACTTAATGATAGTATTATTATCGTTGTTGTAGATTAAGGTGAGAAGAGGTGAGTTCAAGTTGGTGATTGGAAATATTGTGATAAGGTATGTTAAGGCTAAGCCTTCCTTCATTTTGGCATGATCTCGTAGCTACATGTGTTAGTAATGAGACAAAAAGAGAAGTTCATATTCATGAATTTATTCACACTATTCTAGTCTCATAAGTTACAATATTATTCCTTATCGAGACTCTATATTCAATTTAGTATTGTCTTCTTCCAGTCAAGAGAGCAGCAAGCCTATATATACAGTATTACAGTATTTTCATTACCATCGAGCTATAATCAATGGGCAGGCCCCTATTGGGCAACCTCTGATCAGATGGAAAGTTATATACCGAGCCTACTGTGGCCAAGCGCCTATGAGCGAGCCCAGCATGGTCAAGATACATAGCCTAGTATGGCCGAGCGCCTATGAGCGAGCCTACTACGGCAGAGCAGTTATATATACCGAGCCTTATAAGACCAGATAATTATTTTACTTACTATATTGAAGGAGTTGAGTCAGTATCAACAGGTAAGTATATCTCCAGATCATCTTTGACTCCTAATTACTTTCAGTTATTATATTATCAGTTCAGTTTCAACTTTCAAATATGTTATTGCCTTATATACTCGGTACATTATTTAGTACTGACGTCCCTTTTCTGGGGACGCTGCATTTCATGCATGCAGGTTCAGATAGACAGACGGGTATACCTCCTCAGTAGGTGTTTCCAGAGTTCAGCGTGATCGGTAAGCTCCACATCCTTCGGAATTATCGGGTCTAGGTTTTTGTGTACATATTCTGTGTGTATGTATATATATTATGGGTAGGTCGGGGCCCTATTCCGATCACAATATATCTATCAATAGAGGCTTGTAGACATATCCTGTCAGTTAGTGCACTATGTTGGGCTTGTAGGCCTGGTATGTATATTTTGGTGGTTTGTCAGTTGTAGTAGTTATGACGGCCTTGTCGGCCCAACTTTATATTGATGTTTAGTCAGCACTAGTTTCCATTCAGTTTTATATTTTGCTTTCGCAAATTGTCTTGCAAGGTGGCCCCATGGCCAAATTATGAAATTATATATTCAGAGTTCCTTAGTCGCAATTTGGTACACTAGGTTAGTTGAGGCACCGAGTGCCAGTCTCGCTCCCAGGTCAGGTCGTGACAACAACACCAAGTAGTAATCGTATTCATATAGTCATTTGGAACCACCTATGTTGTCTAAGAATTCATGACCATTCTGCCCAAACTTCGTTACCTTCCTTCAAGACTGAACTACCACCTTGTACATGTAAATCTAACTTCCGCACAACACATAACATCTATCTTCTCATCATCTGAAAAGTACAAGAATCTCATTATTGACTCTGGTCACCAACAAATTACATATCCGGTTAGTTAGAAACCTTTATCTTGCTTCCTTCGAAGAGGAAATCACAATACACAACACGTTTCTCACACCAGTAGAAAATATCCCGTTCAAACCATGGTAGAAACCATCAAGAACACCACCAAAACATTTGTAGAGTCTCACCACATCATAATTACCCATATAAATACCACAACTGAAACACCCACTTTGAGAATACCTTATTTGAGTCTAAGGCCGTTTCATTCACCTTCCTGATACCAATATATAAAATCCATAATGATATACAAAAATGCCACAAGTCTCGACACCATCCAACTTAAATCTCAGATTTTAGCCGCAAACAAATCCGCCAAAAATTCTCAATTGTTACATATAAATCTCGAATCCATTAGAACTTTCTTGAGAATCACCCCCTTTGTTCAAATTCACATTACACCGCCCAAATGAGCCAAAAGACACGTGCCCCATTAGCACAATAGCTCTCAAAGAAGTAACTCTACTTTAATACCACCTATCAAATTCATACTCCGTGCGCACTATATCATTCACAAATAACAACTCACTCATCCCACGATTTTCATATACTCATAAGTGCAATATAACCCGTATCCAGGAATTTTCTTATTCGAGTCATCATCGATCTCAACGTTTTCAAGTTATAACTAACCCACCAGTATGCCTTAGCCCAAAACTAAACCTTTACAGATAACCATGAAATTGAATTATCAATAGCAGGCTCCCCCACTTTGCCCAAAGCCATAGATTAAAACATTCCATAACTCACAATACCAATACTCTATTATTGCCATAATGCCACAGTCAGTTCAACAAAACTTCTTCTCAAACTCATGCAACGCCAACCATAAAACATAATACCCCAAATCATCTGCTAAGCTCGCAATCATTCTCTTGACACTCAAGTTAACTTTTTCAGTCAGATTCAAATTCAAATATCCACACATACGCCCTGCTGGCAGAAAAGAAACTCTCCACTCACATATAAGGACCATACCTACGTAGATTACTCCGCAGGGGATAACCCACATGCTTAGCGTCAAATTAGTATCTTGTTATAACCTTTTGCAGTCACAATTACTATGCAATCACTTAATCTTTCCAAGTCCAAACTTATTAACCAGACATAAGAATTTAGTTTTTCCCAAAATTTAACAACATGAAAGACCCTTCGAAGCATTCATACTCGAGACTGTATGTCACATCAAATCGAAAATCAAGCACCCAATGGCCTTTCCTTTACATTTCGAGGAAACACTTCTCGTCATATTCAAATTGTCTTAACATATCCCGCAGTCATATCATACTCATTACAAAGCGATTCCACCGCTCATCGAGCTATAAATTCCACTCGTATGGACATTATCGGACATATGAGTCCAAATGTACTAGCTACGACTGAAGCTACCAAGCTCAAGCTGCGGTCTAATCCTAGCCTCAAGTCCTTCCAGACTGGCCCATCATTAGCACGCCAAAATCACATCTCGAACCTCATTCATAGAATCATAAGTCGACGATGCACAGCTGATACCGAGCGCTCATATGCGCATACGAATACGTAGAAGGAATTCAAAGAGTTATGTCTCAGGCTGAATCAATTCCGCACGATAAGGAAAGGAAGATGGGAAGTATATATCCTAAATGCCTTGTAGCCTCTCAAAGATAAGTATGGACGTCATCATACCGATCCGCAAGACTCTACTAGACACTTGCTCATGACTTGTAGAACCTAAGAACCTAGAGCTCTGATACCACCTTGTCATGACCCAAAATCTAACTAGTCGTGATGGAACCTGTCCCAACCTGTTAGGTAAGCCAAACCGTCCAATTCCAATAATAATTATTAAAGCAATCTAATTAAATAAAGGTCTTAATATTATACAATTCCCAAGAACTGGTAGTACAAATCATGAGCTTCTAAGAATAGAGTATACAAAGCGGAAATAAAATAAATACATTGTCTGCTTGAATAATACATAAACTGAGCTTTTATAAATCTAAGGCTACCATGAACAAGAGGCAGCTACAACATGAACGCAGGTACATCTTCAAATCCCGCAACCATGAAGCACAACAACAATAATAGCCAACATCTGCACGCAATCTGCAGAAGTATAGTATCAATACAACCGGCCCCATGTACTGAGTAAGTAACAAACCTAGCCTTAGGTTGAAATTAGAGAAGAGCTTCTACCAAGGTCGGGTCCAAAACCACTAGTCCATAACAGTTCATAACAACATAAAGCAAATAATACCAGAAGTAACTCAGAGATAAAATGCTCAGCCAAATCATGATTTCAAAAATAATAGTTCTTCCTTTCAAGTACATCAGTGAAAAACCCAAATCGTTTGCTGATGTTGCCAAAAATATGAATAAGTTTGAAAACAATAATTTCTCCCAAAATCTTTTCAATAATAAATGAGATGTTTCATTTTCCTTCCAGATAATCCGTGTAAAAACAAATGCATCACTATGTCCATCTGTCAAAATGTGTGAGAAATCATGCATGATGTGATGTTGTACAGCATGAGAAAAATACATCTCTATGCCTGTATGTCATGTGTGCATGCCAATGCGATGCAACTCAGTGATAAAATCATAAACAGCCCCTCGGGCAGACCTCACAATCACTCATATATAGCCCCTCGGGCTTACCTCACAATCACTCGTAAATAACCCCTTGGGCATACCTCACCATCTCTCATGCCTCCCAGTCACTCAACACTCAGCACTCGCGCTCAGTAGGTACCTGTGCTCACTAGGGGTGTGTACAGATTCTGGAGGGGCTCCTTCAGCCCAAGCGCTATAATCTGCACGGACAACTCACGTGCTACACGGACAACTCACGTGCTATAATAAGCCTATAAGGCCTGCTACAGGCGGGCAGCCCCGATCCACATAATAATAAAGTATATAAAGCCAATATGGCCTGCTGCGGCGTGCAGCCCGATCCCATAATTATCCTCACAATCAGGCCCTCGGCCTCACTCAGTCATCAATCTCTCCAGTCTCTCTTTCATGGGCTCACAATGTCATGAAAATAGCCCGAAAATGATGATATGATGTATCAATAAATAACAATAGAGACTGAGATATGATATGCAATGAAATGAATATGACGGAGTATAAATTTTCAATTTAAAACAAATAATTCATAGCAATATGACCTATGTGGGTCCCAAAAATACTAGCATATAGCCTCAACATGATTTTTAATATGCTTTTCAGCTCAATTTCTTTAACAAATAAAATCGCATGGAAAATGCCAAGATTATTTAACTACAAAATTCCACATAAACAATTATGTCACAATTTCTATAGTGCACGCCCACACGCCCGTCACCTAACATGTGCGTCACCTCCCAACAATTCACATAATACATATATTCAGGGTTCATACCTTCAGCTCCAAGATTAGAAGAGTTACTTACCTTGAACATGCCAAATCCAATGTCGAGCAAGCTAAACAATGCTCCAGAAATTCCAGTCTGCGCGTATCAACTTCAGAACGGCTCGAATCTAGTCACAATTAATTTGATTCAGTCCACACAATTTATAGGAATTAATTCCATATTAAAATACTAATACTTTTCCACAAAATCAAAAATTACGCCCCAAAAATACCCGTGGGGCCCATGTCTAGGAATCTGACGAAACTCACAAAATACGACAACCCATCCAATTACAAGTTCAACCATACTAATTCACTCAAATTCGACTCTAAATCGGTATTCAAACTTGAAAGATTGGTTTTGTGACATTACAGAAATTTCCTTCTATTTCTCTTGAAGATTCGATAATCTTACACCAAAAATGAAGATTAATTCATGAAATATAATCACAAGGGAGTCAAGAACACTTATCCCAAGTTGTGTGGAAATATTCCTCTCCAAAATAGCCAAAACCGTGATCCGAAATCCAAAAATGGGTGAAAATGTCGAACCCTCAAACTTAAAGGATTATGTCCAGTCGATCTGCATCTGCGAACAATATTTGCGCACCTGCGCTTCCGTTTGTGCGAGCAAAATGTCACATTTGCAGACTTCGCTCGCCTGCCCAGTTTTCGCTTCTGCGTGCATCCCCCCGCATCTGCGCTCACGCAGGTGCGGAATTTTCCCTCGCACCTGTGACCAATGCCTCACAGCCCTCTGCCCGCATCTGCTCTCCTTCTCGCGCAGGTTCGATTCCGCACTTGTGAAGTTCCTTCCGCACCTGCGCACCTCGCTTCAGCGCACCCCTGTTCGCACCTGCATCTACTGTTCCGCAGGTGCTATTACACCAGAAGGCTTTATTTCCAACAGTTATCCAAATTCAAAAATCAATCCGTTAACCATCCGAAACTCACCTGAGCCCCTCGGGATCCCGTCCAAACATACCAACAAGTCCCACAACATAACACGGACCTACTCGAGGCCTCAAAACACACATAACAATATCGAAATGACGAATCACACATAAATTCGAAGTCATTGAACTTTGAAACATCAAATTCTATATCTTGTGCCGAAACACATCAATTCACGTCCGATTGACCTCAAATTTTGCACACAAGTCACATTTCACATTACGGACCTATTCCAATTTCCAAAATCAGATTTCGACCCTGATATCAAAAAGTCAACCCCCGGTCAAACTTCCTAAAAATTCAACTTTCGGCATTTCAAGCCTAATTCCACTACGGAACTCTAAATAATTTTCCGGACATGCTCCTAAGTCCAAAATCACCATACGGAGCTATTGGAATCATCAGAACTCCATTTAAGGGTCGTTCACACATAAGTAGACATCCGGTCAGTATTTTAACTTAAGCTTTAAACCTTGAAACTAAGTGTTCCAATTCATTCCAAAACCTCACCGGACCCAAACCATTTACCCTAGCAATTCACACAACAACTGTATAGTATAATTTGAGCAGTAAATGGGGAAGCGGGGTTATAATACTCAAAACGACCGGCTGGATCGTTACAACAAATAAAGTACTGAGTACGTAAGGCATAACAATAGTATATAAAAGACATAAAAGAAACATGGAGTAAAGAACTTAACCTGTAATTCTGAATAGCTCTGTGAATCGTGAAAAATTTATAATGTCATGCATGTGCGTTTAAATGCCATACCATGCATAGGTATATGCGTACATAACATCATCAAGCCTCCGAGGGCATCCCATTATATCATCTCAACCATTGTGGGCGAAATCATCAACGTATACCAGCTGATCAAGTGGTGGTGCATATATAACGCCACAACCTTTTCCATATCTCATATTCATATAATATACGTGTATATAACGTCATCTGGTCATGTGTCAATATATATGTATAAATGAATGCAATGCATAATGAAGTAAGTGAGTAAGATCTTTCGGAATGTCATAAGATCAATATGCCTTCGGTTAATATCATGAAATAAACTTTATCAACTTACGTATTTTCTGAGACCCATAAACATACGATAGAATAATAAGACACGTGGAGAATCAAGGACATAGGCACCCCTAGTACTTCTATGAATAGAATCATTTATGAAAGTTGCGTGCTTGCTCGTTTCGTTGCATCATATGGATCATGCCAAAAGGAAAGAAGGGATAGTCTTAACATACCTTTGTAATCTTCTCTCCAATCGTCAACCAAGCTCAATATGATCTTCTTATGTTTATAATGAGTAACCCGACTTCGTCGTCATAATATAAGCATTGTAACTCTCATATTTCAAAACTAATATTCTATAAGAAAACGGACAGAACCTCCCCTATTTTTACTACATCCCATAAGTCACTAAAAGTCACCAAACAACCCAAACAACAACAATATAATTCACAATAAGCTCTCTGATTACTTCAACAACCATTTTGAGTGGCAAGCTCGATTTACATTTAACAAAAATATAATTTAATCCAATTCCTTTTCCATGAATCTACCTACAACTTATATAACATCGTACTTATGCTTACCATTTCATTTTCATCCCATAACATCATAAGAATAATCTTCAAAAATAGTCCACACACGCCTATCACCTTTACTTTTATCGTCAACCTCTTATTTTTCATGTTATCTTCTTCAATCCACTGAATTAGAACATAGATAAGCTTAAAAACAGCAACCACAACATAATCAAACTATTTATAACAATTTTCAGCCACAACCAACCATATATATAGCCTCAACACAGCCCACAAAAAAAAAAGATAACGATTCCTTATGCCATGTCAGTTACTATCTTGAAGATTTTAACTCAAACAACACATGACTAACCTTAAGCACAACCAAGAACATAATTTACATAACTTAAGCAGTAGATACAACTTGAAATCCCCAGCTGGTGTAGCTCACAACAACCCTCAATCACACTACAACACTATAGGAGTTGTATACTCTTCTTGAATCAACTTGTTTTGTTCAAGTTGGTGTGTAAACACTTGTATTTCGCCTTGAGACTCTAATATATATGAAGGAGGGATTTATTATTAGCTTAATCATAAAGAACAACACGAAATCTGAGGTTACTTACCATTGAAGAACCCTCCAAAACAGCCACAAGACGAAGAACTACGATCTAGCAAGCACCACGGGATTTCTAGCGTTGGATTCATGTTTTCATCTTAGGTTCTCACCCTAGAATCATAGAGGAACCATTGGAGAGCATTTAGGAGGACTTAGGAACTGATTTGGACCAGAAAAATAAGTTAAAACGACGGAGAATTGACTTTAATACAATCTAGAATTTTTCCCGATTTTGTGGGTCCCATGGATGCTACTTGCGCAGTTTCGCGAAAACGCGAATATCTCTCTACTCCGATATCGTAACGATGAACGGTTAAATGAGTTAGAAACTAGACTCGAAGACCTTCAATTTGGTATATAATATGTGCCAAAAATATATAATAAATCTTACTAAATGTATTGCTCAAAAAGCTTTATTACAAGGCAAATCCTTAGTGTATTAGTAAAAACTAAATATTACACGTGGAATTATATGAGGATGACAAGGCAAGATACGTGGATCACTAAGAAGATGACAACTGGAGTGTCGCATTAAAAGATTCATGATTTATAACAGGTACAAGCAAATTACTCACGATACAAAAGGGTACGGTTGCTCGAGCCTAAATTACTCAGTGAAGAGACATAGGCAGGATGAATCAAGACAGTAAAGAGGGAAGATTCATGAACCTCTAATTAATGTGGATGAAGAATCTGAACCGTTACAGAATCTTCATGAACAGTTACGGTTGCCAATTATAACATTTTATTAATGTCATTAATGCTCAAAATGATTCGGTCATAAAAGGGAAGAAACATTATATTTGTAAATTCCTATATAAGGGAAGGGAATTTCACTTGTAAAGGGATGTTCTGATTATTATTGGAATATAATTATTTTCTTGTGCTTTCAATTGATTATTTTGTCATTTCTTATTCTAATTTCCTTTCTTATTTCTGAGAGAAGATTGAATTTCTTGATTATCAGTAACCTGAGTACTACTAAAAATAGGCTTTAACTGAGAATCCAATTCTTTGGTTAAACACTTAGTCGGTTTTTCCGCAATTTAAATCCGATTTTCCCCAAACTTTATATTTCATATCCAAACATCATATATAGTCATATCATGACTTTAAACTCATTTAAATCATGATTATCAAGTCTCATATTTATCTTAACTTACTTAAAACTTTGGTAAACCTTTCTTATCCTTGTAGAAAGATTTCGTCCTTTTGGAGCTTATATTCGATAATCCTATAATGACAGTGACGTCTGAAGTATGGGGTGTAACAACATGTCCCCTTAGAAACATTTGTCCCTGAATGATAACTCTGAAAGGCTTGCAAAAATGGGACATAACATTTCTAAATCACTTTATATACTTTCAAAGAGGATCTCACTTTCAAGCTTACATCAATTGACTTACGATGAACTTTTACGTACAAAAACATGGTGTGTAACACAATTAATCTCATTATAACCAAATCTTATTTCAAATTTTCGCAACACTGACAGCAACATGCGAGGCATGAAAATCTCATAATTATTTATCCGAATTAACGAGTCATATGTAACGCCACCTGGGCACCTACCTTGTAGGCTAAAATTCAACATTTACAGCACGAATATGGCTAAATATGCACAGAAAATACATTCGAAAATTATTAAATAAGCCTAACAGCTACATGCATGACTCCCTATCAATACTATAGTACAATTTAAATTTCACAAAGGGAGAATTTTAAACTCATAAATATTTTCACCACAAGGACCTCGTCCTTATATAACTTCCCCCGCGGCTTGTAGCCCACATCATATAAAAATGCGAGGATCTCGTCCTCAACTCTGAATCACAAGTATTTTGCACATTGTGCTAACTGAAATTTTCAATTTCCTTTCTTTCTTCTTTTCAATAAATTACGTAAACAATTTTTATAACACATAATGAAACCCCATTCCAATAAGGCATATAATTCATAAAATTGAAATAAATTATTCTGAAATCACATCAAAACCCACTGTAGTGAGTAATAAAAAGTCACTTTTGGACTTATAGTCCTCAATGGTGTACAAAAATAAAAATGATAGACACGGGCTAACATCATCAAACCTCCCAACCGGGATAAACATATAAGTGGGTCACAAAATTACGAAGCTCACCCATAAGCGGAGCATAATAGGAGGACTCGCCTCAATATTCAGAACCGAATCAATTAAGGAAAATATCCTTTTATAACAAATCAATATCATAACTGTAACGACACCGTATGGTGTAGTAGCCTCAGCCATACCATAGCAAATATATCAATGGGATGGGCCTCTCCCTCTAGTGCGCCCTCTACCCGCCTGTCCTTCACCCCTAACTGGATGTGCACGTGGGGTAGTAGCTGCATTGGGGCCCATAGCCTGAGTGTTCTGATAAAATCCACCCCTCCCAATTCTGGGACAATCTCTCATGATGTGTCTAGTATCACCACACTCATAAAAATCCCTCTGAGGTCACGGCTGCTCGTACTGAGTCTGTGCCGGATAACTTGAATAATCACTGTAAGAACTTGTGCCAGTGGTGCACTAATAGTATTAACTGGAGCACCCCAAGCCTCTGCTATGATGAGCCATGACTGCAGAGTAGAATCCACTGAATCCTCCCGAGTTCCGAGACCTTTTGGCCTCTTTAAACTCATTTGTCTCACTTCGAACACGTGCTAACATTCAAGCAATCTCTACTACTTGCTGAAATGGAATGTCAGTCTGCTACTCTCGAGCCATGCTTATTTTAAAATCATAATCTAGCCCTTCAATAAATTTGCGAACTCGCTCTCTAACTGTAGGAATTAAGATAGGTGCATGACTGGCCAACTCACTGAACCTGATAGCATATTCTGACACTGTCTTGGTTCCCTGACGCAACCATTCAAACTCTGTGCGCCATGCATCCCGGAGAGTCTAGGGGACAAACTCTTTCAAAAATATCTCTGAAAATTGAGCCCAAGTTGGTGGTGCTGCATCGGCTGGCCTGCCCTCTTCATAAGCTTGCCACCATCAATACGCTGCTCCTGGTAACTAAAATGTAGTAAATGCAACTCCGCTCACCTCCACAATATCCATGGTGCGTAGAATACGGTGACTCTTTTCTAGAAATCCCTGGGCATCCTCTGTAGCTGTGCCATTGAAAGTAGGTGGAATATAGCTCTTAAACTTCTCAAGTCTCTTTTGTTCTTCTTCTAATGCCTCTGGCCTGACCTTAGGCTGAACTGGAATAATAGGTTGTATCGGTACTACACCTGTAACCTGACCGATGTGAACTCACTGCTCTGGAATACGGGTGGTAGGAGTCTAAGTTACTCCCCCAATCTGTGAAATATTTGGTTCAACAGAAATCAATCCCGCCTGAGTTAACGTACCAAATATATTCAAGAGTTGTGCTAAAGTCTCCTGAAGTCCAAGGGTAACAACAGGTGCTTCTGGTACCTGTCCCCCAACTGGAGCAACTAACGGCTCCTCAACTACCCCTCTAACTGATGTTCTAGCTGTGACATGTGCCCTTCCTCGGCCTCTACCTCGGCCCTGACCTCTTGCGGCCTTAGTAGTATGTGTGGGTGCCTGCTCAGCTGACCTGGTAGTATGTGTCATCACCATCTGTGAGAGAATATAGATACAAAGGCTCAAATTCCACAATCAACAAATCTGCACGACAGGAATGAAAGAAGTAGAAATTTCCTAACAGTTTTGTAGCCTCTCGAAGATAAGTACAGACGTCTCTGTACCGACCCGCAAGACTCTACTAGACTCATTCGTGAATCGTAGAACCTATGAACCTAGAGCTCTGATACCAACTTAGTCACGACACAAAATCCCACCACAAGCGTCGTGATGGAACTTAGTCTCTAAAACTAAGTAAGTCGATTATAATTACAATTCAAGGCATTTTTTTTATTTACAAAAAAATAGATAATTGAAACCAACAACGGAAATAATTATAAATAACCTTCCAAGACTGGTAATACTAAGTCACAAACTCTAACTGAATATATGAAATGATCTCAAGGATCGAATACCCAATATTGTTTGATTAATAATTAATAGTACAATAAAAATGGAAAGACTCACGGCACCTCGTGCCCACATTTCATTTCATAATCCGCCTGGCAATAGCCACAGGCTCCCAATTTCAACATAGATCAAACTATTATCAATTTTACCAAAACAACAAGACAAATTGCACCAAATATAAAAATAAACATAAGGAAAATCACAACATCACATGAAAATTACCAACGCAATAACCCCACATCATCACATAAAAATTACCAACATAATAACTCCGCAACATCACATATCATCCCTGACAATAATCACTCTTATCTCTCCTATAGCCACCCTTATCACTCCTATGATAGGCTCCCTTATCCCTCCGCTCTGACAATATCAATAGCCACCTTTATCGCTCCGTATAATAGCCACCCTTATCACTCTGCCCAGACAATATCCTAACACACATAACCACAATGAAATGCCACCCTTATACCCATATAATATGATCAGTGAAATGCCACCCTTATACCCACATAATATCATCAGTGAAATGCCACCCTTTTATCATCATAATAATAACTCAAATCATACAATAATTTACACGGAATATTATCACGACAACACAACACAATCAATTCCTATCACAATTTGCCCAACGACCACAACCAATTCCAATGATATAGTAAAATCAATAAATTTCTCAAAAATAGCCCAAGGCTCCACACAACGTATATAAAACCTCAAAACAATCAACAGAGATAAAAAATACTCAGTATAGGGGAACACCTTCATTAATCTAAATTCTTGATAATTATATTAACGCCTCAGTTTAAACTTATTTCATTAATTATTTACAGATGAAAAATTCATAATATAATTATTTCCAGGAAATATCAAATCAACAAACTCACGGGATTCACATAAATATTCAAGTAACAATCACATCAAATTGTCATACAAAAACAAATTCAACAAATGAGAATTGAGGCATGGCAAATAGATGATTTAATAAATGCCAAAAATTATCCAATTTACTACACAGTAATTCCTAAGACTTTAACCCAATAAAATTTGCATATATAAGCCCGAGTACATACTCGTCACCTCGCGTACACGGCTTTTCACATTTCACAGATGGCACATAAGATTCGATGCCTAAGAGGTAATTCTCCCACTCAAGGTTAGGCAAGATACTTACCTTTTTGAAGTTATGCCGATATTCCAAAATTGCCTTGTTGCTTGAATTGACCTCCGGACAGCTCAAATCTATCCAAATTAATTGTATAATTTCATTAAAATTCATCAAAAAAAAAATTCGGATAATAAAACGGCGACTTAAAATTTTATTCTAACCAGTCAACAAAAGTCAATGCATGGCTCGCCTCTTGGAACCTGACAAAAATTTTACGAAATCCGAACATCCATTCCGATACGATTTCAACCATACTAATTTTATCAAATTCCGATAACAACTCGACCTCCAAATCTTAAATTTTCGTTTTTGAAAAGTTTTCAAAAACCTTGATTTCTTACATTTAAATCCGAAATAAATGATGAATATAACTATGGATTTATAAAATATAATCACTTTAGGATATATGACACTTAACCAAGTCGAAGTCGTGAAGAACTCTTCCAAAATTGCCCAAAACCTGAGCTCCAAAATCTTAATCGAAAATGGCGAAATGAACATTTTTGGTCCTTAAGTTTCTGCCTAGTTTCGCACCTGCGGACATATTTGTCGCATCTGCGAACTCGCTTTTGCGAGCCAAAAATGTGCATATGCGAAGACCCACAGTATACTGCCCAGTAGAAGCTCACATCTGCGGATGAAATTTCGCATCGGCGATGTCGCTTCTGCGACAAAATGATGGCTTCTGCGAAGCCATGCCCAGCTGCCTCTGTCCGCTTCTACGTTCCAGTGGTTGCTTCTGCGATCACGCAGGTGCGTAAAATGCGTCGCACCTGCAACCTCTGTCTAGTACCCCTTCCCAGTTGCTTCTGCGAGCTTGACCTCGCTTCTGCGATGTCGCTTCTGCGACCAAGACATCGCAGAAGCGATCACAACAGCTGCTGCACAACTTCAGCTAATAGAAAATTTCCACCAAATCCCATTGTCCGAAATCCAATCCATTAACCTTCCGAAATCCACCCGAGACCCTCGGGACCTTAGACAATTATACCAATATGTTCCAAAATACAATACGAACTTAGTCGAAGCTTCAAACCACGTCAAACAACGCCGAAATTACGAATCGCGCATCGAATTTAATTATGAGTTTTCAAATCTTCCAACTTCTATATTTTGCGGTGAAACATATCAAATCAATCCGGAATGACTTCAAATTTTGTACGCGAGTCATAAATGACGTAATGGATCTATTCCAATTTCCAACTTTCGCCAAAATGCATCGAATTATCCTACAGACTTCCAAATCCAAATCCGGCCGTACGCTTAAGTCCGAAATCACCATACGAAGCTATTGAGATCATCAAAATTCCATTTCGGAGCCGTTTGCTCAAAAGTCAACTCTCCGATCAACTCTTTTATTTTAGCTTCTAAATAAGAATTATTCTTTCAATTTAATTCTGAATCTTTCGAAAATCAAACTCGACCAAACCCGCGGGTCATAATATATATTACGAAGCTGCTCGAGACCTATAGTCACTGAACGGGGCATAAATTCTTAAAATAACAAGTCAGGTCGTTACATAGTTAGTTCGGGTCCGGTGAGGTTTCAGAATAAATTGAGACACTTAGTCTCAAGGATGAAATGTTAAGTTGAAATAATTGACCGGATTATGAAATATGTGTAAATGACCCCGGAATAAAATAAGTTTGTATTGCATTTTCGGACTTTTGGGTTGAATAGTGCGTTGGGAGGTTGAATTATTTTGACCTCGCGAAGCCAGGTCTGTAGTGCATAAGACCGTGCTATATACCTCGCGAAGCCAGGTATGTAGTGCACTAGACCGTGCTATATACCTTGCGAAGCCAGGTCTATAGCGCGCTAGACCATGCTATATCCTTCGCGAAGCTTGGTCTGTAGCCCGGTCCGGAATCTGGAGGGTCCATTCTTCTATCTTTACAAACCGACCCTATCTCGTTAAATAAATGTAAGGGACCATTTTTGAAGGGAATGTCTGATATTTTAGAGAGAAGTGAGAGTGTTCTAGAGAGAGGAAAAACCTCGAGTGCTTTGTTCATCAAAATCTTATCCAAGCCTTAAAATCCAACAAGAAATCCCTCAAGTTCTTCATCTAAGAGGTAAGGTTCCATGCCCTAGTCAGAATATTCGATGATAATTCCATATTATTGACTAACAATGACCACAAGTAACTTACCTCAAGTTTTCCCGTGTTTTTGGGGTGAAATTCGAAGGTTGGGGCCTAGGGATTTAAAATTTTGATTTGAGGATTTGGAGGTCGAGTTGATATCGGAATTTGGTAAATTTGGTATGGTTGGACTCGTGGTTCAAAAGTAATTCATATTTTATAACTTTTGTCGGGTTCTGAAACGTGGGCCCCACTAGCAATTTTTGAGTTAATTTTGGATTTTTGTTGGAAAATTAGTATTTTCATATGGAATTAATTCATATAATATGTATTGAATTAATCGAATTAATTGTGAATAGATTCAAGGCATTCGGAGGCCGATTCGCGAGGCAAAGGCATAGCGGAATAAAGAATTGCTCGGATTGAGTTAAGTAACAGTTCTAAATTTGGTCTTGAGGGTATGAACTCCGGATTTTGTGATATGTGATTGGTTTTGAGGTGACGCACATGCTAGGTGACGGGCGTGTGGGAGTTCACCATAAGAATTGTGACTTGGTCAATTCCATGGAACTGTGTAGTTGAATAATCTGTTAATATCCGTACATTTTCCACGTGTTAGAGAAATTAAGTTGAGATTTGTATTAAAAATCATGCTTAGGCATATGCTGTTATTATTGGTACCCACTGGGGTCATTTCTCCGGTTGAATTATATGTTCAAATTATAATTTCACACTCAATCATGTTCATTCATTTCATATCATATCTCAATCTCTGTTGCTATTTATTGATACATCATATTATCATTTTTAGGCTAATTTTCATGACATCTTCAGCCTCAGAGACTGGAGAGATTGATGACTGAGTGAGGCCGGGGGCCTGATTGTGAGGATATTTATAGGATCGGGCTGCACGATGCGGCATGTTTCATTGATTTATGCCATGATTGGCTTGTTTTAGCGTTTGGGCTGAAAGAGCCCCTCCGGAGTCTGTACACACCCCTAGTGAGCGCATGTACCTACTGAGTGTGAGTGGCGAGTGCTGAGTGATTGAGAGGAATGAGTGATTGTGAGGAAAGAGTGATTGTGAGGTTGGAATGAATGGGAAGACTGAGGGACTGTTGTTCTGAGAGGATGCATTGATTTTGTTATTGTTGCACTTTAGCTGTCATATATCACTGTTTTGGAAACTTCTGAAAGATATTATCTGTTGTTTTAGTCGAACTTGATATGAAATTACTGTTGAGTTTTAAATATTGAATTGAAAAGCATGCCTACCTTCTATTGTTGGAAATTACTGTAATTGGACTTAGTTGTGAAGCTCTTCATTATCTTCAGTTCTTTATTTAGTATTGTTACTTGTTGAGTTAGTTGCACTCATACTACACCTTGCACCTCGTGTGCAGATCCAGGTACCGCCCGTCACGATGGTTGCTAGTTATTCGGAGCTTTATCTGAGGAGACTATCGAGGTAGTTGATTGGCATCCACAAGCCTTGACTCTCTTTCCTTTCAGTTATTTGTACTATTCTATATTTCCAGACAGTGTTCTATCCGTCAAACTATGTTATCATTTAGATGCTCATGTACTTAGTGGCACCGGGTTTTGGGAATGTATTTTATGCTAGTAGTTTGTGAGATTTTCTATGGAATTCAAATATTATGTTTTCAAACTCAAAAATAATTTATGGTTTATTAAGGTTGTCGGCTTGCCTAGTACCGAGATATGCGCCATCACGACAGGTGAGATTTTGTGTTGTGACAAGTTGGTATTAGAGCCTAGGTTACATAGATCTCACGAGTCATGAGCAAGTTTAGTAGAGTCTTGCGGATCGGTATTGAGACGTCTGTACTTATCTTTGAGAGGCTGACGAACCCTTAGGAAATTTCACTTTCTTGTATTCTATCGTGGTACATTGATTCAGCTTGAAACATAACTCTTTAAATCCCTTCCACGCATTCATGTGCGCATGTGAGTGCTCAGTATCATATGTGCATCGCCGACTTGTGATTCCATGAACGAGGTTCGAGATGAGTATTTTGATTTTTGGTGATGGGCCAGTCTGGAGGACTTGAGGCCGGGGTTAGACCGCAGCTTAAGCTCGGTAGTTTCGATTGTGAGAACTTGTGAGTTTGGACTTATGCGACGGTAGTGTCCCTATGAGTGGAAAATTGTGGCTCGATGAGCGGTCGAATGGCTATATGAAGAGTATGGTGTGGCTGCAGGGATGTGTTCAGATGGGTTAAATGTGACAAATAAAATTTACTAGTGACTCAAGATTTGGCTATGGGGTTATTTGATTTATGTCTTGATTTGACGTATAGTCTTGAGTTGTGAGTGCGTTGAGGGATTTGTCATGCCGTTTAATTATAGAGAGAGGTATATTTTCATGTCATGTTGATGAGTTAAAACTCAGAAATATTAAGTGATTCCATAGTAATTATGGTTGCGAAAGGGTATAGCAAGATGCCAATTTGAGGCTAAGTAGGTGGTTTATCTCTTGCAGAGTAATCTACGTATGTGTATTCCTTATAATGTTGAGTGAAGGGTTTTTTTTCTCCCAGCGGGGTATATGTGCTGAGATTTGAGTTTGGATTAGTTGAGAAAGTTGACTTGACCGTCACGGGGATGATGGCGAGTTTAGTAGATGATTTGAGGTATTTTATGGTTTGTGTTACCTGAGCTTGTGAAGAATTTACGTGGAATTGACTGCGGGATTACGACAATAGTAGAGTATGGGCATGGTGAGTTATCAGATGTTTTGTTATATGGCTTTGAGCCAAGTGAGGGAGTCTGCTATCTACGATTTGATTGCACGATTATGTGCGGTTTTGGTTTTGGTCGGAGGCATACTTGTTGATTAGTTATGACTTGCAGAGGTTGAGATCGGGTATGGATCGAGTAAGAAAATTTCTTAAATGCGGATTATATTGCAATTTATGAAAATATGAAAAATCATGAAATGATTAAATTGTTATTTTGAAGGATGTAGTGCGCACGAAGTATGAATTTGATTGGTGGTGTTAAAAGGGTTACTTCTTTAGGAGTTATTGTGCTAATGGGGCTTGTGTCTTTCGGCTCGTTTGGGCGGTGCAATTTAGATTTGAGCATAGTGGATGACTTTCGAAAGGGTTCTAATGGATTCAAAATGTATATGTGTCAATTGAAAATTTTTCGGAATTTGTATATCGCCAGAATCAGTTATTTATACTGGATGGTGTCGGGACTTGCAGTAATTTTGTATGACTATGGATTCTACATTTCAGTGCAAGAAAGGTAAAAAGGAACAATCTTAAGTCCACATAAGGTATTTTCAGTGTGGGGCCTCAGTTGTGGTACTTTTGTGGTGCTTAAGAAGAATACAATGGCTTATAGGCCTTAGGGCGGTATGGTTTTATGTTAGGATATCTTGTAGTGAGCTTTGGGTAATGATCGTAGTGTTCAAACAAGGAGAAGTATTCTTGATGGTCTCTACCATGGTTTGAGCCGGATATTTTCTACCGGTATGGGGAACGTGTTGTGTATTGTGATTTCCTCCTGGAATGAATCAAGAGGGAGGTTTCTAACTAACCGGGTATGTAATTTGTTGGTGACTCAGAGTTTATAATGAGATTCTCGTGTTTGTCACATGATGGCATGATATATATAGTGTGTTGTGCGGGATTAAGATTTACATGTACAAGGTGGTAGTTTATTCTTGAAGGGAAGGTCACGAATTCTAGACAGAATGGTCAATTTCAAATATTTAGATTTATGTTATAACTGCTCAGTAATCCCTGAGAAGGGTGCATATTTCAGAAGGTGCATTGTGTTTTGACTTTCGGATGTTCATCGGTATTGCGGTACTCACCTGGGTGGTAGATTGCTGATATTCCAATCATCGCTATGTGGAACAGAAGAATTATGGAAGTATTCCTAGTGAGATGATCGTGCATGAAGGATATGATAGCCATTCGAGTGCTGGAGTTGTGATCAGTTACGGTGGTTCATGTGTTCTATGAATTTGGGGGACTGGGAGTTCTCATAAGCAAATGCTTTCAGGGTTGCGACCTGGTTGAGGTGAGTATTTTATTTAAACTCAGTGGAGGCACTAATTGCATTAATTATTTGTGATAGCTGCGCGGTATGAGTGCATACATATGGGAGGTTTGAGCCATGTGTGGGCATCGGGGCAAGTATTCATACGCGGAAGAATGCTTAGATAAAGTTATGCCTAGAGTTGACTGTTAAGCATAAGGTTATAATGTTTCTCGTATTCGTACCATTGTCGAGAACTACCTATGCTATACTTAAGGTTTCAAAGAGGCTAATTCCCTGAATAACCTTGGTAGTTGCCATTCCTGCGTTAACTTGCTAAATTGAGTTGTGATAGCACACTTTGCACATGCCTACTCTGTGGCGTGTTATTTATACCAGTCCAGGAGCATGAGAATCTTAATTCATTTATCATATGCATGTGTACTTATTTGATTGCTCATGTATGATATACTTGGATTGGAGGCATGTGACCATGCCAAGCGGATTATATTATTGGTACGTGAGTTGTCCATGCGAATCCACATACTGATATTATTGGCACATGAGTTGTCCGTGCGGGTCCAGATATTAATACTATAGCACGTGAGTTGTCCGTGCGAGTGATGTTAATGTGAACTCTAGAAGATCTGGCTACTGTTATAAAATTCGTGTGTCTTGGTTCTACTATATATAATGAGCTTATTGCATTGCAGTTATGGTGGTGCTTGTTGAACTTGCAATACGGTTCTCTTCTTTGAGACATCTTCCATTTTGGTGTGGAATGTCTGTGGGATAGTTGTGTTTAATAATATATGGCCATTGGACCTAGAATGGGTACTATCATATTTTATTATAGTATATTGGGAAGATAATATTGAAAGTCATCTTAGAAGGTGATTATGTTCTGGTTGGGGCAAGAAAGCTCCATGACTTGTTGATCTGATAAGGGGTCATGAGATTCCGCATGTTTCTTTCATTATAAGCAGTGTACGAAGGTTTTAGAATGAGGTTTTTTTTATATAGGGTTTAATACCAGTACTGGGTTGGTTTTGAGTAGTTAATGTGATCGAGAATGGTGTTGCGAGTATGCGAGTTGTGTAGTATATTATGCGATTATATCTGGAGTTATGACTATGGCTTGATACAATTTCTTCATATTTATACAGTTTATAGATGTGAGATTCGGGTCTTGAAGAGAAATTCTGAATATTGGAAATTGAATTCCAAGGTTTATGGGTTAAGGTTGAAGTAATGATCTTCAATTACGTGGTATTGTCAGGCCTATATAGAATAGGGTGGCATAGGATCACCCTCGAGTATGCGCGTGATAAGGTTGAATAGGGATTCGAAGGTTTAGGAACAACTCTTGGCACGCAGTTTACATCACAGTTTTGGAGAGCAGTGCAGTGAGAATTAGGTACACAGGTTCAGTTGAGTGCAACATTTCACCCTCAGACGGGCGGACAATCCGAGCACACTATTCAGATACTGGAGGACATGCTACGTGCTTGTGTTATAAATTTTGGGGGTTCTTGGGATCAATTTTTGCCACTTGCAGAGTTTGCTTACAATAACAGCTACCAACAGAGCATTCAGATGGCTCCGTATGAGGCTTTGTATAGGAGATAGTGTAGATCTTCAGTGGGTTGGTTTGAGCCGGGTGAGGCTAGGCTATTAGGTACTGATTTAGTTCAAGATGCCTTAGAAAAGGTTAAATTGATTCAGGAACGACTTCGCACGGCGCAGTCCAGGCAGAAGAGTTATGCGGACCGAAAGGTTCGCGATATTGATTACATGGTAGAAGAGAATGTACTACTCTGAGTTTCGCCTATGAAGGGTGTTATGAGATTCGAGAAGAAGGGAAAGTTGAGTCCTAGGTATACTGGACCTTTTGAAATACTTAAGAAGATTGGAGAGGCAGCTTATGAACTTGCTTTTCCACCTAGTCTATCAGGTGTTCATCCAGTGTTTCATGTATCTATGCTCCGGAAGTATGTCGGGGATCCGTCTCGTGTTTTGGATTTCAGCACGGTTCAGTTGGATGGAAATTTGGCTTATGATGTGGAGCCGATGGCCATCTTGGACCTGCAGGTTCGAAAGTTGAAATCAAAGAACATAGCTTCAGTAAAATTGCCGTAGAGAGGCCAGCCAGTCGGAGAAGCTACCTAGGAGACTGGGCGGGAAATGCAGAACAAATATCCACACCTATTTGAGACTCCATGTATAAGTCTAAACTCGTTCGAGGACGAACGTTTGTTTAAGATGGGGAGAATGTAACAACCCGGCAAGTCATTTTGAGCATTTCAGTCCCGTTTCCCCATTTACTGTTCATTTTATACTTTACAATTATTATATGACTTGTCGAGGTAATTGGTTCGGGTCCGGTGAGGTTTCAGAATCAATTGAGACACTTAGTCTCAAGGATGAAAGTTTAAGTTGAAATAATAGACCGGATGATGAAATATGTGTAAATGACCTGGAATGGAATTTTGATGGTTCCAACAGCTCTGTATGATAATTTCGGACTTAGGAGTGTGTCCGGGTATTTATTTTGAGGTCCGTAGCTAAATTAGGCTTGAAATGGCGAAAATGAGAAATTTAAGTTTGGAAGTTTGACCGGGGAGTTGACTTTTTGATATCAGGGTCGGAATCCAGTTCTGAAAATTTTTATAGGTCAATTATGTCGTTTATGACTTGTGTGAAAAATTTGAGGTAAATCGGACTTGATTTAATATGTTTCGGCCCAAAATATAGAAGTTGGAAGATTTGAAAACTCATAATTCGATTCGATGCGCGATTCGTAATTTCGATGTTATTTGATGTGGTTTGAGGTCTCGACTAAGTTTGTATTGTATTTTCGGACTTTTGGGTTGAATAATGCATTGGGAAGTTGAATCATGTCGACCTCGCGAAGCCAGGTCTGCAGCGTACTAGACCGTGCTATATACCTCGCGAAGCCAGGTTTGTAGCACGCTAGACCGTGTTATATACCTCGCGAAGCCAGGTATGTAGCGTGCTAGACCATGCTATATCCCTCGCGAAGCCTGGTCTGTAGCTTACTATAGAGCTCGCGAAGCCTGGTATGTAGCTCGCTATAGAGCTCGCGAAGCCTAGTCTGTAGCTCGCTACAGAGCGTGCCTAGCCTGGTCTGTAGCCCGGTACGGAATTTGGAGGGTCCATTCTTCTATCTTTACAACCCGACCCTATCTCGTTAAATAGACGTAAGGGACCATTTTTTAAGAGAATATCTAATATTTTAGAGAGAAGTGAGAGTGTTCTAGAGAGAGAAAAAAGCTCAAGTTCTTTGTTCATCAAAATCTTGTCCAAGCCTTGAAATCCAATAAGAAATCCCTCAAGTTCTTCATCTAAGAGGTAAGGTTCCATACCCTAGTTTTTAATTTCGTTTTTGGGCGATTTTTGAGCGAGAATTCACGGGAAAATTTGAGGTAAGTCATTTGTAGTCATTGTTAGTCAATAATATGAAATTATCATCAAATATTGTGACTAGATTACTTGTTTTTGGGATGAAATTCGAAGATTTGGGCCTAGGGATTTAAAATTTTGATTTGAGGATTTGGAGGTCGAGTTAATGTCGGAATTTGGTAAATTTGGTATGGTTGGACTCGTGGTTGAAGGGGCGTTCATATTTTATAACTTTTATTGGGTTCCGAGACGTGGGGCCCACTGGCAATATTTGAGTTAATGTCGGATTTTTGTTGGAAAATTAGTATTTTCATATGGTATTAATTCCTATAATATGTATTGAATGAATTGAATTAATTGTGAATAGATTCCAGGCGTTCGGAGGTTGATTCATGAGGTAAAGGCATAGCGGAATAAAGAATTGCTCGGATTGAGGTAAGTAACAATTCTAAATTTGATCCTGAGGGTATAAAACCCCAGATTTTGTGATATGTGATTGGTTTTGAGGTGACACACATGCTAGGAGATAGGCGTGTGGACGTGCACCATAGGAATTATGACTTGGTCAATTCCATAGTACTGTGTAGTTGAATAATCTGTTGATATCCGTACATTTTCCATGTGTTAGATAAATTGAGCTAAGACTCGTATTAAAAATCATGCTTAGGCATATGCTGTTATTATTGGTACCCACTGGGGTCATTTCTGTGGTTGAATTATATGTTCAAATTATAATTTCACACTCAATCGTGTTTATTCATTTCATATCATATCTCAATCTCTATTGTTATTTATTGATACATCATATTATCATTTTTGGACTGATTTTTATGACATCTTGAGCCCGAGAGACTGGAGAGGTTAATGATTGAATGAGGCCAAGGGCCTGATTGTGAGGATATTTATGGGATCGGGCTGCACGCCGCAGCATGTTTTATTGATTTATACCATGATTGGCTTGTTATAGCGCTTGGCCTAAAAATGCCCCTCCGAAATCTGTACACACCCCTAGTAAGCGCAGGTACCTACTGAGTGCGAGTGCCGAGTGCCGAGTATTGAGTGATTGAGAGGAATGCGTGATTGTGAGGAAAGAGTGATTGTAAGGTTAGAGTGAATGGGAGGACTGAGGGACTGTTGTTTTGAGAGGATGCATTGATTTCATTATTGTTGCATTTTAGCTGTCATATATCACTGTTTTGGAAAATCTGAAAGATATTATCTCTTGTTTCAGTCGAACTTGATATGAAATTACTGTTGAGTTTTAAATGTTGAATTGGAAAGCATGTCTACCTTCTATTGTTGCAAATTACTGTAATTAGACTTAGCTATGAAGCTCGTCACTATCTTCAGTTCTTTATTTAGCATTGCTACTTGCTGAGTTGGTTATACTCATACTATACCCTGCACCTGGTGTGCAGATCCAGGTAACTCCGGTCATGGTGGTTGCTAGTTATTCGGAGCTTTATCTTCGGAGACTATCGAGGTAGCTGCTTGCCGTCCGTAGACCTTGACTCTCTTTCCTTTCAGTTAATTGTACTGTTCTATATTTCCAGACAGTGTTCTCTCCGTCAGACTATGTTATCATTTAGATACTTATGTACTCAGTTACACCGGATTTTGAGAGTGTTTTATGTCGGTATTAATAAGATTTTGTATTGACCTTAAATATTATATTTTTAAACTTAAACAAAATTATGGTTTATTGAGGTTGTCGGTTTGCCTAGTATCGAGATAGGCGCCATCACGACAGGTGAGATTTTGGGTCGTGACAATAAGAAGCTTTGAATGAATTCCGCTACTAATCAAAGAGTGGATGTTAATAAGTCGTTTGTGAAAAAGTAATGAATTCTTAAAGCGAGTCCCAAGATCAAGTGCTACAAGTATTTTTAAAATTAATAAAAATAAAGACGATAAATATAAACTTTATGAGATTATATTTATGACATCAAACTAAAAAGATTCTACTAACAAATACAATAAAAGCAAGAACATATTTAATATTTGGTGATTTATTATTTCACGTTGGGAGAACAGATAATTATAAGAGGTGATGTGACCTTCCTTCCAGAACAATTAATTGTTAAACATAATGGTGATAACAATGCTGAAGATTTCTTAGGGAATTCTTAAAAATTAATATGTGCATGGACATCGAGTAAGATGAAAAGTCAAATTTAGTGTGTTTGTGAATGTGATTACAAATTGTGATATTTTATAATATAGATCAATCGAACTACATATAGTTTGTTAAAGAATCATGTCCTTACAAGTTCTTGATTGTGGAAGAAGTTAATCTTTTGGCGGATAAAGAAAATCTTTGCTTGCATGTATATAATGCAATAACTATTTACAACCCTATTTGTAAGAGAACTTTACCCGTGAGCTACATATGAATCTCCATCCTCAAATATGTCAATAGAAACAACAGCTATAAGAAAATTCATATTTTTTGCCTCTTTTGATTGGTAGCACATGACAAGAAAATCTATGGCCTACTAAAAAAGGTCTAATAAAGAATTACGCATCAATAAAATTCATGATGTAAATATATTCTTAAATTTTTTACATGATAAGTCTTCTAGCAATATTTTCTTGAAAACGATTAGAGAAGTGCCTAATATCTGAGTTTGCAATGATTTTAAGGATCAAAACTTCTTATGATTGAGTTGTTAGCTAATTTACAAATGTCCTTCAAATTCAGCTTACCACCTAATTATTCTTTCTAAACTTCTAATGCATTATACGATATCTTTTTTTTTTGGGTAACATTGTGAATTATCATTAATATCAATCAAATAGTTACAAACTAAAGAGCACCTCCTTACAAGAACCTGTGAGTAATGGCCTCAACATATCTGAACTATACAGTTATTGCATGCAAAAAGCCTCTACATTTCCGTGCTTTCCTTGAGTTCCTACTTACTTCCAGCCTATCAATTACTTCTTTTTTAATTTGTACAACTATAACCTTAGTATTTATATTTGTTCCTCTAAAAAAATTCTAATTTCTAGCTTTCCGAGTGTGGTAGATGACTGCTTCCAGAATAGCTGCAACTACCTCTTTCTTAAATTGCTTTTATTTCTCCTTATTTATACTCCTTAGAACCAGGGCCGCATCACCTCCAGCCAGTTGAATACCAGCCCATTGCATTTACTGTAATTCTCATTTCCTTAGACTAACTACATTCCATAATCAAGTGCTGGGAAGTCTCATCAACCTGGTCATTGCACATACAACAATTGGTGTCATTGACTGGGATGTGCAACTGTTGTAGTCTCTCCCTTGTTAGCAACCTATTCTGATAGGCCAGCCAGGTGATAAATCTGTGTTTAGGCTGAGTAGTTGCATTCCAAATAAGGTCAGCAGTATGTAGTTTCCTGTGATTTTCAATGATAGCTAGGTAATTCTTTATAATTGAGTATTGTCCTGAGTGGCTTAATATGTACTGGGCTTGCTGAAACCAGTTTTACATTTCCTGCTTTAAGTGATTTAACTTTCTCCAATACCAGCTGCTGTCTTGAGAGGCTGTATGAGTCCAAATGCTTGAATCTGATATTATATATAATCCATGCACCCATTTCACCCATAAGCTGTCTTTTTTCACAATAAGTTGCCAAAGCAACTTCCCAACTAGGGCCTTATTCCACTCCTTACACTTTTTGATGTTCAAACCTCCACAACTTTTTGGCAAGCAAACTTTATCCCAAGCTACTAGTGATATTTTCCTCTTCTCCTTTGTACCTCCCCAAAGGAAATCTTTGTAAATTCTGTCCACTTCTTTTACTACACTCTGCGGGAGAATGAAAATTGATCCCCAGAAGTTGTGGATGTTACGGCATCTTTTGATTCAACACATTTGCCAATCATTAATGTAATAACATCAACTGTGTTTTTATAATAATTCTTTCTTCTTCTGTATATTTTCAATTGATATGATATTTAACGTGCAACGTTCGTAGAAACTAATAATATAATGAATTAAATGCCAAAAAATTTAAAAGTTAAACCCATTAAATTTAAATTATGAATATGCCTTTAGATAGAAGGTCCAATACTAATTAGCTGCATCTAACAACCACTCTAAACATCAGAAACTAAGTCGGTCAGCTATGTCAAACACCTATCTATGACAAGAAATCAGCAAAATATCAGGACTATTGTGTATATATCAACTTTTATGGATAGAAATTCAATTCTCCTGACCTTCTAGCTAATTTAGTTTCATAGAACCCCTGCAAACAATATCTGATTATTACAGTTAGGGGTGTTCATGATTCGGTTTGGATCGGTTTTTTCCTAAAAAAAAACCAAATTAAGTAAGTCGATTCTTCAAATATTGGAACCAAACCAAACAAATTAAGTCGATTTTTTATTGATTCGATTTTTATCGGTTTTTCGATTTTTTCGGTTATTTATTGGATTTTTTTCTTAAATATGAGACATACACTACCAAACACATATTCCGGCGAGTATATTTTAACGTAACACTATCAAACCAATTGTTCTTTGAGAAATCTATCATTTACCAAGATATATTGATGATAATTGAATCAAATAATGATGAATAATTTAATTACCAATCAAACTAGAATATAAAAACAAAGAATTAGATTATTATAATAGCAAAGAACTAGACTAAAAATATATATGACTAATATGTACCATAAAATTTTAGAAATTTTATATAAAAATACACACACACACACACACACATATATATATATATACACTAGTGGGATTATACTGGATTATATATATATATTGACAAGATTGGGTTGCTCCAGTGATGAGCACCCTCCAACCAAGAGGTTGTGAGTTCGAGTCACCCCAAGATCAAGGTGGGGAGTTCTCGGAGGGTGGGAGCCGAGGGTCTATCGGAAACAGTCTCTCTACCCCAGGGTAGAGGTAAGGTCTGCGTACAAACTACCCTCCCCAAACCCCACTAGTGGGATTATACTGGATTATATATATATATTGACAAGATTGGGTTGCTCCAGTGATGAGCACCCTCCAACCAAGAGGTTGTGAGTTCGAGTCACCCCAAGATCAAGGTGGGGAGTTCTCGGAGGGTGGGAGCCGAGGGTCTATCGGAAACAGCCTCTCTACCCCAGGGTAGAGGTAAGGTCTGCGTACAAACTACCCTCCCCAAACCCCACTAGTGGGATTATACTGGATTATATATATATATTGACAAGATTGGGTTGCTCCAGTGATGAGCACCCTCCAACCAAGAGGTTGTGAGTTCGAGTCACCCCAAGATCAAGGTGGGGAGTTCTCGGAGGGTGGGAGCCGAGGGTCTATCGGAAACAGCCTCTCTACCCCAGGGTAGAGGTAAGGTCTGCGTACAAACTACCCTCCCCAAACCTCACTAGTGGGATTATACTGGATTATTGTTGTTGTTGTTGTTGTTGTTGTTGTTGTTGTTGTTGTTGTATAACCAAAACCAAACCAAATTTGATCGATTTTTAAAATTCAAAATCAAAATCAAACCAAACCTAAAAAGTATCGTTTTTTTGTCGATTTGATTCGATTTTCGGTTTGGATCGATTTTTCGAGTTTTTATGAACACACTTAATTACAGCGTCACTTCTCTATAAGCCTTAAAAGATCCTTAAGTTTCTCTCTTGATATATAATAAATTCATTCACATAAAACCAATAGTACTATTTTTTTTTTTAATATCGAAGTTGATATTAGCAATGGGGAAACTCATATAAATGGAATAACTTTTATTTATATAAATTCTTTATTTTTAGGAGAATGAGTTACAATCTGTTCTGACCTTTTTAACTTTCTAGAACCGAACCATTGTAGAGTATTAGAATCCCACCAAATCAAAACTTGGCTGTCCATTTGCCACTCCCATAACTACCTTTTTTAATTCTCTCTTCTGACCAACTACGTTCTACAATTTCCTTCTATCTCTTTCTTTAAAAAAAAAGGCATTTAATGTCAAGGTCATGACTTTCATCAGATCGCCAAGTAAGTTGTAGTTCCAATTTTATTCCTTGTACTTTTTTTTAAATGCAAATGCAATTTTCTTGATAAGGTCAAAATAGGTTAGAACAGCGTCCAACTTTGACGTTTGCTTCTTCACCTTAGACGAATTAGAAACTTGGAGAGAAACGCGTCTGAATTTTGACCCCAAGAGAAATACTAAATATTGACATAGTTGAATTGGAGATCAATAAATAGAGCACGACCTAATGCGTTCAAGAAACTAAATTTACATTCTACCCACATTGTTTTAAATCCGACTCCTCACCCCCCCCTCCCCCCCCCCCCAAAAAAAAACCGTCAAAAATAGTGATCAAAATCAAAATGATCATCATGGTGTAGATGTTATGGATGCTCCAATTGATGAAGTTGTGGTTGATCAGCAACCAATTCCTGCTCAGGTAACTACTTCGAATGCTCCTGAAACCTCTATTAGAAGATCTACAAGGGAGAAACAAAAATCCATTCGCTATCCTCCTGATGAGTATGTACTTTTGACTGACATGGGAGAACCTGAGAATTATGATGAAGCCATGCAAGATACTCACAAAGATCAGTGGATCGAAGCCATGGAATATGAGATGAAGTCACTCCATGAGAATGGCACATATGAGTTAGTGAAATTACCGAAAGGTAAGAGAGCTTTATCTAACAAATGAATATTCAGAATAAAGCAAGATAACCATACCCCTGCACCTAGATACAAGGCGAGGTTAGTTGTTAAAGGTTTTGGCCAGAAGAAGGGAGTTAACTTTGATGAAATTTACTCCCATGTTGTGAAGATGTCTTCTATTCGTGTGGTTCTAGGCTTAGCCGCAAGTCTAGATTTAGAGGTTGAGCAGATGGATATCAAGACTGCTTTTCTTCATGGTGATTTAGATGAGGGAATTTATATGGAGCAACCTGAGGGTTTTGTAACTAAGGGAAAAGAAAATTATGTTTGCAAATTGAAAAAGAGCATGTATGGATTGAAACAAGCTCCAAGGCAATGGTATTTGAAATTTGAATCTGTCATAGAAGAACAAGGGTACAAGAAAACTTCGTCAGACCACTGTGTATTCTTTCAGAAGTTCTCTGATGATGATTTTATTATCTTATTGCTTTATGTGGATGATATGCTTATTGTTGGCAAGAATAAATCTAGAATTGCAGTCCTTAAGAAGCAGTTGAGCAAATCGTTTGCGATAAAGGACTTGGGGCCAGCAAAGAAAATCTTGGGCATTCAAATCTAACGATACAGAGATATGAGTTATTTTTGTCCCAAAAGCAATACATTGAAAAGGTACTCAAGAGGTTCAATATGACAGATGCAAAAGTGGTTAGTACTCCTCTTGCTAAATACTTCAAATTAAGTATTAGTCAGAGTCCATCTACTGATGAAAAGAAAAAGGAGATGTCTCGTATTTCTTACTCTTCTGCCGTTGGTAGCTTGATGTATGCTATGGTTTACACTAGAACAGATATTGCACATGCCGTTGGTACTGTTAGTAGATCCTTTCTAATCCTGAAAAAGAATATTGGGATGCAGTAAAATAGATATTAAGGCATTTGAAAGGTAGTGCAGATTTGAAGTTGTGCTTTGGCAATGGCAAGCCTGAACTTGTTTGTTACACAGACTCTGATTTAGGAGGCAATCTTAATAATTCAAGATCCACTTCCGGTTATCTGATCACTTTTGCAGGGGGCTGTTTCTTGGCAATCTAGACTACAGAAGTGCATAGCTCTATCCACCACAGAAGCCGAATATATTGATGTCACAGAAGGTGCCAAAGAACTATAATGGAATGAAGGAGTTTATTAATAATCTTGGCTTTGAGCAGCCAAGGTACATCTAATTTTGTGATAATCAGAGTGCTATCTGTCTCACCAAGCACTCCACTTTTCATTCTAAGACCAAACATATAAATAGAAAGTATCATTGGATAAGAATGGTTGTGGAAGAGAAATTATTTGAGGTTGAGAAGATACACACTGATGAAAATCTTTCGAATATACTGACAAAGGCGGTAGTTGCAGATAAACATGAATTTTACAGAAAATTAGCAGACATGAAGCCTGTCAATAGTTCCTCTACTTGAAGACACATTTGGCCCCTTGGCTGGAAGGGGAGTTTGTTGGGCACATGCCCATGTTGTCCAGCCAAAGGCCCAATGGCCTAATCCTATTCTCTTTTGGTTTCCATTCCTATTTGGAATTGGATTCGGTTTTTATTCCTATTTAGAGTTGGTTTTGCTTTAACAGAAAGCACAACTCATTATCTATAAATAGGACAACCTTGGGAAATTATTCTATGCTCATTGGTACAAGCCTTTGAAAGACTTAAGCACATAAGAGTGATTTTTGAAAGAGCTTTCATCAAGAGAGAAGAGAGAAGAAAAGTATTCGTTTTGCTGCAGATTTTAATTCCGACCAGCTAACTTCAAATCACGTTTTCCGATTCGTTAACCGTCGGATCGGGCTAAACTAAGTGTTCGTAACATCTTGGTCTTCGATTTGAACGGTGGAGATCTGATTTGGAGGCCCATAGCATCTGATTTCGAGCCTCGAACAACAGCTTCGTTTTTGTGGATTCTCCTCTTTCTTCAATTAATTTGTTATTGCTCTTGTTGCTATTGTTGCTCCGTATTTGGCACTTGTTGTGTAGTCAATTTGAAGAACTTTTGTAACCCTCTTATTATTATAGTGGAGCTTTTTGGATCTTTGTGATCTCGTAGTTTTTACCTTCGATTTGAAGGGGTTTCCACGTTAAAATTTGGTGTTCTTTATCTTCTTTATTTTCGGGTTTGCTTCTTTCTCGACATAACAAAAAATACCCTTCTACTATATAAAAAAAGATTATTTATATCATCCGTTATACTTTTGGTCCAACATTATCCTCGACGTTATAAAACTGGTAAAAAAATACCCTTCCTCCGCTAGTGTCCTCCACTGTGGCCAACGGCCCAACACTATCTGCGTTGCCTGACATTTTACGGAGTTGTACGCCACGTGGCATACCACCTCACTGCCGCCTCCAATCCCATTTTACCCTCTTCCCCACTTCTTCTTCCACTACCATCTCCCCCTTTACCCCAACCATAACAGCCACCATACCCTCCTCCACCTGTAGCAATCCTTTCAAATGCATTAAGAATATCCACCCATTTTTGACAAAGAAGTATTGCGTCTTTCCATCCATCAAATTCAACCGGTCACAAAGATAAAATGTTTACGATTACAACCAAAAAAAAATACTATAATAGTTAAAAGATTCAGAATTAAATTCAATAAAAAGAATCTTGATTTTATAGTAATTGATACATAATCTAACACAGACGATAATTATATTAGGATTTTGATTTTAAAGTAATGTGCTTACGGGCTTCTCATAAAATTAGAAGATGGGCAGCCTAAACCCCAACGTCCTTACATATGCAGCTACAGGCTAAACCCACAAGTCATTCAGTTGTAATTCTCGAAAATTAGCAGAGACCCATTCAAAGTGTTTGTGAATATGCCTCAATGAAAGTTGACAACTTTATGTCAAAAACTTACTTCACTCGATCCTCGTCAAAAAGGTTATTTAGCAGTATTGATAGCCATGATATGTGCAAAGCTATATCACAATTTTTTTCTTGTTATGAAATATAGCTCAAAGTAACAATATGGAACAAGGAAAAACAAGCTAAGAGATATATAGAGAAAGAGAAAAGAGATTTTATTTCTTCTTCAATTGTGTGTATTTTTCTATCTATTACAAGGCGTTTATATAGGCATAAAAATTGAAGAAAATATGTCATTGAATATGTCATTAAACATAAAAAATATATCATTGAATATGTCATTAAGCATTAAGATGAAGAACATGGAGGAAGAGTAGACATCCACCATAATTTGATATTTCTTATAACACTCCCCCTTGGATGTCCATATATAATGTGCCTCGTTAAAACCTTATTAGGAAAAAAAGATCCTAGTGAAGGAAAAATAGTACACATGTTTAGAAATACGCTTTTTGGTTGCCTCATTAAAAACCTTACAAGAAAAACCTAGTAAAATAAAACCTTGTAAGGGAAAAAGAGTACAACGCGTATTAACTCCCCCTGATGAGAGCATCAGTTCACATCCTTGAGCCTTTGCATCCCAATTTTGTACACTAGTTACTTGAAGGTTGACGTCGGTAGAGATTTGGTGAACAAATCAGCTATATTAATCACTTGAACGAATCTGTTGCACATTGATATCACCATTCTTTTGAAGATCATGTGTAAAAAATAACTTTGGTGAAATGCGCTTTGTCCTATCTCCTTTTATTAATCCTCCTTTCAATTGAGCTATGCATGCTGCATTGTCTTCATACAAAATTGTGAGTAGTTTGTCACACTTCAAACCACATTTATTTCGAATAAGATGTATTATAAACCTCAAAAAAATACATTCTCGACTTGCTTCATGAATAGCAATTATCTCAGCATGATTAGAAGAAGTAGTCACGATTGATTGCTTAGTCGATCGCCAAGATATGACAGTGCCTCCACATGTAAACACATAGCCTGTTTGAGATCGAGCCTTGTGCGGGTCAGATAAATATCCAGCATCGACATAAACAACAAGATCGGGACTGCAATCATTGCCATAAAATAAGTCCATATCGGTAGTCCCTTTTAGATACCGCAATATGTGTTTGATTCCATTCCAATGTCTCCTTTTAGGAGAAGAGCTATATCTTGCTAAGACAACAACAACAACTCAGTGAAATCCCACTAGTGGGGTCTGGGGAGGGTAGTGTGTACGCAGACCTTATCTCTACCCCGAAGAGGTAGAGAGGTTATTTCCGAAAGGCCCTCGGCTCAAGAGGACAAAAGGACAAAATAAGACAATATCAGTATCACCACAGAAATCATAGAAAAAATAGGAACAACATAAAATCCAGAAGAAAGATGCAAAGCAAAAATAAAAAAAGCAAAAACAAAAATGATAGCTAGTAAATAGGTCCGACACTGAAACACAAAATAATAAGACACGACATTGCCACTAGCTAGCTTAGACAAAAACCCTACCAGACTAGTCTCACAACGGTACGAAATAAGGCAAGACTCAACTACCTCCTAACCTACAACCCTAATACTCAACCTCCACATCTTCCTATCAAGTGCCATGTCCTCGGAAATCTGAAGCCTTGCCATGTCCTGCCTGATCACCTCTCCCCAATACTTCTTCGGCCGCCCTCTACCTCTTCTCGTGCCCACCACAACCAGCCGCTCACACCTCCTTACCGGGGTATCTGAGTTCCTCCTTTGTATATGCCCGAACCATCTGAGCCTCGCTTCCCGCATCTTGTCGTCAATGGGAGCCACGCGCACCTTCTCCCGAATATCAACATTTCTGATCTTATCCATCCTAGTGTGCCCGCACATCCACCTTAACATCCTCAGTTCTGCTACTTTCATCTTCTGGATATGTGCGTTCTTAACAGCCCAACACTCAGCCCCGTACATCATGGCCGGTCTAACCACCGCTTTATAGAATTTACCTTTGAGTATCGGTGGCACTTTCTTGTCACACAGGACTCTAGATGATAACCTCCACTTCATCCATCCTACCCCAATACGGTGTGTGACATCCTCGTCGATCTCCCATCCCCCCTAGATAACCGACCCAAGGTACTTGAAGCTGCCTCTACTTAGGATGACCTGTGAGTCAAGCCTCACATCCACGCTGTAAGGACCCGTAAAAAGTTTAACCAAAATACTTGAGGTTTCTTGGTGCCAAGATAGATTCCTGCGTTAC
This sequence comes from Nicotiana tomentosiformis, assembly GCF_000390325.3. Lineage (NCBI taxonomy): Eukaryota > Viridiplantae > Streptophyta > Magnoliopsida > Solanales > Solanaceae > Nicotiana > Nicotiana tomentosiformis. The sequence goes on along the minus strand of NC_090812.1, from coordinate 72,313,739 downwards.
TATACTTTTTGGATTGAAAAGTACCCTACGGACTGAGAGGAATATGTTTTGCAGAAGAACGTATTTTTGCAGCCCATTATGCGGTCCCATAATCACTCTGCGGACCGCATAATGGCCGCAGAGTGAAGCAGTAAGTTTGGCCAATTTGAGGTCAGTTTTGCGGTCGATTATGGGACTGCATAATCGATATGCGGATTGCATAATCGATATTATCGGTCGCATAATTCCTCTTGGGTTTCTGCGGAGGGAGTTCTAAGGTGCATTATGCGACCGCAGAACAAGTATGCGGACCGCATACTGGTCGCATACCTGAGCCGAAAGTTTAGGCCCCTGAGGGCCATTTCTGAGGTCACTTTGCGGACCGCATAACCATTATGCGGTCGCATATGCGACCGCAGACCTGTGTCGGGGCACCATTTTTCTTAATTTAAAACACGACTCCTAATTCCGTTAAAACACCCCGTAGGTCTATTTTGAGCTCATTTTCTGATACTTCTAGAGTGAGAGAGAGAGGGTTCAAGAGGGAGGGCCTAAGTTTTCATCAAATTAATCTTCAATCATCACTCAAAGCCTTGGCACCAAAATTCTTCACCCTAAAAGGTAAGGCTTCATCACCCCAGCTCTAAATTTCAAACATAGCTATAATGGGGTACTAGGGTAATACTTCATGAGTATGAGGGTGATTTATCTTGCATGCATGTGTGATAAAGAGCGTGGGGAAAGAGAGTGAGTTAGAGCCATGAACGTTTTCTTAATTCTGGGTTCAATTTGTATATTGCTAAAAGATTGAGGTTGCTAAGAGTTCCGGATTATTGTAGAGTTCAAAGAAGCGAAATTGAGGTATGTATGGCTAACTCTCTTCTTCTTAGAATCAAACTCCTGGTGTCCGAATAATTGGTGTAAGTTCCAACTTGATTATACTAGAATCGTTTGCCTTAGTGTGTTTGATTGAAAGATTCATGTTCACTAATTGTTTTAGATGGTTACCATGTCATCATGCTATTTGAGAACGTAATTATGATTTTCCAAGCTCCTTCCCTTATGTGTGAAATGCCTTATGTGATGGTACTTATCGACATGAATGATGATGTTATTCGAACAAATAAAAAAAAGGGAAAGATTTGAATTGTAAAATGTGCCCAAGTGCCAAGAACTACTTAATAAATGAGGTTGTTTGTGCCATGTAATGGAGATGAGAAAGAAATGTGAATTGAGTGGACAGTTGAAAGAGGTTATGTCTCAAGTGAGATGGCTTAGCCGATCGGGTCGAGATCGGACGCCATTTTGTACACATGGTAGCATTTGTATTGGAATTATTGAATTACATTGTGGATATGGATATGTCTCACTTGAGATGGCTTAGCCGGTCGGGCCGAGACCGAACTCCGTGTAAAAATACGGTAGCATTGTGAGTTGTGGCATTGGCACTAAAGATTATTAATCTAAGAAGATGGAAAGATTGAATTAGAAACTATGTAATCCTTACTCGGTGTTTTCTTTGTATTTCTATGAAGTATTTATTGATTATTATGACTGCCTTCTCTTTGTTTCACTGTTCATTCTACTAAGATTGGTGTTTGCCTTACATACTAGTACTATTTGACAGTACTAACGTTCCTTTTGCCGGGGGCGCTACATCTTTGAATGGATGTAGGTGGTTTCATTGCAGATAGTGTCGATCGCAGATAGTGGTGCTCTTTTTCTCTCCTCACAGCAGTCTTGGTGAGCCCCCTTTCTCCCAGGGGTCATGTATTCCTTCTTTTGTATAAGTTTTCACATTTTGAGGTATAGCCGGGGCTTTGTTGCCGGCATTGTCATGTTGCTCTTTTGTCTCCTTAGAGGCTCCGTAGATGTTTTTGTGGGTCATGTATGTATGTTGGGGCGGTCGTTGGACCGAGTTATATTTTGGAAACTCAACTATGGCATAATGTATATAAGAAAAATGAACTAGCAACGTTTATATATTTATATAACTAATCTCTCCCCGATTTTACAAATGGTGATGCGATCCCTTTTTGGGTTATGAATGAGTCGGGTAGGAAAGGTTTAATAGGCTTGCTCGACCCGGTTTACTCGGTTGAGTGCCGATCGCGCTCCCCGAGATTGGGGCATGACACACGCCTACTTCCCCCGGCTCAGCGTTGAACTTACACTCCAGGTATTCTGTCTTCGTCCTGCTCAGCTTGAAACCCTTAGACTCAAGAGCCTGTCTCCAAACCTCCAGCCTCTCGTTAACACCGACTCGCGTTTCATCAATCAAAACTATGTCATCGGCGAATAGCATGCACCATGGCACCTCCCCTTGAATATGGCGTGTTAACGCGTCCAACACAAGGGCGAATAGGAATGGACTGAGCGCAGAGCCTTGAATATATCTTGCTAAGACATTAACTAAAAAAGTTATGTCAAGCCTTGTAGTGTTAGCAAGATACATTAGTGCATCAATTGCACTAAGATATGGTACTTCAGGACCAAGAAGCTCTTCATTATTTTCTTGAGGTCGGAACGGGACCTTATTCACATCAAGTGATTGAACAACCGTCGGAGTACTTAATAGATGTTCTCCATCCATGTAAAACCATTTCAATTACCTTTTCTATATAGGCAGATTGATGAACAAAAATCCCGTTTGCCAAATGTTCAATTTGCAAACCGAGACATAATTTTGTCTTTCCGAGATCTTTCATCTCGAATTCCTTCTTTAAATAATCAATTGCCTTTGGAGTTCTGTAGGAGTTCCAATAAGGTTTATGTCATCAACATATACGGCAAGTACAATAAACTCTGATGTTGTTTTCTTTATAAAACACATGGACAAATGGCATCATTTATATAACCTTCCTTTAATAAATATTCACGAAGGCGGTTATACCACATTCTTCCTGATTTCTTTAGACCAAACAAAGATCTTTGTAATTTAATTAAAAACATTTCCCCGGACTTTGAATTATGTGCGTCAGGCATTTTAAATCCCACGGAAATTTTCATGTATATCTCATTATCAAGTAAACCGTAAAGGTAGGCTGTAACCACATCTATTAAATGCATGCCAAGCTTTTTATGGACAGCAATACTAATGAGATAACGGAACGTTATGGCATCCATAACAGGAGAATACGTCTCTTCATAATCGATGCCAGGCCTTTGTGAAAATTCTTGTGCAACAAGGCGCGCCTTATATCTTTGTACCTCATTTTTCTCATTCCTTTTACGTACAAAGACTCATTTATAGCCAACGGGCTTAACACCATTAGGTTTTTGGACTACATGCCCAAAAATTTCACGTTTCGCAAGTGAATCCAACTCATATTGGATTGCTTCTTGCCATTTTGGCCAATCACGTCTTTGTCGACATTTTCCAACAGATTGAGGTTCAAGATCCTTATTATCTTGCATAATGCTAGATGCAACATTGTATGCAAAGATATAATCTACCACTATATTCAATCGATTCAAATTTGTCTCAATATTGATTGGATTTATTGATAGTTCCTTATTTTCTTGAGTCTCAGGCTCATCGATATCCTCATGAATCTCAAGATTGGTTAAATCATGGGTTTCTTTATGAGACTCTTTCGTAGTGTCATCTTGATCATTTATTTTCCTTTTTTCTATGATTTCGATCCTTAGAACCCAATGGTCTGCCACATTTTAGCGTGCTTTTGACTCATTAGCTATGACATTAGAAGATTGTCCAACAGGGACATCAATACGGATTGGAACATTCTCTGCAGGGATATGTGATTTCGTTATCCTTTTCAGATCCGTAAATGCATCTGTCATTTGATTTGCTATTTTCTGCAAATGGATAATCTTTTGCACCTCTTTTTCACAAATAGAGTCATGTGGATCAAGATGAGACAATGATGTATTTTTCCACAAAATTAATAGAGGCACATGTATCAAGATGAGACAATGATGTATTTTTCCACAAAATTTCACGTTTGGTTTCACCAATTTCTCCCCCTAATTTTGGAAAAAATGCCTCATCGAATCGACAATCTGAAAATCTAGCAGTGAACAAATCTCCCGTTAATGTTTCAAGGTAGCGAATAATGGAGGGCGATTCAAATCCAACATATATTCCTAACCTTCTTTGGGGACCCATCTTGGTGCGATATGGCGGTGCTACAGGCACATGCACAACGCATCTAAAAATTCTTAGATGGGATATATTAGGTTCATGACCCAAAACTAATTGCAACAGAAAATATTTATGATAATTTATCTGTCTGAGACGAATTAGCATTGTTGCATGCAAAATGGCATGACCCTAAACTGAAGTGGGTAACTTGGTTTTCATGAGTAATGGCCTTGATATCAATTGCAGACGTTTAATCAAAGATTCTGCAAGGCCATTTTGAGTGTGAACATGAGCTACAAAATGTTTTACTTTTATCCCAATTGATAAGCAATAATCATTAAATTCTTGGGATGAAAACTCAGTGGCATTATCAAGTCTAATAGACTTAATTGGATTATCGAAAAATTGTGCCCGTAATCGGATTATTTGTGCCATTAATTTTGCAAATGCCAGGTTGCGAGATGACAATAGGCATACATGAGACCATCTAGAAGATGCATCTATTAAAACTATAAAATATCTAAACGACCCACTAGGTGGGTGAATAGGTCCACAAATATCCCTTTGTATACGTTCGAAAAACGTAGGGGACTCAATCCCAACCTTTGTTGGTAATGGTCTAATAATCAACTTTCCTTGATAACAAGAAGTGCAAGAAAATTTATTATTTAAAAGAATCTTTAAATTCTTTAATGGATGCCCATTTGAGTTCTCTATAATTCGTCTCATCATAATTGATTCGGGATGTCCCAATCGATCATGCCAAAGTGCAAAAGTATTGGAATTAGTAACCTTTTGGTTTACGATAGAATGTGCCTCAATTGCACTAATTATTGACCAATACAAGCCACAAGATAAAGATGGGGACTTCTCAATAGCCCTTTTTCTGGCTAGAGACATTCTTGGTAACGATGAGATATTCGAGATTTGTCACGACCCAAATTAACCCATGTCGTGGTGGCGCCTATCGTGGTACTAGGAAAGCCGACTCATTCTAAAACAAACTGATATTTTTCATTTCAAGGATAATTCCAAGGCTATTTAGTTTAAAAACCTTTGTAAAGGAGTTCAAATCAAACAAAAGTACGGAAAGGAAAAGCCCGGCATCGGGGTGTCACTAGTCATGAGCATCTACTACAATCTGTCTAACAATATCAAGGCTAACTCAGCCTGGGAAATTGCTAAATACAACTAGAGGAAGATAAGAGGGAGAAGAGCAGGGGTTGCGATAGCCAAACAGCTACCTTGCTATCTCCGAGAAAATCTGCAACCAGAATAATCAACAACCGCTACCGTGTCCAGCTACACCTGGATCTGCACACAAGGTACAGGGAGTAACGTGAGTATGCCAACTCAGTAAATAACAACAATAAATAAAGATTGAGGAGTAGTGACGAGCAATAAAGCATATAACGTTCATATCATGAAATCTCAGTAAAATACATCATGCTTTTAAAATCAGGATTTGAATCAAAATATCTCGTTTAAACCAAATTCCAGTTAAAAATCATTTAATGATATTTTTCAACAGTTTTCAAATAGAGGAAAAAAATACAAGGGTGAGCAAAAATGATGAAATCATAAACAGCCCATCGGGCAAACCTCACAATCACTCTTGCCACTCGGGCATACCTCACAATCACTCATGCCTCCCAGTCACTCAGCACTCGGCACTCAGCACTCTCACTCAGTAGGTACCTGCGCTCACTGGGGGTGTGTACAGACTCCGGAGGGGCTCCTTCAGCCCAAGAGCTATATCAAGCCAAATCATGGCATAAATCACTCAGGCCCTCGGCCTATATCAAACATGATATGGCATGCAGCCCGATCCCATAAATATCCTCACAAATCAGGCCCTCGGCCTCACTCAGTCATAAAGCTCTCAAGCCACTTGGGCATTTCAGTAAAAACAGGGCATTCAGCCCAAAACAATATTTATATGCATCAAAATAGAGTCATAAAACTGAGTTATGCAGTAAAAAATATAACCATGACTGAGTATAGATTTTTAATCAAAAATAGTGAGAGGATAGTAAGAAAGGCCCCTAAGGGTCCAAACAGCACTGGCACAAGGCCAAAACATGGCATTCAGCCCAATTTACATAAACTCTTTCTAAAACATATAAGTATCATATAGTTTCAACAAAATATGCAACTTTATAGTTGCTACGGGACGGACCAAGTCACAATCCATAACAGTGCACGCCCACACTCCCGTCACCTAGCATGTCCTTCATCTCAAAATAGTAGAATGATACGAAATCTTGGGTTTCATACCCTCAGGACTAGATTTACAATCGTTACTTACCTCAACCCGGTCAAATCTCTACCCCGCAATGCTCTTGCCTCTGGACTCGGCCTCAAATGCTCTAAATCTATTCACAATCAGTACAATACTATCAATATTCGCTAATGGAATGAATTTCACAAGAAAAACTACCAATTTAGACCAAAAACCCAAAATTAGCTCAAACCCGGCCCCCGGTCCCACGTCTTAAAATCTGACAAAATTTACAAAACTAGAAAGTCCATTCACTCACGAGTCTAACCATACCAAATTCATCAAAATTCAACATCGTTTGGTCCTTCAAATCCTTAAATTACTCTCCAAAAATTCCAAGCCCTAACCCCTCATTTTCACTAATTACATGATTAAACAACGGAAAATTACCATATATACGAGTATTAGGGCTCAAGCAACTTACCCCACTGATAGCCCTTGAATCACCTTTCAAAAATCACTCCAAAAGCTCCAAAAACCGACTTGAAAATGGTAAAAATGAACCAAATTCGCGAAGGGTTCTATTTATGCTTTCTGCCCAGACTTTTTCGCACATGCGGACCAATTCTCGCATCTGCGCAAACGCACCTGCGAAAAAATTCATCGCAGGTGCGGAACTCACTTATGAGCCCAGGTTCCGCATCTGCGGCCAACCTGTCGCACCTGCGCGTGACACGCCGCATCTGCGAAGCCAGCCTTCTTCCTTTCTTCCGCATCTGCTCCCCAGGTCTCGACCTGCGCATCCTGCCTAGCCTAGCAGTGCCCGTACCTGCAACTTCCTTTCCGCAGGTGCGGAAATATCAGTAACAGCAGCTTCAGCTGCATTTTCCAACTTCGACAAATCCGTTAACCACCCGGAATCACCCCGACACCCTCGGGACCTCAACCAAAAATACCAGCAAGTTATATATCAACATACAAACTTAGTCGAACTTTCGAATCACTCAAAACAACATCAAAACACTAAATTACCCTCTGATTCAAGCCTAAGAACTTCTAAATTTTTAAATTCGGCGACAGATGCCGAAACCAACCAAACCACGTCCGAATGACCTCAAATTTTGCACACACGTCACAAATGATACTACAAATCTACTCCAACTTCCGAAATTCCATTCTGACCATGATATCAAATTTTTCACTGCCGACCGAAATCGTCAAATTTCCAACTTTCGCCAATTCAAGCCTAATTCTACTCCGGACCTCCAAATCACATTCCGTACGCGCTCCTAAGTCCAAAATCATCTAACGAAACTAATGGAGCCATCCGAATTAAATTTCGAGATCGTTTACACATAGGTCTACATCCGGTTGACTTTTCCAACCTAAGGTTCTAAATATGAGACTAAGTGTCTCATTCCACTCCAAAAATAATCCGGACCCGAACCAACCAACCCGATACAGCACAATGCAGCTAAATAACACATAAAGAAGCAGAAATAGGGGAAACAGGGCTATATCTCTCGAAACGACGGGTCGTTACAAGATTATTCTCATCTATTGTCTCAATATGAAATCCATTTCAGCGGATATCTTTAAAACTCAACAAGTTCCTCTTGGACTTGGAGGAGAACATTGCATTCTCTATGATTACTATTGTTCCCTTAGGCTGAGTTATAGTAGCTCTTCCAGAGACTTAAATTAATTTTGTACTACCATATATTCATCAACATCTATATGGTGAATATCTCTTTTAAAGAGAAAGTTATATCATTATGGTCATGGTCAAAATTAGATGCAAGATCTGTTTCTTGCATTATTGTTGTCCTTTATTAATCACACTGCCAAAATATTTTGGCGTATAATAGGTACGTGACCAATGACCTCTCATGCCATAATAATGACATTATTTTCTTATTTCATTCAAACCTCCTTCTCGAGGTGAGTGTGGTATATTTACTACCACTAGAACGTTCATATTCTTCCAAGAATGAATATGTATTCATAATGATTATCACATTGTTTTCACATTCATTTCAAGAATGGAACATAATAATCCATGCGTGCTTTATAAAATATCATGCCATATCAATGGCAAACATCACTTTCACAAAGTGAATGATTATTTTGAGAGCCATTATTGTTCTCATTACCATAATGATGACGATTATAATTTTGTCTATTACTACGTCCACATCCATTCATACCTCCACGGTAACATCATGTCTTATTTTAGACTTATGGGACGGGTCTCCACTATTGGTGGCGATTGATTTTAATTTGCATGTGCGAACTTTTATTAACTGAACTCAATCAAATAAAAAGTATCAAGCAAATATAGAAAAATACATAATCAATTAAAATCTACATGTCCTTTGTGATAATTATCCCACTTTAAGATGGAAAAAAATATGTGATAAAATAGAAAGAAAAAATATGTGCTCTCTCAAAAGTCTTCACTTCGTGTTTCTTAATATTAACACATAGGAATATAATACTTGTTATAGGAAAAATATTTATCGTTCTTTACACCAAAAATCCTTATATGATTTGATAAACTTTCAAGAAAAACTTTTCCATAAAGCAAGTCTGTTCATGTATGGAAACATAAATAACAAAATGTAAAAGAAACTTGAAAACTAATTAGAAAAGGCTAATCGTGATGGCCGATTATATGCTGGCGTTGTACATCTTATACTGTCATCGTTCTTACCATATTATTAACATTAAATGACGCTACCGGCACTGGCCGCATCATAACAACTCAGTTGGCTAGAATCTCGTGTTGATAACGTGTTATGAAATATAGCTCAAAGTAACAATATGGAATAAGGAAAAATAAGTTAAGAGATATATAGAGAAAAGAGATTTTATTTCTTCTTCAATTGTGTGTATTTTCTTATCTATTACAAGACCTTTATATAGGCATGAAAAGTGAAGAAAATATGTCATTGAATATGTCATTAAACATAGAAAATATATCATTGAATATGTCATTAAGTATTGAGATGAAAATTATAGAGGAAGAGTAGACATCCACCGTAATTTAATATTTCTTATAACACTTCTTAAATTTTTGTTTCTAAGGCTTTCACTTTTTTCTTTTGAGATTTTAGGTTAAATTCAAACATTCATAAACGAATGTTAAGGTCCATTAAAAGAATAAAGAACTGATGTTTCAATCTTTGAAGGCTGGACATGATTCTGATAAAGTTTTAATATCAAATCTATCAGATTTATCTTAGATAGCTTGACATAAAAATAAAGTAAAGTGGAATTGGAGGTGGTAATGAGGTGGCATGCCACTGGGGGTGTTTATGGTTCGGTTTGGATCGATTTTTTTCTAAAAAGAAACCAAACCAACTAAGTCGGTTTTTCAAATATTGAAACCAAACTAATTAAGCCGGTTTTTATCGATTCGATTTTTGTCGGTTTTTTGGTTTTTTCAGTTGTTTATTGATTTTTTATTAAATATGAGGCATATACTACCAAACGCATATTCCGGCGACTACATTTATAAAGCAACACTATCAAACCAATTGCTCTTTGAGAAATCTATCATTTACCAAGATATATTTAATGATAATTGAATTAAATAGTGATGAATAATTTAAGTACTCAATTAAAAATCAATTATTTTTAACATAAAATAAATTCTTGTACTTAGCAAAAGAAAACTACCAATTAAACTAGAATGTAAATGCAAATAATTTGATTATTATAATAGCAAAGAACTAGACTAAAAATACAAATGACTAATATGTACCATAAAATTTTAGAAATTTTATATAAAAATATACATATATATAGGTGTAATAATAAATTTAAATAGCTACTTTTATAGTCGGTTTGGTTCGGTTTTTTGATTATTTTTTGATTAAAAGCAAAACCAAACTAAATTTGATCTATTTTTAAAATTCAAAACCAAAACGAAACCTAAAAAATATCGATTTTTTTTGTCGATTTGATTCGATTTTTCGATTTTTTATCAACACCCCTACATGCCACATGGCGTCTACCTTAGAAAAAGTCAGGCCATGTGGATAGTGTTGGCCACAATGGAGGGCACTAACGGATGAGGGGTACTTTTGCACTAATTTTATAACGTCGAGGATAATATTGGACCAAAAGTATAACAAAAGATATAAATAATCTTTTTTTGCATAATAAAGGGGTATATTTAACCCTTATCCCTTATTTAATTGTATGATAACATGAATGTCTTCTTAATTGCATTAATGGAAATGTAGCGCTTTAAAAGCAGATACATTTGCACCCACTGGTTTGTACTCCAACTCTATATAGTTAAAAAAAACTATATGACATACATTTATAGTTAGTATATGCTAATAACCACAAATAAGTAGCCGATGCACTACTTATTTTATAAAAAAACGTACTAAAGGGTGCAGACATGCAGGGATGATATTCGAGTTCAGAACTCCTTTGTGGTTCTTTTGGACAAGTGTAACGGAAATATGTGTTTAAAAAAAAAAGTGACATTTCTATATATAACACTCTTTTAAAGAGCGCTATATATATAACTCCACTGGCGCGGTATATAACCGCGCTATATATACCACGCTATACATAGATAAATAAACGGTCCCCCTCCTTCTTCTCCACATTCGAACCAAACACCCCCCTCCCCATTTCAAAATTCTGAAGTGACCTCCCCCTCCCCCCCCCCCCCCAAAAAAAATTTTCTTCTAAAAAAATTATAGTGGATCCCACCCGTCACACAAAAAGATAAGATTGTAGGTCCCACATCCTAGTCAAGCCTTATTTTGTTGTGGTTTCCTCGTTTCGGGCTCAAATTTTCAATTCATCGACTTTCCGAAAAACATAAATCGAGGTATTCCGATTTAGTTTATGTAGAAACTCGTATAATAATGCATATTAGTTGTTCTGAATGTGTTTCCATGTTGTTTTGTGTTTTTTTGCGATTAAACTAGTATGTTATTTTTATCCGGACTAAGATATTAGTGTTTTGTGATTAAAATGTATTTGTTGTTTTTATCTAGTTTAGATTATTTATTTGCTTAAAGACTAGTGTCATTTTAGCGTAGTAAAATGTAGAGCCTTTTAGCGTAGAATCTCTGTAGTTTAAGTATCTTTTATACTGATAGATCAAACACAAACTCTGTCCAATTTATAAAAATTAATTATTTAATTTACAAAACAAACATACAAAATTATGAAAATATTAAAATTGACACACATAAGAATTTAGGATAGTTTGATGCTACTGGGCCTCAAATATCGAGCCTGGAACCCATAGGTATATACTTTGTCCAATTAAATATGATAAAAATTAATTATTTAATTTACAAAAATAACATACAAAATTATAAAAATATTAAAATTGACACACATAAGAATTCAGGATAGCTTGGTGCTACTGGGCCTCGAATATCGAGCCTGGAACCCATAGGTATATACTCTGTCCAATTAAATATGATAAAAATTAATTATTTAATTTACAAAACAAACATACAAAATTATGAAAATATTAAAATTGACAAATATAAGAATTCAGGATAGCTTGGTGCTACTGAGCCTCAAATATCGTACCTGGAACCCATAGGTATATACTCTGTCCAATTAAATATGATAAAATTAATTATTTAATTTATAAAACAAACATACAGAATTATGAAAATATTAAAATTGACACACATAAGAATTCAGGATAGCTTGGAGCTACTGGGTCTCAAATATCGAGCCTGGAACCCATAGGTATATACTCTGTCCAATTAAATATGATAAAAATTAATTATTTAATTTATAAAACAAACATACAAAATTATGAAAATATTAAAATTGACACACATAAGAATTCAGGATAGCTTGGTGCTAATGGGTCTCAAATATCGAGTCTGGAACCCATAGGTATATACTATGTCCAATTAAATATTGTATAGTTATAAAAAATAATTATTTAATTTACAGATTAAACATACAAAATTACGAAAATAATAAAATTGACACATACAAGAACTCAGGATAGCTTGGTACTACTAGGCATCAAATATAGAGCCTGGAACCCATAGATATATGCTCTGTCCAATTAAATATTGTATAATTATAAAAAATAATTATTTAATTTACAGATCAAACATACAATTAATGTTGTTTAATTTAGAGTAGACGACATGGACGTGCCGCCTATGCATCCTGGACCTGTCTACAATGAGCTATTAGTGTTACAGGGCGATCATAGGTCCGCCTACGTATGGGAGGGAGAGTTGCTGGCCCAGACACTCCGCGCCATGAGAGTGGACAACATGTGGGATTTTATGAAGGACAGAGATCTCCATCCCCGTGTAGTCCAGCGCCTGCGGGATCCAGGCTTCTACAGGATTTTGGAGATCGGGCGGCTGCAGCTCGACTGGTCTTTGATCACGGCCCTGATAGAGCAGTGGCGACCGGAGACGCACACTTTCCACCTGCCCATTGCCGAGGCCACCATCACGCTGCAGGACGTGGAGGTTTTATATGGGATGTCTGTTGATGGACTGCCCGTTGCACTACCTTAGGCCATGAGAGAGATGACGCGTGGGCAGTATTTGGACATGCTGCAGCAGCTCACTGGTTTCAGGCCACAGGATGAAACTGCACACTCAGGGGCCAATCACATGAGTTTGACAGCTATTCGACGGCATTTGGAGATATTGCACCCCGACATCACCAGGGAGATAGATGATCTGCATATTCACCGGTATACGAGGTTGCTGCTGCTCCTTCTGTTTGGGGGTCTTGTTCCCGAACACTTCAGGGAACCTAGTCAACTTGCGATTTCTTCATCATCTTCAGCTGCTAGATGATTTACCCCAGTACAGCTGGGGTGCTGCTGTTCTCGCCTACTTGTACAGGCATCTGTGCCGGGCGAGCATGGGCACCCATCATGACGTATGTGGATTTTTGCCGCTTCTACAGGTGACAACATATTCAAATACTCTGTTCATTCCTTCCAATTCTATATAGTCAAAATTCATCTTAAACTTTACGTCAACTTTGTATGTTAGGTTTGGGCCTGGGAGCGGTTCCTGCAGTTGCATCCACCTCTACTACCATTACCTCCGGATGTACCACCGCCGTTTCTCCCTCTAGCTAGGAGGTGGGTTCTCCGGCGTGGATATGTACGAGATTACGAGGCTCGGCATAATCTCCCCCTTTACAGGGATATGTTGGATATGCTGGACGGCACACAGGTAAATGTGTACTTAAACTTACTTGGTATAGCTTCACATGTGTTGCGCATACTCACGTTTTCTTTTGTTATTTGATAGTTCATCTGGATGCCATACACCGATGACTTGATAGGTGGCTTGCCCGATTATTGCTCGACCGGCCGACTGATTTGGAGCACTTCCGTCCTGCTGATGTGCCTCGATATTGTGGAGCATCATGCCACGGAGCGGACACTTTGCCAATTTGGCCGTCCGCAGTATATACCGAGGGGGCCAACATGGGAGGCCATACATTATCAGCGGGATGATCGTTCTAGGGCGGACGACGCATATGTAGCATGGCTAGAGGCACAGGTGCATACTTGGATCGGCGAGCTGACCTGATTTCCCCCTCCCCCCCCACAGATCTAGACGGAGACTATTCAACTCTATATGCCCTGGTATCGCCGCGTTACCCGACTTTTTGTCGGGAATCCCATTCATCAAGCTGCCAGTCGGTACGTTCCATACACCGTGCGGCACGAGGCCTTGGTATGTTTTCTATTATTATTAATTATATAATTGTAACTTAGTGTTCTGTAGTTTATATTTTATACGTTGTGCAGGCTATTGGCCTACATATAGTCTACCAGATGGGACTGCAGATGCAGCAGCATGCCGGCGAGGGAGCGGCTGCTTTACACGATTACGACCGATAGGTTGCAGAGGTGGCTGCCCAGACACTGCAGCGAGCTCAAGAGGATCAATGCTTGGGACACGACCCTACTTATATGGTGCCAGAGCATTACCAGCGAGGTAGGGGTGTCGCACGAGGTAGGGTTGCCCCACGAGGCAGGGGTGCCCCATGAGGCAGGGCTGCCCCTCGAGGTGGGGGTGCCCCACGAGGCAGGGCTGCCGCACGGGGTCGTGGTGGGCGGCGAGGAGGTGGTCCCCAGCAAGGGGGCGTTGAGGCCCCTATTGATGATGTTGATGCTAATCTGTCGGGTGACCTACATGAGCCGGACGAGTATCCCACCCGCATGCCGTCATACAGCCTTGGGATGCAGCTCACTCCAGGGACTTCGCAGGTGACCCCGTCAGGTCCATTATTGATCACGGGCACAGACCTTACCGGAGAGGATTGGGAAGCATACTTCCCAGGCTCATCGACCGCTGCTGAGGATCGGCCGACCCGAGATTTATATAGTGGGCGCCGGCTGAGTTATGGCTCATCATTAGAGGCGCAGGTATGTTTTATTAGTATTAAATTTAATTTTTTTTTCTTTTCTCATTAGTTTCCATAACTTTATTAATTTTCTTATTAAGGCTTCATCCCCGCCCGTCACGGAGGCCCATTTGTGCGATGCTGACATGGCTGCGACGGATGATTATATTCAGGAGCCCGACGAGACCATGGTAAGAAAATTTAAATTGTTGTGACTTAATATATACTTTACTATACTGAGCTGACTTATTGTTCTGTAGGTTACTACTAGACCGACGGACCCTTCTACCGATCCTGCCAGCACCACTGATGATCATGCTGCAGCGCATCCTGCTATAAAGAGGCGTCGTGATGAGGATGATCCTGATAGCGTAGCCGGACGAGATGGGATGCGCCTCAAGCCAGCAGCTGCATTGAAGCACACAGGCTGTGGGACACATTGATTTTTTTTTTTGTATTTTATGTAAATAATAACAATAATTTTTTATATTTACATAATATGCGCATTATGTTTTTATTTCCCCGTTCCTTCTTTATTTTAATACTACAACACAAACAAAAAATATAGCAACTTAACATAATTTAAATTCAGTACAACTAATGAAAATACATGACACGAGAAACATAAAGATAAAGTAGTACACTCAACATATACATGTCATTGTTTAGTCACTGCCGCCCATTATTCTCTGCTTCAACCACTTAAATTTCTCTTCCATCTTATTTTTTTCTAATTCTGCCTCTTTCAGTTTCTCCTTCAACTCCACAATTTCTCTTTTATATTCTTTTTCATATTCACACTGTTTTAAGGTCAAATCATGAAGATACTGCAAAGATTGTTTGTAGCATTCCTGCTTACAGGGTTCATCAATCCATACCTCAAAATTGCAAAAAAGTTCGTCGGGAACCCTATAAAACTTGTTCACACACATCCAGTAGCGGCGTCCAACTTCACCATCATCCCAACAGTCATTCATTATATATTTTTTTCCGCACTAGCACCTTGGTACATAAAGGTGTTCAGACATTTGTTAAAGCGTAAAAATAAAACCTTGCTTTTATGGAAAGTTTTGCTATTGGTTATTGTTAAGCGTAGAAAATAACTAGAATGCGCTCGTTAATTATAGGCAAGGCAATACACATAACGTAGTATTTAACCGCGCTATATATATTCACATAATGTAGTATTTAACCGCGCTACGCTTTGCATGTTAAAGATTCTTTCGGATACAAAATAACTTTTTCTCAGACGGGCAGCTTTTCAGTTCGACAAGACAATACACATAACGTAGTATTTAACTCCTCTATATATATTCACATAACGTAATATTTAACTGTGATATATATATTCACATAACATAGCATTTAACCGCGCTATGTGTATTCACATATTTATCAAAAATCTACCTTTAACTCAACTATTTTTGAACTATATTTATCAAATATATTCACATATTTTTCCGTTTTTTAATCCAATACTATTTTTGATTACATGAACGAGAGGGAGAAATGCATTAATTTACTCAACTGGAAAATGTTAAATATCAATAAGATTTAACAACAATGAAAACATAATTTTATTTGATACATCTTGAAACATAAACAAAACAGCTACTTATTACAACATAAACTCATTGATAGTTGGGCACATTAGAAGAACACCTACCACGAGCTTGATTACCACCGCTACCCAAACCAGCCGAAGGACATTTTCGACGGTCGTGTCCTGTTTGCAAGCATATACCACATTTGCGCGCATAAATGGTATTGCTAACATCCATTTGGTTCTGTATACGCGTTCTCTTCTGCACCTGTATTCAACGCAAATAGTCCTTGTTACACACCATTTTAAATGGTTCCAGTGGCCAATACTGCTCAGCACCTACTGGTTGCAACTGCCCACTATAGGTGTTTAAGTAAGCAGCAACAAAATATTGTTTATCAACGTAGTTGGTTGGCCCTAAACCTGTATGTTGAAAGCACCTGATGGCATGTGGTAGATGGACCATTTCTCACAAGAGCATAACCTTCTAGATTCATTTATGGTATGTACATTATTCCCCTGATTTTGATGGATAGCGGTGCGAACTTCAAAAATATTTCTGTCGTGATCATACTGCAAAAATGAATGTCAATGTGCTCGCCGCCTGCATTTCTCAAATCTCTTCATTGGCAGTGGCATAAATTCAACACCTATTTCCATCAATGACGTTGCAGTTGCAGCCCTTTCAACAAACCTCTCTGCCATCTTCTTGAACGACATCCGCACCATGGCAGTGACAAGAAATCCTCTTGCCGACTTCAATAACCCGTTGAAAAACTCTGACACGTTTGTAGTCAGAATTCCCCATATTCTTCCACCATCCGCATGCAAAGTCCACTTGTAAAGCTCATGTCGCACGTCTTCCTGCCTGATAGATTCCATGTGCCTCTGGAATTTATGCTCTTGGTGGTCTGTTGCTGCCATCCACATCACATCATGCAGATCCTTGTTGGGATGTGCCTTCTGAAAATTGGCCTTAAAGTGCCTCATATGGTAACGGTGGTAGGCATAAGGTTCTTGCCATGCAGGCAAGTTTTCTACAGAGCTTAAGATACCACCATGCCGATCAGATATTAGACAAATGCCGGAACACTGTTTGACAATGTGCTCTTTCAAATGGTTCAAAAACAGCATCCACGTCTCTTGGCTTTTATTGGTACAAATAGCAAAAGCTAGAGGAAATATTTGTCCATTATCATCTACTGCAACGGCTAACAACAGATTAATATCATACTTTCCATAGACATGAGTGTCGTCTATGGATATTACCGGCCGGCAATGCGAAAAACCATCAATTGCTGGTTTAAATGCCCAGAACACGTAATTGAATATATATTCTGGTTTTTTCGGACTCCGCTCAAGCTTCCATTCAACAATCGTCCCAGGGTTAAAGTGTTGCAGTGCGGCCATGTACTTGGGTAGAGCTGCAAATGACTTATCCCAGTTATCATAAACAATTTCAAACGCACGTTTACGCTCGAGAAATGCCTTTCTTTTGGTAATGGTATGGCTATATTCCTGGTGGACTGATATAATACACTCTTTGATTTTATACCTTATGGACGATTCAAGGTGTGGAATAAAGACAAGATAAATCAAGTCAATATCCAAGTTATAGTGATTCCCATTGAATGTGTCCATTTCACATATGTGGGTGGGAATGTATTTACCCATTTGCCACAAACCTGTTTTCTTCTTGCTCGCACGCAGCATCCAATGACAACCCGTAAACTATCTGCGGCAAACAACCTTGTATACCTCCGGAGTTGACTCCCATACCGTCATCTCACGAGACTCTTTTACATTGTGCATTTTCGTCGCCCTGCTTAGGCGCGCTTTATCAGGAAAAAGCATGCCCTTTGCCAGCACCGTTGGTCTAGAATTATCCCACATTGCTGTTCAAATTTCATCAAAATCCCTTGTGAGAGCATCCACATCCGGCATACTTGGCAAGTTATCAAGGTAGGGAATCTTCCTTGAATGAAACGGCACTTGAGACTCGTACACTCTTGGTCTAACGGGGGTGGAGCATACTCCCTCGTCAAATCAGGTCCTTCATTCTCTTCCTTCCCATCACCATCCTCACGAGGAAAGGGTGTGTTATCTCCGGAATCATCGACATTGTTGTCATAATCACCGTTCTCTTCCTCACTCTGGGCATCTGCCAGATCCCGATTTAATATGTCGTCTTCGGGCAATTGAGTGAGGACAGGTAGTTCAACTTGCTCGTTTTCACTGCACAAATAACAAAATAATAAGCTACTAAAATTAATAAATACTTTCCATATAGCTGTATCACTTCACTTACAAGTCGTAACGTGTTGACATTCCTTGATGGACATTATCCAGTTGGTGATGACTCCTGGATGGACCACCATGATCTAACATACCAGAACTACGCATATTCCAACTGGGTGTGGGTTCATAACTTGTAAAAGTCATATCTGGCCGGTACTCCCTGTGGAATATATGAGTGTTAATACAAATTCAATACAACAAAAATATGCATCGTAACACTAAGAAAAATTAAAGTTTACCACTCGTCTTGTAGATTATGTAAAGCAGGAGAGAAATTATTTCCTCGCTCCTCATTCGCCCGTGGTGATAAGTTTAAATCAGGGCAAACTCTTTCATCCGGAACCTGTCCGGCAAAAACTACTCCAGAATAACCACCCGATGACTGAGGGTTATCCCTACTATGCGCAACCTCATTATTGCGAACGTCGACCTTGACGTACATTTCCAACATTTTTATCACAAGAAATTCCCGGTATTCATCCGGAGTCCTCAAAGAATCCCTCAAAGTTTCATCATCGTCGATGTTAAACTCAGCGTAACAAGCAACCCCTTGCGGAGTGACGAAATACAGATATCTTCCGGTTACTTTAAGGTTCACCGAATGTTTCCTCACACTCATTTTATTACATAACAACGATATCAATCTATCGTACTCCATTGTAAGTGGCAACTTAACATGACACCGTGGAGATAAACTATTGGTCACAGAGTTATTCGTCACCACAACCTCCCCATCCCCCCCTCCCTCCCCCCAATATAATGAAACCCTTACTTTTCGCTCTTCAGACATTATGAAAAAATGCTTGAGAATTTAACAAGAAGAAAAATTTGAACGAGAGTTAGGAATATTTTTGAATGAATTTTTATAAAATCCTAACGCCTTTAAATAAGGCAATGCCTAGCTCGGTAGGCTGAAGTTTTTTTAGATATAGCACTCTTTTAAAGAGCGCTATACCCCTTTGAATTATTGTTATGTCAGTTAAACGTAGGAGACTTATTGGTGGGCCCACAAAATAGGTATAGCGCGGTTATATACCGCGCTATGCATAGCTGTCTTATCAGCCCTGTATAGCGCGGTTTACAGTGGCGTTATATATATATATAAAAAACGTTCTTTAAAAGAGCGCTATATATCGAAATGTCACTCTTTTTTTAAACATATATTTTCGTCACACTTGTCCAAAAAACCATAAATGGGTTCTGAACTCGATGATATTCCATATCTACAAATTTTAAAATATTAATTCACCTCTAGTTGGTCGCCAAACTCACATCTTTTAGGCCTCCGCCATTTTGGTCTATGTTGCTAAATGCTAATTAATGGGAAAATTGAAGAATCTATTACATGTTCAGTAGGCTTACTGGCTTTGCTTTTAGTAGCATAGCCTTTACATGGCGGGAGTTAAAGAAAATGAGTTTGGCAAGCTAAGTCCGCCAACTAATTAATTGCAAAAAGTTAATCTCTTTGGAAAACCAAAAAAGAGAATGAAGAGAAGTTCTTCAACTGAAAGGATAAGAAATTACAGTAGAGGAGATTCAGGAGAAGTACTTCAACTGAAAGGATAAATAATTAAGTATATGCACTTGAATTAGGGGTGGCATATATAGTTTGTGCAAACCCGAAATTCAAATCGAAATCTAAATTTTTTGAATTTTTGGTTAGGATTTTCGGATTGGATTTTGGATTTAGTTTTTAAATTTTTTAGATTTCGGATTGGATATTATATTTGATACTACGGATTTTTGGATATCCGAAAATCCGAAATTTTTATACTTTATATTTAATCCATTATTCATATGCCGATAGTAATAAGTTCAAATACCATACCCAAGATATTATCTCATATATTCAATATTAATTACTAAGTTACTGTCAGAATACTTTTATTTGGACATTGTTTTACCATTGTGACTTCGTATCGGCCATATTAATGTTTTTATTACATATTTATGATAATAATTTCATTACTTGAATATATATATATATATATATATATATATATATATATATATATATATATATGAATGATTGCAATGAGAAGAGAAACTTTTCAGACAATTTAACATGATTACTTCGTTTGGATATTCATTTTTGTAAAAAGAAGAAACATTTCAACTCATAACACTACTAGAAAACTGTCAAAAAGCGTCTAGAAAAACCGATCAAAATCGGTCGAAATCGAACAAAAACCGATCGAATTCCAACCGTTTTCAATTCGTCTAAAAAATAATGATCACTAATGCGAAGCGACCACATACGGTCAATATTTTCGACCGAAGTCGGTCGATAATTTTCAACCAATTTGACCAAATAATCTAACAGAAAATAAATTTACCGACCGAATTCGATCGGTATTCTTAAAAATAATTTTTAATTATTTTTTAATTAGCGACCGACATAGGTCAGAATCTTAATTATTCATTTTCGACCGAAATCGGTCGGTAATATTAAAATATTTAAAATTTAAAACCAAAATTCCGACCGAAATCGGTCGGCATTATTAAAATATTTAAAATTTAAAATCAAATTCCGACCGAAGTCCGTCGGTAAATTTAAATTTCTGAGAAATCAATTGAATATTTCCGATCGACTTCGGTAGGTAGACGGTCGGTTTTCTGGGTAAGGTTTTGGCAGAATACAACTGTTTTATAGCTGCACCACGTGCAAACAACCAATCACCTATAATGGCAGCATTACATTGATAGCATTCAACCAATAACAACAACAATAACAACAATAACAATAACAATAACAACTATCAAAACTATATTAACAATATTTATAGAGTTTCAAAATACCCAACAACAAAACGTTTCACAAGTTAAAAGTTCAAACATCACTCAATGAGTGTTTTGTACTACATCATCTCCAGCTCCGTCTCCATCTCCACTACTAGAAGCTTCATCGTCGGCATGGTTCGAAAGATCACAACGAGAAGGATTAGCATCTGGGGAAGACTCACGAGATCGGAGAATCGGGAAAGCACCACTTGCAAGAAGATTGGTCAGCTGACCTTGAAGGACATTAAATTGTTGGTCCCTCTTTCTAGCTAAACTTGAAGGGTATCAAATTGTTTCTCTCTCTTTTGTTCTCTAGCCTTTGTCTCTTCAAGCTCTGCTGATAGCTTTGCGATCTTCTTCTCCATAGTATAGAGAATAGACCTATCAATTGTCTCGCCCTAGACGGAAGTCCCTATACCTTGCAATCCAGCCATGTAGTGCCGAAATAATCTCTGTGAAAGGCCGTATGATATCCCCTTTTAAGGACCACCGACAACATCCAACCATATCTTCTACGCTTCTTCGTCTGAAATGGGTGGTCGCTCGCCTTGCTCATTCGGTGGCAAGCTCTGAGTCTACTCCTCCACATTAGCCTTGTAGCGACCCTTTATTTAGAAGATAAAAAATTATTATATATAATATTATAAACATTAATTTCAAGTTGTAGTAGTTATAAAACTTACATATGTAATCTCTACCCGGTCATCGACCCATCTAGTTGGATCTGTCGGTGCCTTCTTCTTCTTCTTCAGGATGTGATTCTCCATGAAGAACTCATCATGAGTCATATTTCTCCCAAATATTTTTTCCTATAAATATAATAAAACATGTTAACTAAATTAAAATATATAAATATAGTTCGATAAAAATAGATTTAAATATTTTAAAGAATTATCAGTAGTCTCCTCGCAGTCCCCATGCTCCTTGCACCCACACAGTGCAAGGAGCCACCCTTCTCAGATGCCCGGGCCTTCTTTCCCTGTTCACTCCTCTTCTCGAATTTCTCAGTGGCTCACTGCCTCAGCAGATCCTCCCATAAATGCGGTAGAACCCATGAAGGATTTTTGTTCTTCTTTCGAGTAGAACAGAAGGAATCAGACAGTCTCTTACAATATTTGAACTCAAAATTTGAAAGAATGGCACTGTTATGCCGGTCCTTCACACTTAGTCTGCAAATGAAGTGTGTAACGTTAGATGAATATTGTTAATATAATACTTAAATAGATAATAATTGTATTAAAACCTTAAATTGGTTGACAATTTGCTCCGCGGACTCCGATGGAAATTCACTCCAAGTTGCATAGGGTGCATCATACAACCGGCCAAGAGCTTCAGTGATTATCTTTGTAGTCTGATGACTAAGTATGAACCTGCAACATAGAAATTACATTAAATAAACAAGACTAGCTATTATAATCCAGCAAAAATAAAGAAGTAATAAATAAATCTTACCCATTGCCCTCAGGCCTGATGATCATCCAATGATAACTATCATACCGCACTTTCTTTGGATCATCATCCTCCAATGAATCTGAAGCGTGCGTAGAAGGGGAGGCATCTGGCTCAGCGCTACTATCCCGAAGGCAAAGTCTAGAAATACTAAAAGACGAACTCCGTGGAGAGTGAGACGGGGTCGTTGATGAATATGGATGCGCTCTAGACCCCTACTGCGATCCAGACCACTGTTGCGATGGTTGAAATCTAGATGGATGCGATCCAGCTGGTGGTGAAGCGAATAGAGCAGATGACGGGCGTATCACCACATGGCCATGTAACTGCTGACTCAGTGGACCCATGTAACTGTATACGGGATCATGTGGAGGAAGCGATGTATAGCTCTATAGTGGAGAATGGTAAGAATCTGCTGGGAGGGCGAATGGTAGGTAGTCTGATGAGTAGATGGATATGGTGGAAAAGGTGTATGCCTAGAAGATTGTTGTCGGCCATCAGAAACGGAGGGATGCAAGTGTGGAATGGAAGGAAACGAGGGTGTAGTATTATCTTCATGATCAATGGGTCTTTTATCCTTCCTAAACCTACCTCGACTCCTATCGGTCATCTGCATAAATTAAAGAAAATATGAGAATTGAGAATATAAATCCATATAAGTTGAGAGCTCTTGAAAAAACTAACATGCTAGTCGTCTTCGAAGTATCCTTCCTCGTCCGAAAATTCTTCCTCTTCACTTATTTCATTTTCGTCAGGTGATTCTTCGTCCTCATTTTCTATGATTGTTATTTCCTCCATATCAACTTCTTCTAATATGCGTTGAGGATGCTCAAATTCATTTTCTAACTGATCATCCACTATTTGGTTAACACTTGAGGTATCGTTTTGGTAAGCAATATCTAGCACATTCTCAAATTCCACCCTACCTACAGGCTTAGTTTTGATTACAACCAACCAATCAGCCTTATCCCTCCGCAATGGATATGGAGCATAATACACTTGCCTAACTTATTCTGCAATTATAAAAGGATCATAGCGATCATACTCCCTCTTTTTATTAACCTCAATTATGTTATAATGCGAGTGTACATTTGTACCTCTTCTAGATGTTGGGTCAAACCACTTGCATCGGAAAAGTTTGATCTTCTTGTTTGGCCAACCTGAATATGATAATTCTAGAATCTCTTTGATCACACCATAATAATCATCTTCCCCATTCTGGTTGCCTTCATCACCTTTGACATACATCCCACTATTATTACTTTTTTTTATACTTGGAGCATTCCTCGGTGTGAAATTTGTAACTATTCACAAAAGACTTAGACATAGTTGTAACCGTAGGTGCATGTCCCCAAGATATATCTTTCCAAAATTGATTAACGTTGTTGTTTGGATTATTTACCTATATGTGATGTTAAATAAATCACAAGTGAGCAAGTATATTCACAAGTGACCAAGTATGTATATTCACATGTGAGAAAGTATGTAAGATGCACTTACACACTCTTTAAAGCATGCCTCAAATGTAGAATATACAGCATCATGGCCAAATTGACTCACGAAGTCACTAAGCAACACATTGAAAATTTTGTTATTTGCATCAACCGAATTAAATAGTAGTCCATGTAAATTAATCTTACGTCAACACTTACTTAAGAAAGGATTGAACTTCCGAACAATTTAGTAACACGTGATTTGAAGCTGATTTGTACTCCATACTACTTAGGCCCCTTTTGATCAATCTTTAGAACCTTGGCATGGTTGATTGAGTATGGACATTGGTATATATAATGGATCATTCTCAATCACGACATTGTGCCGATTGGGCCTATTTCTAGCACATGGCACATGAGTGTCGAAGTAGTAAGAACAAAAATGGGCAGTTTCCTTTGCAAGATAGGCTTCACTGTGAAGCCTTCACATATGGATCCTTCCATCCTATTCTTCTGTTTAACAAATCATTTACACTTGCCGATAGTCCTGCACATTGTCATATTAGACGATAATATTAAAGAAAATTACAAGAATGAATCAAGGTTTGATCATTACCTCGCGAATGGATACATCCACCTGCATTGAACCGGCCCTCCAAGTCGCACCTCGTGTACAAGGTAAATTGGAAGGTGTTCCATCACATCAAAGAAACCACATGAAAAAATCATTTCCAGCTTATTACTGAATATAGGAATGTTCCGATTCATTTGAAATAGGTTTTCTTCCCTTAATGTGGTAGAACATAAGTCTTTGAAGAACAAACTTATCTCTTTGATGGGTTTCTAGATATTTTCAGGCAAATCACAAAATGCAATAGGGATTAAAGTTTACATGAAGATATGATAGTCATGACTTTCCATATGAGTCACCTTTCCTTCAATCATATCAGCACGTTTTCTAGGTTCGAAGCATAGCCCTTAGGCATCTTTAGGTTTGCAACTCACTCACAAATCTATCGTCTTTGTTCCAAAGTGAATGTGTAGCTGGTCTTGGTCTTGAACACCTTATCATTGTTCGTAGAGCAAATGTAATTCAGGTCACCTGCAGTATTCTTGTAAGTCTAGTCTAGCCTTCGGGTTATCTTTTGTCTTATTCTTATCATCCATCACTATGTTGAACAAAATTGTCAAAATAGTTCTTCTCAATATGCATGACATCAAGATTGTGTCTGAGAAGATTATCCTTCCAATATGGCAAGTCCCAAAATATGCTCTATTTTTTCTAGTTATGAGTAACACCATATCCACGAAATCTAGAAGGTGGAGCCTCGGTAACTTTAGTGAAGTTCTAAACCCTCTCCCAAATTTCCTTACCGGACAAAATTGGAGGTGGCAAATCATGTTCAACTGTATTCTTTTTTAATGCATTCTTCATCCTTCTGAACTAATGATCAACTGGCAAGAACTGACGATGACAATCAAACCATGACTTCTTTCGGCCATGTCTTAAAGTGAACGCTTTACCATTTTTCATGCAGTAAGGACATGCTAACTTTCCAGCGGTCATCCACCCAGAAAACATTCCATATGCAGAAAAATCATTAATGGTCCACATTAAATTAGCACGCAAGTTGAAATTTTGCTGAGTTGATATGTCATAGGTCTCAACTCTATCATACCACAACTGTTTTAGCTCATCAATCAGAGGTTGCAATATACATCAATCCAACTCTTTTGATTGTGGGGACCGGGAATAATACAATTTTAAAAAATACATGGACTAGTCATACACATTTTAGGAGAAAGATTATACGGCGTAATAAAGACCGGCCAGCATGAATATGGTGTTGCAGAAACAGAAAATGGCGTGAAACCATCAACACACAAACCCAACCAAACATTCCTTGGTACACTAGCATAAGCCGGATACGTCCTATCAAAATGCTTCCAAGCTTCCTCATCTGAAGAATGACACATAACACCGGGTGGCCTTCTATTTTTATAGTGTCATCTCATAAGAGGAGCGGAACTCATCGATGCGTACAACCTCTTTAATCTAGGAATAAGAGGTAAATAATGCATCGACTTCACAGCAACCTTCTTCCCGCTGAAAACTCGCTTAAAATGAGGTTTTTCACAAAATTTACAACTTTCTAAATATGCATCACCCTTATAATACAACATGCAACCATCTTCATAACAATCGATTCTTATAGACGAGAATCCTAACTTAGAAACCAATCTTTTAACCTTATAGAAATCTTTAGGTATGTTGAAAGTTGGGTCAACTAGTTCACTCATAAGGCCAATGAAAGAATCCATTCCCTCTTGAGAAATATTAGTATCTGATTTGATACTTAATAGTCTAACCGCAATAGACAATTGAGAGTGCACACTCCCTTCACTTAGTAGATGACTAGCGGCCTCTAACTGTTCATAAAAATATTTTGCCTCTTCGTTAGGAGCTTGTTCAACACTTTCATGGGGTTCAAACTCGAAGTGCATCTCAAAAGCATCTGCAACCATTTCATGGTATCTAGGATGTTGAACGTTATTCCCCACCGACCTATTTTTATCAGCAACTATGTTATGAAATACACCATCACTACCATCAACCTCTCCATGATTAGTCCACACAAAATAATTTTCCATAAACTCTTTTTTGTAAAGATGAGTCTTAACATCCTCCGATTCGAAAAGATACAAATACTTGCACTTCACACAAGGACACCTAATCATCCCTCCAAACTGAAATGATTCAAGTGACATTGCATGCCTAATAAATTCATTAACCCCTTCTATAAATTCCTCTCTAAAAAACTAATGAATAGGATAATTCCTATTATACATCCAACTACGATATTTCATCTACACAAAGAACAAGTAAATTGAATGTTATATTAATATATTATTCTAACCCTATCATTAATCATAATTAGACTCGCTAGAACAATGAATTAGTTAAGCCATTCAATTTAAATGCATTCATTTGAGTTCTATTAAGAACCATAAGTTCATAATTTATACCTTAAGTTCATAATTTATACCTTAAATTAATTTATATATTAAATAATTTAAATGCATTAATTTGAGTTCTATTAAGAACCATAAGTTCATAATTTAAGGTAGTTCATAATTTATACCTTAAGTTCATAATTTTTACCTTAAGTTCATAATTTATACCTTAATTCTAAATCTAATGTAGTTCAAACCAAAAATCCTAAAAAATTGCATAAAATTATATTCCAAAAAATAAAAATTAAAAAGCTAATAAGGTATATTACTAACCTTGAACAACAATGGCAGTGGTGGTGCCGCCGAGGAGGAGAATGACAGTGGTGGTGGTGGAGGTGCGGAACAGTGGTGGCGGCGGTTGGGGGCGCAGGCATGAGAGAGAAGAGGCGGGGCTTCGATTTTGGGGGCAGGTAACTTGATTTTGGGTGGGATTAGGCCAAAATTCTGTGGAGAAGGGAGATGGAAGAGAGATATAAGAGAGAGAGTGAAAAGATAAAATTGGGGAAGAAACCTGTATGTATTGGTCTAATTAACAGATTTCTGACCGATTTCGGTCGAAAATTTCGGTCGGTATTATTAAAAAAATGTTTGACCGTTTGACCTCATAAATATCGACCGAGATCGGTCGGAAACTAAATTATAAAAAGTTTAATAATATTTTTTTATTAATTACTTATCAAAATATTTTGTTCTTAGCATTTTGCACACTTAATATATGCTTTCTTTATTAGTTTATACCTTAATCAAAAAAATTTAATTAACTTGCATCACATACCGGTCGATTTTGTATTTAAAGATTGTAATAAAATAATATATAATTAGATTTATATATAGCACTACATCTTAAGTTTTACCATAGCATTATATCAATGATACACTTTATAATCTATTTATTAAGACACTAAGTGTGTCATAGCATATTGGATACAACGACTATATCAATTACACTCGATCAATTATATATATAATATTTATCATCTGTGTGCTTTCATATAAATTACACTTCATATTCGTATACGTGTAATAGATTATAATAAAGTGTATGATTTTATTCATTTATGATAATTTACACTATACATATATATATATATATATATATATATATATATATATATATATATATATATATATATATATATATATATATATATATATATATGACAATTGTTGATGCTTTAATTTATTCTCAACTATTCATTTCATCACTCGAATGCTTGATCGGTGAATAAATAAGAAAACAAATCTTGAAGTTTAAGTGAACATTTTAAATATTTTAAGTGACTACATGCTCTGGTATAATGAGTGACTAGATACTCCAAGATGTGTACAATCGACATAGTCTTGAATGTTTTATTCTCGATCACCTTATTAGTACTTTGCTCGGATACTTCATCAGTGGATCAATTGAAAATTCAATTATATTCGATTAAAACTTATTATAACACATTTAAAAATAAATATAATTGAACTATACACTTTGTTTTTAAATGTGTTATAGTAAGTTTTAATCGAATATAAATGAATTTCCAATTGATCCACTGATAAAGTATATGAGCAAAGTACTAATAAGGTGATCGAAAATAAAACATTCAAGACTATGTGTGTGTGTGTGTGTATATATATATATATATATATATATATATATATATATATATATATATATATATATATATATATATATATGTGTGTGTGTGTGTGTGTGTGTGTGTGTGTGTATTGTTAAATATATGTAGATATTGTAAATAACAAATAATCTACCAATAATATCGACCAAAATCAGTCGGTAAATTATATATATAGTATAATTTTTGTTATGGAAAAAAACAATTGACCTTAGGCAGGAAAAAATAAATTCAAATTTTCGACCGATTTTGATCGGTATACTTGAAATATTTTAATTAAAACTTATTTTGGTAGATAATATGCAAGTATGACTAGGTCTTGGTCAAAGATTGACCAATTTTCGACCGACATCGGTCGAAATTTTTATATGTGTCAGATGTAGGAATGGTTCTTTATTGTGGGACCACTATTTCCAATTGTTGGTGGTCGGTATCTTTGTGTGAAATTATTTTCTTTGACTTTTGCGACCAAAATCGAAAATCCAAAATATCCAAACTGATTAATCCGAAACCGAATTTAAAAAATCCAATCCAATCCGAGCTTATTTGGATTGTCATTTCTTCAATTCGAAAATCTAAAATCCAAACCGAAATTTTCATATCAACTAGCCGAATTCCCCTCTAATTTGAATGCAACAAAGAGCTCCTTCAATTTGCTTCTCGAAGTTTAGGACTTCAAAGTTTAGGCTGTTAATTTAATCCTAAAATTTGGTCTTAATTTCCGGCGGCTCGTCAATTACAATTACTACAAGATATGAGTCGATGAATCACTATTTGGTCCTCCAAAACTACTTGTTTGCCCTCGTGCTTTTTCGTGATGGGACTTTGATATTAGGGGAGCAAAGTGTGGTTAGCTTGGATTAGAATAAAATGTTTTTAAAAAAAGCAACTAATTGTCAGAACCATCCAACATATTCATTTCATGATATGTTATGAAAAGCGTCCATAATTGTTTTTTAGCAGAAACAGTTTCGTTTGCTTTTTGCTTTTTGAATTTCTTAAAGATTTAATCATACCTGCAAGTTAGGTTAACCCTTTTTTCAAATAATTATGGTTTGAAAGGAGAACGAGAGAAAGGAATTTCTACTATTTTGAAAGTTTAATCTGTTCAAAACAGAAAAGGTGTACTCAAATCCCCATTTTATCGCAAAGAAAAATTGGAAATTTGAAACCAAAACACCCAAAGATTATTTTCATTATTATAGTCAGGAAATTAGGTGAGTTAAATTTAGTTTCTTTCTCTCCTTTTAAATTTATTTTTAATTTTTTTCCGAGTGAGTCCCGTAATGTTGAGGAAGGGAAACAAAATGATGTTTGGTTGCATTCAGGTAACCCTAATTTATACTGTTGGGGGTACTACATATTGAAGACTTGCGGATAGTAAATTATTAGAGTATATTTTATTTTTTATGATAAGATTACGACAATATATCCTATTATTCATAGAAATCACAATTTGATGACTTGAAAACAACATGAAATAACTTGTTTTGATCTATCAAGGATCTTGGTTAATCAGGATTATGAAAATAATCTCAACAAAAATTTGGTATTATTTTTAAAACTTCTACTTTGGTATAAGCAATACAAGTATAATCTTATACCACGATTCTGATACTATTTTATATCAGCTCAAACACGAGATGAATTAATTTACGGAAAAAATCTAAAATATCAAAATAACTTTGATTTCATTTTTTTAATTTTTATTTACTCTTAAAATAATGGTAAAATTATACGTTTTTTATATTACAATCAAACTTCTTTATAACAATATTGTTTGTTCCATATTTTTTTGATTGTTATAGCGAAATACTGTTATATAAAACATATATTATATAACATAACATGGAAATTGATTCCAAAAAAACTTAACTTTTACAGTGAATTGTTGTTATACAACGATACTGTTATAGAGATGTACCGTATATATCATAAATCACATTTTAGTGCAACCAAATATCCGATTCACAAATCATATGCGCTAAATAATCAGGTGATTAGTAATCCACCCATTGCAATTAATATATTACCAATATACTTCATTAAACCTTTTCATAATTAGTCAGCTGAGGCGGCATTTCTTATGTTGGATGAAACGGTTGACTGTTCACCCACCGTAGAAATCGAAGACAGGTCAATTCAAGCTATTTATAGTAGCTTCCCACCATTAATGATTTTCTACGTACACCCTATGAAGCATTGAACTCATTACCTTTTTCTCACTTCAAATTCACATCTCTGTTGCGCAGTTCTCACTCCCATGGCTTCCAATACTAACGAAATAGCAGTTGATATGACTCCTTTTTTCGTTATTTACAAAGATTGCACCATCAATCGATTCAGGCCATCAGAAAATGCTCCACTCTGTGACAATCCACAAGCTCCTGTTCGATCTAAAGATGTTGTAATTCAACCAGAAACAGGGGTTTCCGTACGCTTATATCTCCCCAAACTCACAAACCCACAACAGAAAATCCCACTTGTAATTTACATTCACGGCGGCGCTTTCTGTGTTGGATCAGCTCGTTCCCCCACGTTCCATAATTTCATCAGCTCACTAGTCGAAAAGGCTAATTTTATTGCTGTTTCAGTTGATTACAGACTTGCTCCTGAAAACCCTCTTTCCACTACGTACGATGATTCTTGGTCAGCATTTCAATGGGTGCTTTCACATGTTAATAGTAAAGGCCCAGAGTCATGGTTAAATGAGTATGCTGATTTTGGTAAAGTTTTTATTGGTGGTGAAAGTGCAGGAGCAAATATTGCTAATGACGTTGCTGTTAGAGCAGGGGTTAGTTATCTTGATTTAAAAGTTAAAATCTTGGGGCTTTTTTTGGTTCATCCGTATTTCGGGGTAGAAAATGATACTCTGTACAAGGTTTTGTGTCCCACAAGTACTGGTGGATGTTTCGAAGATCCGAGGGTAAATCCGTTGTTAGATCCGAGGTTAAAATCCATGGCGTGTAAGAAAGTGCTGTTTTTTGTGGCGGAGAAAGATTTTCTGAAAGAAGGGACGATGAATTATTATGAAGGGTTGAAAAAGAGTGAGTGGAATGGAGAAGTGGAAATAATGGAGACGAAAGGGGAAGGCCATTGTTTTCATTTTTTCAGTCCCACTTCCGACAAAGCTGTTGCTCTTATGGATAAACTAGTTGATTTCTTGAGGCAACATTAGAGATTTGTTTTAAGATTATTTTGCCTTAACTCTGGTACTTATATTTTAAAGACCTTAATATGTTCTTTGAGCATTCAGCTTGATTTTGTGGTTCTTGTATTTTAATTGTGAGCTCTAGCAATATATTAAACCAAAAATCCTAAAAATAGTTATAATTACCCAATTGTGTTTCCTTCTTCCTTATAAACTTATTGACTACATACCTTATGATTTATGAAACATTGTTCAAGTAATTAACAAGGCAGCTAAAAAATTCACCTCTTTCTTCACACAAAGTACAATTAATTGCTCTCGTTCAAGAGAGCTAACCGTGAGATGCCATTTGAGAACAGTAGATTCCTTAAGGTGGAAAAGGACGAGACAGACGAATTCTTCGGCTATATTTCGATGAGCAATTGAAGTTGCTTTTGTGGTTAAAGTAACGACACGCATTTCCTTTTGTGTTGTGGTTCCAATATTGAGACGAAAGGGGAATCCTATGTATACTTTATTTGTACTCGAGTGTTGCTTCCTCATCCTTCCGTCAGGTAATTTTATTTTTGAGATTTTCTTTTAGTCACAATTCATAAATTATATATTGATTATATATATTTATATATATTATACATCAATTATACTTATATTATATATTCACTAGCTATTTTTAGTTTAAGCGATTAGATTAACGACTATTTAGGTTAATTTTTCTTTGTTTTACTTGTCCTTAGGGCAGTCAAATTTGGCTTCAGCCCAAATGACCCCGCCTAAGGTTGGGCATGTTATTGACCGTTCATTTGTTGAATTCAGCCTATCTTGATCAAATTTTTTTCAACCCATCTAAAGTTGACCTGATTTTTTGTCTAAATTGAAACATGAGTAACTTTGTTAGAATATCTTAGAATAATATTTTTTGCTTGATAAGTTATATAGGACCATAACAAAAAAAAGTCTTATTTAGTAATTATACAATTAATAAGAAAACAACATATATTAATTAAAGCTTGGTAAGAGTTGGGCGGGTTGGATTATGACCTATATTTTAGCTCATTTTGACCCAACTCATCTCATCCCAATTAATTTTGACTCGCTCATTTATTATATCAGCTCATTTTAATCCACCCAAAATCGGTCCAACCCGCCTATTTGACACCCCCTCCTTGTCGTTACCTTCATATCCCTGAAGATTCCGAAGAGAAATACAATGAGAAAATGTGTTCCGACCATCTTCGTACCAATTTTTCTGAGAAAATAATACCTATCTAAGTTATGTAGGAATATACGTAATATTTTTATACGGGATATATGTGAAATGAGAATGCAAGTATTAACAATACATTCACTAAATCAACTAAATGACAAAAACACCCTCATGATTTCCAAAATTATTTGCTTTAATATAACAAAGTAAACATCCAAAAACAAATAATTCATATATCACTATTCCCTACGATTACTAATACATGCATTACAATTCCTTCATAACTTATATTTGAACCAAACAACTCCTTATAAACTTTCACTACTTTATCTATACTTAGAGTAGAAATATAGAAAACTTCCACTATTTACTTTTAAATTTTATTTTATTTTGTATAATAGTGGCATAATATAAGTTTAAATAAAATGATATGGAGGTCAATGCCGATTCATATAGCGACTCCATTTTATCAAAGATTGAGTGACATACTAATACTATGTACTATTAAAAAGAATCATTAATATCTTGAAAAAATCTTCTAAGATAAAACTTGTAATTTACTCCAACTTTTAATAAGAAATGTCTCAAATCT
Source organism: Nicotiana tomentosiformis (assembly GCF_000390325.3). Lineage (NCBI taxonomy): Eukaryota > Viridiplantae > Streptophyta > Magnoliopsida > Solanales > Solanaceae > Nicotiana > Nicotiana tomentosiformis. Next base: position 72,279,949 of record NC_090812.1, on the reverse strand, counting down.
AGTGAAGAGCATGCGCCTAAAGTAGAATAGAGGAAAGTAGCGTAGAAGGTTGGCAAATGGCAACCTGCACTTTCCTTGCCTCACACAATAAATGTTAGAATATGCGCAGCGAAGCTGAGCATTAACATTGGAATCACAAATAAGTAAATTAGACAATGATTAATTACAGAGATTAGAAGTACTAACTTTTCCAAACGGTTACACAAATCTTTCACATAGCAAAAATTCAGAACTACAGTCTTGTCTTCTGCTATGCTCCTCTTAAAATTTTGGACAAAATTATTTGAGTGGGCAATTAATACTACTCCAAAAAAGTGAGTCAATAGGTGAAACTAGTCTTCTATTTGTAGACCTGAAATTAAGCCAAAAAAAGGTTAAAATTTCGTGTAGGATTCTGCTAGTGTAAGTAGAATCCTACTCTAACTCACAAACCGATAACTTTTATCCCATGTCACTTTTTACCTAAGTCTATCCAGATTTTTATTGGGTATAGCAGGGACCACAGAAATAATAAGAGGCTGTCAATTATAATATTAATTCGAAATTCGGATGAATTAAATCCTACTATAATTAATCATAGTTTATTCCACTAAAACACTGCAATTGAACTCCTCAATATGAATTTTTGAAATTCACTAACGCTTATTTTAACTCCCCATGTTAAGATTACAAATAATAGTTAATTAAATTAAATCATTGATAATTTAATTTAATCAACTAATTAAATCCTTTATAAATTCGCTTAAACTATTTCATGTGACGGATACAAAATTCACCGGCCGGGTTTTCACATGAAAACTTAAAAGCTTACATAAAGGGGTATCATCAAACTCAAAAACGAGTCACCGATTCTATCAACTAATTATTATTTCTCAAATGTTATTCGTTATTGTCCAATCTATTAGGCATACACCAACTCTATTATAGAGTTGTACCTTTTGATAAATCAAAACAATAAACAAATCACATTGATTATAATAACTATATCAAGATTAGGAGTATAAGCTCATTTAATGAATTAGAGAAAACGTTATATATATATATATATATATATATATATATATATATATATATATATATATATATATATATATATATATATTCAGTACAAAAATATATTTTCTCTACTTGGTCCGTTCAATATACACTAAGTATACTAGCACAAGAAGTTGGAGCAAAATCACTCCCATAATCAAGATAAATTATAGTTTAATCTTGTGCTACAATTATCAAAATATTTTTGCCAAACAATATCTTCGATTGTGAACATAGTGTTTATTAATTATGAGAATCGACAATTTAATCTTTTGTGCATGAGCTAAGACTTCATACACTAAATTGTCTATTACATAACTAAATAATACACATGTAACAAATGATCTATTTAAAATAATACTTTATAAAAAATGAAACACAATACTATAACTAATCAACATGGTTAATAGTATATCCCGTTGTTAAGAACCTTTAAGGAGTAGCCATTCAATTCTATATGGCACATCTTTAAAACGCTCTTTTATACTACGTAAAAACTTTAATCTAGACATTTTGTTTTATCCTTGAGATATATTATTGTAATAAAAAAAAAATATCATGACATTATTAGTATCAAATATTTTAAGAATATTCTTAATATGTTGTAATAATTCATTTTCCTATTTTAAACTTTATACCTAATCTAACACCATCATATAAAGTAAATTACTTACTACTACAATTATGTATGGCATGCAGCACCAGCAAATTCAATTTACAAACTGCTCAGGTCAGTGAAAGCACGCTATCATGCATTCACACACACACACACTAAGTTCTATAAATATCTACTGCAATTGGAAGGCCCATTCATTCGTTTCCTCCATAACTCAATAGTTATGGCACTACATTTCACTCATCTTTATTTTCCTTTATCATTTCTAATTATCTGCCTATATGTGAAATCGACCCTTGCTGGAAAAGCTCACAACTTTTATCCCCTTTTTAAGGTTGATGCTGATGGCAGTGTTCACAGGTTTCAAGAGACCAAGTTTGTCCCTCCATCGTACAATCCCAAGACAGGAGTCCAATCAAAAGATGTAACCATTTTGCTTGAACAAAACGTATCAGCGCGTCTTTACCTTCCCAAAATCAGTGGAAAACCCCAAAAAATTCCTCTCCTTTTATACATCCACGGCGGTGGCTTCTGCGTTCAATCAGCATTTTCTCCCATGTATGATAGTTACCTTCACAAGCTAACCGCTGAGGCCAATGTAGTTTCCGTAACGATTGATTACAGACTAGCGCCAGAACACCCAATTCCTTCATGTTATGATGATTCATGGGCTGTTATGAAATGGGTTGCTCAAGGAACAGATCCTTGGCTCAAAGAACATGCTGATTTTTCACGAGTTTATTTGGCTGGTGATAGCGCTGGGGCTAATATTGCTCATAACATGATGGTTCGAGCAAGTGAGGAAAGTCATTTTCTCCCGTCGCTAATTGGAATGGTACTTGTTGATCCCTATTTCGGAAACGATAAGCTCGATACACTTTGGACTTATTTATGCCCTAAAAACACTGGGATTTATGATCCAAGATTCAATCCAGCAGCTCATCCTAGGTTGCTGTCGAAGTTGAATTGCTCCAAGATTTTAGTTTGTACCGCAGGCAAAGATTTTTTGAGAGACAGGGCTTGGACTTATTACGAGACGATGAAAAGAAGTGGGTGGAAAGGTGAAGTGGGGATAAAGGAGATAGAAGGGGAGGGGCATGTCTTCCATTTATTTAACCAAACTTGTGAGAAAGCCAACGTCTTGATGAAATCCCTGGTCGAATTCTTGGTCTAGTGCTATGATGATTCTTACACAAGTGACTTTGGCATTTAGATTAAGTGAGTTCACAACGAGTAAATCATATTTGTATACTTTTTAATTTTTCCTTTTTGGGAATGTATACATAATTCTTGCTTAAAGCGAGTTAAATCCACATAACATGTCCTAGATTCGCCTATGCTTGTGCATCATGAAATATAGTGTTATGTGTTGGCTACTTTCAAAAATTAGAGAGCACAGTTGTTTCGAGCTATTCATTTTAGGTATCATGATTTTGTCCTAATGAGAAATTGTTGAGGTTTTTGTTATTTAAGATGAAATAGTCTTAAAATGAGGGTGAATGGGAAATGGAGGGAAAAATGAAATTTTTGAGTAAAATTTTAAGCAAGCCTCGCGCTGTCGTCGTCGTCGCTCGGCTCGGCTTCGGCTTCGGCTTCGGCTTCGGATTTGGTCAAATGATTGATTGATTAATTATTTGACCACCAGCTGCAATAGCAGCCGCCTAATGCTCTTCCCACCATGGCCCTAGTGCATGCTCCAACATGCTCTTCAAAGCTGACTGCTATAAATATGTGCAGCAGTTGTTGAAGAAATACACACACCAAACTGAAAACGCTCAACTTTGGCTATACATTGCACTCCTTCCTCTCAGCATTTTCATACGATTTTCTGAGTTTCTACTCCTTTGTTCTGTATTGTTTTAACTTCAAACAAAGCAATTGTAAGTGTGATTTGCTACCGAACTTTGTGTTCGCTGAAACACTGGGGTTTGAAATACCGCTACACCAGTGTGTGATTCGTTCTATCCTGGGAGAAAATAATTCATACCTTGGGTACTAGGAGGAGATTAAATTCCTTAAGGAAACACTGTGAATTCAGTGGGCTCGAATTAATTACTGTTTCATTACGATAACTTATATTTCCCAGAATTATTATTTACAAATACAGCAATATTGGCGGGACTAACAATCTTAAGGAATTTAATATTTATTTCTGTATTTGTGTTATTCTTATTATTCTGCAAACTAAAACCTTTGTGGTTTTGTGTACTCCCGTTTTGGAGAGTAAAGCCTTCGTGGCGTTTTGTTGGAGATTAAAATCTACGTGATTTTTACTCCAGTTTGAAAACGTTTGTTTGTGTCATTCTTTTACAGAAAAAATGATGACTGAAAGCGAAAACCAAGTTGTTCCGACGGTGACTGCCAACGCATCGACAAGCCGAACACCGGCGTTGGCACCGGTAGAAAAACCCGAAAAAATTTTCGGGATTGATTTCAAGCGCTGGCAGCAGAAGATGTTCTTCTACTTAACTACGTTATGTCTATAGAAGTTCATCAAGGAAGATGTTCCTGATCTGCCAGATAAAACTCCAGAGAATGAACGCTTTGTCGTGATTGAAGCGTGAAAACATTCTGATTTTTTATGCAAGAATTATATTCTTAGCGGACTGGATGATAATCTGTATAATGTATACAGTGGCGTGGTGACGTCAAAAGAATTGTGGAATACGCTTGAAAAGAAATATAAAACTGAAGATGCCGGGATAAAGAAATTCGTTGCCGCAAAATTTTTGGACTACAAAATGGTAGATAGCAAGTCTGTTATTACCCAAGTCCAGGAATTGCAAGTGATTATTCATGATCTACTTGCTGAAGGTCTTGTCATCAATGAAGCATTCCAAGTAGCAGCAATGATTGAGAAGTTGCCTCCGTTGTGAAAGGACTTCAAAAATTATTTGAAACACAAACGAAAGGAAATGTCCCTTGAAGATCTCATTGTTCGGTTGAGAATCGAAGAGGACAATAAAGCTGCTGAAAGGAGAGGCCGTGGAAATTCAACAATAATGGGAGCAAATATTGTTGAAGATAACAAAAAAGAGGAAGAAGGCTTCTGTTCCGAAATACAACCCAAGCAAGAAGCAGTTCAGTGAAAACTGCTACAACTGTGAGAAAATCGGACACAAATCTACGGAGTGTCGTGCTCCGAAGAAAGACAAGAAAAGGGGTCAAGCAAACATGGTAGTAAACCATGATGATGTTGATAACTTGTGTGCCATGCTTTCTGAATGTAACTTGGTGGGAAATCCTAAACTGTGGTGGTTTGATTCAGGAGCCACTCGCCATGTTTGTGCAGTTAGAGAAGCTTTTGCTACTTATGCTCCTGCTGGACCCGGAGAGACAGTTTATATGGGAAATGCTTCAACAGCAAAAGTTGAAGGATATGGGAAGATATTTCTGAAAATGACTTCTGGCAAGGTCATGACTTTGAACAATGTCCTTCATGTTCCCGAAATGAGAAAGAATTTAGTCTCTACTGGACTTCTTGTTAAGCACGGTTTTAAGTGCGTTTTTTTGTCCAACAAGGTTGTCATAAGTAAGAATGAAATATTTGTAGGAAAAGGTTACCTCACCGAGGGCCTTTTCAATCTGAATGTAATGGTTGTGAAAAACAATAATAATATTTCAGCTTCTTCTTACTTACTTGAGTCAAATGATTTATGGCATGTACGTTTGGGTCATGTCAATTATAAAACCTTGTGGAAAATGATTAACTTGAAAGTACTGCCTAAGTTTGAATGCGAAAAATCAAAATGTCAAACATGTGTGGAATCTAAGTATGTTAAACATCCTTATAAGTCAGTTGAAAGGAATTCAAATCCTTTAGATTTAATTCACACAGATATTTGTAATATGAAGTCAATACCATCTCGAGGTGGAAAGAAGTATTTCATAACTTTTATTGACGATGGTACTCGATATTGCTATGTTTACTTACTGAATAGTAAAGATGAAGTAATAGACGCATTCAGGCAATACAAAAATGAAGTTGAAACGCAACTTAACAAGAAAGTAAAAATGATAAGAAGTGATAGGGGTGGTGAATATGAATCTCCTTTTGAAGAAATATGTTTAGAATATGGAATTATTCATCAAACAACAGCCCTTACACGCCCCAATCTAATGGGATTGCGGAAAGAAAGAATCGTACATTAAAGGAGATGATGAACGCGTTGTTGATAATTTCTGGTTTGCCACAGAACTTGTGGGGGAAGCCATTCTTACGGCTAATCGAATATTAAATCGAGTGCCCCATAGCAAAACACAATCCATTCCATATGAAAAATGGAAAGGTAGGAAGCCCAACTTGAATTATTTTAAAGTGTGGGGTGGTTTGGCAAAAGTGCAAGTTCCTAAACCCAAAAGGGTAAAGATAGGACCGAAAACCGTTGATTGTGTTTTCATAGGATATGCGACAAATAGTAAAGCATATCGATTTCTGGTTCATAAATCAGAAAATCCCAACATTCATAATAATACGGTTATAGAATCAGATAATGCTGAGTTCTTTGAAAATATATATCCGTATAAAAAGGAATGTGAGTCGTTTGGTGAAGGATCTAAACGACCTCGGGAAGAAACAAAAGAAAGTCTATGTAATCAGGAGGATCCAAGACGTAGTAAACGTCCAAGAACGTCTACTTCATTTGGACCAGATTTTGTGACTTTCTTATTGGAGAATGAGCCTCAAACATTTAAAGAAGCTATGACTTCTTCCGAATCATTGTTTTGGAAAGAGGCAGTCAATAGTGAAATAGAATCCATATTGAACAACCATACATAGGAATTGGTTGATCTTCCTCCTAGAAATAAACCTTTGGGTTCTAAATGGATTTTTAAGAGAAAAATTAAAGATGATGGCACTATTGATAAATTCAAGGCAAGACTCGTAGTCAAAGGGTATAAACAACGAGAAGGTCTAGACTACTTTGATACATACTCTCCAGTTACAAGAATTACATCCATACGGATGTTAGTAGCATTAGCTGCAGTGTATGGTCTTGAAATTCATCAAATGGATGTTAAGACGGCCTTCTTAAATGGAGAGTTGGAGGAAGAAATTTACATGGAACAACCTGAAGGGTTTGTGGTTTCAGGTAAAGAAAAGAAGGTATGTAGACTTGTTAAGTCTCTTTACGGACTAAAACAAGCACCCAAACAATGGCATGCGAAATTTGACCAAACAATATTGTCAAATGGTTTAAGATAAATGAATGTGATAAATGTGTGTACATTAAAAATGTTCCAAATTACATAGTCATTGTTTGCCTATATGTGGATGATATGCTGATAATGAGTAATGACATTGCAAACATAAATGCTACTAAGCGTATGCTCAATAGCAAGTTTGATATGAAAGACTTGGGAGTTGTTGATTTAATTCTGGGAATTAAGATCCATAAGACTCCTCAAGGTCTGGCATTGTCACAATCTCATTATATTAAGACAGTACTTGAAAAATTCAAGCACTTGGGCTTTAAAGTTGCAAAGACTCCAATTGACGTGAATCTTGCATTAGCAAAGAATAAAGGCCAAAGCATATCACAATTGGATTATGCTCGTGTGTTGGGATGCTTAATGTATATCATGAATTGTACACGACCAGATATAGCTTGTGCTATAAGTAAACTGAGTCGATATACGAGCAATCCAGGCCAATCTCATTGGATGGCAATGAAACGAGTTTTGGGATATTTAGAACATACCCAGAACTTTGACTTGCACTACAGTAAATTTCTTGCGGTGATTGAGAGATACTCTGATGCAAATTGGATCACCGGTTCAACTGATTCTAAGTCCACGAGTGGATATGTATTCACTATTGGTGGAGGAGCGGTATCTTGGAAGTCATCCAAACAAAAATGTATTGTCCGCTCTACAATGGAGGCTGAATTCATAGCCTTAGATAAAGCCGGTGAAGAAGCTGAATGGCTCCGGAATTTCTTGGAAGACATTCCATTTTGGCCCAAACCGTTGGCACCAATATACATACATTGTGATAGTCAAGCGGCAATTGGAAGGGCTGGGAGCGTTATGTATAACGGTAAATCTCGTCATATATGACGAAGACATAAAACCGTTAGGCAATTACTCTCTAGAGGAATTATCACGATTGACTATGTAAAGTCAAGTAATAATGTGTCGGATCCACTTACAAAAGGCCTAACTAGAGAGGTAGTTGAGAAATCATCAAGGGGAATGGGGCTATGGCCGAGAACAAGTCATTATGGCGATAACTCTACCTAGAAGACTGGAGATCCCAAGATCTAGGTTCAAGGAGATCAAACAAAGTCATTAATGACGGTTCAACATTGTCAAATAAAATTTTAGTCCGTTCTCGTGATGAGACAATGTTCAGTACCAAGGATAAAACATTAAGGTTTTTTAATGATTTCTAAATTTGATACGAGGTATATCAAATAGTGTATCTACAGGATGACACGTTTAGGAATCACCTATGTAAGTGTGAAGTGTTAGCCGCTTCAAGGAGAACTTTGTAAGGCCAGTTCTCTATGACACTTATGAAACCAGGCGGTGTTCATGGCTGAAACGAACACAACAATGAGAACCAAAGACGGTTAAGGGTTGATTGTGTGACTTATGTTTGTCTAGGTATACACCAAAGATCGACGGTTCAAAGATATCAAATCTACCGATTGACCGAGTATATCCGACATAAGTTCACTACGGAAAGTTCAAAGGAAAACCTACTTATCCAGATGCGATTAATCATTGCTTGCAAATCACACAGTTTTTCCATGCATACTTCCGTGATATAGCCATTCCCCATTCATATGGGGGATTGTTGAGGTTTTTGTTATTTAAGATGAAATTGTCTTAAAATGAGGGTGAATGGGAAATGGAGGGAAAAATAAAAATTTTTAGTAAAATTTTAAGTTTTCCCCTCTTGACAATGAGACATTGTCCCATATTGGAAGAGGAAAAGATTTTTGATGGGTATATATATAATTGCTCTTCTTGTAGCTCTTAAAGAACTTGTCGCTCGCTCGGCTCGGCTTCGGCTTTGGCTTCGGCTTCGGATTCGGATTCGGATTTGGTCAAATGATCGATTGATTGATTAATTTTTTGGACCAAATTTATTTGTTAATAGTAAATATTAACAAGTGCTTGCTCCACAAACAAGCTAGTGCATGCTCCACCATGGAGGGTGGAGGGTCGTTCATCTTCAAAGCTGACTGCTATAAATATGTGCAGCAGCTGTTGAAGAAATACACACACCAAACTGAAAACGCTCAACTTTGGCTATACATTGCACTCCTTCCTCTCAGCATTTCCATACGATTTTCTGAGTTTCTACTCCTTTGTTCTGCATTGTTTTAACTTCAAACAAAGCAACTGTAAGTGTAATTTGCTACCGAACTTTGTGTTCGCTAAAACACTGGGGTTTGAAGTACCGCTACACCAGTGTGTGATTCGTTCTATCCTGGGAGGAAATAATCCATAACCTTGGGTACTAGGACGGGATTAAATTCCTTAAGGAAACACTGTGAATTCAGTGGGCTCGAATTAATTATTGTTTCATTACGATAACTTATATTTCCCAGAATTATTATTTATAAATACAGCAATATTGGCGGGACTAACAGAAATGTGATATCACTTGAAAAAATAAAGCCGGGAGAACTTTTGAAAATGTGAAAAAGATAAATTGTGATGCTACGTCTTGGATAGTGATATATGATACATTGACGTCCGTGGCAGTAGTTGATACACTAACACTATTCAACATATCAACAACCACATTAAATAAATAATCACCTAACGACTTTCATGTGTGGAGAATATATGAGTATGAGTAGTAGGTGGTGAAAGTAATATTTACTCCATGCCAGCTGTTAAACTAAGTAAATATAACTTCCATTATTATTATATGGTAAAAGGAGATATGGATTGATGCTTATGAATTGAATCATGTCCGATTGGCGAAACTAGAAATTTATAAAGTGGATTCAAGAAAAATTCTACTATGTCACGGATGACATTTGAATCTATGACAAAAACCAAATTTGAACCCCCTTTACTATTATATTTGAATTGTTTTTCATGTCAAGAGGATTCTACAGCTCACATATAATAAAAAAGGATCAATTTTACTCTATTTGCACATTGTGATTTTTCGACCAAGGTTCGGTTAAACCCCCCTTAGCTCTACTGATTATGTCCCACTGTCCCAGGTACTATGAAAATAATAGTCAAAAAGAGCATAAAGGAAAATATGTACGATGAGTAATAGGAAGTAGAACACTACATTAATTGTGAAGATTATTATGGGATTAGCTAGAAGCTTTGATGAACATATTTGAATCGGTCGAAGAGAAAAAAGGTAGAATGGTGTTATAGATCATTAATTTTCTATATGAAGTAACATACTGGTGAATGGTGAAAGAGAATATATTCCTGAATTCTTATTGTCCTTTTCAGTTCAACAGCATTAACAATACAAACTACAATGTGTAAGAATTACTATTAAAAGGAATACTTGATATGTTAAACAAATCTTCTTAGATAAAGGCGCAATTTATTCAAATTTTTAATAAGAAAAGTCTCAGATCTAGTGAAGAGCATGCGACTAAACTCTAAAGCAGAAAAGAGGAAATTAACGCAGAAGGTTAGGCTAGCGTACAAATCCAACCGAAAAACCGAACCAAACCGAAAAGTCAAATCAAATCGATTAAAAAACTCGACTAGGTTTGGTTTGATTTGATTTGGTATTAAGTAAAAAAAAACAAACCAAACCGACATATAAATAGATAATTTTAATTAAAATATATCTAGAAATATTTGAGATCCTCTCACGGGACATAATATTTAATAGAACTATAAAGTGCATTCATTTTTATTTACTTTAAATAATAGATTGTATCACTTTCTTATTATGTATTATTGAAATGCGTCAATCATCTCTTTGTTCTTTCATATTCATATGTCAAGATTTATTATATGTTTTTCGAATTTGAAGTGGCATTTCGATAATCTAAAATTACATATAACATATCATTATTTAGGTATCATATTGATTTTTATGTTTAATTATTATATTTGGTTAACCCTGAAAGCGTACAACAACAACCCAGTATAATCCAACTAGTGGGGTTTGGGGAGGGTAGTGTGTACGCAGACCTTACCCCTACCCTGGGGTAGAGAGGCTGTTTCCGATAGATCCTCGGCTCCCTGCCTCCAAGAACTCCTCACCTTACTTTTGGGGTGACTCGAACTCACAATCTCTTGGTTGGAAGTGGAGGGTGTTCAACGCTAGAGTAACCCTGAAAGCGTACATCAACCAAATATTATTGGTAGACGACTAAAAAAATAAACTATTATGTGTTACTAAGAAAAATTCTCCCATAAGATCACTTTAATAGATCATATGTTTGTTATTTTTTAATTAATTTTTAGTAAGCATATATTCACTTATCAAAATTTTATCTATAACTTTAATAATGCAAGATTGAAATAATATTCATGTAACAAAAAATCCGACAAAACCGAACCAATCCAAACCGATATAATTGGTTTGGTTTGATTTTAAAAAAATCCGAACCAACCCGATCCATGTACACCCTATCTCATTCAACAACTGGGAACCTTTATCAATAGCCATTCCATTTTATATGACATGTTTCTAAAAAGACATTGTTATAATATTTCAAAATTCTTTAATTTAGATATTTCATTTTTTTCATTAATGATATGTGGTACCAAATCTGCCGCGCGATTATTCCACCACACCTCAGTACTCGGGTCACAAACAAGTTCAATAAAATCTACTGCAGTTGGAATGCCCGTCCACTCGTCTCCTTTAATAACACAATGGCACAAAATTTGACTCATCTTCGTTTTCCTTTACCATTTCTGATTATTTGCCTATATATCAGTTCGACTGCGGGGAAAGCTCAGAACTTCTATCCCTTTTTTAAGGTTGATACTGATGGAACTATTCACAGGTATCAAGCGGCCAAGTTTGTGCCTTCATCGTACAATCCCGAAACAGGGGTCCAATCCAAAGATGTAACCATTTTGCCTGAACAGAACGTATCAGCGCGTCTTTACCTTCCCAAAATCAGTGGAAAAAACCAGAAATTTCCTCTGCTTATTTACATTCACGGGGGCGGATTTTGCACTGGGTCAGCTTCTTCTCCCATGTATGATAGCTACCTTCACAAACTAACAGCTGAGAGTAATGCAGTTGCTGTATCCATTGATTACAGATTAGCACCAGAGCACCCAATCCCAGCGTGTTATGATGATTCTTGGGCTGTAATGAAATGGGTTGAGCAAGGGACAGAGCCTTGGCTCAAAGAACATGCCGATTTTTCACGAGTTTTTCTGGCCGGTGATAGCGCTGGGGCTAATATTGCTCATAACATGATGGATCGGGCAAGTGAGGAAAGTCATTTTCTCCCTTCCATAGTTGGAATGATACTTGTTGATCCCTATTTTGGCAACGATAAGCCCGATACACTTTGGACGTATTTATGCCCAAAAACCACTGGGATTTATGATCCAAGATTCAATCCAGCAGCTCATCCTAGGTTGCTGTCGAAGTTGAATTGCTCCAAGATTTTAGTTTGTACTGCAGGCAAAGATTTTTTGAGAGACAGGGCTTGGACTTATTACGAAACGCTGAAGAAAAGTGGGTGGAAAGGTGAAGTTGGAATAAAGGAGATAGAAGGGGAGGATCATGTCTTCCATTTATATAACCAAACCTCCGAGAAAGCCAAGGTCTTGATGAAATCGGTGGTCGACTTCTTGGTTTATGATGATTCTTCGCAACAAGTGAATTTAGGATTCAAAGTTAGTGAATTCAGCACGAGTTTAATCATATTTGCATTTAATCTTTTTTGCATATGTACATATAAATCAAGTTGAAATTAAAGCAGTAGATTCGTTTAAATGTGTATCATGATAGGACTGATAGGTATTAGTACTGCTGTATACTGGTATGTGTTGGTTAATTTTTAGTAATTTAATTTACAGTTGTTCCATGGAAGGGTAGCTGAATAACATTATTGATTATGCAACATATCAATAACCACAATGAATAAATAAGCACCTAACGGCATTCATGTGTGGAGAAGATGAGTATGAGTGGTGGTAGGTAGTCAAATATTCAATGGACCATACCAGCTCTTAATTAAAGTAAAAATAACATTCATATTTATTATGGTGAGAAAACTGACAATGATTTGTTTTTTTGTTGATGAAAATGGATTGACAATGAAAGTATGTCTCAGGTACTATGACAATAATTGCCAAAAGGAGCATAAAGGAAAACATGCATGATAATAATTAGGAGGTAAAACCCTCCAATATTTGTTAAGATTATATTGGGGTTGCAAAAGAGCAGAAGAAAAGAGGCTGGAAAATTATTGCTTCATCATCGTTGAGTTTTCAACCATAACTAGATTTTTTCATATTAAAGCATGTATCAACATCGATCAAACGGGTGTAAAACCTGAGATTGATGTCAAATTTGAGCTTGACTCGGCATTCCTTCTTGAAATATCGCCCTACATCTTGTTCTTCTATTTGTTGCGACAATGCACTTGGCAATTACTTTGACATTTCTCCATTTGCAGTAGCATCGGCCCATTTTGCTAAAATCTAGTCTTTCTTGCTTTTAGTTCTCTGTTTCTAAATAACTTCGGTTATTCTGCTATCACCGTGATAGGAATCGGTCGTTTTGCTGCTCTACTCTACTTTGCTTCGCAATTTTTTATAAAAATGCAAAGAAAGAATAATATCCGAAGTTGTTGATTAACTTAACACGTTCAATATTTGGAAACAAAGAAAGCATTAAGCAAATGAAAATATTACTAGCTAGTAATCTGGTAGATACTGGAGACCAATTTTCTTATCGTTCTATTTTATATAGCACTAATTTCTTTTTAGTTGTTAAAAAACATATTCAAATTTAGAAAAAAAATTTAATTTTAAGTTTTTATTTTATCATTAATATATATACTTCGTATAATCATAAAAGCCATACATGATTTAAGAATATTTTTTATGTGTAAAAAATTTCTCTTTTTTAAAATGGCTGAGCATACTTAGAGTTGGCACAATTTTTTTATTTAAACTACCCGAACTTTATTCCAATTAGACATTGTTTTGACAATTAGCGAAACTTACAAAGTGTGTGCAATATACTTGCTGCTGACGTGACAAATGACGAATAAAATGAGGACATATATCATTTTGAGTTAAAAAAAGGAAAAACTATGTTAAATCTATTTAATAAATAAAATAAAAATTACATTCTAGAAAGAAAAGTAAATCTTAATTTACACCCAATCAGAAAAGGATAACATTATTTTTTTTTAAAAGGACACATCGGTGTTCTAGAAATCAGATCTTCACGTGTATTTTTGTTCCGACCATGATTTTAATCCAAAATTTTAAGAGAAACTCCTCCAAATTTGTTATAACTTCAGTTAAAGATTCCCCACGACGACCCGAAGACAACCCCAACATTAATTTCTCAAATTTTTATCAAATCAAGTAACCCATTTTAAACCTTCAAGCTTTCTAAAGACCCCATTAATGATGTTTCGATTTCAAATGAAGAACATGATCTCACTTTAGTTTCAATCAACACAGACAATTGTTGTTCAAACTTTCAAGCTAAATCAATGGTGGAGGCACAATAATGGTAAAAGTGGAGGAGGCAATGGTGGAAATGGTGGTGGAGAGCAAAAAGAAGAAGAAGAAGAAGGAAATAAATAGGGGAAAAAACAAAAAATCTATTTTTTTTTGCTCTTCACACGTCTAAATTGGCAAAACTCGCTCTATGTGCCAACTCAGCAAGAAGTGCCTAACTGGAACAAGTTTCAAGTAGTATTGTATTCGGGTAAAATCGAGCTCGATATTCGATCGAGCTTCCGAACTCCCTAATTATTATACATTATCCTTAGTCAACTTCTTTTCTTCACTTCTTCAAAGGTATTTTCACTTTATTTTGGCATTACTGGGGACAAAGCTGATGGGAAACAGGTATAAACAGCGGAAGTAAATAGCCAGAATCACTTGCATGTAATATAAACAACACATAATCACAGATTTTAATCGAACATAAAATCGATACTTATCTCTTGAAGCGTGACTGTGATCGCGAAAAGAGCTTTCAAGTAAGAGCGAAATCGTCCACGAGCCCGTCCTCCAGTTCCACAGTCTTCTGCTGTGTGACCCGAATAATGCCCGAAATTAGCGAAATTCGTGTGGGTTAATTTCTTCAAGGAAAATCGTGTAGTAAAACCCATAGCCTCCTTATGGAATAAGACCCCTTTATATAGCCACAGGTTTTAGGGTTTAAAACATTTTCCTAAACCTGTAGGGTCTTCCTTTTCCACCAAGAAATATAATTTTATTTAATTCTTAATTATTCGGGCACAGCAGGGACCATAATATTTAATTAGCGAGGCTTCCTATTATGGACTTAATTCGAAATATCCGAATTAATACTACCATAATAAATTACGAATTATTCCACTAAAAATTCATAACTGCACTCCTCAGTTCAATTTCGAAATTCTTCCATTAAACCTTATTTAACTCCCCATGTTAATATTCAGATACTAATCAAATAAATTAAATTACTAACAATTTAATTCATTGATTATTTCCTTTGGACTTTCGCTTAACTTATTTCATGTGACGGATATAAAATCCACCCGCATGGTTTACACATGAAAACTTATAAGTTTTCATAAAGGTGTATCATCAATCTCTAGACCGAGATATGGATTCTATCAACTAACTATTACTTCGCCAATGTACATTATTATTATCCAATTTACCAGGCATATTGACCCACGAAAGGACCTCGCCTTTTAATAAATCTAAACAATAATAATATACACAACTAATAATAATTATATCAAGATTAAGAGTATAAGTACATTTAATGGTTAGAGAGTTTATTTTATTAAGTCAGTATAAAATACTTATCTCTACTTGGTTCATTCAATACATACAAAATGTACTAGCACAAGAAGTCAGAATTAAACCATTCTCATAATCAAGATAAATTATATTTAATCTTGTGCTACAATCATTCCAGATGGTTTGTCCAATTCCATCAGTAGATTGTGAACATGATCTTTATACTTATAAGAACCGATAATTTAATCTTCCGTGTATAAGCTGAACTCTATACACTAAATCATCTACTATATAAGTAAAGGACACAAACGAATGTATGATCTATTTAAAACTTTATTAAAATTGAATAAACAATTGTTCCATAATAAATACTATATCCAAACCAAAATCCATGGTTAATAGTATATATCACAACAATCTCCCACTCACACTTTTAACCATGACAATTATTAGAATATACTATATCTAAATGCATGGTTAATAGTATATACCCTATAATCTCCCACTTAGACTCATAACCATGCATCTATAACTTTCACAACTATCCTTTTGCAAGACTATTAAAAGTCTCTGCCAATAAGCTTTGGCTACAAGGAACTTGCCAAGTTATTTTCAAATGCAATCTTTGTCTAGTAGTGCTTTGTCGTAACTAACTAGTTTGGTATTAAGCTCTTCAGGGATCTTTGTTATGAAACTCTCCCAAGAGTACATACCAAACTATGATTTTTCTTACTCGTCTCCCACTACGACGAAGTATTACTGATATCATCTTCATTACCTTGCGGTATTAAAATATTAATGATTTCTTTTATAGTGTTCTCTGCTCAATATTACTCCCACTACTTGAAGGTAGTAAATTTTGTCTATTAACGTTTCTCCTAATACTTAAATGCAATGGAACGTCAATTCCGACATATAAAGTTATATGTTCTTGAGCACCTGAATTTTAGATGATTCACAAATTATTTCTTTGCTTAGTTCCTGTAAAACTAGTTTACATCTAAGAACATAGTTTACTAAATAATCCTGTTATAGTTCCTGTATTTGTGCTAGAAATTACCTTCTTTCCTTTAAGAAAATAAAATAAACCTCCTTTCGTTCCTTTGGATATCCAATAAACGCGCATACATTCGTCCTTGATTTCATTTTATCCGTTTTCCCTTTCAGTATATGTATTGGACAGTTCCATATCCGAACTTGCCGCATACCTGACTTATGTTAAGTCCACAGTTCTATGGGGTCCAAGATACTGACTTAGAAAGAACTAAAATTAGAATATAATTGTAGTTTCTAAGGCATATCCATAACGAAAAAGAAATAAATCGGAATAACTCACCATTAATCTAAACATCTCCATAAGAGTCCTATTTCTTTTCTCTACTACACCGCTCTATTATGGAGTATCTGGTGTGGACAATTGAGATATAATCTTCTATTTTGATAAGTAACTAATGAACTTTGTAGAGAAGTGCTATTAAATTACTACGATCAGATCGTAGTAATTTAATATATTTTCATGGTGCTTCTCCATATTAAGCTTTAAAATTCTGAAATTATTCAAAGCATTCAGACTTATGGTGCATCAAATAAATATATTCATAGTTTGAGTAATCATTTATGAATATCATAAAAATACTCAAAACCACCTCTTTCCTATGTGTTCATTAGACAACACAATCAAAAATAAATTAGTTCTAACTTATCACCAGCTCTCTTTCCTTTGGAGCAGAAATATCTCTTAATCATATTTCCTTCTAAATAGGGTCTATAAGTTGGTAGTGCCTATACTTTCAATGAACCTCAAGGTTCATCATTGACCAACCGAAATTCTATCCAGGTAATTATGACTTAAGATGCAAGTGCACAGATAAGTTTCACTCAATTTTGAAGAACATTTTCTCTTATAAGGTAGACTAATATTATTCAGTTCAGGAGAGACATTAACAATAACAAGGCCATGCATCCATGTACCACAAGAGATAAAATATTTATCAAGCTTAATAATGTAAGAGTTCGAAAATAAACTAGATATCTATCTCTTATTTTGCCTAAAATCCGGAATTAAATTTCTTATTGCAAATTGTACATACATGGCATCCATCAAATTAATGTCTTATCACAACCAAAGGAAATTTTTTACTAGTGATACGACAAACTACATGAAATCATTGTGGAGTTGAGATATACAACATTAAATAGATCAAAATAAGTCAATTAACATTGAATAGTAAAATTCAGACTTCATTCAATATATATACATACATGCATCTCGAATAATAAATTTCGATGGGAAAAGAGTTATTCATGCAAAGTATATAATATAATACAAGAATTATACAATCCAAAAAGAAACATAACCAACTCAGATGGAGAGAAAACTGTTATTTTTAGTCAATTGTATATAACCATTTAATATGAAAATTTCAAACGCACTACACACATATATTCATGCACCTTGAATAGCAAATTTTGATGGAAAAAGAACTACTCATGCAACATATACATATAATGCTAGATCATTCACTCCAATAAATTAAAACAGACCCAACTCAGATGGAGAGTATATTGTTAATTTAAGCCAAGTAAACATCATAATTAATAGTTCTAGTTCCATTGATCCAACATGTATACGCAGATGGAGAGTAAGTACATGATATCAATAACTAATATTTCACCTAGTGAGCTAACAATAAATTTATCCGATATAGAGGAAGACCTAAAGTCGACGCGTAAATTTACACTCACTTGAAATTAATAGTGGAAGACCATAGAAATATAATTCTATCACCACTAAATCATGGTTGTATTATAATTACAAAATTGATTCAACGTGTGAACTTAGATGGAGAGTCAATACATATTATCAACCACTAGTAATTATACTCAGTTCATAATAAATCTATCCGATATGGAGGAAGACCTAAAGTCGACGCATAAATTTATTATCTCACTATAAATAAATAGTGGAGACCATATGGGTTAATTCCTATCACCACTTGATCACAACCATGAAATTTTCTCTAAGAATTAAATTTTAAAATTCACAAAATGCTCTAAAACCCATCTAGAGAGTCATGAAACACTAAATCAATGTTATTCACTGCATACATCAAGTATTATTTTCTGGAGTTTTCCGATAGACTTACCAAATTTCAAGTCAATTGGAGATCATAAAAGTGATGATCTTCAAAACAACAACCAATTTTGAAAAGCTACCATCTAAGCATTTTTAGGAATTTAAAACATGGCATACATTCCAACCATATATCAGTTCATGTAAAATAAACATGCGTTATCATGTTCTAGATTTAACAAAATAAGACTGACATAAAGGAATGACTTTTATATCTAAATTATATTTGAATCCCGTAAATTGCCAAAAAACTATCTAAATGACCCTGAACTGCCGAAATAAGACATAATTCACTGCATAGCAGTGAGTATTTCTTATCAGGTCGTTTCCGATGAACCCACCAAATTTCAAATCAATTAGAGATGATGATCACAAAAACTAGACCAAATTCGAATAAGTCTTTTAGGCAAATTTAAGATTCAACAAATGTGATTTACATTCTTTCCATATATCATATTAAGTTAAATCATCATGTGTAATCATGTTCCAGATTTAACACAAATAAAACCGATATATAATGAATGATTTTCATATTTAAAGCTTATTTAATCCAATAAGCTCCTTAAAACCCCATCTAGAAGACCTCGAAACACCAGAAAACAACGTGATTCACTGCATAGCAATGAGTGTTTCTCACCAGGTCGTTTTTAATGGATCTACTAAATTTTAGGTCTATTGGAGTTTGTCATATTCATAACCTCCAAATCCATGACCAAATTCAGAGATTAACCGTTTTAGGCATTCTCATGGATTAAAATAAATATAATTATGCTTTCTATTCTCCTTATAATTATTCTATGAGCACAATACATAGTTTATTTCCTTCCTTTTGCGTAAGGTATACAAAATTAATTTTCTCTTGCTACAAATTGTCCTCTTGATTTATACACATGAGAATCCGAGATATTAAATATTCTTTCTTTTGGATGAAACCTTAATATCCCTTCTCATGAATTAATTTAGTGTTACTAAGGTAATCTCTTTTGGTTAGATAAATCACTAACACTAGCTTACATTTATCAAAGACAATTTTCACATGGTATATTGAGTACTTTTTCAATGACTCGGATAAATAAACTACTTTAATAGATCCTATTTATTAATCATAATTCTCAATCCATGTACGGACATAATCACAAATGTATAAAGCTATTAAGAATTTTCAACGATCCCAAACAAATAAATCACCTTGGTGATAACTATTTATATATCACATTATTCTCAATTTATACATGATATTATCTCACATGTAAAGCTTTACTAAAATTTCAATGATTTCAAATAAATAAGCTATTTCGATAGTACGTATTTATTAATCATAAATTCTTAATCCATGTATGATATCATCTCATACATATAAAACATTAAGAATTTTCAATAATTTCAATAAACAAACTATCTTTGCAGCAACAATTTATTCAATAAACAAAAAATCTTAGTTATACGTTGTAATATACATGCAAAAGGAGAAGAAATAGTACCCACGCACTAAACTTGGCGGCTCATAAACCAAAAGTAAGGCAGAAAACTAACGAAGTGTTAATTTCTTTGGTTTACTCCACTTATTTTGTTTTAAACTACAAAATAAAATATATTTTCCTATATGTAATGGATAGGTTAATACCAGCAGGCAATACAATTGCCATTCAGCCCAAAAACGTTTTGAACGTCATAGCCCCCACAAGCAATTGAAATTAAGTTTTCACTTAATCAGAATTCCTTTTGACAAGTAAAGACCAATCCACTCAAAAGAAATATGTAGTAACAGCTGCCTCCTCTCTCACGTGAACCTTTACAATTATGACCAATATTTTGGGTAATAAAATCCACATTGGGTAACGGCACCTGCTCGCCCGTGCGGCGCCTGCAGTTCCCCTCGCTGCAGGCCAGCATGTTTCCTATCCCAAGATTTCCAAGCACGATCCTGTGCCTGTTGGTGGGACTCGCCCGTAGGCTCCCCCCAACTTGTGCTGCCCGTAAGATGTCTAGGCCCTTGGCCCTAGACATGTCGTGGCGCTTCATCTTAGGATCACAATCCATGCGCGCCCTGAGGGATTGGCTTAGGACATGTCTTGTCCTTCGCCCAAGACTGAGCATCGCTCCCGCGTGCACAGCCCAATGCTCAAGCTTGACACTCGCCTAGTGCATCCGCGACTAGTTCGTGCTTCGCCCGAGTAAGGCAACCTTTAGCCCTTGGCCATTGTCATGCGCGTCTTTCGTGCCATGCCCATACATTGCCCTCGCGATACGCTTCCATCCCGAATAGTGCAGTGTCGCCCCACAACTGCACCTTTAGGCCAACGGGCCCTTGCTTGCATGGTTGAACCCAAGCCATGCTTACAAGTCGACACATGATGCCCCTATGACAGGTGCATCAAGTATCCAATCGGCACGGAGGTCTCGTTCCAACATTCGGCAGCTCGCGGGGCTGACCGTCCCACACATCGAACCTCCAGCACCACTTTGATGCCTAACGCTAGCCCGAAGGCATTGCGCCGCCCATAGAGTTTTCCAAACTCGTATGGGTACCTTTGACACTCCTTTGAGTCATCTAGGCAGGCCCTTGAGGTCGCCCCCAAGGTAGCTCGTTCGATACGGCTCGGTGGCAGCATGTATGGGGGAGGCAGATTGGAGCTTTCATCACCTATACCCCCCTTATATTCTTAAAATTAAAAAGCCCAAGTTGCCAGAGTAGACAGTTCTACGTCAGACCATCAGAAGGACCTTTTCTCACCAATTCTTGGTCGAAATCACAACTCCAAAATGCGAGTTGTGACATCCTCCCACACTCAAAATGTCATCGTCCCCGATGACACATCATGGCTTAAGACATCCCGGAATCTGCCCCCTCAGGTATGCCCATTTCATCTCCCTTTGTCCTGTGGGTTGGACTTCCTCGAAGTCCTTTCTCAAAAGGAGTCGTGCCCCATGCACTTTTCCCCCAAGTATCTTCCAAGCGTGCCTCTGCACTTCACCTCCATTTGGTGTTCACTTGGAAAGTGCCTCCGCACTTGCACCCTCTGGTGTCTAACTTTGTGATTGACACACACTAGTCAATCACACCATGACCCTCACGGCCTTCATGTCCGTCTGAAGCTTTCCTTCACAGGTTAGCACATCAATGTGCTCTTTTGATGCCGCTCCCGTAGCCTTAAGATGCCCTTGGCATGGCTCCCGTAGCCTTTCGCTCCCGTAGCATTAAGACGCCCTCTTGGCATAGCTCCCATAGCATTCCGCTCCCGTAGCTTTTAATTGCCCTCACTATCTTGTTGGCAATATTCTTTGGGACCCAAAAATATTGCATTATGTGGTGAACATCATTTGCACAAGTTGTATTTCTTCTTTTACACCTAAGAGGCCAAGACTTTTTTGCCTATAAAAGGGAAGGCAATTAGTTCATTTTAGACACACCAACAAGACTTGTCTTCAATTCTTGTTTCCTCCTTTCTTCCTTTATTAAGAGTGTTTTGTATGAGAGTTAGTGTTGGGAAGCACTTCTAGTGATGGAACCCTTACTGCCTCTCCCCGTCATCATGCTTACATAATGTTCTGGAGTCGTATCATATCCGTAGGATCTGAATAAATGCAATCTCATTCTTTTCGCCTTTCTACCACATTCTTCCTTTACTATACCATATCACATCATCTTCACCCTTTAGAGGAGTACTAACATTTATTGCTATGAAGATTTACCTATAAATGTTTCACCTCTTCATATTTGGCGTCTTTTCACATCTTCACAGACTCTTACTTGCCTTACGATAACCCTTCTGTACCAGGGATAATTTAATTTCTTACACACAAGTGTGACACCTAGTATAACTGGCACACTTAATCTCTTAAGCTTAACTCTGCTCACAGCGCTTGTTTTAGGGAAACGTCTTCCTGAATGACCTTTAAAAGTTATTCTTTTGTTGTCCATTCAATTATCGTCGGAATACGACCTCTGAAATTCTTACGATGTCAGCTATTATTAAATCCTTCGGTCCCAAATTCATGTTCAGTTTATCATATTCACTAGATCATACTAATTTCTATTACTCCAGGGTCTAACTTTTCCTTCTCGTAATCATGTATGAGTCACTAACTCATTTCTCGAAATGGGGACATGACTTTATGGCTTATACTCTTTTATTGTCTCAAGGCCTGTAACTTCTTGTCTTTTCCTTCACTTGACTATAGAATCTGTAGTCCTGTCATATTTTGATTTACCGTTATCATCCATTTATCACATCTTACTCATAATACTTCATTTACTTTCTTCTTATTCTCCTGCTAATATTTATGTCTATCACTTTATTATAAAAACTTCTTCAAAACATTCTTTCACTTTTAGCCCCCCTTGATTCAACTCACTGGCTCCTCGGGTCGCCTAACACTCTCTCTTTACTAGGGACGAGAGCCATACAAAGGTAAATATTTATCCATTCTAGGATTCCAATGCCAATCTTCTGAAATTTCTGAACATTCTAGTATTCATATCTGATTGTACTATTCTAGAGTGCACCATCTGGGTGTCTCACAAGGAGAACCATTACCACATTTGTAATATCCCTCGGAAATGTGAGCTAATGATAACAATCCGTCCACAATTTTGGGTTATTCTAACCCTAGCTGGATGCTGATATCCCATCATTCTCTTAAATTATATTTGTTAGCTCCCATGGGGCATAACTGAAATAGGTGTTGTCAAGTGAATATATCTTTGTTATTGTTGAAAGTAACTTAGAATGCTTATATCTCTCTGCCTGAATTGTAAACACAGATAATCTTTACTAACTGGGTACCTCGTATCCTTCTTCACATAACTTCTTTTACTTGTTGAAACTTGTATCTACTTTCTGATTCTCTCGTTGCTTTTTTTTTTTTTACCATAGGGGTAGATAGATATTCATGCCTTGGGGCTCCTTATCAAGAGGCTCACACGTCGCAGTACTCACATATCTACTGAAGGCCTTACATTTACTCAACATAAGCATGTCGCAAAATCGAGTTCCTCTGACTCAACTCTTCCACAGCCACATTCAATCTCTTACCAACTGTCTTCCTGAATGTAGATGTCGTTGTATAACGAATAAAATAGAATTTAGGAATTTGAATTTCTTATAGCTGAGCTCTACCATACGATCTAGAGTAAGAAGAAAGAGTGACAGTCCTAAATGACATGTAGCCTCCTGCTTATAAGTGTGGTGCACAACACACCCATAAACAAGACTCTACTAGACACGACTTGTAGACTCCCTAGGACAGAACTGCTCTGATACCACTTTTGTCATGACCTAAACCGATGGGCCAAGACGGTCACCCGACACCTTACTCAATCGAGTACCAACGTAACGTATCTTTCGTATCATACTATCATAGGTAATTGAGCCGGAGAGGCTGTCGTGAGATAAGTAGAATAAAATATGAGGAAATACTCACTATAGGGTGACCCAACTTGATATACCGACTTATACATATTACGTACTGGCCTATAAGGCCATACCAGTGTCCGTATATATGACATTTGTCTACAAGCCTCTAAGAGTACATAAATATCATAAAGGTTGGGACAGAGCTCCGCCATACCAAACAACACATATTCAAATCATACTGACCAAATAGGCAACTTCGGAGCAAGTGGAGTGCACAAACATCTTCTGCTGAGCTGATAGCCTACTAGGAGAACTCTCAACCTGTCTATCGGGACCTTCGGGCATGAAACGCAGCGTCCCCAGGTAAAAGGGATGTCAGTACAAATAAAGTACCGAGTATGTAAGGAATGAAAATCAGTAAATCATAGGTATGAGAGAAACATGGAGTAAAAGACTCGACATATAAGTCTGAATAGGTCTGTGAATCATTTAATATTATAATATCATGCATATGCATATAAATATCATACTATACATAGGTATATGCGTTCATAACATCATCAAGCCTCTGAGGGCATCCCATCAAATCATCTCATCCATTGTGGGCAAATCATCAACGTATACCAGCTGATCAGGTGGTGGTGCGTATATAACACCTTAACCTTTTCCCATATCCCATATACATATAATATATGCATATATAACGCCTTCTGGTCATGGGTCAATGTACATGTATAAATGCATGAAATGTATAAGAAATACGTTGATAAGATTTCTCGAATATCATAAAATCAATATGCCTTTCGGACAAACTTTATCAAATACGTATTTTTTTGAGACCCATGAATAGAGGATATAATAATAATTCACATGGGGAATCAAGAATATAGACACCTCTAGTATTTCTATGAATAGAGTCATTTATAAACGTTGCGTATTTTGCTCATTTCGTTTGTATCATTTAGATCATGCCAAAAAGAAAGAAGGGATAGCCTTAACATACCTTAACTCTGTTGAGTCCTTAATACCTTCCAAGAAATTATTCAAACAACTCAATCCAATCTACCACATAATAAGGAGATTCAAAATCAGTGTTGAGTAAAGGCGAGTACGTAAATTTGGGCAGCATATCCCCTGTAACTAGGCCCTCCTCCTCCAATACCATATACCAACAACAACAAGAACATAATAATAACAACATGTAAGCATCATTTTCCAACCTTATCTCCATCACAATATACCACAAAACAGCCCAAACACCATAATCACTTCATACATAAAACGACAACCAAAGTAGTGTCAAACAACTTAAAAAAATGTAACGACGAACGACCAGCCCACCATTCCATCATTATGTGGTATTTCACCACACTATTTGTCCTCCAAAACTCCATTAAATAGTAGAAAAATAGACAGTCCAAAGGCAACATGAAACAGCCCACAAAATAGTCCACTACAAGTCAAATAACTCGAACTCACGGCTTTCGATCACCGTCCCATGAGTTCTAACTATTAGGAAACGAATTTATGAAATTTTCTTGATATTTTAAAACTTAAATACAGAAATTAGGAATTTTTATTAACTATTAAATACATTCCAAAACTCAAACTACAAAGAAAAAGAGAGGCGATATAGCGATACTTACGTTGTAGGGATCGTTTTAATATTATCGCTTCTTGATTCCGTGTCCGAGATGATAGTCTTGTTTGAAGCATTATTAGAGAGCTCAAGCACCGTTTTTATGGAGTTCTTTGGTCATATGCTATGTAAAAATGAAGAGAGATAGATGAGTTAACAAAATATATATCAACTTTTGAAAAGTCAAAAGGTGCTAGCTTGGCACCCTCTGATTCGCCCATCTTCCGACACTTATATCGTTTTATTCAGATATCGTATGAACGAATAGTTAAGAGCGTTGGAAACTACATTCCAAGAAATTCAATTTGGTATATAATATATCCCAAAAAGACCTCATATAACACACGAAATATATTTCTCAAAAAGCTCTGTTACAGGGCAAATCCTTAGTCGGTGTTTCCGCAATTATAATCCAATTTTTTCCAAACTTCATATTTTCTATCCAAACATTATATATAGCTATATTATGACTTTAAAATCATTTAAATCATGATTAACAAGTCTTATATTCATTATGTCACCTTGGGACGTATAGGGTGTAACACTGTAACTAAAGTGGCCACGGAACCTCCCCTGAAGAACTTCATCCCGAGAGGTTGCTCCATTGAAAACAACTTCAAGGTCGAAAAAGCCTCCAGCCAACGGGACTGAGGTGAGGAGATATGGAGGTACATATATGATAAGTGGGGATTTTGACTACTTATTAGTGCCTTTTAGCTTTTATTTTAGTCTAAAAACATTAAATTGTGTTCCCGAAACTAATGAAATTGTGCAAAATTACAGGAATGCTGGAAGTTGGGCCCCCGAGATGAAATTCGGCTAAAAAAGGAGCAATCTAAGCACAAGGAAATAAATGACACAAAAGCACACAATGTGCGGTCCGCAGAAGGAATTCTGTGGCCGTAGAAGAAATTGCGGACCGCAGAATTCCATATGCGGCCGCAAACAAAGAAGGAAAAATCTGTAGGCATTTGTGCAAATTGCGGACCACACATGAATTGTGCAGCCGCAAAAGATGGGCTAAGGGTCAAGATCAGAGAGAATGCAAAAAAACCAAGTCCAGACCCTCAGTGAATTACGGACCACACAAGATTTGTGCGGCCGCAGAAGATTGTCTTGCGGTCGCAATTCTAATATTGCGGACCGCAGAAGAGTGCCTTGCAGCCGCAGTTCTAAATCTGCGGACCATAGAAAAGTTGTCTCGCGGCCGCTATTCAGAATTGTGTGGCCGCAGAACTCCAGCTCCTGCCAGATAAAGAAATCTGCGGACCGCATATGGAATTATGCGTCGTAGAACCTCCCGAGGGGCATTTTTGTCCGAGATTTTCAGCCTTGTATAAATAGATGAGTTTCACAAAATTAGGTCAAGTTTGAACCTTTGCAATTACTATAGCCGTTTTTCTTTACCATTTCTGGAAGTTTACTTTGCTTTGGTGTATTTAAAATAGATTTAATCATTTTAAGCTTTCATTATGAGTTTAATTAGTCTTTCTTCTCTATTTTCTTCAAACCCAAGTATGAGTAGCTAGATTTTTACTAGGGTTGTAACCCAACCCTAGTGTGTAAACCTTATGGGTATTTAATTTAGTACTTGTTTATGATAGGATACTTTTTATTTAGCTTAGTTCATGCTTTAATTGTGGAATTAATGATTGCAAATATTAGTTCGTGCCTATTTGACTTAGTCTCTACTTGAGAAAGCGAGACCTAGTCTAGGATAACTTAGCTAACAAGGAATTGGGTCAATCGAGAGATTGATTAACCCAATTAAAGGGTTCAACCTAGAGATAATAATAACCCGACTTAAGCTTTTATTAACTGTTTTGTGTGATACCCATTTGGTCTTGAGAAAGCCAAATTGAGCAAAACCACTCTCTGACCGAGGGTATTGAGTGGGTAATTTAGAATTGATAGCTATAATATACCACAATCAATAAAACAAGCATTAAAGTCTTTATCCCATCATGCAAAATGGAAAATACTTAGGTAATGGTCACAACCCTAGGCTTTTTATCAATTTGGAAAAACCTCAAAAATAATTTTCTCTAGTCTTCTTTCTTTATTTTGCAATCTTTAGAGAAATTAGAAATAGAAAATAAATCTTTGCGTATAAGTGCAATCTAGATAATTCAATCACTCAAATTAAAATATATACCCCTAACTCCCATCTTAGCTCCCTATGGATTCGACCCCGACTCTTAGTTGCGTTTCTATTATTTCAAACAACCGTTTCATACCTCTTTTGAGGTGTGCATTGGACGCGATCAATATGCTCCATTACCGAGGATACGCTTCCTACAGTTCGGGAGGACTGCAATTGGGAGGACAAAGAAGGGTCATCCCTGGTCCTGATGAGGACATTACCACTCATGTGGAGGGGTATCTAAGTGTTTACACTTACCCCTTCACACTTGCTCTGGTGGATCCCATAATCCTTAACTTTTGCAAAAGATACGAGGTATGTGGCCCAGAAGGGCCGTCATGATCATTTGTATTATATTATCATGGGTAAGTGGCCCACAAGGGCCGTCATGAGATAACGCGAATAAAACATAAGGGAATACTAGACATAGGACGACCCAACATGATATAGAAACTTATACATGTGACATACGGGCCTATAAGGCCGACATGATCATTTGTATACTCAAGACATAGGCCGATAAGGCCATACAAGTATCCATATACATGTTATCTGCCTACAAGCCTCTAAGAGTACATAAATGTCATAAAGGTCGGGACAGAGCCCCGCCATACCAATCAATACATATTCAAATCATACTGACCAAATAGGCAACTCCGGAGCAAGTGGAGTGCACAAACACATTCTGCTGAGCTGATAGGCTACTAGGAGAACTCTCAACCTGTCTATCGGGACCTATGGGCAAGAAACACAGCGTCCCCAGGCAAAAAGGACGTCAGTACAAATAAGGTACCGAGTATGTAAGGCATGAAAGAAACATGTAGTAAGAAACTCAACATGTAAGTCTGAATAGCTCTGTGAATCATGAAAATATTTATAATGTCATGCATGTGCGTTTAAGTATATACGTATATAACATCATCAAGCCTCTGAGGGCATCCCATCATATCATCCACTGTGGGCGAAATCATCAACGTATACCAGCTGATCAGGTAGTGGTACGTATATAACGCCATAACCTTTCCCCATACCCCATATACATATACTATACGCGTATATAATGCCATCTAGTCATGGGTCAGTATATATATATAAATGGATGCAATGTATAATGAAGTAAGTCAATAAGATCTCTCGGAATGTTATGAGACCCATGAACAGACGATATGATAGTAGGACATATGGGGAATCAAGAACATAGGCAACCCTAGTACATCTAGGAATAGAATTATTTGTGAAAGTTGCGCACTTGCTCATTTCTTGCATCATATGGATCATGCCAAAAAGGAAAGAAGGGATAGCTTTTACATACAACAACAACAATAACCCAGTATAATCCAACTAGTGGGGTCTGGGGAGGGTAGTATGTACGTAGACCTTACCCTTACCCTAGGGTAGAGAGGCTGTTTCCGATAGACCCTCGGCTCCCTCCCTCCAAGAACTCCCCACCTTTCTCTTGGGGTGACTCGAACTCACAACCTCTTGGTTGGAAGTAAAGGGTGCTTACCACTAGAGCAACCCACTCTTCCGATAGATTTAACATGCCTTATCACAATATTTCCAATCACCAAGTTGAACTTGCCTCTTCGTACCTTAATCTATAACAACAATAATAATACTATCATTAAGTTAAGAAAGGTACAACTATTGCACAACGAACGACAAGCTTTTTTTTATATTAAAACGGGCAGCATCTCCCCTATAATCCTTACTTCCTTCAAATTCAATATAACACCAAACACAACAATATCAACATGTATACATTATATTTCAACCTTATATACACCACAAAATATTATAAAATAGCCCAACACACCCCAATCTCTTCATACACAAAATGACGACCGTAGTAGTGTCAAGCGACCCAAAAATATTACGACGAATGACAAGCCCATCACCCTGCATTTATGTGGTGTTTCTCCACAACCTTACTCCTCCAAAACTCCACAAAACAGTAGTAAAACACGCAGCCCAACAGCAACACAAAGCAATCCACAAAACAGTCTGCTACAAGTGAATAGCTCGAACTCACGGCTTCCGATCACCTTCCCGTGAGTTCTAACTATTAGGAAACGAATTTATCAACCTTCCTTGATATTTAAACACCTAAATACAGAAAGTACACGTTTTCTTAACTATGATCCAAAACTCAAACTACAAAGAAAAGGAGAGGCGATATAGCGATACTTACGTCGCAGGGATCGTTTTAATATTATCGTTTCTTGATTCTGTGCCCGGGATGATAATCTTGTTTGAAACTCTTGCAGAGAGCTTAAGTGTAAATTTAGGGGCCTTATTTGGTTGTGTGTTCTGTAAAATTGAATAAAGAAACGAGATAAGGATATAAATATCCATTTTGTTTGAAAAGTCAAAAGGTGCTACTTGGCACCCTAGCATTGGTCCTTCTTCCAATGCTTAGAACGTTTTATCCGGGTGTCGTATGAATGTACGGTTAAGAGCATTAGAAACTACATTCCAAGACCTTCAATTTGGAATATAATATGTCCTAAAAAGACCTGATATAACACACGAAATCTATTTCTCAAAAAGATCTATTACAAGGCAAATCCTTAGTTGAGTTTTCCGCAACTTTAATCCGATTTTTCCCAAACTTCATATTTTCTATCTAAACATAATATATAGAAATATTATGACTTTAAAATCATTTAAATCATGATTAATAAGTCTCATATTCATTACGTCACCTTGGGACGCACAGGGTGTAACAATTTTTCCCCCTAGAAACATTTGTCCTCGAATGTTAAACTCCCAGAAATCTATAGAAATTTTGGTAGAGTCTCCTCTATAACGGTACTACTACCAACCTGTAACACAACAGACCCAACAATGCAAAGCCACACAGGGCCACAATCATCAATAACACCAATGGCTTCTGTCACGACCCAAACTAACCTCTGTCGTGATTGCGCCTATTGTGGAGCTAGGCAAGCCGACTCATTTCCAAAACGAACCGATATTTTTATTTCAAAGATAATTTCAAGGTTATTTAACATTTCACCTCCATTTAAAGAGTTCAACTTTAAGAAAAACAGAAGTGCGGAAAAGAAAAGCCCGACATCGGGGTCTCACTAGTCATGAGCATATACTACAATATGTCTAACAATATCAAGGCTAACTCAGCCCGGAAAATAGCTAAATACAACTAGAGGAAGATAAGAGGGCGAAGAGCAGGGGCTGCGATCGCCAAATAGCTACCTTGCTATCTCCAAGAAAATCTGCAACTAGAACACTCAATAACCGCTACCGTGTCCAACTACACCTGAACCTGCATACAAGGTGAAGGGAGTAACGTGAGTACGTCAACTCAGTAAGTAACAACAATAAATAAAGACTGAGCAGTAGTGACGAGCAATAAAACATATAACGTTCATATCAGGAAATCTCAGTAAAATACCACATACTCTTAAAAATCAGGATTTGAATCAAACATCTCGTTTAAACCCAGTTCCAATAAAAAAATCATTTAAAGACATTTTTCCAATAGTTTTTCAAACAAAGGCTCAATGCAAAGGTGAGCAAAAATGATGAAATCATAAACAGCCCCTCGGGCAAAACATCACTCATATACAGCCCCTCGGGCAAACCTCACAGTCACTCGTGCCACTCGGGCATACCTCACAATCGCTCATGCCTCCCAGTCACTCAACACTCGCACTCAGTAGGTACCTGCGCTCACTGGGGGTGTGTATAGACTCCGGAGGGGCTCCTTTAGCCCAAGCGCTATAATCTGCACGGATAACTCACGTGCCTAAATAATAAAGTATGTTGCAGGAGGGCAGCCCCGATCCACACTCATCCTCACAAATCAGGCACTCGGTCTCACTCAGTCATAAATATGCTGCAGACGGGCAGCCCCGATCCAC
The DNA here is from genome assembly GCF_000390325.3 of Nicotiana tomentosiformis. NCBI lineage: Eukaryota > Viridiplantae > Streptophyta > Magnoliopsida > Solanales > Solanaceae > Nicotiana > Nicotiana tomentosiformis. The sequence goes on along the minus strand of NC_090812.1, from coordinate 72,248,243 downwards.
ACTCATCCTCACAAATCAGGCCCTCGGCCTCACTCAGTCATAAACCTCTCAAGCCACTCGGGCATTTCAGTAAAACAGGGCATTCGGCCCAAAACATTTATATGCATCAAAATAGAGTCATACAACTGAGTTATGCAGTAAACAAGTATAAACATGACTGAGTATATATTTTCAATCAAAAACAGTGAGAGGATGGTAAGAAACAGCCCCTAAGGGTCCAAACAGCTTTAGCGCAAGGCCCAAATATGGCATTTGGCCCAATTTACAGAAATTCTTTCTAAAACATATAAGTATCATATGGTTTCAACAAAGTATGCAACTTTACAGTTGCTACGGGGAGGACCAAGTCACAAAACCCCAACAGTGCACGCCCACACGCCCGTCACCTAGCATGTGCGTCACTTCAAAAAAGTAAAATGATACGAAATCCGGGGTTTCATACCCTCAGTACTAGATTTACAATCGTTACTTACCTCAAACCGGTCAAATCTCTAACCCGCAATGATCTTGCCTCTGGACTCGGCCTCCAAATGCTCCGAATCGATTCACAATCAGTACAATACCATCAATACGCGCTAATGGGATGAATTTCACAAGAAAAACTATAAAAGTAGACCAAAACCCGAAATTGGCTCAAAAATTGCCTGTGGGGCCCACATCTCGGAACCCAACAAAAGTTACAAAATCCGAAAGCCCATTCAACCACGAGTCTACCCATACCAATTTCACCAAAATTCGATCTCAACTCGACCCTCAAATCTACAAATCTTATTTCCAAATTTCTAAGTTCCAATCTCCTATTTACACCTCAAAATCATGTAATCTAGTCGGATTATTCGATGATAATTCAATATTATGGAGTAAAAATGATCATAAGGGACTTACCTCAAGTTTTTCTTGAAAATATATCAAAAATCGCCTCTCCTCAAGCTCTAATTTGTCAAATATGGCAAATGGAACGAAGTCCCTGTTTTTATAATTCTGCCCAAACAACCTCGGTTCTGCCTCGATCTTGGCCTTCGATCGAGGTCTTCGATCTTGGCCTTTGATTGAGGTCTTCGATCTTGGCCTTCGATCGAGGTCTTCGATCTTGGCCTTCGATCAAGGTCCTCGATCTTGGTCCTCGATCCTGGCCCTCGATCCTGGTTCTCGATCCTAGGCCTTCGATCATGGCCCTCGACTCTGGGCTCTAACATGGCTTCGATCGTGGCCCTCGACCCTGGGCTCACATCTGGGCTCGATTTCTAGGCTCGATTCCGAGAGATTTCTGGGCTCGAATCTGGCAGAAGAATTTCTAACAGAAGGAAATTGCAGTAGCTGTTGTAGTTCAATATTTGATCCGTTAACCATCTGAAACTCACCCGAGGCCCTCGGGACCTCAACCAAATATACCAATAAGTCCTAAAACATCATACGAACTTAGTCGAATCCTCAAATCACCTCAAACAACGCTAAAACCATGAATTACATCCCAATTCAAGCCTAATGTACTTTGAAATTTCTAATTTCTACAGACGACTCCGGAACCTATCAAATCACGTCCGATTAACCTCACATTTTGCACACAAGTCATAAATGACATAACAGAGGTATTCCAATTTTCAGAATCGGATTCCGAACCCGATATCAAAAAGTCAACCCCCGGTCAAACTTTTCAAAAATTAAACTTTCGGCATTTCAAGCATAATTCCTCTACGGACCTCCAAATAATATTCCGGACATGCTCCTATGCCCAAAATCACCATACGGAGCTATTAAAATTATCAGAATTCAAATCTGAGATCGAATGCTAAAGAGTCAAATTTTTGTCAACTCTCCCAATTTAAAGCTTTAACAATGAAATTCCTTCTTCCAGTTCGATTCCGAAATACCTGCGACCCGAAACCAATGATTCACACAAGTCAAAGTACATCATACGAAGCTACGCATGCCCTCAAACAACCGAGCGAAGTGCAAATGTTCAAAACGACCGTTCGGGTCGTTACATCCTCCCCCACTTAAACATACGTTCGTCCTCGAACGTGCCAAGAATTGTTCCACAAGCCATCAAATCGCTATGTAGCTTTCACATGCACATACCCGGGGGTGATCCCATGTCACCCTATCCCATACAGGTCCGATAGCACAGCATAACTGAAATTTCTCAATTCAACCTAGCCTACAAGCCTTCGAATCAAATTTTCAATATCCGAAATTTCCTATAAGATGAGAAGTTTGCATCTACATACCGTATAAATCTGAACAATCTGTACCAAAAGCCGTAACCATAACTCAAATACTCAAATTCAAATACCGCATAGCTCGAATGCTCGAAGCAATGATTTCAAATCACAGTATCGACTCAAATCAATCCAGTGCCAGTAATAAACCTCATATCAAACAAACCCTCGTTCTAAAACCTTCGTACAATGTCGATGATGAAAGAAACATACCGAATTCATAACTATTCATTAGACCATCAGGCCATGGAGCTCTCGTTCCTTCTACAAGAACTATAGCCAATTTCAAAGCCGACTTCCGATATTATCCTCCTAATTATACCATAATCAAATCTGATAGCATCCATTCTAGGCCCAATGACCTCGTCTCCTCCAACATGACCACTCTAGGGACATGACACATCAATACAATTTAAAGCCACAACCCGTGCAATCCGTGCACTAGATAGCAACATTCCAAATGTACCCAATCGTAATAATGACCCAAACAGGAGAACCGTTCCGCAAGCTCGACGAGTACCACCCCGACGCAATGCTAAGAACCCATCACACACCGCAGAACTATAACATACGAATCTTACACAAGGGATCATATTTCCACATAACTCTGCTGCAATACGCGACCCTATCCAAATACTTGTCCATATGAAACACCTCAAGTCACCCTGCTAAAATCAATAACCATGCGCAATTCGACTTCAAGTACCCAAAGTGCATTACCATAACCACAGAGAAGCAAACGACACCATGCCACATAAAACCCGAAAGAACAGGACCACGTCATCAACCAAGAAATATCCAATACTATTCTCGCTCAAATTCCGCTATAAGGCCATAATGGAACCGCACCATATGTGCATATAACCACGAATCACAACTCCTCGTAGCATAGAAGAGTAACTCATCGATCATTTCAGAGCATGAATAAGCTTCACATCAACCGAATGGCACATCCTTCAACAATAGCAGTATGGAGCCAATCAATCCGGCTCGGTGTAGAATACACATCCTAATTAGGCCTACCAATGGGCCCCGAATCAACTATGGTCAGCCACCAATAGATAAACAACCTCTGAAAGTCCACAATGACGGAATCATAACACCTTCTATCATCTGGCTAGCTCCGGCCACAACTTCACAGTCCACCACTATGAAATAATCTGCTCATGAGAACTCCCAATCTTCAATTCCATGGAACACATGAATCACCCTATTTGATTCCACCTCCACCGCCTAAATGCCTAACACCTCTCTCATACACAATCCTCCCACGAGAAATACTTTGAAACTTCTTCCGTGCCACCTGGCAAAAATTTGAGTATCAACAGTCGATCAACCAGGAGAGTGCCGCAATACCAGCGAAGTACCCATAAATCAAAACACACTGCCCCTTCTGAAATGTACACTCTCATCAAGCTATACTAGATAGTAATATCATTTACCTAGTCATCGGAAATCGTCCATGCTGCCTAAGAATTTATGTCCTTCCCTTCAAAACTGAACTGTGACCTGGTACATGTAAATCCTATTCCCGCACAAGACACCATATCTATTATGCCATCATGTGACAAGCATAAGAATTCTATTATCAACTCTGAGTCACTAGCAATTACATACCTTATTAGTCAGAAACCTCTTTCTTGCTTCTTTCTAGGAGAAAATCATAACACACAACATGCTACGTACATCGGTAGAAATTATCCGGTTTAAACCATGGTAGAACCCATCATGAACACTTTGAAATCCATTTGCACATAATCAAGCTATCTGAACCGAATTCCTCTAACTTCACCAAGCCACAAAGGTTGCCAAATCCGGGAGCATTGCCACGAAACACCTGTAGATACTAGCCACGTCATAAGTACATAATTAACCGATCATACCCATTACTGTGCTACCCCAACCTACTTCCAAACTGTCCTATTTCCCCAAGTCCTTTCCAAATTGCCTTCAAATTGCTATTTTATTTCCTTATTAGAACACTACTATCCTTAACTAAAACTTGCCCCACGAACTCTAGCATAGAATCACACCGCCTTAAGGCTTATAAGCCGTCGAATACCCTTTTTATGTATTCCAAAGGTTCCACAACCAAACATGCTTACTCCGAAGAGATTTTATAGGAACCTAAAACCGTTTCCTTCAACTTCTTGATACTGAAATGCATAATTCACAATGATATGAGATGCAACGAGTCTCAACACCATTCAATTCAACTCTCAGTTTTCTAGCCATATTTATAAATCTTGAATCCATTGTAACCATTCTCGAATTAACCGACCAAACGGACCGAAACGACATGTGCCCCATTAGCACATCAACATCCAAGGGAATAAAGAGTAACCCTCACTCCTACGCAACCAATTCTCTGTGAATAAATACTCAATTATTTTTATGGTCCCCCTATAACCATAGAGTGTAATATAACTTGCGTCCAGAAATTCCTTTACCCGAGTCATCCTTGATCTCGACCTCTGCAAGTCATAACTGATTCATCGGCATACCCCGAACCGAAACTAATACGACCCATAATCGTGCAATTAACTCTAGATAGCAGACTCCCCCACTTAGCCTTAAGCTGCAATTATATAAAATTAGAACCCGTAAGGATTTCTCCTTCTCAATTACCAAGGTCTCGCACCGTTAACCTGCCAGACTTCTCGAAGTCTATTATTAAGCCTTTCATGAACATTCTGAATCTCCAGCCAAAATTACACACGCGACCTCCTACCGGGTAGCTAGTAATATTCCTCGCAAAAGCTTCATCAACATCACGCCACTGCTAGCTGCACACAGGAGATAACCTACCTGTGGAATTCCTTACCGACATCTCCCAATGACACTGCACTGAGTGCAACGACCACGAAATCCATAAATTCTCCTGAGATCATGCTCGCCCACCATTTATATAAGTCTGCATTTTCCCTATTGACATCGACTGTATGTCAACAATATCTTCCGAACTCAAGTCATATTGCACCTGACACAATAATCAGATCTTCACGCCTCTATTCATTTCAAACACACTTTTTTTGTACACTAACCATCACTCCAAATAGAGTATGCAGGCTGATTCACATATAAACACGATTCCAAACCATTCTACACTTTCTCAAGGCGCACGACTACCCTACTAATGAATTCATATGCTAATCTGCCACTCTTACTTCGGTTAAATCATCTCTTTTAAGAAACTTCTCAACCTCCACTTCTCCTACTTGACCTGCTAGTACTTCAACCACCGCGAAACACTTCCCGCCATGTCTTCCCTCATACTTTGCTACCCAAATGCTGCATCAAATCGAAATGTATTTCTGTCGCACCTGAACCAATAAAATGTTACCGACTCTAAGTCTCTTCAAAGATTATCTTTCCCGAGCCATCAATATCAAAATACCCATTCGACACAACCACTTACTCTTCTTGAGTTCAAACTCATTGACAGACATGAGAATTTAATTTGCCCCAAAATTTAACAACGTGAAAGATCCTACAAAACATTCACACTCGAGAAAGTACGTCGCATCAAAATGAAAATCAAGCACTCAATGGCCTTCCTTTACATTTCAAGAAAACACTTCTCGTCACATTCACATAGTCTTAACACTTCCCGCAGTTACGTCATACTCACCACAAAGCCATTCCACTGCTCATCTAGCCACAATTCTACTCGTAGGGTCATTATCGGGCATATGAGTCCAAATGTATAGGTTACGACTGAAGCTACCGAGCCAAAACTACGGTTTAAACCTGGCCTCAAGTCCTCCAGACTAGCCCATCACCAAAACACATAATACACATCTCAAACCTCATTCATAGAATCACAAACCGGCGATGCACAACAGATACCGAGCGCTCATGTGCGCATACGAGATGCGTGGAAGGAATTCAAAGAGTTATGTCTCAAGCTGAATCATTTTCGCACGATAGAATACAAGAAAGTGAAATTTTCCTAAGGGTTCTGCAGCCTCCTTAAGATAAGTACAGATGTCTCCGTACCGATCCGCAAGACTCTACTAAATCCGCTCATGACTCGTGAAACCTATGTAACCTAGGCTTTGATACCAATCTGTCACGACCCAAACTAACCTCTGTCATGATGGCGCCTATTGTGGAGCTAGGCAAGCCGACTCATTTCCAAAACGAACCAATATTTTCATTTCAAAGATAATTTCAAGGTTATTTAACATAGAACCTCCATTTAAAGAGTTCAAATTTAAGAAAAATAGAAGTGCAGAAAAGAAAAGCCCGACATCGGGGTGTCGCTAGTCATGAGCATATACTACAATCTGTCTAACAATATCAAGGCTAACTCAGCCCGAAAAATAGCTAAATACAACTAGAGGAAGATAAGAGGGAGAAGAGCAGGGGCTGCAATCGCCAAACAGCTACCTTGCTATCTCCAAGAAAATCTGCAACCAGAACACTCAATAACCGCTACCGTGTCCAACTACACCTGAATCTGCACACAAGGTGCAGGGAGTAACGTGAGTACGCCAACTCAGTAAGTAACAACAATAAATAAAGACTGAGCAGTAATGACGAGCAATAAAGCATATAACGTTCATATCAGGAAATCTCAGTAAAATACCACATGCTCTTAAAAATCAGGATTTGAATCAAACATCTCGTTTAAATCCAGTTCCAGTAAAAAAATCATTTAAAGATATTTTTCCAACAGTTTTTCAAACAAAGGCTCAATGCAAAGGTGAGCAAAAATGATGAAATCATAAACAGCCCATCGGGCAAAACATCACTCATATACAGCCCCTAGGGCAAACCTCACAGTCACTCGTGCCACTCGGGCATACCTCACAATCGCTCATGCCTCCCAGTCACTCAGCACTCAACACTCGCACTCAGTAGGTACCTGCGCTCACTGGGGGTGTGTACAGACTCCAGAGGGGCTCCTTTAGCCCAAGCGCTATAATCTGCACGGATAACTCACGTGCCAAAATAATAAAGTATGCTGCAGGCGGGCAGCCCCGATCCACACTCATCCTCACAAATCAGGACCTCGGCCTCACTCAGTCATAAATATGCTGCAGGTGGGCAGCCCCGATCTATACTCATCCTCACAAATCAGGCCCTCGCCCTCACTCAGTCATAAACCTCTCAAGCCACTCGGGCATTTCAGTAAAACAGGGCATTCGGCCAAAACATTTATATGCATCAAAATAGAGTCATACAACTAAGTTATGCGGTAAACAAGTATAAACATGACTGAGTATATATTTTCAATCAAAATCAGTGAGAGGATGGTAAGAAACAGCCCCTAAGGGTCCAAACAGCTTTGGCGCAAGGCCCAAACATGGCATTCGGCCCAATTTACAGAAATTCTTTCTAAAACATATAAGTATCATATGGTTTCAACAAAGTATGCAACTTTACAGTTGCTACGGGGCGGACCAAGTCACAAAACCCCAACAGTGCACGCCCACACGCCCATTACCTAACATGTGCGTCACTTCAAAATAGTAGAATGATACGAAATCTGGGGTTTCATACCCTCAGTACTAGATTTACAATCGTTACTTACCTCAAACCGGTCAAATCTCTAACCCGCAATGATCTTGCCTCTGGACTCGGCCTCCAAATGCTCCGAATATATTCACAATCAGTACAATACCATCAATACGTGCTAATGGGATGAATTCCACAAGAAAAACTATAAAATTAGACCAAAATCCAAAATTGGCTCAAAAATCGCCTGTGGGGCCCACGTCTCGGAACCCGACAAAAGTTACAAAATCCGAAAACCCATTCAATCACGAGTATACCCATACTAATTTTACCAAAATCCGATCTCAACTCGACCCTCAAATCTACAAATATTATTTCCAAATTTCTAAGTTCCAATCTCCGATTTACAACCCAAAATCATGTAATCTAGTCGGATTATTCGATGATAATTCAATATCATGTAATCATGATAATTCGCCTCTCCTCAAGCTCTAATTTGTCAAAAATGACAAATGGGACGAAGTCCCTATTTTTATAATTCTGCCCAGACAACCTCGGTTCTGCCTCGATCTTGGCCTTCGATCGAGGTCTTCGATCTTGGCCTTCGATCTTGGTCCTCGATCCTAGCCCTTGATTCTGGTTCTCGATCCTAGGCCTTCGATCATGGCCCTCGACTCTGGGCTCGATTATGGCTTCGATCGTGGCCCTCGACCCTGGGCTCGATCTGGGCTCACATCTGGGCTCGATTTCTGGGTTCGATTCCGAGAGATTTCTGGGCTCGAATCTGGCAGAAGAAATTTCCAACAGAAGGAAATTGCAGCAGCTGTTGTAGTTCAATTTTTGATCCGTTAACCATCCGAAACTCACCCGAGGCCCTCGGGACCTCAACCAAATATACCAACAAGTCCTAAAATATCATACGAACTTAGTCGAATCCTCAAATCACCTCAAACAACGCTAAAACCATGAATTACACACTAATTTAAGCCTAATGTACTTTGAAATTTCTAATTTCTACAAACGACTCCGGAACCTATCAAATCACGTCCGATTGACCTCAAATTTTGCACACAAGTCATAAATGACATAACAGAGGTATTCCAATTTTCAGAATCGGATTCCGAACCCGATATCAAAAAGTCAGCCCCCGGTCAAACTTCTCAAAAATTAAACTTTTGGCATTTCAAGCCTAATTCCTCTACGGACCTCCAAATAATATTTCGGACACGCTCCTATGCCCAAAATCACCATACGGAGCTATTGAAATTATCAGGATTCGAATCCGAGATCGAATGCTAAAGAGTCAAATTTTGGTCAACTCTCCCAATTTAAAGCTTCAACAATGAAATTCATTCTTCCAATTCGATTCCGAAATACCTGCGACCTAAAACCAACGATTCACACAAGTCAAAGTACATCATAGGGAGCTACTCATGCCCTCAAACAACCGAGCGAAGTGCAAATGTTTAAAATGACCGGTCGGGTCGTTACAGCCTCACACGATCAATAACGATAACTAACATAAGAATCAAGTATCATATACGTACCTCAAGGCTGTGATGTCTCAGTCTGATCCTCCTCCGGAAGTGGAAACAAGTGAGGATACCTAGTTTTCATTTCTTCTTCAGCTTCCCGAGGTATCTCCTCCACATTATTGTTAATCCAAAGTATTTTAACTGAAACTACATCCTTAGTTCTTAATATCTGAACTTATCTATCTAGTATAGAAATGGGAGCTTACTCATATGATAGCTGCTCTGTAACCTGAACATCGTCAACTGGAATGACTTTAGAGAAATCTCCAATACACCTACGGAGCATAGACACATGAAAGACTGGATGTACATACTTCAATTTGGAACGCAAGTCTAACTCAAATGCTACTTGGCCTACTCTGCGTATAATCTTATAAAGTCCAATGTACCAAGGGCAAAGATTTACTTTCTTACTGAATCTCATAACGTCTTTCATCGGTAATACCTTTAGGAATACCCAGTCGTCTACCTGAAACTCCAAGTCTCGTCGTCGATTATCTGCATAAGACTTCTGATGACTCTATGCTATTAATAGCCTTTCCCTTATAAGCTTAATCTTCTCAACTGCCTGCTATACCAACTCTGGTCCTACTAACTTAGTTTCCCCAATCTCGAACCATCATATAGGAGACCTACACTTTCGTCCGTAAAGAGCTTCGTATGGAGCCATCTGGAATGATAACTATTATTATATGCGAACTCAATAAGTGGAAGATGATCATCCCAGCTACCCCTGAAGTCCATCACACAAGACCGTAGCATATCCTCCAGTGTCTGAATAGTACGCTCAGCCTGACCGTCTGTCTGTGGATGAAATATTGTACTAAGACTTACCCGAGGCCCCAATTCTTTTTAGAAGGACCTCCAGAAATTAGGTGTAAACTGAGCACCTCTATCTGAGATAATAGATATAGGGACACCATGAAGTCGTACTATCTCCTTAATGTAAATCCTTGCATAATCCTCTGCTGAATACATAGTCCTGACAGACAGAAAATGGGCTACTTTTGTAAGTCTATCGACAATAACCCATATAGCATCGAACTTACGTTGGGTACAAGGTAAGCCTATGATGAAATCCATATTAATCACTTCCCATTTCCAAGTCGGAATCTCTATAGCCTGTAACAATCCACAGGGTTTCTGATGCTCAATCTTAACCTACTGACAATTAGGGCACTGAGCAACAAACTCTGCTATATCCTTCTTCATTTCGTCCCACCAGTATATTCCCCTGATATCATGATACATCTTCGTCGCTCCTGGATAAAAAGAATAACAAGATTAGTGAGCTTCTCTCATAACCTGCTGGCGCAACCCTGCCACATTAGAACACATAATTGACCTTGATATCTGAGGACTCTGTCGCACCCCATTTTCTCGCGAAAGCGGGTTTCGACATGTGACAACTCTTTTAAATAGGTAATAAAAGAGAAGATTTGCCACCTAACGATTTTTTAAGGTGCATTAGGGCACCTATTTACGGATAACTCTCTGTTTGACTAGTCAACCCCATCAAAGATCGGGTAAGGGCTCAAATTACCTCGGAGAAAAGGTGTTAGGCACTCTTCGAGGTCCACAATTGTGGGTCCCGGCCGAATTTTAAACTAAGTGGGATGAATGAAAACTAAATTGCAAGTTAGTAATCTATATTAAATGACGCGAGTCGTCTATTAATTATCCTAAGTGAGATAGGCATGAAAAAGGAGAAAGAACACCTTCTAGCAATAGGTAAAAGAAAGGAAGTTTTGTATAAAATGAATCGCACATAAAGCTGTATCAAAATAGTCATTTAAAAAATATATTAAGGGGTAAGAAAAAATTTGGGCGAAAGCGAAACGAGTTTTTATTACTAATAAAAATAGCCTTTACATAGAAACAATACAGATTCAAGTAATAGTATAAAACTATTGGATGCAAAAAGTAAAGCGTAACTAATCCAGCAACAAATATGAATATGAATATAAATAAATAGAGTATGGCATGATTATTTAGTAAAAGAGGAGCCTAAGTTTTTACACCTAATGGATCAACTCCCGTGCAAAGCCTACTAAGACTTTTATAGCCAAAAGTGCAATGGCTATTTGGGCAATTTGTGTATTATGTCTGCTACCCTCATTAGTATTTTTAAGTTGTTACCTAAAGCGCACTATTTAATTCTAAATCGCGTCTTAATTCAAAATTACCCGTCCCTTCCTATAGTCCAGGAGGCTTTGAATACTATTTTAAAGGGATGGTTCTAGACTTAAGAAAAATCTCAAACTTCTACTTCTATTCTTATTAGCGTCACATAAAAGGAGCATATTGGGACTTACACAAATAACACATAAGGCAAGTAAGGGCTCATGTTGGCCTCCGAATTAATTAAGTAATTGTTAATGTAGTAAAAAATGGTCAAGCGTACTGTAAAATATGATAAGTCTTCTTGAATAATACTCATAATATAAGCATACGTATAAAGAAGTGATTAGATCTAAAGAAATAAAAAATATGAAGCAGACGTTGGGCTAAATTAAAACGAAGTTCTGAATTAATTAAAAGGAACAGAAAAAAAAGTAAAGGCTTAGAAGCTTTGGTCAAAGACAAATGACAGTATTTATCTTTTAAAGTGAACCCAACATACAAGTAAGAAAACGTTACTAAGGACCAAGGCACCACAGAAAGCTCAAATGCAAAAGCTATCCAATTTAATGTGTTAACATGTTTTCAAGAAGAAATGAAAGCAAATAACAACAGGTAATCACATAGCACACACGCATGAAATATCCCTTATCCCAAGTAGCCCCGTTTCACTATTACATTCAGTTATTACATGCTATCTGAATAGAGCTTATAACTAGAGCCTAGGAAATTAGCTAACTGAACTTCAAACTTTGGCAGACTCCTCGTAGACTCTTATGAGCTTTCCTAATCTCCCTGTTACTCCAAACTCAGGTCTGAAAAGTTGAACTTTGGCCAAAACTATCAAGTCTAGGCCCCTGCAATCGAACAGAAGCAACAAACGCACAAAGAAAGCAGACAACTTGGACTATTTTCCAAAGAAACAACTTTGCTATTATTAGTTAAAGCATTATCTTCTAAACACATAATCTATAGGTGAATATGTCCAAGTTAAACCAAGTCAAGGAGAAAAACAACACTAGAAACTTCAAATTTGACACAGAAGCATGAATGAATGGCGTAGGTCCTAAAAAACATGATATTTAAGTGATTGAATTGAACTCAAACATCCCAGCTTGTAGTATTCAATAGCAAATAAGTTCTGTTAAGCATAAAGTCATGATATCAAAATGATTAAAATCCTAATAACATGGTACCTATTTAGGATAAGTCTAACAGTGAGAAAATAGGCAAATACAAATCATGACTTTCAAGCAAGAAACATCCTGGAGTTCATTGTTAAACATTGAAATCTCAAGCATTAGATATCAAGCTAACTTCCTTAGGTCTAGACAATGGTTATTAGGTGATCGACATGTTCACACTATCTCATTCAAGGATATTGCAAGACGTGATGTCAATTCAAATTCATATAGTTAGACCTAAGAGGTGACTTCTAATGTACAACGAATCAGGGAACCATACGGGAGGCACAACACATAGCGATTAAGTGACGTACCTGGTTATTAACTTGGCATGCTCGAAATGGAATGTCGCACAACATTCGGCATGTCCAAGTGCAAATACAACGTGCAAATAGAATAAAAGAGACGAAAATTTTAAGAGAGCAGAGGACAAAAAACAAGTCTATTCTACCATACAATTAACACATAAAGAAATTATCATGCGTCGTTCAGGGAACTAACCAGTTGGAGAGCGGAATAACAATATAATAAGAAGATTAGAAATCCAGTAACTTCAACAGCAACAAATAAGCCAGATACTCTCCAAAGTATGCAGTAATACGTGCGAAAATTCAAACAGCAATAAGGAGAAACCAATACTTGAACTCGATACATCCAGATTGTATCAAACTAATTTTTAAAAAAAATAAGCCTTGCTTTGGCTTATGGTCGGCAAAGCATAGAAGTAGCGAAAAGAAAAAAAAAACTAGCAGTGAAACAGTGATCAAAGCAGTGATCAAAAGCCAGTTCTCTGAAGCGTGTAATTGGGAGCTATCTACAGATGTAAGGTATGGAAGTATAATATGTGAGTTGCAGAGATAAACAGAGCCTCCCCAAAACCATCCGTATTTATAATTGAATCCTTTATAGCCGTTACGGTCTCCAATTGAGCTATCAAAATCAGACCCAAACAATCACGGTAGAATTGGAGTCATAGCAATAAAAGGGGATAGGGGTTTCCATTTGAAAAAATTAATCGTAGCAGAGTAAAGTCCATCCAAATAAAAGATTTTCACTACTAAAAGATAAAAATAGTATTAAAATAGAGAAGAATTAGAGCTCTTACCTTATATCATGTCCAAGTTCATCTAATTAATTTGAACCTACGGATGTTGAGATGGAAAGAAGAACATACAAACCTTCAATTACGATAGTGATTTCGACTAAAATTGAAGCTAAAATCACGGCTCCCAATCACAATTTCTTTACAGATTTGAAGAAGAAAAGAATTAAGGAAAGAAAATTTTAAAAAAAGGAAAGAAAAGAGAAATAAATAAAGAAAGCAAATCAAAGAATTGGGGAAAGGTGTTGGCGAGTTGCTGGCGCAATTGAATTTTGGGAATTGGAAAAGTTATCAGTTTAGAGGCTAAAGGCTATTTAGGGGAATTCGGCTTAATTGATTTTGGGGTTAGGTGTAAGGTTGATAATTGAGCGACTATTAAATTAAAATGACATAATAATAAAGTAATTAGGAATGATAATTAGTAAATAAAAAATAAGATACAAGAAGTTAAAAAAACAAATAATATTTTATATAAATATTTGAACAAGCTAAAGAATAAATTGTAAATGCTTTTATATTTTTAAAAGTTGCTACTATGTAGTAAAAACAAATTATAAAGGATGTAACAACAACAACAACAACAATAATAATAATAATAATAATAATAATAATAATAATAATAATAATAAAAAGTTGTAGTACTTGTTATAATACATAAAAAAATGCTTATAAATATTATTATGACTCTTAAATAAAATAGTAACTCATTAGCATAATATGGAGTAAGGATGGACAAAATTGGGTGTCAACAGACTTTATCTCCTGTAATCTCAAATGATGTATTCTCCTTTTGAGGGGATGTATCTTTGTAATGAGCTAGCACAAGATCATCATGCTGGCGTTCCTTCACTTCAGTTACTAAAGAGGATGTTGTCATGTCCTGAATAGTAACTCCTGTATCACCTAAGTCCAGTAATCGAATTCCAAGACTAGTTAGCTGATGAATCTCATGGGCTATCCCATACTTCTCTGTCTGTAAATATGACATGCTATTCATAGATCTATGGCTGAGGGCGTCGGCTACTACATTCGCCTTCCCCGATGGTATAAAATATCAACGTCATAGTCTTTCAGTAAATTCAACCATCTTTTTTGGCGTAAATTCAATTCCTTTTGATTGAAGATATATTGAAGGCTCTTATGATCCGTATAGATATCAACATGAATGTCATACAAATAGTTCCTCCACATCTTTAGTGCATGAATCACCGCGGCTAACTCTAAATCGTGGGTCAGATAATTCTTCTCGTGTTTTCTTAGTTGTCTTTAAACAGAAGCAATTACTTTTCATGGTCGTTCTGCCACTTGTTGCATGAATACATGGCTTATCTCATTGCCCACAAATACTGGAATTTTCTCTAACTCATATGATCTCAAATATTATCTTTTGATTTTTTTTTCCGTTCGTTAGCCAAGATATGTGCCACTTTCTTATGGAGTGCATATAATGTTGTTGTGAGACTGTTGTTACAAGACCATTTCTTCCTTATGTCACTATGCTTAAGTTGAAGCCGTCTTCCTTATTCCCTCAGCTAGTCTTTCTTTGTAATACTTAAGAGAGACCCTTTGATTGCTGTAAAGCTGCGAGATTATTGCATCGTATACCCGAAAGAATTCTTGATGTTCTTACTCACCTATAATTATTCTTAATTACTTACCTTCACGCCCTTGTGCTCGTAAGGTTGATTCTAAACTAAAATTTTTGACTGTTTTCTCAGTGGCACCATTTTTTTTCGTAACAATTATACGGTACCTTTAACAACCCCAACTCCTATATGAATATTTCTCAAGAATTACAATGTCATCATATTTGCGAGACTGAATTCCCTATGTTGGGTTTCACTATGTTTATTTTGCACAACCTGTTGATTTGTCTGTATCCTCTTGTTTAGCTATGGCTAGGCTCTTCCTGAATCAACTACTAACTACACGTTAGTCCATTCTCATATTTATGTTCTACGTAATCTCTCTTGGGTTATATCCTTTGTCTTAACTTACCCCGCACACTGGCTCCTTATGTATCAAGTGTTCATTTGCACTTATTTATTAATAACATCTAGTGATGGAACCCTTACTACCTCTCCCCGTCGTCATGCTTACATAATGTTCTAGAGTTGTATCATATCCGTAGGATCTGAATAAATGCAATTTTATTCCTTTCGCCTTTCTACCACATTCTTCTTTTACTATTCCATAGTTACCTTAACCACATAACTCTGACTTAATACCATATCACACCATCTTCCCCCTTTAGGGGAGTACTGACATTCATTGCTATGAAGATTTACCTATAAATATTTCACCTCTTCATATTTGGCATCTTTTCACATCTTTACGGACTTTTACTTGCCTTGCGGTAACCCTTTTGTACCAGGGATAATTTAATTTCTTACATACAAAGGTGACACCTAGTGTAACTGGCACACTTAGTCCCTTAAGCTTAACTCTGTTCACAACGCTTGTTTTAGGGAAGCGTCTTCCTGAATGACCTTTAAAGGTTACTCTTCTGTTATCCATTCAATTATCGCCGGAACACAATCTCTGAAATTCTCACGATGTCAATTATTATCAAATCCTTTGGTCCCGAATTCATGTTCAGTTTATCTTATTAACTAGCCCATACTAATTTCTATTACCCCTGGGGTCTAACTTTTCCTTTTGGTAATCACGTATAAGTCACCAACTCATTTCTCGAAATGGGGACATGACTTTATGGCTTATACTCTTTTATTGTCTCAAGGCCTATAACTTTTTGTCTTTTCCTTCACTTGACTATAGAATCTGTAGTCCTGTCATATTTTAATTTACCGTTGTCATCCATTTATCACATCTTACTCATAATGCTTCATTTACTTTCTTCTTATTCTCCTGCTAATATTTCTGTCTATCACCTTATTATGAAAACTTCTTCAAAACATTCTTTCACTTTTAGCCCCCCTTGATTCAACTCACTGGCTCTTCGGGTCGCCTAACACTCTCTTTTTACTAGGGACGGGATTCATACAAAGGTAAATATTTATCCCTTCTAGGATTCCAATGCCAATCTTCTGAAATTTCTGAATATTCTAGTATCCATATCTGATTGTACTATTTTAGAGTGCACCATCTGGGTGTCTCACAAGGAGAACCATTATCACGTTTGTAATATCCCTCGAAAATGTGAGCTAATGATAACAATCCATCCATAATTTTGGGTTACTCTAACCCTAGCTGGATGATGATATCCCATCCTTCTCTTAATTTATATTTGTTAGCTCCCATAGGGCATAACTGAAATGGGTGTTGTCAAGTGAATATATCTTTGTTATTGTTGAAAGTAACTCAGAATGCTTATATTTCTCTGTCGGAATTGTAAATACAAATAATCTTCACTAACTGGGTACCTTGTATCCTTCTTCACCTAGCTTCTTTTACTTGTTGAAACTTGTATCTACCTTCTGATTCTCTCGTTGCTTTTTACCATAGGGGTAGATAGATATTCATGCCTTAGGGCTCCTTATCAAGAGGCTCACATGTCGTAGTACACACATATCTACTGAAGGCCTTACATTTACTCATCATAAGCATGACGCAAAATCGAATTCCTCTGACTCAATTCTTCCACAGCCGCATTCAATCTCTTATCAAACATGAGGGAATACTAGACATAGGACGACCCAACATGATATAGAAACTTATACATGTGACATACGGGCCTATAAGGCTGACATGATCATTTGTATACTCAAGACATAGGCCGATAAGGCCATACAAGTATCCATATACATATCATCTGTCTACAAGCCTCTAAGAGTACATAAATATTATAAAGGTCGGGACAGGGCCCCGCCATACTAATCAATACATATTCAAATTATACTGACCAAATAGGCAACTCCGGAGCAAGTGGAGTGCACAAACACCTTCTGCTGAGGTGATAGGCTACTAGGAGAACTCTCAGCCTATCTATCGGGACCTGCGGGCATGAAACACAACGTCCCTAGGCAAAAGAGACGTCGGTACAAATAAAGTACCGAGTATGTAAGGCATGAAAGAAACATGGAGTAAGGAACTCAACCTGTAAGTCTGAATAACTCTGTGAATCATGAAAATATTTATAATGTCATGCATGTGCGTATAAATGCCATACCATGCATAAGTATATGCGTACATAACATCATCAAGCCTTTGAGGACATCCCATCATATCATCTCAGCCACTGTGGGCGAAATCATCAATGTATACCAGCTGAACAGGTGGTGGTGCGTATATAACACCATAACCTTTCCCCATACCCCATATACATATACTATACACGTATATAACGCCATATGGTCGTGGGTTAGTATACATATATAAATGGATGCAATGCATAATGAAGTAAGTCAATAAGATCTCTCGGAATATCATGAGGCCCATGAACAGATGATATGATAGTAGGACATATGGCATATCAAGAACATAGGCAAACCTAGTACTTCTACGAATAGAATTATTTGTGAAAGTTGTGTACTTGCTTATTTCTTGCATCATATGGATCATGCCAAAAAGGAAAGAAGGGATAGCCTTAACATACCTTATCACAATATTTTCAATCACCAAGTTGAACTCGCCTCTTCGTACCTTAATCTACAACATCAATAATAATACTATCATTAAGTTACGAAAGGTACAACTATCGCACAACGAACGACAAGCTTATTTTGTATTAAAACGGGCAGCATCTCCCCTATAATCCTTACTTCCTTCAAATTCAAGATAACACCAAACACAACAATAACAACATGTATACATTATTTTTTAACCTTATATACACACCAAAATATTACAAAATATCCCAACATACCCCAATCTCTTCATACACAAAACGGCCACCGTAGTAGTATCAAGCGGCTCGAAAATGCTACGACGAACGACCAGCCCATCACTCTGCATTTATGTGGTGTTTCTCTACAATCTTACTCCTCCAAAACTCCACAAAACAGTAGTAAAACATGCAGCCCAACAGCAACATAAAATAATCCACAAAACAGTATGCTATAAGTGAATAACTCGAACTCACAGCTTTTGATCACCGTCCCGTGAGTTCTAACTATTAGGAAACGAATTTATCAACCTTCCTTAATATTTAAACACTTAAATACAGAAAGTACACATTTTATTAACTATGAAGTACCTTCCAAAACTGAAACTACAAAGAAAAGAGAGGCGATATAGCGATACTTACGTCGTAGGGATCGTTTTAAGGTTTTCGTTTCTTGATTTTGTGCCTGGGATGATAATCTTTTTTGAAGATCTTACAGAGAGCTTAAGAGTAAAGTTAGGGGCCTTATTTGGTTGTGTGTTCTGGAAAATTGAAGAAAGAAATGAGATAAGGATATAAATATCCATTTTGTTTGAAAAGTCAAAAGGTGTTACTTGGCACCCTAGCATTGGTCCTTCTTCCAACGGTTATAACTTTTTGTCCGGGTGTCGTATGAGCGTACGGTTAAGAAAGTTAGAAACTAAATTCTAAGACCTTAAATTTGGTATATAATATATCCCAAAAAGACCTTATATAGTACACGAAATGTATTTCTCAAAAAGATCTATAACAAGGCAAATCCTTAGTCGGTTTTTCCGCAACTTTAATCCGATTTTTCCCAAACTTCATATTTTCTATACAAACATCATATATAACCATATTATGACTTTAAAATCATTTAAATAATGATTAACAAGTCTCATATTCATTACGTCACCTTGGGACGCATAGGGTGTAACATTTGTAGTCGAAGAAGTGATTCCAATATCGATGCTTGCAATATCGAAGGAGCCGAATTCGGGCGCAAACCAAGAGGACAAATAGCAGTCACCGACACCGGCCACAACCCAGATGTATAAGCAAAAGACTTATGAAGACGACGATTACGGGGTTACGGGGTCCTTTTTGATCCTCGATGACTCCGACGCAACCAAATCGATAGTCGAATATCTGAAACAGGTTATATTGATAGAGCATATACCTGATCGGAAGGTATACCTGGGCACGGGGTTAACTCCCGAGATCAGGAAAAAACTTATTCAATTTCTTGTAGCTAACATAGATTGTTTCACTTAGTCCCATCTTGATATGACAGGGATCCCACCAGAGATAACAACTCACAAGCTAAGCCTAGACCCGAAAATCAATCCGGTCAAGCAGAAGAGGAGGCCCCAGTCCGAGGACAAACATGCTTTCATCAAGGACGAGGTATCTAAACTCCTTAAAATAGGGTCCATTTGGGAGGTTAAATACCTGGATTGGTTAGCAAACGTAATGGTAGTCCCTAAAAAGAAGAATAAACTAAGAATGTGTGTAGATTACAAAGATTTGAATAAGGCATGCCCCAAAAACTCTTTTCCTTTCCCCAACATCGATCGTATGATCGATTCCACGACCGGCCACGAGATCCTCCATTTTCTCGACGCCTATTCCGGGTACAATCAAATATGGATAACCTCCTTTATCACTAAATACGACACATATTGTTATAATATGATGCCATTCAGAGTAAAAGAAATTCTGGTGCCATCTATCAACGCCTAGTAAACTGGATGTTTGAGGAACAAATAGGAAAATCGATAGAGGTTTACATTGACGATATGTTGGTAAAGTCCCTGTGAGCAGAGAACCATTTAAAACATTTGCAGAAAACCTTCAGCATATTGAAGAAGTACAATATGAAGCTGAACTCGGAACAATATGCGTTCGTAGTCGGATCAGGTAAATTTGTCGGGTTCATGGTATCCAACCGAGGAATCGTGATCAACCTTTACAAGATCAAAACCATCAAAGATATCACGATCGTGGACAACATAAAGATCGTGTAAAGGCTAACCGGCACATAGCCTCCCTAGGGCGATTTATTTCGAGGTCGCCTGACAAAAGCCATCGATTCTTTGCACTATTGAAAAAGAAGAATAACTTTTCGTGGACTCCGGAATGCCAACGAGCTTTGGAGGAGATAAAGAGATACTTATCGAACCCGCCACTACTTCACACACCAAAGACAGACGAACGATTGTACTTGTACGATCTCGGAGATAGCTTAAGTGGAGTCCTAGTTCGGGAAGAGCAAGGTACGCAATTTCCAATTTATTATGTTAGTAGGACCTTAGGTGTGGCCGAAACTAGGTACCCTCACCTAGAAAAACTGGCGCTCGCCCTACTAAGCGCCTCTAGGAAGATAAAACCATACTTACAGTGTCACCTCATATGTGTCGTAATTACTTACCCATTAAGGATTATTATTGTTACACCCCACATTTTCGTATATGAAAGCACGCCATAAATAAATTGACGAGAACTCGAAAATGAGATGTTACATCCCGTATTTTTTTGTACGCTAATATTTCATCGTAAGTTAATCGACGTAAGCTCGGGAACGAGATTATTTTGAGATTATAAGTATTATGCTATTCCAAACAAGTGATGAGAATATTCATGAAGGAGAGAGGGTAAGCAAATCAAAAAAAATGAAATTCCTCGAAATGTGACAATTTGGGATAAAATACGGTCCGAGCTATAATACCCGGTATTTATGGATTAATGCCATACAAGGTACCATATGGCCATGATAGTATGATGTATAAAGTGTATTAAAAAGGAGTAGTATTTTAGGTAATTTGAGATAATTCTCAATTATGTGGATAATCGGATAATTATTAATTTTAGTGGGAGGTTAACAATTAATTAAGGAATTAAGTGGATAAATTTGGATAAGACTAACCCCCTCCCCAACGTGGCAGCAAACCCACCCCTAATAAATGACTCATAATGTCATTTGGTAATGTGGCAAAGTTTGAGAACTCTTTGGTTAAAGTATTAGAAATAATCTATATAATATTCTATAACTTATAAGATATGTTTGATCTTAAAAAATGGATAACTCTTTTACCAATTATAATCTTGATTCATAGACTTGCTTAAGCTCACGGGTGAAGCTCAAGAATTTCAAGAATCGCTTTATTCGCTACAAGACTTCTAATTCACAAAAGAACGTGAATTAGCAGTTAGCAAAGTAGCGGATTTTGAGCAAAGAATTTCATACAAAGTTACACTGCGTAATAGTAACGGGATTTGCAATTCTAAGAGAGCACTGTACAATCTTTCTCACGAATATCATACGGATTTTTCCCTACTTCGCTCCGCCGTTACGTGTTGTCGCAATCAACGGGTGTTAAAGGGATTGTCAAGAGAATCAGTTCAGGTATGTTAAGGCTATCCCTTCTTTTCTTTTGGCATGATCTATACGACACAAACAAAACGAGCAAATGAACAATTTTCATAAATGACTCTATTCATAGTAATATTAGGGGTGTCTATATTCTTGATTCCTCATTATTATATCTTCTGTTCGTGGGTCTCAGAAAAATACGTATTTGATAAAATTTATCCGACATGCATATTATTTTTATGACATTCTGAGAATATCTTATTAACGTGTTTCTTATGCATTTCATGCATTTATACATGTACATTGATCCATGACCAGATGGCGTTATATACGCGTATATTATATGTATATGGGATATGGAAAAAGGTTATGGCGTTATATACGCACCACCACCTGATCAGCTGGTATACATTGATAATTTTTTTCACAGTGGCCGAGATGATATGATGGGATGCCCTCAGAGGCTTGATGATGTTATGAACGCATATACCTATGCATGGTATGACATTTATACGCACATGCATGACATCTTAAAATTTCATGATTCATAGAGCTATTCAGAATTTCGGGTTGAGTTCTTTACTCCATGTTTCTCTCATGTCTATTATTTACTGATTTTTATTTCTTACATACTCGGTACATTATTGTACTAACGTCCCTTTTGCCTGGGGATGCTGCGTTTTATGCCCGCAGGTCCCGATAGACAGATCGAGAGTCCTCCAAATAGGCGATCAGCTGAGCGGAAGATGTTGGTGCACTCCATTTATTTCGGAGTTGCTTGTTTGGTTAGTATGATTTAAATGTGTATTGTTTGGTATGGCGGGGCTCTGTCCCGACCTTTATGACATTTCTATACCCTTAGAGGCTTGTAGACATATGTCGTGTACGTGAAAGATTGTACGGCCTTGTCGGCCTATGTTTTGAGTTTATAAATGATCATGTTGGCCTATTAGGCCCGTATGTCACGTGTATATGATGATGTAATAATAAAGATACATTATGTTGATACTCGGTTGAGTAAGGTACCGGATGCCCGTCGCGGCCCATCGGTTTGGGTCGTGACAAAAGTGATATCAGAGCAGTTCTGTCCTAGGGAGTCTACAAGTCGTGTCTAGTAGAGTCTTATTTATGGGTGTGTTGTACACCACACTTATAAGCAGGAGGCTACAGGGCATTTAGGATTGTCACTCTTTCTTCTTACTCTAGATCGTGTGGTAGAACTCAGTTGTAAGAACTCAATTTCCTAAACTTTATCTTATTCATAATACGACGATGCCTACATCTAAAAAGACGGTTGATAAGAGATTGCATGTGGCTGTAAAAGAGTTGAGTCAGAGGGACTCAATTTTGTATGATGCTTATGATGAGTAAATATAAGGTCTTCAGTAGATCATATGTGTACTAAGACGTGTAAGCCTTTTGATAAGGAGCCTTAAGGCAGAAATATCTATCCACCCCTATGGTGAAAGACAATGAGAGATTCAGAAGATAGATACAAATTTCAACAAGTAAAAGAAGCAAGATGAATAAGGGTACGAGGCGCCCAGTTAATGAAGATTATCAGTATTTACAATTCAGACAGAGGAATGTAAGCCTTTTGAGTTACCTTCAACAATAACAGAGGTATGTATAATTTGGCCACACCCATTTCATTTATACCCTATTGGGGGCTAACAGGTGTAGTTTAAGAAAAGGACAGGATATCAGGATCCGATTGGGGTTAGAGTAACCCAAAATAGTGAATGGATTGTTTGTGTTAGTTGACATTTCCGAAGGATATTACAAAGGTGCTAATAGATCTCCTTGTGAGGCACCCAAATGGTGCACTCTAAAATATTACAATTAGATGTGAATACTACCATGATAAAAAAAAATCAGAAGATAGGCACTGAAAGCCTGGAAGGGATAAATATTACCTTAGTGTGGCTCGCGTCCCCTAGTAGAGCGATAAAGTTAAGCAACTCGAAGAGCCACTGGATGGAGCAAAGGGGAGCTAAAAGCAAAAGAATGTCTTGTTCGAGTTTTCAGAATAAAGTGATAGACATAAATGTTAGCGGAAAATAAGAAGAGAGTTAATGAAGCATTATGAGTAAGATGTGATACATGGATGACAACGGTAGATCAAAAAGATGACAGTATTACAGAGTCTATAGTCAAAGTGAAGGAAAGGACGAGAGGTGACAGGCCTTGAGACAACAAAAGAGTATAGACCATAAAGTCATATCCTCATTTCGAGAAATACGTTCGTGACTCCAACGCGATTACCAAAAGGAAAAATTAGACACCAGAGTAATAAGAAATCAGTATGGATTGGTGAACAAGATAAACTAAACATGAATTAGGGACTGAGTGATTCAATAATGGTCGACATCATAAAAATTTTAGATTTCGTTCCGGCGATAATAGAATGGACGACAGAAGAATACCCTTTAAAGGTCGTTCAGGAAGACGGTTCCCTAAAGCAAGCAAGGTGAGTAAAGTTAAGCTTAAGGGACTGTATGTGCCAGTTACACTAAGTGTTACCCTCGCGAGTGAGGAATTTCGTTATCCTTGGTACATAAGGATTACCGCTAGGCGAGTAAGGATCATCGATGATGTGAAATGATACCAAAGATGAAGAGGTAAAACATCTATAGGTAGATCCTCGTGGCTTCAGCTCTTAGTACTCCCCTAAGGGGAGAATATGGAGTTACGTGGCATTAAGTCGGAATTAAGTAATTCTATTAACTATGGAATAGTAAAGGAAGAGTGCGACAAAAATGAAAAGGGGATGAGATTGTACGTATTCAAATCCTACAAATGTGCTACAATTCCAGGATATTATGCAAGCACGATGTCAAGGAGAGGAAATAAGGGTTCCTGCCTGAGATGTTATTGATAAATAAGGAGCATGTGCGAGACGTAAGTTAAGATAAAAGAAATGACCCAAGAAAGATTATGCGGAATATTAATATGAGAAAGGGCCAACGAGTAGTCAGTAATTGATTCAGGAAGAGCCTAGTTATGGCTAAACATGGGGTTACAGACGAGGTAGCAGACCGTGTAAGATAAACATAGTAAAACCCAATATGGGGAATTCAGTCTCGCATATATGACCTCGGAACCCTTGAGAAATATTCAGATAGAAGTTGGGGTAGTTAAATGTGACGTATAAGTGTTACATAAATAAAAGAGGATACCACTGGAAACAGTCAAAATTTAAGTTCAAAAGCAACACTACAAGCACACGAGCGTAAGCTACGGATAATTATAGGAGAGAAAGGACATTAAGTATTCGGTGTAAATAGCTCGTAGCTTTACAAGAGTCATAGAATCCTCCCTAAATACTACAATGAAAGACTAGCTGAGAAAGTAAGGAAGGAAGCTTTAACCTAAGCTGGGTGACCTAAGGAGGGAATGGTCTTATAACAACAGTCTCACAACAACATTGTATGCACTCCATAAGAAAATAGCACCTACTGTGGCTAATGAACGGGAAGTAAAATCAGAAGTGATATTCAACATCATATGAGTTGTATGGAATTTCAATATACATGGGCATGAAGATAAGCTAAGTATGCACGCAAAAAGGGGGCAGAAAGACCAGGAAAAGTAATTGCTTACGTTTGAAGAAAGCTGAGATAGAACAAAAAGAATTATTAGATTCATGATCCAAAGTTAGTTACGTTATGAACGCACTTAAGAGTTTGGAAGTTTTATACATGCAGCATATACAGCCGTAGAAGATTCCGGTATAAGTTAAAAGAAAGAATTGAGCCCAGGTCATAGATGAAGGATTGTATTATTAAAGGATTGTATCATGGACATTCCTCAGCGCCCATGAAAGGCTAAACTTAATAACTAATACCATGAGCCGCAGATCAAGAGATAGCTTAAGCCTACATAAAATCTGATCAGAAGAAGGAGGAAACTAAAGAGTTATATCAATGAAGTAAATCAAGAATCTAATTATTGGACCCAAAAAATTATAGAAATCGTGATTGAGAACATTACAGGATCACTCTTAATATCAAAGGTACCAGAGGGATAGTACAACAACCATGTTCTATAACGGCCCTATGATAAAGCCGGTTAGAAAAGTACCAGCCTTATAAGAAGTCAGTACGAAACTCCCACCGGATTGTGTATGTACCAGAGGTGCAAGTATTATAATAGAGCTTCAAGTTATGGACGTGAATTATACCTATGTGGAAGGGAGGTCATGAAAGAGATAGAAGATACGATGCGAGATTTTAAGGTAAGTAAGGTAAAGGTGAACAACGTACAAGATACTCAAAGGTAGAAGATCGTGAATATTCCATGCTTCGATAGAAGGCTAGAAGCATTGGGATTCAATATCCAAGAACGATAATAGCGTCATCAGTGACGTACCTTCCAGCCTATAGTTTGTAAGTACCGAGAGATCTAGTCAAGAGAGTAAAGAAGAGTTGGAGATGATGTGATGTCTCGCTTAATATTCCAGAATAACATAAGGGAATCAATGGTGCAAGAAAGTTGAAGTAAGGTTGTGAATAGTATAAATAGATACGTAGAGGTCGCAAGCTAAAGTATAGTAAAGCGACAAGATTTTATGACATGAGTAAGGATGAGAAAGGGCGAGTAAGAAAGTGACGAGAATGGGTCAGTTCTCGGGATTAATCCCATGAAAACATGAGAGACGATGTGTTCTCTAAGTTATATAAGGCTCAGTATAGCCTGAATGAACTCAAATAAGGCTAAGACTAGTAGCATTTAGAAGAGATGGAATGCTGCCCTGGTAGTGAAATGAAGGTGTAATTGTGACAGATAAAAGATAACGGTTGGGCCTTCGACTGAATAATGATTTGAAGAAAGAAAAATAAAGGGGAGAAGGAGAAAAGATTTCGCGAATGGCACGAGATCAAAATACCCCCATAAGGTGAATCACATCGAGATACTATGAAATACGATTACGGAAATCACTTCAAATATTCCTCGATGCAACGTAAGCCCTAGTGGCAAGGTTTTACGTAAGAAGATTCAAGTTATCAGTGGTATATTGTAGATCAATATTGAGGTGAATCAACAATGGATGGACAAAAATCACAAAGTACGAGATGAGATTAGACCATCGTTCTTAAGATGAACAGTAATGAGGAAGCATTAAAGGACTTAGATTTATACATATGGGATAAGCAACAAGAATAACCTAGAGTTTGGTAGCAGGCCTCAGTAACGATAAATCAAAGTACGTGTTATGGTATATTATGACCTACCTAGATGTAGTAAAGTCATACGGATGGATAATCGGGGCTATGAAACAAGATATAGCAATAGCAGTAAGTTCGACAAAGTACTAAGGGAAGGACTTCAGTATGCCTATAAATGCCCAGAGGGACATCTTTAGTTCTGTATATGTTCACAAAGTGAAGCCTAGATATTGGCTAAAAGCTGAAGGAAAAAGTCGCATAGGCGCATTTATAAGGTCAGAGTCGCACATGCTGCATGATAGAAGGTAGCAACAGTTACGAGATTGGAAGGATTCCGATCACATGTCGTGGTGTGAGAAAGAGGCCTAAATGGAGGGGATGCCCTGGCTTTTGGATTTATTCACAGAACAGTTGCCTAGATGGCAAGGAGAGTAATAAAGTATTCGGAAGACATAGACTATGAAAATGATCAGTGCACCAGTCAACATTCGAGGACGAATGTTCCAAAGGGGGGAATGATGTTACACCCCACATTTTCGTATATGAAAGCACGCCATAAATATATTGATGAGAGCTCGGCAATGAGATGTTACATCCCGTATTTTTTTTTGTACGCTAATATTTCGTCATAAGTTAATGGACGTAAGCTCAGGAACGAGATTATTTTGAGATTATAAGTATTATGCTATTCCAAACAAGTGATAAAAATATTCATGAAGGAGAGAGGGTAAGCAAATCGAAGAAAATGAAATTCCTCGAAGTTTGATAATTTGGGATAAAATACGGTCTGAGTTATAATATCCGGTATTTATGGATTAATGCTATACACGGTACCATATGGCCATGATATCATGATGTATAAAGTGTATTAAAAAGGAGTAGTATTTTAGGTAATTTGAGATAATTTTCAATTATGTGAATAATCGGATAATTATTGATTTTAGTGGGAGGTTAACAATTAATTAAGGAATTAAGTGGATAAATTTGGATAAGACTAACCCCCTCCCCAACGTGGCAGCAAACCCACCCCTAATAAATGACCCATAATGTCATTTGGTAATGTGGCAAAGTTTGAGAACTCTTTGGTTAAAGTATTAGAAATAATCTATATAATATTCTATAACTTATAAGATATGTTTGATCTTAAGAAATGGATAACTCTTTTACCAATTATAATCTTGATTCATAGACTTGCTTAAGCTCACGGGTGAAGCTCAAGAATTTCAAGAATCACCTTATTCACTACAAGACTTCTAATTCACAAAAGAACATGAATTAGCAGTTAGCAAAGTAGTGGATTTTGAGAAAAGAATTTCATACAAAGTTACACTGTGTAATAGTAACGGGATTTGCAATTCTAAGTGATCACGGTACAATCTTTCTCACGAACATCATACGGATTTTCTCCTACTTCGCTCCGCCGTTACGTGTTGTCGCAATCAACGGGTGTTAAAGGGATTGTCAAGAGAATCGGTTCAGGTATATTAAGGCTATCCCTTCTTTCCTTTTGGCATGATCTATATGACACGAACGAAACGAGCAAATGCACAATTTTCATAAATGTCTCTATTCATAGTAATATTAGGAGTGTCAATATTCTTGATTCCCCATGTTAATTATTATTATATCTTCTGTTCATGGGTCTCAGAAAAATACATATTTGATAAAATTTATCCGACATGCATATTATTTTTATGACATTTCGAGAAAATCTTATTAACGTGTTTCTTATACATTTTCATGCATTTATACATGTACATTGACCCATGACTAGATGGCGTTATATATGTGTATATTATATGTATATGGGATATGGGAAAAGGTTATGGCGTTATATACGCACCACCACCTGATCAGCTGGTATAGGTTGATGATTTTGCCCACAATGGCTGAGATGATATGATGGGATGCCCTCAGAGGCTTGATGATATTATGAACCCATATACCTATGCATGGTATGACATTTATACGCACATGCATGACATTATAAATTTTCATGATTCATAATGCTATTCAGAATTTTAGGTTGAGTTCTTTACTCTATATTTCTCTTTATTTGTACTAACGTCCCTTTTGCCTGGGGACGCTGCGTTTCATGCCCGCAGGTCCCGATAGACAGGTCGAGAGTCCTCCAAGTAGGCGATCAGCTGAGCGGAAGATGTTGGTGCACTCCATTTATTCCGGAGTTGCTTGTTTGGTTAGTATGATTTAGATGTGTATTGTTTGGTATGTCGGGGTTCTGTCCCGACCTTTATGACATTTTTGTACCCTTAGAGGCTTGTAGACATATATCGTGTACCAAGTGCGACTCACTTCTTGTGGTAAACCAAGTTAATGGGACATTCGAGGTTAGGGAAGAACGAATGCAGATATACTTGGACAAGTTACATGTGACATTACATCGGTTCAGAGAATGGACTTTGCAACATGTAACTCCATAACCTCGGTACCTATAGGTAACGACATTACAGGTGACATTACATCGGTCGAAGACAACGAGATAAACTCGGGAGAAGTTGTACAGCTTATGAGATCGGTGGTGGAAGAAGGCCACGCCGAGATCAACTCAACGAGCCTAACTTGTGACTAGAGGAATAAGTACGTGGAATATCTCTGGACCGAAAAACTACCCTCGGACCCAAATGAATCAAGAGCCCTACGTATGAAGTGAGACCAATTTAGTTCGAGGATGGAACCTTAGTCAGAAGAACGATTGGTGGCCCGATCGCGATATGTTTGGGACCAGGGGATACCGAATACATTTTAAGGGGAATCCACGAAGGTACCTATAGGAATCATTCGGGCGCCGAATCACTGGTTCAAAAAATAATCAGAGCCGGTTGCTACTTGATCGACATGGAAAAAGACGCAAAGGAGTACATTCGAAAATGAGATGGATGCCAAAGGAATGCTTCGATGATTCATCGAGCATGAGAACCGCTACATTCGGTCTTATCACCATTGCCATTCATGAAATGAGGGATGGACATTGTTGGCCCCCTTCCACGGGTACCCGGTAAGGCTCAATTTATTTTATTTATGACATACTATTTTTCTAAATGGGTGGAAGCACGGGCATATGAGAAGGTCAGAGAAAATGAAATTATCGATTTTATCTGGGACTACATCATATGTCGGTTAGGAATACCGGCCGAGATCGTGTGAGACAACGGGAAACATCGACAGCAAAGTAAGCAAGTTTCTCGAAGACCATAATATCAAAAGGATCTTATCCACTTCCTACCACACTAGTGGGAACGGACAAGCATAATCCACCAATAAAACCATAATCCAAAACCTCAAAAAGAGGTTGACCGATGCCAAAGGAAGATGGAAGGAGATATTGCCCGAGGTCCTATGGGCATACCGTACAACCTCAAAATCCAGTACCGGGGCCACCCCCATTTTCTTTGGTCAATGGCACCGAAACTTTAATATCGGTCGAGGTCAGAGAATCGAGCATCAAATTCTGATATGCAACAAAGGAATCAAACGACGAGGCTATGAGTACGAGCCTGGAGCTATTAGATAAAAGGCGTGAAGCCGCCCTTATCCGGTTGGCCGCTCAAAAATAGCGGATCGAGAGATATTATAATCGAAGGGCCAACCTTCGATACTTCAATATCGGGGACTTGGTACTAAGAAAATTTACACTGAACACGTGAAACCCGAACAAAGGGAAATTGGGGCTAAACTGTGAAGGACCGTACCAAATAATCGAGATTACCTAAAAAGGATCCTACAAGCTCGGAATAATAAATGACAAGCAATTGCCAAGCAACTGGAATATAACTCACTTGAAGCAATATTACCGGTAAGGTACGATATCGTTCTTTCTTTTATTTTACATTTCAAACTAATACTTGCATGTGACCAACTAGGGATGATGCGAGATCCTAGGTCTGAAAGAATGCGTAGCACTCTTTTTCCGTTGAACCGGCTTTGTTCCAAATGGGTTTTCCGGCAAGGTTTTTAACAAGGCCACAAGTAAATTGTGCTAACTTAGAATTGAAGGCTAGCTACGAACCGGTGACAATAATCACAACAGCATTCGGGGCCAATCTTCAGTTAGCCCCGAACACTGGGGGCAATTCCCTCGAATATTGACTTTAACAAGGAAAGAAACTTCGTGATTGAAGGGTCTCAATCAATATGATTTATTGTAAGGGCCAAACGGTCAAATGAACCGTGCCCACACAAACCGCTCGAGCCCTGGCACAAAACATGTATACATGTATAACTATTGTGCACAAGAATATAAAGAAGATTCTTCCTTGTACATAAACATCTTGTCCTTTAAAAAAAATTCTTACATCTTTCAAGAAGATAAAGCTATCGAGCCCAAGGGCCACCTTAATATGAGTTCAAACATTCACTCTCACTCGGGGACTGGTACTTTGGCATTGCCCGAATTTAAAGGCTAAGGCCATTCCGAGTTAACAAAACCCGAGGGAACAAAACTTATTTGGCAATGCCCGAATTTAAAGGCTAAGGCCAGTCCGGGTTAACAAAACTTGAGGGCACAAAGCTTATTTGGCATTGCCCGATTTAAAAGGCTAAAGTCGTTCCGAGTTAATAACACTCGAGGGCATGAAGCTTATTTGGCATTGCCCGAATTAAAAGGCTAAGGCCGTTCCGAGTTAATAACACTCGAGGGCATGAAACTTATTTAGCGTTGCCCGAATTAAAAGGCTAAGGTTGTTCCGAGTTAATAACACTCGAGGGCATGAAGTTTATTTGGCATTGCCGGAATTAAAAGGCTAATACCGTTTCAAGTTAATAACACTCGAGGGCATGAAGCTTATGTGGTGTTGCCTGAATTAAAAGGCTAAGGCCGTTCCGAGTTAACAAAAACCGAGGGCACAAAAGCTTATTTGACATTGGCCGAACTAAAAATGGTACAGCCATATTAACACGACTCGGATACGTCCGAGACTCATAACAAAAATAAGGCCTTCCAAAAATTCTTATAACTGGTTCTAAAGGCTACCCTCGGCAAGCTATAAACCTAAATTATTTTGGGAAAAAGTTTTCGATAACACTGAATCCCTACAATGCCTCAACACAAAGTAACGTTAAAAGCAAGTCGAACATAACCTAACTATTTCATGCTAAGGCATTTCGACCTTTGCGAAGACAAATAAAAAAGCAAAGGAAAAATTCAAAAGTGATATATATATATATCAAATTTTCTTTACAAGAGCTGAATAACTCCGATACATATTTTTTACAAAGGCCGAACGGCCTCAACAAAAAAGATGGTACAAAAAGATGGCCTAATCTTCATCGGGGGCCACGTCATTGCCTACAGGGTATTCGCCACCATCAGACTCACCCGACTCGTCAGGCCCCTTGGAATCTTCCTCGGGATAAGCCAGCTTCCTGGCCTTGGCTTCGTATATCTTGGTTGTCTCGACTTCAGCCAATAAGTCAAAATTCTGAGCATGGACTCCCTTGAGGGCATCCCTCGACATCGGCCTTATGCTGGGCCACCTTATCGTCAGCCTTGGCTCTGACCACGGCAACCTCTGACTTGGCCGCCTTAAGCTCCTTGGCCAGATTTTCTTGACCGGAGACAACCGAGTTCAGTTGAGACTGAAGCCCTTCGATCTTTTTGGCCTGCACCAAGTTTTTCTCCTTTTTAGCCTGAAAATGAACCTCAACCGAAGCTAACTGAGCTCGGGCAGTCTCCTTCTCCGAGGCCAGGCGATCCATGTTTTTCTTCCATTCTTCGACCTCGGCTTTGACCGTATCCACCTCCCACCAGAGCTGCTCGATCTGCTCAAGCTTTTTTTGAACCTGCAGGTTCTGATCGTTAGCCATTGTATCTGACTCATCATGACTAACTTCAAAAACTCTTCTTACCTGCTTGAACAAATCGGCATGCTCCTTCCGAGCCGTTTCTAGCTCAGACTAGGATTTTTCACTAAGAAACTTGTAAGCATTCTTCTTCTCAGTAAGCTACTGGGTCTCGACCTCGTAACATTTGAACTCTTCCAGGTATTGAAGAAAAGCCTCGTGATGAAGTACTAACTCCTGCAAGAGCAAAGGAAAATGTCACTATTATTTACGAATAAATCCAAGTACATAATAAGGGAAATTCGAAGTTACCCGATTCAACGCCTATTGAGCTTCGTTGAATAGGCATGGCGCTTCCACCTCGTTCATTTTGGCATGATCCTCTTCGATCACCAAGCACCGAAGGTAACTGGCCATCCCCATGGGGGAAGAGAGAACCTGTGCATCCTCCGGAATGGACATAAAGATTGCTCGCTTCCGGTAGGATTAACACTCGGAGTCGGGAACCGATTTACTAATTTTGGGCTCGAAGAAGACCCACCAACTCCGGAGACGGTATCTTCTTTGGTACTGGTAGGTCACCCAACCTGGTTACATCCTCTGAGGTGGTAGAATCTAAGCCGTCGAAGAAGTTGTGAAAAAATATTGCTGCTCCTTGGGGGCCCTCCCTGAGAAGACCTTTCAATGTCTGAGCCTCGTTTATCATAGAATCAGTAAACAAAGGCGACCCAGAGAGATTTATCACACCGAGTGCCTCCTTCGGAACATTGTCTTCTGACCGAGAAGTACCGTCCATGATTTCTTTATCGGCCTCCCCATCTCGGGGCAAAATGGCCTCAACCATACCTAGTTCGGGGGCCTCGGCCATTGCTTCTTCTTCAGGCCTCCCTGGTTTGAGGCATTTTGGAACCGCTTCTCACGCGGGCCACCAATTCGGATTCTTCTTCTTCTTCGGACTCATCCCTCAACCGGTGGACTGAGTCCGATGGGAGTCTTCGGGCACTGGTATTTTCTTTAAGTTTGCGCGTCACCCGCTTCCTCGATCTCTTCTTTTCAGGGCTCGAGGAGCTCGAAGCTTTTTTCCTTTTATTCTCTTTATCCTGCTTCGGAGCAGGGGGCTCGGTGAAAATGTCATCATCACCGGACGGAGGCCTCATTTCAACATCTTTCGGTAAACCTACAAAAGGAAAGTAAAACAAGTTAAAAATCGACGGCGTGAAAGTAAGGTCGAATATAACTTAAAGAAAAAATCTCACCATGAGAACGGGCCTCCCATCTGCCCTTCGAAAGCTCACGATATGAGCGCTCAGAGTAATATCTATGTGTTCCAATACCCTTGACCCACTCCTTGAGTCAGGGTACTGCACCATGCATCCGAGCAGTAGTTGCACCATCACAAAATATCGATGAAGAAGGAAAGAAAAGGAAAAGCTATAAAATAAATCTTGAAGGCAAGGTTTTACTTACGTTTTATGTTCCATTTTTCAGAAAATGGCATATCCTCGGCTAGGATTAAATGTGAGGTCTTCACTCTAACAAATCAGCCCAATCAACCTCAGTCCTGATTCTTATCGATGCTCGAGAATGGGGACTTACTCCCCGACGTGCAAGCTTGATTAATCCCCCTCGATAAAGTCGGGGACTATACAAACACATTAAATGATCGATGGTGAAGGGACACCCCTCGATCTTGCTCATGAAGAAGCGAAGAAGAATTACTATCCTCCAAAACGAGGGGTGAATTTGACCAAGGGTCACCTCGTACCTCTTATAGAAGGCGACGATGACTTGATCCAAGGGGCCCAACATGAAGGGATAAGTGTAAACACTCAATAAATCATCCACGTGGGTGGTAATGGCTTCCTCGGACTTGGGTACCACCATGTGCTTGTCAGCCCAGTTACAATCTTTTTTGACCTCGGAGAGAACGTCATCGGTGACCGAACAGATATATCTCGAGACCGGTTCACACCGAACCGGCACCGAGGAGGTTTTCTCGACCTTAAAATCAGTACCGGTTGGGCACCCCGTAGGTACGAATAATTTCAGAGGGGGTTCCGGTACCCGTTCCTCAACAGCAATAGACGAAACATTTTTTTCAACAGATGGTCGTGAGGAAGCGCAGTTTTCTTTTTGAGGAACAAACTTTGAAGTTTTTGCCCATTTCTTATAAACAGTGGAGAAAATAAAGTGTTGGTAAAAAAGGAGGCGAGCTTAGCAAATAACTTATGTAAATTTTCAAAGAACTAGAAGAGAAGAAGTTTTGAGGCTAAGCTAGAAAATCAGAAGATGAAGGTGATGAAGCTTTCTTTAGAAAACAAGAGAAGAGTTTGAATGTAAAAGTTCTAATGAATGGATTAAAGGATATTTATAGTTTTCTCAAACGGCGGTTCACATCCTGAAGTGGCCGACTATTAACTGACACATATTTAATGCCATGAAGACTGGGCCGACGGGACATTTCAACTATTCTTGTCACTTACATCATGAATTCGTCGTCATGATTTATCGAAATGGGAATCGGAAGCTCGTATCATTTCTCATCAATTACACTCCAAAAAACAAAGGGATTTTGACGTCATGTTTTTGTCACTTGCGTCATGATATATCGAAGTGAGAATCTGAGGCTCATGTCGTTCATCGTCATCTACTCTCCGAAGAACGAGGGGACTATCAGTATACTGGTAAAATCGAGCTTGATATTCGATCGAGCTTCCGAACTCCCTGATTAGGCCAGGGTCAAAATATCTGTGGTCGAGTGAAGTCGAGCTCGAAGATCGATCTAACGTCTAACACCATCGGCCAAGATCGGCACATGGTGATTATGATCGAAACCCAAAGCATTGTCAACGTTAGCCATCGAAACCATTAGATTTGCCCTCGGTTTTACCGAAGGCGTAACCGGTCCTATTTCCAACGGCCTCGAAGAAAGCTTTGTCAACTCATCCGGCAGGGGTCCGTAATTCTCGCCATTAATCAGTCATTATGGCAGAAATTACGGAACAACTCAAAAAGAGAACTAACGATCAACAAATCAAGGACTTTTGCCTTTTATAGAATAATAAAATAATATCTTAAAAAGTAGATATCTCCTAGTATATAAAGGGGACTTGACAATTCATTAGGGACATTGTAACATACACTCATAAGCAATACATTATCGTTATACTTATTTCTTTGCTATCTTGGTGTCAATCAAAGTGCATTCAATTCAAGGGTGGCTTGCGTTCTTAAGCTGAAATCATCAATTCCTGTGGTTTGTAGTTATTTTATCGCTATTTATTTTAATTGTAATCTAATTTATCGCTTTGTATCAAGTTAATTCACACATCCTTATAACTACTAACAAATTCAATTGTTATCCGATTTTGAGGGTAAACAAGTGTAAATGCTCAATAGGAACAACCATAAATTCAAGTGTTTAAATGAAAAATTATGTCAACTTTAAATATTTTCGTATGTGTTCAATCCTTCTAAAATTTTATGCCAACTCATCACTTATATAAATAATCCATAATATGCCCCTAACATCGCGACGCTACAGGAGTCGGGACTAATTCATTAATCAATTAAAAGAAATGAAAGCAGTAAGAACCGTACGTGATTGGTAATCTACACACGGCAGTAGATCGTTAGAATTACGCATTCTAGTCTCTAGAAAAGCCAATTGGATGGTTTCTTAAGTTTAAAAATGGGCTTGACAAACCGGTACAAATTTAAGGGGGGGGTTAGGCCATTTGTTAGGCTATTTTGCAATCGCTGAACCTATGTGTTAGCGTTAGTGATGGCAAAAGTGAAACAAGAAATTCTCTCAAAAAATTATTATATTTAAAAATTCATGAATAAT
The DNA here is from genome assembly GCF_000390325.3 of Nicotiana tomentosiformis. Lineage (NCBI taxonomy): Eukaryota > Viridiplantae > Streptophyta > Magnoliopsida > Solanales > Solanaceae > Nicotiana > Nicotiana tomentosiformis. The sequence continues at coordinate 72,211,628 of NC_090812.1, read as the reverse complement.
ATGCTTTATCTTTCGGTTAACTTTCTATTTGTATTAAATATAGATCGATCAGATAATTTATTAAGTAATTTTTACATTATACGTTTTCGATACATCCATATTCGACTCACCCGGCCGTTTGACCCCCTAGTTAGCGTGTTAGGTAATCTACACATGGCAGTTGATCCTTGGGATTATTAGTTTTAGTTTGGCGCTCTGAAGATTTTGCGGAGGCTACAATGTGTAGGTAGGCCACGTCAATATTATCTACCCCAGAAACTGCTTTAGCCATAAAGACGACAAACACACCTTATCACTATATATCACCGTCCATTATTTGTCCCCTTTAAATCCCAGCTTCACTGCTCATTACTCCATCGCCTTCTTTACTGCAACTTCAATCAAAGAATGGATTCTACCCCATCATCCGAAATTGTTTATGATATCCCAATGCTTTTTCAGGTCTACAAAGATGGCCGTGTCGAAAGGTATCGAAAACATGACTTTGTCCCTCCTTCCGACAATCCAATTACAGGTGTCCGATCCAAAGATGTCGTCATCGTACCAGAAAACAACGTAACAGTACGACTTTTCCTTCCTAAAATCACCCAAAACGACCAGAAATTTCCTGTCCTTGTGTACCTCCACGGGGGCGGGTTTGCAATAGAATCAGCGTTTTCTACTTACTACGATAGTTACCTTCACTCTGTAGCTGCAGAAACCAATGTACTTGCTATATCCGTCGAGTATCGATTAGCCCCAGAACACAAAATTCCTTCGTGTTATGATGATTCGTGGGCTGTTATGAAATGGGTTGCTCAGCACGCAAATGGTGAACAGGGAACTGAACCATGGCTGAAAATCCATGCCGACTTCTCCCGAGTTTTCTTGGCAGGTAAATGGGCCGGTTGGGTCAAATTTAAGTTGATGAAAACGGGTCAAATCGATAAATGAATCGTGATCTAGACTGTCAAAAGTTTGCACGAATAAGAATGGATTGGTTCACGACGGAGCATAACTCAACTTGCTGATCAACATGACCCGATGTCTCATCTCTTTTTACCACTAATAAAATATGAAATCTAATACTATATTTTTTAATGATCAATTATTAGGTTAAATTCTTTCCAAGTTTACAGAATTTGCATCTTCATATTTGAATTTGTATATTTGAGTTTTTTAGTTGCATTTTGATTGATTAAGGGGTAATTTTAGAAGTTATTTTGAATTCAACCTGTCGGATCAAGCAAATAACGGGACATAACTCAATCCGTTTAAACATGAGCAGGTTGAATTAGTTACCAAAATATGTAGTGATTTTGCCACCTCTTTTGGCAGGTGACAGCGCAGGAGCCAATATTGCTCATAACATGATGATGCGAGCAAGTGTAGATGAAGATAAATTAGGAGATGGCTTGAAACTTGTTGGAATGGCACTGGTTCAGCCCTATTTTGGTAACAATGGGCCAGATAGAATTTGGTCATATTGTTGCCCAGAAAATCCGAATACAGATGACCCAAGATTCAATCCAGCAGCTCATCCAAGTTTGTTGTCTAAGCTTATTTGCTCGAAGATTTTGATATGCACTGGGGAGAAGGATTTTATAAGAGATAGAGGCTGGACATACTATGAAGCACTAAAGAAATGTGGATGGAAAGGTGAAGTGGAGATTAAAGAGACAGAAGGAGAAGAACATGTTTTTCATTTGGTTAAACCAACTTGTGACAAAGCTAAGGCCTTGATGAAATGGCTGGCCGATTTCTTTCAATAATCAAGCTGAATTCTTGTTGTGTAAAATCTCTCTACTAGTTCAGTTGTTTCTCTTTTTTCATTTCTAATTAAATAAGTCAATGTCTCAGGTAACTTATATGCTTCACTTTCTCGGAATAAAACTTGAAGTGGAAATGCAAAGAAGATTTTAGCAGAATTCATAATCAAGCCATGAACTGAATGAATTTGAAGTGATCTTATCCTACCAATTTTATTAACGTCACAAAACGATTTCTGTATATGAGCACACTTGAGTAGATAAATTGGCTAATTGCATAAGGTTGTTTGGGACTGAGGCAGCTATTGTTGTTGTTGAAAGTTGTAGCAGCACTTTATACAGTAACTGCGCAATGTGCCTTGCTACTGCAAACTTTGGTCACGGAATAGCTCACGCAATTTTTCAATTTTTCGTTTTCATTTAAGAACAAAAATAAAAGGAAAATAGTCATTTGGTTAGATGGGAAAGGGAGTATTCAACGGGGAACTCTTAAGTAATTGCATTTGAACGTTTTTCAACTAATTTGAATGCAGTGGACTTTCGGTGATATGAGATGCCAACTTCAAAGGGATAAATTGTAACAAATTAATTTTTACACTTGCAGTACTTGTATAAACAAAAAAAAAACAAAGTACTTTTGAGTTTGAAGAAACTTGGACAACCGGTGCATTCGATGTTTAAGTGTGCAATAAAATTAGGAATTAAATTCATCCTCCAATTTTCCTCACAAGGTGAAGGAGGAAATCATATAATTCCCGTCCGGATAATTTTCCAAAACATATGCTTTCTAAACATATTACTATAAAGTATGATTTAGAACAAAGGTGAGATACGTTGCTAAGAAACTTATCTTGAAAACAGGACAAAACTTCTTAAGTTAAAATAAATATCCACACAACTAGTTTTGTTTGTCAAAAACTAATCGGGCAAGCCTACCGTAAAAATCCAAAGGCCAATGCAAAGTCTGGTTGTTGATTTTTCTAGTCCTTTTCCATAAATACGAAAGCCACAAACAATTTGGATTTGGCTCACCTCCTTTAGGTGATCTCTCTAGTTCCTTCAATGCCACTCTGTATAGTATACACGTGTCTATTTGTATACGGTCGAAATAGATTTCGGCCTTCCTACGTTCGATCGAGTTCGAATGTTAAAAAGTCGGAATTACATTTTCGGGAGTGAGCTCCGAAGTCGGTATTAACGAGCCTCGAGCCCGAAGGTCGATCGAGGGGTCGGCTCGATAACTCTATCGAGCCCGTGGCCGAATCGATCCGCAAGGCACTACTTCGAGGTCGGAAATACGCGACGCACATCTCGAAGGTCGGACTCGAGCCAAGACCGAAAGGCCCAACCCAGTAACGAACTCGAGCCAGTATCGAGCTCACAGACAAGAGTCGTTGCGACCGCACCAAGAGAGAGAATCTTGACAGGAATCAAGGAAGAGACAGGTCATCATGGGCCTTCCACTATATGTTTTATTTTATTATTTTTTGTAATAACCCTCTTCTATAAAAGGGGAAATCCTTTTTAAGCTAAAGGGCAGAATGCATTGTAACAAAAGATCACTTCTCATATTGAAAGATAGTTCCTCATGCTTGTTTTATTTTAACTTATTCATTCTTTTGCTCAATATTCCCATTCTTATAGTCAGGAATATACGTATCTCTATTTCCCTACACGATTTATATCACATTGTATCGTATATCCTTAGAACCACACATAAAATCTAACGTTATCCGATTTTTTCGGTAAATAGTTTGGCGCTCACCGTGGGGCTAAGGGTAACAGTGATCGTTTGATACAAATCTAAAGTGCACGTCAGCTTATAACTTCAAATCAGCAATGGCTTTACTTATCGACCACGAAGCCGGCCTTCAAGATGAAACCAATAACTTGGCACCTGGGGCCGGAAGGCCAATTAACGATGGCACCGAGGCTCGAATCGAAGTACCCGAAATTCGAGCCGAAATACCATTGGATGTCAATTCACAAATAGCTTTGGAGGCAAATCAGCGTTCCGAACCGGAATGAAGCATTCAGGGCGGTACTCGATCCATAGCCCGAGACACACAAAACGCGATGAAAATCGGGGCCAGCTTACGTACGATCTTCGAGATGCTACAAGCCCAACAAGTAGCGATAGCTCAGTTACAGAGCCAAACTCGCGCACAAAGCAGGCAGGATTCCAATCCACTTCGAGAAGTCACCCTCGGAACAGAGCCCGCCATAGTGAAATCAAATGAGCAAGAATCGGGGACTACTCCTAAAATTACTAAATTGCTCGAGGAACTCACAAAACGAGTCGAAGCCAACGACAAGAGAGTGGAAACATACAATGTTAGGGTCGATCAAATCCCGGGGGCTCCACCAATGATAAAGGGGCTTGATTCAAAAAAAATTCATACAAAAGCCTTTTCCGTCGAGTGCGGTGCCTAAATCAATCCCCAAAAAATTCCGTATAGCCCGAAATTCTCAAATATAACGGTACGACCAATCCTAACGAACATGTCACCTCTTACACATGTGCCATCAAAGGCAACGATTTGGAGGACGATGAGATCGAATCCGTGTTGTTGAAAAAGTTCAAGGAGACCCTCTCGAAGGGAGCGATGATCTGGTATCACAATTTACCATCGAATTCCATCGATTCTTTTGCCATGTTAGCAGATTCGTTCGTAAAGGCACATGCTGGTGCCATAAAGATTGCAACAAGGAAATCAGACATCTTCAAAGTAAAGCAAAGGGAGAATGAAATGCTGAGGGAATTCGTATCCCGATTTCAAATGAAATGCATGGAATTACCACCGATCACAGACGATTGGGCCGTACAAGCTTTCACCCAAGGGTTGAATAAGCTAAGCTCGACATCATCACATCGGCTGAAACAAAATTTGATCGAGTATCCAGCGATAACTTGGGCAGATGTACACAACCGATACCAATCGAAAATTAGGGTCGAGGATGATCAGTTGGGAGCTCCGTACGGACCCGTGCATTAGAATAGGACAGTTACTAAAAACCAAAAGGAGATCGACAGAGAACAAAGGTCAAACAGTGACCGATATCGACCGTATGTCGCAGATCGGGTGAACAACGGTTCAGCACGCAATGCAGTTCAAAATAATCAAAGGATTGATCGAGGGAAAAATTCTCGGGACTTATCAGTAAGAGCGGCTTCGATAAATATGCTGATCCTATAGAAGCACCTCGATTATCAGAATATAACTTCAGCGTTGGTGCATCCGCTATCGTGTCAGCCATCGGACGCATCAAAGACACTAAATGGCCTCGACCCTTGCAGACCGATCCTGCCCGAAGAAATCCCAATCAAACGTGCGAATATCATCGTACCCATGGCCACAGAACGGAAGATTGCAAGCAACTAAGAGAGGAAATAGTCCGCTTATTTAACAAAGGGCACCTTCGGGAATTTCCGAGTGATAGGGCGAGGAACCATTTTAAAAACAGGGATTTCAGCAAGCAAAACGAGCAAGAAGAACCGCAGCACGTCATCCACATGATCATCGGCGGCATCGATACCCCTCAGGGACCAGTGCTTAAACGCACTAAAACATCGATTGTGAGGGAAAAGCGATCTCGGACTCAAGATTATGTACCCATGGGGACTTTGTCCTTTGATGATGAAGATGCAGAAGGGGTCATCCAACCTCATAACGACGCACTGGTAATATCCGTACTCATGAATAAAACTAAAATTAAGCGTGTGTTAATCGATCCAGGTAGCTCGGCCAACATCATCCGATTGAAGATAGTAGAGCAGTTCGGCCTACAGGATCAGATCATACCCGTAACTCTGGTTCTAAACGGGTTCAATATGGCATGTGAAACCACCAAAGGCGAGATAATCCTACCAATAAATGTGGCCGGAACCATCCAGGAAACAAAGTTTCACGTGATCGAAGGTGATATGAGATAAAACGCCCTTTTCGGAAGGCCCTGGATCCACAACATGAGAGTTGTACCTTCGACCCTACACCAGGCCCTCAAATTCCCGACATCGAGAGGTGTCAAAATGGTGTACGGAGAACAGCTAGCCGCAAAGGAAATGTTCGTCGTCGAGGAAGCTAAACCAATGTCCTCACCTTCACCAATAAAAAGATCGGGCTCGGAAGGAGAATGGGACACCAAATAGCAATCACAGACATCGGCTTCGACCCAGCCAGACAACCAAAAAATCGAAGAGGATGATGATCAAAGGGTCCCTCGATCTTTCGTGATTCCCAAGGACTCTGACGCCACCAAATCAACAATCGAGGAACTAGAGCAAGTCACATTAATCGAGCACTGGCCCGAGCGAAAGGTATACTTGGGAATGGGATCCATTCGAGAGGTGAAATATCCCGAATGGTTAGCCAACGTAGTTGCAGTCCTTAAAAAAAGGGAACAAACTTAGAATGTGTGTAGACTATAAGGATTTGAACAAAGCATGCCCCAAAGATTCCTTTCCGCTGCCCAACATCGATCGCGTGATCGATGCCACGGCCGGCCACGAGATCCTCACTTTTCTCGATGCCTATTCCGGGTATAATCAAATCTGGATGAACCCGGAGGACCAGGAAAATACTGTATTTGTCACCAAATATGGAATGTATTGTTATAATGTGATGCCCTTCGGGCTAAAGAATGCAGGGGTTACTTACCAACGCCTAGTAAATAAAATATTCGAAGAACAAATAGGAAAATCAATGAAAGTTTATATTGATGACATGCTAGTTAATCCCTGCGCGCATAGGACCATTTGACCCATTTGTAGGAAACGTTCGAAATTTTGAGGAAATACAACATGAAGCTCAATCCCGAAAAATGTGCTTTCGGAGTCGGTTCGGGCAGGTTCCTCGGCTTCATGGTGTCACATTAGGGAATAGAGATTAACCCCGATAAAATCAAGGCCATCGAAGACATCATCGTTGTGGACAGCGTGAAGACCGTAGAAAGGCTAACGGGTCGGATTGCAGCCTTAGGCCGGTTCATTTCAAGATCATCTGACCGAAGTCACAAATTTTTCTCTCTACTCAAAAAGAAGAACGATTTTGCTTGGACCCCGGAGTGCCAACAAGCATTATAGGAACTAAAATGATATCTATCAAGCCTACCACTACTTCACACTCCAAAAACAGACGAAAAACTTTGTTTGTACTTGGCAGTATCGGAAGTCGCCGTAAGCGGTGTCCTAGTTCGAGAAGAGCAAAGTACGCAATTCCCCGTTTATTATATGAGTCGAACCTTAGGAGAAGCGGAAACTAGATATCCGCTCCTAGAAAAATTGGCACTTGCACTGATAAGCGCCTCTAGAACTCCTATTGAAATCACGCCAACCCTCGTACCCGAAGTCGAAAAAGAACTCCTATTGAAATCAGGTACATCATCGGGGGTATGGATCCTTTTTACGGATGGGGCTTCGAACGTGAAAGGGTCCGGGCTGGGCATAGTTTTGAAATCACCCACGGGTAACACTATTAGGGAATCTACTAAAACTATCAGGTTGATTAACAACGAGGCCGAGTATGAAGCCTTGATTGCAGGTCTCGAGCTAGCTAGAAACTTGGGAGCAGAAGTCATTGAAGCCAATTGCGACTCTTTGCTGGTGGTGAGTCAAGTAAACAAAACCTTCGAAGTTCGAGAAGGTAGAATGCAAAGGTATTTAGATAAACTGCTTGTCACTTTGCACCATTTCAAACAATGGACTTTACGGCATGTCCCACGGGAACAGAATAATGAGGCCGATGCGCTTGCAAATTTAGGGTCGTCGATCGAGGTAGATAACTTGGACTTGGGGAATGTTGTTCAACTTTCGAGATCGGTAATGGAAGAAGGTCACGTCGAAATAAATTCTACAAGCTTAACCTGAGATTGGAGAAACAAGTATATTGAATACTTGAAAAGCGAAAAACTCCCATCGGACCCTAAAGATTCCAGAACCTTACGGACTAAAGCTACCCGATTCACGCTGGCATCGGACGGAACGTTGTACCAAAGAATATTCGATGGACCGTTGGCAGTATGCTTGGGTCCGGGAGATATCGATTACATCTTACGGGAAGTGCACGAGGGTACTTGCGGGAATCACTCTGGAGCCGATACATTAGTTCGAAAAATAATCAGAGCAGGGTATTATTGGATCGATATGGGCAAAGGTGCGAAGGAATTTGTTCGTAAATGTGACAAATGTCAAAGGTTTGCACCAATGATCCACCAACCCGGAGAGCAACTCCACTCAGTCCTATCCCCATGGCCGTTCATGAAGTGGGGAATGAATATCGTTGGCCCTATGCCATCAACCCCAGGTAAAGCCAAATTCATTTTATTTATGACTGACTATTTTTCTAAATGGGTTGAAGCGCAGGCATTCGAAAAAATAAGAGAGAAAGAAGTTATAGACTTTATTTGGGATCATATCATATGCCGATTCGGGATACCCGCCGAAATAGTGTGTGACAATGGAAAACAATTCGTTGGCAGCAAAGTAACAAGATTCCTCCAAAACCACAAAATAAGAAGGATACTATCGACGCCATACCACCCCAGTGGGAATGGATAGGCCGAATCAACGAACAAAACTGTCATTCAAAACTTAAAGAAGAGGTTGAATGACGCTAAAGGGAAATGGAGAGAAATCCTGCCCGAAGTCCTTTGGGCATATCGGACGACGTCAAAATTCAGTACGGGGGCGACCCCATTCTCCTTAGTATATGGGTCTGAAGCATTGATACCAATCGAAGTTGGTGAACCCAGTGCCAGATTTCGATTCGCGATGGAAGAATCAAATAACGAGGCTATGAATACCAGCCTCGAACTATCGGACGAAAGACGAGAAGCTACTCTCGTCCAATTGGCCGCCCAAAAGCAGCGAATCGAAAGATATTATAATCGAAGAACCAAGCTCCACCATTTTAAGCCTGGGGACTTAGTGTTAAGAAAAATTACCATCAATACCCAAAATCCGAACGAAGGAAAACTAGGACCGAATTGGGAAGGACCATATCAGGTGCTCGAAAACATCAGAAAGGGATCGTACAGGCTCGGCATTATAAACGGCAAACAGCTATCAAGCAGCTGGAATGTATCACATCTAAAACGGTACTACTGCTAAGGTACGACCTTTCCATATTCATTTATATTTCAAAACTGACCCCTGCAGAAGTCCGAACAAGGGCTAAGATGGATCTCTCGCTTGAAAGCATGCGTTGCACTCTTTTTTCCTTAGACCGATTTTATCCCAAATGGGTTTTTCGACAAGGTTTTTAATGAGGCAACCATTGAACATGTTGCATTTACAACAATATCCGAGGCCTCGCAAGAGAGTTATTTCACAACAACAGGGTTCTAATAGGAAAAATTGTAAAAGCCAAATGGTCAAAACGAACCATGCTCATATAGATTGGCCCGAACCCAGGAGTGTAATAACGTGCGAAGAAAGTTCTCTTCTTTATCGGCATCTTATATCCAAGGAAAATTCCTCTATTTTGAGATTTATTATGCAAACAGAATCAAGTTAAATTCGACCATCATGCCCACGGGCTACATTACCTCGAGTTCGAATCATTCACTCGACAACTAAAGCCTACGAACTACTTTTATTTCGAGTTCGAGCAATCACTCACTCGACTATCATGCCCACGGGCTACATTACCTCGAGTTCGAATCATTCACTCGACGACTAAAGCCTACGGGCTACTTTTGATTCGAGTTCGAGAAATCACTCACTCGACCATCACGCCCACGGGATACATTAACTCGAGTTCGAATCATTCACTTGATGACTAAAGCCTACGGGCTACTTTTGTTTCGAGTTCGAGCAATCACTCACTCGACCATCACGCCCACGGGCTATATTACCTCGAGTTCGAATCATTCACTCGACGACTAAAGCCTACGAGCTACTTTTATTTCGAGTTCGAGCAATCGCTCACTCAACCATCATGCCCACGGGCTAAATTACCTCGAGTTCGAATTATTCACTCGATGACTAAAGCCTACGGGCTACTTTTATTTCGAGTTCGAGCAATCACTCTCTCGACCATCGCACCCTCGGGCTATATTTCTTCGAGTTCGAATCATTCACTCGATGATTAAAGCCTACGGGTTACTTTTACTTCAAGTTCAAGCGAAGCACAACTCAACTATTACGCCTACGGATTATATTTCCTCAGGATCGAATCACTAACTCAACTAGTAAGCCCAAGGTCTATGTCACTTCAAACGAATCAATAATAGAGACTACAAAGTCCAAGTTTGATTGAATTGTTAAGATTCTTGTGAAAACATTTATAAAGGCACGCATAAAGTCTGCACAAATCGGCCAAAGTTGTCTATATACAAAAATTTCTACGTGATTACAAACATAACTATGGACTAATCTTCCTGATCACCCTCGGATCCGCTCTTACTACCGTCATCGTCATCATCATCGCCATCAGAAACTAAGGCTTCAGCTTCGGCTTCGAGCTCTTTAGCCTTTTTTATTTCTTCAGTAAGGTCGAGACCCCGAACATGTATCTCCTCGAGGGTCTCCCTCTGAGACCTATATTTGGCAAGTTCGGCAATCCAGTGTGCTCGGGTGTCGGCAGTATCCGCCGCCTCTCGTGCCTCAATCTGAGCAGCCTCGGCATCATCCGGATACACGGCAATGGACCTATCCGCCAAGATTTTAGACGACTCAACCTCGGCCTTGGCCTCGGCAAGCTGGGCTTCAAGCTCCTCGATCCTTTTAGCTTGAGCCGAACTCTTTTGCTTGACGTTTTGAAGCTGGACATCGGCCGATAATAAGTTGGTCAAAATGGTCTCTTTTTCCGCAGCCAGGCGATCGATAGTCTCCTTCCACCAATTACATCCGGCTTTGATTTGATCGACTTCTTCCCGAAGTGACCCGATCATTTCAACCTTCTGCTGCAGCTGAGACAACGAAGGGTTAACTTCCACAGTCGAGTCAAACCCATACTTTAACAGAATCAGGCTCACCTGCTTGTCAAGTTCGGCCTCTTCTTCGTGAGCCTTAGCCAAATCCGCTTGAAGGTCCTTTATAGCCTCGTCATTTTGGCTGCAAAGAATTCGCAAGGCGTCTCTCTCCCCCGAGACCTTCTGAAGCTCGACCTCACACTGGCCAAGGTCGACCCGAAATCTACTAATGGCCTACACAATAGGGAAAGAACACGAGTCAAATTTGGAAAGAGAACAAAGAAACCAAGTATAGTAAAATCATTACCCGAGTAATGAAACGTTGGGCCTCTTCCAGTAGAAGAGAAGCGTCCCCGATATCGGAAGCATCACCGACTCCGGTAAAGCAATCCTGATAGGGATCCCCTGCACTAGAGCCTCCGCCCATATCGGGGGTCTTCAATTCTCGAGCTTCCTTTAACGCCTCCTCAGAAAAGGTGGGAAGAGAAGGCGAATGACCCACTGTCATAGTCCCAAGTGAATCACTCGGGGCGTTCCGATCAAGACTCGGGATCCCGGAATCAACCCCGACCGGTACAGCTGCCATCGGTTCAGGAGCTTCGGTGACCTCGATAGCTCTGGAAGATCGGTACACTAAGGCCGAGGCATCTCCTTCTTCCTCTTCTTCTTCTTCCTCTTCTCTCAATTGTTGGACCGAGTCACTCGAAAGGGAAATTGCTTTCCTCCTCACCCTTCGAGTTTCGGGCTTGGGGCCCTCTGATCAAGAGGCAGCTTTGCGCTTCTTGTCTTTCCCCGGTTTCGGGACTGGGGACTTGGTTCCTTCTTCACCACTCGAAGGCCTCAAAACAACATCCTTGGTTACGCCTGCATGACAGGAAATCGGTAACGAATGGAATACAGAGAGCGCTTCGAAGGAAACGGGAAGTAAAACCTTACCATGGTTCTTGGCTTCCCATCTGCCTTTAGCCAAATCACGCCAAGCACGTTCGGCATAAGAGGAAGTTGAGGCTAACTTCCGAACCCAATCCTCGAGGTCGGGCACCGCTTGTGGCATCCAAGGGGCAGCTGTATATCGGGAAGAAGCGTAAAAAAAAATTATCTATGAAAACAACTTACGATCGAAATTTCATTCCTCGGGGAACGACATCTTCTCTTCCGGAATAAGGTCACGGGTCCTCACCCGGATGTAACGCCCCATCCAACCCCGATCCTTGTCTTCGTCGATGCTCGACATCAAAGCTTTCGATGCCCGACGGTGAAGTTTGATTAATCCTTATAAGATTTGAGGCCGATACAACCGAATGAGGTGATTCGGGGTAAAATCCAGCCCCCCAGCTTTGGTGGAGAAGAAGCGAAGTAGGATCACTATACGCCACACAGAGGGATGAATCTGACCAAGGGTGACCTGATATCTCTTGCAAAAATCGATGATCACCGGGTCGACCTGACCCAATGTGAAGGGATAAGTGTAAACACTTAAAAACCTCTCCACATGGGTGATGACACTCTCTTCGGGGGATGGAATTTGCAACAAAACCTCGGAACTCCAGTTACAGTCTTTTCTAATGGCCTCGAGATGACCCTCCGTTATAGAGCACATATACATCGACACGTGCTCGCATCGACCCTGGACGGATGAAGGATTCTCAACCTTAAAATCGATCTTTAGAATACACGGGCCGGGGATATAGTCATGGGTGGACGGCTCCACCGGCGCCTTGTCGCCGGACGGCCGTGAAGAAGAAGTTTTCTCCTTCTGAGGCACAGTTTTCGAAGTCTTGGCCATTGATACGGGAGGAAGAAAGATAAATGAAAATAAAAAATAGACTGCACCAAAACTCTGGTAGCAACAAGAAAGGAAGAAAAGATGAGAAAATTTGGGGGAGTGAACGCGTGAAAGAAGTAAATGATAGATGGAAGAGCTATTTATAGGCTCGCACCATGACGATTCAATATCACAGGTGGCCGGCCGCCATCTGACAAGCATTAAATACCTTGAAAGGCTGAATCGATAGGACAGCTATCACATACGTCATAATCGATCCCTGTGAAAATGTCAGCTTGTGACCTGATCGAACCATCAAAAATCACGTCGATTCTCACCGCATCCTTCGTGAGAAACGAGGGGACTATCTATATACGGTCGAAATAGATTTCGGCCTTCCTACGTTCGATCGAGTTCGAGTGTTAAAAAGTCAGAATTACATTTTCAGGAGTGAGCTCCGAAGTCGGTATTAACAAGCCTCGAGCCCGAAGGTTGATCAAGGGGTCGGCTCGATAACCCTATCGAGCCCGTGGCCGAATCGATCCGTAAGGCACTACTTCGAGGTCGGAAATGCGCGACGCCCATCTCGAAGGTCGGACTCGATCCAAGACCGAAAGGCCCAACCCAGTAACGAACTCGAGCCAGTATCGAGCTCACAGACAAGAGCCGTTGCGACCGCACCAAGAGAGAGAATCTTGGCAGGAATCAAGGAAGAGACAGGTCATCATGGGCCTTCCACTATATGTTTTATTTTATTATTTTTTGTAATAACCCTCTTCTATAAAAGGGAAATCCTTTTAAGCTAAAGGGCAGAATACATTGTAACAAAAGATCACTTCTCATATTGAAAAATAGTTCTTCATGCTTGTTTTATTTTATCTTATTCATTCTTTTGCTCAATATTTTCATTCTCATAGTCAGGAATATACGTATCTCTATTTTCCTACATGATTTATATCGAATTATATCGCATATCCTTAGAACCACACACAAAATCTAACGTTATCCGATTTTTTCGGTAAACACTATTCAATAATTTATTGGATGAGATTTATTTTGTTAACCAATTGGTTTTAACTATGGTTACCAACAGTTCTCTCTCCTCTCTCTTCCCTCTTTCCTTTCACTGTCATAGCAGAAACCTTCCCTCGCTTCCAATTCTCTCAAGAAAATAGAGCAAGTGAATGCAAACATTTGTTTGTAATTTTATATTAACCAAATAATTGGAAAACTACAATTTTATAATATCTTATACCTCTGAAATTATTATCATGTATATGAACAAATGGGAAGAATGTCAACATAGAAATGCTGAAACTAAGAGAATAGTCTCAGTTGAATATTACAGTTATAAATGTAAACTAAGAGAAAAAGAAAACCCAAGAAAAAATATAGTTGATCTCATAAGAGAAATACAAATTTTGCATAAGTACATCAAGCCTTTTTCATTCTTCCCAATTTTCATGCCCTCTTTAGGTCTTTTAGTGGGCCTTTATAGTTTAAAAAAATCCCAAGTTAAAACATTTTCTTTCCTGGAGACGACAGCGAAGCTTGTCCATCACCATTGCCGTCAAAACAAAGCTTTAAAATAGTCCAATGCTTCTCGATCCTTGGATTTTTTAAATTTTATAACCAAGTGCATCTTTTTGATTTTGCTCCTCTTCTTATTGAAAGACTTGGGATAAAATGTGTTATCTTTTTTTTATAGTGATGTGAAAATAGTAATTTCGTATTAGCAATTTGCATCTTCTTGTACTACTTTCGGAGAGATTGGATAGGTAAGAAAAGGTTCTTATTCGCCTTTCACAGGGAAAGGCGGAAGTGAGAAGGCAATGATAATTGGTAACCATAGTTAATACTAATTGGTTAACAAAATAAATCTTGTCCATTAAATTATTGAATGGACACGTGCAAATTACACAGAGTGGCATTGAAAGAACCGGAGAGATCACGTACAGGAGGTGAGCCAAATCCAAACAATTTAGCTTTTTTAGGACCACACAATTAGGATATTAACAAGTTCTAACAATTTGCTAGTAATTGTTATTCCATAATAGTCCTTGGCATTTTGTCAACACATGAGCACCCTCAGTCCCTCACGCATGAAATTCTGCGAAGATTTAAGTATTAGAGTGACAATGACGTATGGGCTATGCTCACTTGAATTGTTTGTATATATGGTGGTACAATATTTTTTTTTAATGCAATATTATTGACTTATTTTCAGCGGTCCAAATCGTCGGATAAAAAGAAAAAATAGACGTCTGAAAAAGAAGAAAACAAGTGAGGACAAAAAAGGTCTCTGTCCTCTAGAAACTGTTCAGTGTTGTTTCACTACAATTTTCTTGTATTTCATAAAATATTTCTATTATTTATAGTACTTTTTCTAAATATATTTATTTTATTTTATTTTAAAAAAAGAACTAAACAAACAATTTGTTAAGTCTTCTAATTGGAACAAACATGTAGGCAAACAACTAAAAGAGTACCAAATATTTGCTTTTAAAAGTACCTGTCACAGCACTTGAGAGCATGGTATACCAAACCTTCCTCTGCAACTTAGCTTTCAGCAATGGCGGAAATACAACATGACCTTTTCCCATTGATCAGAGTTTACAAAGATGGCCGAATCGAGAGGCTGATGGGCGAAGGCGTTGTCCCAGCTGAATTGGATCCTGAAACCGGAGTCCAAATCAAAGATGTCCAAATTGATCCAACAATTAATCTATCAGCAAGACTTTACCTGCCCAAAAATCTCGACCCGGTTCAAAAAATTTCCCTTTTCGTCTACTTTCACGGCGGCGGCTTTGTGATTGAATCTGCTTCTTCAACTTCATATCACAAGCATCTTAATTTGGTAGCAACTGAAGCCAATGTTATAATCGTTTCTGTTAACTACAGGTTAGCTCCTAAATACCCATTACCTATAGCTTATGAAGATTCCTGGGTAGCTGTCAAATGGGTCGCTTCACATGCTAAAGGTGATGGTCATGAGCCATGGCTAAAAGACCACGCTGATTTTAATCATGTTTATTTTGGTGGAGATAGCGCTGGTGCTAATATTTCTCATAATATGGCAATTCGGGTCGGGTTGGAAAAGTTGGATGGCGTCAAACTTGATGGGATTTTTCTAGCCTGTCCGTATTTCTGGGGGATTGATTTAATTGACGGCGAGGCTAAAAACTTGGATTGCAAAAATTACATTGAGAAGCTCTGGGCTTTTGCGCATCCAAATAGCTCCGGATTAGATGACCTGTTGATCAACCCGGAAAAGGATCCGAAATTGTCTAGCTTGGGGTGCGACAAAGTACTTGTTTATGTTGCTGGAAAAGATCCGCTGAGATACAGGGGATTGTACTATAAGGAGTTACTATTAGAGAAGAGTGGGTGGCAAGGAACAGCGGAGGTTGTGGAGATTAAGGATGAAGAACATGTGTTTCATTTGTTTGCTCCTAAGAGTGAAAATGCCATTGTCGTGCTGAAAAAATTGGTCTCTTTCCTTAATCAGTCCAAGGCCTAATGCCTCAAGACGATGCTTTTTTCATTTTTAGTTGTTGCTCATGTATACTGGAAAGGATGATCTTAGCTTAATTTGTAACGATGAACGGAAATAGTTATGTTTTCGCACTTTTCACCTGTTAATTTCAATTTGAGCTAATTCCTTCTCTTTTACTTTCCTTGTTTGTTTAATCTTGCTGAAGTTGATTTTAATCACTTTCATTTTTTTCAATTAAAGCTTAAGTGTCGCGATTAATGAGATCCAAAATAAGTCATATGGTACCGATCTAATGATTTTAAACTAATGAAGACTTCCAAGTAAAACATCACCTCTTACTTCGTTGAAGTTCCTATACTTCAGTAGACCAAGTGAACAGTGTAAATATTTCATTTACTCTAATATTATTCTTTTTGACCCAAACACGTCTAATCGTCTAAATTAAATCCTTAGCCCCAGGGCTGTATCTTCCTGCTGCTTATGCACATTCATCATTCGTGACAAGTGCTGAAATGGTACTCCGTACGGTTCTTTTTATTTGTCGCTTTAGAACACAAATTTAATTCAAAATATTTGTTACTTTAGAAAATTAAAAAATATTAAATAATATAGAGTATTATTTTTCTAACTTAGACCTACTATTTTGAGAAGGTGTATAGTTAGGTGACTTTTTTTTTATAAAAATTAGTTTAATAACTTTCGTGATACTTATATATAGTTGATTGATTTTTTTATTAAGAAAAATAGTTCTGTGAAATTTAGGGGAATAAAATGAAACTTGAGTAGTCATTCGCGAAATTAACACTGTAGATTTATTTAAATTCAATTCCCATTTATCCTTTAATCTTGTTGCTCTTTATGCTTGACTTGTTTTATTTTCGTTTTCGATCCTTTCACGAGAAAAAGCTTCTGTTAATAAATCTAATGCTAAGTATTGTCTACGTTTCATTTAATGTGAAAGGATTTAAACTACGAAGATTAAACTATTTAATTTTTAGCGTAAAATTGTATAAAGAACACATTAAAAATGGATGGCTTGTTTTCTCTCTCGTTGCACGTTAAGCGTAACATGCGCCAATCATGGGGTAAGAGAGCTCG
Source organism: Nicotiana tomentosiformis (assembly GCF_000390325.3). Lineage (NCBI taxonomy): Eukaryota > Viridiplantae > Streptophyta > Magnoliopsida > Solanales > Solanaceae > Nicotiana > Nicotiana tomentosiformis. The sequence goes on along the minus strand of NC_090812.1, from coordinate 72,194,608 downwards.
CATTCCATCCCAGAAGATTTTAATGTTCAAGGAAGCTTCAACTTCGGATGGCAACAATCAGCAATGTCAGAAATCAAGCATAGGAAGTGCAGGAACATAAGGAAAAATGCAATCCAGTCCACAATTTAATGAAACAGAAACCATAAGTAATGAAACAGAGAAAGTTCAACAAATTGCAGCAACGCGACTTTGGAATGAGGTGATACAGACTTCTCCAAGTAACACTCAAGCAGATCCCATGAGTAGCAGCAAAAAATCTGCTGATGAGGTAGAAGAGGAACTTGAGGCGCAACAGACGAAGGGTTCGATTTGGGATGATTTTGACATTGAAAAAATCTCAATTTGCAGGGTAAAAATTAGAGTATGTACTTGCCCCTTCCCTGGCTCTCGTTGCACGTATCCCGAGTCGGGAGGTAAACTAAAAGTGAAAATAAAATTCCATATCCGATGTGGTACTTTTCTCCCTCCGGTTCGTTTATCTGTAGGCATACGAGTCTTTTCTAGAAATAAAGGATTGTTACCCTTGTCCCTCACAGCGCCACCCTTGAAGCTGAACCAAATTCTTGTGCCGCAAGTGACAACCGTTTTGCCACCATACGAACATGGTATATGGGATAAATCTGAGGCCCAAACTGAGAAGTGTTGCACCCCCTTGAAATGAGTGTATGCACATCATACCTCCCACGGTTGTTGCCAAAGCTCCAAGTGAACCCGAAATAGGACATGGACTTGGATCTACCAAATGATAAAAATGCCTCTGAGATTCAATCATAAACCACTTTATCTCGATTCTATGTACCCCTCCCCCCCCAAGTAGTAAAGTAAAAAAGGGCTCTTTGTCTTAATTCCCTCGTTCAGGACATATGGAAGCAGGTTATGGATCTGTTTAAGTTGGCCAATCAATCCCTCTTTTCTTTTCCCTGCCTCCGGACACCTTAGAATAGATTTGATTGGAAGGAGGGTGAGGAACAAACACAGTGGTTTGACTGTTGGGATCCCAATCGGCCTGCATTAGCGAAAAATGGAAACTATCGAATCACGGGTAACTCGCTTTATCGGGATAGGAAAAATTGCAACATCGGCATTTCTTTTCTTCCCTAAATCGATCCACTAGTAGGTAGCGGTATGAAAGATCCATTATGGTGGGATGGACCATTATCGAATTTGGCCGGTATTTTTGTCAATCAGCGGAAGACTCACGCATACTGGGAGGGTACGACTTCAAATGAGGGACTTGATCGAACGGCGCCGACTCAATAGAAGAATGAAATAGGTGGAATTAGAGAGGGAAATGGCATCTTGCCAAGTTTATGTCGGAGGTGCGGCTCAGGTAAGCCTTCAATCTTGCAATCTCATCAATATCATTGCTCCCAAAACACATGGTGAGGCTTCGATTGCTGAGATTAAATTAGATGATATAAGTTCTGAATTTGAGTATTGGGGGAAAGCGATGATTTGCTATTCTTAGGTGCTCACCCTCTTTTTGTTGTGATTCAAGGGTATATCAAGAGGCTTTGGGAAAAATTTGGATTTGATAGGATTGTAAAGCTTTAAAATAGAGTAATTGTAGTAAGGTTTGAAACTGAAACATGGAAGCAGGAGGTGATTCGAGGTGGAATATACCACTTTGATAAATACCCTTTTATCGTTAAGGCATGGTCTCCAAAATTGGAATTCCCCTGCGGAGGGACTATTAACTGCTCCAATTTGGGCCAAGTTTCCTGGTCTAGACTTTAAATATTGGAGTAAGAAAGGATTGAGCAAGATTGGCAACTTGGATGGAAAATCAATTATGGTGGACCATAATACTGAAAAGAGAAATGACTTGAATTTTGCAAGGCTATTAGTTGAAGTAGAAATGAATGCACAACTGCCAAATGTGGTGCTATTCAGAAACGAGAGAGGCAAATCGATTGAACAGAAGGTGAATTATGACTAGAAACCTACTCTGTGCAGTCACTATTCAAAATATGGTCATGCAGAAGATGTTTGCAGTATAAAGAAGAAGAAGAAGCAAATTCAAAAGTAACAAACTGAATTACCTACTGCTAATCAACATGAGACGAATAGAGGAAAAGAAAGTGAACAAGACCAGCATGCAAAAAATCCAAACCACAAGGATAAATCCAAAGGGACTGAAGGTCCTCAGGAGGTTGTCCAAGAGAAGCCAGACTCACAGAATAATATATGGTGGCAAACTCCACTAAGAACTGGGAAGGCTCAACCAAGGCAAACAAAAGAAAGCTCAAATGTTTTGCAGGCATTGCATAGCAAGGAAACCAACCAATCAACCATCAAAAGAACGGTCTTAAATGTGGGAGGTCAGACTATCTATCACCAGAGGGATAGTTAAGTTACTTAGTTGGAATGTGAGGAGGCTTAATGCCCCTAATAAGAAAAAGGAGTAGAGCTCATTTGCAATGAAGAGAAAGTAGGACTTATAAGCATGCTTGAAACAAAAGTAAAAAGTAATAAGATTGAATAGTTAGCCAATAAAATAGTTGTATGATGGAATTATGTTTCCAATCTTGCTCATCACTATAATGGCAGGATTTGGATCACATGGAGACCTGACTACTATAAAGTAGTACCAGTTGTTATGTCTGCACAATTTGTCATTTGTAAAGTAGTACCAGTTCTTATGTGGATGCTTTTAATACAAAAGAGGAAAGGAAAGAGCTATGGGAAAGTCTAGTGACTCACAGCATGAGATGCACCAGACCTTGGGTGGTTTTGGGGGATTTCAAATCAGTTTTAAAGCCAGAGGACACGAGAAGAGGCAATTCAGTAACCTGGTTGAAGGTTATTGATTTTCATAACTTGTTGAAGAATGTGGATTACTGGAATTACCTGCTCAAGGAAATAGGTATACCTGGAATTATAAACATGAGGATCAAAAGGTATTTTCAAAAATTGATTGGGTATTCATTAATGGGGATTGGTTGGACGCAATGCCAGCATGTAGGGCATTATTCCTACCATAAGGCATAAGTGATCACTATCCTATTAAAGCATCATTGGCAAGTGAAAGAACCAAAGGTAGGAAGTCTTTTCTCATCTATAACATGTGGGCTCAGCATCCACAACTTGAAACCATTGTTACTGAGGGATGGAGTACTAAGATTTAAGGCAAAATGTATACAATAGTAAAGAAGCTGAAGTTGCTAAAGAACAAGCTCAAGGCATTAAGAGCTAGGTATTCCCACTCAATTGTAGCAGAAGCAGGTGAGGATGGGAAAGTGCTTAAACAGGCCCAGATCCAGCTGCAGAGTAATCCAACTAGTGCAGATTGTCAGCAGACTGAAGCTCAGGCATATTCAAAGTTCAGACAACTATCTTACTTGGCTGAAATCTACTTACAGCAAATGAGTAAAAATACTTTGATAAAGTTGGGAGATGATAACACTAGGTAATTTTATTCAATAATAAAGCATATGAAGTTGAAGCAAGCAACTACACAGTTGAAGGACTCATCAGGAAATTGACAGACTGACCTTGAAGTTATTGCAAATATATTTATCAACTACTATGAAGAGTTACTGGGAAGGAGATCATATTCTAGAGTGACAACCTTTAATAGCATTCTTAAATGCCATGACATACTGAGGCACTATAATAGGAAGACATAGATGTCTTATGAAAATTAACCTTAGGAAAGCATATGATATGGTTGGCTGGAAATTTCTGGAAGAAACATTAAGAGGATTTGCTTTTCCAAATAAGTTCATCCAGTGGATTATGATATGTGTATCAACTACAAAGTTCTCAATTAAAGTCAATGGATAGAATCATGGCTTTTTGCAGGAAAGAGAGGTCTCAGGCAAGGGGATCATATTTTTCCCCTACTATTTGTCATAGTGATGGAGTATCTATCCAGAATGCTAAAGACAGTTAGGATGTTACCAGATTTCAAGTATCATCCCATGTGTAAGTTAGTGAAACTTACTCACCTTATCTTTGCGGATGGCTTGATGTTTTTTTGCAAATGAATGAGAGTTCAGTAAATAAAATCATGGAGGCAATAAGTAACTTTAGTGATATTACTGGATTGGTTACAAATATGAAAAAGTCAAGTATTCACATGGCTGGGATAAATGACAGTACAAAGGAAAAACTCCTGGCTAGAACAGGATTCACTTTTGGAACCCTTCCTATCAAGTATTTGTGCTTTCCCCTTTCTCCAGAAAAGTGGAACAAACTGGATTGTCATATGCTGGTGAAAAAAATCACACAGAGAATCAAAGTTACCTATTTACAGCATTTATCCTATGCAGTCAGATTGTAAGTCAATGCATGCAATGTTGTTCTCTATTCACAGTTTCTGGGGCACAATGTTCATCATTCCTCAAAATGTTCATAAGGAGGGGGATAATATTTGTAAGAACTGTCTGTGGGGAAGTTCTGAGGAGAAGAAGAAAATACCTTTGGTAGCTTGAGAAAGAGTCTGTTGTCCGAAGAAGTTAGGGGGCTGAATGTTAAGGGTAGCAAACTCTGGAACATAGCTTTAGTGGGAAAGTTGATATGACAACTGCTCGTGTGTAAAGAATCACTGTAGGTTAAATGGGTGCATGGTATATATGCGAGGACAGAAATAAATATCCGGGATCATAAACCTCCTATAGACTACAGTTGGTATTTGAAGAAAATTAATAGTCTCAAAGTTCTAATGCAGGGGTGGTACACACATGGCAAGTATACACTAATAGTGAAAGGTGACTATTCCATCACTAGTAGTTATCCTGCACTCTTGGGTGTCAAACCAAGGCTGGAGATAGCATAATTAATATGAACCTCCTTAGCTATGCCTAAGTATAGAATTATACTATGGGTGTGTAACGACCCGGCCGGTCGTTTTGAGAGTAATAGCCATGCCGGGAGGTTTCGTATTGATTTTTGGAGTGATTTGGGATACTTAGTCTCTAAATAAAAGCTTAAGTCTTAGGATTTTGACCGCAGTCGGAACTGTGTGAAGACGACTTCGGAATAGAGTTTTGTTAGTTCTGTTAGCTCCGTTGGGTGATTTTGGACTTAGGAGCGTATTTGGATTATGTTTTAGAGGTCCGTAGCCCATTTAGGCTTGAAATGGCGAAAGTCAAATTTTTGGAGATTTGGACCGGCAGAGAAAATTTTGATATCGGGGTCGGATTTTGATTCTGTAAGTTGAAGTAGATCCGTAATATTGAATATGATTTTTGTGCAAAATTTGGGATGAATCAGACGTGGTTTGGTTGGTTTCGGCATCGATTGTCGAATTTGAAAGTTTCAAGTTCTTTAAATTTGAATCGGAGGAAGGATTGTGATTTTAGCATTGTTTGATATGGTTTGAGGGCTCCACTAAGTTCGTATGGTATTTTAGGATTGGTTGGTATATTTGGTCGAGGTCCCGGAGGCCTCGAGTGAGTATCGGGTGCTTAACAGATTGAGTTTGGGACTTATACAATTACTGGAGTTGTTGCACTTGGTGTAATCGCACCTACGCATGGAGCCGTAGAAGCGGTTTTGGCCCTGTCCAGCTAGAACCGCAGGTGCGTCCATAGACGCGCAGAAGCGGAGGAGGAGCGCATATGTAGATTCAGTCCCCCTCAACTGTTTTTTGCACCTGCGATGGGATTTCCACATGTGCGGTACCGGAGGTGCGGTTGACAGCTCGCAGAAGCGAGATTTCTGGGCAGAAAAGAGGAAAAATTGAGGTTTTGATTCATTTCTCTATTTTTTGGACTTGGGAGCTTGGAAGTTGGCGATTCTTTGAGGGATTTTTAGAGAGGTATTTGGGGTAACGATTCCTAACTCGTTTTTTGTTGTATTTCATTAATCTATAGTTGTTTTCTCCATTTAATTTCGGATTTGGATTGAAAAGTTGAAAAATGGGAAAAAAGTTCCCTAACCGAATTTCTAAGTTTTGATTGGGATTTAGATATCGGATTTGGTTAATTTTGATACGAGTAAACTCGTGAATGAATAAGTGTTCGTATTTTGTGGTTTTTATCCGATTCCGAGACGTGGGCCGGGTCGACTTTTTAGAGTGAATTTTGGAATTTTTATTAAAGTGTTGATTTCATTAATTAGATGGGTCTATTATGGTTGTATTTATGATATGTAATTACTTCTGGCTAGGTTTGGGCCATTACGAATCGGATATTCATGGGAAAAGCATTTTGACCGATTGATTGAGCTTGGTTCGAGGTAAGTGGCTTGCCTAACCTTGTGGGGGAACTCCCCATAAGATTTGTACTGTTTTTGATATATGAGCGTCGTGTACGTGAGGTGACGAGTACGTACATGGGCTAATTGTGTAAAAAACTATTTTTCTACTAAGTAATAACCTGATTTCTTTCTTATTCGAGTTTCATCAGCATGTGTAGTATCCTGCTAGATTAGAATAACATGCCTACTTGACTTAACCGTTTACTTGAACTACGTGCAACATGTTTAGTGAATTTACCTGTATTTTCTTAACTGGTACTTAGGTTGAACTGTAGAATTTCGTGCTGTAACTATTAAATTCTATTGTTTTCGCTGCATATTTACTTTGGGACTACGGAACGGTATTCCGGGAGATCCCCATGTACTGCATATTTACTTTGGGACTACGTAACGGTATTCCGGGAGATCCTCATGTACTGCATATTTACTTTGGGACTACAGAACGGTATTCTGGGAGATCCCCATGTACTGTATATTTACTTTGGGACTGCAGAACGGTATTCTAGGAAATTCTCATGTACTGCATATTTTCTTTGGGACTACAGAACGGTATTCCGGGAGATCCTCTTGTACTGCATATTTACTTTGGGACTACGGAACGTTATTCCGAAAAATCCCCATGTACTGCACATTTACGTTTGGGACTACGAGACGGTATCTGGGAGATACCCTGTTGTGTTTCTGTGTACTGAGCTGTTACCTTCTATGGTTTCATTGTTGTTAAATTTTAGCCTTTATTTTATTGCAGTATTACACTCTATCTTGTTTATTTATATATTTACCAGTAGGTCCCTAACCTGACCTCGTCACTACTCGATCGAGATTAGACTTGGTACTTATTGGTACCGATTGTGATGTACTCATACTACTCTCTGCACATGTTTTTTATGTGCAGATCCATGTATTCCTTATCAACCGCACTATCATTGAGCCGGGACAGCTTTGGAGACTTCAAGGTATATCTGCCGCGTCCGCAGACCTCGGAGTCCCCTTCTACTCTCCCCCATGTCCATTATCTTCTGTATTTTCTTTTGATAGACTATAATGTAGAGAGACACTAGATTTTCCGTCTGTAGTTTGTGATTCACAATGGTCCGGGTTTTAGGATTGTTGTGTATTTGTTTTTGAATAGTTGGTTAAATTTATATTTTTATTTCATTATTCCGTAAAACGTTAGGCTTACCTAGCTGTAGAGACTAGGTGTCATCACGACGTCACACGGAGGGGAAATTGGGTCATGACAAGTTGGTATCAGAGCTCTAAGTTCATAGGTGTCGTGAGTCACAAGCCGGTTTATTAGAGTCTCGCGGATCGGTACGGAGGCGTCTGTACTTATCTTCGGGAGACTATGGAACTATTAGCTAAATTTCACTACTTTGATTCCTTGTCGTGCGAAAATTATTGACTTCAAAAATTCTAAACTTTTGTATTTTATTCTCTCACAGATGGTGAGGACACGTATAAGCGGATCTTATGACCAGGCACCCGCGCCTTCTGCTAGAGCCGCGAGAGGCCGGTGCCTGGGTAGTGGCCGAGGACGTCCACGTGGTGCAGCCAGAGCACCCGCACGAGGTGCTACAGAGGAGCCCCCAGTAGCTCTAGCTGGGGGACAGGCACCTGAGGTACCTGTTTTTGCACCAGCCCTCCAGGAGAATCTAGGCCAGTTTCTGAGCATGTTCAATACCTTAGCTCGGGCTGGATTGATTCCACTCGCTCCTGCCATATCTCAGGTCGGGGGAGGAGCACAGACTCCTGTCGCTGGTACTCCAGAGCAGCGAGTTCAGGTCGACCAAGTTCCAGAGATTGTACGAATGCAGTTTGTAGCTCCAGCTCAGCCCGAGGTTAGGGCAGCAGCTTCTGAGGTAGAGCAACTCAGACTTGAGAGGTACAAGAAGTACTACCCACCTACCTTCAACGGATTGGCTGCAGATGATTCTCAGGGTTTTCTAGATGAGTGTCATCGTATTCTCCGTACTATGGGCGTAGCGGAGACGAGCGGTTTTTTTTAAAACTATATTCCAGCTTAGAGGAGCAGTCTATCAATGGTGGTGTGGTTATGAGCTAAGTAGTCCGGATGAGGCAGTTTCTCTTACATTGACTCAGTTCTCGAACATATTTTTGAGAGAGTATGTCCCTCAGAGCCTCAGGGACTCATGTCGCGTGGAGTTTGAGCAGCTGCGCCCGGGATCTATGACTGTGTCAGAGTATGCAGTATGTTTTAGTGATTTTGGCCCGATATGCACCGGCCTTGGTTGCCACAGTTCGAGAAAGGGTTCAGTGGTTTATTGAGGGACTACACCCCAGTATCCGGAGTAGTATGGCCAGGGAGTTGGAGATGGATATTTCTTATCAGCAGGCTGTGAGTATTGCCAGGAGATTTGAGGGCATGTTTGCCCGGGATAGAGAGGAGAGGGAGGCCAAGAGGTCTCGAGAGACTGGTTATTATTCTACAGCTCATGTCCTAGCAACTCGCCAGGGTAGAGGTTATGTGAGCTGCCCCATTCATTCAGCTCTTCCATCTGCCAGCAGTGTTCCAGCTCCTTCTAGACCCCAGGAGCCTTATTATGTACCGCTAGTATCTAGTGTGCCTCCTGCACGAGGTGTTCCTAGCGGCTAGTTCAACAGATCTGGCCCGAGCCAGCCACAACAGCTACGTCCTCCCAGAGCTTGTTTTGAGTGTGGCGACACTCGCCATGTGGTGAGGGATTGCCCTAGGATTAGGAGGGGTGCACCTTCACAGACTTCTCAGCCACAACGTGCTCCACCGGGTCCTCAGGCTATGATTAGGGCACCAGCTACCACCCCACTTGCTCAGCCAGCCCGAGGTGGAGGTCGGGGAGGTAGAGGTCACCCTAGAGGGGGAGGACAGGCCAAATATTATGCCCTTCCTGCTCGTACAGAGGCAGTCACTTATGATTCTGTCATTGCAGGTATTGTCTCGGTCTGTTATAGAGATACGTCGGTATTATTTGACCCAGGCTCTACATATTCTTATGTGTCCTCTTATTTTTCCCCATAATTGAGCGTATCTCGAGATTCTTTGAGTTCCCATATTTATGTGTCTACTCCTGTGGGAGATTCTCTTGTTGTGGATCACATGTATCGGTCGTGTTTGATTGCTCTTAGTGGTTTTGAGACCAGAGCCGATTTATTATTTCTCAGCATGGTGGACTTTGATATTATTTTGGGCATGGACTGGTTGTCGCCCCATTATGCTATTCTTGATTGTCATGCTAAAATCGTGATGCTGGCTATGCCGGGTTTTACTGCGGTTAGAGTGGAGAGGTACCTTAGAGTATACTCCCAACAGAGTTATTTCATTTCTTAAAGATCAACGAATGGTTGAGAAGGGGTGTGACGCGTATTTAGCTTATGTGAGAGATGTCAGTATTGATACCCCTACAGTTGAGTCAGTTCCAGTAGTGAGGGACTTTCCAGATGTGTTACCAGCTGATCTTCCGGGCATGTCGCCCGACAGAGATATTGATTTTGGCATTGATTTGTTGTCGGGCACTCAGCCCATCTATATTCCCCCATATCGTATGGCTCCTCCTGAGTTAAAGGAGTTGAAGAAGCAGTTACAGGAATTGCTTGATCAGGGCTTCATTCGGCCCAGTGTGTCACCTTGGGGTGCTCCTGTCTTATTTGTTAAGAAAAAGGATGGTTCTATGCGGATGTGTATTGATTAACGCCAGTTGAACAAAGTCACGGTGAAGAACATGTATCCATTGCCTCATATTGATGACTTATTTGATCAATTACAGGGTGCCAGAGTGTTTTCCAAGTTTAACTTACGTTTATGTTACACCCCATGTTTTCGCACGTAAAAATATGCCATAAGTAAATTGAAGAAAACTCGAAAATGAGATATTACATCCCGCATTTTCGTACGTAAAAGCTTCGTCGTGAGTTAATTGACGTAGACTCGGGGATGAGATTATTTTTGAGGTTTATAAGCATTTATGCTACTTATAACACATGATAAGTAAAGTCTCGTGAAGGTTAAAGGGTGAACGAATCAAACATAATGAGTTTCGTTGAAGATTGTCGATTTGGAAAAACAAAATATGGTCCGAGCTATAATACCTGGTACTTATGGATTAGTGCCATACAAGGTACTACATGACCATGATAGTAAGATGTATAAGGTATGTTAAAAGTGAGTAGTATTTTAAGTAAGTTGAGATAATTCTTAATTATGTGATTAATGGGTTAATTGTTGATTTTTAGTGGGAGATTAACTAGTTAATTAATCATAATTTGGATAAGTTTAAAGAGGTATAACGTGGAAGCCCCTCCCTTTCAAAGTAATGACTCTTAAAGTCATATTATTATGTGGAAAAGTCTAAAAAATGTGAGCCACACATCTACTTTCAAGAAAGAGTTACAAATCCCACGTTTCTTGACACTTTTGGAAAATAAGGCAAGACTATTTCCTTTTCTCTACAACTACTACAAATATAATATTAGTAGAACTCCTTTTTAATTGAAAAGGCATGGTGCTTGAAGTTGTTTTTGTCGGCAACAAAGAAAAATCACTCCCTTTTCTCAAAGTTCAATTATTCAAATTCACAAAGAAGGCAATGGAAATTCAAGTCTCTTATAGGGCTAAACTCATATACCTGTTTCCACTAATTATGATTGAGGCGTGGTGAGGATTGTTCATGGATACAAGTAGATAGTTGGTCTTAAAGGTATGTTAAGGCTATCCCTTCTTTCTTTTGTCATGATCAATACGATGCAAATGAAACGAGTAAAAGCACAACTTTCATAAACGACTCTATTCATAGAAATATTAGGAGTGTCTATATTCTTGATTCCCCATGTGAATTATTATTATATCTTCTGTTCATGGGTCTCATAAAAATACGTATTTGATAAAATTTATCCGACATGCATATTATTTTTATGATATTTCGAGAAAATCTTGTTAACGTATTTTTTAAGGCATATTATTTTTATGACATTCCGAGAAAATATTATTAACGTATTTCTTATGCATTTCATGCATTTATACATATACATTGACCCATGACCAGATGGCGTTATATACACGTATATATGTATATTATATGTATATGGGATATGGGAAAAGGTTATGACGTTATATACGCACCACCACCTGATCAGCTGGTATACGTTGATGATTTGCCCACAGTGGCCGAAATAATATGATGGGATGCCCTCAGAGGCTTGATGATGTTATGAACGCATATACCAATGCATGGTATGACATTTATACGCATATGCATGACATTATAAAAATAAAATAATTCACAGAGCTATGCAGACGTACATGTCGAGTCTTTTACTCCATGTTTCTCTCATGTCTATTATTTACTGATTTTCATTCCTTACATACTTGGTACATTATTTGTACTGAACGTCCCTTTTGCCCGGGGACACTGCGTTTTATGCCCGCAGGTCTCGATAGACAGGTCGAGAGTCCTCCAAGTAGGCGATCAGCTCAGCGGAATATGTTGGTGCACTCTATTTATTCCGGAGTTGCTTATGTGGTCAGTATGATTAGGACATGTACTTATTAGTATGGCAGGGCCCTGTCCCGACCTTTATGACATTTATGTACTCTTAGAGGCTTGTAGACATATACCGTGTACGTGAAAGATTATAGGCCTAATATGTTTTGAGTTTATAAATGATGATGTTGGCCTATTAGGCCCGTATGTCACGTGTATATGATGATGTAATAAGAAAGATACGTTACGTTGGTACTCGATTGAGTAAGGTATCGGGTGCCCGTCGCGGCCCATCGGCTTGGGTCGTGACAAAAGTAGAATCAGAGTAGTTTTGTCCTAGGGAGTCTACAAGCCGTGTCTAGTAGAGTCTTGTTTATGGGTGTGTCGTGCACCACACTTATAAGCAGGAGGCTATAGGGCATTTAGGATTGTCACTCTTTCTTCTTACTCTAGATCGTATGGCAGAGCTCAGTTGTAAGAACTCAATTTCCTAAACTCTATCTTATTCATAATACAACGATGCCTACATCCAGAAAGACGGTTGGTAAGAGATATAGCTGTGGAAGAGTTGAGTCAGAGGAACTCAATTTTTGCCTCATGCTTATGAGTGATAAATATGAGGTATTCAGCAGATCATATGTACACTAAGACCTGTAAGCCTCTTGATAAGGAATCTTAAGGCAAGAATATTTATCCACCTTTATGGTGAAAGACAATGAGAGATTCAGAAGATAAATACAAGTTTTAAGAAGAAAAAGAAGCAAGATGAAAAAGGGTACGAGGTATCCAGTTAATAAAGATTATCATTATTTACCATTCAGGAAAGGAGATATAAGCATTTTGAGTTACCTTCAACAGTGACAGATATATGAATCGGTCACACCGATCTCAGTTATGCCCTATAGGAGCTAACATACATAGTTTAAGAGAAGGATGAGTTATCAGGATCCGGCTGGGGATAGAGTAACCCAAAATAGTGGATGGATTGGTAGAGTTAGTTGACATTTCCGAAGGATAGAGCAAACGTGGTAATGGATCTCCTTGTGAGACACCTCGATGGTGCACTCTAAAATAGTACAACTAGATATGAGTACTACAAAGATAAGCACTGGAAGCCTGAAAGGGATAAATATTACCTTAGTGTGGCTCCCATCCCTGGTAGAAAGAGAATGTTAGGCAATTCGAGGAGCCAGTAGATGGAGCAAGGGGAGGTAAAAGAAAAAGAATGTCTTGTTCGAGTTTTCAGAATAAAATGATAGACATAAATGTTTGCGGGAAATAAGAAGAGAGTTAATAAAGTATTATGAGTAAGATGTGATACATGAATGACAATGGTAGATCAAAAAGATGATAGTATTACAAAGTCTATAGTCAGGTGAAGGAAAGGACGAGAGGTGACAGGTCTTGAGACAATAAAAGAGTATAGGCCATAAAGTCATATCCTCATTTCGAGAAATAAGTTCGTGACTCCAGCGCGATTACCAAAAGGAAAAATTAGACCCCAGAGTAATAAGAAATTAGTATGGATTGGTGAATAAGATAAACTAAATATGAATTAGGAACTGAATGATTCGATAATGGTCGACATCATGAGAATTTCAGATTTCGTTCCGGCGATAATAGAATGGACGACAGAAGAATACCCTTTAAAGGTCATTCAGGAAGACGCGTCCCTAAAGAAAGCAAGGTGAGTAAGGTTAAGCTTAAGGGACTGTATATGCCAGTTACACTAAGTGTCACCCTCGCGAGTGAGGAATTTTGTTACCCTTGGTACAGAAGGATTACCGCGAGGCGAGTAAGGATCATCGATGATGTGAAAAGATGCCAAAGATGAGAAGGTAAAACATCTATACGTAGATCATCGTAGCACTAAATCTTAGTGTTCCCCTAAAGGGGGGAATATGGAGTGATGTGGTATTAAGTTAGAATTAAGTGGTTCTAGTAAATATGGAATGGTAATGGAAGAATGCGAAGAGAAAAAAAATGAAAAAGGGATGAGATTGCACTTATTCAAAGCCTACAGATATGCTACGATTCCAGAACATTATGCAAACACGGCATCAAGGAAAAGAAGTAAGGGTCCCTGCCCGAGATGTTATTGATAAATAAGGATCCAGTGCGAGACGTAAGTTAATGCAAAGGAAATAACCCAAGAAAGATTATGCGGAATATTGATATGAGAATGGGCCAACGAGTAGTTAGTAGTTGATCCAGGAAAAGCCTAGTTATGGCTAAACAAGAGGACACAAACAAATCAATAGACTGTGCAAGATGAACATGTGAACCCCAATATGGGGAATTCAGTCTCGCAGATACGACATCGTGATCATTGAAAAATATTTAGATAGGAGTTGGGGTAGTTAAAGGTACCATATGAGTGTTACAGAGATAAAAGAGAGTGCCGCTGGGAAGTCAGTCAAAAATATCAAGTTCAGAAGCAACCCTACAAACACAAAGGGGTAGAAATAAGTAACTACGGATAATTATAGGCAAGGAAGGACATCAAAAGGTATGTCGAGTATACAATGTAATAAGCTCACAGCTTTACAAGAATCATAGGATCCTCCCTAAATACTACAATGAAAGACTAGCTGAGGAAGTAAGGAAGAAGGCTTCAACCTAAGCTCAGTAACCTAAGGAGGAAATGGTCTTGTAACAACAATCTCACAACAACATTGTATGCTCTCCATAAGGAAGTGGTACCTACCGTGGCTAAGGAATGGGAAGAAAAAAATCAAAAGTAATATTCGAGATCATATGAGTTACACGAAAATCGGCATGCGTGGGAACTAAGATAAAGCCAAGTATACATGCAACAAGTGGCAAAACGACCAGGAAAAGTAATTGCTTACATTTAAAGAAAGTGGAGAAGGAACGAAAGGAATTATTCGATCAGTAATCCAGAGCAAGTTACGTTATGAATGCACGTAAGATTTCGGAGTATTATCCATGCAGCACATATGTGACATTCATACAGTTGTAAAAGACTCAGGTATAAGTTAAAAGAAAGAATTGAGCCCAGGGTATAAACAAAGGATTGAATTATTAGAAGATTGTATCATGGATATTCTATAGCACCCATGGAAGGCTAAAGTAATAACTAATACCAAGAGTCGCAGATCGGAAGATAGCTCAAGCCTACATAAAGGCTTATCAGAAGGAAGAGGAAACTAAAGAGTTACATTAACTGAGTAAATCATGAGTCTGATTATTGGACCAAGAAAATTTTAGACCTCGTGATTGAGAACATTGCAGTATCACTCATAAATACAAGAGAGATAGTACATTAACCATATTCTATAATGGCTCTACGATAAAGCCAGTCAGAAAAGTACCAG
Organism: Nicotiana tomentosiformis; assembly: GCF_000390325.3. Taxonomy (NCBI): domain Eukaryota; kingdom Viridiplantae; phylum Streptophyta; class Magnoliopsida; order Solanales; family Solanaceae; genus Nicotiana; species Nicotiana tomentosiformis. The sequence continues at coordinate 72,179,589 of NC_090812.1, read as the reverse complement.
CCTTATAAGAAGTCAGTATGAAGCTCCCACTCGATTGTGTGTGCACCAGAGGTGCAAGTATTATAATAGAGCTTCAAGTTGTGGATATGAATTATACCTATGTGAAAGGGAGGTCATGAAAGAGATAGAAGACGTGATGCGAGATTTTAAGGTAAGTAAGGTAAAAGTGAACAACGTACGAGATACTTAAATACAGAAGGTTGGGAATAGTCCGTACTGCGGATATAAAGCTAGAAGCATGGGGGTTCAGTATCCATAAAGAAGAGTTTGAGACAATGCGATGTCTCGCTCGATGTTCTAGAAATAACGTAAGGAAATCTATGGTGCAAGTAAGTTGAAAGGAGGTTGCGAGTAGTATAAATGGATATATATAAGTGGCAAACTAAAGTATGGTAAAGCGACAAGGTTTTAGGAAGTCAGGAATAAGGATAAGAAAGGGCGAGTGAGAAGGTGACGAGAATAGATAAGTCCTTACGATTAAGCCTATGAAAATAAGAAGAGTTATGGTTTCTCTAAGTTATACAAAGCTCAGTATAGCCTGAATGAAATCAAATGAGTCTAAGACTAATGGCATTTAGAAGAAATGGAATGTTACTCTGGTGGTAGAATGAGGGTGTAATTATGATGGATAAAGAATAACGTTTGGGCCTTCGATTGAGTAATGACTTGAAGGGGATTAAAATACCCACGTAAGGTGAATCGCATTGGGATGCTATGAAATACGGTTATGGAAGTATAGTATCGCCCCTAGGTGGACCAATCTAATTACTCCAGGTGTCCCCAATGAGACGTGAGCCCTTGCGGCAGTGTTACATAAGAGATCAAGTTAGTAGTGGCAGATGATAGATCAATATTGAGGTGAGTCAACAATAGATGGACACAAGTCACAAAGTATGAGGTGAGATTAGGCTGTCATTCTTAAGATGAACAAGTAATGAGAAAGCATTAAAGGACTTAGATTTATACATATGGGATAAGTAACGAAAGTAACCTGGAGTTCAGTAACATACCTCAGTAACGATAAATAAAAGTAAGAGTTATGGTATAGTATGACCTACCTAGATGCGGTAGAGTCATACGAACGGATAAACGGACCTATGAAATAAGATATAGCAATATTCGTAAGTTAAAAAAAAAAGGGTATCGAGCAAAGAACTTCAAGTATACCTATAGATGGCCAAAGGGACATCTTGTCAAGCTCTGTATATGTTTACAAAGTGAGGCCTAGATATTGGCTAAAAGTTGGAAGGAAAAGAAGAGAAGAGTCGCATAGGCGCACTTACAAAGTCAGAGTCATACAGGCTGCATGACAGGAGGTAGCAACAATTACGAGATTGGAAAGATCTCGACCACAAGTCATGGTATGAGAAAGAGGACTAAAGGGGGGTATACCCTAGACTTTGGATTTATTCAAAGAACAGTTGCCTACATGGCTAGAAGAATATTAAAGTATTCGCAAAAGCTATGGGTTATGAGAATGATAAGTGCATCAGTTAACATTCGAGGACGAATGTTCCAAAGGAGGGAATAATGTTACACCCCATATTTTTGTATGTAAAAATATGCCATAAGTAAATTGATGAAAGCTCGGAAATGAGATATTACATCCCGCATTTTCGTATGTAAAAGCTTCGTCGTAAGTTAATCGACATAGACTCGGGGATGAGATTATTTTTGAGGTTATAAGCATTTATACTACTTATAACACGCGATAAGTAAAGTGCCGTGAAGGTTAAAGGGTGGACAAATCAAAGATAATGAGTTTCATTGTAGATTGTCGATTTGGAAAACAAAATATATGGTCCGAGCTATAATACCTAGTATTTATGGATTAGTGCCTTACAAGGTACTACATGACCATGATAGTAAGATGTATAAGGTATGTTAAAAGTGAGTAGTATTTTAAGTAAGTTGAGATAATTCTTAATTATGTGGTTAATGGGGTAATTGTTGATTATTAGTGGGAGATTAACTAGTTAATTAATCATAATTTGGATAAGTTTAAAGAGGTATAATGTGGCAGCCCCTCCCTTTCAAAGTAATGACTCTTAAAGTCATATTATTATGTGGCAAAGTCTAAAAAAACGTGAGTCACACATCTACTTTCAAGAAAGAGTTACAAATCCCACGTTTCTTGACACTTTTGAAAAATAAGGCAAGACTATTTCCTTTTCTCTACAACTACTACAAATATAATATTAGTAGAACTCCTTTTTAATTGAAAAGGCATGGTGCTTGAAAATGTTTCTGTCGGCAGCAAAGAAAAATCACTCCCTTTTCTCAAAGTTCAATTATTCAAATTCAGAAAGAAGGCAATGGAAATTCAAGTCTCTTATAGGGCGAAACTCATATACCCGTTTCCAGTAATTATGATTGAGGCGTGGTGAGGATTGTTCATGGAAATATTAGGGGTATCTATATTCTTGATTCTCCATGTGAATTATTATTATATCTTCTGTTCATGGGTCTCAAAAAATACGTATTTGATAAAATTTATCCGACAGGCATATTATTTTTATGACATTCCGAGAAAATCTTGTTAACGTATTTCTTAAGGCATATTATTTTTATGACATTCCAAGAAAATATTATTAACGTATTTCTTATGCATTGCATGCATTTATACATATACATTGGCCCATGATCAGATGGCATTATATATATATATATATATATATATATATATATATATATATATATATATATATATATATATATTATGTATATGGGATATGGGAAAAGGTTATGACGTTATATACGCACCACCACCTGATCAACTGGTATACGTTGATGATTTGCCTACAATGACCGAAATGATATGATGGGATGCCCTCAGAGGCTTGATGATGTTATGAACGCATATACCAATGCATGGTATGACATTTATAAGCATATGCATGACATTATAAAAATGAAATGATTCACAGAGCTATGCAGACGTACATGTCGAGTCTTTTACTCTATGTTTCTCTCATGTCTATTATTTACTGATTTTCATTCCTTACATACTCGGTACATTATTTGTACTGACGTCCCTTTTGCCTGGGGACGCTGCGTTTCATGCCCGCAAGTCTCGATAGACAGGTCGAGAGTCCTCCAAATAGGCGATCAGCTCAGCGGAAGATGTTGGTGCACTCCATTAGTTCCGGAGTTGCTTATGTGGTCAGTATAATTAGGACATGTACCGATTAGTATGGCGGGGCCCTATCCCGACCTTTATGACATTTATGTACTCTTAGAGGCTTGTAGACATATACCGTGTACGTAAAAGATTGTACGGCCTTGTCGGCCTATGTTTTGAGTTTATAAATGATGATGTTGGCCTATTAGGATCGTATGTCATGTGTATATGATGATGTAATAAGAAAGATACGTTACGTTGGTACTCAATTGAGTATTTAGGATATCATCAGTTGAAGATTCGGGAGCCAGATATCCCGAAGACTGCTTTCAGGACCAGATATGGTCACTATGAGTTTCTTGTTATGTTTTTTGGGCTAACCAATGCCCCATCAACTTTTATGCACTTGATGCACAGTGTGTTCTGGCTTATCTTGACTCATTCGTCATTGTATTTATTGACGACATTCTGGTGTACTCTTGGACTCGGGAAGATCATGAGCAGCACCTGAGGACTGCACTTCAGACCTTGAGAGAAAAGGAGTTATATGCAAAATTTTCAAAGTATGAGTTTTGGCTAGACTTAGTGGCATTCTTGGGTCATATAGTATCGGGTGAGGGGATCCATGTGGATTCGAAGAAGATTAAAGCAGTACAGAGTTGGCCCAAACCGTCCTTATCTACAGAGATCCAGAGTTTTCTTGGTTTGGCGAGGTATTACCGTCGCTTTATAGAGGGATTCTCATCTATTTGTAGCACCTATGACTAGGCTGACCCAGAAGGGTGCTCCGTTCAGGTGGACAGAGGAATGTGAGGAGGGCTTTCAGAAGCTCAAGACAGCTTTGACTACGGCCCCAGTATTGGTATTGCCTACAGGTTCAGGGTCTTATACTGTATATTGTGATGCATCATAGATTAGTCTCGGCGTGATGTTGATGCAGGATGGTAGGGTGATTGCCTACACGTCCAGACAACTGAAGGTGCATAAAAAGAACTATCTTGTCCACGACCTTGAGTTAGCAACTATTGTTCATGCCTTGAAGATTTGGCGGCATTATTTGTATGGTGTTCCTTGTGAGATTTACATCGATCACCAGAGTTTTCAGCATCTGTTCAAGCAAAAGGATCTTAATTTGCGTCAGAGGAGGTGGTTGGAGCTACTTAAGGATTATGATATCACTATTTTGTACCACCCTGGGAAGGCCAATGTGGTGGCCGATGCTTTGAGCCACCGGGTAGAGAATTTGGGGAGCTTAGCATATCTACCAGCAGTAGAGAGATCCATGGCGTTGGATGTTCAGGCCTTAGCCAGCCAGTTTGTGAGATTAGATATTTCTGAGCCGAGTCGAGTATTGGCTTGTCTGGTCTCTCTGTCTTCTCTTTATGATCGTATCAGGGAGCGTCAGTTTGATGACCCCTATCTACTTGTCCTTAAGGATACAGTCCAGCACGGTGATGCTAAGGAGGTCACTATTGGAGATGATGGTGCATTGAGGATGCATGGCAGGCTATGTGTGCCCAATGTAGATGGTTTGCATGAGTTGATTCTTTAAAAGGCTCACAGTTCGCGGTACTCTATTCATCCGGGTGCCACGAAGATGTATCAGGACTTGAGGCAGCATTACTGGTGGAGGAGAATGAAGAAGGACATAATAGAGTATGTGGCTCAGTGCCTAAATTGCCAGCATGTGAAGTATGAGCATCAGCGACCAGGTAAGTTACTTCAGAAATTGGAGATTCCGGAATGGAAATGGGAGAGGATCACTATGGATTTCGTTGTTGGACTCCCACGGACTCAGTGGAGGTTTGATGCAGTTTGGGTGATTGTGGATATGCTGACCAAGTCGGCTCATTTTATTCTTGTGATGACTACCTATTCTTCCGAGCAGCTAGCTCGAATCTACATCCGTGAGATTGTCAGGCTTCATGGCGTATCAGTATCTATTATCTCTGACCGTGGTACGTAGTTTACATCACGGTTCTGAAGGGCTGTACAACATGAGTTGGGTACTCAGGTTGAGTTGAGCACAATATTTCACCCTCAGACGGACGAGCAGTCCGAGCGTACTATTCAGATATTAGAGGATATGCTTTGTGCGTGTGTGATAAATTTTGGGGGTGCTTGGGACCAGTTCTTGCCACTTGCGGATTTTGCTTACAACAACAATTATCAGTCCAGATTTCAGATGACATCGTATGAGGCTCTTTATGGTAGGCGGTGTCGGTCCCCAGTGGGTTGGTTCGAGCCCGGCGAAGCCAGATTATTGGGTACGGACTTGGTTCAGGATGCCTTGGAAAAGGTTAAGGTGATTCATGATAGATTTCGCACATCCCAGTCCAGACAGAAGAGTTATGCGGATCGGAAGGTTCACGATGTGGCATTCATGGTTGGAGAGCGAGTCTTGCTCCGGGTTTCGCCTATGAAAGGCGTTATGAGGTTTGGAAAGAAGGGCAAGCTGAGCCCAAGGTTCATTGGTCCATTTGAGGTATTGCAGCGAGTTGGGGAGGTTGCTTATGAGCTTGACTTGCCTCCCAGTCTAGCAGGAGTTCATCCGGTATTCCATATTTCTATGTTCCGAAAGTATCACGGCGATCCGTCTCATGTGTTGGATTTCAGCTCAGTCCAGTTGGACAAGGATCTATCTTATGTTGAGGAGCCAGTGTCTATTTTAGACAGGTAGGTCAGAAAACTAAGATCAAAGAATATTGCTTCCGCGAAGGTTCAGTGGAGGGGACAGCCGGTCGAGGAGGCGACTTGGGAGACCGAGCAAGATATGCGTAATTGTTATCCTCATCTTTTCACCACTTCAGGTATGTCTCTATGCTCGTTCGAGGACGAACGATTATTTTAAGAGGTGGGGATGTAATGATCCGGTCGGTCATTTTGAGAGTAATAGCCCAGATCCCCTAGTTACTGCTTCTCCCATATCTATTTCTGCTATTGTGACTTACCGGGAGGTTTCGTTTTGGGTTTTGGAGTGATTTGGGACACTTAGTCCCTAAACAAAAGCTTAAGTCTTAGGATTTTGACCGCAATCGGAACTATATGAAGACGACTCCGGAATAGAGTTTCGTCAGTTCTGTTAGCTCGGTTGGGTGATTTTGGACTTAGGAGCGTGTCCGGATTGTGTTTTGGAGGTCCGTAGCCCATTTAGGCTTGAAATGGCGAAAGTCGAATTTTTGGAGATTTGGACCGGTAGTGAAAATTTTGATATCGGGGTCGGATTCCGATTCTAGAAGTTGGAGTTCCGTAATATTGAATATGACTTGTGTACAAAATTTGGGGTCAATCGGACGTGATTTGGTTGGCTTCGGCATCGATTGTCGAATTTGGAAGTTTTAAGTTCATTAAGTTTGAATCGGAGGATGAATTGTGATTTTAGCGTTGTTTGATATGGTTTGAAGACTCGATTAAGTTCGTATGGTGTTTTAGGATTGGTTGGTATGTTTGGTCGAGGTCCCGGAGGCCTTAGCTGAGTTTCGGGTGCTTAACAGATTGAGTTTGGGACTTATGCAATTGCTAGAGCTGTTGCACCTGGTGTAATCGCATCTGCGCACTTTGGGCCGTAGGTGCGGCGCTGCAAAAGCGGCCATGGAGCCGCAGAAGCGGTTTTGGACCTGTCCAGCTGGAACCGCAATGTGCAGAAGCGGACGTGCAGAAGCGGAGGAGGAGCGCAGATGCAGATTCAGCCCTTAACTGTTTTTCGCACCTACGATGGGATTTTCGCAGGTGCGGTACCGCATGTATGGTTGACGGCTCGCAGAAGCGAGATTTCTAGGCAGAAAAGAGGAAAAATCGACGGTTTGATTCAATTCTCCATTTTTTGGACTTGGGAGCTCGGAAGTTGGCGATTATTTGAGGCATTTTCTGATAGAGATTTGGAGTACTGATTCCTAACTCGTTTTTGGTTGTATTTCATTAATCTATAGTTATTTTCTCCATTTAATTCTGGATTTGGATTGAAAAGTTGGAAAAATGGGGAAAAAGTTCCCTAACCGAATTTCTGAGTTTTGATTGGGATTTAGACATCGGATTTGGTACGAGTAAACTCGTGAGTAAATGAGTATTCGTATTTTGTGACTTTTACCCCGAGTCGACTTTTTAGGGCGAATTTCGGAATTTTTATTACAGTATTGATTTCATTAATTAGATGAGTCTATTATGGTTGTATTTAGGATATGTAATTACTTTTGGCTAGGTTTGGGCCATTCAGAACCGGATATTCGTGGGAAAGGCATTTTGACCGATTGATTGAGCTTGGTTCGAGGTAAGTGGCTTGCCTAACCTTGGGGGAAGGGGGGAGAACTCCCCGTAAGATTTGTACTGTTTTGATATATGAGCACCGTGTACGTGAAGTGACGAGTAGGTACATAGGCTAATTGTGTTAAAACCCGATTTTCTACTAAGTAATAACCTGATTTCTTTCTTATTCGAGTTTCATCAGCATGTGTAGTATCCTGCTAGATTAGAATAACATGCCTACTTGCCTTAACCGTTTACTTGAACTACGTGTAACATATTTAGTGAATTTACCTGTCTTTTCTTAACTGGTACTTAGGTTGAACTGTAGAATTTCGTGCCGTAACTATTGAATTCTATTATTTTCGCTGCATATTTACTTTGGGACTACGGAACGGTATTCCGGGAGATCCCCATGTATTGCATATTTACTTTGGGACTACGTAACGGTATTCCGGGAGATCCTCATGTACTGCATATTTACTTTGGGACTACAGAACGGTATTCTGGGAGATCCCCATGTACTGCATATTTACTTTGGGACCGCAGAACGGTATTCTAGGAGATCCTCATGTACTGCATATTTTCTTTGGGACTACATAACGGTATTTCGGGAGATCCTCCTATACTGCATATTTACTTTGGGACTACGGAACGTTATTCCGAAAAATTCCCATGTACTGCACATTTACGTTTGGGACTACGAGACGGTATCTGAGAGATACCCTGTTGTGTTTCTGTGTACTGAGCTGTTACCTTCTATGGTTTCATTGTTGTTAAATTTCAGCCTTTATTTTATTGCGGTATTACGCTCTATCTTGTTTATTTATATATTTACCAGTAGAGCCCTGACCTGACCTCGTCACTACTCGGCCGAGGTTAGACTTGGCACTTATTGGGTACCGATTATGGTGTACTCATGCTACTCTCTGCACATGTGTTTCGTGTGCAGATCCAGGTACTCCTTATAAGCCGCACTATCAGTGAGCCGGGACAACTTTGGAGACTTCAAGGTATATCTGCCGCGTCTGTAGACCTCAGAGTCCCTTTCTACACTTCCCCATGTCCATTATTTTATGTATTTTCTTTTGATAGACTATGATGTAGAGAGACACTAGATTTTCCTTCTGTAGTTTGTGATTCGCGATGTTCCGGATTTTAGGATTGTTGTGTATTATTTTTTGAATAGTTGGTTAAATTTATATTTTTATTTCATTATTTCGTAAAATGTTAGGCTTATCTAGTTTTAGAGGCTAGGTGCCGTCACGACATCACACGGAGGGGAAATTGGGTCGTGACAGGCTGGCAATTGAAGGAAGGTTACTCACTAAAGAAAGATTACTCAAGCTTCAAATATCAGTATTTGATGTCAGGTGTTGTTTATGCGAAGCTCCGGCAACAGAAACAAGTGCTCATCTGTTTGACACTTGCAACTGGTTTAAGGCAATAAAACGAGAAGTAAATCAATGGACATGCATCAAAATACCAGAAGGAGACATCAAACAAGTTCTGGAAAGCATACAAATGAAGCATTGGAAGAAGTATAAGGAGCAGGTAGCTGCAGTATATGAAGCTTTAATATATCTCACTTGGCGAGCTAGAAACTGGAAATTGTTTAGAGGCATAAATGTACATACAGAGGAGATAGTATTACAGATTAGGAAGGAGATTACATAAATAGTAGATATTACTAGGAATTCGAAAAGAGCCAGTAAATGTAGAAAATTAGTGCAGCAGTTACTTTGTAATTAGATACCAGTGTTTTTGTTGGAGGCCTTTCTTTTGCACACAGAAGGAGGGTGCTCTTTATTTGTAATGGTTTTAGGAGTTAATGGTAGTTGACAGTTGTCACAAAAAAAAATTGGATATAGATTGCTCCCAAAAAGAATTATTATATATTTTAAAGCTACATAAATGTTAATATTCCTATAATAATTAATAATTCATGATTTTACAAAGATACCTGAGAAAATTTTGATTAGAGAGTTTTTTTGACTTTTTTTCTAATAGATGGAGCGACTTTTTTATAAAGTTGTATTAAAATTAGCCATAGAAAATCTATGTTACTTGAATTGAGGGACAAGTAACAAGGGGCTATAGCTGCTTTAGTTTTTCCTCTCTTCTAAATGGGAGGTAGGAGAGCTTGCTAAATGGCCTAATGGCTCTCCACAAAATAATTTTGGAACGCACCACATTCATTTTTGACCGTTCACCACTAAAAACCCCTTGGTCGATATTTCTATAATAAAATTTCCCTCCTTACCAAAACCCCATCTTCACACACAACGCGCACACTTCACCTTTCTCCTCATCTTCATTTCTCTCCAACAATGGAGAAGGCGGTTTTACTACGCTCTCTGTCATCCACTTCCACGCTCGCCTTCTCTAGAATATTCTCACGCTCTTCACACCGACTCGCTTCTTACTCCGCTAAACGACATCGTTTACTCCAGAACCTTTACCGCCGGCGTTCACTTATCCGGAGCAACGGTCGTCTCCTATCGCCTTCGCTCGACTTGAAAAGACAGTTTTACCCTCTCTCAGTTCGAGCCATCGCTACTTCCGTCCCTCAATCCTCTCAAGGTGCTCCCTTGCTCGCTAATTAATTTGACTCTTTATTATCTAGTAGCCTGTTATTGATTTTGTGTGTTAAATTTGTGCTTTTTACTTGTCAGAGTTTCTTGGTGCTGATGATGAAGTTGCTGAGAAATATGGGTTCGAGAAAGTATCGGAGCAGTTTATTGATGAGTGTAAATCTAAAGCTGTTTTGTACAAACACAAGAAAACCGGCGCTGAAATAATGTCGGTGTCCAATGACGATGAGAATAAAGTCTTTGGCATTGTCTTCCGGACTCCTCCGTAAGTTTTTCTTTAGTCTAATAGTTTATGGTCATTATGCTTACCATATGTCAATTTAGTTGTACCCTATCTAATCGGTTTAACATGGTATTTGACTGTAAAATTACTGAAAAATCAATTTTTTCACAGGTTCTTTATCTTTTAGAGTAATTAAACAAAGCAGTACAAAGCAAGGGCTGCTCACCTATGGAAAATGAGATTTTGATAATTCGTTTGTTGTTTTCTTTATGGAAAACGAGTAGGCTGTGACATATTAGTTATTGTTAATGCAGGAAAGATTCTACTGGTATTCCTCATATACTGGAACATAGTGTACTTTGTGGTTCAAGGAAGTATCCGTTGAAAGAGCCCTTTGTTGAACTGTTGAAGGGAAGCTTGAATACTTTTTTGAATGCTTTCACATATCCAGATAGGACATGTTATCCTGTGGCGTCCACTAATGCAAAGGTCAGGAAAGCATTACACGTTGAACATCATTAGGGAATAAGTTTGCCTTTATCTAAGAGCCCGTTTGGCCATAAAACAAATTTCCTTTTTTTTTGAAATTTTTTTCACTTTTTTTCGAAATCACTTTGGCCATAATTATTGAGTTGTCACTTGAAGATGAATTTCGTAATTTTTCGAAAATTTGAAAAACTCCAAAAAATTATTTTTCAAAATTCACTTAGATAACTTACAAAAATTCAAAATAACCCAAAATTATATTCACGTCCAGACACAACTCTAATTTTCAAATACTATTTTCACTTGAATTTTTTTTCCACTTTTTTTCCGGAATTTTACAATTCTTATGTCCAAACGCCCACTAAAATATGCTTATTTCCAAACAGGATTTCTACAACCTGGTTGACGTATACTTAGATGCTGTCTTTTTCCCTAAATGTGTGGAGGATTTCCAAACATTTCAACAAGAGGGTTGGCATTATGAACTGAATGACCCCTCAGATGACATAACTTTTAAAGGTATCCTCCTTTAAATCATGTTTTTTTTTTCGTTTCCTTTTCTCTCCTGTGATGACTTCTTTTTCTTGTGCTTTTATCAATGTTCTTCTGTAGTGTCTTTGAACAAAGTTTAATGTCTTCGACTTTGATCCCTACGGATAGTGGCGCATCTGCAGCTTGTCCCTGCATATCTTACAAAAGCTTTTATGTAAAACTTCAGGGGTTGTGTTCAATGAGATGAAGGGAGTTTATTCTCAGCCTGATAATCTACTAGGCCGAACTTCCCAGCAGGTATGGATGTCACACTTATGGGGTTTCTCTCTGAATTAAGGTAGCCATCAAGCATTTGTAAGGGCTGGTAAACTGATTAATTGTTTGAATGTTCTTATTTCTTTGTGTGTATGTGGATAGGATTACTTGTGTTATTGCTGACTGTTTATATTAGATATAACGATTTATATTGATTGGATATAACTGATGATAATGTACTTTAGAAATGCTCTTGTTGAATGCAATAAAGGGCTCACTGGAGTAGTTAATATCTTATCACATATCAAGCATGTAATCACTATAGATGCTAACAAGGTTTAGAGCCTAAAGGCCAAAAATAATTTAGTGCATGAGCTCAACAAATTTAGTGAAAGCAGAAGGATAAATAACATTGAATAACTGAATGTGTTTAAAGAAAATTCTTTGTGCATACAAGGTGAAGTACTTTATTAATTTTGTATTGTCATATTTACTAAAAGGTTTTGACTTTATTAATTTTGTATTGTCATATTTACTAAAAGGTTTTGACTTGAAAATAGGTTATTGGTTTGCTAAATCTTGTGACAATTTAATAAGCTACGTCACAAAGATGTGTACATGGCTTTCTTCCAGAGAATAAAAGTAGTGTTATACTCTACCTGGCTATTGATTTATAAGTAGTGTCCTATGTCTTCTGCAGGCGCTTTTTCCTGATAATACCTATGGTGTTGACAGTGGCGGTGACCCACAAGTAATTCCTAGCCTGTCTTTTGAGGAATTTAAGGTTGGTAGTCTCTTTCACATTAGTTTGCTGGTTCATGGATTATATACTTCAACAAATTCAACAAGTTTTTGTTATTACACTGCTAATCATCGTGGTTTAATCATATTACTTATTTTCCTTATTTAAAAAATCATCATGGTTTAATTATATCAATTCCTGGATTCTTCCCATTGCTTCATAGTATTTCCCAATGTTTCTTGTCATGCTTGTTGTGAGGTGTTATAGTTGAATTTGAATGTTCTTTAAAACTGTGGGAATTGTTTGTGGTTGTGTTGCATGCTTCACGTATACAGATGTTCCATGGATGTATACGTGAGCCCGAATTTTCATGTTCAAATAGAAGACTTGAGCATCTATCTTTTGGTGATTGAGAATCATTATGTTATCTGGTTAACTGGCATCTTGTAGCTTCCGAAATAAATCCATAAGCTAGAAGTTAGATTTATACTGTTGCCGTTTTCGGAAAAAAAAGCTAGAAGCTAGATTTATGATGTTCAATGGATTCACTCTTGCTACAAGTTATACAAAAGCTTGTACATGCTCTATGCTAAGTTGCTCCGACACGCCAGTTTAGGTGCCGTACCCATGTCGACACGTATGGTCAAATAATTTTGGGTACTTTGACCACGACGGACGGAAAAATTCGATACGAGATATAATTTGATTCCCGAAATCAGAACCAAAACTAGGGTAAATTTGAAGAAAATAGCATACCTTATCCAGGAAATCAATCATTTACTTATCTACAACTTGAGAATAAAAAAGAAATTCCCATTTTACAATTTCTCATAATTTAGAGATATTTTTATATTTTTATATTTTTGAATTATTTTTAGCCGGATCTCCGCACCCGTATCCGTACTAGGATCTGTATCCCGAAATCTTAGAATTTACATCTCGAAAGATCCGACCTCTAGATCCGCACCCGTGTCCGAGCAACTTAGGCTCTATGCACAATTAATGGCCATTATATTTGTGATTATCATCAATCATTCTATAATCAAGTGGTCAGATGTGGTTGTTCTTCCATCATACTGTTGTCCTCTTGCTTTCATTGGTTTGGAGTACTTAGTACCTGGGCTTTAATCTTTAAGGTGAGAACCGTAAGCTTCTCATATGAAGTACTTAGTGACATTCTTTGGGCCACACAAGGTAGAAATATCTGCTCAAATATTCGTTGGAGCTCTTAGAAGGATCACTATTATTAAAGGCATGCTTAAACCTTGATATCAGGTGTAATAAAAGTTGGTTTAGTAGGTTATGGTTGATTGCTAGAATGGTAAATGTTGGTATTAGATTGTAGTCATAAATATTAGAAGAGTTAAGTTCTAAAATTGGATATTGTCCTATTATGGAGAATATCATATTTATTGTGTTTGACACCAATACATAGGTGTCTTGTATTCATTTAGAATATTCTTTTCTTTCATACACATAGTTCTAGAATTTCTTCGATCATTTGAAAAGATTTAAGTAGTTTTCAGCTATTGGTGAATGCTACCTTCTGGCCAAAATGTTTCCACTCTCTCTTTCTGGTGACTGATTTGGTGGCACCTTACCTCTTCTTCAGTGACCATTCTTTCCTGTCAATTTAATGACATTAACCTTCTGCAAAATTTCGACAACCGAGGCATTTTCCTGCGAGGTTCCGGTGGTGACTTTCACGCAAGTTTTGTGGCTGCATTTATGTCTCCAAAATAAGTAAATTCAAGCTGGTTTCTCGACCTAGAGTTTAGAGGGGCTTGTTAGAATCTTTAGTGTTATTCTTACTCCCTCCGGTCCATAATAAGTGATTTTTTTGTTTTTTTTTTGTGGTCCAAAATAAGTGATTTTTCCAGATTTCAAGAATGAATTAATTATTTGTTTCCTACATTGCCCTTGGAGTAAATAGTGTTGGAGTATGTGTTAGGACTGTTTATATGAAGAGATACTAAAGGTTAATATGGTCAATTTCATTACTAATTAATGTTAAAAGGTGAATTTCTTAATGTGTGTGAAAACAGCCAAAAAATCACTTATTGTGGACCGGAGTGAGTAAAATGTTAGTATTAAATTATTGAGAGAGTTAAGTCCTTCAATTGGATGTTGTTACACAATGGACAAATGTTGTGTATTGTACTTGAGCCCTATATATTGGTGCGCCAAGGAAAGAAGATGCACAATGAGGCACTGCAATTTTATCAATGAAATGATGAATATCTACTAATATAGGTTGGTGATGCATCAATAGATCTTCTTATTGTGTTTCAAACTACACTTGGTACATGGTATTGCTGGCACTAGGGAGAGCAGTCGTGACTAATTATCTAACATATCTGTTTGGAATTCTGCTACTAAAATTGGTTAGCCTCTTAGCGTGACTGGTGTTTTCTGTGTCTATATGTTTGCAGGAGTTCCATAGGAAATTTTACCATCCCAGCAATTCAAGGATATGGTTTTATGGAGATGATGACCCAAATGAACGTCTACGGATCTTAAGTGGTGCTTATTCATTTATCTCTTATAATTTCAGATGAACATGAATGGTGTTAATTCATATGTTTTGCCTATACTTGGGAATCCTTCTTGAATGAGTGGTTTGGCTCGGATATTCATTACTCTATGTACTTCTTGGATGTCTTAGAGGAAATATGTATTTAACAAAATCGTTAACATGCCAATGCCAGAAGCTTACCCTACACCAATCAGAGGCTGTGGTAAAATATAGTTGAGTGTTGCTTGTTTTTTGAAAATTTAGGGGAAGCTACACCTATTAGAGGCCTTGTTATATTTTATGCACATAGCTCAACAGCACATGGACATCATGACACAAAACATTAGAAATTATCATGGCACAAAATATTAGAATTTGGAGGGACGACACATTTTACATTATTTATTTTGTGCATATAATTTTTTGTACAACCAAGATTAACAAGGACACGCTGGAAGAAACATTTGTAACTTCAAAAGGTAATGAAAAGCACATTGCAAAAATTTGCTCAATGTTAAGTAATCAACCATATAAAACTTAATTTCAGAAGTACAGTAAAATGCAAAAATATCATGTGATGTGTATTGTTGTAGGTTCTCTACTTGCATACGGGAGGTTTTTCCCAATGTTAATTAAATTATTTACCTTATAAAAAAAAAATCATGTCATGCGTATGGAAACATAACATAAAACAGGGAAACGTAGCATAGAGCAAGCTGCACAATTTATGCCAAGGGAAACTACTTTCAAATTTTCTTTTTAGATCTATTTTGTGTCCCAAGCTCCAATGTTCTATTTAGTTTGTTATGTGTTCCATTGTCAACTGTGTACATGGATTTTCACAATTTTATTAATCCTCAGATGTTATGTATATATAGGTAATGCCAGTCATCCGACCCCTCTGTAGTCAGCAATTTGTTTCTGAGTTCATTTGTTTCCTTTATTTTTCCCTTTGTTTTGACAAGAGGGGTTGCTCTGATGGTAAGCAACCTCCACTTCCAACCAAGAGGTTGTGAGTTCGAGTTACCCCAAGAGCAAGGTGGGGAGTTTTTGGAGGGAAGGATGCCGAGGGTCTATTGGAAACAGCCTCTCTACCTCATGGTAGGGGTAAGGTCTGCGTACACACTACCCTCCCCAGACCCCACTAGTGGGGATTATACTGGGTTGTTGTTGTTGTTGTTGTTTTGTGTCAAGTCAAATGAAGTTTCCAAAAAAATATAATTGCTACTTGGAGGCTCGCTTTCTGTACCTTTGTTGGAATTTATATGTTCTTGTGTATATGCTTACTTTTCCAACTTTTGTTCTTTGTTCTCTGTGGGTATTGAACAATTCTGCTGGCTTTTAATGAATTCCGAGAGTTCTCCATAAGTTAAAATGAACAGTGAATGGAAATTGTAATAAAAAAGTATAAGATTTTTTTTGGATGCATTTAATGGTATTCTACTTCATCAAAAAAGAAAAAAGAGAAACAAAGAAGTATAACATGCTAAAATGGAGCTGAAATATCAATTATGTTGATCAAATTTTGCTCAAACTTTTGAAAATTTACATGGTATCAGCTGCGTTCATTCTATCCAGTAATGACTTCAATTTTAAAACTCTGGCACATCTCATGTTCCTATAATATGTGTGATTGTGTGCAGAGTATTTGAACATGTTTGATGCCAGTTCAGCTCCTCATGAATCAAGAGTTGAACCACAGAAACTATTTTCTGAGCCTGTCAGGATCGTAGAAAAATATCCTGTTGGAGAAGACGGGGACCTGAAAAAGAAGCACATGGTAAGCCTTAATTGGCTGCTATCTGACAAGCCACTGGATTTGGAAACTGAGCTTGCCCTAGGTTTTTTGGATCATCTGCTTTTGGGGACTCCAGCTTCTCCCTTGAGGAAGATCTTGCTAGAAAGTGGTTTAGGAGATGCTATTGTTGGTGGAGGGATTGAGGATGAGCTCCTTCAGCCTCAGTTTAGCATTGGGTTGAAGGGTGTTGCAGAAGAGAACATTCAGAAGATTGAAGAATTGGTCATGAGTACTCTAGAAGGCTTAGCTGAGAAAGGTTTTGATTCAGATGCTGTTGAGGCATCAATGAATACAATTGAGTTTTCTCTTAGAGAAAATAACACTGGCTCATTCCCTCGTGGTTTAGCGTTGATGCTCCGCTCTATTGTATGAAGAAACTCTCATTAACTCTATCATTTGTCTTGATACTTTTTTTTTCCTTTCTCCAGCAAAGAATGAGTTATGTTTTTTCGGTGTGATGTTTCATTCAGGGTAAATGGATTTATGACATGGATCCATTTGAACCACTTAAGTATCAGAAACCCCTTGAGGCCCTGAAAGCCAGAATAGCTAAGGAAGGCTCCAAAGCTGTTTTTGCTCCTTTGATAGACCAATACATCTTGAGAAATCCACACCGTGTAACGGTTGAGATGCAGGTTATCATTATTGATGCTGACATCCTTTCTTTGACAATATATAATTTATGTGTCTGTTAAATACGGGTGTTCTTTTCTTCAGCCTGACCCAAAGAAGGCATCTCGTGAGGAAGAAATAGAAAAAGAAACGTTGGATAAAGTTAAAGCAAGCATGACCCAAGAGGATCTTGCTGAGCTGGCTCGGGCAACACACGAGCTACGGTTAAAGCAAGAAACTCCTGACCCGCCAGAAGCCCTAAAGAGTGTGCCCAGCCTCTCTCTACAAGATATTCCTCGAGAACCTACACATGTTCCAACAGAGGTAATAACCACCTACCTTTTTTTCTTTGCTTTAATTCTGTTAAATGAGTTCCATTTTGGTTTAACTTGTTGGGTTTTTAATTGTAGGTAGGAGACATCAATGGGGTAAAAGTTTTGAGGCATGACCTCTTCACGAACGATGTTCTTTATGCTGAAGTTGTCTTCAGCATGAGCTCATTGAAGCAAGAGCTGCTACCGTTGGTCCCACTTTTCTGGTAATATGTTCCCCTGAACTGCTTAGGTATTAATGTGCGACGCCCCTGCTTCGAAAAGAAAATGATGAAAGAGAATTTTCTAATAGTGAAGTGAAAGTGTGAAACAAACTAAGTGGAAATAAATGGACTTAGAATCCATAGGCTGTGGCATATTGAAGTTACACTCATGAAGGCCTTCGCTGGACCAGTAGTTGCATTCTCATAATCTCTTCATATGTTATTTGAACTTGAGATGTTGTATAGGCTTCTTTGGTTCCTTTGGTTATAGGAAATACATCTACTTTCTGTACAGAAGTCATTGCCATCTTCAAGCATTTTGATGGTCCTTATTCTTGGTATTTTTCGTGCTATGCCTGCATGATCAGATTGCATCTGTCCATTCTGCTTCTAGCACAAATAGGTTCTAGTGACTTAGATGTTTGCTTGTGTAGCTTAGGCATGATAACTTAGGTTACAGATCCTGAAGAAGAATGTTCTTCACTTATGGATATCTGTCCTTTTTAGTTTCTTTGTTCATATTCTAGTCTTTTCCTATTATCTTCAACTAGTTGGGAATTGTTCTGAGGGGCTGAGACGGGCAACTTTTATTGCACGGGTTGCTGAAGAAAGAGCTAAATATCCTACATACAGGAGTCTCGTTTTTTCCTATGCCAAGGATTGCCTCTTATTCTGGTTTCTCCAAAATCTGCACAGGAGAAATGATTGGGTTGTGAAAATGTAGTCCCAGCATGTCGTTTTTCTTTTTGGTGGGAAACCACTATGGCGTTGTTTAATACACACCATATTTGCAACCTGGCGTATTAGCAACACGTCATATAGACACAATTGGACTAAGATTTAGTCTTTGACACACTTGCATTAGGTCCAGTGTCCACTAGAAGTTTTTTTAATTTCGTTAGAGATTTGTATGTGAGGAAGTGGAGCCTTGGTGCAATGGTAAGAGTTGTCATAGTGTAATCAGGAGGTCACGAGTTCAAGCCCGGAAATAGACTTTTGCCGAAATGTAAGGTAAGATCGTATAATTAAACTGATATAGTGTGATCCTTGGTCCCACGCATATCAGGAGCTTAGTATGCAGGAGAACCTTTTAGAGATTTGTATGTGGGTATAGGGATAAGTGTTGGGTTTAGAAAATCTTTCATTTTAGAGAACTCGTAATTTGTCTTAAATGATAACTCATCGAGTATTGGAACAAAATGGACCATAAATAGAGTAGAATGGATTTAAACGATACATATAGCTGACCTCAAGTAGTCTGAGATGAAGGCATGGTAGTACTCACCCAAGATCCATGATTCAAAAATAAAAATAAAAAATGAAATAAATCGCTTTGATAAGACCCTATACTGAGAGCTATACTCATATAACCCAATTCTTGTTATTTTCCTTCTTTCTTCTCGAGAATTTGTTCAGTAGATCAGTTATGGTGGGTTTTCTTCTTCCTTCTTTTGCTGTCCCTGCATGTTAATGTGGTCTCTAGTTTCTAATTGCCTGCATTATTTTGAAGCTTACATATCATATTCACAATACTCTGTAGAATGCGCTTTGTGGTTTTCAAAAGCGTGTTCATGTAGGTTAATTTTGCTTTAGAATTATTTGGCAACTGTAATTTGGGTGATTGAAATCACAAGCTGATGGTAGTGGGCTACAAGCCTACAACTTCATGAGGAGCAGGGTTAGGATGATCTTATAGGCCAATGCATCTTTTAACCATTGGAATTGGAATAAAAGTTGTGTAAATAAGTTCATACTTTGTGTATATCTTATGTGGAAAACCCTCCTAGGTTTTTCTAATATGAAGATGTGATATGAATTAAAGATTATTTGATTATGTGCAAAATTTCTTAACAGTCAGTCTCTGCTGGAAATGGGCACAAAGGACTTAGACTTTGTGCAGTTGAACCAGTTGATTGGAAGGAAAACTGGAGGGATATCAGTCTATCCTTTCACCTCATCGGTGCGCGGCAAAGTGGAGCCATGTAGCAAGATAATTGTTCGAGGCAAAGCCATGTCACAACGTACAGATGATCTATTTAACTTGGTAAATCAGTCTCTTTGGTAATTGATAGCTCTAAATGGTTCTTGCATGCTATAGGAAACATGTTCTCATGTCGTTGTGTGAGTACAACGGGGTGGTGATGTTATGTTTCAAGGACTTTGTAGTGATGACTTTTGGAGCTAAGGACCTGTCAAGTTTGTGTTAAGTTAAACAGGAAAAGATGTTTGTTAAGTTTTACTATTCATGACAAGCTTATGTGGGCTTTCCTCAAAATGATCTTGTTTGTGTAGATTTCCGTCTAGTTGGTGTAACTAAGTACATTATATAAATTTTGTTTAACTATTGTATTAGGTACACTTTAGATTGAGAGTGCTGGTCAGCTAGTACAGTGATGGTGTATGCTGTCCATGAACCTGTCCCTAGCATGTCGCTATGTGGAACTATTGGCATTTGACAGACTCCGGACTTTTTTCCTTAATTTATTTCCTTCCGTTCAAGGAAGCTAAATGATTTTTGCATTTTTCCAACATGAAACACCCTAATTTCCTCCTTTGCATTTGCCAATTTTCTGATATATTTATGTTTCCTATTGGTTCAATTAATGATTCTATCTTTGACAAAGGAAAGAGGAGATGAGGGCCACTCCAAGCTGTAGTGTTGTGGCAAGTGCTAGAGGACATATCTTCCTCATTTTCAAGTCTTAGGTTTAAACTTTGAATTGGCGCAAAACATCATATTTCTCAGAGCATACTTACATGGGAAGGAGACAACATCATAAAGTCATAGTTGCAATTTGGCTGGAGATTTCGTGTAGATCTCACTCGTGCCTGATCTCATCCATAATGACCTCTTAATCATGCTCATAAGTATCAAACATAGTGATGTGATTTTCTTTCACATATAGTTTTCTGGTATAGATCAATTTACTTGGTAGGAAATTAGTCCAAGGTCTATTAATGGACCGTGCCTCGGTTTTATAGTGTTGCTTTATTGTTTTTCACCTAGCTTCCCCAGTTTATGATTTGAAATCATCGATCATGCTAGTACACTGAATATAAGGTAGTATGATAAAATCATGTCAATTTGCTTATTGTAGATCAATCGCGTTCTTCAAGATGTCCAACTTAATGACCATAAGCGTTTCAAGCAGTTTGTGTCTCAAAGCAGGGCCAGAATGGAGGTATGCTTTAAGTGATGGAACACTTAGAGCTTTGGTAAATGAATTTGCATGACATATTATCTAATATTTTTAATGAACATTTGGTTCTAGAATCGACTAAGAGGCAGTGGTCATAGCATTGCTGCTTCAAGGATGGGTGCAAAGCTCAACGTTGCCGGTTGGATATCTGAACAAATGGGTGGTGTAAGGTTAGATGACTTTTGCCCCTTTATTATTGAATGACTTTGTCTAAATGATTTTTTGACAATTTTCCAATCTTCAATGGGCCTATTTCCCTGGGTACCTATGTTATAATCCTGATTGGCCAGCTTTGGTTGATGTAAATTTATCTTCTTCTGTTCTAGCTGTGTTGGTTGCCATACTTTATCTGTTTCAGCTTGACTTATGTTTAAACGTCCTCCATCCACCGAAAAAAGAGAATGTAAATATTTGGAACAAAATAATTACCTCTTCATCTATGTGTGTTTGCAGCTACTTGGAATTTCTTAAGGGCCTTGAAGACCAAATTGAGAAGGACTGGCCCCAAATATCTTCATCCCTCGAGGAGATCCGAACATCCTTACTTTCCAAGAATGGGTGTCTGATAAATTTGACAGCTGATGGGAAGAATCTCACCAACGCGGAGAAACATATTAGCAATTTTCTTGATTTGCTTCCAAGCACATCCTTAGTGGAGTCAGCTGCTTGGAATGCACAACTGTCTCGCTCAAATGAAGCTATTGTTGTTCCTACTCAGGTTAGCTGTCTCCTAAAGTTTTGTTCTTTGACTTGTCAGTCTGACCGTTGCACTGTCAAAATTCATCTGACACGTTGAGGATTCCTTCTTATAGGTGAATTATGTTGGAAAAGCAGCAAATCTATATGAAGCTGGTTATGAGCTTAAAGGCAGTGCTTATGTTATTTCTAATTATATTAGTAATACATGGCTGTGGGATCGTGTACGTGTTAGTGGTGGAGCTTATGGAGGATTTTGTGGTTTTGACACCCATTCAGGTACGTTTTGTGTTTATCTTATCTGAAGATGCATTTCCAGGTCCCAGAGTTTCTCTAGCTAACATCTTAGATTTCGGTTCACCAGGGGTATTCTCATTCTTATCATATCGAGACCCAAATTTGTTGAAGACACTTGATGTGTATGATGGAACGAGTAATTTCCTAAAAGAACTTGAAATGGATGATGACGCTCTCACAAAGGCAATTATTGGGACCATTGGAGATGTAGATGCTTACCAATTGCCCGATGCCAAAGGATACAGTAGGTAAGTGGATGATCAGGCCTATTCTGTGCTCATATTACTCTCTGAATGCAAGAACATCTTTTTATGCTTCCATTTCTCTAACAAATTAAAAGAGATACTGTATGTTAGTGAGGACCTTTAGGTAAAAGGAGAACGTGAATCCATGGAATTAAACACGTAACAAAAACAAAGAAGTACGCTGGCGAGGAACTATGCTTATATAGTGCTCTGAAGATTTATTAATTTCTTTCTGCTAGTTTTGGGTTTAAATAACTTTGTCCAGCTGTGCATACATATTTTCAGAATTATGTAAACAAAATAATTTTGGTATCCCCCCTTTTCCCTTTTAAATTGCTTGTTGACCTGTCCATGCTACTTAGTTTGTCAGTAATATTTGTTGATCTTTGTTCGGATAGTAATTTAGGTGACTCAAAGGGTGAACACCAAAAGGTAATTCACTAGGTCATGCAAGCTTTAACTGAAATTTCGTCTTACTAGCTATGTTACGTCCCTTTCCTTTTTCGTTTCTCTTGGAATGTGCTAATTGCATTGAATCTGATGATGTGAACTCATTCTCTCAGTTTATTACGATATTTACTGGGAGTATCAGAAGAAGAAAGGCAAAGGAGACGTGAAGAGATATTATCAACAAGGTAAGCGTAGTTCCTAATTCAGCTGAATTTTGTTTTGCATATATGTTATGTCTCATATAGAGTTGGTGTTTTTCTGTGTAGCACTGTGCTGCTGCAAACAATCTGCGTATTATTTTGTGGACTAGTATTTTCTATTTGATAATGTTACTATTTGATAAGCTGTTTTATGTTTATTTCATTTTTCAGTTGATATGCCCCTTTTCCATTATGACAATATGTTTCGTTTTAAAGTTAGGGATGATTAGATCGTTTGACTTAGTAAATGATGAGTGAAGTATATTAAAGCATAGATAAGTTAGAATCAATGGAAGAAAACTCTTTGTCCTGTAATTCTGAATAAAGTTATAGAAGATTGATATTACAACATTTGCTCTGTATTTGCAAGTATAAAGCTGTTGTGTATATGCTAGTTATATCAGTTTCTTACTCTTCCAAATGAGTGGTAAAAAGTTACTATTAATCAATGCTTCTTTTCCTGGAAAGGCTGGATGATTTTAAGAAATTTGGAGACGTCATGGAGGCAGTTAAAGATAAAGGGGTGGTTGTTGCTGTAGCATCACCAGATGATGTTGAGGCTGCCAACAAAGAGCGTTCCAACTTCTTGCAAGTCAAAAAAGCACTGTAATATTGATCAAGTCACTTTTTCTTCAAATAGGGGCATTAGACACCAAAAATGCTTGTATACGTTGTCTGATTATAGAATCTTCAAATCCTGGGTTCAAAAATTGGAGAAGAATACCAATTCTTTTTGCTTAAGAAACAGAGCTGGTTGTATGAGCTTATACAGAAGTATGGAATGCAAGAGATTAGCGTTCCAATATATTTGTAGTTCCAATAACCACTGAAACTTTACATTTTCTTTAGATTGTATTAAAATTTTCACGATCATACTTCTTTAATTGCTTAATATATAAGTTACTAAATTAACAGGTGATGTTTATTTAGTAGAATAATGAGAATCCAAAGAAAATCGGAGTAGGAGCTACAGCTCCAATCTGTAATTTTTATGGCATAATTAACTTTTCTAGACCCAAAAGAAAAAGAAGAAACTATTTCTGTAACTTTCATTTACATTTAGCGACTGTTTTGCAGACAGGTTTTACACTGACGATAAAATGATTTAGTATAGTTACCGGATTGTTATATTTAATTATAAGATGTTTGGTTCATCGTATTATAATTTGGTATGTGCTGTATCATTTGAACATGCGTGATAAGGGGTAACTGGCGGGTCGGGTTGGATATGAGCGGGTCGAAAATGGATAAATTATCCGACTTGACCTATATTTAATACGGATAAAAATGGGTTAACTGACAAATAATATGGATATCATGGCTTCTTGAATATGATCACTTTTGGGAAAGTTCCTAGTCTCCCAAACTTGAGAAACCTTCAATTTGAGGCTTTACAAATGTAAAAGTTAAACCCATTAATTATTCATTTTCTAAGTGGATAATATGGTTCTTATCCATATTTGACCGTTTTAAAAAAATTCATTATCCGACCCATTTTTTAATGGATAATTGTTTTCTTTTAACCATTTTGTCACCACTATGCATGATCTTGAATTTAATGAAGATTTTGACTCAATAATAACCTTGGCATATACAAAATCATTTTATTCAATCTAGTTTTGTTCTTAGTGTCATATATTTGCTTATAATAAATTGGCGCAATGTAATTAAAATATATAAAATTAATTCTCATCACTTAATGAGGTATGCTGATAAGTAAATGAATGAACAAGTCTTGCCTTTCTTAAACTTGAGGGGTTTGTTTTAAGAACTTTCTTGAATTTCAATTCAATTATAAATGTAATTGCGACAAGTATAATCTAAAAGACATTTTTCTCATTTGTATGATTTCATATATGTATTTGTGCCACTTGTATTGTTATTTCCTACTGAATCCAATTGCATAATGATTAATGTAAGGGTCCTTACCCAAAACAAAAAAAAACAAAAAAAAAAGAGAGACTAATCTAAGCGTTAAAAAAGAGCAACCAAAACACTGTATTATTAATGTTGAATTCGAAACCGTAATATTTCTAATAATAATACATCTAATCAAAAGACCCCTTATTGTGTCCCCTCAAACTCCTAAAATAGACAAATGCGCCACCTTCCGGAGTAGGGTTGGGGGGAGGGGGGCGGCAGATTCTTAGGTGGAAAATAAATGCTTTTGAAAAATACCATTCTCCTAGAAAGATATTTAGAAATTTTCTTTAAAAAATTTAGGCACACTCCGTATTTATGTCGAACTATATTAGGTAATTATGGGTGATATATTAAGGTAAAATATACATCAATTAGTCTAGTCAAGACATAAAAATGTGTAGGAAAAATTTATTGATTTTATATAAACATAAAGTGTAAATAAATCTTCTTTTATGTTTCTACTACGTTACAATATACTGTTTTTAAGAGAGAGAGCATAGCTATGTTTCTAACTGTCTGAAACCGATTGGACAACTATGTAGTATGTCACGCTTTCTACTTTGTTTGTACCTTGCATTCCTTCATTAAATAATCGAGAGGACTATACAGAAATACTATTTAACACAGAGATGTACTTATCAGTACTTTGGTCCTTCCATATTAGGTTATTGATTTTAATTGTTACAAAAGGTTTAGTGCAACTAATTATAGAATGTATTTTAGAATATCTGAAAAAGGTTGGAGCTTTTCAAACAGCCGTTCCTTTCTCATCTCATCAAAACTCTGACTGACACTAGGCAGTAGCCTTCTCATTTGTCAGATAGAAATAAAAATTGTTGGTTCTACCTTATAAGCATCAGTTTTCAGTAGTGAGGAAATTTAGATTTATTTCCTGTGTTTCAATTGAGATCAAACTATTGAATTCGACCGAACTCGTGTATCGGTAGCTCCACCAACCATACATCAGAACTGTTCATGCATTCTTGGGTATTAGGAGGAGGATGAGGTGGTCCTCTATTTCTGCATTGCATAAAAGTGAGTGCATGTGGAGACAGTTGCAAAACAGATAGAGAGACATTTCCCCTTATTTTTAGGGTGCATTGTCTCTACATATAAAAGAAATTTGCCACACCCTTCAACTGTTAGTCTCACCAATGGGAATCCTATGTAAGTCCAAGCAATTATAATTATAATTAATCTTCCTTGTAGAACCAATAAAATTTAACTTATATATATGCTGACAGGAATAGTGTGAGAAAATTGGAAGAGCCCCAAACTTACTCATATTCCAAAACTGCATAACAAGGAAATTAACTCCACCCTTGTCTCTTAATTGGTTGTTTACTCGAAAAATTGGATAGAGTTAAATTTGTGTATGGTTCTAAGGATACATGATATAACTTGGTATAATTTGTAGAGTGAAATAGAAATATACATATTCTTGACAAATGGAATGAAATATAAGGGAGAGAAAAAAGGAAATGTTGATGAACAAGGCAAAGTAAATGAGCCCAAAAAGTGTTAATCTCTCTAAAGTTGTCTTTGTTACAATGTGTTTCCTCTATGCTCACAAGGATTCTCCTCTTTATAGTAGAGGGATCCTAATTTATCTATAATAAAAAATATATAGTGGAGAACTCATGATGAATTGTCTTTTCCTCGATTCCCGCCAAGATTCTCTCCCTTAGTGCGGTTGCAACGGCTCTTGTCTGTGAGCTCGATATTGGCTCGAACTCGGTATTGGATCGAGCCCGATTCTGACTTGGAGTCTCGATATTCGGGGTGAGTGTTGGTCGGTCTATGCATATTCGATAATCTTCGCTTTGCCTCGTAGTTTGATTTGGATATGAGCTCGATAATGATACCGAGTTTGCCATTGATCGATTTTAGAGCTCGAAACTTGACGCCCTTACTTCGGACCTCGACCTGTCGTCACGCAGATACCCTTTGATTGAAATATTATCATCTCGACCAGTTCGTACGACTGACTTAATCGATTTTGACCGTAATCATTGGTGCATTTTATTTTTAATTATTCTTGTTCAACTACTAATTTCTTTTGCTTAATTATTGAAGAATTCAAGGGGAAAGCTGTAAGTTTTGAAATGGGCAGTCGCTGTTGCGTAAAGACGTAACTTAATAGTTGTAACTTGTAACGGGTATATAATTCTTGCTTATAAATGCTAGTATATATACTTATTAATTGTCTTCATTCATTCGAATTCATGCTCTTTTATGAAAATTGTTAGGCAGTTCCTTTCCGTTATGACTCAGCTCCCAATAAACTTATTTACCAATTTCTGTTTCTTACACACATATGAGACATATCATACCCAAAATACGATCGACAAGTTATTAATTTAACAGCAAAATCCACGTTTCTACGTCAAGGTGTTTGAATCTATTACTTATAACATATTCAAAGCCTTTTAGTCAACCTTCTCTCGAGGCCAAAAGTATTTTATTTAATCAAAAAAATATTTTTTTTTTGTCAACTTGAGGTGTTTGGCTAAGGTTTTTTAGGGAAAAAAAATACGTTTGAATAGAAACAGAAACAGTTCTTGAGAAACAAAAAATAATAGATTCTCCGCAGAAACAAAAGCAATTTTGAATTTTTTTTATACTAAAAATACCTTAGCAAAATATTGTATATACCAAAATAATCTTACTTAGTTTAAACTATCAAATAATATAAAATGACTTTTGGGATGAACTTTCATATTTGTTGAATGATTTTTTGATATATTTAAATTATCTTGAAACAATAAATTATTTTTTAATTTTATTTTTACTTAAATAAAATAAAAAACTTAATTCCTGTCTTTAATAATAAACATTTATAATTATGTATCTGCTCATATAATATTAACTGTTTTTTAAATTTTTTCATGTCCTTATTCGTAATTTGATACTTAAAAGTACTTTTTGAAAAGTTTGACCAAATATTAATTATTGCTTAAAAGTGATTTTCAAATTAATTAGCCAAACACAAACTCCTTTTGTCCAAAAGTATTTTTTTCGAAAAACACTTTTGGAAAAATACTTTTCACAATAAGCTGATTTTTTTAGCTTGGCCAAACAGGGACGTTTGAGATCATTTAGAAGCTCCTTAGTTAATCTTGGAGTTCCACCATCATTATATATACTTAAGCACTATACATATAATACATATAATCTGAATACTATAGAGTGGATATAAAAGATTCATATTGATGATTGAACTATTTGGAATTGAACATAGTTGATTAATTGATTGATAAATAGATTTATAGAAGCTCAACGATCACTGTCACTAAAAAATAGTGAAAGTGTGTTATATATTTCTCAAGTATTGACTTAAATTCTGATGTTGTATCCTCTTCGTCTTCTTCTTTTACTATATTTCCGTAGAAGGAAGAAAGGTGCTTTATATTATTTTTTTTCCTGTTTACCTACGTTAAAAAATTCAATAACTTGGCAATTTATACTTCTTTATGTTTTTTTGGTCAGTGTACTATAAGTAGTTGAAGATAAAATTACCAATCGTGCAAGGGGAGGTCCCTGCAAAAGGCAAATATTTGGAGACTTTTTGACAATCTAATAACCTAACCTATTGCCAATCATAAATTCAACAAATTAAATGATCGTGTACTTGCACAAGTTGATGGACATATTTCCTAATGACTCCTTAATTGGAAGATTTAATTTATAATTATTGGTCCAATTCTACTAGTTATTCTTTGCTTAATTGCTTAAAGAAATTTATATAAAGCTATAAAGTTTTGAAATGGGCAGTCGCTGTTGCATAAAGATGTAACTTAATAGTTGTCACTTGTAACGGGTATATAATTCTTGCTTATAAATGCTAAATATACTTATTAATTGTCCTCATTCATTTGCAATCATGCTGTTTTATTTATGACAATTGTAGGTCAATCCTTTATCATCAATTTCTGTGTTTACATGTATAGCTAAGACAAATTATATCCAAAATACAAAGAATGTGTCGAAAAATATCATTTTCCAATAAATATAGAAGTTCACCAGTCGCCATACACAATATTCTACTTCAAGAGATATTTGAAACGATTACAACAGAGATATTGGACGTTTGAGATTATTTTTTGAAGCGCTTAAGTAGCTACGCGAACAACATTTCCTTTCTCTTCACTCTTTGACTTAGTATTTGGCACTTAATCTGTATTCCTAAGATGTAAAATTCCCTTTCTATTTTTCCTTGGTTATCCGTAATCAAATTTAACCTCTTTTACAAGGACCAAAATCAACTAATTTAACTCTAAGAAAAGAAACTGCAAATTGAAATATTAATTAAACCATTGTATGAGATAGGTTGTGATCGGGACGGAGCTAGAAACCCGAGTACGAGTTCGATCAAATCTAATAGTTTTTGTTCAAATAATGTATTCATTAAATATATACAAATATTAGATTTAAAACATAGTTATTGACACTTGAAATCATCCTTCTAAAATTCAGAACTCATAAATTGAAATCCTAACTCCGCCTTTGTGGTCGTATCTCCACTTAGCCGAATATTTTTATTCCGATTCCACTCTAGATATAGAAAAGGGCAAATTTGAAACTTCACACATTTGTAGAAGAAAATCCAAAAATTGAATTTGTCTCATGCCAGGGGAAGAGTTTGTGTGTGAAGTTCGAAAATTCCCCTCTGAAAAGTCGTGAAGTCATGTGTTCTCGGACCGCGAACCATATATAATAAAGATAAAATTGGGGATCAAAAGTTGACAATTTACTCAATATAATTAAATTGAGAAAAAACCCCTTCAAAAACACTACTCCATTAGGTACTTTAAAGAAGACTAGTACTTCAAAGAAAGTTAACTCCTCATTCATATTCAAATAGTACTTCACACATAAAACTGGGTAAGTAGAAGTTTAAAATAAAGAAAATTAATTCAAAAAAATAAAAAATAAATTTAAATATAATAAAGAAATGAAATAGCCCTGCCAACTTTTTACCTGAAAGGCATTATGGAAACGAACTGCATGAAATTCTGTACTACGGTTTGGTTCTGCAACTTGTATTACGCTATTATTTACCAAACAAAAGTAACCAACTTTCCACCCGGCTCGGTTTACCCATTTTGATTCCCGGTTAACGCAACCGGCATCAGCCGGTCAATTCGCCCCTAACGTGAAGCCCCATACGTGTCATTAACTGATTCGAAGATCCATCGGTAATCATTCCTCACACGAAACGGCCAGATCTTCTTAACGGCATTGCCATGTGCTTGCTGTCACCGTTAACGGAGCTAGGACCACATGTTTCTCTTCCCGTAACCGTCTCGTTTAATCTCCACCCTCCGATCAAATCCACAGTCGTTTCAGCTGTCACTGCTACTGAGAGAGACAGAAAGAGAAAGCTCTTTCGAGTCACATTTCATTCCTAGCTCAAAGTAAATGCATATTTATATACTCCACATATTCATAATCATATTCAGGTAAATATTTGAAGAAATGGGTGATTTTCTAAGGAAATGCGAGAAAATCAGAGAGATGAAGGTGATGGAAATTGGACATGGAGGTTCGAGAACAAGAGAAGACGTGGAGGTTATTTCCAGTTCTTTGAGCTCAAGTAAGAGAAGAAAATTTGATGCTGCTTTTAACGTTGATTTTAGTGAGAATTCAACTTCGCCGGCTACATCTGTAACGTCCGTTCATATTCCGACGAATTCGCAGTGCTCGAGTAATTGTCATGGGTCTGGTGAAGTTGTAAAGAGTAATTTGAAATCGTTAGATCTGAAGGCGAGTTAAATGCTAAAACGCATTTACTTCCAATTTATTGTTTATTTAAACCGTCGTTTCTCATATGCCATAACTGCTTCAGTAAATTCAATTTTTTTGAATTGTTGCAGGCCGAAGGATTCGAAACTGACAATTCAGCTTCTTTTAACGGCGGCTACAGGTAACATTACGTTGCAGTACTTGTTTTTCTCCTTCCAGAATTTTAGTTGGCAAATTCTCTTCTCTTTGGCTGTGAGTACTGTCTCTTCATTTTCCAACTGGACACCGTAACAAAAATTTTCTCCATTGCTATACTTGCTGTTTTTACGTGTATTTAGCTTTACAGAAAAGCGTTTCTATTTTATCCAAGTTTATTTACATTTGCTTCGTCTATTTCTTCTTCTGGAGCAGTGAAAATTTCAGGCCAATTGATCAGCCGAATCCACCAACTGAGCATTGGGGAGACTCGGAAGAAATGGAGTCATCATCCACGACAACGAAGAAATCCTCGTCGGCCGCCAGTGCTCACCGGAAACCGCCGTCTGCTGTGAAGGTTTCATCAGAAGCGGAGATCGAAGAGTTCTTCTCAGCAGCGGAAAAGCGCGAGCAAAAAAGATTCGCAGAAAAGTAAGTGTGTGCTAAAAGCTGAAGGGTGCGCATGATAAGAAACATAGACCCCACCAGCTCATTTTAGTGCGACCAAAAAAGGTTTTTTAAAAAAAGAAAGAAGATATGTTGGTAATGATTTCCTGGTAATGGTGGTTTTGCAGGTACAATTACGATATCGCGAAGGACGTGCCACTAAAGGGACGTTACCAGTGGGTTAGTATGAAGCCTTGAAGAATGAATTAATCAATGAAGAAAAGGAGATGACAATTGTTCATGAAAGTAACACGGCAAGTTTCAAGAAATTAGGAATCCAATACTTTGGACCTTTAAATTTCTAGTTTTAGATCAGCATTTACTATTTACTGTTTCAGCTTAGTTTAGCTTTATCGGTGTACAGCCATTTTCCTTTCCATATCTGTGTAAAGAAGCTATTTATGTGAAGCTCCCTTGATTTTAGTAGTGCCATAACTGAACCTTCTTTCTGCAATCTGCAACCTTCCCCATGAGTAGGAACTATCTGCATTAAAATTGCGTATGCTGTTTCGTTCTGTTTTTGGATGGTAAAAGTACACTGTAACAGACTCGGCAAGCCAGTGATTATCTGTGTTGGGCAAGGGAAGTTGGACATGGATCTTGAATTTTTATTTGAAATACAAACTAATTAGCATAAATTTGTCTCTTTTTTTTTTTTTTTTTGGGTTGAAATTGTTCTATAGAGTAAGTTATAAACTTATAGTATCAACTTTGTTTTTGTAAATTAAATATAGATGTCGAAACGCTTGTTTTGTTTCGGGAGTATTTTGGCTTTATTTTTGGGAGAGGGTAGCGAAGTGAGTAAATATTGAAAGCTGTTTTTTCTGCTTGGAATATCACTAGATGATTCTATAATTCTATTTGGAAGGTGCCCATTCAACTGTTGTTTTTTCTTTTTCGGTTGGAGAAGAGAGGGCATTTGGTAGGCATATGACTATTTCGTCGGGCATGTGAAAGGACTTGAGATCGAGAGGATTGATTAAAGATTTTGTCATTTAGCTTTTAGAAAGATCATGGCCATGCTATTTGATGGAAAGAAATAAATGTGATTTGCCAACCGGCCAGAAGGAATATGGATATATCTGGTTTGCTTAATTTGCTAGTCTTGGTAAATTGCACCAGCCTGG
The DNA here is from genome assembly GCF_000390325.3 of Nicotiana tomentosiformis. Taxonomy (NCBI): domain Eukaryota; kingdom Viridiplantae; phylum Streptophyta; class Magnoliopsida; order Solanales; family Solanaceae; genus Nicotiana; species Nicotiana tomentosiformis. The sequence goes on along the minus strand of NC_090812.1, from coordinate 72,147,452 downwards.
TTTGTGGGGATAATCTTGTTTCATCAATATTTTGCCTTTTAATCTTCCTTTTTTTTTTTTTTTTAGTTCAATAATCGACCAAAGTGATTTGCTTTGTTTTTGCAAGAATAGTACTCCTAGTTGGATAAGACAGTTAAAAGGACATAGTCAACTGTTGATATTGAACATTGGAGGGGAGATAAAATGATAAACTGTTGGTACAATTACAAATCAGAGAAAGATAGTCAAATTTGCCAAGAATGGAGAAAGGTGAAAGCCAGTTGCAAATAAGGTGCATAGAACTTGGGCGCCGTTTCGCTTGCTGATCTGTATGATTCTTGGCATAAAGGTTTCTTTTGATACTTTATTCCTTTTTTTAATTCTTTTACAAAAGAAACCCAAAAAGGAAAAGGAAGAAAAATGTTAGAAGAAGTACAAAGCAAATGTATGGTCCTTTTTCATGGGACCCTTGTGTCAAGCTAGAGAAGTCCACCAATCACACGCGAGTATCAAAAAAGAGTTCTAAAACTGCATTTTATATGAATTTGTACCTTTTAAAATATGTAAGTCAAATACACTAGAAGAGGGCGACGAAAAGAGAAAAAGTAGTTTAGAAGAGAGACTATTTAGAGTAGTTGCCAGCAAAGATTTCACAATTTGAATAGTAATATCAAAAATTTGTATTCCCGTGATCTGATGAACTATCGATTTTCCTGTTAGCTATGTAAAAAAAAATAAGAAAAAAGGAATTGGGCGTAAATGAATAAGTTGAGCTCAAAATCTTCCTCTAAACATATTTAAAGTATATTATTACTTTAGTCATGTAATGCATCATTACTTAAGCTACATCGATGTATAGAAGTAGGAGGAGGTGAGCACGTGCCGTGGAGGAGTGGGGGTCAGCTGACTTGGATCTGATGCATACACATTTTTAAAATAGAGAGATTAACTAAAAAAGAAGGAATGTTGTAAAAATTTAATCCACATTGGATCAAAGAAGAGGAAGGAAGGTTGGTCCTCGTTTTAAACAGTTAGTTTCCCATTTTTAACTGATCACGAAACTGATTACAATGCTCTCATCACTACAAACGCACTTTTTATCTCTAATGGATTTCAGTGCTGCTATTATCTTTTTCTTCCCTAGGGAGTAATTAGTAGTAGCAGACAAAAGTATAGGGAGTTGGGACCATAAAATAAGTTTTTAGTTGTACTAGACTACTAGTGGTAAATATTTGCTTTTCGGCTGAAGCTACACTGCCAGTTACACTGTCACAGTTGCCTAGACTCCACCCTACAATCCAGTACAAAGTGGTCAATTATGTAGTGGAATAATCTTCTGCTGTTTGGAGATCAATATCAGAATAATGTGTCACTCTCCGGATCCCAGAAATATGTCGACTTCAAGATTATTCTTTTGATACGAATTCAAACAGAAATCTTTTAAGTTTTTATAGAAATGAGTTTTTCATACTAGTAAGCGGGCAAAAATTAAAGTGCAGTAACGAATTCTATATTTAGTAAGAACTTGTAATTAATATATATATATATATATAAGCGGATGAAGGTGCTCCTCCATTAACCAGAAGTCTCGAGTTCGAGTCATGAGTATAGAAAAATCCTTGGTAGGGAGCGTTTCTCCCGAATAGGGCCCTACTAGGCGCGAATGATATAGTCGAGGCTCCAATGCGGATACCGAACACCTGATACGTGATGAAAAACCAAAATAAAAAATAAAAAAAATGTGCAACCCCTTATAAGATAAGAAAAAGGGTACATATATAGTATATTTTATTAGGCAGTCAAGGTTTTCAATATTCTAATTTGAGATATTATGTTTAAGCATGTAAAATGCGTGTTGATGCATACACACCCTGGAACAACCTTCCTTTCCAAGAAACAATCAATAAACGTAAAATAAAATAAATTAAAATTAAGTTAAATGAAGGGAGCTCCATTCTGGAAAAATCTTACTCGTGTCTTGTTTGTCCAAACTAACGAAAGCAAACATATTTATAAAATACTATTCTCAGACGTTGCACCGTGTCAATCAATTAAATTTGTGTAGAAAAAGAAGAAATTATGTAAAACGGCAATGTACGCTAAAGAAGATAAAATATTGATTTATCATATTAACGCAATAGTTGAATTCAAAATAATTGAGTATCTTCTCGACTTGTAAAGGTGAACAATTTAATATGAACGTGCAAGTTTGTCCCGTGTTAGCAATAGTAATACTTAAGCAAGTCTTACATGGACAACTTTGCTACTAATAGCAGTTGGTTTGGAACTACTTGATAGCCTATTATTTAGGATAGGAACTCTTAATGATTTACAAATCCTATATTTTTTATTAACATATCCTCATAAGTTATGTGTACTATTATATTTTGATGATCTAACAAACTTAATGATAAGAACCAGATTGGGAACCTGCTCTGCACCCTCAAGTGCTCAAGATCAACAAGTCTCAAGTCTGGCCCATGATCCGACACTCAGAGTCCAAGAAACAACAGAGGGAACAGATCCACACTAGTTCCCTTGTTCACAATACCAGTCAACTCCCCACAGCTGTAAAGTGACTGCAGCTGTTACTCTACACACACGCAACAATGTAAACAGTGGAGCAGTCACTTTATGGGGGAATGCATGTCACGACCCAAAATCTCACCCGTCGTAATGGTGCCTATCTCAATACTAGGCAAGCCGACAATATCAATAAACCACCATATCTTTTAAGTTTGAAAACATAATATCTAAATTTAGCGGAAGAAAAACTCACAAATACATATATAAACACTCCCAAAACCCGGTGTCACTGAGTACATGAGCATCTAATATGAATACAAGTCTGGAAAATATGGTCCAAAATAGTCTGAGACCAAATACAGTAAATAAGGAGATAGGGAATGAGAGGCAAGGTCTGCGAAACACGACAGCTACCTCAGAATCTCTGAAAAATCAACTGTGCGAAAGAATCAACACCCACTATGTCCGAAAATACCTGGATCTGCACACGAAGTACAGGGTGTAGTATGAGTACAACAAACTCAGCAAGTAACAACAATAAATAAGGAATTGAAGATAGTGACGAGCTACACAATTACAGTTCATTTCAGTAATTCCAGCAGAGAGTAGGCATGCTTTCAATTCCATAAGTTTAAGTCAAATCATTTTTATACAGTTCAAGTTCATGTAATCCGGATATAAAATCTTTCAGAGAATTTCACAACAATGACAGATAGCAACTAAGTGCAACAACAAATAAAAAGTAAGTACAACCTGTCAGGGCAACAGTTACTCAACTCGTCACAGCAGCTCAACCACTCGGCTCTCAGCCCTCAGCACTCACACTCAATGGGTACTCGCGCTCACTGGGGGTGTACAGACTCCGGAGGGGCTCCTACAGTCCAATCGCTATAATTTGCACGGACAACTCACGTGTTGCACGGACAACTCACGTGCCATAGTATAAATATCTGGATCTGCATAGACAACTCACGTGCTGCACAGACAACTCACGTGCTATAGTATAATATAAGGATTGGCACGGACAACTCATGTGCTGCACGGATAATTTACGTGCTATAGTATAATATCTCACAATTAGGCCCTCGGCCTCACTCAGTCATAAATCTCTCCAGTCTCTCGGGCTCTCAATAGTTATGATACTCAGCCCAAATAACAATAATATGATGCATCAATAATGAACAATAGAGACTGAGATAAAATAAACAAGTAAACTGTGATTGAGTACAAAACAACAATTTAGCAGGTAATTCAATATGTACAAGACCTCTGTGGTCTTTACAGTACCAGCACATAGCCTAAGCATGCTTCGATGTCAAATTATTATAGCACAGAAATGGCACATAGCTAACAACAAGGTTATTCAACTTTCCAGTTTCACGGAATGGATCAAGTCCCAATTTCCACGGTGCACGCCCATACGCCCGTCACCTAGCATATGCGTCACCTCCAAAATATTTACATAATGCAATAATCTGGGGTTTCATACCCTCAGGACCAGATTTAAAACTGTTACTTACCTCAACTCGTGTAATTCTTTATTCCGCTATGCCCTTGCCACGAGAATTGGTCTCCGAAAGCCTCGTATCTAGCCACAATTAATTCGATCCAGTCAATACCAATTATTATAATTAATTCCATAAGGAAATACTAATTTTCCAATAAAATCCGAAATTAACTCAAAAATTGCCTGTGGGGCCCACGTCTCGGAACCCGACAAAAGTTATAAAATATGAACGCCATCCAACCATGAGTCCAACCATACAAATTTCACCAAAATCCGACATCAACTCGACCCTCAAATCTTCAAATAAAGTGTATGGAGATTTCTACCATTTTCAACCCAATCTTTATCCATTTGAACTTAACAATCTTTTCACAACCTTATTGGTATGTATAGATAATACTCTTACACCCCAAGAATCATACTATTAATCATCCATCTTTACTCCAAACCCGAAATTGAAGAATTGGGGAAAGAAATTCTTACCTCTTTGAAGCCCTAGCAAGATCTTTGTAAAATCTTCAAGCCTTGAACAAGAATTGATGGATAAATGACTAAGTCTTCACTTTCTCTCTCTAAAATGCTTTCATCTCTCTCTAAAATATCAGATGAAACCCTTCAAAATGACCCCAAATAGTGTTTTATAAGAATGAGGTCGGGTTTATAAAACCAGAAAAATTAAGCCCTGAAACATACTCTGCGGTTGCATATGCGACCGCATAATGCTTATGCGGCTCGCGAAATGTGGCCTCCGGAACTGGGCAAGGCTACCTCAGTATGCGATCGTTATGCGGTCTGCAGACCTCTTCTACGGTCACATAATGCACCGCATAACTGATATGCGGCCGCATAATGCGCCGTAAATTTTCCTCCACACTTTCCCCTCTCCTGATCCACTCTACGACCATTATGCGGTCCGCAGAGTAATTCTGCGACCGCATAGTGGTTGCAGAAATGACCCTTTTTTCCGGCAAAAATTTTCCTTTACATATCGGTGCATTGTTCAACCCAAAAAGTCCGAGCCGCGGTTCGCAAGCTCGTCGCGAGAAATTTCAACAACCTTTATACTAATTGATCTACCTCGGCACCACAAAACCTTAATTTTCTTAGCAAAAATTCTTCGGGGTCACTACACATACGTCAACATCTAGTCAACCTTTTCAACTTAATTTCGAAACCTTGGAACTAAGTGTTCCAAATCATTCAAAAACCTCACCGGACCCGAATCAATTATCTCCGACAAGTCACATAACAAATGTAATCCTACAAGGTTAGGTCGTAGTTTTTAATCCCGTGAGCTGGGAGTTTCCCACGTAAAACTCTTTTGTGTTATTTACTTACTGCTGTGTGCGTACGTTCTATGGAAACTAATAGAGAATCCGGTTCTCTATATAGTTTGGCGGACCCTTAGTTTCTATCAATTGGTATTAGAGTGAGTTCTTTCTATCAGGTTAACACCTAGAAAAGATCCTCATGGTTGCTCCACCAAACTTTGAAAAAGGTCAATCTGCCTACAGACTACCAAGATTCAACGACCAATACTATGGATGGTGGAAGACAAGGATGCATGATTTTATCATGGCTGAAGATTCAGAGCTCTGGGATGTTATATGCGATGGACCCTTCGTCCCTACGACGACAATTGGTGAACCAACAATGACAGTTCCAAAAAAAATAAAGGAATACAATGATGCTGACCGTAAGGCTATAGAGAAGAACTTTCAAGAAAAAACATCCTTGTCTGTGGTATTGGACTAGATGAATACAACATGATTTCAGCATGTCAATCTGCTAAGGAGATCTGGGAAGCTCTCCAAACAGCACACGGAGGGACAACTCAAGTCAAGCAGTCGAAGATTGATATGCTAACCACAGAGTATGAGCTCTTCAGGATGACAGATGATGAGTCCATTCAGGACATACACACTCGCTTTACCTCTGTCATCAATGAGCTTCACTTTTTGGGAGAAAACATTCCCAGGAACAGACTTGTCAGAAAAATAATTAGTGTATTACCTGGTTCCTGGGAAAGCAAAGTAAATGGTATCACGGAGGCAAAAGATCTGCAGAAGCTGACCATTGATGAACTCATTGGCAATCTGAAAACTTATGAAATAAAGAAGAAGAAAGATAATGAAAGAATAGATCCCAAAAGGGAGAAGAACCTGGTCCTCAAGACAGACAAAAATGACTCAAGTGGTGAGGATGCTGATATGGCTTACCTAACGAAGAGATTTCAGAAAATGGTTCGCAGAAATGGCGGTATTCCAAAAAGGGGCAGCTCTAGAAAGCCAAGAGGCTATGACCTATGTCATAAGTGCGGGAAGCCAGGACATTTCATCAAGGATTGCCATCTCCTCAAGCAAGATCAATACAAACACAACACAGACAAAGCAGCCAAGAGGAACCCGGTTCCTGACAAGCGATTCAAGAGAAAAGATGTCGCTGACAATATTGTGAAACAAGCTCTTGTTGCATGAAGAGACTCCTCCAGTGAATATGGAGAGGGTGATGAATAAGGTGACAGCTCCATGGTGGCAGTAGAAAGTGAAGCAGCTGAATATGACTCCATCTTTGCCCTAATGGAAAAATCTGACGATGATGATGAGGTAAACTTTCTGGATGTTCAAAGAAATTTTAAGTCTTACTCTCAGAAAAAACTTATATCCTTGGCAAATATTTTAATTGATACTTATCATAGTCTTATAAATAATAAAAATTCATTAACTGTAGAATTATGAGAAGTAGAACATGAGAGACTGATCTAGTGATTGTCGTGGTCGATTTAAAAGAGACTATTGAGTGTTGAAAAAATGATAAAGAAGCTCTAACTGAAAAGATTGCTAACATAGAGCATGAGAAAGATGACTTATTATTAGTAGTTATGGACCTAAAGGAAATAATTGAGGAACTAAAAAGGGAAGATAGGCATGAGATCACTCAAAAGGGAAAAGAAGTTGCAAGTGAGGCACACCTTAGGCTTGAAGATGAGCTAAAATCAGTGAAATTTAGTATGTATGTTGAACTTGAGAGAAACAGACAACTTCAGGAAGATCTAGAAGAGTTAAGAGTGATCTAGAAAAATCACTCAAGTGGACCTGGTCCTCTAATGCTATCATTGCCATGTATAAGAACAATGGGAAAAACAGACAAGGAATCAGGTTCCAAAGGGAAAAGACTCATTACAACCCTCACAACAAGTATGTTACTGTCCCTGATAACTGGCTTTGCACTCACTGTGGTAACACTGGGCATTTTAAAGAAATATGTAAAGCTAGATTTCAGTCCTAACAGAAAAATAAAGTTTTTGTTGAAAAAGTAACTACTGCTAAAGAACCTGGCCTCTCATATAAAAAATGTGTGATGCCTGCTTGGACCAAAAGAACCCTGATTCACCCTTTTCCTCATTACAAGGGACCCAAACTTATTTGGGTTCCTAAGTCTAACCCTTGATTCTTTTGTGCAGGGAGCAGTGAGCAGAAGCAGCCAAAAATGGTATATGGATAGTGGCTGTTCTAAGCACATGACTGGAAGCATCAATGATTTTCTTTCACTCAAAGCCCTGGAAGGAGGGAGTGTGTCCTTTGGTAATGTAAAAAAGGGATACATTCTGGGAGTAGGAAGAATTGGGAAGTCACTCACTCACTCAATTAAAAATGTGTACTACGTGAACGACTTAAAATATAGCCTATTGATTATTTCCCAAATCTGCGACAAACGAAACAAAGTTGAGTTTGTGTCAAAAGTTTGCACAGTCACAAACTTTTTGACTGGTGAAGTGGTTCTAGTGGCTAAAAGATACAAAAATATTTATGTTGCAGACTTTGAGTCCTTGCAAAATGGGGATATCACTTGTCTGAGTGTTGTTGATGATAATGCTGAGCTATGGCACAGAAGATTGGGTCATGCAAGTTTTACATTGCCGAACAAATTGGTTAAGAAGGACCTGGTTCGCGGCCTTCCCAAGTCAAGTTTCAAGGACCATAAGGTGTGTGATGCATGCGAAAAAGGAAAGCAAGTCAGATCCTCCTTCAAGCCCAAAAAGGAAGTGAGTACCTCAAGGCCACTTGATCTCCTCCATATGGATCTGTGTGGACCTATGAGGGTGCCAAGTAAAGGAGGAAAGAAGTACATCTTTGTTATAGTGGACGACTACTCCAGATTCACCTGGACCCTTTTTCTCAGAGCCAAGGATGAAACCTTTCCCGTATTTGCTGTATTTGTAAAGAATATCCAGGTGAAAATGAGCCATAATGTGGCATGTATAAGATCTGATCACGGCACAGAATTTGAAAAAGCTAAATTCAACGAATTCTGTGCTGAAAATGGCATAAGTCACAATTTTTCAGCTCCAAGAACACCTCAACAAAATGGTGTTGTGGAGAGGAAGAATAAGACTGTTGAAGACATGGCAAGAACAATGTTGATTGATATTGGCATTGCGAAGAGTTTCTGGGCAGAAGCAGTCAACACTGCGTGCTACTTGATGAACAGGTGCATGATCAAGTCCCTCCTGAACAAAAACCCATATGAACTGCTGAACGGAAGGATGCCCAAGCTAACACATTTGAGGACATTTGTCTGCAAATGTTTTGTTCTCAGCAATGGTAAGGAAGCACTTGGAAAATTTAATGCCAAAAGTGATGAAGGAATCTTTCTAGGCTATTCATCACAAAGCAAAACTTACAAAGTATACAACAAAAGAACTCAATGTGTTGAGGAAAGCATACATGTAATCTTTGATGAATATCACCACCTATGTGGGAAATATTCACATGATAAGATGGATCAAAACGGAGAGCAGTCAACTCTTCCTAGATAAGTCATCGACATGGCAAATGGAAAGGCTGACATGATGAGTCATGTCAAGGAGTCAAATGATGATGGTTCAGTTGTATCTCCAACTGATGTGAAGGAACCTAGTCCCTCAATCACAACAACTGAAGCTGAGAACAGACTGGTAGATGCTGTCCAGAGAACTCCAGATGTTGAGCTGAGAAGCGGATCTCACGTCAACCAAAGATCACATTCAGAAGTACCTGGATCCTCTCGCAATGAGATTCAGGTATCTAACTTGAAGCACAAAAGTTTACATCCTCTTCAAAATTTGATCACTCATCTTGACTCCGGGATTCAAACTAGAACAAAGTCAAGAAATTCACTTGGCTTCTCAGCGTTTCTTTCTTAAGTTGAGCCCAAAAATATCAAGGAATCATTGAAAGATGCTGACTGGATTACTGCTATGCTAGATGAATTTCATCAATTTGAGAGAAACATCGTGTGGCACCTAGTTCCTCGACCTGCTGACAGAACTGTCATAGGAACTAGGTGGGTATTTATAAACAAACTTGATGAGTTTGGGAACAAAACAAGGAATAAAGGAAGGCTAGTAGTTCAAGGGTACAATCAAGAAGAAGGGATTGACTATGATGAAACTTTTGCTCCAGTTTCTCGAATGGAGGCCATCAGAATTCTTATTGCCTTTGCATCTTATATGGATTTCAAATTATTACAAATAGATGTCAAAAGTGCCTTTCTGAATGGCTTCCTAAAATAAGAAGTCTTCGTCAAGCAACTACCTGACTTCGAATGTCATGAGCATCCTGAGCATGTTTCTAAACTCGACAAGGCCTTATATGGACTGAAGAAGGCTCCTCGTGCATGGTATGAAAGGTTGTCCAAATTTCTTCTAGAAAATGGCTTTATAAGAGGAAATATTGACAATACCTTATTTCTGAAGAAACGGGGGAGGAACTTGCTTATTGTGCAAGTTTATGTTGACGACATCATCTTTGGTACAACAAATGATTCTCTATGTGAGTAATTCACAAAGCTTATGGGAAGTAAGTTTGAAATGAGTATGATGGGGGAATTGAATTTCTTCTTGAGTCTACAAGTCAAGCAAACTCCTAAGGGCACAATGATAAGTCAGCAGAAGTATATCAAAGAGCTTCTGAAGAGATTTGAAATGGAAAGCTCAAAAATCATTGATACTCCCATTACCACTACCACTCGTCTGGACATGGATGAACCTGGTTCACCTGTGAATGAGACCATGTATAGAGGTATCATTGGGTCACTCATGTATCTCACAGCAAGCAGACCGGATATCGTTTTCAGTGTGGGACTGTGCGCCAAATTTCAATCTAATCCAAAAGAATCCCATCTGAAGGCTACCAAGAGAATCTTGAGATATCTCAAAGGAACGCAGGACCTGGTTCTCTACTATCCCTTAGGAGACAATTTTGATTTAATCGAATATGCTGACGTTGATTATGCTGGTTATCTAGTGGATAGGAAAAGCACTTCTGGCATGGCACATTTTCTGTATTCATGCCTAATCTCATGGGGTATAAGAAAACAAAACTCAATGGCTCTTTCAACTGCAGAAGCTGCATATATGGCAACTGCCTCTTGCTGTGCTCAACTGTTGTGGATCATGAAGCAGCTGGAAGATTTTGGTGTGTTTTCTGATTGCGTGCCCTTACTATGTGATAACACTAGTGCTCTCAACATGGAAAAGAATCCAGTTCAACATAAGAGAACAAAGCATATCGATGTGCGACATCATTTCCTCAGAGATAATGTTGAAAAAGGTCTTATCTGCATGAAATTTTGCAGCACAGAAGATCAAATTCCAGATATCTTCACCAAAGCACTAAGCAAAGAGCATTTTGAAAAGAATCGCGTGGCACTAGGGTTGATAAAGTCAAGCTGAGGACCTGGTCCCTCGATGATTGGCTATGAAAGAAATGAATAGGCAAAATAGATAAAAAGTGTTTTCTGGCAAGGTCTAACTCATCTCTATACCGTTGCAGGTAGACACACATGACGATTACAGAGCAAACGAGTAGCTAATGGTATCGCACTTTGGTCAAAGTATGAAGTTCACATTTATAAAATATGTCAGGGAACCTCGTTCCCTTGACACAGGTTAGTAGTTCCTCTGTACTTTCATCCACAACTTTTTAACGGCTACAACGGTGCCACGTCATTAAATATCAGTTTCTCTCTTTACTTTTTGTTTGAACCCAAGTGTCCTACCCGTTATGAAACGACCCGTCTACCCAAAAATTGATACCCGTTCCTAATCGGTCTCTCATCCCTCTTAAATAAATCCACACACGGTCACTTTTATAACTGTTCACACCACAAGCCAAAATTCCCCTTTTTCTTCAACAACCAAACACTCCCTTCTTCCATCAACTCTCACTACACTCCACCATGTCTGAAAATCTCGAAGCCAAAACTGTTCCAAGCATCGTCCCCATTGCGTCTTCATCTATTGAAGCACCAGTGATAGAGCCTATGAACCTTACGCCACCCACTCCAAACCCTAAGCTAGAGTCACAACCACCCAATGTATCTTCTCCAACCCAATCAAGTACTGGTTCTCATCGGAGTCACAAAACCTCGACTCCCAAGAAGTTTGTGGCTACGACCTCTTCTTCTGCCTCGCCAGAAAAAATGGTCGAAGACAATACAGTTGGGGGAGAAGAAAATCAAGAAATTTCTAGTCGGCCAATGGAAAAAGGTTTTTGAGTTTGAGATACAGCATGGCGTGGGTCGTAATAGTGATGCATCAGCAATGACTATCCCAGGCCTTGATTTGAATATCTCCGATTTTACAGGTAATGCTCCATCTATGTCTTCTGAGTTTACTTTGGGGTTGCAAGAACAAGAGGCTATAAATAATATGTAGTCAATCTCTGCTGAAGGTTGTGTGGTTAATGGTTATGAAGGCATGTCTGAAACAAATGGGTCTTAGGGGGAAGGTGATAGTCTACTGGAAGAAGGAAGGGAACTGGTGCCTGTCGAAAATCTGGTACCAAACAGTACTACTGGGAACCTCCTGAGGCACCTGATCCCTCCACACAAGAGGAGCCTTATGCTCCTACTTGGGATGAAACCCCCTGTTCTTCCAAAGAACCCAGGTTAGTATTGATCCCGCTCCCTCTCCTCACTTTTATACAGAGTCATTGTATATTGTTGCTCCTGAGATGTGATTTCTGTCCGAAGAAGAGAATGCGTATAGTGAAGAAGACTATGACGATGTGGCTCTTGCGAGTTTTATTAGTGCTTGGAGTAAAAGGGCAACTCCCAAACCGCCCACTCCTAAAAGACCTACTACTATGCTGCAAAAGAAGGAAGCTCTTGAGTCAGTGCTACAGAAAAATAAGGAAGAAAAGAAGAGGAGGAGGTTGATGAAGGGTGGCAACTGGTTGAAATTTGTGAATTTCAAAAGTGGACATATCTGTTCACACAAGAGAGTCCCAAGGTGTATGAGGCTGAGGTACGCAGTTTCTATGCCAATACTGTTGAGGATGATAATATATGCTTGAAGGTAAATGGGGTTGACTTTGTGTTGGATGAGACTGTGTTGGCCACCATCTTGGGAGTGCCTACTAATGTTATATCCTCCATTAAAGGGACCTGCTCTTCAAATTTCAGAATGCCATTCTGAAGGATGATGTAGTCCAGTAGGGGGAACGGGTACACAAGAAGGCCCTCCTTCCAGTATAACAACTGTTATTCGAAATGGTGAACAAAGTGTTGCTCCTTCGTATGGAATGACATTCCATTACATCCCGAGCAGACCTCTTCCTAATGGATGCATATTCCACCATAAATCTGCCGGGAATCATGATTGAACACATAAAGAAAGTAGCAGATTTCAAGGATGGTAATCACGGGCTGCCCTGTGGGTTTCTTCTCACCAAAGCTTTCGAGTTCTTCAAAGTTCCTCTAGGAAAGGCCATGGTGGGTACTCGCAAGCAGAGTTTCTCCAAAACCACCTTGGAAGAGTGTGAGTGCATCGATAAGAAAGGAGGGGTTGGCAGCAATTTCACTATCTCTTAAATAATTGCAGCTCAGAATATCGCAAATGAAGAGATAAGGAAGTTTAAGGCAAGGAATGTTATCCTTAAGGGTCAGCTTAGTCAGGCCCAGGAGGCACCTGGTTCCAGTAGCTCACAAAGTATAGAGGTTGTTCGTGTAACGACCCGGCCGGCCGTTTCGAGTATAACAACATCATTCCCCCATTTACTACTCACTTTATGCTTTACAGTTGTTATATGACTTGACGGGATGATTGGTTCGGGTCTGGAAGGATTTCGGAGTGAAATGAGACACTTAGTCTCATAATTGAAAACTTAAGTCGGAAAAGTTGACTGGATGTTGACTTATGTATAATCGACCTAGGATTTGAATTCTGATGATTCCAATAGCTCCGTATGGTGATTTTAGACTTAGGAGCGTGTCCGAAAAATTATTTGGAGGTTCGTAGTGAAATTAAGCTTGAAATGGCGAAAGTTGAATTTTTGGGAAGTTTAACTGGGGGTTGACTTTTTGATATCAGGGTCAGAATCTGATTCTAGAAATTGGAATAGGTCCGTAATGTGAAATGTGACGTGTGTGCAAAATTTGAGGTCAATCGGATGTAATTTGATAGGTTTCGGCATCGGTTGTGGAAGTTGAAGTTTCAAAGTTCATTGATTTTGAATTTAGGTGTGATTCGTCATTTCGATGTTGTTAGGTGTGATTTGAGACCTCGATTAAGTCCGTATTATATTATGGAACTTGTTGGTATATTTGATTGAGGTCCCAGGGACCTCGGGTGAGTTTTAGACGAGGTTTAGATCTATTTCGTTGCATATTCCATTGTTGAAGGCTGCTGGTTCTGGTGTTTTCGCACCTGCAAAAATGGGCTCACAGGTGCGATGGTCACAGGTGCGATAAAGGCATCGCAGATGCGAGATGAGAGCTGGATGAGGAGGCCCGCAGAAGCGGAAGCCAGGGCGCATATGCACATGCGCAGAATCGGCCAATGTGCGTAGAAGCGCGATCGCAGGTGCGGCCCTAGGCATCGTAGGAGCGATCATGGATGGCCAAGCTGTTCTAGCAGAAGCTAGATTTTTCCAGCAGAAGCAGAAGTCGCAGATGCGACCTGTTGTCCGCATGTGCGGATTGACTAGACAGAACCCTTTAAGTTCGAGGGTTTGCGATTTTTCACCTATTTTCGGATTTTGGAGCACGGTTTAGGCGACTTTTGGAGCAATTTTCATCACAAGGATTGGGGTAAGTGTTCTACACTTGGTTTTGATCTTATTCCATGAATCTACCTTCATTTTGGGTAATTGTATTGTGAATTTTAAAGAGGAAATTGGGGGTTTTGGCCTAAAGTTTCATAATATAATTTTTTGAGTTTTGAACATCGAATTGGAGTCGGATTTGAGTGAAACTAGTACGGTTGGACTCGTAATTGAATGAGTTGTTGGATTTTATAAATTTTGTCGGGTTTCGTGGTGCAGGCCCGGATTGGGATTTTGGTCGATTTTGGGCTTTTGATTCAAGATTTGATCTTTTTCGATCGGGATTGGTTCCTTTAGCTTTGTTTGATGTACTTGAGTTATTTTTGGTTAGTTTCGAGCCGTTCGGAGGTTGGAACGAGCGGGATGGCATCTTTGGAGCACCGTTGGGCTTGCTCGGTAGTGGTATTGGCTTGTTCGAGATAAGTAACTCTTCTAATCTTGGAGCTGAAGGTATGAAATCCTGAAATACGTGTTATGTGATTTGTGTTGAGGTGACGCACATGCTAGGTGACGGGCGTGTGGGCGTGCACCATGTGAATTGGGACCCTGTTGTTTCCATGGCACGGTATAGTGGTCCTACTTTGTTGATATCCGTATTTTCACCATGTGATAAAGTAATTGAGCTACCAATCATGCTAGATGCTATGTTTAGGCTTTATGACGATACTGCTAGGACCCATAGTGGTCGTTTCTTGCTGTTATTTTACTGATTTCATTGATATTTCGTACTGAGTCATATTCATGCATTCATATCATATCTCAGTCTCAGCAATTTATTGATACATCATATCATTGTTGTCGGGATAGTTTCATGGCATTGTGAGCCCGTGTGTGAGACTGGAGAGATTGATGACTGAGTGAGGCTGGGGGCCTGTTTGTGAGGTTGTTGGCACTATAGCACATGAGTTGTCCGTGCGATTCTAGATGCTGATATTATAGCATGTGAGTTGTTCGTGCAGCACACGAGTTGTCCTTGCGATTCCAGATATTAATATTAAGGCACGTGAGTTGTCCGTGCAGCACGTGAGTTATCCGCGCGGATATAGCACTTGGGCTGAAAGGTGCCCCTCTGGAGTCTGTACACCCAGTGAGCGCAGTCGACTATAAATATGGATCGGGCTATATGCCGCAGTAGGTAGCGCTGAGTGATTGAGTGTCCTGAGCATTGAGCATAGTGAGATAGGTGCCCCTTCGGAGTCTGCACACCCCTAGTGAGCGTGGTCGACTATAAATATGGATCGTGTTGCACGTCGCAGCGGGTATTGTATAGCGCTGAGTGTTTGAGTATGCTGAGCATAGTGAGAGAATGCGAGAGAATGAGATTGAGTACTCTGAGAGTGTGAGTACATGAGCTCATTATCGAGATGCATTGCATTTGACATGCGTACTTGAGATACATGCATAGAGGAGCATTTTCTTCTGCTACCTAGTTTTGGGGACATTTATGATTTTACTTGTATCTTGACATGTAGGCATAGAGATGTACTTTCCTCATGCTATCTCAAAATGAAACATCTTACTATTTGTTGAAATGAGTTTTGGAAAAAATCATAGTTTTCAAACTTACTCGTATATTGGGTTTTCGGTAAAAGACTTGGATTTTCGCATAGATACTTGAAAAGAAATGCCTATTTTTCTGGAACTGTGAACGAATTGAGCCTTTTATTTATGAGATTCTTCTTTTGTTATAGTACTATGCTGTTATGAACTGTTGTGGAATATTGGTGTTGGACCCGATATTTTTTATTTTATTTTTGTTAGCTCGTCACTACTTTCAACGTAAGGTTAGGTTTGTTACTTATTGAGTACATGGGGTCGGTTATACTCATACTACACTTCTGCACCTTACGTGCAGATGTTGGCTGCTGATGTTGCTGTGTTCGATAGGAGCTGGATTTGAAGATGTACCTGCGTCCCGGATGTAGCTGCCTCTTGTTCGTGGTAGCCTTAGATCTATAAAAATTCTGTTTATGTACTTTTAAAATAGACGATATATTTATTTCATTTCAGCTTTGTAAACTCTATTCTTAGAAGCTCATGATTTATACTACCAGTTCTTGGAGAATGTGTAAGATTAAGATATTTCTTACTTAAATTGCTTTATTAATTGTTATTGGAATTGGTTAGTGGTGAATTGGCTTACCTAGAGGGTTGGGTTAGGTGCCATCACGACTAGAGGGATTTTAGGCCGTGACAAATTGGTATCAGAGCTCTAGGTTCATAGGTTCTACAAGTCATGAGCAAGTATCTAGTAGAGTCTTGCGGATCGGTATGATGACGTCCATACCTATCTTCGAGAGGCTACAGGACATTTAGGATATATACTTCCCATCTTTCTTTCCTTATCGTGCAACATTGATTTAGCTTAAAGCGTAACTCTTTGAATTCCTTCCATGCATTCGTATGCGCACATGAGCGCTCGGCATCAGCTGTGCATCACGGCTTGTGATTCTACGAACGAGGTTCAAGATGTGTATTGTGTGTTTTGGTGATGGGCCAGTCTGGAGGACTTGAGGCCATGGTTAGACCGCAGCTTAAGCTCAGTAGCTTTAGTTGTAACTTGTACATTTGGACTCATATGTCCGGTAATATCCCTACGAGTGGAATTTATGGCTCGATGAGCGGTAGAATGGCCTTGTGATGAGTACGATGTAACTGCAGGATGTGTTAAGACGATTTGAATGTGACGCGAAGTGTTTCCGTGAAATGTAAAGGAAAGGCCATTGGGTGCTTGATTTTCGTTTTGATGTGACGTACAGTCTCGAGTATGAATGTTTTGAAGAATCTTTCACATTGTTAAATTTTGGGATAAATTAAATTCTCATGTCTGGTTAATGAGTTTGGACTCCTTAGAGTCGTTCCCTTCTCAGTGTCAAGTTCAAGTTGTCTGTCCTTTGTTTTTATTTCCTGTGTTTAGATATGTTTGATGACTGGTACTTTTTTATTGTTTTTATTTTGTGGTGATTGTGTAACAATGGAACTGCTCCCTGTTTATTTCCAAAATTAATGAATCTCCTGTCCTTTTGTTGTGCATACCTTGTTCTTCTGCTCTGTTTTTAGTCATGTTTGTGTGGACATATGTGGCATGAGTTAACCAAACTAGACTTCTTTTTTCTTGCTTACTACTTGTGCATACTCTTTTTATGATGCCAAAAGGGTGAAAATCAATTAAGGGGGAAGCACAGACTCAGGGGGGAATTTATTAATTGAGGGGGAACAAACACAGTGTAATGACCCGACTTGTCGTTTTAAGAATTTACGCCTCGTTCAGCGACTAAAGGTCTCGAGCAACTTTGTAATATGTATTATGACTCGTGGTCATGGTCAAGTTTGGTTTTCAGAAGATTCGAAATTAAATTAAAAGAACAATTCTCATTTTTGAAGCGTAAATGGAAAGAGTTGACCGGAGAGTTGACGTTTGATCAAACGACTCCGGAATGGAATTTTGATGGTGTCAATAGCTTCGTATGATGATTTCGGACTTAGGCGTACATTCGGATTTGGATTTAGAAATCCGTAGGACAATTCGACGTATTTTGGCGAAAGTTAGAAAAATAGAAGATTTTTGAAAAGTTTGACCGAAGGTTGAATTTTTGATAACGAGGTCGGATTTCAATTTAGGAAATTAGAATAGCTCCATTACGTCATGTAAGACTCGTGTGCAAAATTTAAAGTCATTCCGGATTGATTTAATACGTTTCGGTGCAAATTATAGAATTTAGAAGTTTCATAACTCATAATTCGATTCAAGACGCGATTCGTAGTTTCAGCATTGTTTGATATGATTTGAAGTCTCGACTAAGTTTGTATCATGTTTTAGGACTTGTTGGTATGATTTGACGGAGTCCTAAGGAGCCTGGTATATTTTTGGACCATTGGTTGAGAGACTAGTAAAGTTAAGAAAATTGGGAGTTTGACCATGGTCAATATCGAGTCAAGACGACCTCTTTTCAGTGTTTTGAGTGCGTGAGCAGGTCCGTAACGTGTTTTATGATTGAAATTCATATATGCTTTGTGTCCGGGAGGTTCCAGATGAGTTTCGGGGTGGTTTCTGATTATTTCGGAGAAGTTTGAGTTTGCTGGTTTTTGGTGAGGTACAATTCATTCGTAATTGCGAACAATTTATCGCAATTGCGAGCACTGTTCATTGAAGGTTACTATTCATAACAATTTACCGCAATTGCGATGATTTTCGGATTTTAGTGAAGTTCGCAATTGCGAACTATTTATCGCAATTACGATACTTTTTGGATTTTAGTGAAGTCCGCAATTGCAAACAATGTATCGCAATTGCGAACACTGTTTATGGAAGGTACTGTTCATTCGCAAATGCGAACCTAGGAAGAAACTTAAGGATTGAAAATCTGTCATTTCTTCATTTTCGATTGGGATGTTTGGAACTCGGTGTTTGGGTGATTTTGAGGATTTCTTCACGACTTCGACTGGGGTAAGTGTTCTATATCCGAAAGTGATTATATTTCATGAATCTATGGTTATATTCATCGTTTAAATCGAGTTTTAATGGTAGAAATTGCGATTTTTGTAAAACTTTTCGTAAACGAAAAATCAAGATTTGGAGGATGATTTGTTATTGAAATTCGATAAAATTGGTATGGTTGAACTCGTATTGGAATGGTTGACTTTTAATGTGAAATTTTAAGTCGGCGTTTTATCATCCAGAATTATTTCCGATGAATTTTAATGCAATTATACAATTAATTTAGATTAATGAAGGCGTTGCCCTATACTGAGTATTTTCCATCTCTGTTGTTGTTTTGAGGTTTTATACACATTGTGTGGAGCCTTGGGCTATTTGTTGTGAAATTAATTGATTTTGTTATATCTTTGAAATTGGTTGTGGTCAGTGGGCAAATTGTAATATGAATTGATTTTGTTATGTTGCCGTGATAATATTCCGTGTAAATTGTTGTGTTATTTGAGTTATTATTTTGAGGATATAAGTGTCACGACCCAAAATTCTAACCTGTCGTGATGGCGCCTATCTCGATACTAGGCAAACCGACAATCTCAATAAACCACAATTTTTTTAAGCTTGAAAATATAATATTTAAACACAATCCACAAATCTCGTAAATACCGATACAAACACTCCCAAAACCTGGTGTCACTGAGTACATGAGCATCTAATATGAATACAAGTGTGGAAAATATGATGTATGATAGTCTGAGACCAAATACAATAACAAGGAGATAGGAAAAGAGAGACAAGGTCTGCAAAACACGGCAGCTACCTCTAAATCTCCGAAAAATTAACTGTGTAAGAAAATCAACACCCGCTATGTCCGGGAACATATGGATCTGCGCACGAAGTGTAGGGTGTAGTATGAGTACAACCAACTCAGCAACTAACAATAATAAATAAGGAACTGAATATAATGACGAGCTACACAGTTACAGCTCATTTTCAGTAATTCCAGCAGAGAGTAAACATGCTTTCAATTCCAAAAGTTTAAGTCAAATCAGTTTTATACAGTTCAAGTTCATGTAATCCGGATATAAAATCTTTTAGAGAATTTCAAATTAATGACAGATAGCAACTAAGTGCAACAATAAACGAAAAGCAAGTACAGCCTCTCAGGGCAACAGATACTCAACTCGTCACAACAACTCAACTACTCGACTCTCAGCCCTCAGCACTCACACTCAATGGGTACCCACACTCACTGGGAGTGTACAGACTCCGGAGGGGCTCCTACAGCCCAAGCGCTATAATCCGCACGGACAACTCACGTACTGCACGGATGGATAACTCACGTGCTATAATACCCCGCACGAATAACTCACGTGCTATAATATCCCGCACGGACAACTCACGTGCTATAATATAATATCTCACAATAAGGCCCTCGGCCTCACTCAGTCATAAATCTCTCCAGTCTCCCGGGCTCTCAATAATCACGAAATTAGCCCAAACAACAATGATATGATGCATCAATAATGAACAATAGAGATTGAGATAAAATAAACAAGTAAACTGTGACTGAGTACAAAATAATAATTACACAGGTAGTTCAACATGTACACGACCTCTGTGGGTCCCAATAGTACCAACATATAGCCTAAACATGGTTTATAACATAATTTACTGTCAAATCTCTATAACACAGGGAGAGCATATAGCTAGCAACAAGTTATACAACTTTACAGTTTCACGGAATGGACCAAGTCCCAATTGCTATAGTGCACGCCTACACGCCCGTCACCTAGCATGTGCGTCACCTCCAGAATACTCACATAATCCAATAATCCGGGGTTTCATTCCCTCAGGACCAGATTTAAAACTGTTACTTATCTCAAACAGTATAATTCTCTATTCCGCTATGCCCTTACCACGAGAATTGGTCTCCGAAAGCCTCGTATCTAGCCACAATTAATTCGATTCAGTCAATATCAATTATTATAATTAATTCCATAAGGAAATACTAATTTTCCAATAAAATCCGAAATTTAACTCAAAAATCGCTCGTGGGCCCCATGTCTCGGAACCAAACAAAAGTTACAAAATATGAACACTCATCCAACCACGAGTCTAAAAATATAAATTTTACCAAATTCCGACATCAACTCGACGCTCAAATCTTCAATTAAAGTATTTGAAGATTTCTACCATTTTCAACTCAATCTTGACCCATTTGAACTCAACAATCTTTCCATAAACCTTATTGGTATGTGTATGTATAAGTAATACTCTCACACCCAAGAATCATACTTCCAATCACCCATCTTTACCCAAACTCGAAATTGAAGATTAGAGTTAGAAATCCTTACCTCTTTGAAGCCCTAGCAAGATCCTTGTGAAATCTTCAAGCCTTGAACAAGAATTGATGAACAATTGACTAAGTCTTCACTTTCTCTCTAAGATGCTCTCACATCTCTCTAAAATATCAGATTTTTGCCCCAAAATAGGCCCAAAGCCTATTTATCAAAATGAGGTCGGGTTATGAAAATAGAAAAATTAACCTTCCAAAATTAGGTTTGCGGTAGCATAATGGACCACAAAATAAATATGCGGGCCGCACAATGATCGCAAAAATCGGTGCCCAGAGACATATTCTTGTATATTTGCATTTTTCGTAGGTCCAGACACAAGATGCGAATATTCCTTTTTTTTTTAATTTTTTTTGAAAAAGATAAGTAAGTGTGTTTTGACCCTTCGTTCTTTTAGCCGAGTATTAAGGGGGAACCATATCCAAATCCAAGTACTGCAGCTTGCCACATCAGCATAGGAGACGCTTGACTGGCACAAGTTATGTAGATACGACGCCGTTGTGTTCCCTTCTGTAGTAGTGGCGGAGGATAATCATCCTAAACGCGTGCTTAGACTCTGAGGTGGCACATGTGGGCAATATTGCGATCCATTACCAACTACTACACCCACCCACCCACCCAGTCACATTCTACCTTCATCTCTATCGCTCTCACTTCCCAAATTGCTTCAATTTTATCAAAGTTAGGGTTTAATTCTGACATGTCAATCGACGGTGGAAGATTTTACTGGGATCGAAGTGAGAGGAATTCGGATGAAAAGGTCAGCGGAATTGTGATAATCTTCGGTTGGGTTTCAATTCAGGAAGCTGAATTGAAGAATTATGTCGATCTTTATGCTTCCCTTGGTTGGACCTCCCTTGTCTGCCTTGCCGATTTCACCACGCTGTAAGCTCAAATTAAACTCTTATTTTATGGATTAGTATATGTCTGTTTCTCTGAGTGAGATTGAGCAAATAAATTATGATGTATCTGTGATTGTATCATTCCATTTGTTCTGTGTTTGTGGTGGTACTTTATCAAAATTCAAGCTAAATTAGGAGAATTAATACTGAATTGAACTGAGTTAACCACAAACCTATTATGGACTATGTAGTAAGTTGTCATAAATTAATAGTCATATTTATGTATTTTAAATCTGTCTAAGTGGTCATGTTTAAGCACTTAAAGTTGGTCTGTGTTCACCAGAGGTAAGGTGTATTTAGTTTTGATGGTTTCGTGGTGATTTCACATAAAAAAACAGAACATTAGGCACATTTTATTCTGTCTTTTTTTAGATTATAAAAAAGCTTAATTAAAATTTGGTATTTTACGATTGTGGTAGTGCAAGGGAGCATGCTGGAGTTTTACAAGGACATTAGCTATGACTGATAGTGGTAAGCCAAAAAGGATGCAAGGATCTAATGACTTATGCAATTACTGATGTTGGTAAACTTAGTGGATCTAATGTGCTTGGTGTTGGACATGCGCAGATTAATCTTTGGCTAACCTTCTACAGATGAGAGCTTAGGTTCTTTAGAAAACAAGCATATTTGCGTCTTGCCATTATAAATTCACCTAATACTATGAAGCATTTGAAATTTTAAGAAAAAGGTGAGATGCGTTTGATGTTGGACTGCTAAAGACTGATTTGGGGAATATCTGTGTTGGCTAAGGATTATCTTGCTTTTTGTGTCATTCAAGGAGACAATAGAGAAGTTATGGCTCAAGGGATAGGGTAGGGTGGAGATGTTATGTGATTCCCTGTGTAGGAGCAGTATGATTTTATCGTGCTAGTATGGGGCGCTCTGTGTATTTGGCAGTGACGGAAAATTTAACATGAAACGTCAACAAGTTGGAAATTTGAATGTGACGCATCACTGTTCTTGATGCTTTCATAGGCATGGTCATCAATCTGACTTTGATGATATGTTGAATTCTTTTCTTTTTGCTTATCTTTAATACATTGTGATCAGGATTTTTTTTCCTTGTTTTCGGGCTGCATCACAAACAGCGTACACCGATGAATATAATTTGTTGATTTCTCTTTAGTCGGTAGTTCAAAAGATTGACTCTGTGGATAATTTGTGCAGATTCATAACTGAGAAGGCTACATCACTGGCATATTCTCTTCTAAGAGAGCTCGTAAAGGTTAGCTTTTCACCTGTGCTTTTGCTGATCTTGGTATACAATAGGGTTTTGCTGACAGTATGAGACTGTTAATGGCATAACAACCACATATGTGAAAATGTGAGGGAAATTGGTTGAGAGCTAAAAGACACGTTTGAATTAAGTGTTTGATTTATGAAACCCCATTTGTGAAATTCGCAACGAAGTTGCTATTATAATGATATAGTCAGAACATGCAGCAGATTAGTAAATTTTTGGCCCAAATTTCCCATTTTCATGTCCCTAATATTCTTATTATTAATTGCGTAGGAACTAAGATGTCGGCTTCGTCCAGTAGTTGTTGCAGCTATTTCTGGTGGTTCTAAGGCCTGCATGTATAAGTTTTTTCAGGTATAGTGACTTCAACAATCACCCACAAGACTTTTTGATGCACACAGTTTCATTTTGTTTGTATGCATAGTTTCTGTTGTGTATTTACATCTCCTATGCCACCTCGTTGAGATCTCTTGTGGGTTTGACTGAAAAATTATGTAGACCTAAGGATAAAGTTTTTAGTCTGTTATTATTGAGAGCAATGCTTTAACACTTTCCACTTGATGCAGATTGTTAAAGGGAGATGTGAAGCTCACGGTAATCTGGTAAGCACTTATTTGAGTTTGGAATACATACATTGCTATGAAATCGGAGATCTATATTTTCCCCTGGGATGAGTTGTTGATAGCATATAACGTTTTTTTGAATCTTTCATTCTCTTTTGCAGGAGGAAAGCCAACTGGCTGTTAACTGCATCTCAGGTCAAATTTATGATTCTGGTCCTGTTGATTTTACTGCGGACTTTGGAACACAATTTGCTGTGCCTCCCACATTTCTGAAGATCCCTGGCTCCACAAAGCTGCTTTCTTTGGTTGGGAAAGGGTTTACTTCTGGACTAGATGCCTTGTTCCTTACTAGGTTTGGATCCCAGCGTTCTGAGTATTGGCGAACTCTTTACTCCTCAGTTGTAAGTTTCAGCTAGCCAGAAGTCATTAAGGAGTTCCTAATATGTTATCCTCTTAGCTGATTTATCCTGTCTTCCTGCAGAGTTTTGGGGCTCCCTTTCTCATTTTGTGCTCCGAAAATGATGAGATTGCTCCATATCAATCTGTATTTAAATTTGCTCACTGCTTGCAAGACATGGGGGCGGATGTCAAAATGATAAAGTGGAAGAGTTCCTGTCACTTAGGTCAGTTGATCTTGTGACTAGTCGCTTGCTATGTACTTTTCTTGTCATAATGTTAGTGTGCTTCTGTCTTTTTGTTCTTTGGCACATTTTGTCCTGTATCTAGCGCATTTTGCCCTTTTGGTTGTCTCATGTTCCTTGCAGATATAACGTTGGTTCCAATTCTCTGAATTCCATGTTTTCAACATGCACAATCAGATATTTTCTGCCATCTTGCAGGTCTCTACCAGAGTGATCCAATCCGCTACGGGGCGGCTGTAGATCAACTGCTTGCTCATGCAGTTTCAGTTTTCACTTGCAGAATTAAGAAACTAGGAGAGAGAAATGGCTTGGATGATATGCATGATGAGATATCTCACTTGATATGTGACCTCCAAAATGCAGCAGCTGACTCAAACGGAAGTTTTAGAAGAGTTGCAGGGGGGCCAAACGATCACTTTTTCTTGCCAAGTTCATCTGAGCATCAAAATAGTAGTGATTCTGGCTCTTCCCCGGAGGAAAGAAAAGATCTGCCTATTTGTCCAAATCCCAGTTTAAGTGCACACACTTTGGTTGGCCAAATCCTTTTTGATGCTTGTGTTCCTAAGAACATTGAAGGTTGGGATGTTAAGTTTTCTACTTCCTCGAAAGGCCAACCAACTTCCTCAGCACGTAAGCATTCACCATTAAATGCCGGGAGATTCTTCCGCCGTTCACGGTTATGAGACCGTTTCATGTGGAACTCGATTTGACTTTTGGCATTAGTTTGAGATTACTGATTAGATTAACATCAGCATTAACCTCTACGATCTAAAGTGTTTAAGACAAATATTGGAGGTCACTTTTCCAGGTGCAACTAACAGGATCTGATTTGGTGAGCTACTAGCAGTAGCAGAAGTGTACAGGTTGAATGAGTAACACATCTCCTATTTCAGTCGGATGGGAAGACATGATGTGGTGTGTATGGGGGCTGTTAATATATGTGGTTTGGAAAGCAATTTATACCATTTGATTAGTGTGGAAAGCTTTAGCCTTCAAGCCACTTGGGACTTGCTTCAGGGGATATGCTGATAGAAACTTCGTGGGAGCCTTAAGCAAGTGGTGATTTTGTATGTAACATGTACATGAGGCACTTTGACTTGCTTCTGGGGATATGTTGGTACAGTATGGGAGCCTATAGCAAGTGATGAATGTTTTTGTATTGTATAGTAACATGTACATAAAGGTATCTTTGCTGGAGATTCGTTAGCATATAAGATAAATCTTGTAGAACTTTGCTATATAATTATGAAATTGGGTCAGCTATGTGCTCTGGCAGTGTGTATGTTTGGAATTTTGGCAATTTTCTCGAGCTCTACTATTGGTTGGAAAACCCTTACCGTTTTCTTAATTAGTTGTTGCTCCTGGAAGGCGCAAAATTGCAATGCCAATCAAAATATGCTCTAACATCGCCCATTTTTCACTTCTCTGATCTTCATATGTAATTTAAAGGTAAGCAAAAAATTAGATGCGAGTGGATCCCCTTTCAATGAAAGGAAGTTGCTTTCTCCCAGTAGAAGGAAAGGGAAGTAGTGCTTGGAATCACATTTTGCCTTGGGCTGACCCAGAGTGACCTATCAGCCTCACGGGTTATAAGTTTCCAGCCCATTGGGCTTGATGTCTGAGCTGTGGCCTTATTAAAGTTGAAGCAGAAGGATCTGCCGACTCTTGGAAGTACATGAAATTAGAGCATTTTAAATTGAAGAATTTACCCAAACATCTAACCTCATAAACTAAAAATAACCGGCGGATGTATAACATTTGTATAATATATGTACAATTATGTATAATATATGTATACTAGCTAAAAAAATAATATTGAATCTGGCCGGCTATTTGTGTAACAATTTCAAAAGTAAAACTAGTAAGGGAATGTATAATATATGTATAATATGCGTATATCCATGTAGAGTCGATATATAAATTAAATATACCAGCTAGAAATATTAAACAGTGAAACTTCCGGCTATTTGTATAAAGATCCCTTTTAAATTTAGGCTTGGGTGTCATTTGCTTGTTTTTGCTTTGCTTCACTCTTTCAAATAAGCGCCACAGTTTCCTCCTACTTCTTTTGTGCTAGATTACATGTATCCGCACGGGTGTAATTTCAATGACATGTAAACAATTTTTACATTATCAAGCTATTTAGAAGTAAATCACGAGGAACTATATAAGTGTGAGTTAGTAACCTAAAGATGGATTAAATAATTTAGTTGAACAGGTGATAGCGTAAACTAAACTAATCAAAATAATAATACATAATTAAGGCACGGAGGAAGCTTTATTTTCTCTTCAAGTACGTTCTTAATCTGCAGTAGGGTCATATTAACTTTTCCAAAAATTTTGGTATATGGCAATGTCACAATGCCAAAGACAATGACAAAAGCATTTAGGCCACACATTTTTTGTAGTAGGCAAATTGATCTTGGTACAATTATATGCACTGAGGCCACTCGATGGAGGCAGTGCCTCTGTGTTCGACTCTTGGCTCTTCTTGGTGGCCATTTTTCTCCTTTTACTTTTCTAGATTAACTGTTTTGGGTCAATCACCTCGTGGCCGTACCCCACATAGTAGGGTGTGTTTATAGAAAAAGAACAAAAAGAAAAAAACGTGGTTATTTTTCTTTTGTCGTTTAGTTTTTTTAAAAAGAGTTTAATTTTTTCCCTCAAAGATTCTTCTTCTACTCATAAAACTATGGGCATGCAAAATTTATTGGATTTAAATTCAATAAAATAATTGGATTATAGTTTAAATATATTAGTCCCAATAAATATTATGGGCTAATATTGTTAGATTAATTATATAAGTCCAATATATATGAATTACTAATAGCCTGTTTGGCCAAGCTGGAGAAATCAGCTTATTTTGAAAAGTGCTTTTTTCAAAAGTGCTTTTGAAAAAAATATTTTTGGAGAGAAGCAATTTGTGTTTGGCTAATTACTCTGAAAAATACTTTTGAGCAATAATTTGTGTTTGGCCAAGCTTTTCAGAAAGTGCTTTTAAGTATCAAATTACGAATAAGGACATGAATAAATTTGCTTAATAGTTAATATTATAAGTAAATAAATAATCTTAAAAATTTGTTATTACAGACAATAATTAAATCTTTTTATTTTATTTAAGTAAAATATAAAAATAAAATTTAAAAGTACTTAATTCTTTTAATATAAGTTAAATATATTAAAAATCATTCAACAAATATAAATGCATTCACCCTTAAAATCACTATATATTAGAAAGCTATCCTAAAAATAATAAAAAATATTTATACATTAATATCCTAAGTATTAGGTTTAACGGTTATTTTGGTATATACTATATTTTGTTAAGGGTATTTTTGGTAAGAAGAAAAGTCAAAACTGCTTTTGCTTCTGCTTTTGGGAAGAAACTACTTTTTTCTGCTTCTCAGAAACTGTTTCTGCTTCTTCCCAAAAGTACTTTTTTCTCCAAAAAAGCTTGGCCAAACACCTCAAGTTAGGAAAAAAAGTACTTTTGAGGAAAAAAAACACCTTTTCCCTCTTGAGAAGTTTGGCCAAACAGGCTAAGTTTGAATCCATTGAGCATTGAGAAGACATTTCATTAAGCCCAAAATATCATCTTTCTAAAGGCCTAGTTTGGTGTCATATGTCAAATGACTGCTTCAATTTGATTCGTTAGTGATTCAAGCCACCCAATCAAATCAAAGGCAAAAAGGTTGTCTTTATCACAACTCTTCTCTCCGATAACTATAAATAGAGGTCTTCATAACTCAAAAAGGGACCAGTAATCATAACAAGAAACAAGAGAGAGCTCGTAAATTAAACACCGTAAATTTCTCTACAAGCTTCAAGTTTCAAGCAATCAAGTTCAAGTTCAAGAAATTAAGTTTAAGATCAAGAGCGAAATCAAATATTATGCGTTCAAGATCAAGGCTACTTATTCCTAACAAAATCACTGTTTGTGTCGACTATCAAGACGTTCGTGATGGATAAATCAAATCAAATTCAAACTCATGATCAAGCTCAAAGACCCTTGAGTTTATTTATTGTTGGAAAGAAGAATTATAGAGATCATAGAGGTTATAACACTTATATTGTTTGAAATAAAATATTACGATTGTTATAATATTTTTCGATCTCGATTATTTTTTTGACGCAAAATTATTGTCGACAACAACATCTTCCTATTGAGTTATTTATTGTTTGAACTTTGGAGGGATAAATGAAAGTTGATGAATTATTCGATCATGTAGAATTCCAAGACAACGAAGTGTGGGCTCCCGCCAAGAAGGAAAACTGCGGTTTCTTATCACCAATCGTAATTAACACAATTGCCAGAGCTCAGAAGCCACACGCCTCTAGTCTCTCCTAGTAGTGTGTCCCATTGATAGTCCAAAAGAGCACCCGCCAAACATGCCCTTCACGTGGTACCACTTTTTCCTTGGTTTAACTATCCTAGTATTTAAAGTACTGATTAATTCGAATTTATGTTGGATAGACTCACCAAAAAGTAAATCATTCCACCAAAAAGTTAAACATATTAATCGATATGTATATTTAAGGCGAAGGAATCTCAATTATCCCACAAAACAACTTGCTATTATGGGTGTGTTTGGTATAATGGAAAATGTTTTCCGTAAAAAAATATTTTCTTGAAAAACAAGTAGTAATCTTATTCATTTTTCGGTATTTGGTACGCAAATTAAGGAAAATAACTTCTCAAGAGTATTCATAAATAATTTAGATACAATAAACATGAAGCCATAAACTTTCGAACCAACAACCTTCCTAACCCACAAATTTCATAAACTTACGAATCGCTAAACTTTCGAAACCGCGAAATTTCGAACCCGTAAACTTTATAATTTCTAAACCCGTAAACTTCCAAACACATAAACCTCCGAACTCATAACTTTGGAACTTGTAAAATTTCGAACCTGTAAACCGAAAGATGAAAAAACTAAAACTGAAAATATATAAAAAATTAATTTTTTTTCGGTGGAAGAAAATATTTTCCTTCAATTGGAGAAAAATGAGTTCATAAGAAAAATATTTTCCAAAATATTTAAACCAACAAAACATGAAAAAATTAAAAAATATTTTACTTCGTACCAAACACACCTATGTCCTACAATTTTGAAACGTTAACGGTAATAGGGACATTCTTGTCCAAACAAATTGTAATATTAACGACCCTTTGGAATAACCAAGAGTCCACTAACGTTTTGCCACACATCCACTCCCACAACTCTACAAAATGGTCTGACATCTATCCTTCTCCGCTCCAAACTTCCAAAATGGCGTCTTTTTCTATTAAATTTCTGGCACCTTCATTGCCAAATCCAGCTAGATTTTCCAAAAATGCTGTCAAGCTCCACGCAACTCCGCCGTCTGTGGCAGCGCCGCCAGCTGGTGCTCCAGAGGTTGCTGCTGAGAGGCTAGAACCCAGAGTTGAGGAAAAAGATGGTTATTGGATACTCAAGGAGCAGTTTAGAAAAGGCATAAATCCTCAAGAAAAGGTCAAGATTGAGAAGGAACCTATGAAGTTGTTCATGGAAAATGGTATTGAAGAGCTTGCTAAGATACCCATTGAAGAGATAGATCAGTCCAAGCTTACTAAGGATGATATTGATGTTAGGCTTAAGTGGCTTGGCCTCTTCCATAGGAGAAAGAACCAATGTAAGTACTGAAGCTGAGTTCCAAATTATATCAACTACACCTTAATCCCAAACTAGTTAATAAATGATTGGATGAATCTTTTATATTTTGACCATTCATCTTGATTTTATAATCCTAAGATTTATTTGACCAGTTGTATGCTAACCATCAACTTATGTAACTCTCGGGCAGACGCGGATGCAATGTATAACCAACCGTTCAACTAAACCTAGTAATTTTCACACGGAGCATAGATATATATATGTGAAAAATTACTAGAATTTCAACAAATATTAAAATATGAACCCCTAATTGCGAAAATGCATTAGGTTCGGTGGCAAGAACGTGAAGGTTGAACTTATAAAGTTTAAATCTTGGATCCGCCTCAGCTCTCAGGTCTTGAGATTGGCTATGCTTTGTGAAACTCACTGAGCGGAGTTAATTCTAGGCTATGTATATGGACGAAAGGTATTCTTGTTCTAGCTGAACTTGTAGGGATATGCTCAAATGCTCTATTTTATGATTTGATTTATGAGGAAAAACCAAAATACATTTCAAGATCTTATTTCATTACCATATTTCGGTGACCAGATGGGCGGTTCATGATGAGATTGAAGCTTCCAAATGGAGTAACAACGAGTGCACAGACTCGATACTTGGCGAGTGTGATAAGGAAATACGGGAAAGAAGGATGTGCTGATATTACAACGAGGCAAAATTGGCAGATTCGTGGAGTTGTACTGCCTGATGTGCCCGAGATACTAAAGGGACTAGCAGAAGTTGGGTTGACCAGTTTGCAGAGTGGCATGGACAATGTCAGGAATCCAGTAGGAAATCCTCTTGCTGGAATTGATCCAGAAGAAATAGTAGACACAAGGCCTTACACTAATTTGCTCTCCCAATTTATCACTGGCAATTCACGAGGCAATCCCGCAGTTTCTAACTTGTAAGTCTCTTGCATACAGTATTCCTATTCATATGTTTTCCTATGCATTGATCGTGCTATAATCATTAAGTTGTGGATTTGGTATTGTATTTAACTTATATACACCAGCATTGTAAAATTTAGTACATATTTTAGCATGTTGTAGGAGGTAACCAACCTTATATTCTAGGTTATTAATATCTTTTAGGTGAATTATAATGTTCATCTACATTATCAGTGCGTAGAAGTTAAACTCTTTAGCATTTACCTATGGACAAAAGATATATCTGTTGCTTTCAGTTTTTGCATACTTGATTACCCGTAAATCAGTCAAGATGGTATATAACCTAGTATATCCCTCCCTCCCTTCCACACGCACACTGAGAATCAAAATGAGAGTTTTTTCTTTCTTAGCTTTCCCCCGATTTCAAAAGAGGGAGGAACTTTCTGATGTAGTTATGTTTGTACTAATCTTCATGATAACAATTGTGAAGAGTGGAATCATTCATTGGATAATGAAATAGAATTTGACTTATGATTTTGTTATTGAGGGAGAGGTCAACAAAAGTGTTGAAATAATTTGATGTTATTTCAGGCCAAGGAAGTGGAATCCGTGCGTAGTAGGCTCTCATGATCTTTATGAACATCCCCATATCAACGATCTCGCGTACATGCCTGCCACGAAAGATGGACGATTTGGATTCAACCTGCTTGTGGGTGGGTTCTTCAGCGCAAAAAGATGTGATGAGGCAATTCCTCTTGATGCATGGGTTCCAGCTGATGATGTTGTTCCGGTTTGCAAAGCAATACTGGAAGCTTTTAGAGATCTTGGTTTCAGAGGGAACAGACAGAAATGTAGAATGATGTGGTTAATCGATGAACTGGTGAGTGATACATTGGTAACATTGACAATTTTCATGCTTATTTGGTCTTATGATTTAACAAATAGCCTCAACTAAGTCTCCTCGCTGTCATTGTATAAATATTTTGAATAAATATTAAGGGCCTTATTTCCACCTAAAATACATTTTCTGATTTGGTAGTCTTTTATAGCAAGTCCTACTTCATGTAATGGTGGAGAGTGGAGACTGAAAGATACATTCTCCTCAATGTAAATATCTGCTATGTGTCTTTACTAGACGGAACCAAAGTTTCAATTAGCTAGTCTAACTAGTAACGATTTCAACTAATGCAGGGTGTAGAAGGATTCAGGGCAGAGGTCGAGAAGAGAATGCCACAGCAAGAGCTAGAGAGAGCATCTCCAGAGGACTTGGTTCAGAAACAATGGGAAAGAAGAGATTATCTTGGTGTACATCCACAAAAACAAGAAGGCTACAGCTTTATTGGTCTTCACATTCCAGTGGGTCGTGTTCAAGCAGACGATATGGATGAGCTAGCTCGTTTAGCTGATGAGTATGGTTCAGGAGAGATCCGGCTTACTGTGGAACAAAACATTATTATTCCCAACATTGAGAACTCAAAGATTGAGGCACTGCTCAAAGAGCCTGTTCTGAGCACATTTTCACCTGATCCACCTATTCTCATGAAAGGTTTAGTGGCTTGTACTGGTAACCAGTTTTGTGGACAAGCCATAATCGAGACTAAAGCTCGTTCCCTGATGATAACTGAAGAGGTTCAACGGCAAGTTTCTTTGACACGGCCAGTGAGGATGCACTGGACAGGCTGCCCGAATACGTGTGCACAAGTTCAAGTTGCGGACATTGGATTCATGGGATGCCTGACTAGAGATAAGAATGGAAAGACTGTGGAAGGCGCCGATGTTTTCTTAGGAGGCAGAATAGGGAGTGATTCACATTTGGGAGAAGTATATAAGAAGGCTGTTCCTTGTGATGATTTGGTACCACTTGTTGTGGACTTACTAGTTAACAACTTTGGTGCAGTTCCACGAGAAAGAGAAGAAACAGAAGACTAATAAAATTTAGAATAGTTGGTGATTTTGCTGTGTTCATAACATGTAATGTATGATAAATCAATGCAAACATTTCTACCTACGTGAGAATTATTACATGCTACATATATTCTTTTGAAGAAAATTACATGCGTACTCCTCAATTGAATATTATTAATACCTGCATTGTTCCTTATGGATGTCATGCTTGTGCTCTGCAGATTTCTTCTTTATTATTGGCCAGCGATTACATGGTATCACTCTTTGTAGTTGCAAAACATATTGAAGTGAGTGCCAAACCGAAATCACGTACTCCTAAATTTCATAACTTTCATGCCAGGAAAGCCAAAAGAGTGCAGGAAAGAGCAAATTGTGCTGCTACTTTTCTCTGCAACAGTAGTTTATAGCAGAGTAGTATGATATTTACAGGGTAAAAATGTTGGAAAAATTAGTTATGGAGAACAAGAATTAGTTTGAGGCATGTCAACGACACTGTCCTTAAGGATATTTCGCCCACACAGTGATATATAAAATTAGGCGTATCCCCCAGGATTCAACAAACTCTTCCGGTTATTAAACTGGGACAGAACTAGCTGAAAACTCAAACTAGCATATAGGAGGAAAAGATGATTCAGAAAGTTGTTTTAGAAAGTTATGTTAGAAAGTGTGTCTTTAGCTCTCCAAAGACCGTGTTTATATAGGCGTTGCTCCAACGGCTAGATAACTGCTAGTTAACGGTTAATTTGACGATATTAATTGTGAAATAACTTACTAAATAATAAGTAAATGTAATGATTTTTCAAAGAGAAAAGATTTTCTAAGTCAAGATAAACATTACCTTTTGAGATATCACTAATTTTCCAACAATTCCCCACATATCTCAAAAGGGATATAAAAAATAAATAGTAAATAAAGAACGAAAGAGAGTATAATTTGGTGGGTTTCGGGTATAATGAAATTCATCTGGTGTCTTATAGACTATGAATCAGATATAGATAAAATAGGATTTAACTTACTGAATAATTGTTGAAGTTGATAACTTCTATGAATAAAAAATTCTTGTTGTAAGCTAGGGATCTTATTCATCATATTACACCCCCAAAATTTCTGTTGTTATCGCGGTTTTGCGCTAATAGGCCATGCGCGTGCCTGGTATTCATGAGTGCTCTAGAAATTTTGCCACAAATTTCATAGGAGCGGCCTCACTCCACACTCATATAGGTCCATCCATCAAGTGTATTCTGCAGCACAATGCACCACCTACAATAGGCTATGGATTATCAAATTAAGAGTATAATAACTCAACTTCACATTCCGTGAAGTCTTGCACTATATACACATACACCATAGGAAGAGACATAATTTAATAGTGCATATTTGATCAACTAATGACTTGTTATTACCCATATGAACCTACTTCATGGGATCTCCAATCACATAAGTTGGGTTACCATCGTTGTTGATACATCTCAAATTGGCAAAAGTCTCAACCCCTTGATGTTTCACTTATAAGTCAAAGGATCAGCCAAATCCCCTTTTGACTAAACATGATATGTATAAAAATTTCTCTCTAAACAATTGCTTTATCACATTATGTCTCAAGAGAATGTGTCTACTCTACCTATTAAAAGATTTATTTTCTTACAGTGGCTATTGCGCCTTGGCAATCACAATTCATCGACACAAATGTTGTCGGCTTAATTCCTAGTGGAAAATTCACCAAGAGGTTGCTTAATCAACTTCATTGCCAGACAATTCCAACATCATAACACTCTATCAAAAGGTGATCACACAATCACTAGTGAGTTTTTCACATCTGAATCAGAGATTCAATATCATCACTGTATCCTTCTAATACAGTGAAAAATCCACACATAGAATACTAATTCATCGTATTTCTCAATTAAAATCTAAAATCATCTCAAATGAAATGGAACTTGACTTCCATACAAGTGCCTTTTGAAACATCTTTCAACACATATAAGAATTTATTTTCTTTTGATATCTTTCATATTCAAATATAAAAATAAAATTTTCTGAATGTAGAAGCAAATTTAACTTCTACTGTCACACCCCTTTTATACCCCCAAAAAAGTTATGTATTATGGTTTGTTGCGGGTTAAAGAGTTTTTTCAATTAAAGTTATAAATTTGTGTAGGGGTTATTTTATTTACAGAGTCGCCACTTGAAATTAATTTTTTGGGTGTTCCAAGTCACCTTTTATTTGAATCCCTAGTCAAAGGAAGGTTTGACTCTATTATTATTGGTTTGCGAAAACAAAGTCCGAGTAAGGAATTCTGTTGACCGGGGAGAAAGTGTAAGGCATTCCCCGAATCCCGTGGTTCTAGCACGGTCGCTTTATTGACTACATTTGGCTTGAATTAATTTTGGATAAACTGTGATTTATTGGTTTTCATGCTTTATCTATCCGCTTTTAATTATTAAAATATGAAATTATCTTTGAAACGAATCACGTGTGTCAATCCGTTTTGTTTATTGTGCCAAAATCATGTCACGCGTACGTGTACACAATTAATAATATTTTATTATATTAAGATTGTTTTGATCAAAGTTGCGCGAACACATACTTCGGTTTTAATTTTAAAAATCACAATTATGCCACGCGAAGGTATTCATAATCGCGATAAACTAATTAAAAGCTCGCCTAAAGCACTCTAACGATGTTCATTATTCTTCCTAAATTTTGAGATTATTGTGAGGTCATGAATTATGGAATTACTTGTGGAAGAAGTGTATGATTTTAGATATTTGAATAAATAAACTATCATATACCAATACCCTATAGCCCAACAATTGAAGCCCAAACTTATTAGGGTCTAAATCTTCCCAACTTTAAAGCAAGCTTGAATACCATATTTCTAGAAACATAATTAAGCATATAACTTTTAAAGACTAA
This sequence comes from Nicotiana tomentosiformis, assembly GCF_000390325.3. Classification (NCBI taxonomy): domain Eukaryota; kingdom Viridiplantae; phylum Streptophyta; class Magnoliopsida; order Solanales; family Solanaceae; genus Nicotiana; species Nicotiana tomentosiformis. Next base: position 72,111,832 of record NC_090812.1, on the reverse strand, counting down.
TTTACATTATTATTTATAAAATTTAAAGGCAAATAAATAAAATCACATGAAATAAGATAAAAAGAACAGAGGAAAGAATAAACCTTTAATGCAAAATTTTCAATTAAATGAGTCTTCAAGAACAGGTACAATAACTCAGACGAACACCGAATAAGCATAAGCGAAGAAGAACATCAAAGCTAGTGAACGGAGCTCCAACGGAATTTTCGACCTCGACTATTGACTCCACTGTTTGGCGTGTGAAAATGGATATTTTGAAGTATTTTTTGTTGGGTTTTGGGTGATGACTTGCTGGATTTTTCGAAAGAAAGACGAAGAAAGAATGACACGAGTAGAAATTCCCTTAGCGTAAAAGAAGAAAAATAATTTCTCTCAATTCCCTCCTTCCTTTTTTTATTTTTTATTTTCCCCTCCCCTTTTCTCTTCACATTTCTCTTCTATTTCTAGAAAAAGAAAATCTAAATTTTTTCAGATTTTGTTTTATTTAATTATTTTTTTATTTTTTTAATTAAAAACAATTCCCACTTCCCATTTTTCTTCTTTTTAAAAAAATAATAATTCCCCACTTTCCTTTACTTTTATTTTTTAATTTCCCACTTTTTTACTTTACTTTTTTTTATTTTTTTATTTTTCACTTATTTTACTTTTCTTTTTTTAATTTCCACTTATTTTACTTTTCTTTTTTAAATTTCTACTTTCTTTTACTTTTTTTTTAAAATTTTCAGCTACCTTTACTTTTAGTTTTTAATTTCATCTTTCTTTTACTTTTCATTTTTTAAAATTTCCTCATTCTTTTACTTTTTAAAAAAAATAATTTCCACCTACTTTTACTTTACATTTTTTATTCCATACTTTTAATTTTTCTATTATTTTATTCCCATCCGAAAATTTAAAAAAATATTTATTTTTTTCAGTTTTTTTTAAAATTTATTTTATTTTAAAATAAAGATAAAAAATAAAAATAATACTAATAGTAAAAATTTGAGATTTTAAATTATTTTTAATTCTTACTCTATATTAAAAAAATGTAACAAAGCTAAAAAAATATATATTAAATTTCTAAAAATATGTACATAGTAGAAGGTGGTAAAAATTCAAATATAATAAAAAATTAGGTGCTTACATCTACTGAAATATCTCAAATTAATATAAAACATACCATAATTTAATAATTTCTTCACCCAAATTACTAAGAGACCCAAAGCAAGATAATCTTTCTGAGCGAGAACTACAATATATTTTTGATCTTCCAATATAAATTTTTACCACAAAAAATCTCAATCTTTTAAGGCCTCATTATAATTTTAACAAATAATATTTCCTAAGTATTTCCTTCTTAGGAACATGATATATAACTCTGGACACCACGGACCCCCACATTTGCAAAACTTTCAGGATAAGGAGAGATAATCTTTTCACAACTCATAAAGAGTTCTACTCTATAAATAACAAGCTAATAATATAGCTTCACCCTGAAGATTATTCTTCTATTTAACTATATCTTTAAATTCAGAAGAATATACATAGACATACTACTAATTTTGATATTTTTTAATGTGACCATTAAGCACTCGACGACCATTGACACATGTATGACAATTATGCTAAAACAAATTAGGCAAATAGAACTTACCTCACAAAAAAATATATTTCATGTCGTAACTTTTCATGGTGGTAGACCGATTGACTATAAATTTTATCGGAAAAATCATTTAGTCCAAATACATTTAAACACATTATCTCAAGGTTTCCAAGATTTTCAAAACGCATAATCGAGGATCGTACCTTTACTTTCTCTCGAAAAAATAGATGGATGAAAAATCTTTATACCGCCAGGTGAAAATTGAAAAAATGATCTTGACAATTCATTAGTGGTGTATAATTGTGGACTCCTCATCCACAAAGAATACCAGTCATCTTCTCGCGGCAATGGAAAAACAATAGAAACAATTGATCCAGCAGGTGTAGTAGCATCAATAATAATATTAGCAGTGTTATTCTCCATAATATCGTGGAACTATCCTTAAGATTGTTGGAAAAATTGGTTATAGAGAATAAAAATTAGCTTGAGGCGTGCTTAAGGATATTTCGCTCACACAGTGATATATAAAATTAGGCGTATCCCCATGATTTAACAAACTCTTCCAGTTATTAAACTGGGAACATAACTAGCAGAAAACTCAAGAAAGAAATCCAACATATAGGAGGAAAAGATGATTCAGAAAATTGTTTTAGAAAGTTATGTTAGAAAGTATATCTTTATCTCTCCAAAGAACATGTTTATATAGGCGTTGCTTCAATGACTAGATAACGGCTAGTACGACTAGTTTTTCTCTTTTAATTGTGAAATAACTTACTAAAAAATAAGTAAAATTAATTTTTCAAAGAGAATTTTTTTTTCAAATCAAGATGAACATTACCTTTTGAGATATCACTAATTTTCCAACAAAAAATTAAACATAAACAGTATCACTTGCTATCTGTTTTATCTTCACTCTTCATCTTTACGTTTGTTTATCTACAGGACTACAGTATTCAAGGTTAATTTCCCTGGCTTCAGACTCCACCAAATTTCTTCAAATATTTGACCATTCATCGATGAGAACACGCAAATCACATAAGAAAGAAAGGATAAAGCATATACAAGACGTAATTGGAGTTCAAATCCTGAAATTAAACATAAATATTTGAACATCATTCTTCATTCTCCAAGGCTACATAACCACATACTAAGTTTCAGCATAATTTATTAACGAAAAAGATTGTAAAAAAAATTAAGAAAGACATTTCTCTATTAAACTTGAGCAACAAAAAAAATTGATTGAAGCCAACAGCAGGCGTCTAAGCAGCAGGGTCCGCTCTAATGTTATACCTATTAAGGCTTGTGCCTTATGCCCTAAATTTGGAGGCTCCATTTTTAAAAAAATAATAGGTTCTTAGGTATTTTCAAAAAAAATTATATTTAGTACATTTAGTACAAAACTAGACTTTTTCGTATAAAAGGAAAGAAATTCTTTATGATATACAAATAAAGTAATAGTTTGACTTATTTAAAAATAAGTAGTATGAGGTGAATTGATATTGATTTGATAAGTGAATCATTGTTCCACGTTTTGCTCCTTCATTCGATGATCACTAAAAATTTTACTCTCCTTGATTTGTTCAGGTCAATCCTTTTCCAATCTCTTCATATTTCATACTACATATTTTCTCTAATAATTATATAATTCTATTGCTCTATTAAAGAAAAAATGCATAAGTACCCCCTTGAACTAAGGTCGAAGTTCCAACTACACACCTTATCTTTGCGTGAGTCCTGTCATCCCCAAAACTATTTTTAAACGGAATAAATATCACCATAAACTAGAGAACCAAATTCTTGACGGGCAGTGAAATACTATTTCGTAATTTTTGAACTTTTTTCTCTTTCTTTTCTTTTTTTTTTTTCTCTTTCTTATCCTATTACCCTTTTTTCTTTTTCTTTTTCATTCTTTCTTCACATTTAAATTTTTCAACCGTTCATAAAGGTCCATTCTTTGATCCGGTCCTTGTTTGATTAGAGTCTATGTATATGCGTCTGTTGCTTGTTTCATCTTGAAATTTCAGGAACTCCGTTTTCACTGGGCGCGAGAGTTTATTGTTATCGATTGTGAGTTCCGATTTTGATTTTATTTTTTCGGTGACTTCTATGTTCCGGTGGGAAGTTGGAGAGATAAGATCTGGGTTTGGGTAATGATGATGGTGCCGAGGTGAAGATTAAATGGGTGAAAATAAAAAGGAAGCGGGGGAAGGTGAAGGTGGTGATCATGACATCGAGATAATGGCGAGAGTGAGAGGAAGAAGATTAGAGGAAAAGTAAAAGAAAGGAAAAATAGTTCGATGGAGAAGGTCATCGGCGTTCATGCTCTTCGCCGGAAAAGAAGAAAAGAAAAAACGAAGAGAGTGATTTTTTTAATTGTAACAGAAAATTACAAAAATATTTTTTTTCACTTTTTTCTCCCCTCTCTCTCAAAAGAGAGTGGAGCACACTCTCTATACCAATTCAGTATTTAAGGGGTTAATAATTCTATTATTAAGTAGTTCAGGGAGGTGATAGGTCCCCGCAAAGATAAGGTATGTAGTTGGAATTTCGGCCTTAGTTCGGGGATACTTATGCATTTTTTCCTCTATTAAACATACTAGTCTTAGAGTACGCGCTTTGCGTGTGTAACCAACTCTCAATACTATATTGTAATTAATGTTTCTCTAATTTTTTTTATCTCTTTCATATTCAATGTTTTTCTTATGGAAATAAATTTATGTAGACTAAAAGTTTTGCAATTACTTATATGATGAATTCGTAAAAGAAATGAATTTTATTCTTTAACAAATTAGTTGATTCAAAGAGTTATTTTGTTAGATCAGTTAAAACATTAATTACCTTTTCTCAAAACTAGAGGAAATAACTTTTCTAGATTAAAATTCTTAATATTTAGCTCATTCCAAGTTTTTAGCGTTTAACTATAACAATATTTCTATAAAATAAAACTTTTATGTTCAAAGCATAACAAAAAATTGATCTGACATTTCACTTAAAAAAATAGTTAATTTTTAAGTCTTAAATATTAAAAAGATAATTAAATTACATTTTTTTTTTCGATATCAAAATTATTTTTAACGGATAAAAGATTGACCAACATGTCATTGTAATAAATTCAAAAATTTAATTATTTTTAAGCACCGTATTAGAGTGTAAAATTTCAAATCCTTGATATATTTAAGAAAAATACCAAACATAAAATTATTAGCACTCTGTAATATTTAGGATTCATATTGGATGTCTACAAAGATTTATATTATTCTATTAAAATTAATAAATCTTAAAAAATTCTATAAATATTATCTCATCCATACCAATTTATTTTTCGACTTGAACTTTGAAAAATTTTGATTTAGGGTTTTAACTTTGTGAGTTAAGCAATTATCCTTTATAATAATGACATGCTTAATGGTCTAAATCACGAAGTAAAAAAAGAGCTAATTCTTTTTTTTTGCTTTTCCCTTTTATGTCAAATAAAATTTAGTGCCTTCAAATATTAGAAAATAAAATTTCACCAACCAAATTTAGACAGTTGAAACCGATTATTTTGCTAGTAAACTTTGTGAGTTTGTTGATTAGTGCAATTTCAATACTAATAAATTCGTAGTTCCATCATTATTTACCAATGATGTAATTTCTAATATTGAGCAATTTGTTTGTTTGGAATTTTTGTTGTTAAAATAAATATTTCATATCACTAATGAATTCACAGTCTTTCTACCAATTAGTAGGCTCTTGATTATTAATAAATAAAAATCAATTCTCTTATATTTATCATATATTGGCTTATTATAACTCTTATTCCTCGTCTAGCTTCACATTTAGAATAATCAATAGTACTGGATCCAAAAATAAAAAGAAGAATAAATAGTAGTAGTTCTTTTCATCCAAGAAAAAAAATAGTAGCAGTACTTCAATTTTTAGAGTTCATAATAAAATAACTATTTTATTCAATGTAAACTCTAATTAAAAGGGAGTAATAGCACGCGTATCTCATATTTACACAACTTAAAAAAATGTGTAAATATTATTAAATTATATATTTGAGTTATAAATAATTAAAAAAAATATAAATTCATAAAAATTAGGAATGTTAATCTAATTTAGCTAGCTTAATAAAAACATATATCAGATGCCTTATCGTGATTTCATGTCTTGCCTCCAATTACTAAAGCTATTCAATTCTCTTCTATTATGTGGGATCAATTAGCAGAATATACTTGATATAAAGAAATTAATGATAAAATTATTATAATAATTTGTTCATCGTCTCTAAAGTTATATTTTGAACTTGACATGAAATTGTTATGTGTCCTTTTGTAGGCATTTCTATAAGTTTTTTTTTTAAAGAAATTAATCCCGTTAATCATATCAAGTTGGCATATGTTATGTACGAATTCAATGGTTGAATTATAATTTATTTAGCTGTATTTACTTGAACTTGTTTCTTGTGCAAACATATAATAAAAATACTATCCGTAAAAGAAAATAAATAGTACGCGTGGAAAAATAGAATTCAAAAGCATATTAGTCTTTTACAATAATTCTAGTAAGGCAAACTTCATAATTAAAAATCTTATCATCTTAAAAAAAATTCTTCATAATTCAATCATGTTGCAATAGTCTAGCATCCCGTCACTTCTATCTCGTTAAAGAAAGCTTAAAAAACAAAGTCTAGGAAGGAAGAAATTTATTTTACCTAAAAAGGAAGGAAAAGATTCTATATGATTTTAAGTCTTAAATATTAAGATTTTATATATAATTAAAATAAGGAAAGATTTAATAAATAATATTTTAGTTGGTTTTAAATTAAAGTCCTAAATATTAAAAAAATAATTAAATAATAATTTTATTTAATGTTAAATCTATTTTTAGAGGGCAAAAAAGACGAACGACAATTCGCTAAGGACATTGATGCTTTTAATATACAGAAATTATCATTTGTTCGAATAACTGAAAAAAGGAATAACGGCAATTCATTTAGAATAGTGTTTGTCTAAAGTTAAGCATGTTTTCTTATTAAAATTTGGACATAAATAATGATATCGTTCTTTGGTTAACGAAGCAAGTTTCAACCTATGCTAAACCTTAAGTTGTCTTTACCTTAGAAAAGGTAATATTTTGTTTTGATTCTTAATGTTTATAGTATACGTGAGTCATAACTACTAAATATTAGAACTAATTACGTAAAAGTTTAAATAAGGAAATATTTAATATGCAAAATTCTAATTGATTTTAAAGTTTTAAAATTTAGGAAATTAATAAAATGACTATTTTGTCTAGTGTGAAATTAATTGTTTAAAGGGTAAAAAGGGCGAACGACCTTTGGCTAAAGGCCTTCGTGCTTTTAATATAGTATAGATAATTTACATTTTAAGCTTTAGAGAAAGTATTTTGCAGCAGCAACTAGATATTTTAGAATCGGAAGTGTTCAAACTTCTTGAATCCGCCGTCAGATAATATCATTTTAACTTTCTAGTACTATTTTTATTTATATTTATTGTTTTGTTAATTTTACTTCATATAGATTGTTTAAAAAATTTATTAGAATTTGAACATGCCAGTTAGAAAAAATGAATTTGATTATAACTTTTGTAAAAATATTTAGGCTCACATATATGTGTTTGAGCAGCCCCTTCTAAGAAGGATGTACTTCTTTCAATTTTCGTCTTAATGTCTAACAATGTTTATATCTTTAGATTAGAGTTTTACCGGTCAGTACATATGACTTCAAGACAGTGGAATTCAATGATTTTTCACAAATATGCATAATGCAGCTGACATTATTTCTCGAATCTACTATAGACTGAGGACTAACTTTATAAAATTATAATTATCGGTAAAAGAACAATATTTCTTATAGTAATTAATTTCTAATAATTACCAAATTAGTTTTGGTCAAAGAATATTGTACTAGATCTAAATATGTTGTTCCTTCAGAAAACATCTATAGTTTTCCAGGAAAATATAATATAGGCTTTTCATTTAACTACATATACTTGTATAAGGTTTGGAACTCAAGTTTTATTTTAACTTATGATTAAATGTGAACTACACAATTCCTACATGTACCATGTCTAGCTTTTCTCAACTATGATATTGAAGTCACCTATGTAACAAATCATAGTATTATTTATTGAGTAAAAATATATACTTAACAAATAGAGTATTAAATAACATTGAAAAACGAAAAATTTTAAAGCACCAAAATACAAATAAAAATGAAACTAGAGAATTTCTCTGATTTAGTAATTTTACTAATGCCAATCGTAACTCAAAATTCCACCTACCAAATAGATAATAAAAGAGAGAGGACTCAAATACTTAATGCAGTTAAAATACGCTAAACTAAAAATTGTTTTGGAAAGTCACAAAAATTATATAGAAATATCATAATTTTCTTGTTTGTTCAAGTTTCTTTCTCTCATAAAAATTATATTTATAAAGACCCAAAGTTTTGCTCCTGGAAGAATATATCCCTTGTATTTCCTCAAACTTAGTTTGTTAAAAAAGAGAGCATAGAAATAGTATATTGGGGAGTGCCCCTTCGTTTAAGAAACTTGGGATAAAAGAAAGAAAAAGGAAAATAGTCTTGGCCACTAATTCAATAAATTCCTAAATAACAACTAAAAACTCTGATTCTAATCAACTTAGGAAACACAAAATAAAGTTGCTTAAACACCAAGCTCACTATCTCTATAAATACAGTATGTACGCCTCCTTCGAGTTCTTTATATTAAACCTAATTACACTACTTACTACGTAGCTTGATTCTCCCATTAGTTTCTCTTTGATCGTTCCTTTAGTTTCTCTGTTACAATGGGGGCCTCCGTTTGCATCAGCCATCGTTTCGTTGTCTTGGTATTCATCTTTACTTGTCTTCTTTATGTTGTTTCGTCTTTCTCCCTGGCGAAAGAAGCTATTGGCCCTTTTAATTCCATATATAGTTTCGGGAATGGCGATTCTTCTTCGTCATCCGCCGCTGATCATATTGCTGCAACCCTCAGTTTGCCTGCTCCGCAACCATACACTCAACGAGGCACTGAGTTCTTCGAGTCTGGCCTGAGTTTTGCGACGCCTGGAGCAACTATCATGAAGCCCTTTTTCTTCCTCAAGAATGGCATATCACCACCTCCGCAGTCACATGACCTATCTCAGATTTCTACCTTCATGAAGTTCTTCTATGAAGACTGCTTCTCCTTTCATGACTGCGGCAGAAACAATAAGGTTCTTCCGAAGGCGCTCATCTTTATGGATCAACCAGGCATCAATGACTACAAGCATGCCTTCTTACATGGAAAATCTATTTCAGAGGCGTCCCATCTCGTCCCTGAAGTGGTGGAGACAATTAAGAATTCAATAGAAAGACTCATCAATGAAGCCGGAGCCAAAACTCTCATGGTTTCTGGAATTCTACCCGTGGGCTGCTTTCCTGGTTTTAGGACTCTGTTTCCCGAGGGCGATTCAATTGGCAAAAACAGATGCCATAAGGGATTGAATATGTTCTCGAAGCTTCACAATGATCATCTTTGGCAAGCAATTCTGGAGCTGCGTTTGAAATATCCTGATGTTCACATCATATATGCAGATTACTACAAAGCATTCATGGCGGTCCTTAAAAACCATGTGTTTCTGGGATTCAAGACAAAGAATTTGATGAAGGCATGTTGTGGCAGTGGCAACGGTCTATTCAACTTTGATATGCAGAAGAAGTGCGGAGAGGAAGGAGTTGCTGTATGTTCTAATAGGGCTTCGTATTTACATTGGGACGGATTTCGATTGACACCTGAGGCTTTGGAGAACCTGATCGATACACTGTTCAGCAAAAAAGGATTTGTATTCCCAGAACTGAAGGTTGGAGAAGAAACAGCTGAAGCAGATACAAGGCATCATTCAAGGATTCATGCACGAGTTGGAGACATATCTTCTGTTATTAGGCATTTACTCTTCGTCTAAGCGTTTTCTACATTCAATTCAATCGCATTGGATTTTTTTGTAATCTGTTTAATTCAAAGAGAGCAGGTTCATCATGCTTCGTATGTACAGGGGAAAGCCCCTTTTAGCTTCTGTAACAATTAACGTTTCTTTTGATTCAAAACAAATAAAAGTATCCTGATTTAGTTCAAATTTTTGTATAAAGATTACTTATGTGTTTGTTATCTCTAGTTTATCTTGTTTTGTATTTCCACCTTTAATATTTCTAAGCCTGCGTTTAACAAAAAGGGTGTAACTGTTTGTAAGAAGCTTAGCATAAAAAATAAGGTTCTTCTTCCCAATTGTGCTGGTTAACCATCAATTAACTTCATATTATAATATACTTAAATACGTAAGATTCTTTTTCTTTTGCAAAAAAAATTTAGGCGCTATAGGGCTGTGATTTATCATCCATGATTTGATGATAGAGAACTAAAATAACCTTTCGGCAAAGTTGATGGATCAAACAAGACCAGTTGAGTCAGGTAGCTAGTTCTTAATTATATCAGATCTGTCTTTTGGTATCCTCTGTTTGTATATGGAATGCATTTGGCAGCAATTCAAGGTCTCCTCTCTTTGTTATCTCTCAGTGGTTTTGCCACCGTTGTTGTATTGCTTGATTTCCCTTTAAATCTGTGTATCTATAAACTACCCTGTAATTTGTGAACTGAGTATAGAACTAGTATCTTAAACATCCACCTGATGTATCTATTAAAGGGGTATAAATAGAGGGTATGAAGTAGAATATGGGATTTATTCTTCTCATGTTTGGGCTTGTGTATTACTAGTATCCTGAGAATTTCACAGCTTATAATTGCAATGTGATATAGAAATTTGTGGATTTGAGATGATTTAGAAATTCTGAAGATACCCTGGTGTTAATGAAAGGCTAAGAAGTAGCAACAGCTTCATGCATCAATACTAATCTCAGAGTAATGAATCCACTGAAAATTTTCTGAAACAACAATCTCTTCATAAGCATATTTAGGAATTACTATGTAGTTCAGATTTAATCAAAAGTTACAGAAAAACCTGATTTCTAAGACTTCTCCGGTTAAACAAGGCATCCTTTATAAGGCAAAAAATAGAGATTCGTGTAGGTTCTCTATATTATATAAAAATATAGCAAAAGTAGCTATAGGAGTATATTTTGTATCATATATACTCATAACAAGTGTCACTTCTGGTTCTAGTTTCTGATGTAGAGAAACACAATTAGACCAATTGGTATTTGTTACCTTCCTGACATGAGATGGGCAAGGCCCCGGTTTTCCAAAAATGCAGCAATGCCCCAGTCTACAGTTAAGGATTGATTTTGTCATTAGAGCTACTACTATTAAAAAGATAAAAAGAAAGCTACAACTATTTGGCCTCAGTTGAGGATTTTCTATATTTGTTTTACTCTATATTTGCGCAAATTATATCCTAAATCCCATAACATTAATGGCAAAATATTCCTTCTTACCTTCCAAACTGAATTCAGAGAATAATCATCAACAAGATTTGTATCTACCAATTTGCATATCCCTTCTTTGGAATCAGCCTGAGTATTAACCACATCGTCAAACTACAAGAAGTTTCGGATTAGTAGGTAGTAAATGATGAGAAATATCCTCCATACCGTAATTGTTGCCCAAATTTGGCTTCCAAGGTCAAACGATAGTTTGGTCAAAGCTATTTTTTGAACTTAATTTCTCCATGAAATGACAAAATGGATCAAATATATGAAACGATATCATGTAGAGGAGTTTAAACGCTCTTGAAGTAGTTTTATTTAGAAATACGTTTGACCAAAGTCTAGTTGAACGTTTAGACAAAATTTAGGGAAAGATATATCTTATGGAAAACTGTACTCCTATGTTTAAAATAGATTGAACCTATTCTTTCTAAATTTAAAAATCACGTAACTTTAAACTTCTCATTTTAGATGATTTATAACCACATTAATTTCTATGAATTATTTTATACCACAAGTTTCAAAAATCTTCTTTTTCATTTTAAATTTTATGCCCAGTCAAATATGTTCAAACAAATTGAATCGGAAGGAGTATTTAAAAAAATAATTATAGCTACTAACCAAATATATAAAATAATATACATATTTTTTTATAATATATATATATATATATATATATATATATATATATATATATATATATATATATTATACATTAATATATAAGAAATATATCTTTATTAACTATTATTTTGGGAGGTGACTATAGTGTGTAAAACTCCATAGGTCGTTATAGTAGTTTTTGTCGTGAATATTGTTATATAGACACACCGGGTCAGATAAAGTTAGGGGAAATGATATCAGGTAGCCACTTTTGTAGAAATGGCATGGGATAGCCACTTTTTAACATGATATTTAGTTTTTATCCAGTATTTTTAATGCTGAGCAAAAATATCCACTACTCTATTAAAACTAATACGAAAAGACGTTTTTATCCTTTTTTCATGAGTGTTGTGTAAATATTAAGGACTTGGTGTCCTTAACATTACACTGCACACATGAAGTTAAGGACGCCATGTCCTTAACATTTACACTGCACATATGAAGTTAAGGACATGGTGTCCTAAAGTTTAACAACGGAAGGTGCAAATACATGACATTTTATCCTTAATATTTACACAACATTCATGAAGTTAAGGACATCAGTCCTTAATATTTACACAATACTCATAAAGTTAAGGACACTATGTCCTTAATATTTATACTGCACACATGAAGTTAAGGACCCCATGTCCTTAACATTTATACTGTACATATGAAGTTAAGGACACATGAGGTCCTAAAGTTTAACAACAGAAGGTGCAAATACAAGTTAAGGATATTATGTCCTTAACATTTATACTGCACACATGAAGTTAAGGACGCCATGTCCTTAACATTTACACTGCACATATGAAGTTAAGGACATGATGTCCTAAAGTTTAACAACGGAAGGTGCAAATTCAGGACACGTTGTCCTTAATATTTACACAACATTCATGAAGTTAAGGACACCGTGTCCTTAATATTTATATAGTACCCATGTCTAGCACATGGGTATTTTCATCCGGGCGGGTAAAAATTTATTAAGCACTGGCTAAAGAGTAAATACATTTTAAACAGTGGCTAAAGAGTAAAGACATCTCTAATTAGTGGCTAATTATGTACTTTTCCCCACTTTTAAGTATGTTGTTTAAAATATATCCACGGTTTATAATGTATCTAAAAATTAGCCAATTCTTTCAAACTTCATAACACGGCGTTTCCTGAAGTTTAAACTTCAAGGTTCAATCATGTCCTAAAGTTCGAAAATTGTGTCCAGAAATTCGAAACTTATGTCCTGAATTTTAAATTAGTAATTTAGAGATTTAGGACACTTAGTCCTGAATTCCAAATTAGCAGTTTAGAAATTCAGGACACTTAGTCCTGAATTTCAAATTAGTAGTTCGAAAATTTAGGACACTAAGTCTTGAACTTCAAATTAACAGCTCAAAAATTCAGGATATAAAAATTCAGAAAATTTAATCATGATATTTGAAAAAATTGGCTAATATTTAAATATATTATAAATTATAAATATATTGACAATAGCAGACTTAAAAGTGGCCATTGGTGCATTTTGCCCATAAAGTTAGTGGAACTTGGAAGGCTTAATGATTGTACCTTGGACTTAAAAATAGTTGGACCTTGCGTACTACATTATTTGCCAAGTGAGTGGACATCATTGAAAACCATTTAAGATACTTATAGAATAAGATAGAGAAATCTATCAATACTATATTAAAAACAGGAATGCATTTAACAAAATATCGTTCGTTTTTTTTATTCTTTAAAAGTATAGTTTACATTGAACAAAATAATCATTTGATTATTATTTTTTCGTATTTAGAAATAGCCATTTAATTATTTTCTTAATATTTAGGACTTTAAATTTAACTAAATTTTTGTGTATTAAATCTTTCCTTATTTTAACTATGTAATATAAGATATTTCCAAATGAAATATAATAAAAATTGAACGGTTAATTCTTTCCAAATATTTTAGTCAAATCTTTTTAGCCCTTCAATTCCTTTAACGTTTGGGAGCCTTTATTTTCCAGAAAGGAAAAAAGATTCTCCAAAGTGGTCATTTCCATGAGTAATTATTGGCGTGACTTTAGAATTTCAATAGGTAGAACACAAGTTCAATTTGATAGATATTACTATTTTATTATTAGTATATATTGACTAAAACACAAAGGCCTAAATATTTTAGGTCAAATTTTCGAGCAGTTTTAACTCCTTTTAGGTTTAGAAAATACATTAACTTCCACAGGGATTTATAAATATAATAAAAATATTTTACGCATCTGTCACACCTCCTTTTTCCCGAGGGATGGTGATAGGGAGTTTTTCTAATTAAAGTGGCATTATTCGAAATGAGATTATTTATTTAATCAGAGTCGCCACTTGGGATAATTATTATGGTGTCCCAAGTCATCGGTTTATTTTAAATCCCAAATCGAGGAAATTGACTCTTATTTATGGTATGCGAACACAGAAGACCGGGTAAAGAATTCTGTTAACCGGGGGAAAGGTGTGAGGCACTCTCGAGTTCCGTGGTTTTCGCACGGTCGCTTAACAATTAATACTTGGTCTAATTATCTGATTTATTACATGTTTTAGAACTCTTTATGTTTTAATGCTTCTATACCGCTTTTAATTATTTTAAACAATTATAAAATTTATTTAAACAAGTCGCGATGTCGCGCACTCGCTTGTTTTTGCACATATTGAGAATCACGTCACGTGAAACGCACCTGCGATCTACAACATATTGATTTTTATTATTATTTTGAAGTTGTAAGGTCGAGTCACGTGAAACGTGCACTCGAATTTGGGGTTTATGTATCATGACTATGCCACAGGAACCGTACCCATAATCACGATGATTTATTATTGAACGCACCTAAAGTAAACTACGTTGTTCATAAAGTTGTTTTTTTAAAAAAAAAAAAGATTGGGATCATATGCTGAGAATCCAAAATCGTGAATTTATTATGGATAAAGAATGGGGAAATTGACGTATGTTTCATCTTGGATATAGCATCGATCTCAAAGTCAACTATACTTAAGCTTTTTTGAAAGTATATAACCATTTGAGATATGAATAGCTAAAGTACTATCAAGTACATATGGCTACTTGAATTAACGAATTACAACCTTAAACTATTGAATTGGGGATACTTGTTCTAAATTTACAACGATGGATACGCTTACTGCATTTCATAAGTAACTGTAGGAGCTTTGTATACGATCACCCAACAATAGACCACAAACAATTTGGAATTTCATCTTTAAACTCAAGGGGGAATTTGGGCCACCGAAAAAAAGGTCCAATAAGCATGAATTATGAACATATTGTATACAGAGATTCTGATAAGTGATTCAAGCAATTATAGAATTTACAAAAAATTAACAATTAGCTATACATATTTGAATCTTGTCATCACCTATAGACTTCTACTAATAAACTCTAAAATTAGGCTTTAGCAATGTCGATTCCTGCAAAAAAAAATGTTCATTGCCAACTCTTTGCTACTCCAAAGCCTCCCAACGGAATTCCGAAATTGCAAATTAATAGTGCCATTAACAGACAGAGCAATTGATTGAGACCAAATCAAGATTACACTTACTCACTCAAATCAAACATCTAACATATGAGATTTAAAAGATTATTATCCTTTGACCTTGAATCATTTTTCGGTAATTTAAAATCTCAATATGCATCCACTATACAAATCATTGTTCAAGTGAGTTTAAACATAGTTAATGGACAATTTTAGCTTAACTTTCAACTTGAGCAAAATGAATGATTTTAGATATCAAGGGAGACAACAAATATGGACAGATCTATGGACCATCGCCCTCAATACACGAAATCTGGACATAAATACAACAAGAACAAATCACAAACTTCAATTCCATATTTAATAGAGATCTCAAATGAAGTGTTACATACCTAACAACAAGGAGACAAAATAAAATGACCAAGTAAAGGTCAAATTCGAGAGCAAACAGAGCTTGGTCAGACAAGAGCAACTTAAACAGTAATCACCAGCAAATTGACTCAAACTTCAGCAGCTTCTAAACCCAGAAAAATGTTCCCAAAAAGCTTGCTTATGCAGTGTATTCAGTGTATGCAGGATATGTGCATTTTGTTTTTGAAAGAAATTAGTATAAGATGAGGGGAGTGTCTATTCTGCCGAGTCTAGCGTAAAATCAGTGTCCATTGTTGAATAAAACCAACTCGTGAGAATGGAGTGTTCTTTCTCTAAAAAAAATGATGAAATAAGAGTTTGTGAATTTCTAAGGAATGCAGAGATTAACCGGGTCCTAATGTGAGAGCGTGTGTGAGGAATTTGAGAGCATTCTTCTAATTGGGGCGGCTAGGTTTTTTCGGGGGGGGGGGGAGTCCGTCTGTTCTCTCTAGGGTTAAAGGGAAGGGGAGTGTTTTAATGAAGAGGGGTATTGGGCCGGACTGGGCAGGCGGGGTTTTGGGTTGGGCGAGAAAGAGGGGAATTGGGCCAATTGGGGCTGCTGAGATCAAACTTAAACAAAATCTTCCTTTTTCCATTCTTTTTCTTTTCTTTGATTTTAAATCCTAATTAAACTAATTAAAACTTAAATCAAATCCTAAAAATACAAATAAAAACCTAAAATGCTATGAAATGAAAAATTTCATATTAAAATTTTTTTTTGATTTTAAATGGTTTTAAAACAACTCTAAATATGCATGAACCACTCTAAACTATTTTGGAATATTTTTAGCAGTGATTTGCATTAAAGCAAAAATTAAGTGCTCACAGCTGCCCCTCTTTGTTCAGAAATATGAAGAGTTTTCGGGTAAAGATAAAGTGAGCAACTACGAATAATTTTTGCTCGTTTGATACTCCATGGGAAGTGTTTTGAAAACGTTTGACCGAACATTGCTTCAGAGGTTGCCTACATATCCTTGGCTATAAAGGAATCAAGTCAGTGTAGTTCTGGGAATTTTGGTAGCTGGGACTACTGATAAGCTGTGATTTCACTGCCGTTGTTGCTGTTTGCTGCTTGCTGAGCTCCTTATTATACCAAAGTCAAAATGAAAAAGACTAACTAACCTTATCAGCTACGAGTTACAAGATTCCCATCTATGAGTCTTTTGAAGCTTGATCTTGAGTCTTGGCTGATTTTTCATGCAGACTCTGATCTGAACCTCGATGCTTGCTGGCTGCAGGTGCTAATTCATTCTTCTTCGGCTTCTTCGGATCAAGACGGGACATGCAGAGCTTATGGCTTCCACTTCCGCACTTTGGGTTCACTTCTTTTCTTTTTTTTATTTTGGATTGAGACTACTTTTTGGTCATCTCGAACCATGTGCCTCGAGGTATAACCTGCTCAGGCACCAGATCAAACAAACGACCGAAATTTTTCTGCCCCAGTTTTCACTAGGAAAATTTTGTGAGTTATTAGTAATAAAACTCTATACTACTTCATTATTGAAAGCAATAAAAGGTTAGGATTGGTGTACCCTAGAAAAACAGGGACTACAGAGTAGAAACCTTATGTCAAAATAAAATCAACTAGGGAGTGCAGACTCTATGTTGGAAAAACGATTTGGGAGTGGAGACCTTATGTCTAAAATAAAATCAACTAGGGAGTGGAGACCCTATGTTGGAAAAGCGACTAGGGAGTGCAGACCCTATGTCTAAAATAAAATCAACTAGGGAGTGGAGATCTTATGTTGGTAAAGAAGACTAGGGAGTGAAGACCCTATGTCTAAAATAAAATCAACATAGGGAGTGGAGACCCTATGTTGGAAAAGCAAGACTAGGTAATTGTATACCCTATGCTAAAACGAACCAAGAAGGATTTTTTTTCTTTTTGTTTTTGTTTTTGTTTTTGTTTTTTTTCTTTTTGAGAAAAACCAATTTCATCATTATTTTTTGAGAAAATCATTCTTTTAAACAAATTGCCCCAATGCTTATTTTCTGAGGGCAAGAACAAATGACCTCTTTTATTATTATTATTTTTTTTAAAAATCCAGACTTCTTTTTTTTAATTATCCTAGGAGAAAATTTATCAGACTAGGTTTTTATCTTAGGAGAAAGATTTATCAGACTAAGACTTTGTATTCTAGGAGAAAGTTCATCAGACTAAATTTTTTTTTTGTTATCTTAGGAGAAAGATTAATCAGACTAAGACTTTGATCATAGGAGAAAGTTCATCAGACTAGGTTTTCTAATTTATTATCTTAGGAGAAAGATTCTTCAAACTAAGACTTTGATCCTAGGAGAAAGTTCATCAGACTCGATTTTCTAATTTATTATCTTAGGAGAAAGGTTCATTAGACTAAGATTTTTATCCTAGGAGAAAGATTCATCAGACTAGGTTTTCTAATTTATTATCTTAGGAGAAAGGTTCATTAGACTAATATTTCTATCCTAGGAGAAAATTCATCAGACTAGGTTTTCTTATCTTAGGAGAAAGATTCATCAAACTAAGATTTCTATCCTAGGAGAAATATTCATCAGACTAGGTTTTCTAATCTATTATCTTAGGAGAAAGGTTATCAGACCAAGATTTCTATCCTAGGAGAAAATTCATCAGACTAGGTCTTTTTTATCTTAGGAGAAAGATTAATCAGACTAAGATATCTATCCTAGGAGAAAGATTTATCAAACTAGGTTTTATAATTTGTTATCTTAGGAGAAAGGTTCATCAGACTAAGATTTTCATCCTATGAGAAAATTCACCAGACTAGGTCTTTTTTATCTTAGAAGAAAGATTCATCAGACTAAGACATTTTTTTAATCTTAGGAGAAAGATTCATTAGACTATTTTTTTTTGGTTATCTTAGGAGAAAGATTCATCATACTAAGATTTCTATCCTAGGAGAGAATTCATCAGACTAGGTTTTCTTATCTTAGGAGAAAGATTCATCAGACTAAGATATTTTATCCTAGGAGAAAGATTCATCATACTAGGTTTCTTATCTTAGGAGAAAGATTCATCAGACTAAGACCTTTATCCTAGGAGAAAGTTCATCAGACTAGATTTTCTAATTTATTATCATAGGAGAAAGATTCATCAGACTAAGATTTTTAATATTTTTTTAATCTCTTTTTTTTAATCACTTTCCTTGCGCTGCTTTGTTCCTGATTCAAACAAAGAAAATTTTGTTAGTTTTGAAAGTGGTGGTCAGTTTGTGACCTTGATGTCTTTGGCAGCTTGGCCTTGTGCCCATTCGCTTCTGGAAGACCGACTGCATTGGTAGTTGGTTGCACTGCTGGAGACTGTTGTTGATTTCAAGGGACCTTTACATTCTGTATCAATCCTGATTATTTCTCTCCCAATGCCATTGGTGTTTTGTGGCTCAATCAGCCTTATCCCAACTGGAGATCTTTGCTTATGTGACCTTTTCTGATATCTTGAACGACTTTATGCTTTTAGGCAATTTGTTTGTCAGAGAGAATCACAACTGGTAAGTGCCTTTTGCACGATGTGCACACCTCATAGTCCTTGTTAGGTACTACAGAGAATCCCTGATTAACCTCGAGGTTATCTTCGCTTGCTTTAGCCAAATGGGTTGACAAGAGTCTTTTAGGGGGGAGCCTTTGCATGAATTCTCAAGGCATGTAGACTGTAACAACTGAGTATGCTGGCCAAATTAACTTTGTGCAACTGAAAAGCTGGTAGTAGATTTTAAAATCTTTTCTTGCTTATTTTGACACGGACTGACTCAGAGTGAAAGACACAATGATGCAAAAAAATAATATTAACAAGAAATGCCCCTGTCGAGAAGGACAGAAGGAAGAGTTTTTCATTTGTTCAATAGCTAGCCTTAATGATCATGACATGCATTTTGGACTCAACAACCTGATCTATCAAACTGGTCTAATCTTTCCTTTTACCATTCCTATGACCTTTGAAGTCGGGCTTGTTCGTGCTAATTCTTTGCATCAGCTTCACGACTCACTTTCGACTAGTGGTGCCCCGAGGGATTTTCACCAACAAGTCTCTCTCATTTATTTATCTTTACTTGTTGTCGCCTTGTAGTGCCCATGGGGGTTTTCACTAGTAAGACTCTCTCACTTTTTTTTCTTTTTCTTTCCCTTTTTTTTTTCTTTTGTGAGCAACTTGACAGTGTTCTATGTCGTGTGACAACTGTTGCTTATTGCATACGTCTCTTGACATTCTTGAAGGCATATCAGGAGGTCTTTATTTGGAAGGTTTTTGGATAGAGTTGGAAAGAAAGGTCGGCATGAAGGCTCAAAGTAGACTCAAAATGAGGGGTTGTAGACTTACAACTCTTGGAATCGACTCTTTCAAAAGTGAAATAAAATCTTTGCCCCGGTTTCAGATACTGGGAATTTTTTTCTTCTTTTTTATTTTTTTATTTTTTTGAATTCTTATTTGGTTAGACCGAACCGTGTAAGACTGCCTACGTATCCCTTTTTTAAGGAATCAGGTCAAACATAGTTCAAACATCTGACCTAACTATTTTTTTTATCTTACTCTCTTTTTCATTGTCTTTTTATTTTTTTAATTATTTTTTCAAAACAAGTTGCCCGAGCTTCTATTTTCTAGGGGCACGGACCTTTGACTATTCTTTTTTTCCTTTTTTTTCACCTGAACTTTCTAAGAGTTTCTCCAGTTTATACTCTTGGGGCATGGGCTTTTCTATTCATTTTTTTTAAATCCATTTTTTTGGACTTTTAACTCGGAACTTGATTCCAAAAGAGGGTGGTCAAAGAAAATAACACATGCTCAAAAGGGGTAGCGAAGGGTATAAAGTGTTTGGATAGCCGAAAAAAGGACCTCCCAACCTCGAGAACGGCAAACATAGTATCCTTTCGTGATCACAGCATTGATGAACATGTCTGTCTTCTTGGTGTGTCGTGGTCAAAAGACACTTTCCATCCATTAATGTCAAATTTTCCACCAAACTTCAATTAATTCTTCCTCAAACCCAATCTTCATAATGATTTGAAGGTAAAGATCATTAACCCCACGGGTATGACTATTCTAGTTCCACATAAATTTTAACCGAGCTTAATTCCAAAGTGTTTCGACTGTGTATTCATCCTCAAAAGTGTCTGTTCTCAGTTAACCAGTTCAAGACTAAATCAGTTTTCTAAGATCTGGCCAAAAATTCCGTATGCATGTCATATTACTAGAACTAGCGGTAAAAGAACTAAGCATAGAATGACACAAAAGGACAAATTATATTTCATTGAATAACAGATGGAAGGATTTGACGACAAGACAAACAAACTTGAAATCTGGGTTACAATCCTGGATAACCCAGATAACAGAAAAGACGACAAAATAAGCTACCAAGTCTCCTCCCTGCTAAAGAGGAGTGACTTTCCAATTACCAAGCGACATCTTAGCCATAAATTTGTACATAAGCACTACTACAACATTCAATCCTTTTTATTGCTTTAGATTCAACACTCAAATTTTGACTTTTGATCAAATCGTTCCCCATATTGCCTGTCGGATTTCAGGATTGACAGCGTAGGAATTTTCACGTTAATTAATTTGCCAAAGGACTTGGACGAATTCTTATGTCTCCCTATCATCACAGATTATCCAAGCAGAGCATGTCCTATTGCTCCAAACTGGTAGAAGTCAGCCAACATTTGCCTTAATTTTTATCACCAACTTGTCTACTTGCCTTTTCGTGACCTTAGTTGGATCAACAATAGTAGTTCTTGTTCCTTCGGTTGAGAAGGTGCTTTTATTTCTGAGGGATCCTGAATTGTTTTTGTGAATCGCCTTTAAAAACCAACAAACCGACCACCTTTAACTAGCTTTTATTTCAAAACAAGAAGCATGTTAGTATGAACACCCTTTTTTTTCCTTTTCTTTTTTTTTTTCTTTTGTCACTCTTTTTTTTTTCTTTTTTTCAAAATCATTCGATCGAACCTGATGTGAGTTGCCTACGTATCATGTGGGAACATGAATCAGATCTTGTATAATTCGGGAAGATCAGAAATGAACTAAATAAACTAACTCTTTTTTTTTCACTTTTTCTAAAAATCGGACCATGAAAGCTACTAAAAAAGAAAATATTTTGGATTTTTATTTTTATTTTTGAAAATTTATGAAAAGAAAGACTTCTAAAGAAGAAAGATTTTTTTTTTCTGAATTTCGATTTTGTTTTGGAGAAAGACTTCTAAAGAAAGGAAAAAAAAATATTTTTGGATTTTGATTTGATTTTCTTTTTTGAATGAAAGACTTCTAAAAAGAAAGAAAATATTTTTGGTTTTAAATTTTTTTTTATTTGGGATTTTCTAAGGAAAGATTTCTAAAGAAGGAATTAAATAAAAATATTTTTGAATTTTTGAAAATTGGGACCGGAACCGATGAGGTTTGCCTACGTATCTCACACCCGGTGAGACTCAGACCCGCGTAGTTCGGTCAGTTTTGAGCCAATAAGAAATATGATTTATTTTGAAATGACTTTTTCTTTTTCTGTTTTTCAAAATTTCGGCAGAGTTTCGGGATATTTTGAATACCGGGATTTTCAGAACCGAGTGTTTTCTCTCCTATCTCACTCTTTGTTTTTCTTAATTTTATTTCCCTATTCTAGAAGCTGATCAACATGCAAGCCAAAATAAATAAATGCACAAGTAGCACATAAAATGTATGAGGATGGTCTTTTTATTTCGAGTACACCTGTCCTAGACGGACCCAACCCCTGTGTTGAGTCCCCAAAGTCAAATGCACGTGATGCAAACAAGTGTTCCTACTAGGGATCCGGCATGAGGCTATGTTATTCTAGGTTTAAAACCTGGGTGTATTGTTCTAGACCTGGCTTACCCGAGCGGACAACTCGAGCCGGGAGAGGGGGGACAATGTACCGGTAACCAAAAGATCATCCAGCTTTGTAACTGATCTGATTCCCGTTCTAATTAGGGTATGACACTAACAGAAAAGAAATCACACCAGCGTACACTTCCTAGAAGATTTAGAAGACTCAGAGAGAAGAAGGGTTTCATAACAGTTTATATACAGTACATAGAATTTCAAAGCGGTAAATGAGTGGCAATTAGAACATTAGGCCCAAACATGTAATATTAGACAATCACAAATAGCCAAGTATAACAGTCATTCTAAGCTCGAATTCTGAACCCTCCCCAGCAGAGTCGCCAGAGCTGTCACACCTCCTTTTCCCCAAGGGATGGGGATAGGGAGTTTTTCCAATTAAAGTGACATTATTCGAAATTGGATTATTTATTTAATCAGAGTCGCCACTTGGATAATTATTATGGTGTCCCAAGTCACCGGTTTATTTTAAATCCCAAATCGAGGAAATTGACTCTTATTTATGGTATGCGAACACAGAAGACCGGGAAAAGAATTCTGTTAACCGGGAAAAAGGTGTGAGGCACTCCCGAGTTCCGTGGTTTTCGCACGATCGCTTAACAATTAATACTTGGCCTAATTATCTGATTTATTACATGTTTTAGAACCCTTTATGTTTTAATGCTTCTATACCGCTTTTAATTATTTTAAATAATTATGAAATTTATTTAAACAAGTCGCGATGTCGCGCACTCGCTTGTTTTTGCACATATTGCGAATCGCATCACGTGAAACGCACCCGCGATCTACAACATATTGATTTTTATTATTATTTTGAAGTTGTAAGGTCGAGTCACGTAAAACGTGCACTCGAATTTGGGGTTTATGTATCATGACTATGCCATGAGAACCGTATCCATAATCACGATGATTAATTATTGAACGCGCCTAAAGCAAACTGCGTTGTTCATGAAGTTGTTTTTTTTTTAAAAAAAGATTGGAATCATATGCTGAGAATCCAAAATCGTGAACTTATTATGGATAGAGAATGGGGAAATTGACGTATGTTTCATCTTGGATATAACATCGATCTCAAAGTCAACTACACTTAAGCTTTTTTGAAAGTATATAACCATTTGAGATATGAATAGCTAAAGTTCTATCAAGTACATATGACTGCTTGAATTAACGAATTACAGCCTTAAACTATTGTATTGGGGATACTATTTCTAAATTTACAACGATGGATACGCTTACTGCATTTCATAAGTAACTGTAGGAGCTTTGTATACGATCACCCAACAATAGACCACAAACAATTTGGAATTTCATCTTTAAACTCAAGGGGGAATTTGGGCCACCGAAAAAAAAGGTCCAATAAGCATGAATTATGAACATATTGCATACAGAGATTCTGATAAGTGATTCAAGCAATTACAGACATTTACAAAAAGTTAACAATTAGCTATACAGATTTGAATCCTGTCATCACCTATAGACTTCTACTAATAAACTCTAAATTTAGGGTTTAGCTATGTCGATTCCTGCAAAAAAAATGTTCATTGCCAACTCTTTGCGACTCCAAAGCCTCCCAACGGAATTCCGAAATTGCAAATTAATAGTGCCATTAGCAGACAGAGCAATTGATTGAGACCAAATCAAGATAACACTTACTCACTCAAATCAAAAATCTAACATATGAGATTTAAAAGACTATTATCCTTAGACCTTGAATCATTTTTCGGTAATTTAAAATCTCAATATGCATCCACTATACCAAACATCTAACATATGAGATTTAAAATACTATTATCCTTAGACCTTGAATCATTTTTCGGTAATTTAAAATCTCAATATGCATCCACTATACAAATCATTGTTCAAGTGAGTTTAAACATAGTTAACGGACAATTTCAGCTTAACTTTCAACTTGAGTAAAATGAATGATTTTAGATATCAAGGGAGAAGGCAAATATGGACAGATCTATGGACGAACACCCTCAATACACGAAATCTGGACATAAATACAGCAAGAACAAATTACAACTTCAATTCCATATTTAATAGAGATCTCAAATGAAGTGTTACATACCTAACATCACGGAGACAGAAGAATATGACCAAGTAAAGGTCAAATTTGAGAGCAAATAGAGTGTAACGACCCGACCGGTTATTTTGAGCTCTAGCGCGTCGTTCGGCGGTTTGAGTCCATGAACAGTTTCACTTCAGGTATTATGACTTGTACGTGTGGTCAAGATTGAATTTTGGGAAGTTTGGAGTTGAATTGGAAAGAAAATTCTCATTTCGAAATCGTTAAGCTAGAAGAATTGATTAAGATTAGATTTTAGAGTCAACGGCCTCAGAATCGGGATTTGGATGTTCCAGTGGGTTCGTATAATGATTTCGGACTTGGGCGTATGTTCGAATCGGGTTTTGGATGCCCCGGGAGCATTTCGGCACCTATTGTGGAAGTTAGCTTTTTGGAAGAATTTCATAAATTTGGGTTGAAGTGCATTTCAATGTTATCGATGTCCGTTTGGAATTCCGAGTCTGAGAATAGCTACGTATGGGGATTCCGGTATTGGGAGCGCATCCGGAAGTAGATTTGGAGGTCCGTAGGTCATTTTGGAGTCATTTGGCGAAAATTAGAAATTTGAAGGTTTTTGAGAAGTTTAACCGAAAGTGGACTTTTTGATATCGGTGTCGGATTCTGATTTCGAAAGTTGGAATAGGTCCGTAATGTCGAATGTGACTTGTGTGCAAAATTTGAGGTAACTCGGACGTGATTTGATAGGCTTCGGCATCGAATATAGAAGTTTGAAGTTCTAAAGTTCATTAAGCTCGAATTGGGACGTGATTCATGATTTCGATATTATTGGATGTGATTTGAGGCCTCGAGCAGGTCCATGTTATGTTATTGGACTGGTTGGTGTGATTAGACGGAGTCCCGAGGGCCTCGAGTGGATTCCGGGTGGTTAACAGATCGAATTTGAATTTGAGGAAGAGCTGAAGCAGCTGGGCATCTGGTGTAACCGCACCTGCGTGATGAGGGCCGCAGGTGCGAGAGATGGCTCGCAGAAGCGAAAGGAGCCAAGGCTGTTGAGAACTGCAGAAGCGGAAGGATTTCCACACCTACAATGGCGCAGGTGCGATGTCAGTAGCCGCAGAAGCGGCAAGGGCCGCAGGTGCGGATGGAGTTCCACAGAAGCAGATGCGCAGAAGCGGCCTAAAAGCCGCAGGTGCGAAAATGTCGCTGGGCAGTGAGGTTTCTTTAAAACGGGAGTTGGCCCATTTTTCTCCTATTTTCATTTGGTTTGGGCGATTTTGAAGAGCTTCAAGGGGATATTTTCAGCAAGCAACTCAAGGCAAGTGATCCCCACTTATTATAAGTTAAATACATAGTTTGTATAAGAATTTAAACATGAAAATTAGTAGAAATTGTGGGGGGGTTTGGTAGAGGGGGGGAGAGGGGGAGAAAACATAGAATTTGGTATGTTTGATTTTTACCACGAATTTGGGCATGAAATTGAGAATAAATTATATATTAGAGTCCGTGATGTTATGGGCAAAGTTTATCTTCGAAAATTTTCGAAATCCGGGCACATGGGCCCGAGGGTGATTTTGTCAACTTTTCAAGCGGAGTTTGGAATTGTTGTAAATAGGATTATAATGAGTATTTGAGTATATATTAATGGGTTTGCATAATTATTGACCAGTTTAGAGCGTTGGGCATCAGTTGAGTCGTCGGAAGGGCTTGGGAGCCGGTTATGGAACTTCGGAGCGAGGTAAGTCTCTTTTCTAACCTTGTAAAAGGGAATTAACCTCATAGGTGAACTAAAATATTATGTGCTTCTATTTGTGGGGGCTACGTATGCACGAGGTGATGAGAGTCCCTACGTAGCTACTAACTATGCCTATGTCCGGGTAGTTTTAGACTTACATCATGCCTTGTTGCTATTGTTGTTGAATTTATGTTTATTGTTTGTCTTGAAAGGAAGCGAGATTGAGTTAGCTTATTAAATTTTTCAAAAGGAGTTGAAATTGAGGAAAAGTTGGGAACTTAAAGGTTTTCATTTGAACTTCGTATTTTTGAAAAGAATCGAGGAACACCATAATAACTTAAGTAATCTATGTGTAACCGTGTCGCATGTATGATTCGCGAGCGGGGAAAAATTCCTTAAATTCATATTTGACCGCGTCGCACGTATGATTCGCGAGAGGGATATTTCCTTCTACTACTCTTACGGGATCGGGTCGTTCGCCTCGGCAGGATTTACGCACCACTCTCATGGGAGCGGGCCGTTCGCCTCGGCAGGTTAATAGATGCATCTATGGTTCGCGCCATTCGACCCTTGGCAGTGCACAATTTACTTTTATGTTGGATCGGGCCGTATGCCTCGGCATTTCCTATATATATATATATATATATATATATATATATATATATATATATATATATATATATATATATTATCCTCATGGAATCGTGCGTAACATTTGGCAAGAAGCAGTGTATCTGAGGGGTTTCCCTGATTTGAATTATGAAAACAACATCTTTGATATATATGCTCCGGTTACGGAGGGAACTTGCTAGTTGAGAGCTTGAGTAAATTGTAAAAAGGGAAATTATACCACGTATTTTATACTTGTTTGTTTCATATATTTACTTTGTATCATATTCATTCACTTCTTTACTATACCTAATATTATTGTACCACTAGTAAGTGTCGAAGTCGACCCCTCGTAACTACTTCTTCGAGGTTAGGCGGGATACTTACTAGGTACGTGTTGATTTACGTACTCATGCTACACTTGCTGCATATTTTTGTGCAGGTACATATATGTTTAGCGGCCTTGTGGGCGCGGAGGTGCGATTATGGCGGGGACTTAGGTAAGCTGCATTCTATACGGCGCTCCGCAGCCAACAGAGTTTCCTTCAGAGTACTTACATTTTTCCTGTCCAATTGTATTCCGGATAGCTGTTGTATTTTATTTTACATTCTTAGTAAATGCTCATGCACTTGTGACACCGGATTTTGGGATGATTATGGCTTGCACTGTATTGAAAATTCTTAAAGATATTATTATGTATTTTGTAAACTTCATCTTCTGCTATTTAATTGAGGGGAACAACTATGATTTCAAAAATATTAAAATGAGAATTTACTAATTATTGGTGTTGTCTTGCCTGACAGTAGTGTCCGGCGCCATCACGACCTTTCGAGGATTTTGGGTCGTGACAACATGGTATCAGAGTACTAGGTTCACTTAGGTCTCACGAGTCATGAGCGAGTCTAGTAGAGTTTTGTGGATCGGTACAGAGACGTTTGTACTTATCTTCGAGAGGCTACAGGGCTGTTAGAAGCACTTCCCTTGATTCCTCATCGTGCGATTTGATTCCTTTGAGGCTTATGACTTCATTTCTTTCCCATTCAATCTTATGCGAC
Organism: Nicotiana tomentosiformis; assembly: GCF_000390325.3. Taxonomy (NCBI): domain Eukaryota; kingdom Viridiplantae; phylum Streptophyta; class Magnoliopsida; order Solanales; family Solanaceae; genus Nicotiana; species Nicotiana tomentosiformis. The sequence goes on along the minus strand of NC_090812.1, from coordinate 72,084,001 downwards.
GTGAAGCGCTGGTTATAAATTGGGAATTAAGGAATTGTAATGGTACTACAGATGTGGTGCGAGATGTTTCTCCCTGCATAATTGATTGGGTTATTGTCGTCGCCTTGTGGAAGGATATTCTGTCATTTCAGCTCAGTAACTGTACTTCCTCTGAGAGCTTTGAGGCTATGCACAGGTTGCTATGATACTCATGATTTGTTATCGCACAGTATTGATGTGATGGTAGGATGCTTGCCCATGTGTCGGGGGCAGTGAATGACTTGAAAAAGGGTATACTCAGTGCATGATACAAAGATTCGGTATTTTATTTCCGGCGAAGGAAAGGCAATCGGACTATGAATGTTCAGACTTGGGGTGATGAAGTAACGTGACTCGATATTTTCGAGCATGGTGGAATCTTCGCCTGTGATGTGGCCTCATCGTCCTTGATTGGTTATGATGTGTTAAGTTTGTCGGTGTTATGGTTTTCCTTCAATTTGCCTCGGTTCAGAGTATTATAAATGGTGCCGGGAAAGCGGCTGTCAGAGGTCGCAATGTGCAGTGGTTCGGGATCGAATCGGCATTCCTGGTATTGATGGCTCGAGAAAGATGATTTCTGGAAAGGTTTAAAGTTGGTAGCGATCTATCGGTTCAAGTGCTATAGAGGTAGATTTTGATTTAAGGCAACAACTGGGCATCGAAGGATGAGGAAGGACATATAGGAGGTGCCTTGCGGTGGATAAACTTATAGAAGGCCAAGTGTGAGAAACGGGAGTCGGGTAGTTACTTAAAGGAGTGAGTTTGACCAAAGTGGGAGAGTGGCAGAGTAGCAGGTGGGTTCTGTGATAGGATAGCTACACGCCTTGAGGAAAGTTTAGAGTGAATTGGGAATTTCGGTGGATGGTGATTGGGTCTACGGACTTAATTTGGAATATTGGCTATTATACGGGGGAGAGTGGATATGACGGGAAGGAGTTGTCTGATGGGAAGAATACAACATGACTTTAGATGGGAATATACAGTCGCACCTTTTAGTTGATATCCATGAGGAGTGAACGGACTTGTACAGCTGGTGACTGAGCACGGGCTCAGGATGGGTTACTGATTATGTAGTAAGTGTACCCAGTGTAACGACGTTGGAAGATGTCGGCATGTAATTTTGACATGTGGGTTATCTCCTGTGAGTAGGTCAGCGGTCGCGTGGCTGACGAAGCTTCTACGAAGAATTCTACTGGCTATCCGGTGATGGGTTGAATATGAAAACGTGGCTAGTGATCCAGAGTGTTCATGAAATGGTTAACAGGAAGCTTTTGAGGCAAATTGGTAGGTTTATTGTGAAAGATCATGTCAATGGGGGAGGAGTCTTGGTGGATTCCAGAATTATGCAATGGTAGCTTCAAGCTAAGTGGGAGAGCCCTCACCGCCTATGATGGGATTGCATGATTATCTACTTGTGAGATTTCTGATTATCGGCATATTGGTGGGTTATTACGACTAAGGAAATAGAACATCAGCGGTAATTTGAGCAAAGGATTGAGAAATGTGTGCTGCAATGGTAGCTTCAAGCTAAGTGGGAGAGCCCACCGCCTACGATGGGATTGCATGGTTATCTACTTGTGAGATTTCTGGTTATCGGCATATTGGTGGGTTATTACGACTAAGGAAAGAGAACATCAGCGGTAATTTGAGCAAAGGATTGATGAGTGTGTGCTATAGTTGGCCTTATTGACTCATGTTCAGGCTTTGGGAAGATTCAGGATTTATGCTTCGTGTAGAGGTGATTTACAAGGAAAGTGATTCAACCGGGTGCTTCTTGAGAGGGTGTTCATGTGCTAGTGGAGCCTTGGAGTTTGATTATATTCGAAACCAAGTCAGAGTGGGTGACTCTCAACAACGGTCCTAGTGGATTCAAAAGTTAAAGTGTGGTGCCTAAGGATTTCGAGTCCGTAGTATGGTTAAGTATTGAGCTATTACAGCGGATTATAAAAGGGGCTTGGAGTGTTCCATATTATCTTTAGTCTGCAGTGTAGCTTTGGAGGAATGGAAGAAAATAGCTTCGGACTCATAGAAGAATCATCAGAATGGGTGTATCAGTTGAAGACGCGATTATGCACACAAGGAGGGTATGAAATAGTTCGTGGGTTTTGGGGACAATGTGGTCTCGTGAAATGGGGTCACTCGGGATGAGTGCGGATTGAGTTCATTATATTGATAAATGAGCTATTGTTATTTCTAAGGAAGATCCATAGTAAATTAGGAGAAGTCAGGTTTGGTTAGCAATGGTTGAATTGGCATGATGATGGCAATGATCAGCTCCTTCAGCATGTTGAGTTGTGCATGTGATTCGTGGCGGTACGTGTGAGGTTTGGCGGCCACCGTAAGTGATTTTATTTAGGGGCATTCGATCATTATGGCATGTTATATGTAGACAGATCCCGAAAGGATTATGGTGGTTTAAACCACTACTCGAGGTTTGTATTTTCTATGGTCATGGGAATTTGGCTGCGTGTTGCAATGGTTCTCTTGAAATGAGCTAAGTAAAATATTTCTATATGATGAAGTGTTTACCCTATTAGTGGTTTCAGAGTTATGATGAAATATTTGGTGCTCTTGCGCATTGGCATGACTAAGTGCAGTGATTAACATGGGATTTAGAAGTTGAGGATCAAGGTTGCGGTTCGGTGTTGACAAGAATGTCACGAGCTCAGATGAGCGAGAAAGGACTCAAATGGTTAGAGTCAGCTGTCATTATTTTTGGCGTCACCTGGGATCAGTGCCTGGTGTGAAGAGGCTTTGCATACTGAATGCAGATTCTTGAATTGCTTTACAACATTGGTCTGGCCGGTAATATGAATGTACATACTTGTTACCTGGTGCGAAAGGTCATGGGAGCATATCTCACGGGAAGATTGTATAAGTGTGACGTGTAGTCACTTGATTGATTGAAGAATGGAAACCAAGTATGAAGATTGTGGTAATATCGCTAATTAGGAATTCATGCTTGGAGGACGCTCGGTTCGTCTGGTGGTGGACTGTGGAAGCTTGTTCCGGTTATGATGGTTGTTCTTATGTGTTATGGGAAAAAGGTGTTATTATGGACCCTTGAAAGGTTATTATCTTGGTACGGTGCAATCAGAATCGGCTTGAGGTTCATGAAAGGATTTAAATATGAATATGGGCTCTGTATCAGGCTGGATGTGTTCATTTCAGCATAGTTCTCCTTATGGAGGAGTATTAGGACCTTGGATGTCGTTTCATCGTCGGCTTTTTCATGTAATTCTATATTGTGCCATGTGAGTTGTGAAATGGCTTGATAAATTTCACATGTGCTGAGGTTCCGCGTAGCAATGATGTTATTTGAGCAGGATGGCTCTCGAGATTCAGATCATATATCGCACCTTAGTTGTGCTTGACTTTCACAGCGTATGGCACTATCTGTCTCCCCAAGGATGGTATTATGCACTTAGCGTGCTTGTGGCCGATATTCAGGTATTTTATAATAATGAGCATTCTAGCTCGGCAAGTATCTCCTTATATAGATTTTATGTGTGGATCGGGTGGCACGCCGCCACAGGCATGCTGTTTGGATCGGGTTGCGCTCCGTAACAGTGTGATGTTGAGTACAGTTCCCTATATCTATTCTTGTATGTTTTGTTTCTCATTTTCTGGGGAAGGTTCATAACGGCTTTTCGATTGTTTAATTAGTTACGTGGGTTGAGTAATTCTTTTCAGAGTTCGTTTTCCTTATGTATCACATTCAAGTTTGTAGTTTGTCGGCACATTGTGGCATCTTATGAGATTTTTGGCAGAGTCTGAGGTGGCTTATTGCCTGGGCAGCTTATACTGGGAGAGATGAGATTATTGGACCTGGGGTCAGTGTGATCAGATCGGTATGAGTCATAGTTAAAGAGTATATATCAGTATTCAGTCCAGAATGAGGTCATGGTTCTTGTCAAGGGGAGAAACTCAATGAAAGGTTGACTCGGTAGTTGGTTGTAAATTTCTACGCATCTTTTTCACTACGGCAACATTACAAGAGTTGGAGCAGGACATATATGTGGCATGAGGTGTGTTGTGGATATCAGGTTCGTGGAATTCGGCTATTGTTATCAGAGGATGTTATTATGGTTATGTGAATTATGCGGTGCATGGTGTGAATTTAGCAAAGGTATGTAGTAATGTTTTGGTACATTGTGTGGTGATCGATATGGTGATCGTATGTTGGAAACAGGCCTGGCAGAAGATTCTGGATGTTGGAATTTGGCTCTAAGGCTAATTTGACTAAACAAAAGGGGAATCTTCAGATTTACTCGAGCCAGTGTGCTCAACTGAGTCGTGGTAGCACGGGTAGGTGCACGAGGTGCTAAACATTAATTTCGGACAACTCCAACGCAGTTCTTAGCACGTTCGAGGACGAACGTATGTTTAAGTGGGAGAGAATGTAACGACCCGACCGGTCGTTTTGAGCTCTAGTGCGTCGTTCAGCGGTTTGAGGCCATGAGCAGCTTCACTTCAGGTATTATGACTTGTACGCGTGGTCGGGATTGAATTTCTGGAAGTTCGGAGTTGAATTGGAAAGAAAATTCTCATTTTGAAAGCGTTAAGTTGGAAGAATTGACTAAGATTGGATTTTAGAGTAAACGGCCTCGGAATCGGGATTTGGAGGTTTCATCAGGTTCGTATGATGATTTCGGACTTGGGTGTATATTCAGATCGGGTTTTGGATGCCCCGGGAGCGTTTCGACACCTATTGTGGAAGTTAGCATTTTGGAAAAAATCCATAAATTTGGGTTGAAGTGCATTTCAATGTTATCGATGTCCGTTTGGAATTTCGAGTCTGAGAATAGCTCCGTATGGGGATTCCGGTATTGGGAGCGCATCCGGAAGTAGATTTGGAGGTCCGTAGGTCATTTTGGAGTCATTTGGCGAAAATTAGAAATTTGAAGGCTTTTGAGAAGTTTAACCGAAAGTGGACTTTTTGATATCGGTGTCGGATTCTGATTTCGAAAGTTGGAATAGGTCCGTAATGTCGAATGTGACTTGTGTGCAAAATTTGAGGTAACTCGGACGTGATTTGATAGGCTTCGGCATCGAATGTAGAAGTTTGAACTTCTAAAGTTCATTAAGCTCGAACTGGGGCGTGATTCATTATTTCGATGTCGTTGGATGTGATTTGAGGCCTCGAGCAGGTCCGTGTTATGTTATTGTACTGGTTGGTGTGATTAGACGGGGTCCCGGGAGCCTTGAGTAGATTCCGGGTGGTTAACGGATTGAATTTGAATTTGAGGAAGAGCTGAAGCTGCTGGTGTAACCGCACCTGCGTAATGAGGGCCGCAAATGCGAGCCCGCAGGTGCGGGAGATGGCTCGCAGAAGCGGAAGGAGCCAAGGCTGCTGAGAACCACAGAAGCAGAAGGATTTGCACACCTGCGATGCCGCAGGTGCGATGTCAGTAGCCGTAGAAGCGGCAAGGGCCACAGATGCGGATGGACGCAGAAGCGGCCTAAGAGCCGCAGGTGCGAAAATTTCGCTGGGCAGTGGGGTTTCTTTAAAACGGGACTTGGCCCATTTTTCTCCCATTTTCATTTGGTTTGGGCGATTTTGAAGAGCTTCAAGGGGAGATTTTCAGCAAACAACTCAAGGTAAGTGATCCCCACTTATTATAAGTTAAATACATGATTTGTATAAGAATTTAAACATGGAAATTAGTAGAAATTATGGGGGGTTTTGGTAAAAAACCTAGAATTTGGTATGTTTGATTTTTACCACGAATTTGGGCATGGAATTGAGAATAAATTATATATTTGAGATAGTGATGTCATGGGCAAAGTTTATCTTCGAAAATTTTCGGAATCCGGGCACGTGGGCCCGAGGGTGATTTTATCGACTTTTCAAGCGGAGTTGGGAATTGTTGTAAATAGGATTATAATGAGTATTTGAGTATATATTAATAGGTTTGCATAATTATTGACCAGTTTTGGAGCGTTGGGCATCAGTTTGAGTCGTCGGAAGGGCTTGTGAGCCAGTTATGCAACTTCGAAGTGAGGTAAGTCTCCTTTCTAACCTTGTAAGAGGGAATTAACCCCATAGGTGAACTAAATTATTATGTGCTTCTATTTGTGGGGGCTACGTATACACGAGGTGACGAGCGTCCGTACGTAGCTACTAACTATGCCTATGTCCGGGTAGTTTTAGGCTTACATCATGCCTTGTTGCTATTGTTGTTGAATTTATGTTTATTGTTTGTCTTGAAAGGAAGCGAGATTGAGTTAGCTTATTAAATGTTTCGAAAGGAGTTGAAATTGAGGAAAAGTTGGGAACTCAAAGGTTTTCATTTGAACTTCGTATTTTTTGAAAAGAATCGAGGAACACCATAATAACCTAAGAAATCTATGGGTAACCACGTTGCAAGTATGATTCGCGAGCGGGGTATTTTCTTCTACTACTCTTATGGGATCGGGCCGTTCGTCTCGGCAGGATTTACGTACCACACTCTCATGGGAGCGGCCCGTTCGCCTCGGCAGGTTAATAGATGCATCTATAGTTCGCGTCGTTCGACCCTCGGCAATACACAATTTACTTTTATGTTGGATCGGGCCGTACGCCTCGGCATTTCCTATATATATATATATATATATATATATATATATATTATCCTCATAGAATCGTGCGTAATATTTGGCAAGAAGCCAGTGTATCTGAGGGTTTTTCCCTGATTTGAATTATGACAATAACCTCTTTGATGAAATCCACTATATATATATATATATATATATATATATATATATATATATATATATATATATGCTCCGGTTACGGAGGAAACTTGCTAGTTGAGAGCTTGAGTAAATTGTAAAGAGGGAAATTGTACCACATATTTTATACTTGTTTGTTTCATATATTCACTCTGTCTCATATTCATTCACTTCTTTACTATACCTGATATTATTGTACCACTAGTAAGTGTCGAAGTCGACCCCTCGTCACTACTTCTTCGAGGTTAGGCGGGATACTTACTAGGTACGTGTTGATTTACGTACTCATGCTACACTTGCTGCATATTTTTGTGCAGGTACACATATGTTTAGCGGCCTTGTGGGCGCGGAGGTTCGATTATGGCGGGGATTTAGTAAGCTGCATTCTATACGACGCTCCGCAGCCAACAGAGTTTCCTTCAGAGTACTTATATTTTTTCTGTCCAATTGTATTCCGGACAGCTGTTGTATTTTATTTTACATTCTTAGTAAATGCTCATGCACTTGTGACACTGAATTTTGGGATGATTATGGCTTGCACTATATTGTAAATTCTTAAAGATATTGATACGTATTTTGTAAACTTCATCTTCTGCTATTTAATTGAGGGAAACAACTATGATTTCAAAAATATTAAAATTAGAATTTACTAATTATTAGTGTTGGCTTGCCTGCCAGTAGTGTCCGGCGCCATCACGACCTTTCGAGGATTTTGGGTTGTGACACAGAGCTTGGTCAGACAGGAACAACTTAAACAGTAATCACCAGCAAACGGACTCAAACTTCTGCAGCTTCTAAACCCAGAAAAATATTCCCCAAAAGCTTGCTTATTCAGTGTATTCAGTGTATGCAGGATGTGTGCGTTTTCTTTTTGAAAGAAATTAGTATAAGATGAGGGGAGTGTCTATTCTGCCGAATCTAGAGTAAAAATCAGTGTCCATTGTTGAATAAAACTAACTCGTGAGAATGGAGTGTTCTTTTTCTCAAAAAATACTGAAATGAGAGTGTGTGAATTTCTAAGGAATGCAGAGATCAACCGGGTCCTAACGTGAGAGCGTGCGTGAGGAATTTGAGAGCATTCTTCTAATTGGGGCGGCTAGGTTTTTTTCAAATGGGGGGAAGTCCGTCTGTTCTCTCTAGGGTTAAAAGGAAGGGGAGTGTTTTAATAAAGAGGGGGATTGGGCCGGACTGGGCAGGTGGGTCGGGCAGGTGGGGTTTTGGGTTGGGCGAGAAAGAGGGGAATTGGGCCAATTGGGGCTGCTGTGGCCCAATTTGAGATCAAACTTAAACAAAATCTTCCTTTTTCCATTCTTTTATTTTAAATCCTAATTATACTAATTAAAACTTAAATCAAATCCTAAAAATGCAAATAAAAACATAAAATGCTATGAAATGAAAAAATTAATATTTATTTATTATTAATTTTTTTTTTATTTTCAATGGTTTTAAAACAACTCTAAATATGCATGAACCACTCTAAATTATTTTGGAATATTTTTAGGAGTGATTTGCATTAAAGCAAAAATTAGGTGCTCACAACATCGATATAATAAAATTCTTTACATTTGGAACTAAAGTTAACTTTCACAAGGATTTATAAATCTTATAAAAATATTATCTGCTCAATCAACATAACAAAATCCTTTATGTTTGTAACTCAAGTTAGTTTTCACAAGGATTATAAATCTAATAAAACTATGCTACTCTATTTTTATTGATTTTTTACTCAGTATTTGATACTTGTATCGGGGCCGATTAAATTCGATTTCACATCATAAAACCTCACATTAACAAGGGAGATTTGCATCCGTACCCTATATTTGTGCCACCTTTTAACCTGTACCCTATTTGTAAAACTTATTGATTTGGTAGCCCACTGACAAAAATCCGTAATAATATGACAATTATACCCTTGACAAAAGATATATGATCTGCATCACGCATTAATCGCGTGATCTGCAACCTCATTTGTGAAAATTTTCACATTGAAGCTAAAACTTCATGCTAATGCATGTTGAAGTTATTTATTCTGCAGTCTACAGTTTTGTCACGAGTTTTATCCGAAACTTCAGTCTAAACATGCTGAAATTTTTTAGTTCATTTGCTAAAACTTCAGACTAAATATGCTTAAGTTTTTGTCTTGCAGTATGTAATTTTCTAATGAGTTTTTGCTAATGCATGCTGAAGTTATTTAGTTCATTTGCTAAAACTTCATACCAAAATATGCTGAAGTTTTGTTCTGCAATCTATAATTTTGTCATGAGTTTTATCCGAAACTTCAGTCTAAACAAGCTGAAGTTTTTTAGTTAATTTGCTAAAACTTCAGGCTAAACATGCTTAAGTTTTTGTCTTGCAGTATGTAATTTTCTAATGAGTTTTTGATAATGTATGCTGAAGTTACTTAGTTCATTTGCTAAAATTTCATACTAAAACATGCTGAAATTTTGTCCTGCAGTTTTGTCATGAGTTTTATCCGAAACTTCAGTCTAAACAAGCTGAAGTTTTTTAGTTCATTTGCTAAAATTTTATACTAAACATGCTTAAGTTTTTGTCTTGCAGTATGCAATTTTCTAATGAGTTTTTGATAATAAATACTGAAGTTACTTAGTTCATTTGCTAAAATTTCATACCAAAATATGCTAAAGTTTTGTCCTGCAGTCTACAGTTTTGTCATGAGTTTTATCCGAAACTTTAGTCTAAATAAGCTGAAGTTTTTTAGTTTATTTGCTAAAACTTCAGACTAAACATGCTTAAGTTTTTGTCTTGCAGTATGTAATTTTCTAATGAGTTTTCTCTAATGCATGCTGAAGTTATTTAGTTCATTTGCTAAAACTTCATACCAAAATATGCTGAAGTTGTGTCTTGTAGTCTACAGTTTTGTCAATAGTCTTTTATTAAAGAAGGAAAAAATCATCTTTTTAAAATGCTTTTAACAAAAAAATGGATGCGAATGCAAACAGAAAAATAAAACAGGTACAAGTTAAAAAGGGGCGACCAAATAGGGCGCCCCATGCAATTTTTACCATTAACAAAGATAATTTTATACCCAGGACTTATACTCAATACTTTTGGTTAAGGACAAATATGCTAGATTTACAATAGTTGAAGGAGTTTTTCAAGTAACACTACAATGAGAATAAAACTTTTTTCAAAGTTTGAATCCTTTTTGAAAACTTAATTAATCAATGGTTTTGATATATTAATAAGTATCTTTTTTGTTATACAATTTTTTCTTTTTTTGGTTTACAACAGTCAAACCTTTTTATTTAAATAAAAAATCTATAAAACCCAAACGGGGTAGTGACCAAAAAAACGCGATGTTAGATTCTACTTTTTCTTTTAAATAGATCTAGATTCTCAAAATTTTACTTTTAAAAAGTTAATGATAACAATATTCAATTTAATTGAATTTTGTTTTCATGGAATAAGAATAATAGATAAATAGATTATGACAATATCATAAAAGTACATGGATATTAGGTATTATTAAAGGTCCCTTTCTTAATTTTTAAGAAAAGAAGAACATAAATATAATAATATTAACATGTGGATGAGAAAAAAACGGGTAGAGCTTTTTCTTTATTGAGTTTTTTAAATAGGCTCGACATTTATTATTTTTAAAAACCTACATACATTTATTATTATTCTTAATTTTATAACTTCGATACATTTTTAATAATATATGAGGTATTTTAAATTTTAAACATATTAATATAGGGTACACGCGCAACGGGCGTACCTTGAGACTAGTGGAGTAAATATGTATAAGAAGCATTTTTAACCATATTTAAATTAATAGGGTTATTCTTCTGCTAGCATGAACTATAGTAGTAAATGAGTCAAAAAAGTAGAACAATATCTCATAATAAAGTTAAATGATTCAACAAACTTCCGAAGAAATGTTTTAATCAATAGTTAGGAGGCCGTCATTCTGTAAATAAAAACAGTTTTCTTACATGTTTCGCCAAAGTAAAACAGCAATGCTTCTCCGTTACTTCAATAAGAAAATAGTCAACAATAAAATTACTTTTAAAATGATTGCTCAGTAATTATAACGGCAGAAGGAAATTAGTAAAAACAAACATAATAAAGAAATCTAAAATGCCCATAATAGAAAATATATATTCAATTTAAGCATTTATAATTAGAAAATAAATGTAACAAACACAAAAACAAGTGAGTTCAGAACAATATGTCAACGATTTTCTCATTTCTTTTCTGAAATAAATTAATTATCCTCTAAATGAGGAAAAAATATAAATCTAATTTATATGATAAGAAACGAATTGAATGTCGCATTATGATCATACAAATCGGAGCCTTTCTAAGATAAAGCAGAAAAAACAATTAAATTTGACACATAAAAGGGAACTTCCTTTAATGGATTGATTTGTGTGAAGTTGAAGACAGAATGAAAGGTTTACTGGAAACATATTTGTAAAATATTGTGTAATAATAAAGTGAATTATTTTGCAAGATAACTGGAAATACGTTGAGAAAAAAGAGTATAACTTTGACGTAAACAAATGGAAACAATATTACGGTTACTTGTCCTATCTAACGCCTTAGTAGTTTCTTGATTTGAGCAGACAAAAGTTGCTCACTCAATGATCCACTAAGTCCTTTCGTTATGTATACATTTTCCAAAACACTGTTAACTTTAATTTAATATAGTTTATATTGAAATTGTCTATTTGTGTTATATTTGAATAATTTTATGGATAACTATTAACTTTAGATTTACTGTAGCCCAAAGCCATAAACTTATTTTTTGTACGTAACAGCAAAATAAATCAATTACGCCTAAATATTACAGGAAATTTAAAAGTTAGAAAGTATTAACCTAGCGTTTGGACATAGATTTGATTGTAACTTGAAAAATGAGGTTTTGAAGTTGTGTTGAAAAATATTTTTTAAAAGTTGAAGTGGTGTTTGGACATATATTTTATTTGAAGAAAAATTAAAGTTTTGTGAGTGCAAGAAAAGTTTTCACCCAAAAACTGCCTTAAACCAATTTTTGTAGACTTGGGAATTTTAAAAAAAATAATTCCTAAGTAATAGCTCTCATGTATAGAATTGTCATGTAAGTATAACCAGGTCCAGCAACATAATTCATGTGACACCATTTTAAAGAACAAAAAAACTCATATTCTCACAAACCTAATACTCGATGTCTAAAAAATAAAAAAATAAAAAAATAAAAAATAAAAAACAAAAAAAATACTCGATGTCTTATACCGGGTAACATATGACCAATATGGGTATTAAATTATATTTAATGTGTAGGAAAGAAAACCAAGTGTCAATCATTGTGCAAAAATGGAAGTGGGGTGTAGGATAGTTCTCTATTAGCAGTAAGTTCCAAATTGGGAATCAAAGAAAAGTCAGCTAGTTTGGCTAAATTTGGCAGATAATAGATATGGAGCATCATTCTTGGGTATCTCTATGCGCACTTTGTTCCCCTTTTCCCCCTGTTTTCTGCGAAAACTCCACATTCATCTTCTAAATTTTGAAAACCCTTTTTCCTTTTCCTCTCAAGTGTTATCAATCCATATAATTCACATTTCTAAGAACGTATAACGTACTACGAGAAAAAAGAAACTTTTTACTTCGAGTACATTTAACAAATAAATAAATGATATAATTCATAAGCTTTAATAGATAATTCATAAACACTTGGTGGTGCGAGTAAGTATTTATGAGTGAAGCAAACCCTTCATCTTATTCCTGTTGATTTGGGCATTGTATACATCATCAATTCATCATTAGATAATTAAGAATCATCTTGAGAGTGAAAATATATTGCAGGTGTTACCATCAATTAGTAACAATTTGTACTGTAACAGTTTGATGCCATGCATTGTACATAAAGTGTTTGACTTTAATGTCTAAGAATATTTTCGCAGATTCAGAAAAATCCCAAATGGACCTAAAGCTTAGACGTTCCAACCATAAACCACCAGTTTGATGATTTACATGCACTATTTTCAATGTGCTTATCCACATTTCTTTATTTGTTCAATAAAGTGACGACAAATGAGATTAAACCAAGTGGGAAAATTGCTATGGTGTAGTGAAAGAAAACCCAAGTCGTACACTTCTCTTATTATCTTCCTCACCATAGATATATAGGAAAAAGTAAAAGCTAATTAGAAGTTCTAGTAAATGTTTGCGACTTTGCTGTTTCTTGATAGCGACAAGCATTAGTCGAAGAAGTTCGAGGAGTTGAACGTCACTTTAATTATGCACATCTTACTTTCAGATCATTGTAGTTTGGTACACTTGTTGCTCTCTTACAGGGTTTATAAGCACATGACATATTGCTAAATATTAATATGTGGGGACCTTAATGTTACTTTTCATTTGAGAAATGAGAAGTTAGA